>NW_028232751.1:61662090-62977522 GCF_057557595.1 Rhyacophila brunnea
CGATAGTTTAAGTATAATAATATAATAAGTTATAGCGGTATCGCCTGATAACAACGGCTGCATTTTTACTCTAGGTAGGTAGGTACCTAAACGTCATACCAGCCAGCTGAAAACTGGGATTTGCATAAGCAATAATTTTATTGAAATTTGATACCCACCTATCATTAAATTTATCAAATTACAATCGACGGCCGCTACAACCCAGACGTCAAACGAATGCATTTTCACCGCAAACCGATTGCAAGTTGAATGCACAATGCATAATATTAAATAGTTGCAGTGACGAAGGTTAGAGGTAGGCTGTTAAGATCCGCCATAAATAGTGCACACTAAACTTTGGCAGTCATACGTATTAGTTTTCATTGAAATAAAACTACAATTAATTTACAGATAGTGTTGGTTAGTTTTTGAAATTCAATTAAACCCTGAAAACAAAGTTATAATAGATAATAGTCAAAAAATATCTATAAAATATCTAAAATCATGTAATTAAATCATACATAGCTACAGACTCTTCTGGCAATATAGGCGACTCATTTAGGTGTTGGCATCGTTGCTTTCAAATGACACATAGGTACATAACTTGAAAACTCTTCAGCCTACACCTACCCACTAGAAAAAATCATATTTGAAAAAAAATACGATGCTCGATGGGATTTGAACCCGTATAACCACTGGTATCGCGCCAACTGTGCATTAACCAATTATGCTACGAGCCTCCTATCTAATTGCGACAATTTAAACTTGTTCAATACATATATGGAATGTTACATTCTCAAATGATGATGATGATGATGATGATATCGTTCCAAGGGCCTTTACTTGGGGAAGTCACTGCTTCAAATGCCTAGTGTACGCTAACTAACTTTAATGAACAAATCATATCATAATTCATAACAAATCGTAACATAGGTAGGTACTCAACGAAATTCGTAGGTATTAAGAGAAAAAATAATAGCATACCCAGTGCATGACAGTCCCGGCGGGAAGAGTCTCCTCATAAACGCCCATCTGCGGCCTGCTTCCCGAGGGCCGCGGCCCTTCCTAGTGCGGCCGGACCACGACAAGCCCCGGAGGATAATCGCATACTCTTCACTACCTGACCAACTGCAAAACACACACCAATTTCCTCTTCTCAAGCCACGTCATTAGGCAGTTTATTAAAAGTCTTATATGTAGGTTTTTTTTTTTAAACAAATCACTTTTTTATAACTTTTTTTATAGAAAACTGCGAGATTGAATTTTATTCAGCGCCTATTATATGTTCAAATACCTAGTCACTCCTTGAATTTGTAAAACATTAGGTAAGTACATATTTATTTCCTTATCTATTGTATAAAAAACATTCATTAAAAACACAAGAAAAGGTGAGACAGATTTTCCTCTGCGAAAAATTACTTGTTATCAGACACCTAAATCTTAACCCTTACCCACGGTAGTTAGGTACGTCATGGGTCGCGGGTTCGCGTGTCGGGAAACTTGTACGTATGCAGTTCGCCGTATCACACTTCACCGTGAAATGTTGTAACGGAAATAGGTATATGGCCGCATATTAAAGACCGTCCAACCTCTTTGGGTCGTATTGTAGGTACTGATATAAAATCCATGTCTAAATAAAACACGGCTCTTGTCGGTATACAGCTATACAGAAAGCCAGCAACAAACAATTTTTTAAATACTGGATTATTTGTTACGTTAGGTTAGGTTTTCATTCTTGAAGTATTCATGAATTTTGCCAAAATCAGCTATGAAAATTGAATTAATGTTCATACTGAATCTAATAAAATTGGAAACCGTATAGTATACGGTCATCTCTTTCCGATAAGAAAGCTCACGGCGAACTGTGCCACGGTGAAATGTTTTACGTACAATTTACATGTAACCACGGATTCGACCCCGCGACTGGGAAAAATAATTAATGTTATTTTTAAATATTGTGAGTTTCATCTAATGCAAAGACACAATAGGTTGGGCGAATGGCTGACTATCATTTCTCGTGAAAAAGTTATTAATATAACCTCCACTCTGTGAAGTCCCATAAATACCTACATACCTACCTATGTACTAAGCGAATAGCGAATATCGTAAACCTACTTAACTAGGTAGGTACACACTACACACATATTTTTATTACAAATGATGACTGGTTGTTACCTATAGTCGGTGACAATACCAATGAGATACCCATACTTATAAAATGTCCACTTAGTTATAGGTAGGTATAGCTCTTATTTAATTGCTTTAATTTGAAATAATTTTCATCACCCGTAAACGATTCGTATTAAATATTTAGGTACCTTTTTTAACCAAGTCCAATCCTAAGAAAATCATATGGGACTCCGTAGAGTGGACGTTGTTTTGACATTTTTTTATTTTAACGGGAAATGGGTGTTAGCCATTTGCTCAACCCATTAGGTCCATACCATTGAACAACAGCATGTGAATTTGCCAGACCGGAGATTTGAACCCGGGACCCACGACACTATACGCCGACGCGATAACCGTTCGGCCATCGTGGGGTCTAAACCTACCTTCCTATAAATTATATTAGATGCCCACTTTAATCGACATTATACCTACCTACTCTATAGTATTTATTTAAGACTGATTGGCATCGTGCATACCTATACACAAATATAGGTACTTAGTTAAGTAATAATATTCGTTTAGGTACCCATTACCAATACCTAATAACTTCATCTAGATAGGTACCTACCGATGGCAAAGAGTGGAATTAGGCTTTGGAGATCGGTCGTAAATGGTGCACACTAAACTTTGTCAGTCATACTTATTTATTTTCATTGAACTAATGATACAAGTTACAGGTGGATTTTGTCAGTTTTTTTTAAATTCAATTTAACCCAGCCTAGACAACCATAATAGTGGAGGTAAACTGTGGAGTTCCGACAAAAATAATACACACTTTTTCAGTCATAGGTACTTATTTGTTTTCATTGATTGAATTTCGATTAAACCCTGCATCAACTCAACTCAATACCTACCCGACTTAAGTATATAAAAATATATTTTTTTTATGATTTATTGACATAATAACTATTCTAGATTGCTTTAGGCAGAGTTTAATTGAAAGTTCATTGAAAGCAAATTAGTATGACTGAAAAAGTTTAGTAGGAATGCACTATTTATGTCGGATCTCCACAGCCTACCTCCACCCTTCGCCACTGGTACCTACCTGCTACTTACACAGTGTCAATTGTAAGTGTAATGTGTAGGTACCTATTTGTAGACAAGGATTATTATATTTTACACACAGATAATTCATCCCCCCTTATCAGATTTTTTAGCGCAATTAACCATTTGAACTAGCAGAGAAGAAATGATAAAAAATGGTAAGTAGGTACCTACATAGGTAGGTAGATAGGTACCTACACACTAAAAATTATATAAAATTAAAAGAGACATAAATACGTCTTGATTTTATATTTATGATAAATTATATTATCATTATATAAATCATATTATAAAAAAATGGTATTTTTGATAAAAAATCAAAATAGACGAAATATTGTAGGAAGGGAGGTAGACACGTAGCAACCTAATTTATTATTTTAGCAAGGTACCTATATTGGACAGTTGTAAGTAAATGGTAGGTAGGTACCTACCTACGAGGTAAATAATATTATTTTCGTTACATTGATAGAGTATGGTGGCTTGGTATACCTACAAGCTTTATTAATACTATTTATAGGCCGCATCAAATTGACCACAACTAGGGAAATAAAAACAAACATTACCTACCTACCTAAACAATAATTAATCTGAACTGAACAATCAATGATAAATTTAGCAAGACGGTCTTGCTAAATTGATCTATATTGTAATGTCCAATTATCAAAGTAATATAAATATTTGCAATAGGAAGGTACCTACGTGACTGCATCCCTAAATAAATAATATTATTTATGAACTCTTATTTAAAATTCGACTACAAATAAATTGAGTAGATTTTCACTATAAAATATTTAGAAAACCTTCTAAATTGGAACCAATGTCTCAAGAGTTAAGGTAGGTTAGGTTAGCGATAGGTCAAGTGTTCACTTATCGTTTATGTTACTTGGATTTTTCTACATACCTACACATATATATTATTTGTCTACCTTTGTGTTTTATATTATAATTATTATAACATAGGTATGTACCGTATACTGAATTAATATTAATTATTAAAGTTTTAATATATTTTAAAATAAGTAATAAACTGTGTTAATATGTATCTACCAACCTACTTGTTAAAATATATATTAGTCCTATAATTATTTTTCACTTTGTTTTCACTTTCAGGTGATGTTTTATAATAAAAATAAATTTTGAAATTTATTTTTAATAAGTTTTATTAAAATGTCACACGGTTTCAGTCACACAGTTATCACTAAGGTTTTATACACGGATACAGTGAACGAAGAACTTAAATTGAAATGTTGTTATTTATATTTGAAACAGTTCGCGTACGCGGTACGTTTACATTGCGATTTGGAGGTTATGTTTTGATAATACAGAGGTGCATCGGTACACGCGTGTCGGCCGAGCGCTGCGGCAAAAACCGGAGTGCGGTGCGCATGTGCGTCGAAACTGAGCTTGCGGAAAACCGGAAAAGAGGGGGGCGAGGCCAATATAGGCCGGGCTCTCTCGGTTGCCGCCTTCCCCCTTCTCTGTCGCACTTGTGCCAAATTTATACACTTGGAAAAGCTCCGAAATGCTTTTGCACTGACAGCCTCCAAAGTTCAAACAATTGATAATAATATTATATTAACTGTCTAGTCTGGTGTCTGTCCATAGAATTGTTATTCGACCAGTCTCCACTAATACAAATTTAACAGATGAGCGTGTTTGAAAAAAATTACTCTAACTTCATTGCAATAATTAAAGTCATAATTCCAAAGTTGCGCTCATGTAATTGTATCATTATTGTCATGTTCTGCTAACGCCATCCACGGCTCACCGTCAACTATTTTGATAGATAGATAGATAGATACTTAGGTACCTAGCTTCAATGACATTATTAATAGACAACGCACTCAATACAGTATCCAGTAAGTAAATTCGCGCATAGCAACATTCGCACATGTATAGGTAGACGTCACGCAATTTCCATTATGCGATATCACGCATCGGGAATTTATAGCAATATGACCTTAGTGTAATGGCGTTAGAACAGTGTTTCTAGTGTCAACGTTCATTTGAGCGAACCCGTTCGAATCGAACCATTCGGCAGACCCGACAAAAAGCATCGGGAATTTATAGCAACATCACCTTTATTGTAATGACGTTAGAACAGATTATGCCATTCGGCAGACCCGACAAAAGAGCGAGTGTCTTTTTTTTTCAGATGCTTCGTCCATATATTAATGTCATTGCCTAGCTTAAATGAACTCTTCTCGATCGTTCATTCCCTCACGGTTGAGAATCGTGACCAACCTGAAATGCAGTCACCTTTCCCAAAACCACGAGACTCTCTACCACCAACGATCCTCAACGTCTCTCAGGGTAGAGATAGACTATCCCCAGTAAACTCATTCAGTTGGTCGCTCCAGCACGTAGACTATCTTCATCCGCCTCGCCTTTCCTGGAGGCTACCCAAAGCCATCAATCTCTCCCAGTGGCGAAGGGTGGACGTAGGCTATTAAGATAAGTCATACATAATTCACACTAAACTTTGCCATTCATACCTACGTATTTTGTTTTCATTGAAATAAGATTACAATTTACGGATGGTGTTAGTTGGTTCTTAAAATTCAATTAAACCCTGCGACCCAAGCCGTAATAGATAATAGTAAAAAAAATACTGGTCTATCTATGAAATATCTAAAATTATGCAATTAAATCATACATAACTTTTGATATTTTATAAATAGAATAATAGTTTTTATCTATTATATTTTGGTTTAGGCAGGTCTTAATGAATTTAAAAAAAAATAACCAACAATATGTTGTGTAATATGTATTCTTAATTCACGAAAACATAAATATGAATGAAAAAGTATGCACAATTTCGTCGTATCGTCCAAAGTATACCAAAACTATTATGGTTTGGTTTAGGCAGGATTTAATTGATTTTTAAAAACTAACCAATACCACCTGTAAATTGTAGTCTTAGTTCAATAAAAACAAATATGTATGTCTAACAAAGTGCAATGTGCACTATTTATGGCGAACCTTGACAGCCTACCCCCACCCTTCGCTACTGATCTCTCCAGGTTATCTTGTCCGCGCCGAGTATTATATCAAAAAAACTTCAGAACGCGTCTCAGCCATAGGCATTGTCGACAGCCGTTCTTTTACCTGGAGTCTCTGGAATCTGGATGATTGATAAGGTCGCTCTGTAATACAAGAAAAGTACGAAGCATTCTGCACCAACACTTCGAAGGCATCAATTAGGTAGGTACCTTCCACTCTCTTGACCTTACTCTCCATACCAACCCGTCCCGCACCACATTCGGTCTTAATCCAGCTATCACGAGGCCCTACGTTTAATGTGAACCATCACTCAAATGTGATTTGACTGGATTTAGGTAGTACCTACCAACAGACAGTTTCTTATAATGGGAGAGAGGACCAAATATATGTACCAAGTACAAAAAAACAAAGATACGGGCATACCCTGCCATTAGTGATATCTACCAATCGGGAGGGCAATAACTTTGTTCAA
Organism: Rhyacophila brunnea; assembly: GCF_057557595.1. NCBI lineage: Eukaryota > Metazoa > Arthropoda > Insecta > Trichoptera > Rhyacophilidae > Rhyacophila > Rhyacophila brunnea. The sequence goes on from NW_028232751.1 coordinate 61,668,758, forward strand.
CCAAATCGCTTCGGATGTTGATATAGTATTCCAGCTACGTGAGAGTGAATATAGGTGGGTGTTTTTTTATAAATAATTCTTAAAATAGGGTCCACTTAGCTAATTTGGTGTGCCTGCATGCTTTATAATTTTTATAATATTATTTGTACTTTTTATTTTCATACTGTTTTTGTGATACTGCATACCTAAGGATTGCAATACCGGTATTTTAAAACCGGTATTAACAGTATTTATCAATACCGGTTTTAAAAATCCAAAATACCGAAATTTTTGGTATTAAGAAACCAAACTCGTTTACGTTTTTGACGATGAATTTAATGTTATTTCTTCATTGGTTTGTACTGTATTTCCTATTCAATTAAGTGTATAAATTATGTGCTGATAAAATGCAAAATATTGACTGAATCCAACAGAGGTGAAATAACAATAAAACACAATATACCCATTGATAAAATTGTCTCGATAAATTAACATATTTACTGATATTATTTCGAAATAAAAAACATCCGTGACAAAAATGTTCAATTATTCTATAAAATAACATTATTGATGATTGTACAAGAAAGTGTTGACATGAATAAGCTTTTCCAGCAGAGCGCTTATTTATACCTAATGAACCAGCCTTTTTGAGGGATTTAGTTGAAATTATCAATATAGGTATTCAAATTATTTGTAAATATCACCAATTCTACAATATTGTGATTAAGAGCGGACGTGCTCAGCGTGGGTCAAAATGGAGCTTTTTTTCTATTTTCAAAGCATGATCCTGGACATACCTTAAATGTTGTAGATAATCTATTTATATAATTTTGAAGCCTTATTACCCTTTATATTTATTTTAAACATTTGATGACTGCATAAAGTATTTTTATTACATAAAATAGTATTCTTTTAAACCCCTCGCTCTAATGTATTAGAATATAGTCATATTTCAGTACATAAATGTGCAGTGGTGTTACGATTTTTTACATTTATTAATTTTTAAACGCATTTATAAAACCATCAGTATAATTTATATCGACATTATTATAGTGAAATATTTACGATAAAAAATTACATTGATAATCTCTGTGATCCCAAATTTGACAAGAATTAGGCATTTTATTATTCAAAAAATGGGCAAGATTAACACATTTGAAGATAATTCTAAAGATACTCATTATAAGCTATGTCTTTGACCATTCAAGTGTGATAAACAGTAACAAATTTAACACCAATCATTGAAAGACTAGCGAAATCCAAACGCTCAAATATGCTCTCAGTGCTCCATCCCGCTCAGAAGTTGTAATTAAGAATTTGAATTAAGTAGTTATCAAAAGTTGTAATATTTGTACCTATTTGTTCCTTCGTTTACCGCCCTTTATAATGTGCCGTCTCTATACAACGCATTACCTGCCAAGTCCTACATGACGTCACTGGGATTAGGTACGTAATTTAGGTTACTTTGTTAGTTGTTAGTTACTAGGTACCTACCTAATAAACTTCTTAATTATTATAAAACCTTTAAAGATACTAATTATTGAATGAAACCCTTAATTTATTACGAATAAAATAGGTGTATTATTTTTCATTATTGCTTAATATTATGTAGTTTTAATTAAATTTCATTTCTTGTGTAAAATAGTATTCTTTTAAACCTCTCGCTCTAATGTTTTAGAATATAGTCATATTTCGGTACATAACTGTGCAGTGGTGTTAAGATTTTTTACATTTATTAATTTTTAAACGCATTTATAAAACCATTAGTATAATTTATTACGAGATAATTTTTGTAAAATATTCACGATAAAAAATTATATTGATAATCTCTGTGATCCCAAATTTGACAAGAATTAGGCATTTTATTATTCAAAAAATTGGCAAGATTAAAACATTTAAAGATGATTCTAAAGATACTTATTATAAGCTATGTCTTTGACCATTCAAGTGTGATAAACATCTTATGAATAATGATTGATTTATAATAATTATTGACCTAAGAATAAGGTAGTGTTTTTTTGAAATACGCCATTTCTTTTGGCATTTCCCAGTGGTTAAGCTACAACATACGGCCGTAGCCATAAATTGACAAACTATAATTAAAGTAGGAAGTAAAATTATGTTAACGCGCGTGTAATAAATGTAAAAAAATCTAACACCACTGCACAGTTATGTACCGAAATATGACTATATTCTAAAACATTAGAGCGAGAGGTTTAAAAGAATATTATTTTATGTAACAAAAATACTTTATGCAGTCATCAAATGTTTAAAATAACTATATAGGATAATAAGGCTTTAAAATTATATAAATAGATTATCTACAACGTTTAAGGAGTGTCCAGGATCATGGTTTGAAAATACAATAAAAAACTCAATTTTGACCTACGACGAGCACGTGGGCCGTTTGAAAAATAATACACCTACTTTATTCATAATAAATTAAGGGTTTCATTCAATAATTAGTATCTTTAAAGGTTTTATAATAATTAAGAAGTTTATAGGTACCTATAGTTACTATAGGTACCTATATTTGTTTTCTCGTCATATTATTATCATTAATATTATTTAAACATTAAAATAAACTTTAATTTTTTTGTAAACACATTTTTAATCTAAGACCTACTTACAATATTTTTTGCCGAAATACTTTAATTATTATTCTAATATAATAATAAAATAATTATTGTATTTTATTAATCGGCTGACAAAAAGATGGCAGCACTGGTCTATGGTTGTTATTATTTGATTATTTTTTGTCAGTTGTTGACAGCTAAACGTCAGATCAGAGTAACGGACTGAGAGTAGTAAAAACCTCGGTGCAGTCTGCATTATTTTTTACGTTTTTATTAGCTCGTATTCTTGTTTGTCCAGTACACATTTTTTTCTTGTGTGTCCAGTCCTAGCAACCAAATTATTAATATATACGTGCGTTACTATAGAAATCAATAAATAAAATGTCAAAAGGACATTATTATGTGAATTCTATATTTATTCAGTATTTCTATCAAGTAGCTACAAAAAAAGTATTTATTAATACATAGAATTGTCAAGTTTATATGATTCAACAGAAAATTTAAAACATGGTATATAAAAAGTTCTTTTTATCTTGTAATTTTTATAAACATTAGGAAATAGAAAACATTAGCGGAGAAATAAATTCTAGGGTACGCATATTACCATTTCATCTTCCTGGTCTATTTACATTCCTAATAGACTTCTCAATTCTTTGACAGGTCATCGTTTTATAACTTTTGGCCAGGCGCACACATAGAGAAAAGCGTAAATACATAGAAATAAATAAGACATAACATTGTCATTGTGGTTATAGTGTTTTGAGACCAAAAACCTAACAATCTACTGAAAAACAACCCAAAATCTACCACAACTTATTTAGTTTTGGATTACAGTATGTTGTATTTGGTTTTTGGTCTCAAAAGACCTTGAACACAAAAACAATACCTATGGAATACTATTAAATATCTTTACCATAAAATTGTTGGGGAGGTCCATTTTGAATAATATCCATATATCCATATTTTTTTTTGGTTCTTGTCGGTTTACACCGTTTGCAGCAGTGGTGGCCAAACCGTGGCACATTGGATGATTACAAGTGGCGCATTGCATCTTTGTGCCTGCTTATTCTTTTGAAGTAGGCGCATAACTGAATCCATCATCAAATTTAAATTGTACATCTCTCAGTTAAAAAATGAGGATTTGAGTAAATTTCCACACTTGAAAGAGCAGAATGAATGTGCTGCAGATAATAGCAATTTGACCAAATATATTGAAAAAATTCAAGATATTGCAAGGGTCATTTGAAAGTCGTTTTCATGATTTTGCTAAAGAAGAAAACTGCATGCTAGCATTTACAAACCCATTTTCACTTAGTGAATAAAATGTAATGCAGATAGATGCCTAGTAACACACAAATGGAGCTGATTGATTTAGAAACAAATTCATTATTGAAAATGAAATTTGATGAGCTTTTTCCAGATCAAAATGCTTCTGACATAAGTAATTTTTGGCGTTCATTACCCTCTGAACATTTCCCAGAGCTATGAAAATTTTCAAAAAGTTATATATGTCGCTTTGGATCGACATACACATGTGAACAAACAATTTCATCCATGAAATAGATTAAAAGCAAAACAAGGTCGCGAATAACTGATTCAAATTTAAAGAATTTTAAATTTAACACCAAATATTGAAAGACTAGCGAAATCCTAACACTCAAAAGCTCTCAGTGCTCAGAGCTCTCTCTCTCTCTTCTTCTCACATCCAACAACTGTGGTCCAGAGTTATCTTCACCAAACGTGACTCTCCGGCAGCTGTAGCACCATCAGCGGGGTCCACGTCGTTGGACACGAGGGTGATCACCCTCTCGTCCAAGAGATCAATTCTGACTATTGTAGATTGGTGCTCCAATAAATGTGTGTTTTTTGAACTGGCATAATTTAATTAATTTAATTGCGTGATTGAGTTATTCCTTTTCCTCCACTAAGCGAAGCAGATCCTACCCCTATCCCTATTTACTATATTTATATATACATTAAATATACATATATAAGAAAAATATTATTTTTTTAAACGGTACATGCTCAAATACGCGCGTTAACATGATCTTACTCCCTACTTCATTTATCATTTGTCGACTTATGGCTACGGCTGTATGTTGTAGCTTAACCACTGGGAAATGCCAATAGAAATGGCGTATTTCAAAAAAATACTACCTTATTCTTAGGTCAATAATTATTATAAAACAATCATTATTCGTAGGATGTTTATCACATTTGAATGGTCAAAGACATAGCTTATAATCAGTATTTTTAGAATTTTCTGTTGAATCATATAAACTTTACTTGACTAGCTTAAACGATCAAAAAAATTTGTACTTGATAGAAATAATACTGAAATGTCATTTTGACATGTCATATTGATTTCAATAGTAACGCATGTATATATTAATAATTTAGTTGCTAGGACCCCAGACCGCTAGCAACCAATAATGGTGTCGAAATAACTTTTCATACAAAACAGAATTAACTGAAAATGAATTCAATTCGACTTAAAGATGGCTAAAAGTATTAAAAAAATGCATTGGCATCGTGTTCTGATATCGTCGTCATACAAGAGAAAGTGACCAAGTGCAAAATAGTAAATTGTTCAGGAGAGCCATTTTAACATTTGTAATCAATCTAAAAATCCTTATATTGCATTCACATTTCTGATTATTTTTGTGGGTGTAGATATGATATTTACTTTTAAAATGAAATTATAATATTTGAAAAAATCACTTTTGTTCTAGCTTTTAAAAATACGAAATGAAGTTGGTCAGTTTTACCACCCATGAATTAATGGAAAAATTGCAGATAGTCACCTTTCATTCTTGGAATACAGGTAAAACAAAAATGAAGTATAGGTATTTTTCTTTAAATTGACTTTATTTTGAGTGCATTCTGAATAGAATGGCGAAAATAGAATACAATTTTTTAATTTTCTATGGAAAATATACCCAGTTGCTTTACATGAAAAAGTACAAAAGTCACAAAAATATAAGTACTTACATTAAAATAAATTAATGTAAAAAAATACTCTGCTTCAGATTGAGAAACCATTTTTGGTTCCGGTGCCCTGTCTGGCATGTTATTTTCAGCAAGTTATCTGTACCATCCATGATAATCATGAGGAATTGCTGCAGTATCACACAGCTTTACAAAATCTCTTTTTTAGCCTGGTTATATTGAGTTCTTCTTTGAATAAGTATTTTAATGGGGGAACAAGTGGTGGCCGACCTCGCCCAAACACTGACAGGGTTTGAACGTCGTCGTTATAAGAATATTTTATGGAGAATGTGTCCTGGTCTGACACGCTCATACCGATTTTTCATTATTTTGGCAGCAAGTAATTTAAGACCTTCTTCGACCATATCAGCCCTTTAGTTAGAGCATATGGACACCAGGCGCTTCCAAGAATCCCTGTCGCTCGCCAGTCTTCTTGCATTGTTCCAGGTCAAACCAGCATCCCGTAGCTCTGTCGTATACACTTTATAGATAGTATTTAGCAGCCTTCCATGACGCCGGAATCCGGTTGGCTTAAAGAACGGGCAAGCCAGGTTGAAATTCTGGTCCAACGTTGCCATTCACTCTCAGCGTGAGGAGAGGCTACTTAGTGCGATCTTTTATCTCCTCGTTGCTCATAAAGTCATACCACTGCACACCCAGTATCTGTCGCAAACATCTGTTTTCTAAGTTCAGTATACGGTTGCTCTGAGCCTTTGTAAGGTGCCATGATTCGCTAAAGCAGCACCGTCAGAATGCAAGCGTCAAATAGGCGGCATTAAATTTGGTTCTTAACTCATTCACTGCATATGGTATCACTATTTTTATTTTTATTTCGTTGGGATTGAGCTGCTCTGAAAATGTTTTATGTTTATACAATGGATAAACAAATAGATTCCAACTCACCTCTGAATTGGTTTTGACACATTTACACCATTAATTTACTTCTACAGATCATTTTATGAACGAATTATATCACTTTACAATGAGAGAAAATTGATACGTCAAACGTTTCGTAAGAAATAAATGACTAACTTCACTACTACAGAATAACTACTACAAGGAAAACTGTCACTTGGTCATTTTTTATTGTAAAAGATTACAAAAAGATATGACCATGTGTCTAATAGTCAATTTTGCTTGGCAAAAAATGTGCCTTAATGCAGATAGTCATTTTGATAAATTCGAGATAGTATGTTTCCAGGCTGAAATTCAGTTGGTCATTTTTTCCAGACAACCATTATGTTAGTAAGATGTCAAATAGTCAATAAAACCAATTTCGTAAAATATGCACTTGGTCACTTTCTCTTGTAAGACGACGATATATTCTAAAAGTTTCAAATATTTAGCTAGTCGGGAAGTTAGTTAAAAATCGATTGCAAGATTTGTACCGGACAAAGAACCACCGGATAAATAAGAATACGAGCTAAGAAAAACATTGTAAAAAAAAAAATTTAACCAGCATAATTGTTTGTTATTTTTATAATCCAGTAATTTTTAATTTAAATATTTTTTTAAATTTGGCGGCTTTTTTGATAGTTTCTACGGTACGCCTCAGAGATGGCGGTGTTTAGCGGGATTAATTTTGTAGAGCTCTTGCGAATCCATTTACATACGTTATCTATGATGGTATCAACGCACACGCCAGGCATTTTTTCTGACAGGTGGGGTGAATTATTGTAGGCCCTGTATATGATATATATATTCTTATATGCAATCGGGAGAATTCGTTGTCTGAAATAGAGTAGCTACATAGAGGATGCAGCAGCTGCTGTGAAAGCCGCGTTGACTGCTGCCGAGGGAGCACAAGTTGACCACGTTCCATAAGATTAAATTTATGAATTGTATATATGTAATATATCAGGTTTTCTATAAAATATTGAGTGCAATCAACCTTAATTTCCATATTGTCAATCATGTAAACTTTGTTTTAAAAGTATATAATGTATTTTTGTATAAGAATATATTTTTCATGATAAGCATTTGTGTTTTCTATATGTATTGCAATGTCTGATTTGCCAACCTATATAATATCTAATTAATACCAAAAAGGATATTATTGTAAATTTTGTCATTTAAAACTATAGTAACATCTATCAGCAAAAAATAAAAACTAATTTGTCTCAGTTGATAATAAAAACACATGTCACCGAACAGTTGGTACAAGTATACATTGTGCATCCGCAACGATGTAAAACTAATAAACTTTCTTTCGTGATATACGATTATAGTTTGAAATATTTATTAAGTATAAAATATATATCGTGATGTAGTCTGAAATCGATAGTAAAGCAATAAAGTTGACATAAAAGGAAAATCCCGTTTTTTTAATATATATTATGTGCCTATCTGAAATAAAAAAATGGTAGTTGTGTATAATAACTTAAAAAATAGATTTATTATAAATTACAAAACCATTACATATTTTATACCTTTGGGTGTATAAAAATATCATGCAATTTTATTGCTTCTGATACTTAGTCTTGATATGGGCCCAACTCAAGCAAATTTTGTGGTCACGTGGTGCTCACTATTGTGAATTGGCTGAAATGAACATGGTCAGTTTTCGTATTTCTGCATCAATTAAATTTGGCATGCACTCCCGTTGACTGGCTCAAAATATTATAATCAGTATTGCCATATCTACTGACATTAATTATGTTGAATAAAGGTCACTTTTTACAGTTTTAAAGATACATGTGAGATTATATCAATATGCACGCTTTCATCAAACAAAAACGTTGATTCCATAAATTGAATACGTGTATTAATTAAGGCGCTAAGTACCAAAATAATAAAAACTGACATTTTTATAGAAAAATGTTCTACATACCAACGCAAATAACTTCAACTATAGTCTAAGTGCCTCAAGCAAGTCAAAAAAATACAGCAAAATAATTAAACCTGTCGACGATGTAAGTCTGTTGGCGTATTTAATTTATAATGGTGTAAGTAGCACTGAAGTGGTCAACGGCATTCAATATAAAATAGCTGACGATGGTGTGTTGATACTTGCGAGTTCTTAATACCTAAAATTATAGAAGCTGCCGTGATTGCTTCACACTGTAAAACTACATTTTTCAAAAGGTCTGCTTCATGAAATTTTACTGCAATGACTCGGTATTTTGTAACTACAGGCAATACTACTTTTTGGTACTTAGAGCCTTATTTAATACACGTATTCAATTGTTGTCATCTGATATTTTTGAAAAAAAAATCACTGGCAATACTTAGTGGTTATAATTTAGTTGGTATTGTCATCTGTACGAGGTACACATATTTTCATACCAGCAAAATGTTTGTTTACACTCTACATCCACCATGTGTCAGCTTTTTGCACATAAAAGGTCTAATTTTTCGGTCGTGAAAATCTACTAGAAAAATTATGACATCCAGCCGGACTCGAACCCACGTTCACTGGATTCATGCCAATTTGCTCCTGTGATTTATTCGTTGAATAAAAAAAATAGTCTGTCTTTTTTACCTTTTATTAAATCAGTCTTAGGTAATAGCACAAAAATTTTAACATTACATCATTTAATATCAATAAGTAATACAAAAATATTTGGTGGAAATGTAGGAAAGATTACAAATTAATAAAATATAATTATTACAAATAGATGTTGAAAAAAGTCCAGATATTTTTTTTTATTTTAATAGCGATATCATCCATCATCTTATGAATGGTTTCTCAAATATCCATTTTATCCGAAAAAAATATTTCTCTAGAAATGATATTTAAAAAAAATCCCTAATAATCCAGTATACCAAGTAATTACTCCGTACCGTGTTCAACCTTCATTTCCATTGATAAAATCATAGTAACTACTCATCGGCAACATCTTCTTGGCTACGTGTTAAAACTGTGAACTAACATGCTCCTCCCATTTTTCCATTATAAACTCACAAGCTCCTCCCATTTAGCCGACAACAGCGCCTAGAAGCGTAGACAAGAAGATGTTGCAGAAGAGTAGTTCTACACTTAAAAAAATAATAATTATTTTTGAACACTTTGTATTTCACGAAGTACAGAGATCGGGAATACTTTCATTTTCTCTAATATTTTGAGAAATAGCTTATATAGGCTTTTGAATATATTGACTTTTATTAAAATACATTTTTAAATAGTGCAGTAATCATATAGTCAACAAAGAAGTGATATAAGATTTCATGGAATTAGAAAAATACAATAAATGAATTTTTTTTTTGTCTCCTGAACCGTTAGCATTAGACAAACCAATCATAAAGTGACAATATTACTTACAATATGACTTTTTAAAACAGAATATAATATTAGAATACAAAACATTTTTAATTAAGGTATAAACTATTCTCAAACATAGTATATGGTCAGCACACGCGATTAAGTACCGCTGCAGAATAAAGACATAGGACAGCATGCATATGAAGGGGTGGACAAGTTCACGTATCTCGGATCCAGCCTAAATACCCAAAATAAGACAGCAGAGAAGATAAAAATCCGCCTTATCTCCAGGAATAAATGCTAGCATGCCTGCAAGCGACTGGTAGGGTCGAAAATTCTAGGCCGAAGAAGTAAACTTTTAATATATAAAACAATTATAAGGCCAGTGGTCACTTATGGTTGTGAGACTTAACTCGAAACGAGGAAAACAAATTAGCTGTCTTCGAGCGCAAAATACTCCGAAAAATCTTTGGACCCAGGTTGGAAAATGGGAACTACAGAATAAAAATGAACCACGAGTTGGAAGAGCTGATTGAACAGCAAACAATCATAAGATACTGTAAGTCCCAAAGACAACGATGGGCGGGACATGTAGAGAGAATGCCTGAAGTTAGAGCGCCAAGGATCATGACGAAGTGGCTACCCCAACGGAAGAGACCCAGAGGCCGTCCAAGAAGGAGATGGGCTGACGCCGTAGAAGTGGACTGGCTTCATATAGGAAGACCCGGTAACTGGAGAAGTATGGCGAGAGACCGGAGTGAGTGGAGAGCGGTTGTGGAGGAGGCCAAATCCCACCCCGGGATGTAGCGCCGTGGAAGAAGAAGAGACTACTCTCAAACATATATTCTTTAAAAAAAATTTTAATGATTGCTTAAAAACTACTAATTCTTATTGAGAAAAAAATTAATCGAAAGATAACTAACATATCTAAAAATGAACACAGGGTAGGTATGCTCTTATAAAATCAAATTATATGTATCAAAATGATTAAAGATTTACAAAAAAATCTTTAGAACATAGATACTTACATTAAAAAAAAATCGTTGTAAATATAATATAATATGATTGAAAGCGATTTAACTTAACCTTTTAAATGCCCGTAACATAGAGCTTCCAAACCGGCTAACCGCGGGTTTTTAAATTAACCAATAACAGGGTAATTTCATACAGTTAACCGCTCTTCTTAGTACCTACATAAGTATATGAACCAAAGAGACAAACATAACCAAAATATTTGTAAAATCTATTTTAGGAACGTTACCAATGTTAATTATGTTATTACGTATCTTTAAATAGATTATCTACTTATTCTTATTAGTAGGTATTGCGGCGGCCTTTTCGTTTGGTCAATTTCCAAGAATAAAAAGAATAGCGCGGCCGTTTAAAGGATTATGTGTAAATACAGCTGAGGGGGTATCCACAACTTTCTTGGGAAGTTGATTGCACGTGTTTTATGGATACATATTTTTACCATCATAAAATATACCTAAGTACTGTTTTTGAATTTAATATTTTAGAAAGCTTAGTGTCCATTTTAAAACCATTAGAAATTTGTGTGAAAGAATTGTGCAAAACTGACGCAGCAATTTTAACGGTGGAGGGGGTATTTCATTTTCTATTTGAGCAACTGAAAAAAAATGAGAATCCACTATGAACGAATATTAGAACGGCGAAATACACGTTTAGTTTCATTATTAAAATATTTACAGAATGGATCGCCCCCAAGAGTATTAACAATTCAACCTAAATATAGAAGTAAAAATCTTATTATAGTTCTTTAATGACAGTTCGACCAACGTCAATAACTAGTGAACGAGTGTTTTCAGTTGCAAGTTCTATGAACCACAAAACGCTAGATGCATTGGTATTAAAATATTTTGTTTTAAAAAATAAGTGAACATATTGAATAAAATATTGTCATTGTTTTGTAAAAAGGGCGAATTAACCATAATGCTATTATACAGGAGGAGGATTTTTAACTTTTGACACTTATTTATTAATAACCCACGGATGATTATAATTAATGTCTAACTAGTTTATAATAAAGTTAAGAAAGAATACTGTCTTTATAATATCTAGGCTTTATAATATAATATTTTAATATGTCACATTCGCTTTTTTTATCTGTAATATTCGCCCTTACGATTATTGTTTTTAAGTACTTTCCTGTGGAGATAAAAATTCGCCGTTTTTACACAAAAAAGCTAGTGAGGTACATATTATTGTTTTTTCATTCAAATCTCGATTTCGCCAAAATGGTTGATTCGCCCTTTTTATAAAACTTTGGAAGTCGATGAAAGTCAACATACCATATCGGAATCCACTGAAAGACTGACATTTGAGGGGAAATGGGATGTGTTTGAGCCGCGCGCATTTTGTTTGTATGTTTTGAACCGTGCATCGAAATTTTCCATACACAAGAAAATTTTTAGTGATTTTAATGTGTTTAGTGTAATTTAGTGCTATCAGTATATATCTCGACATTTTACAAAAATACTATATTTATTTTTAAAAATACCTACTAAAATATAATTTTTTTTAAAACTATTTCTTATAAATGTAGTGTTGTGATAGCCATAGCATATCTAAAAATTTACAGACATTTTCATGAAATTGTGTATGAAAAACTTTTTCGCCGAACTTCAATTGAGGTCTCATATTTAAGTGCATGAAATTTAACTTTTCACTGATATTTTAATTTTTTTATAATATATTTAATTCCTGGGCCCTGGGGAGTCTAACTGGTACTTTCAGCTGGACTTCTAAAAGGTTAATTCATTTTTATTCATTAAAAAATATACTTATATTTAAATATGAATTATGAATTGATAATAAACATCAAAAAGGTATCCCTCTGAGTTCTTCAATTATTCAAGCTAAGGCTCTTAGTTTGCATGAAGATTGGAAGACTTGATTAAAAGAGGATACTAACATGGAATCTCAATCAAGTAAAGGCTGGTTTGACAAATTTAAACTAAGGGATTCTTTACATAATATTAAATTCACTGGAGAAGCACCACGCAGGGTAAGTACTTACATTAAAAAAAAAAATGTAAATAATACAATGACATAAGATGATCGAAAGAGTGGAAATAAACCTGAGTATTCTTAACTCTAAAAAATTCTAATATAGAATATAATATTAGAATACAAGGACTAAGGCACAAACTATTCTCACATACTTACGTATTTCTTTGAAAAAATAAAACGCTTTTAAAGACTATAGTTCATTAAAAATGAACGCTTAAAAACTAAAAATCCTAATTTAGAAATAAAATATATTTAAAGATTGTAAAGTGATCTAAAAATGAACACAGGGGTAGGTGTGCCCTTACAAAATAAAATTATACGTATCAGAATGATTTTTTAAGGTAAGTACATTAAAAAACAATTAATAATTGTAAATATAGTAACATAAGATGATCGAATAAGATTTATCTTGGTGTTCTTAAATCGTTTTTTTCATTATAAGTTTAGTTAGGTAACAAACTATTCTCACATATGTATTTCTTTTAAAAAAATAAAACGCTTTGATAGACTACGTTTCATTAAAAATGACACAGCATAGGTGTGAGCTTATAAAATAAAATTATAATATGAATGATTTTAAGATTTTAAAAAGATCCCTGAAGTACAGATTGTCACAATAAGAAAAAATTATTGGTTACAAATTTAATAACATATAAATTGATCGAAAGAGACCTTAGTGTTCTTAATTCATTAAAATATGTATTTAAACATGATTCTCTAGACATGAATATAAAATTTGCAAAAAAAGTATGCGTAAAAAAATAATTACATTTTCACATTAATAAAACGAACTACGTAATGTTTTAAAATGGTAATTAATAGAGACTGTCTTTCCAGAACTTGAAAACATGGATATACCTTTCGTGCTCACTGAGGATTTCACCATGGACATCACCAAACAGTCTCGATGAATACCTCAGCCAAAATTTTCAACTTACTCTACTCTTGGCAACACTATATAGCAGTGGCCAAGGGTGGAGGTAGGCTGTGTAGATCCAACATAGATAGTACACACTAAACTTTGTTAGTCATAGTTATTTGTTTTCAGAATACAAATTGCAGATGTGTGCTACCAACGCCCACATATGCGTAAAAGAACATGGAATCTCAATGTAAGAGAAATCCAAAAAATTCTAGTAGCGCAATGTGGCATGTAAAGGTGCATGTTGGGTATTGGGCGTTGGAAATATCACAAAAGAAGCCAATGTATAAGTAAGCAGATAAGAATGCACAGTGATAGCAGATGAAATGGCAATGTGCTTGACAAATTCCGTCATACAGTGGTACCCAAGGGGCCCTTAACGTTCACAGGGACGTCCTAAAACACGAACTCATAAAGTTCGGTGAATATATGTGGCAGCGAAGAACTAAGGACCTACTACTGATGAGAGTACTGCCGATTTTTTTATTGGTGGGTCAACCATGATTATTATTTAATTTTTTTCAGTTACACATTGTATTTTTATTCAGAAGCTTTTGGAAATTGTCACGGAACAATGATTGAGAATCACTGCTAGATCGTGTATTAAGTCTAGAGATGCGTGTTTAATACATATTTTTAATAGATATAAATAATTTAAGATGATTATAGTTATTATAGAATGTTATAGACCCGTGCATACCACATCAACGAGTTAACAATAAATTAAATAGTTTTTAGTTATAACACAAATATTCTTTGGTAACAATATCTCAATAATTTTTGTGAAAAAATCTCAAATTTCTGGTAACAATAATTATTTTAGATAGTTTTGGTAACAATAAGTGCTTGGCCTCAGTAACAGGCGGGCAGGAGGGGCTTGTACAACTCAAACGAATAACCGTGTGTGATATGCCCAAAAAAAACACTGTCTGCGAACATTATTTCACACACGGTTATACGTTAGAGTTGCGCACGCCCGACCACTACGTTCTAGTACTAACTCAAGACGTTTTTTATTATACTGAATATAAGCTTGTTACAACATCTCCAGTTGTTTTGTGTACAATATTCTCGACTGGTTGTTCGGTTAAACTGACATATTCTCTTCTTTTGTCTGTCTCGTCGCATATTTGAGGCATTTGTTGATTTCTCGGCCCAAGGCGGCTGCTAGTGGTGGAGGCACTGCATTACCGATCTATAAATAAAAACAACAATAATTAAGTACAAAGAACACCAATTACCCGGATAGTTCTCAAACTTTAAATTGGTTTATTTAACCTGATAGCTGCCCGTAACGTAACGAATACGTCATGCACGGCGGCGATTCAGGCGCCCGTACCGTACGATATACGTCGAGCCGTTCTACGCGCTTGTATGAGTCAAATATTTATTTATTTAATTTTAAAACGTGTAACTACATTTCTGATCAGACCTTGCAAGCAAAAAACATTTGTACGGCGCATACATCGCGAGAATAAGGGAATTTCCCGAGAGGCCAAATCAGGGTTAGCTCAAAATTCCCCTGCACATTGGGATATCTTGTACAATAGGCAGTTGGTATGATTCGATAGTGATGCGTCAGTTGACGCCGGAATATCATTTAGTCGGGATGCTAATTCGGAATGCTTTCTTATTCAGATTTGCGTTATAATTGGAATGTTTTCAATGTTTTTATATTGAAATTTAATTTCTGTTTAGTGACCAAGTGTTTTTATTTATATTTCACATACAATTTGCGTATAAAATAGTGTTATATTTACGAGTTTTGTTTTAGATTTTACCTACTAAACTTGAATGAAAAGAAAGATTTTCGATGTTTTTAGATAGAAGGTGTGAACTGAGAAGCTGTAGGTATGGTATCAACTGAATGATATGGTCAACATCTTTAACGTTACGTTACTTGTAAAATATAGATGCAGTTGGATGACTGGATGCAATCTAAAAAATCTCATATTATGTTACCAACCACTATCTGTCGATGGTTGTCCAGCTGCTGCAATTCGTTGCAGACTTCATATATTTTGGGTGGCTTTGACAGCGATGATAAACAAAAGATTGTATTGAACAAATTCCCAAACTTCTTGACCGCCTGTTCGTACTTTTTATTTCATTGCTATTGTGGTTGCTATATTGGATGTTGAGCTGAGGCTGCTGTGGTATCGCTTGCGTGCACGCCTTCTTCTCCCGCTGATACTCAGCTGCAGTTTTTTTAAATTTTTATCTATTCGTTTTTGGTAGTTTTCTTGATACAGTATGGTAGTTCTCACTCAGCAACGTAAACGTGTAAGATAAAATGAACTATGATGTTAGGCATTGTTAAATAGCTCTCTTACAAGTATTTGTGTGTATATATTTACTGGTTCAAAAATATTTCAGATGGCAGAGAGTTGGTGATTTTGATTTAGTCGCCATTCTGGCAGTTTTCACAATTTTCTTTTAGCAATATAAGATTACTTTAAAAATATTGGAGAAATCCACGACATCGGTTAGTAATTGAAGTAATAGGTATCTACTTTGATTTAACCCTTTGATTAGTATCGCCGCACGTATGCGGCGACACTGTAGTGATCCAAATAGAGTATCGCCGCGTATGTGCGGCGACACCGTTTCATTCGAAATTTTCAATAATAATACATAATAATAGAATAATTTCGATGTAATTATTATTTACAGACAACACAAATACATTTATCATCAATTTTTAGATGTTATTATAAAATAAATATTTGTTTCTAGTGAGAAAAAAATACGTAAATAAACGCAACTATTACGAACAAAATCTAATTCCGTAAAATTCCTACATCCCCTTTTATTCTCTTTTGAAAAAAATTTTAAATTCTACCATCAGAAACAGATGTTCTGTCGAAGATTCCAGGCCCAAATTGGAAACAACTATGTGTTCAAAATTTTATAAATTATTACGAAAATATTTTTTTATGCATAGCAATTTCAGTTTTCAGTTCTGTTTGGATCCCAATTATGTAGAAATTCATTTATACATATAATATGTCTACAAATTATTATAAAAAATATTATTTTCAAAAGTTTCCAATACAGCTCTATTTTGTTTACATTTAGATAACCAAACGCGGCGGCGCGACAAGAATAAGGGCCATACATGTGTCCCACATTTCAATTTTTTTCACACTTGTTGACAGCTTGATTGCTTTCGGGTCATTAGGTATCGTTGTTTCAATCACTCAAGAGAGATTCAAATATTATGCCGATTTTAGGTAAACCTCACCCTCTGCACAACCCTTAGCAAAATATTTGGATATTATTTAGTTTTTTGCTTGAAGTCGGATTGCATGCATTGAAATTGGATCGCGATAATAATTATTCGATATT
Organism: Rhyacophila brunnea; assembly: GCF_057557595.1. Taxonomy (NCBI): domain Eukaryota; kingdom Metazoa; phylum Arthropoda; class Insecta; order Trichoptera; family Rhyacophilidae; genus Rhyacophila; species Rhyacophila brunnea. The sequence continues at coordinate 61,685,802 of NW_028232751.1, forward strand.
ATTTATTTTGTGATTTTGCCATTTTATATCTATTTTTTACTATTTTTATTACACAATATATTATAGCGGTGTTTCCCAACCAGTGTCGCGAGAGCAAAGTATAGTAAAAGCAAGGTCAGTTGTTCTCAACATTTTATAAAAATATAAATTTTTATAAAATATATATTTTTATAAAACTATATTACTACTTGCATAGTAAATTATGGTCAAATAAATTGAGTGATTCTCAACATTTCATAAAAAGTTTTTTTTCTAAATAATTTTACCTCAGACTTTTTTCGAATGATTATTATTACACCTATTATAATTATTTTGATTGTATAATAAATTTAATTTTCTACAATTATTATTATTATACTTACTATTCTTATTTTGGTTGGATAGTAAAATATTGTAAAATAAATTCAGTGGTTCTCAAGATTTTATAAAAAGATTTTTTTTTCTAAATTCACCTCATATATTTTGTTCCAGCGATTGATATTCTACTATAATTATTTCGATTATATAGTAGACTATAGCAAACCAGCGGTTTCCATTTTTTGTACTTTATTTAATTTTTTTTCAAATGTTTATTATTATTCTGTTCTAATTTTGATTGGATATAATGAAATGAATTTAGCGGCTCTCAACATGTTATAACAAGAAATCTTCTTCTTAGTGTATCTCACATTTTTTTTCATTGATTGTTATTTTGCCCTGCTAAATTTCAATTATGAAAAAGTTGTTCCTGTCATTTCAAAAACCTCTAATAAAATTATGAAAAAGTGTAAACAATAAATGCATAACAATGATAAATAGTGTACTCGTGCAAGACAGAAACTGTTGAACAGACTGATATATTTCAAGTATCTACCTAGGTAAGTTTATATAATAAGAATTTATCTATACCTACTTTCTTTTGCAATATATTGCAATATAAAAATATTCTTTTTGGTGATGAGAGTCAGAAAATATGTTTTACTATATTTTACTATGTAAGAAAAACAAGAGTAGCAAGTGTGAGATAAATTTAGATAAAAAAATATTTTTATAAAATGTACTGCAATTGATTTACTATAGTTTATTACACAATAAAAATAATTTTTATGAGACCTAATTACCATTGGGAAAAGTGCGGGATAAATTTAGAAAAAAAATCTTTTTATATAAATTGTTGAGAACCGCTGATTGATTTACTATATAGTTTATAACGCATTCGAAATAACTACTAAATAATATAATAATTACCATCGGAATAAGTGCAAGATAAACTTTGAAAAAAATCTTTTTATAAAATGTTTAGAACCACTGAAATTGATTTTTATTATGTAATCTAAATATAGTCATAGTATATTACCGCAAACACTGTCTTTTTACTTAGCAGAGCAAAATAATAATGCTTGAAAAAAATTGTGAGGTAAACTGAGAAAAAGATTTCTTGTTATAAAATGTTGAGAACCGCTAAATTTATTTCATTATATTACTATCCAATCAAACTAACAACAGTATAATAATATCTAATCATTTGAAAAAAAAGAAATTTCTTATAAGTACAAAAAAAATGGGAACCGCTGGTTTGCTATAGTGTACTATATAATCGAAATAATAAATTATAGTAGAATAACAATCGCTGGAACAAAATATAAGAGGTGCATTTAGAAAAAAATATCTTTTTATAAAATCTTGAGAACCACTGAATTTATTTTACAATATTTTACTATCCAACCAAATTTAGAATTATAAAAAAATAAATTTATTTTGCAATCAAAATAATTATAAAAGGTGCAATAATAATCATTCGAGGAAAGTCTGAGGTAAAATTATTTAGAAAAAAAACTTTTTATGAAATGTTGAGAGCCACTGAATTTATTTGACTATAATTTACTATCCAAGTAGTAATATAGTTTTATAAAAATATATATTTTATAATAATATATTTTTATAAAATGTTGAGAACAACTGACCTTGCATTTACTTTACTGTGCTGTTGCTGCACTGGTTGGGAAGCACTGCTATAATGTATTGTGAAATAAAAATAGTAATAGTAGGTACATAATAAAAAAATATTCTAAAAACTTGTAAATTAACCCAAAATAAAATACTTAATAAAAGAAAATCTTCAAAATTAACTCACTCCCGAGATGTATATTCTAAATATTTAACTCACTAATCAAAGGGTTAATAAAACAAAAACCGATTGCCAAAGTAGCTTGATTTGGAAGAACGCTGATGAGTGGGTATTAAAAAGGCCAAAAGTTAAAATTTGTCATAATTAGTATGTCACTGCGTAGCATAGAGGTAAATGCGACGGACGGGGCATAAACCCAGGAAATGCAGGGTTCGATTCCCGGCTAGGGTGGCTTACTTTTTTCAAAAAGATTTTTTCTATTGGTTATAATATATTTTCTCAGAAAGTGATTTTCAAAATTATGTTCAAGAATACCTTACTTAAGAATAATTGTAATCGAGATAGGCGCAAGGACAGTAAACTAAGAGTATAAGAAAGTCTGGCACCGCTAATACCAAGGTGACCCCCCTATAGCTGGCCATACACGGCAAGGTTAAGTAGCAGGTTGAACCTGTTGGTCAACATGTAATGTCGGCCATACAGCTATATTTGGTAGATAAATCTGCTGCGCCCATAGACGAGCAGTATTGGCCTTCAGTTCGGACGCCCGACTCAGACTGCCGGCGACCCCCAACCGTGTTTTTGTAAAACTATTGGAATTTCAGCATGCTTAAATTTTTCGGGTGACATTAGATGTGGGTGTCGTAAAGTAGGAGTTCTTATGCGTAGTAATGCAACACATTTTATGGCAAAAATAATCAATTAAATGAGTTAAACCAACACATAAATAAACTACAGGAAGACTAGAATTTATTATGATGTTGTATTAATAGTTTTTGATTCGATGATCCACTACAGGACACACTTAAAAATAATAAGTTAGTAAATATTATAATCACCTGTCGGTACTTTTCCTTGATGGTCCCGTTATAAATATAGGAATCAGGGAAGCCTTGTGACCGTGCACTTTCCCTCACTGACACCACTCTTTGTTGGTTAGGATGTAATACACGTCCTTGCTTCCCTAGAGGATTGGTATCGGTCACTGTGGTTTTAAAAAATCCATCCCAAGTCAGGCGACCTATTACAAGAGACATATTATATTATAATTATGCTGTTATTAATTATTATCAGTGTTTGTGAAGGGAAACAACAGACTGATGATTTCTTTTATGTCTGGTCTTGGCCAGGAAAAGTAATTTAATTATTTTATGAGTTTTTATTCTGCTAGTATTCTAACCAGGGCATGCTTTTCCCTCCACCACCCGTTATGCAGGCGTACATCGTGGCGTAACGAATGTTTGACGCTCTTCAAAGTTGTGCCGAAAGTGTCCCAGGAGCAACTTCCCAAGACCTTGGTTGGCGTGCGTGATTCCTACTTTGATATAATGTGGTACGGTCAATTCTTGATGAGAAAAGACCTTCTTGCTCGCCGTAAAATGACACAAATTTTTTAAAGGCTGAGTAATTTTCCCTCGTAGATACCAAGTCGCGATGGCCGACCTTCCCAACTGATGGTCGGACCGACTAACCAGAGGTGTCAGAACCCCGTTTTTTTAGAGGAAATTTAATGGAATAGATGGAAATTGGGTTTGGTTCAATTACTTATAAGAACCACAATTCTGGGGTGTGGTTCCAGTTCGATAAAATCTATATGCCTATGCATAAATAGAATAATACCTACTTTTAACCTAAATAGAGTTGTCACTTCATAACTTTGCACTCCGGCCCTAGGCTAACAATGGTGGAATTATTCTAAAAATATATTTTAAACAAAATATACAGTCGAACTTGGTTATTACGATCTTGGAAATAGCGAGATCTCGGATGTAATGAGGAAACATTCGTTGACATTTTAGTTTATGATTTTCTCCATACATTTATTCACTTTTATAACGAGCTACTTCTCGGGTATACCGAGCAAAACTGTTAATGTGTCTATTGTTTAAAAACAACATTTTCGACCCTAAGCAATAAAATCCGACCGGGCAGTTAACTAGACTGATGCCACCGGGATCGGATTACGTTTATGACACTAGTTAAGTGTCTAAGTACCTAATTGGTGTTTTCGCCGACAACATTGAAAAAGTATCTACGCATATGGTTGAAATTGCATGTAAAAAATCCAAGTTTTGTGAAGTCAGTAGGTACCTACCAGTGCCGGGGACTCAGCACTTCATTACAATAAACAACTTCTTTCGTAGTTTATAAATGTCATGCTTGTTTCGAGGATTTTTACGATGGTTTTCAGATTTTTTATGTTCTATGCATAAATAGAACGCGGTGCGAAAAATGTTATAGAATGATATAATGAGTAATGCTTATAACGAGCAAATTCAGTCGTTCTAGATATAATTAACCCGGCCGGCGCCGATGTCACACACCTTGTACAAATCGGCCAAATTCGCAATGCGCATGTGTATAAATCGATGCCACCGCGTCCATATTTATCATACGGGACTGATTTTTTTCACGTAAATTTGGCCTGATTTGTCCTTCTCCTGCCACCTATGACATATTTTAAAAGCATTGGTTCTAAATATAAAATAATCACCAAAGTTTCGAACCAATTCGTACGGCCAAGTTTTGCCGGTCGACAGAAATCAGTTTGAACTGCGCGCCGCGACTGCGCAGTATACGACAGACTTTCAACCGAGCGGGCCATTGCGCGGGATTGTATTTATCGCATACAAGTTGAATATTTACCGCAATCGTTGATAAATACTTTTTTTGCTGTCTGGTGTACTTATCACATTAAAACTGGCATGATTAAGGCTTATGGGTTCATTTGCAAGAATCAAATTTGACGTAAGCGACAAGCATTGGAACAAAATAAACATGTTATTGTATAGGTATATAGAAGTATTATATTATAACATTTTAATGTACACGTGCAATATGCTGCTGTCTGCTGTCTGCCGCCTAAGCGAAGTTTGAGCGAAATCAGGGGTTTCGAAAGTATTATTTAATAAATAATATTTTTTTCCTAACAAATTATATAAATTTTTGTAGGTAGTAGGTAGAATAAATTATAAGAATAAAAATAGTAGACCTCCAAATAAGAACGTCATATTATTGATATGCTGAATTTGTGAAGTGATACATTTTCTTGAACTCATGAATCATATTGTAGGATCAAATTCAGTGCAAATATTTTTCAAAAAAAAATCTAATACTTATGTAGGTTTCTGAGGTATTTGAAATATATATACTTATGTATTATATAATTTTCCCACGGCAAATTCGGTGTGTATGAATACAAAAAAAAACGAAAGTGTGAACAAATATAATTTTAATAATTTTCATAAGCTCATTAAAAATTATACGTTTAACCCTTTTTGCTTCGCTTTAGGTTCATCCGTACTGAGAGTAAAAGATAAATCACACATATTACACTTAATAACAAATTCAGATACAGATCCTCTTCTAACTTCGGAAAATATAAATAAATTTGCCATAGTCATGAAAAAAAAATTGAATGACTTGATATTTCAATGAGGCGATTAAAAAATAAATTAAAATTTACAATGCGGCGTCCATCCAAATCTTGAAGCGGTTTCCCAATAGACGCACATTTCGGAAATAAATGAAAGTATAAAATTAATAAAACAATATATAACACTAGCTGAAGTACCCGGCTTCGCACAGGGTCGCTTCGTGGATACATTTATCTAAAATATCTGCAATAAAATATGCCAATATGAAAATAATTCTAATAGGAGTAAAGGTCAAACAAAAAACACTAAATTAAAATCGAATCCACAATATACAAACGTTATAAATAGTATTAATATGTAATTAATATGTATGTAACGAAGAAGAAGAGGCGGGTTCAATCTGAAATTCGAGACCTCCACCACGCACTCCGGCTCGTCAGCCGCCGTCTACCCTCCAAATGTTGTCGAAATCCGACTGCGCCTGTGGATTTTATAAACAAAAACCGACACAACGGTACAAACATACAAACATCCAAATATATTTTCGAAATTATAGTAAGTATAGATAATAAATAAAAACGGGAAGTGAAATATGTGTTATTTATATCATTGAAACAATACACGTATTAAAAATTAAATCAATCCAAAAATTGTTTATAGATATCCAAATTAAGAAACTATTTAATGTGTATGATTATAATTATTGATAACACCTGGCCGGCCTATAATAATGAATATGGGCCGTAAATAATAGAATTCATTATGTCAACATTGGACGAGGGTTGTCCACTGATTTTTTTTAAATGTTTGATTTCTAACATTTAATTAATATAAAATAATAATGCGTTTGCGGCTAGATAACTAACTCATTGGCACCGGGGAAGTGGAATGTGCATTATGCGCAATTAATTTTTAAATGGCAAATATCACGTTAATTATTATATTATTTAAAATGCCCCGGTGGCAACGAACTATGTTACATTAAATACCATTATCTCCTCAGCGGAGCATATGGAGGCTTATACTATCAGACTTTTTATGAGGAATGGTAGTTAATCTGGATAAAACACACATTGCAAAAACATGTAATTTTGCCAGACGTGGGATTCGAACCCACACCCACTGCGCTATGCCAACTACTCCACTGTAGGATAGTAAAAAATAATATTCTTTTCGACCGTATCCGATCCTAATAGGATCATATGGGCCTCCACAGAGTGGAGGTTTGTATTGACAGATTTTTGTTTTTACGATAAATGTATGTCAGCCAGTTGCTCAACCTATTAGATCCATACTTGTGACTCATACACAAATTGAAAAACAATATGTGTACTTGTTAGACCCAGGATTCGAACCTGGGACCCACGACGCAATAAGCCAACGCTTACGCCGCGTGGCTATCATGGGTGTGTTATAAAAATAATTATAAAAATAATAATTATCATAAAATAAATTGCTAACGGAAAGGCATGATTATCTGAAGATACAAAATAATATTGTACCGTTGGGCAATCATTTGAGATGTTTTTCCACTTCGACGGCGACCAGCGCATGGTTTGGCTAATGTACCGCTCATGATTTTCCCATGTATAATACGAAGCCACCTTCAAAGAATGTTTAGTAAATTATCTTTTGAATAAACTTGCACAAAAATCTAATAAACATATTTTTGATTTCAAGAAATTCACGCAAGCTACCTTATAAAATATGTGGCAACCCTGTGACTGGCTTAAGTTTTGTTTAACACTGTTGTTATGTAAATATTACGTATGTCAAAATAATATTCCGCGATGAACTAAATTCTGGAAGAAAAAAAACACGTCCTCACTGCGTCCCAGTTGGTCGCCGACTAACTATATTAATATCGAAAGAATGAAAAAACTGTATGGATCAATCAATCAAATTGCCTTTTTTTAATAATTCTGCAAAATAATTATATTTCTAAAACGTCTGAAAACAGGATAAATACATGAAAATGTACGACGTGTTTTAGTAATACAGCGTCACTAATTATACCAAATGTATGGGGTTTTATTTATTTTTTCATTGTTAATTATTATTTATAGTATTACGTGAATGTTATATTATAATAAAAAAATATTTTTATTGTGCAGTATATATTATTTTGTGAGAAAAAATCATTCCAAATTGGCTGATGTATACTCAAACTAAAATGGCTTTAAAATCTTTATTTTTCCGAAATTAAAAAAAGTACGTGAGTTAATCAATGAAATGTATTGTTTTACCCATTTCTTTGATACAATATATACCTGCAAAACTATTATTAAGCTCAACATTCATTGTGGCGTGACAGTCGTTTTGACCAATTTCGAAAACAGGACTGACTAATTGTCATTTATTTTAAAAAGTAAAGCGATTCGAAAAATTTTAATGACACAGAACGTTTTAGTTGAATACTATTTATTAGATTTTAAATAAATAAAGAGTTTATTGTGTATCAATTCGTTTTAAACATGCTTATCATTTCCGCGATTCCGAGAAGACAGGAAAAAACAGGTCCAATGGCCTTAACTATTGAACGTATGATTGTATTTTATCGCGATTTTTAAAATACTTTTTGTACTGTCTACCGTGTCCCATTTTAGTGAATGTGAAAATTAATACTGATATCAATAACTATGGTGTGTGAGTTTAATGGTTTCTGTGATTTGGCGTTTCTTAATACTGTAGTTAAACATTTTAAAAACATTTCATAGTTTTATAGTGCGTAAATATGGAGGAAGAAAATGTGCGTACTAATGAGGAATTGGACTCAGATTATGACATGTCGGAAGAGGAATTGGAACAACATGAGACTGATCATGATGTTGACGATACGGACTCTGACGAGCCAATTGAATTTTTGCGGTCATGGAGAACTGGTCCGTATATTCCAATAGTTCACGAATTCAATGATTGTCGATCTGGCGTGACATCGAACGACTTGGACGAATCCTCTCCCGAATGTCTTTTCTTTGAACATTTTTTGAATAAAAATATAATGTCGGAAATAGTGAACCAAACGAATACATTTTTTAACCATTCGTACAGTGCGGGAGACCTCGGACCGAAATTGCGGTCACACAATTGGACAGACACGTCAGTGCCGGAGTTGTATACATTTTTTGCCGTATCAATGCTGATGACTCGAAATAAGCACACGTCGATAGAGGAACATTGGAGTACCGATCCTTACCTGCATGCAGACATTTTTGGGAAAATAATGGCTAGAAATCGATACCAACTTATTTTACAAATGCTTCATTTTTCTGATCCTAGTGTGACCGCCTCAAATGATAGACTAGCTAAAATTAGATTACTGTTAGAACACACAAGAACAATTTTTAGGGAAACGATGATACCGTATCAGAATCTTTGCATAGATGAGAGCATAATCGTGTTTAAGGGTAGATTAATTTTTAAACAATTCATTCCTTCCAAAAGACATCGATTTGGAATAAAAATGTTTGTGATGTGTGACGTAATGACAGGATATATTATTGACTTTATAATTTATTGTGGGGAAGGGACTGACATACAAGACAATGAAAATCTCGGTATTTCCGGTGCGGTAGTGACAACGCTAATGAAAGACTATATCGGGAAAGGTCACACCTTATGTTGTGATAACTGGTATTCGAGTCCGGCGCTCTTTAAATACCTTCACTCTCACAAAACGAATGCTTGCGGTACAGTGAGAAAAAATCGTAAAGATATGCCAGAGTTCAGCAAACTGAAAAAGGGAGATACCGAGGCTAAGTACAATAGTCCACTTTTGGCTCTGAAATGGCACGATAGGAGGGATGTTCACATGCTATCCACCCTCCACGATGCATCATTTGGACCAACGGGAAAAGAGAACTATAGAACTGGCGAAAACATTGAAAAACCAAAATGTGTTATAGATTATAACAAAAATATGGGTACGGTAGATAAGTCCGACATGATGCTTAGCAACTTGTCGTGTATGAGAAAATCGATCAAGTGGTATAAAAAGGTCGCATTCCACATGATCGACTTATATTTATTAAATGCTTTTTATTTATATAAATTTATTAAATCTGACAAAAAAACATTGGGCGATTTTCAACTCTGTGTAATAAAACAACTAGTGGACAAATATTGTGTGAGAATTTCAAATGCACCCCTGCCTAAGCCGACAGCGTCAACTAGCGATAATCCCGTACGATTATTGCCCAAAAGTGCAACGGGACATTTGCCAGAATACATTTTACCGACACAAAATACCGATAAGCCTAGAAGAAGATGTTTCGTATGCGGGAATTCTAAAAAAAATCCGAAAAAAACAAAACTCTCTCGCTATATGTGCCCAACGTGTGATGTTGCGTTATGTCTGTCACCTTGCTTTAAAATATATCACACATCTAAAGAATTTTAAAATAGGTTTATTATTGTATTTGTTTTTTTTTTTAATATGTGAGTTCGTGTTAATTTATCAATAATATTCAATAAGTGAAGTGTTTGTGTAGTTTAAATATATTAAAAGGGTCCCCTTTATATTTGTTTACGACTCAACCCGAAGACATTAATATGTGATTTATCGATATGCACTTGAAAATTAGTAACGCTCGATTCGTGGGAACGTATGCACAAGTGTCGAAATATTACACACCGCGCAGAGCTCTAACTAGTTGCTACAAAATGGCGACTTGCGGTAAGTTCTTTCAAATTTGGATAGCATTCGTTTGTTCGAGTGTTTCTGATATTATAACTGATTTATTACGGTTTTTTAGTGTGTCGAAATTATCTTAATGGCTTTGGGTTCTCGACTGGAGCTGTGACATATTTATTATTGCTTTTTTTAGTATAGAACAAAGACGATAATGAAATTCATGCGTAGTTATGGTGCGTCATACGATTTTTGAGGCAGGTGCCGGGTTAACATGATATTTAAATGTGGTAATTAAATATTAATTAACAGATCAGCAGTGATTGTGTTAACTCATTTACTGCTAACACCGCGACTGGCGCGTTTGGAATCGTTGGCCATAATTAAAAGGTAATTTTACTTATTTTAATTTTAAAGTTACTAGTGAATAACATTTGATCTAATTTTATACGAAGTAATCAGGCAAAGAGGCGTATTAGTGTAGTAAAAGGTTCAAAGTTACGAAGTGTATACTGTACCTACCTACCTATTTACTGTACTATGACGAAATTGTCTTATATAGTTGTGTACTTGGAATAGAACTGTTGGAATATATGGTTATCACAATTTGTCGGTATTCACAAAGAGGATATTAAAAAAAGTCCAGATTCGTCTGATACACAATTTGTAGATATTCAAGGACATTATATATTGACAACCATTTTCCTCAATGCTATGACATATTTGAGCTCCTTGACATCTGCAAGTCGCAGCTCTACTTTATGTCCAAATTTAGCAATGTCAATTTTGTAATGTCCTCCTGAATACCATATTCATTACAAAGCTGCAAAACATTTATCCCCATGAAGACAAACTCTCTACGTGATAATTATGAATGCCATTTATGGGCATGTTCACGCGTATACATTGTTTACCGGCATTAACCGGCTGATAAACGGGTAAATACCATATAGCGATTCATGACATTCTATGCGCCTCAGCAATTGTTTCATTTTTTGATAGGGTCGGGTTCGATGGAAATTGGATAATATAAATCAACATGTTATCCATTCATGTTTTATGTGTACAGAAAATATCCTTAGAACTGTTAGAACTCACAGCATAGCAAATAATTTTCACTTTTACAGTGCATAAAGGCTAAACATATTTTTTTAATAAATGATATTACCCTAAAACATTATAAAAAAATATGTTGACAGCTGACTCACCACAGAGACCATTCCAGTTATTATTTTGGTTTCCGGAGTGGACTGCAAACCATGGAATTATCGTATTAATTTGCCTATCATTTCTCCCGCACTTTTTTCCAGCAGCACAAGCACACACTCCTCTTAGAGAGTCATTAATTCCACGCCCGTTCTTTACATCATCATGTGTGTATTTTAGTACCTAAAAGTAATAAAAAAAAAATATTTATCAATATGGCAAAACTTGATGAAATAAAAAAATTAATGTAGGTGCAAATGCAAATTGAGAGAATTTCTCCACACTAGAAGTCTTCAAAATCAGAATACAAAATTATTTAAAATCTTACGATGGTCACGAAATGATCCATAATCCATCAGCGATCACAATGTATAGCCGTCATATTATGAATGATAATAATATGGTTTCTGAAATCCTGATTTTTTTGTGTATGTACATACTAAATGTAAAGTCATCGCTCTTTTATTTTCAATATTTTCATGACGGAAGAAATAATATTCCTTAGTATAATTTATTTTTCGAGTGCAAGCATAGTTTTATCGTGTCCGGAAATTTGTATGTATGCAGTTCGTCGTATCACACTTCACCGTGAAATGTTGTATCGGAAATATATGGTCGTATATTAAAGACCGTCCAACCTCTTTGGGTCATATAGTACTGAGATGAAATTCATGTCTAAATAAAACACGGTTCTTGTCGGTTTACAAAAAGCCAGCGGCAAACAAATTTTGAAAATAGCCGATATACTGGATTATTTGTTAGGTTAGGTTTTCATTCTTGAATTTTGCCAATATCGGCTGTGAAAATGCTCCACGAACAACACGTAATTTTTTCATCTCTTTCCGATAAGAAAGCACATGGCAAACTATGCTACGGTGAAATGTAATATGTACAATTTACATGTAACCTAGTTTTATAAGTCATATTTTTGTATTATGATTACAATATTGCAATCAAACACGTGAAAACTTATGTGGATTCCGTTATTTGGTAAGTGAAAATTAACAACCGCTCATTTAATTATATTAACTTATAAATATAACTGACGTGAACTCTTTTTGAAAGAGTATTTTTTTGTATTTGAAGGAACTACCTCATCAGTAGGCTTAGAATTCTTAGGTATTTAAATATTTTTTTTGAGAACAAAATATCTGTTACAGACAATTTTGAAACATTTAAGCCCAATTTGTAAGTACTTATTTTTAAATATTTTTGGATAATTACATATTTTTCCATATTTTGGGTTTATGCACATATTTTCACATAAACACAAAATTTCAATTTTCAATTTCAAGACCCAAAAATTTTAATCTTTGACTCAGCTTCTCCGCTCTCGCCAAAGTTTACGTCACTACCCCCTCAACCCGTGATAACTAGGTGGGGGACTTGGCTTAGTGCAGTAAATTACTATACTGTGAATTTGGAAAAATTACAAGAAATTATGGAGATACTTGATGAGGAAGATTCCAACTCTATTTCAATAGCAAAAGAAATAATGGGAAACCGTTCCATAAAAAATGAATTGACATTCATCACTTTAAATTATGGTCATCTGGTAAATACAATCGAAATGTTAGAATCATCTACAAAGTCACTAGTGGGACAAATTAATATTTTAAATAATACTGCTGCTAAAATAAGAAACGTTCCTGGACCAATTGGAATAAAAATAAGTACAAAATTAAATAGTGTTTTAAATTAAAATACTGGACTTCAAACGCTGCAGAATATTAAAGGTGTTTTGGAAAATCCATCAGATGCCTCAGATGTTTCAATTTTTTCTACTTCAGAAATAGTTTCATTTACATATGCAATAATAATATCTGTAGAAGTAGAAAGAAGTTTTTCAATGTATAAAAATGTGCTAAGATCTAATCGTCAAAGAGTTACTTTCGAAAATTTGAAGCATTATTTTATTTGTAATTAAGCGTTTTCTGTTTGTGAATAAATAATAAATTAAACTGTTGAAACATATATGATTTATTGTAATACTTACTTAAATTTTTAGCACATAATTATGAAATTTTAATAACATATTTTCCAATTATATCTACATAGTTTAGGTACCTATTATTCGTTTTTAGCACCTAAAAATCCTAAGCCTACTCATCACTAATGACAGCATTTTTTAAAAACTATTTAAACCAGGGGTAGTCAACCTGGTCCGTACCGCCCACTTTTTCGCGTTTCAGCTTTTATGGTGGGCCGTAGGGGTTTTAAAAACATTTTCATTATGTTTTCAAAATATTCAAAAATTGAGCCAGATATCCAGTATTTAGTTTCGCAGCATCAGCCTCAGGGATCTCATTAATAATTTAATTAATTAAATGTAATTTCATCAGACTTCATGCTTATATGTATGCAAAGTATAAATAAAAATAGATTTAACTACAGTAAGTTGTTTTATAAAGATTTATTCAGCCAAACTTAGCGAAAGTCTGACAAAGTATTTGGTAGGTAAGTAATAATTATTATATGCTTTAACTTGCTGTAACTCTGATTTATAAATTTCATAAAGTAAAGTTACTTCCCTACTTTATAAATCACCATTACTGTGGAACCGGTGGGCGGTAGGTAGAAAAAGGTTGACTACCCTTGATTTAAACCTTCAAACAAACAAAATTACTTTCTATTTTATTTAAATGTTCAATAGACATACATGGCATCCTTTTCCCTTAATGATAAAAGTAGAATATATACTTACTTCTGATTCGGTTCCATCAGACAGTGTCTCAGTAATGTTGGGTAGATCTCTCCAATCCGCCTTGGTATCGATGGGGATATGGCATATTCTGGCAAACATTAATGGCGATACAGTATGACAAATGTGATCTCTCAATTCATTTGAAGAGCATTTGCTTCTTATGAGTCGTTGGAAATGAGATTTGGGAAAACCTTTGTAAGACATTACCACATCATTACTGCCACTTTTGATTGAAGGTAAATCACTGATAGCATCCTGAATGGTACAAGTCCGTCTGGGAGCTGAAATTTGCCAGTCTTGGCTGGGATCAAATCTACACCCATCTATGTTAACAGACAATGAGCCCGCTTGTCGGTAGAATACATGTGTCGGTTCGGGGAAACAGGGGAGTACGAAACCCGGAGCGGCTGCCAAAATAATAAGTCGGCGTCTTGTTTGCGGCACTCCAAAATTACCCGCTTGTAAAATGCCAAAAGTGCATTGATACCCAATTTTTAAGAGGCAAAGCAGAGTCAATTTGAGAATCGCACCTTTTTTATACACGGCAAAGTTACGTACATTTTCCATTACGATGAAATTAGGACGATAAAAATCACAGTAAGATAAAAATGTCGCGATGAGGGAGTTTTTGAAACTGGCATATTCACGAGAAGTGAATCGGTTCAATCCAGAAAACCCTTGACATGGAGGTCCTCCGCATAATATTTTGACTTCACCTGGCACGGGTAAAAGTTTTCCGTTTGAACAGTGAGTAAGCCCTTCCATAGCACGTTTTAACAGAATGTTGCAGTCTTCATTAAACACAATAGAATCGGGCATGTTTAATTGGTACGCCCTTGCGGCTGTAGGCTCCATTTCTACTGCCCACGATTTAGAAATTGCAACAGACTCCTGAATTCCATAAGTCAGTCCACCACACCCTGCAAAAATATCTAGGGAGCCAACGGGCTCTATAATTTCGTTAGTTTGATGTTTTAGTTCGTAGGATTTTCCTACTGATTTAGCGAATGTAGGAACTTTAACTAATATTTTACGCTTAACGTCATAACAATTCTTAAAATAAAATCTTGAGTCTCCTTCTTCAGACCACTTAGCTACAGTAGTCCAGTAAGTAATATTTTGTATGTAAGATAAGTCACATGCACCTTTGACCTTTATAAATGGAATTATCTCTTTCCTATTTGACCAGTGCACTAGATTCAAGTCCTCTAACTCAGAATTCGGTATTCTGGTACATTCTGGGCGGTACATCACAAAAACTTCTAAGAAAATGTTTTGTGGCATTACAAGAGGACCACATGGTTTAGCCAGAACAGCGATAATGTAACCCACGCAGAAAGGATCCCATTTTTGATAATTTACTGTCTCTTTATCATTATATCTGTAATATTCAGTGAAGATACTTTCATCTTTCTTAGATTTTTTGTTCACTTTTTTTGGTGCAATCTTATCAAACGTAAATGTGAATGGGGCTAAAAGTACACCATCACCGGGTTTCAACTCGGAACCTTTCCAAATTACCGATGCCCATTCCTGGTACTCACTTCTATTACTTTCCACTAATCTTGTGACGGACGGAATATGAAAAAATGATTCGACTGATTTAGATATACAATTGGTACAATATCTGTATTCATTTGATAGAACCGTTGAGAATTCCTTTGGAATATCTTCAAATCGAGCTGTTTTCGTATGGTATTTTTTCTGATAGAAATTTAACATATGTGGCTTTTCTATTGTATCGTTGACATGTTTGTGGCCTAATTCAGACCAGTCATTTGGTAGTTCCTTTTTGACAATCCGTAAAAGTCTGACAGCGGAA
The DNA here is from genome assembly GCF_057557595.1 of Rhyacophila brunnea. Classification (NCBI taxonomy): domain Eukaryota; kingdom Metazoa; phylum Arthropoda; class Insecta; order Trichoptera; family Rhyacophilidae; genus Rhyacophila; species Rhyacophila brunnea. The sequence goes on from NW_028232751.1 coordinate 61,701,648, forward strand.
TGAATGGATGTTGTGCGACATTTTTCAGTCAAGAAAAATTCTTTAGGGTCTGCAACATCGCGCAAAATAGTATCTCTACCGCGGATAAAAACTGTAATGTGAAAATAAACATTTTTTTTTCTATTGTCCACATACATTGAGAAAATTCTACCTATTAAATGTAATGCATTATCTTCATCTGCTCTAAACTCGAAAAAGTCTCCACAACTGAAACGGTTTTTTCTAATTTTGATTTTATTGTAATACATCTTATTACCTTCTGAGAATATCACGTCACCCATCAATTCAGAAAGCATTTGCTCTCCATTCGAAGGGATTGATACTTCAGAATATTTTAGATCAGTTAAACTCACGAAACAGTTCATAATTTTATAATCCTTGAAATTATAAGCAGTGGCTTGCTCACAACCATTCTCTGCGTCTTCGCTGGGATGATTTTCTAATTGCCCTGTGAAAACTGTTTCAAATGTTCTCCTGACAAGTTCTGTTGTGGTGGCTTTCGACCATGGACCAAAAATATTTTTTTTCTGAAAATCTAAGCCATATAAATCAATACCAAACTGATCAGCGAGTGCTGTCATACACGGTAGATTCAAAAGCGGTGGTGTGTCCTTGTTTAAAGGTTCAAGATAATTGATTTGATTGCAAATGTAATAAAGGTGCTTATGAAGCATTTCTTCGGTGAGTAATTTATTTTCCGTATCAATTATCGGAGTCTTCATTACATTATTCAATAGGTTATCATATGTGGGCTGAAGTTTACAGTATTTTTCGAGATACTGCATCACTACTCTCGTTACAGATATTTTTTCATAAAAGCTCTCTATAAACCCAACATATTCATTGCTTGGCTTCATGAGCATATAGTCAACCAATTTTGATGATAGAATAACACGCGGTGAATTTCTTGCTTCTGCAATGATTCTCCTGGAATAAACATGAAAATATGAATAAAAAAAATATTTTATTGTAATGTACTATAATTATATCGACTGTGGAAAGGAAAAAGTAAATCCACACAAATCAAATTTTACAGAGGCACAAAAACGTGTTTGTTATGGTTTTCGGTCAAAGTTAAATAACAAAATAGACCTTGAAGTGCATGATAATTAATAATTTAGTTTTTATATACCTAATCTGATATTAATTATTAAGTTAATTAAAACAAAAAGAATTGATGATTAAGTCGTTTTTCCCATGTCACTTTGTTCTTTTTATTTAATTGTTAGCTAAATTTAAATAGTAAATCAGAATTTGCAGATTGCATCCTTCGGAGACATTGTATATTTAGTTGTGTGCAATGTTATTATGCAATAAAACCTATTTTGAAAAAAACTGAGGATTACGCCCTTCTTCCTTTCTACAGTCGATATAATAATGAGCAATTTTCGAACACAGCCAATGTGATTTAACATTGAATTTTAATTTAACAAGATTGGATATTAATTCTAATTTTCAGCCCTAGAATAACATAAGAAAAATTGTAAAAAACAACATTCCTAAGACGATACAATCTAGTGTTTGGTTTACAAAGAATACTATGACTAACAAAGATGTTGAAGAAAACCTTCTTATATAGAGATGGAGCCTAAAAATATGAAAATAAAGAGAAAAAATGGACAACAGATTAACTAGTTTATTGTTTCTTTTAATACAAAAGTCTTTCCTAGAATCGATTCCCACCTTGTCGTGGTGAGGAGGCTTGCACGTTTTGAGGATTTTTAGACCTATGCTGGCGGTAGTTTAACTACCGGAGGGCTCTCCCAAGCCAGACAGGTCTATGATTGGTCTACTGGAGGAAGGTGACATCTCTTCATAATGACTAATAAAGGTGGTGATCAAGGGGAGCAGAACAGCCTGAGAGCAGACACTTGACGGCAAGAATGAATACATTTTGAACAGATTCAATATTGGATGTGGAAGACAACGGGAAACGACCACATTAAAACCACATAAAATGCAATATCAAAATCACAAAAGTATGTCAGGCGATCTAGCTGACACCTGGCGCCACACAGGATCTGGCCCTTGTGGTATGAAATCGGTCACTGGATACATGGATATGACTTATATTGTTCTACTAGATATTGTTCGCTGCGGACCGTATAACCTGGACAGACTGGTGGTTTTGGGTAGCTTCCAGGGGAAGCGAAGCAGAGGAAGAGCATCTGGAGTGACTAAGTGAAGGAACTGACATGGGGCAGCCTACACTCTGCCCTGAGAAAAGCAGAGGATGATAGAATATCAAGGTGGTCACGATCCTCAGCCATGAAGGAATGACCAAGAGAGATAGAAAAGTTGCACTTGCTCAAATTGAAATTGCCACGCCTTTTATAAGTAAACCAAAATGTTCCATCTAAGAGGAGATTAAACCTCTTTCGTAACTATCAATAAATATACATCATTTTTTGTAACACGCGAACGAATCGACATTGAAAAGCTCTGAGGCCGCAGAATCCGGATCGACTTCGAAACTGCTGTATGAGATACACATCTGAATCTGATCTCATTGAGGTGGATGGGAGCCTCATAAAGAGTGCGATTGTGTTGTCGGTTTGTACTGTCCTTGGTACCAGAAGGAATGAGCAGTCAAAGTGAATGTCTGACGAAACGTGGAATGAAATTAGAAAACGAGCCAGAAAGCCTTGAGAGATGAGGAGACAGACCCCAACCGAACCAAAGACCGCCGCTCTGACTACCAGACCCAAGACAGGGTAGTCTAGTATAAACGCAAAAAAGCAAGCGGGAATGATACCAGAAAACTCTTCCAAATCACCCGTGAAGTTTGCAGCAGGCGATCACTGACTCCCGGAGCCATTCGCGAGCCCAGCAGAGCAATAAAGTCTGGCGCAGAATGTGTCAAGAAGATTTGGAAGAATCATTTCTATCAGTCTGAGAATCAGTGCTGAACCACCCACCCCCTTTGGAATTTTACAATTTACTTTTGGATATCCCCCGTGCGATCGACACTTTAGATTGCGCACCCACATACCCCGAGATAAAATCGGCTGTGAAAGGCTCAAGAACGAAAGGCACCGGGGGAGACGGGATTCACCCTGAATGCTTCAAGTACAGCCTGAGCGCAATCCTGCATCCTATGTTTCATCTGATGACAAAGGTGTGGGAAGAAGAGCGCTGTCCAAGGGACTGGGTGAACGGTGAAATCATCAGACTTCACAAAAAAGGTGACCCTCTTAGCTGCGACAATTACCGAGGCATTACGCTACTCAGCGTTCCATGAAAGATTTTGGCATACATCCTCTTGATGAGAATAAGGGACCCGATAATGCACAACCTCAGGAAAAACCAGGCCGGGTTTCTATCTGAACGAGCGTGTGCTGACCAAATCCTCAACCTTCAATGTCTTCTCCAGCAGAGCCATGAGCTGAACATTCCGTTGGCCTGCTGCTTTGTGGATTATGAGAAGACTTTCAACAGTCCACACTGCCCCTCCCTCTGAAGGAAGGATGGGAGCATACGGGACCCCCCGAAGATCATTACCATAACCATCACCAAATTATCGGTATTAAAGCGATTGTAGTAAGACCTTCACTCCATATTCAACATGTGTCGTTAAAAATCTGCGGCTTGTCAGATACTTCCATAGTAATATCGTGAGTCATAGAAAAGGTTAATACTGCATCTATTTCTTTTTTTATATACAGTATAACCTCGTTTTTACGTGCCCGGAATTCACGTTTTCCCGGCAATTGCGTGTATTTTTTTCAGTCCCGATGTATTTCAGTACATTTAATACCCGCATTTACGATTTTCTTTCAAATATTCAAAATATGCGAGTTACGCGCACTTGACAATGATTGGGTCGTGACATTCGAACGATTTTTCAATAAAAATTTTAATTGAATGTTGTTTTTTAATAAAACGTTATTTTTTTAGAAACATAAAATTTAAATGTTCTTTTTTTCAATACCCCCCTTTTACATTTTCCCTCCAATTAGGTTTTTTTTCTTCAGTCCCTTAAAAAACGTAAAATAGGGGTTATACTGTATACTGTTTTAATATTTATTTGTTTTTAAATGGTACATTGTGATAATTTGTAAAGATCACTATATGTAAAATAAATAAAATTTGATTTAATTTGACTCAATGCAGAATATTTGGGACAGACTCACAGCTGTACTCGGTGAGAACCAAATGATCAACATTTACAATCTGACGGAACTGCTTTATGGCACTGATTCAGAAGTTAAAATTAAAATGAAAAACTGCATATTATGCTAAATCAACCACATAAGTATCTACTTACCAATCATACAGAAGTACATTCTTTATATATATTTTTTCAATTGCATCATTGTCAGATGGTAGCACAATGTGTCCTTGTAATAATATTCCTGTGGAAATGTTATCTCCAACATCATTATCAATAGGACAAAGATGATGTTTACGATCGTAAATTACAAAATTTGTAATACTTAATAATGGTTTTCTCCAAACGTCGCCATCTAAAAAATTTTTAATATTTTATTAAAATGAGATTTTAGAAAAACAGAACCATGAATACTTTTTAACTTTGCATTACGGAACTAACACTGTGGCCGATAAAAGAATGTCTTAATAACCCATTTTATATTAACAATAGTGTTGAAATTAAAAACAATATTTACAAGATAAAAAGAACTTTTTATATACAACGTTTTTAAATTTTCTGTTGAATTATTATGCTTAATATGCTCAAACTTGTACTTGATATGAAATAAATAAAAAAACAAACAAACAAACAAATATAGAATACTGAAATGTCATTTTGACATTTCATTTTGATTTTCATAGTAACGCAAGTATATATTAATTTTGGTTGCTAGGACCACCCCCTTGGCAACCAATAATAGTCTTTTACTTTTTACGAATTTTTCTGAAATAACTTTCCATACAAAACAGAATTAACTGAAAATTAATTCAATTCTACTTAAAGATGGCTAATAGTATTAAAAGAATGCATTGGCATCGTGTTCTGATATATTCTAAAAGTTTCAAATGTCTAGCTAGTTGGGAAGTTAGTTAAAAATCGATTGCAAGATTTGTACTGGACAAACAACCACCGGACAAACAAGAATACGAGCTAATAAAAACGTTGTAAAATAAAAAAAACATTAAAAGCAAAAATGTACGTTATAGTTAATTAAATTTTGTTCTAAATATGTGCCACCTGTAGAAAGAAAATATTATAATAATTCACCTATTCTAATCCCATTTTTAATTAAATCAAAAAAAAGTATTATAAAAAAAATGCATGTCAATTGCTTTTCTTGGTAGTAGATTAGAACAAAAGACTAGCATCGATTTTGGCCTTCCTTACGCGGTGTCACGGTATCATGGTGAAATGATTGTTGGCTATTTGCTCAACATATTAAGGGGCCCGTAAACGAGCAAAATTTTTATGGTAATATGATACGGCAATTGTGTTGCCGTTAATAGTTCCCGAAAACATGAAAATAGTAGTCTACGTTGCCGAAATTTTCCATCTATTGCCCATACATTCTGGCAGCACGGTTGGTCGATATATCGAATGCAATCGAAAATACGACAATAATCCTTAAGGAGCCCGTAAACGAGCATCAAAAATTGCAGATTGCCATTTTTTATGCACGTTTACGGGCCCTTTTAGGTCATACAATGAAGGCAATGATGTAAAATTGTCTAATGCGGGATTCGAACCTTTGATCCCGAGTTTCAAAAGCAAACATTTCACCTATTAATCACAGTGGTACTGATCAAAAACATTTAAGGCTCATTCATTCTATCGAGTCTTTGTTTATTAAGAACTCATCATTTTATTGGTAGTAGAAGCAAAATCTTCTCGTAATTCACAGTAATTGAAAGGCTTGTAAAGACTTACCTATAGATATATTCAGACGACGATTGCATAGTGCAATACGCTCCGGGATCGCGGTGAATTCAATTTGGACTGATTTCACTTCATTCTCGAGTTGGTTACATAAAGAACAGAGGCGTGCAGGTTTCTTGATCTCAGGATTGTTATTGCAAGCTGACCCTTTACTGGTTGTTGCAATAGACACTGTTTTCCTGGTTCTGACAACAGGTCCATATTTTATACGTTTTTCGCGTATCGACTGTCTCAATTGACGTTTCATGATGAACTATTGGTGATCTATAAAATAAATAGTAATTTTTATATGTACCATGTTCGATCCTAAGATCATAATTGGGCCTCCACAGGATGGAGTTTATATTAATAGATTTTTTTGTTTTTATGAGAAATGGAAGCGAACCGGAGCGCACGATAATTTTACGAAAATATTAACCTATTTATCTAATTTTATAGAAATAAGTGTGTTATGAACCAGAACGGCGCTCCAGTCATTTCGAGCCCTGTGTTAGCCACTTGCTCAGCCCATTACTCTGGCTCCAAACACATATTGAAAAGTACCATGTGAATTTGCCAGACCGGGGGATTCGAACCCGGCACCCATGACATTATAAACCTGACGCATTACCATTTAGAAGTGACGTTATTGATTCACTTCTTTATGAAAAAAATATTGTACAAATTTTTTAAAATTATTTTAAAAATTAGAGCAAAGATCTCAAACACCAAAAAGGAAATGGGAGCAAGAGCAAAACCTTTTGACACAGAGAAACTGAGGATTCCGCAGGAACTGGCTCGGTACCAGCAGAGCTTGAACACTCACCTGAGCGACAATGTTGAGGTTGGAGACCATGAAGAGGTGAATCAACACTGGGAAGAGTGCAAGACTGCCATAGTATCCTCAGCTAATGACACCTTAGGACGCCGAAAAACAGGTGAACGATCAGAATGGTTTGATGAAGATTGCCGCGAAGTCACTACGAGAAAGAATGAGGCTTACTTAATGATGCTATAGAAGAAAACACGGGCATCAGACGATGAATATAAAAAGCGCCGGCGTGACGAAAAGAAACTACACAAGAAAAAGAAACGTGATTATTTAAAAAAGGAAATTATCCTACTCCAAGAACACTATAAAGCCCAGGAAAGCCGGCTGTTCTATAGAAAGATAAATAATGTTACGAAGGATTTCAAGCCTCGTATCACAATGGCAAGGATAACGAAGGCATGATACTCACAGAAAAGCTCCGTATTCTTGCCCGGTGGGTGGGTTTCTTTGATCTACATTTAAATACCCCCCATAATGATGCCGGCAACACTAACATTAATACTCATGATCAGGAATCAGTACAAAGTGGCATGGATGATAACGAAGAACCACCAACATTAAATGAGGTAAAAGGTGCCATGTCAAGGTTAAAAACAAACAAATCGCCTGGAATAGATAACCTACTGAGTGAATTAATAAAATGTGGGGGGGAAAGCCTAATCAAACATTTGCATAGCCTAATCCAACAAGTATGGACTTCAGAAAAGATGCCAGAGGAGTGGAAGGATGGGCTGATTTGTCCCCTGCACAAGAAAGGAGACCAACTAGAATATAGTAAGTACAGAGGAGTGACACTCCTTTACTCTGCATATAAACTGTTGTCGATTCTGATATTCCAGCGGCTGGAACCCATTGTAGAAGGAATACTCGGGCACTACCAAGGAGGCTTTCGACGAGGTAGATCATGTGTTACTCAAATATTCACTCTAAGGCAGATTCTAGAAAAGACCACTGAATTCAATATTAACACGTATCACCTGTTCATCGATTTTAAGGCAGCTTATGATAGCATCAATCGAAACCGGTTATACGAAGCAATGTGAGAATTTGAAATTCCGACGAAACTAATTAAACTTGTAGAGATGACAATGACACCAGTACAATGCCGGGTGAAGCTTCAAGCGGAAATACCCGAGCCACTTATATCACTGAATGGCCTCAGGCAAGGTGACGCTCTGGCATGCCTTCTTTTCAATATTGCGCTAAAAAAGGCGATACGGGATGCAAAGATTGATGCCCGTGGCAGCGGCACGATATTTACTAAGATCAGAATTGTCGCTGAAAAAGGCATTCACACCACTAGAAGCCTCTGCCAAAAGAATAGGCTTACAAATAAACGAGGCAAAAACTAAATACATGCCAGTCTATGTCACACCACGAGAAGGCGCACCAAAGTTAGATATTGGTGCATACAAGTTTGATACGGTCGACAGTTTCATATACCTTGGATCTCTTGTAACTCAACATGATATTACAGAAGAAATCAACAAGAGAATCATGTCTGCGAATAAATGCTACTTTGGCCTATTAAGACATTTTAAGTCCCGCATACTATCTCGCCAAACTAAAAGCACTCTTTACAAGACACTTGTAAAGCCAGTGCTCACCTAGTCATCGGAAACCTGGACATTAACTCTGCGAAATGAACGAGCCCTGAACATCTTCGAAAGAAAAATTCTCCGCCGTATATATGGACCGATCAGGGACGGCACCAATTGGAGGAGAAGATATAATGCTGAGCTCTACGGGCTGTACGAAGATTGCAGCGCAGTTCAATCAATTAAGATCAGGAGACTGTGATGGCTAGATCATGTGCACCGTATGAATGACAATGAACCAGCAAAGAGAGTGATGTCCAGCAATCCAATAGGGCGTAGAAGAAGAGGCAGGCCAAAGATTCGCTGGTTGGATGGAACTGCCAGTGACTGCCGTATTCTAGGGGTACCGAATTGGAAAGCGGCCACACTGGATAGGGACAGGTGGAGGGAGCTGTTGGAGGAGGCCAAGACCCACACCGGGTTGTCGCCCCCCTGATGATAATGATGATGACAAATAATTATTATGTTAAATTGTTAATGTGCCACGTAGGTCAAAATGGAGATTTTATGGTATTTTCAGAGCATGAGCCTGGACATTCCTTAAACGTTGTAGATAATCTGTTTATATAATTTTGAAGCATTATTATCCTTTATATTTATTTTAACCATTTGATGACTGCATAAAGTATTTTTATTACGTAAAATAGTATTCTTTTAAACCTCTTGATCTAATGTTTTAGAATATAGTCATATTTCAGTACATCCATGTGCAGTGGTGTTAAGACGATACATCAGTGAAACGGCAAATAATTTTCAACTATAGGCGCGACGAAATTTTGAACTCGCTGGCATTCGGAGAGCGAACGTCGAGGTGTCAATACGTCAATTTGTTTTGTGATGGCGGCGGGGGTGTTAATTTGTAAATCGTGTAAAGATGACTAAAAACGTTACCCATTTACATGAAAAAGAAAACATGTCAATGAATATATTATTACTGTTACTAATAGAACAATAAACAGAATATTAAATGGACGCATGTTGGATTTATATGACAAATTATATTTTATTCGGCATGCGTCATTTGCACCCGTGACCCGCAATCCGCGCATCGCCTAGCCACGATTTTTTAGACCATGCCTCAACTGAGGTATAGCCTTAGGATTTTATGTATTTATTAATTTTTAAACACATTTACAACCCCAACCATGTCCGATCCTAATAGGATCATATGGGCCTCCACACAGTACAGGTTTGTATTAACAGATTTTGTTTTTTGAAAATTGAGAAATGGATGTCAGCCACTTGCTCAACCTATTTACATTTACATTATTAGCATTCACAACACCATTAGTAAAATTAATGTTAACGTTATAAAGTGAAATATTTATGATAAAAAATTATATTTATAATCTCTGTGATCCCAAATTTGACAAGAATTAGGAATTTATTATTCAAAAAATGGGCATGATTACCACATTTGTAGATAATTCTAAAGATACTGATTATAAGTCATGGCTATGATTATAAGTAGGTATATGGGAGTAAAAATACTTTCTGATTTAATTAAATTTTTCACAGGTAGGTACTTGTTGATAAATAATTGTACAGAGGAAAACATGTGGTTCCTATTTTTAGACTAACCCCCGTTTCAGACGGGACATCGGTGTCGCGCTCGTATATAATGAGGCTTTTGTATTCGAATAAAAGGGCCTTCGTATTATGTTTATGAACGCCCCGAGCTAACGAGTCAAAGCGTGTCCGGTACACTTTTCCGTTGGCCGCTACATTCTCAAGCCGCCGATACACATGTTTTTATGACCACAGCCAGTTTTATGTTGTAATTTACATCGCGAAATTATGCATTGACTCATTAGCTCTGGGCGTTCATAAACATAATAAGGAGGCCTTTGTATTCGTATAAAGGGGCCTTTGTATTATGTTTATAAACGCCCCTGAGCTAATGAGTCAACGCGTGTCCGGTACACTTTTCCCGCCAGTTTTATGTTCTAATAACGCGAAATTATGCGTTGACTCATCAGCTCTGGGGCGTTCATAAACATAATACAAAGGCCCCTTTATTCGAATACAAAAGCCTCCTATATTATATACGAGCACGACACCGGTGTCCCGCCTGAAACGGCTCCAAGATTTAGCTCACACTTTTAAGCCACTCGTTTTGTGGCTCATTAGGTGAGACAAAGAAAATGTTTTAAGTTGTGAACGTGTGGGAGACAGATCCCCGTTCATCAATTAATATAAAACATATACATAGCAATAACATAATAAACATTTTACATAAGGTATTAGGAAAGGTGCTAACTAATCTTATTTACATTACCTGTTCATATCGTTCCTAAGTATTCACGTGCTTCTGTAGTATGAGTAAATATTTCTGTGCAAGAAGGTAACTAAAGCTCCTTTTATTAATCCAGGGTTAGAAGCGATGGTTGCTGTATTCATCCTGAATGACAATAAATAACGATGCTTGTAATGCCATGCAGTATATTTATGATAAAACAAAGGCACTTTAACTTAAACTTAACTATTATTTTAACCGTTCACTGGAGAATACAAGATCTGGTTTGTTTGCAAACAAACAAAGACAATAAACTGAATAAACAATAGAAGTCATGACCAGCGCCGGCAACCGGCAACAAGTTGATAATGTTGACATTTCAATAAATTATTTTAATGTGTTGCTGTTTAGAACAGTGTTGCCATCTTTTCAAAGTGAAATTAAAGTACAGAGTCTCCAAAATTAAATTATAGTATTTGGGGGAAAAAATAAATATAGTACGCGTTGTCATCTGTTGAAAATGCATAGATTTTTTGGTTTCTCAGAAAAAAAATAACGGAGAATTTCAGAAACTCTGAGACCAGCGGCGGCTGGTCTAACATCATACAAGTGCACTGCACTGCTTGCATTGGTATGATTGAAACATCGTTCAACATCGTAAATCATATTTTTTCTTCATATGTTTTTAAGATTTTCGCTCACTTCAGGGCTCGAAATGGACCGGAACGCACCGGAGCGCCGTTCCTGTTCGTGAAATCGGTAAAATTATCGCTCCGTCTCGTGGAATAAATAATTTGACCGTCTGAGCTGGATAGGCCACATAATATTAAATCTAACACACTCGTTTTTATGAAAAAAACACATAAAACTTTACTATGTAAAAATCTTCAAAAAACTGTTGAACGCGACGGTTCATAAATTTTTCCATTTCGAGCGCTGGCTCACTTATTGTAATGCAAACCATAAACCGATGTGCCCATATTGCCAATACAATACCAATACAAAAATGCTGGCCGAAGAAGTCAAGAAATTTCATTATAAACCAAAGTCAAGGGATTTCTTACGTTTTTCGAGCAATTTTTTTCCAAAATCTCCAAATCTTCTTGGTACTTTGCACCAATTTTTTTCGAACTGAAATATCGAATTTTTAGTACCTTTTACATATTTTTTCCAATACATATTCAAAATTATAGTATTTTGGGGGTACTATACTTGTTTTATATCGTACATAGCACGTGCACCAAAATTATAGTACAAAATTTGTTCTATAATTATAATATGGTTGGCAACACTAATTAGTCGTCAGAAATCACGTTCCCGTGGAAATTCTGCGAAATGGTCCGAAGTCCAACGAATCCAACCGTCAAATTTGATTTGTTTCGTTCAGTTAAAACGCAACGACCCTTGTATCTACTGATATTTTTTGCCAATATACCTTGCTACCTACAGACCTACAAACTTATCTGGAGAAGGCCAAAACTGGAACCACGAATTACCATAGGACGCCATATTGAAAAACGTAATTCGAATAACAGATTTTGCCAGTTACGAATTGTGATTGGGTAGTTTTCGACAGTGGCTTCCCCACTCATTCTCCAGATAAGTTTGTAGGTACCTACTGAATTTATGATTTTTTATAAAATCTACTGATATTTCCGTTTTCTATAAATTTTGTAAGTAAAGTGATGATTATGAAGTCTTCGTTAGTTATTTTTGAATTTTCAGAATTTGTCTAAAAAAACGAGACGTTAATTTTATTATTACCTTACGCAGAATTTAAGCCTAAAAAACGAAGACGTTAAAAATTACACGTTAAGACATATAACTTTTGAAAATGCAGAAAAGTACCTATACAGAATCTGAAATCTACTCATTATTCGAATTTGACTTTGAAGTCCTAGAGATAGGGTTTGCTCTTTCTTCTTCGCGTGAGGTTATATTCTACTAATTTATTTTCCTTTTTCTTGTCGTTGGTCATTCCTCCGTTTTCATTTACTGGTCATACCCGCGCGTCTATTTTTTATGTACAGAGTTTGGCATCACTTTGTCTTCATTAAGGATTTGACTTTCTTACTGTTTACATGTTACGTCTGACAGTTCATTCTAACTATCAAAAAAAAAAAAAATCTTGGACGAACGTTAAGTGATCAGTGATTATGGCGCAACATCTGAATGACCGTGAGGAGGATATTCTAAAAGCAATGGACACCAGATGGCGAAGCAGAACTGCTACAGGAAAAGTTCAACGTACGAGCGTCGATTAAGATGCTGATGTTTGAGGTATCCTCGTTACGTACCTTATTTCAGCAGGGGGACCGGCGAGGAGTGGCACAACGCCCAAAAAACAATTCTTGGCGGCCCCTACGGTCGTAGAGTTAGGTCTAAATGACAAGTTGCGTCGGTGCGACCACTCGTCATCAGCTAACCATCTGACGAAGAGGACCATCGCGACCCTCCAGAATGCGATGTTTTCCCAACGGGACAGCTTCTGAAAAGGTATGCAAGGGTTAGTGGATTGGGCAACCAATCCTCAAAACATCATAACAGCGATGAACCTGTACCAAAAAATCGAAGAGGGTTTTGGGGACAACGCTTAATAAAATTTGCGAGAACATGACTCAGATCCTTACCGGAAGGATACCGTGAGCTGAGAGATGAGAGTCCCGGAAAGCCCTCGAACTCACATTATGGCCGGGGTACTCTCAAGGGGCGACGTCCTGTGGGAAGGGAGTTCTCCATCGGAGGTACGGGCTCCACCAGGGATCCGTACTCTAAGCGAAGGTGACCGCATCTGGACGACCAACAACATTCGGGGCTGCCTAAGATTCTTTCGGGGAGTCTGGATGGCGTAGTGTACCCCCTCCAACATTGGTAAAAATTATAGCCATAGCCCACATACCTTTTGTGCGGATACCACCATTGGTAAGTCCTTCTTTATTTTTACGGAAAGATTTTCAAACGCAACAATTAGCAGAGGTCACTCTCGAGATCGAGGACTTAAATAACTCAGGATTCTAGAAGAAGCGGGTCAAACCCCCAGTTTTTCTCTCAACCCTGTTTCTGATCAAGAAAGAAGACCGGGCCCTATGCCCTGTTTTCAACCGAAAGCGTTTGAATGCGTTACTACAGCCAAAGTCATTCAAACTAATTCACCATTACGAGGTTCCAGCCGTCTTACAAACAGAAGACTGGCTAGTAATAATAGATCTAAGCCAGGCGTCCCTCCAGGTACCAATGGCTTCTCAACATCGTCGATTCGTTCGACTAGCCTACCAAGGGGAGCTCCTACAATTCACGTGACTCCCGTTCGTGCTGCCAACCGCTCCGATTATGTTGGCATCCCTGACCAATTGGGTCGCCGAACCCCTACGAAAGAATGGCTGAGAATATTCACTTACCTAGACGACTTCTTAGTAGCCAACCAATCCGAGAAACAGTCTCGGTTCAGGTGGAATACAGGATAACCTTCCTACAGTCTTTAGGGTGGTTAATAAATATTAAAAGATCCTGTCTGAACCCAAGCCAACAATGAGGGTCCCTGGACATCACGTAGGACACACACAACAAGCGGAGGTTTCTGTCGCCGGAGAAGTGTGTAGCACTCCGTCATTATCTGCTAATGCAGGTACAAAAAGGCAGTTGGTCCCCCAGACTGGCACATATCCAATCCCTTCTGGGTGACTCAACTTCACATCCTACCTCCACGAGGAAGGTTGCATTGCCGACGGCTACAACGTTCCAGTCATCAATATGGCTGAGGTCCCATCCTCGCCAATTGATGACAATCCCACCACAGGCTCAACAGGACATCATGTGGTGGCTCTTTCCGATAGGATCCTCAGAGTTGACATAACGCAGGTACAAAAAGGCAGTTGGTCCCTCAGACAGGCACATATCCAATCCCTTCTGGGGCGAGTCAACTTCACATCCTACCTCCACGAGGAAGGTTGTATTGCCGACGGCTACAACGCTCCAGTCATCAATATGGCCGAGGTCCCATCCTCGCTAATTGATGACAATCCCACCACAGGCCCAACGGGACATCATGTGGTGGCCCTAGGCGATAGGATCCTCAGATTTGACACAACGCAGATACAAAAAGGCAGTTGGTCCCTCAGGCAGGCACATGTTCAATCCCTTCTGGGGCGACTTAACTTCGCATCCTACCTCCACGAGGAAGGTTGCATTGCCGACGGCTACAAAGCTCCAGTCATCAAAATTGTCGAGGTCCCATTCTCGCCAATAGACGACAATCCCACCACAGGCCTAACAGGACATCATGTGGTGGCTCCAGGTGATAGGCTCCTCAGATTTGACACACATCAATCACTTCCTGGTGACAGACGCAGCTGACACAGGCTAGGGAGCCCACCTGAATGAACACCCCTTATCAGGTACGTGGAAACAAGACCAGTTAGCATGGCATGGCATTCCAACAGGAAGGAGATGTTTGCAATTAAATCTCAGATACAATCAATCAAAGGATAAGATCTGCTTCTGCAGACAGACAACAAAACAGTGGTGGCATACAATATCAACAACGAGGGCGGCACAAAATCTGTCACCCTCCCAAACCTATGCCGACAGATACTAGTATTTACCAGTCGAGCCAACATCACGTTTACTGCACAATACTTCCGCAGAAATTACAACTGCGTGGCAGATCATCTCTCACGCAGACAACTCATTCCCGAATGGCACCTCATCAACACCGCAACCACCCCCTGTTTCAAAGATGGGGTGTTCCCGAGGTGGATTTATTCGCAAGCGAAACAGCACATGTCATTGCAACGTATGTGTCACGAGACGTTACAGACAGTGGCGCGCTGTTTCACGACGCCTTCAGCCGAGTGTAGGACTTCAGACTGGCGTGGATATTTCCCCCACCAAACATACTTTCACGAGTCCTAGTGCACCTGAACTCAGAAAAAGGGAAGTACTTACTAGTGGCACCGAGCTGGAAACAATGCTTTTGGGGAGTGGACTTACGAAAAAGGGCGATAGTACCTCCTTATACAATGCCTTACCTACATACGACACTAGTAGGTATGGAGACCAACCGTCCACCTCCAAGGACCCGGGACCTGTCCCTTTAACTATGGATAATTTCGGGTGGAGTGGAAATAACATCAAATTGAATGGTGGAAGAAAGGGCACTTCTGACTTCCAGATGGCGGCCTTCGACTTTAAAAACTTATAAACCAGCTTGGAACAAATGGAAGACAATGACATGGGTAACATGAACCTAATGGATCATAATAGCCCTCAACCAATGGAATTGGCCAGATACCTAGGCTACATGCACAACATGGAGGGTTTGTCGTACAACACCATCCTGTTGCATAAGTCAGCCATAGCCACTTTTTGCAAACCGATTATCATTGTAGATATCAGCATCAACGTGGTAGTACAACACAATATGTTACAGGCAATTTCGGTACATAAAACGAAACCCGTCAAACCACCGGTTTGGGATCCAGGACGAGTGGTAGATCATCTTAGGAAAACAACACCGGTGGATTACAACCTATTCGAAACCTCTCGCAGGACAGCCACCTACTCGGCTGCTTCTCGCATCGGGACGAAGGGTACATGAGCTCACACTACTCAGTGATAGTAGACAATGAATTAGTGGAAAAAAGTGACCACATAATTGTATGGCCAATGTTTGGCTCAAATACAGATACCGCCAAGCATCGTCAATCGGAATGGAAGCTAAGCGCTTCCACGTGTCAAAACATCGACCCAGTATTCTGGTTACGGAAACTCGTCTGCATGTCAAACCCAAGGAGAGGGGAAGGTGGGGAAATTTCGGAATTATTTATATCTTCAAGAGGATCACCAAAACCAACCACCAGGACAGTTATAGGGAATTGGATAAGGTCTGTACCGTTGGAAGCAGGGGTACAAGAACCACCAGGTAGTGTCCGCTCAATGGTGGTTTCCTTAAACTGTAAATATACCCAATAGATGATATTTTAAAGAGATGTAACTGGCGTAGTGAGTCGACATTTCACGACAACTACCAGAGAACGATGGATACACCACATCAGAAGGGGAAAGAACCCATTAACTTCTCTATTCAACCATATACATGGAAAGTCACGATGGTCTATACCTCGTCAATGAATCATTGTCACATACAGGAATTTGGCATACCCAACACCAGGTGATAACAAACAGATATCTCAAGGACTTCAAAGTCAAATTCGAATAATGAAAGGAGTTTTACCTACTTAACTAATAAAACTCTTATTATTCACGTTGACTTTGAAGTCCAGGTAACTTCTACCTGGTTCCTTGAGTCATATCATAATGAAGACAAAGTGATGCCAAACTATATACATGAAAAATAAATGTGCGGGTATGACCAGTAAATGAAAACGGAGGAATGACCAACGACAAGAAAAAGGAAAATAAATTAGTAGAATATAACCTCACGCGAAGAAGAAAGAGCAAACCCTATCTCTAGGACTTCAAAGTCAACATGAATAATAAGAGTTTTATTGGTAGGTAAAACTCCTTTCATTTTGACGAATCTACTGAAATTTTTGATCACAATATTCAACTGAAATTTTAAATTTTGACTTAGCAACACTGACTCCGAAAACATCAAAATATTTACGTCAAATGTCAGTCAACTCTCAAACATTTTCGAAAGTTTTGTTTAACTTTCATTTTATAGTTTCAACATTCATACAAAAGTATATTAGTCTATGATTCATACTCTACGGATGAAAGTGTATTTTATACATATCCCGAAATTGTAACAAAGAAAGGCACTGATGATGTCTGCTCAATGTTATACCTATGGTTATACCATTTCATATAATATATCTACAAAAGACTTCTGCGATTCATTGTGAGCAAAATAAAAACTTCACAGTTTTTCAGATCTCTCCATAATCCATGAAGAACAAAGATTAGACCTTGTGCAGGTAACGTTCCCGATTAGATGTCATCCTATTATGGAGCCTGATAAGAATATGTTTAATAATCCCTCATTAATAAAAAAACCTAAATTGAACTAAGTAACTACCTGCAGAGGAGTTTTCAAGAATGCCACAATTTTCAAAGTGAAAACCATTCGAAGTCATTGAAGCGAACTAGACTGTTGCGTTCTTGAACCTAGAATCTAGACGGAAAGTGGAGAAGCGGAGAAACTGCAGTGTTGATGTGGACAAAAATAAATCAAGGACTCGTAAACTTCATACAATTGAGACGAAGATGAAGCGGGGAATCTTTTCCTTTTATTGGCACTTGGTACAACGTATCTCTACAGGAAAGAACTTAAAAACGATATCCACTTAGCAATGTTCCCCCTAATTTTACTATTGTGTGTGAGGATCATCAACGCATCTTATTCTTAACATCGCCTATTCTTAACAATTATCATTTTAGCACATTTACAATGTTACCATTGGTCCAAGTTAACACATTTGTTATTCACGGACATTTTCAGAAATTATCACTTTAGCGCAGCTAACTTTCATTTCCGGTTAAACAGGCTAACTAATAATATAATAAAAAATTGAGTTGGTACACGTGCAGCGTGAAGTACGTACCTTATTTTCTGGTATATTATCTATGATTTGTTGGCATATGTGAAAATCGGCCATGCTCGTGCCTTTCTTGTCTTTGGTTTTACTAACCGGACGTCAAAATACGCGGGAGCTTTGACGTCAAATAAACAAAACTAACATAACCTGCAATTTGTCGTCATGGCTAACTCTATTGCGGTGATTCCACTGTAAGAATATATAATTTAAATATTTGTTTATTACAGTGAATGTGCCAATAAATAACTTATAATGGTATCTTTTATGTATTTCAGTGTTGTAGTAACTCGCGGGCCGCGGATAACGTCCGCACAAAAAGACCTTCTCGTGCAATTAATGTAAATTACGAGAACCAAAGCCTAGCTCTCGGGAGATTTTATGGTCCACTCGGGGGTGAAAGCATGGCGCGAGACTGGGAACACGTATCCCAGCAATTAGATGCTATAGGCCCAACAAAATCAATTGACCAGTGGAAAACTGTAATTATAAATACTTAATAATAATAAGCTAAAGTTAATGTCTTAGCACTTATCAATGTTTACTGGGTAATGTTAATCTTGACACGTTTTATTGTGATTTCCCAGGTATGGAAGAAGATGAAACAGAAGACACGGAAGAAGAATGGTGACCGGGTCCGCGCATTAAATTCAACGGGGAACCGCCACCACGCTGTGGAACTGGATGAGAATTCACTAAAAATATTATCCATAATCGGAACCGGTTCCTCAGCGGGGTGGTCCAACCACGAGTTTGGTTTTTCAGGTAGAAGTAATGAATAACAATAAAGGTGCAAATATTAATTGAAAATTATTTTTTATTTATATGTATTTAAATGTATTGATTTATTTTTATTACAGCCACATATGTATGTCCGCCATTGGAGTTCGTTGATGACGAACGAATGGCGGATACATTGTCTTTGGCTGAGGTCACCCCTTCGCCACCACCTAGAGGTAACATAGCGACATTTTGTTTTGGTATAATAAATAGTGTAGTATGTTTGCAATTATTAGGTATACTATGAAATGTCATTGATTTATTTCTATTGCAGCCCGTAAAACACCAACACGTCATCCTGTGATTATCGCACGTCACTCGGTGCCAAGCTTTGAGGGCATACCCAGAGGTAATAGTTAAATAAATATTGTCTGTGTATAGTAATATGCCCATATTAGAATTTATTTCCAGCCAGCAATATTAAATATTATCGATCTATTTGTATTGCAGTCTATGATAATCACTCGGCCGATGAACATCTGACCCGGTGGCAGGCGATAGAGACGCCTTTACAGCCAACTATAGGTAATATAGCGACATTTTGTTTTGTTATAATAAATAGTGTAGTATGTTTGCAATTATTGTTTTATGTAATGTCATCGAATTATTTTTATTACAGTTACAGATGGATGTCCACTGCCGGACTACATATTTCACTTAGCCGAGGACACCCCTTCGCCACCACCTAGAGGTAACATAGCAATGTTTTGTTTTGGTATAATAAATAGTGTCGTATGTTTGCAATTATTATATTATGTAATGTCATCGATTTCTTTTTATTACAGTGCCAGATTACAGATATCCCTTGGCCGCAGATACGCCATCGCCACCACCTAGAGGTAACATAGCAATATTTTGTTTTGTTATAATAAATAGTGCAGTATGTTGGCAATTATTTTATTATCATCGATTCATTTTGATTACAGTTACACAATGTCATTGATTTATTTCTATTGCAGCCCGTAACACACCAACATGTGAGGAGGTTCTCACACGTCACTCGGTGCCTAGCTTTGAGGGCACACCTAGAGGTAATAGTTAAATATTGTTTGTGTATAGTAATATGTATTAGAATTTATTTCCAGCCAGCAATATTAAATATTATCCATCTATTTGTATTGCAGTCTATGATAATCACTCGGCCGGTGAACGTCTGACCCGGCAGGCGACAAAGACGCCTTTACGGCCCACTAGAGGTAAGACATTTGACATAAAAAAAAAATCATTCAAAATTAGTCAGTTAGGTTCCACTTAAAAAAACAGTCAGAACATCTTCGGTTTAGGGTTTTTTTTTGTATTTTGGCACATATAAAATGAAATGTGAAAATTTTTATTACAGCAGCATTGATGCCGCCCGGTTCGGCCGATACTCACAAACTGATTTTGGAGAATAACCGAATGATGTAGGTACTATTTTCATACATTCATTATATAGTATGTCCAAAGGTTGGTATGACTTCAGTGGGGTATGCCTTGATGCCAGATCAGGTGTGCTTCCATTTGAAATGCTGAGTATGTCGACTATCCATGATAGCTCTGCCAACAAATCCTACCTCTAACCTCTCCGTGGGGGTCCCTAGGCAATGCAGCATGCTGTAGCAGATAGAGAAGGGTGCAAGGCGAATCACCAGCGCCTAAAAACTGGTACATTCTGGCTACGGGAAGGTAAACCCCTACAGAAAACCAGGGCATGTTCACGGGCCCTAAGGTGGCAGCCCCACCAGTGAACTCGGGTGCTGTGGGATGATCACCTGCACACCCTAAAACAACACATTAATCCAAGCACAGGGAAGCCTCGGACCCCCGTTTCCATCTTGACGACCTCGCCTGAATTCGGTAAACGATTTTGTTTTGGAACCTACAATATCCGTACTCTAAATGTCCCTGGAAAGGCCGAGCATCTAACAGAAATACTTTCTCAATACAAGTTAGATGTTCTCGGGATCAGTGAGTGTCGACTCACTGGCATTGGCGAGAAGTTTATTCGTGGGTTTCGTCTACTGTACTCCGGACACGCCACATTGCGACGTAGTGGAGTCGGATTGCTGATGTCCAAGGAAGCTTGCAAGTGCCTCACCAGCTGGGAACCTATCT
This sequence comes from Rhyacophila brunnea, assembly GCF_057557595.1. Taxonomy (NCBI): domain Eukaryota; kingdom Metazoa; phylum Arthropoda; class Insecta; order Trichoptera; family Rhyacophilidae; genus Rhyacophila; species Rhyacophila brunnea. The sequence continues at coordinate 61,722,592 of NW_028232751.1, forward strand.
CCGAACGTCTACTCTGTGCTACTTTCAAGACCAAGTCGGGCTCCATCACTTTTCTGCAGTGCTATGCTCCCACAGAGGCTGCTAGCGATGCAGATAAGGATACATTCTACGAAAGTTTGGTGGAAGCCGCTGGAAATATCCCCAGCTGTGATCATGCAGTTATCCTTGGTGATCTAAATGCCAAAGTAGGATCTGACCCCTCGCGTGGACCCTTTGTGCTGGGAAAACATGGCATTGGCCAAATGAATGATAATGGTTCCCGTCTGGTAGATTTTGCCTCAATGAATGGTCTTGTGATTGGTGGTAGTCTTTTCCCACATAAGACCATCCACAAATATACATGGACATCGCCAGACGGTAATACAAGAAACCAGATCGACCACATTTTGGTCAAAGCGAAATACTGGCATGAACTGCTAGACGTGCGGACATATAGAGGTGCAGACATCCACAGTGACCACGAACTCTTGGTCGGGAAATCCCGTATAGACCTCAAATGAGTCCCAAAACCCAAAAGGACGGTCAGACTCGGTGTGGAAAAACTGAAAAGTACCCGTGTGCGTGCAACCTATGAGCTGGAGCTGCAGAAGCACTTATATGATGCTCGAACTCTCACGACTTCCTCGGATCCCTTGGAAGGAAAATGGATATTATTCCGGGATGCTATAATGAGCTCTGCAACTACTGCCTTAGAAGATTTAGAGAAGGCGGACTGGATGTCACCTCATACATGGGAGATGATTGAGAAGAGGAAGCTCCTGAAAGAATTGCGAGACAATGGTACATACGACCTACAGCGCAGCGCGGAATACCAGACAATGGACCGCGTGGTAAAGCGTTCTGCCCGCCGCGATAAGCGCCGACGCCTGGATGACCTCATTCGGGATGCGGAATCTGCTGCCTGCAAGAATAATCCAAGTGCTCTCTTCCGGATCACCAGAGCAATTTGCGGTAGGAAACGTCCAGTGGTCACTGCATTACGCAACTCTGACGGATTGACAGTCACTGAACCTGCAAAGGTCCAGGAGCTATGGCGCCAACATTTCAGTGATGTCCTGAATCGCCCACCTCCATTGCATCCCTTCGATATTCCGTCGGAGATCACCGCCCTCGGAATCACTACTGCATCGGGATTCTGCGAAGATCCTCCAACAACTGCTGAAGTTAAAGAGGCTGTCAAAAGACTGAAGCGCAGGAAAGCTCCTGGAGATGATGGCATCCATGCAGAATTTCTGCTCTGCGGACTGAGCGCTGTATTGCCGTCCTTGTGTGACCTTCTGCGCGAGGTGTGGGAAAGGGAGCAGTGCCCCAAAGCCTGGAGGGATGGTACCGTTGTTACTCTGCACAAAAAGAGTAACCCACAAGACTGTAATAATTACAGAGGAATCACTCTCCTCAGCGTTCCTGGGAAGGTGTTGGCGCAGATTCTCCTGTACAGGATTAGAAGTCCCATGCTGGATGTTTTGCGTGCGCAGCAGAGTGGATTTGTCCCGGAGAAGTCCTGCTCAGAGCATATTTCAACTCTCCGATGCCTCCTGCAACAGTACCAAGAGATGAATATACCTGTCGCCTGCTGCTTCGTGGACTATGAAAAGGCATTTGACAGTCCTCATCGTGAATCTCTGTGGCAAATTCTGCTAGGCTATGGTGTCCCACGGAAACTGGTCGCCGTGATAAGTGCTCTCTACACCAATACAGAGTGTCGCGTGAGAGCAGCCGGAACATCCTCTGACCTTTTTGAAATCACGTCAGGAGTCAAGCAAGGGTGTGTACTTGCGCCCTTTCTTTTTATCATCATGATGGATTTCATAATGCGTAAGACGGTTTGCCCCGACAGTGGGATACGCCTACATCATGATGACACAAGCGATCTATGCGAAGAAAGACTGTGCGACTTGGAGTATGCAGACGACGCAGTCGTGTTTGACTCGACGATCGAAAGGTTGGAGGTGACCGTGAACAGGCTAGCCGCGAACTCGATGCGTGTGGGTCTTCATCTGAATGCCGCTAAGACCAAATCCATGTGCAGTGCTGCTTGCATCGACGCTGACACTCCTCTGCGGGTTTCTGGTCTGCCCGTCGAGCTGGTGTCCAGATTCAAATACTTGGGTGCCACGGTTGCCGATGATGGTGGTATTTCTAGTGAGCTTGGAATCCGCATGGGTGTGGCGGGCTCTGCGTTCAACCAACTTGGAGTCGCATGGAGGTCAAGGCTGTATTCTGTGAGGACCAAATGTCGTTTGTTTAACGCGTGCTTGCTACCTGTGCTCCTGTATGGCTGTGAGACATGGCATCTTACTAAGCTCCAAGAGTCTCGGCTTTTGAGCTTTGAGAATCGATGTCTCCGCAGAATCTTAGGGGTACATTGGTACGACCGCGTTACAAACACCCGAGTTCGTGAGCAGACACAACAGCCTTCGGTGATTGAAGTTATCACGAAGAGATGAATTACGTGGCTGGGACATGTATTCCGGATGCCGCCAAAGAGTGCGGCACTTCGTACCCTTGTGGCACAGCCTCAAGGGTTCCGTCGCCGTGGCCGGCCCTCCCTCACCCTGCAGCGATGCTACAAAAGCGACCTACGTGCTGCAGGTCTGACATGGCGGGAGGCACAGGAGTTGGCGATGGACCGAGGGAAGTGGCGCCAACTTGTGCTTGCCCTATGCCCCAATGTTGGGACGTGACAGGGTGAAAAAAAAGAAGAAGAGTCCATGGAGGGGGCATTGACGACAATGGCTACAGCAGTGACGGTATGTAAACAAACAATAATAGTATATTTGAAAGTCGAAGAAGGCATCACTACGATATCAAATGAAAGTATATCGGAAGAAAACTATGCAGTATATTTGTGAAAAACAGTCCAACAAGATCCATAGTATGTTTTATAATTGTTTTTATAGTCACTGTCAACTACTGCGGCAACCACGACGACGGCATTGGTGTCCGCTTTGACGGTATGCATAATATCAATATGTATATTATATTACCTTTTCTGTTTTCAAACTTCACCAAATATATCCCAACGAAGGATGTTGAAGAAAATATTTAGTCAAAACAAAAGAACTCGACTGATATAAAGACTATGATTTTGATTTTTTATAGAGGTGTCCTCACTCAATTTCAAGAAAACTTTATTAATATGCTGATTTATTTTTATAGGGCATTGAGAAGTTACTGACGTGGAATTCCCCAATGTATGTGGTAAGTGTTTGTCAAAATAAACAAGTATAAAAGCATTACTAACAATTTATTATTGGTAATATAATACAATATCTCTATATATATAAAAATCTCGTGTCACGATTGTTTGTGGTTGAACTCCTTCGAAACGTCTAGACCAATTTTTATGATTTTTTTTATGTATATTTGTTAGGTATGAGAATAGGTCAACAAGTATATTTCATACCGCTAGGTGATTAAGATCTCTATCCAGAAAAATTTTTCTTTTATTTTTTTGACAATTTTTTTTTGTATTTTTTTTATTATTTGGCATCAAAAAATACTTATAACCCCAAATTTTCACCCTCCTACCCCCACCCTCCCATTTTTTAATCGCGATTTTATTATTTTTGTATGAACAAATTTAATCGTCATTCGTATTTCAAACAGAACGAAATTATTTATGTTGTTGAATGACAGATGGCGCTACATCCGAGAAGAATTCAAGAGAAGCGTCGCGTCATTTTGATATTTCATTCGGCATATCACAACGCAGTGCGTGCAAAATTTTGTACGATTTATTTTAATTTATCTATTTTTGTGTGCGTGTGCAACAATTCCATTCTACGTTCAAAATCAAAGGCCAAGTATACCACAAAGTAGGCTCATTGCTGCCAATGCCAAACGAACCACATAAATTTTTACAAATCTACTTCATGGGCGGTGAGGACATCAATCGCGTGGATGCACGTTGCGGCTACAATAAACTCAATTTGACTAATGCCAGGCGCATCGTCGGCGAACTGGACGCCCTATTGAATGAGCACAATGAATTATTGAAATTTTTCAAAGCACACATGCACGAATTGCAAAGTGACAATCACGCTATTGTCATCAATCCTGATAAAATACCAGCTGGAGAGCACGTGCGTCGATTCAATGCACCTGTTGTTGACGACATTGCTGGAATCATGGTTGGCGACCGCACATCGACGCGAGAAATCGTGATTCGAAGAAGAAACAATAATCTGGAGTTCATCGCTGACACACACCGTTCATTCGACGCTCTCCAATATCCGCTAATTTTCTGGAAGGGACAAGACGGATATTGCATAAACATTAAACAACGAGATCCTGTCACAGGTAATTCATTCATTATGAACATCATTACTCATTTTGAATTGAGAAAATGAATGGTTGGTGTTTTTTTGTTTTTATCGGCGGTCATCGTCAACAGCGCTCCATTATTCTTTCTGTCATAAATCCCATCCCCACACACTTACGATACATTCATTATTTTTTATTTAACAACCAAAATATTCACTAAAAATAATTTATATGGCAGAACAACGTTTGCCGGTCAGCTAGTTATCTATATAATCTAGCCACCCCAAAAACCAGACAAATGTCCAATCAGTGAAATCGGCGCATTATAGTGCATACATACAAAATATGGTAAAAATTCAAACAGGTATTTCGTAAAAACAGTTTTTATTGAGAAATTTGTATATTTATAATCAAAATCAAGAATATATTAAATTATACATATTTATATAAGTACTAAGTTTATTGGAATGAAGTGACACAAACACTTTCTTTCTTTGAGTGGCATTGCAACGCATGCCGGGTACTCGCTAGTTATATGTAAAATAACCATAAAGCTAACAAAACCACCATATAGCGTATAACACTGTTTGTGACGTTAGCAATCTGACATCTTACGTCATTCAAAATGGCTGCTTCATCTGTCACTTCAATAATGGATTCCGTACAGAAAATACTTATATTAACAGCTATGCAGCAGACATTTGTTGCTGGATTGATGGACTCATTATTTAAATTATTATGATAGCTTGAAGTGATCAATCGGATCAATTAGAAATGTCAAGAAGCGTTACCGGCAAAAACTGTATGTATTGCCATATGGAAATGTTTACAAGGAATACTCCTTTCGTACAGTAGAATTATATAATCACATAATCACCTGAAATGTTTATTAGATCAATCAATACCAAGAGGAAACGGAGAATGATGAAGGACAACGACAATCTGCTCATTCAGTGCTGACACCGCGACTGGCCATTAGATATAATTAACATGATATTTAAATGTGGTTATTAAATATTAATTAACAGGTCAGCAGTGATTGTGTTATTAATTTGAATATGTTTTCAACTGAAATCAGGATTTAAATAAATTTGAAATGTTATAAATATGTAAGTACTGTTGTTTCATTTATTATCCTGCTCCCTCCTCCTATCCTCCTTTAATGTATACGGAATATATTAACTCCATATCAATACTATGGACGCGAAAAGGGTGGTTCAACAACAAAATGTTTCTTTCAAACCGTGGTTTCTAAGTTGAATATAACACAAAAATATATTATTTTTTTCCAGATTTTCTGCAATAGGCGTACCTTCCTTTCCTAAATGCGGCCATCGTCGTGGTTTTCAATGCGGATTATTGACAATGCAAGATATAAGGAAATTTCACGAATCATTTTATTCTACATCAGCAAACGACAAGCAGGATTCTTTTATATTGAAATTCTGTAGGACTCTCGTACCAAAACAACGCCGTCAACAAGTGTATATACAACAAAAAATGGCAACATTTCAATACACCATTTTAAACGCTGCTGGGAATGTGTCACGTTTTTATTAGCTTTAAATAGAGTTATCGGAGTCTTTCAAAGGTTTAAAAAATATAACATGTTAGTACCCATTGAAACAAGAGGTGGATCAAGGAAGGATAAACTTTTTGAAAACAAGATGAATAATTCTGTCATTGATTTCATCAAATGTCTCAAGAGAATTGAGTCACATTATAAACGGCTTTTCATTTATTGTTAAATTTTGTCAATAAAAGAAATCCGAACTACCTTGAAATTTTATTTAAAAAAATTAAACTTTGTGTCAAAAGCGGACACATATGGCTGTTTGCGTATCAAACACGGACAAACGCAAAAGTTTGTGTAAAATCGGACATAAGCAATTTTGATCGATTATTTTTGATATTTCCAAATGAATATCTTAGATTTAACATAATAAATGTGATTCTGTATTTTCATTATTTATATTATTTTTCAATTTTTATATGAAATGAAGAATCACCTCTCCTGTAAATTATTGCAGATGGCTTATGTCCCACTTTGATACCAAGGTACTCATTTTGCCTCAAACATAATAAAATGGAAAACCGTTCAGTGATGGAGAATATAATATGAAAGAAGAGTGGTTTAAATGCTTCCACGATCTCTTTGAGAATTTCGAAAACAAGGTACAAAATATTCAAAGAATAAAAGATATGCCTTCCGCTATAAATACGATAAAAGATAGAATATCAAGAACTCAATTGTAATTTTTATGCTATTTTAATAGAATTAATTTTTAAAAAGTATGTTTTTTTTGAAAACTTTAAAAAACTTTTTTTTTCGCCATGAAAAACTGCTTAGCACTCAGATAGTCGAAAAATATTATTCGGGAAATTTTGGCACGCGTACGTAAAAAGTACGCCAACCCTGCAATTGGGTAAATTATTGGTATTTATGGCAAATCTTTTGCACATGCGCATTTTCACAAAATATTCACGACATTGGGGTGCGCATGCGCACTAGAGAATACGAAATGTCATTGGGTAAACTCAAAATATTTGCTTCAAATTATAAAATGACAGTGGATTTGCAATTGACATGTTTTACTAAAAGATATTTACAATACAATTAATGGTAGGTATTTGGCAGTAAGAGTGGCTCTTGTAGTCCAGCGCATAAGGCACTGACTTTCATCCGGGGGCTCCGGTCACAATAATTTATGTTAATTCTCATTGCCTGGGTTCAATATTTTTTTTTGTACTACAATAGACCATGTGACCCAATGACATTAGTGTAGTCAAACAGTACTGTATTTAGTAATAGAAGTGAAACAATTACAAACACACACAGGCTTAAGTAATTTACATAAATATATTGTGACCTCACCGGAATTGAACCAGGTGAAAGGTCAGTGCCTTATGCACTGGCCTACGACGGCTGCGGGTAATTGTTTTACTTCTATTACTAACTTCACTACATACTGTCATTGGGCCTCATGACGTGTTGTAGTGTTATAAAGACTATATTATGCACATATATAATATATATATATTTTTTTTTATTGTTATTAAACAAATAAATGCTATCACAGTCTACAGATCTCGCGAGTTATATCCTGCCTGCAAAATCATTCACAAGCTTCCGCGATACGAAGATGGGTAAAATATAAATATTTGTGTCGCTAGATTTCAAAATCAGCCAAGTCCATAATAGATGAATAGGAGAAAAACAGCTTTTTGTTTTCTCAAATATACAGTCACAACGGTGAAAGTTTATATTATTTCGAGTATAGAATATTTAAAATTAATAAATTCCACATTTTGATAATGCAGAAATGTTAGAAAGCAGTAGTTTTCTTCAGCAATTCACAAAAATGTCAAAAATACCTAAAGGTGGACTTGGCTGATTTTGAATTGTAGCAACACATTTGTCGTTGATATAATCATGATTTGGAATACTTGCAGTTGGTTGGATTAAGCTGCTGGTTTAGCTGAGCGTTTAGTACTCGGCAAACTGATGTTCATCATATTTTAACGACATAAAAAACTTCATGAGTTCCATATTGACAAATTTTGTTTTTAATGTACAATCACTCAATATTAGCCTATTAAGAAAACTCAGAAAACATAATATAGATTTGGCACTGAATATCCTGCAGTGGCGAAGGGTGACTTTTGGAAAGAGGTAGGCTGTGGAGATATGAGAAAAAAAATATACTTGTCAGATATACTTACAGGCAATAAGAAGATATTCCGATATTACTACTGATGAATAGGTATACACTAATGACAATGACACACTAAATCAATGAAATTTCAATAGCTCACTAACGATATAAAACTGAACGATGAGCTTAAATTATGGATTTCCCTAAACATTCATACACGCAACGTACGGTCTCAATATGTCATCTTCGAAAAAACTCATTGTTATATGGTATCTGCTCCACAACAATTTACAATTTTACCAGTCTCACTAGATATTTTAAAATACTTATATTTAAAACACTGACGAATGACTTCGGTACAATATCGGATAATTTATCCACATTCAGAAAACACAATAATACGCTGAATTTAGATCACAAATCAAAATAACGTTCATGAATATCATCAACTGACATAACTGACTGAATAAATTACGCTAGTGAACTAACTGATAAATAAGAATTGCGAGATACGAGGGTGGGTCAATAATTCCTTAGAAAAAAGCATTAAAACAGTTTTTATTTTTGTATTTTTTTTTTATTTCTCAAGATAATCTCCTTGGAGCTCAATACACTTGGTTAGACGTTTCTCAATTTTTTTTAAACCGTCAGAAAAATAAGTTTTCGGAAGGTCCTCAAAATAAGCATTTGTCCGATCGATGACTTCTTCGTTTGAAAAAAAACGTTGTCCACTTAGCCATTTTTTTAAGTTTGGGAAAAGGATAAAGTCACTGGGGGCTAAATCTGGCGAATACGGTGGGTGGTCGACCAATTCGAACTTCAATTCTTCAATTTTAGCCATTGATCGTAAACATGTGTGAACACGGGCATTGTCCTGATGAAAGAGGATTTTTTTCCTGTTTAAATGAGGCCGTTTTTCTTCAATTTCGTTTTTTAGCTGGTCCAATAAAGATGCATAATAATCCCCTGTTATTGTTTTTCCTTTTTCCAAATAGTCAACGAAAATAATTCCACGTGCATCCCAAAATACAGTAGCCATAACCTTACCAGCTGATTTTACGGTTTTCGCCTTCTTTGGACATGGTTCGCCTTTCGCAATCCACTGCTTTGACTGTTCTTTCGTCTCGGGAGTATAGTGGTGTATCCATGTTTCATCTACAGTCACAAAGCGACGAAAAAATTCATCCGGATTGCGTTGCATGAGCGACAACAGGGCTTTAGAGGCCACCACCCTATTGCGTTTATTGTCGACTGTGAGCAAACGCGGCACCCATCTTGCAGAAACTTTTTTCATGCCCAATTTGTCATGTAAAATAGAAATGACGCTACCTTTTGAGATCCCTGTAACCTCAATTATCTCACTCAACTTTAATCTTCGGTCACTTAACACCATATCGTGGATTTGATTGATCATTTCTGGTGTAGTCACCTCTACAGGACGTCCTGAGCGTGGTTCATCCTTTGTTGATGTACGACCACGTTTAAATTCATTTAACCAGTTATAAATAGTTGCAAGTGAAGGAGCAGATATGCCGTGAACTAAATCCAACTCATTTTTTATTTCCTTTGTTGTTAACCCTTTTATATTAAAATGTTTAATAACAGCTCTAAACTCAATTTTCTCCATTTTTGTAAACAAGCAAATTTTTTTTTTAAATGTACGAAAATAAAAAACAACAACCCGACCAATCTGATTGAAACTTCGCAGCATACTGAATCGGTAGTGCCGCTGCATGAAAACAAACCGCTTACAGTACTAGTCGCGCCACCTGTCGGCTTTTCTAAGGACTTATTGACCCACCCTCGTACAATTGTTTTTTTATTTTTAAAAACAATTTCTAATTATATCTCATTGAATCCAATAGAAATTATTTTTTTAAATCATCTTATGTATTTATTATTTGCTTAAAGCGACAGACATCGACAATAAACATATTCCTAAAGACTGTAGGGCCTAGTAAGCGTATTCTGTAGCACTTATAGATTCGGTTCAAATGTACAGACATGCTTGATGTTATGTAACGTCATAGCGATACAAAATGTAGTTTGGATCAATCGGAATCCGAAGCTAATTCAGTTGAAAATAGATTGTGGCTTGTGGCCACAACACTTATTTTTTATTCGAGACTCAACTAAATTAAACGGTATTCTAAATACTGACGATAGATGACTCTCAATTGTTTTGTATTTTGCAAACATATTTTTTATTTCATCATCATCATCAGGGGCGCGACAACCCGGTGTGGGTCTTGGCTTCCTCCAACATCTCCCTCCACCTGTCCCTATCATCCAGTGTGGCTGCTTTCCAATTCGGTACCCCTAGAACACGGCAGTCACTGGCAGCTCCATCCAACCAGCGAATCTTTGGCCTGCTTCTTCTTCTACGCCCCATTGGATTGCCGGACATCACTCTCTTTGCCGGTTCATTGTCATTCATACGGTGCACATGACCTAGCCAACGCAGTCTCCCAATATTAGTTGATTGAACTGCGCTGCAATCTTCATATAGCCCGTAGAGCTCAGTATTATATCTTCTCCTCCAATTGGTGCCGTCCCTGATCGGTCCATATATACGGCGGAGATACGGACCGTAAGAGAAACGAATGGGTTAGGAATCAGACAGGAGTATGCAATGTAATAGACGTTGCCAAACAGCTGAAATAAAGATGGGTGGGGCACATTGCCTGTCGAAAGGACGGCCACTGGACAAATGCCGTCATCCAATGGTACCCAAGGGTCGCCCTCAAAGCCGCTGGATTGACGAACTGATAAAGTTCGGTGGCAATACGTGGCAGTGAACGACACAGCACTGAGAGAGGTGGAGGAAACTTGAGGAGGCCTTCAACTGCTGAATCGTGTACGTTTTCATCAACCTAATCCACTGTAATATTAATAGACTCAGGGAACGGCTAATTTTGTTTTGTTACCCCAATGAAGTATAACTTCGAACGCGCGTACATAAGTTCACACACCGATTTTTTATTTATATGAAACCAAGCTTCAATATTGGGACCATACCTAATTAAAATATCGTGTTTTGTCATCTTATTACAGAAAATAATACTATTCCTTTGTGTATTTTTATCGCACAAAAGAATATAGATATAAATATAATATATTTTTTATATTCTTCGAGTAATTTTGAAATTAAATACATGTTCGTAAAAATTAATTAGGTAATTTAAAATAATGACGTATCATAATTTAAAAATTAAAATTATTAATCAATAATTAATTTAAAAAAAACTATAATAATAATATAATAGGATAAATAAAACGACATCTAGTTGATATATATGTAAGATAATATGATTAAAACATAAACGAAGCGTATGATAATATCTCGTAATTCAGTCAATAGATGTCATTAACGTTAATATTCGGTGTAATCACCAGTTCACGTAAAATTCCAAATTTTTTCATTTTTCTAAAAATATTTTTTCATTGTATCATTATTTCACAAAATAGTAAAGATTTATAAAATAAAAAATATTTTGTAATCGTAATTTTGTATAAAGTCATAAAATATAGGTAAGTACCTACAGGCCTACAAACTTATCTGTAGAATGGCCGAAAATGGAACTACGAACTACCATAGGGCGCCATTTTGAAAATTTCATTCGAATGTCAGATTTTGTCCAGTTACGAGTCTTGATTGGGTAGTTTTCGACAGTGGCTCCCCCATCCCATTCTTCAGATAAGTTTGTAGGTCTGTACTATTATACATTTGTGTTTTTATCAGAATCCAATACCTACATAGTTTTATTTATCATATTCCAGAATGACAATTTAAGACAAAAAGGAGAAAAAACTTCTATGTTTTTTTATGATTAAAACACGTAGGTATATAAAGTTTGTCCATGAATAACAATAAAAAATGTATTTACCTTTAATTAAAATTTTAAAAATAAGTACCTATAAGTATATTATTTTTATGAACCTACTTCCACCAATAAAGCAGGTCATGAGTCATGAGTATGACGTTAGCGAAAAAAATCATGTCCAAGGAATCTGCTAACATGTATAATATAATATTGTAACTATTTAGGTAGGTACTGTAGGTAGTAGGTATCTGTTTTAATTTGGTGTCTCTAAGCAGCGCATCACCTGTTTAGTCTCACGGGACTTCACTGATTTGAACATTCATTCTGTGATATACAGGGTTCATTAGTTATACAGGGTACAGGGTACATACGCCGGGAAGGTTTACTATTTTAATTTTGTATAACTTTATGGAAAATCAAGTTCAAGTCCCATCGGGTGCCGTATTTTTTCTACAAAATGATTTTTTCTAGTGTGTAGGTATAGGTATGCATGAGATGTTTTCAAATTATGTATATTCAATATATTGTGGGGTGCTGCGAAATGGTTGGTAATAAGTCGATAATTTAGGTAATTACTCTCCAACAAGAAGATTAAGGCAAAAAACGGAAGGCGCTGTTGTCGACTAAATGGGAGGAGCTTGTTAGTTTATAATGGAATTGCGGTTAAAAATGGGAGGAGCTTGTTAGTTCACAGTTTTAACACGTAGCCAAGAAGATGTTGTTCGAGTATAGAGTTGACAACGGATTACTGGTCTATAATATATAAATAGGTATGTATGCTATCCGATACATAGAACATGCACATAAAGCACAAAAAAATTAGGATTATGCCTGATTTTAGAGGGCATGTCAAACTTCAAATTGCAATTACTTCATAACATGATTTCGATATTTACCTACTTTTGGCAGTAACACCACGTCGCAGGGTTACTGCCAAAAGTTGGTAAGTCTCGAAATCATTTTCATCTTAAATTGAATAACGAGACTGTTTTAAAGACAAATATTATCATATGTTAGTGGATAATAGGCATTTAAATGTCAAAATGCTAAAATTTGTAGTAGTAGCAAATTATTTTTCAGCGGTATTGTTCAATTCGTAAATAAATATTTACGACATTTTCTTAACTTATAGAGATAATAGATATGGCATTCCGAACAAACAATTGAAGAATTGAAGAATATATAAGTAATTGAAGCTTTAGAAATATGAGAAGATATACAGACACTTGCTCTGTATCAACTGAACAGACAAACATAATTAATATTTTGAAAACACTTCTGAACTAATTTTCTCCCCATTTATTTATAATGGCAGTAAACATTAAAAAACGAAGAAGAATCGAATAAGAAAATAAAACTTTTCAAGAACAATGAACGGACAAGTACTGTTTCATTGAATATAAAAAATCCTATGTTTGATATGTGAACAAAGTATTGCACTACCAAAAGAATATTATCTGAATCGCCACTATCAAATAAAACATAAAAAAAATTGACGAAAAGTTTCAGGGAGAACTTCGTAAACAAATAATTGCGTCTCTAATAAAATCCTTATCGGCACAGCAAATTTTTTTTTATCATGTCATCAGATATATCAACAGCAGTAACAGAAGTGAGTTTTGATATTTCTCAGTTAACAGCGAAGACATCGAGGTCGTTTTTACTGATGGCGACTTTGTGAAGAAGTGTTCGCATCGCATCTCAAAAACTTTGCTGTATGAATTGCGTGAAGAAGTTTGAGTCAGTGCGTCTTAATCAATGACGTCTTAATCGAATGACTGTGCAACGCCATCAGTGACGTCCCTAGGCAAAACGCCGCCCCTAGGCAGTGCCAAAATGCCGTCACATTTTTTTATACTTAAGTACAGTACTTTTTATCATCCTTTCATGACTCCAATATCTAAGAAATGTGTTGTACGGTGGATAAATTACTATTTAATATACATACCACTAAATCTAATTTAAATGCCATATCTGCTTCAATAGACAATGTCTACGATTTCAGATAGGTACTTTTAAAAATACGCCCGACAACTATTCATACAAACATATTAAATTTGGATAAATTTTAAATTATGTAAGTATGTACCTACCTATAATTCAAATATTATTTGCAAATCTGCACGTGTTATTGCTGTTCACTAATGACCTTTTAATGGAAGGATATTTTTCGTTATCACTAAGTTTAGGTAGCTAATCTATATAAATAATGATTCTCCTCGATTTGCCGCCCTTCGGGTAACTGCCGCCCCCAAGCGACGCTCAATCTGCCTACCCCCACGGGATGTCACTGAACGTCATGTCACAGATATTGCAGACAACGTTGCGTCGAAATTTTCAGAAATTTCCAACAAATTCGTATATTTTCACTAGCTGCAGATGAGTCCACTGACATTACTTCTACCGCTTAAATGAGCATATTTGCTCGAGGTGTGACCTCAAAATTCGAAAGTTATGAAGAAATCGTCTCTCTGCACTCCATGGATGGACAGACAATAGGTTATGATCTGCTGCATGGCATCCTTCCAAGCACGACAAAAATGAATTTAGAATTATCCAAACTTTCCGGCATAACGACAGATGGAGCTCCAGCAATGATGGGGCAAATAATGGGATGGTGTCCCTTTTCACAAAATATCTGCGTGAACTTGGCCACGAAAACTCACTAATTAAATTTCACTGCATTATACACCATCAAAATCTGGTTGGAAAAGATTTGGGGTTTGAAAATGTTATGGCCACTGTAGTGCACACAGTAAACTTTATTAAATCCAACGGATTTATTCACCGACAGTTCAAAACCTTTCTTGATGAGATCAATGCTGAATACAATGACTTGTTGTACTACTGCGAAGTTTATTGGCTAAGGAGAGGCAAGGTTTTGACTGGGTGTATGTTATTTTTAAATGAAATCAAAATGTTCCTTGTCAACAAAGGAACGTCCAGTGACGTCCCGTGGGGGTAGGCAGATTGAGCGTCGCTTGGGGGCGGCAGTTACTTGAAGGGCGGCAAATCGAGAAGAATTATTTGGAATCTATAGAAATAGCTACATAAACTTAGTACCTACCTAATAACGAAAATATCTTTACATTAAAAAATCAGCTCACTGGTTTTATCGGGTTCGCAATATCTAGTTTACTTCCGTTGCCCTTCGACGTACTTGTGTGACCAGAAACGACACGTGCAGATTTTCGAATAAATAATCTGATATTTTATTAGTAATGTATCCATACAACACATTTCTTAGATATTGGACTCATGAAAGGATGATAAAAATACTGTATAAAAAATGAGGTGGCTTTTTGGTGCTGCCTAGGGGCGGCATTTTATCTAGGGACGTCACTGGGAACGTCGATCGATATCTTGGAAGATCCTCAATGACTGTGTGACTTAGCATTTCTGACAGATATTACAACACATCTTAATGATCCGAATCTTCGATTGCAGGGGGAAAATCATTATATTTCAGACTTAGCAAACAATGTATCAGCCTTCCAGGAAAAACTTAAAATGTTTCATTTACAGCTGAAAGAAAATAAATTGTGCCACTTTTCGCACTGCAAAGAAATGTTTCTCTGATATGGCATTGATTCCAGCCAGAAGTATGCTAGCCACATCGTCCGAGTTCAAGAATCTTTTGAAAGGAGATTTTGTGATTTTAATCGTAACCGATACATGTTTAAGATATTTGCCAACCCCTTCTCAGTATTCATCAACGAGGCCGATTCATCATTGCAACTAGAGTTGATCGATTTGCAGAACAACGACCAATTGAGATCGAAATATCAGGAAGGCGATCTGTAGATTTTTTACAAATAATATCTTCCTGAAGAGCAGTTTCCCACCCACCTATAAGGCTGCGCTTTGTGCAAGTCTTTTTGGAAGCACATACATTTGCGAGCAAGCGTTTTCCTTATTAAAACTAAACCAGTCTCAACACAGAAACCGCTTGAACAATGATATCCTCAGTGCTGTACTGAGGATAGCAACCACAAACATTGAACCTGACATCAAAATGCTTGCTGCCAGTATGCAGTGTCAGAAATCTCACTACCAAGTTCCATCGTGCAAACACGGACGTAATGCGGAGTGGAGAGTGATTGAAGTTTCTGATAAAATTATGAAACTATAAAATTAAAAATAAATCATAAAATGTATATCTCATCTAGTATAAGTAATATATCATTATTTTTCGTGAAAAATTAGAAAATGGATAAATCGGCCCATCTTTCAAAAAGCTTGTGCACCACTGGTGTACCTACTCCATTTGCAAAACGCTACTGCAGAGCATCACACTGCCTTCATCCTTAGCGATAGGTAGGAGGGCTTGCCAAAAATCCTAGCCTGGGGGCCCGCTTCAGGATGTGGGGGCCATGCTGTAGGTACATGGTTGAAAAAATAATTCTACCTACATTAGGATACATTATGTTGCTTTTTAACCTAGATTAAAATATTATATTATATGTAAAAAAATCTCCCGGCATTGATACAAATCTATTTATATTCTTACTAACAAGTTATCTATGTTATGTTAATCATAAAATTTAATATACTTAATTAAATATTTTTATTATTCAGCAAATAACACACAGGATTTAAACATTATAGGTACAATGGATAAGAGAAAGAAAATATCGAATAGAACTTGAACCCACATCCATCGCATTCTGAGCAGTAGGTAGGGGAAAGGTGTACAAAATGGCATAGTGGGCAAAATGAATATTGCTGAAGAAACAGGCCAGATGACCGAGCCAGTATTTGTCAAATGGCTGGAGCATTTTCAAAAATATGTAACAAACAACCTTACTGAACGAGTAGTTCCCGCTTATTGCGGACACTGAGATGTAGGTCAGTGACGTCCCGTGGGGGTAGGCAGATTGAGCTTTGCTTGGGGGCGGCAGTTACCCGAAGGGCGGCAAATCGAGGAGAATCATTAGGTATATATATATATAGAAATAGATACCTAAACAGCTTAGTAATAACAGAAATATCTTTCCATTAAAAATATCTGCTCACTGGTTGTAACAAAAATGTATTAATTACTATAAAAGGTTTAAACTATAGTTTTTTGTCGGGTTCGCGATGTCAGTTTACTTCCATTTTTCTTGGACGTCGCGTCCTTGGTGGTCAGCAATGACATGTGGAGATTTGCGAATTATAATTGAATTATAGGTAGGTATATACTTAATTTAAAATTTATCCAAATATTTTTGAGAGTCACTCGCGAGTTTTGGAAGTTGTCAGGTGTATTTTTAAATGTATCTGAAACCGTGGCAGTGGCGCACCCAGGATTTAATATTGGGGGGGGGGGGGGGCAAGGAGGAGAATGTAAATTAGTCCCATAGACTCTTTTTCTTCTTCACAGCTTAATTTCTAGTTTATCGGTCTTTTGTCTATTGCACTCGGTGTACCTATAGCATGGTCCCCACATCCTAAAACGGGCCCTCAGGCTAGGATATTTGGCGGGCCCCCTACCTACCGCTAAGATTAAATGCAGTGTGAAACAATACATTAACGTTTTTCAAATTGTGTTTTAGTTCAAATTAAGGGTACTTATACAATGAATTATTGGCGATTTTTAATACATCTACTTTAATAATGGAGATGTCGAGTATCGATACATAATAATCAAAAAATATATTGCAGAGTTATATAGTGATTGAAAATATTCATGGCCATGAAGTGTAATAGCGACTTTTTTACTATTAAAGCTCATTTATGATGTGTGTTTATCTCAGTTATCTGATCAACCCGACACGCCGGGCCCCCCACAGCCCGGGCCCCCTGGCTAGAGCCCTGTCAGCCCTTCCCAGCCATGACCTACACCACTCCGGAATTCGGGTGGACACCGAGAATTTTTTGACAGTTCCCTTAGGTATTGGGTTTCTAAAAAAACCTGATATTAGTGGTCGAAATTTTTGTGCTAGAAATTAAAATCTAAGAAATTCTTCTGAAAAGGGTGCTGGAGAATTATTACAAATCATTTTTTTGCCGTGTTTTATTGGCTTTCGATGTCAATGTTTAAATTCATTCATTCATCATTCTGATAATTTTTATGTTTGGGGGGTGCCAGGGCCCCTTGCCCCCCCCCCCCTGGGTGCGCCACTGGTGTAAACCTCTCCGGAATTCGGGTGGACACCGAGAATTATTGACATTTCCATTAGAGATTGAGTTTCAAAAAAAACCCGACATTAGTGTTTCGAAATTTTTGTGTTAGAAATTAAAATCTAAGAAATTTTTCTAAAGAGGTGCTGGAGAATTTCAAATCATTTTTTGCCGTGTTTTTATTTGTCTAATCTATTGGCTTTCAATTCCAATGTTTTTCGGGGGGGGCAAGGCCCCTTGCCCCCCCCCCCCTTGGGTGCACCACTAAACCGTGGAGTCGCAATATTGTCTATTGAAGCAGAGATGGCACTTAAATTAGATTTAGTGGTATGTATGTATCTCTTTTCGAAATGTATCCATACAAGTTGTATGATACAACACATTTATTAGATATTGGTGGCATGAAAGGATGATAAAAAATGCGGTATAAAAAATGGGGCGGCATTTTGGCGCTGCCTAGGGGCGGCATTTTGTCTTGGGACGTCACTGTGTAGGTACACAAGATCTAAACTTGGAGCAACTTGGCGAAGATGCATGAAATGTGGAAAATAGGCTCATACTGACTGAGCAGGTTTAGATAAAAAAGCAAAAAAAAATCTGCGAAGTTTGTTCTTCGTAAAACATGTAATTTTTATTTGAAATCATATTTTTTCCTATTTTTGACAAATATTTATGCGGTGGGGTAAAATGGTTTTCAGCTACACATTTTGATTTCTTTTTTCTTACTATCACTTAGGTCCTAAGTCTTTTAAAATATGCCAATATAGGTATTCAAAAATAGTGTTACTTTACACTACTCTACAGTCATGCTCCATTTTTGTAATAAATTACATGTTTTGATATTATTTTTCTCAATACTATGCCATTTTGTACATCTTTCCCTTATTGGATGACTCATGCTTTATTAATTAAGTATATATGAGTGTCGAAGGGTGGAGGTAGGCTCTTAAGATCCGACATAAATAGTCCACAATAAAATTTGTCAGCCATGCGTATTTGTTTATTTTAGGCGATACGACAACATTGTGCACACTTTTTCACTCATGCTTATTATTTGTTTTCGTTGGAATAAGAATACATATTGTTGGTTGTTTTTTTTTTAATTCATTAAGCACTACATAACCAAACTATAATAGATAAAATAATATTATTCTATCTATAAAATATCGAAAGTTATAAGTATATGGTTTAATTGCATCATTTTAGATATTTTATAGATAGACGAGTATTTTTTTGACTATTATCTATTATGGCTTGGTTTTGAAGGGTTTAATTGAGTTATAAAAACTAACCAACATCATCTGTATACTGTATTACTTCAATGAAGACAAATACGTATGACTGACGAATTTTAACGTGTACTGTTTATGGCGGATCTTAACAGTCTACCTCCACCCTTCGCCACTGGTATATATATATACTTAAGTATAATTTAATGCCATACCTCAGATGCGTCTGTTGCTAACTATATACCTATTCCAAATTGTTAGATCTGGCAAGAAATTGGTAAATTGTCAACGTTGACCGTCGTCGATTCCATTCGACGGTGGCGGATGTCGTCGCGACGCTGCGCCGTTGCAGCAGGGCGGCGTATTTTCCGTGCGATTTTCCCCTCGGTGGGAGCATTCTGAACATTTTCACCGGAGTCCAATTAATGGATAGGTGGCAGCCCCCCACCAGCTGCGCCGTGGTCCCGCCCAGCCAGCTCGCCCTGCCCCCAAATCAGTCGTGCGTCGACAATTGCGCATGTCGCGCGTCGATTCCGCTGAGCATACGCGAGTGACCCGCGAAGATTTCAACGCGATCCCATCGACCGAAAACTAGTTGTTCGTTCTTGACAAAATCAATAACCATTATCAAAATTTCGCGCCCTGTTCTCTACAGTTACGGCCGTCAGTGAAGACATTGTTTATTCCGTTCCAGACGCGCACACAGGCATTAATATATTATACAGGGGCGGTCCGAAAAGATGTTGCTTAGAATCGAAATGTAAAATAAAAGTGACAAATTACTTCACATTCGACACGTAATTAATCTAAACATTTAGGTTCTACCCTGTAACCTGCGTTAGGCATTATAATAATATATGTTATATGGGGGCGGTCCGAACAATTGCGTTGCATAGAATCTAAATGTAAAACATGTGCGATAAATTATTTCCCACCTCTCTCCAGAGGTAATTAATAAAACTAAACGTGTTCTAACTAAAACAATTAGATTTAAATACCTCACTACATCCAAACTTAACAGCGGTCCGGAGCCTGGATACGTTTCCCGTGTGCGCGTCTGTATAATTTTATAACTAAAATATCTGTTTCACCTAAACACATCTGTTTTTTTTTTTTTTTTTAATATAAGTAGTATCATAGTTTCATAATTTGTTAATCTAAGTAGGTACATATACTGGATTGTTAATAATACCTATCGTCTGTCTACCTTTTGATATTTTGATATTTTTCCACAACAAAAAGTTCTTAACATTTAATAAATCAATCAATATACATACATCACAATGGATAATGGCAATACCTACCTAATATGTAGGTACATTGGTAGATAATGTTGCATATAAAATTAAGTATTGAAGTAATTACTTGTACTTACCTACTTATTTCATATTTACCCATCACTTGAATATCTAGAAACACAAATATAATGCGTAAACAATCTATGTACCCATACTGTTAGTTATATCTACATACGATAAACTATAATATTTAATGTATCTACCTATTAGGTACTTACTTGGAAACCTTAATAGTAAAGTAGTCTTTAGATGTTATCAGATTAAAGTTAATGTACTTAGGTATTATATTATTATGTAGGTACAGTTTATCTAAAACATAGACTTTTAATTATTATTATCATATGAATGAAATTAAAATATTCTAAAAGTACCTACATATAATTCCAAACATGACAGAAAACAATAATAATTTTTTTTTTTTGCAGAAAATTTATAAAATTGTACATTAAGTGAAACAAAACCTAAAACCTACTTAGTTATTATGGGTATTATTGGAAAGCACCAGGCCATTTTAAAAATGCACAAGAAAAAAATCTAATAAAAGTATTTATATTATTCAAAAAGATCATTGGCACAAAACTATTTTAAAAGTTTCAAGTTATAATGCTCATTAGAGAGAGTTTCGAAAAAGTGTCTCGATCTGTTCTTTGGAATTGGGGGTAGTTTGACCGTCCGCTTGCTCAATATTATTGCTGTATTGGTTCATATCAAGGGAAGGAAGAAGAAGAAAACGCACATACAAAAAGGCGAGAGTGTGTGAACTTGCGGCGGGTGCCGTGTCCGGAGGGAGGGGCATGGAGGCGGCCTGCTGTCTCATCAGAGCCTCCGGGGATTCACTGGGGGATCAGGTACAAAAATTACATTATTTATGCACTTATTGACAGGAAAATACAATACCTTTATCAACCATTGGAAAGCTCCAAAGGTGCTTTCAAGACCAGTGGGCCACTAAACCAGGCATGGGCAACCTTTCCTGGTCGTGTGGCCAAATTATCGTTATGACCCAAATTAAATAAATTAAAACGGGTTGCTATTTATGGTATTATTGATTAGCCCTGCGTCTTGTAAAATTATATACTTATATATATTATATCAGTGGCAAAGGGTGGAGGTAGACTAAATTCGACATAAATAGTGCACACTAAATTTTGTCAGTCAAATGTAGATGTTTATTAACATTTAACTAAAACTATAATGTGTCTGCTGTAGATAGTGTTTGTCAGTTTTAAAATTCAATAATCAAATTGCGAGAAATTTCGTCGTTCTGATAAGTAAGGTAGGTAGTAGGCGTTTTGGAGCCCCCTCGCAATTTCTTCGATGTCTTTATTTTAAGACATACTTACCTAAAACTATTTTCCTTTCGACAATTCGTCAAATGATTATTTTCCGACTGCCTTTCTACAAGGCATGCTTACTTTTCACTCTCTCGAATCTCGTAGGCCACTTCTGCTCTTGAAACATTTTTGCCTGTTATCGTGAGGGATGGCTTCCAATCCTGGTGACCTAAAGAATTTGAATTTACACGCGTCTGTCAATTAGGTACCTACGTCGTCGCAGTCATGATTTATTCTGGATCGGAACCGTTTCCTCGTATCAAGTATATCAGGCACCATTAGCGATGGTTGCAAGACTAGCAATGCGCTCCCCAAAGACGTTTTCAGTAACGTGCTATGTATTTTTAATCGAAATTCTATTTTTCTGTATATTGTAAGTACCTACTTATGTTTTTATTATTATCGTGAGGATACTATTTGTTATAATGTAAATCTCATGTTGCGGACGTCTTGAATTTAGATTGGTTTTGTCCATAATCTGTTAAATATACAGCATTAGTTAGATAGGTAGCGCAGTTTTTAACGTTTTTATCGATTTTTTACACCCAGATTGTGAAAAGGTAGGTACTTTCTGATGAAGCGACAGCCGTATCTATTTCATGGAAAACCGCCAGTGATTTAAGCCACAATTCATTGCGGAGAGTTTACGCTTTAAAACAATATTTTAATCATTGCCTTACTACTACTGCATATAGCTCGTGATATATCGGACTTTTTTATTTTTCGAGATTCAAGAATTCTCGAGATCAAGAACATTTGTTTTCTCGGGAATTCGAGATTGGTTTATTGATTTCTCGAGAATTTTCATGATTCTCGAGAAATCAACATTATTATGAAATTACCTCTTAAAAAATAAAATCACTAGTGAACGAATAATCAAAATAATACAACGGTCCTCGTAAGCGACCTTGTTAATAGTTAGGTACCTGGGTCTGCTCCCACAATTTTTAATCTTAGGCAAAGTGATGAATACCTACATATTATGAGTGTTTCACAAGCATAGTGAACCAAGCCCATTCTGGTTATTTTTGAGTAAGATATGTTTAAACCAGTGGCGAAGGGTGACTTTTGGAAAGAGGTAGGCTGTGGAGATCTGATAAAAAGAGCACACTTGTCAGGTATACTTACGAGAATAGTACGATATTTACTACTTATGAATATGTACACACTAATAAATGACAACGACACACTAATTCATTGAAACTTCAAAAATTCATTGACGACATAAAAATGAGCGATGTGTTTAAATAACGTATTTTTCAAAACATGTCTTGTTCCCATCACAAATCATTAGATAACATTTATTTTTATTTATAAAAACAATCTATTCTTACTTATTTATTAATATTCGATTAAACGTCGTTGAAATTAATTTTTTAATTATCTAATTATTAATGATTTTGGACAAAGTGCGCAGTCGTGACAACAATATTATGCGCGAATGTTTTAGGCTCTGCGATAAGAGCTTACCTTATTTCGTACAAATCAGCAGACTTGCTGACGTTACGAGACGTAAAGTCCATACGAAAAAAAATCAGAATTATTTCACACATTATCGGAGATTTATTTACATCGAGACGTCGCGGCGTTTATTATTTATTTACGGCGCGCTGTGGTATATTTTTTAATACCTTTGCAGATTGTTTTGTAAATTGTGTAATACTGTAATACATTCCTACATATACGACATCTCTCATTGGCAAAATAAATTATTTTTATATAACATAAAATAATGAAGTGATTAAGTATATAAATATGTCAATATGCAATTAAAAAATATTTTTCTTAAGAAGGTAGGCTTTAAATAATCGCCTAGTATGGAGTCTTCACCACTGGCTTAAACATAATATTTGAGTATTTATTATTCTGTAAGGGTATGATTTCCCTTACATAATAACCTAATTGTACTCAAAATAATATTACAATTATACCCTTACAAAATTAAAAATACTCAAATATTATGCTTGAACCTAGCTTACCCAAAAATAACCAGAATGGACTTAGGTCCCTACGCTTGCGAACACTAATATTATATGAATGTGACTGAAAAAAATAATTTTACCTGAATTATAATTAGTGTGCACATTGCCAATCCATAATCCATGTTCGTGTCATTGACTTCTTCGGCTAACGTGTCTGCTTCGGTATTGAGATTGTTGAGATTTTGTATGTAAAGCCGAATCAAGTAGGTACTTTCTGCCAATACAGGGCCGATATATACCTAATTATATCTTTTATTATTTAGGTAATCTAACAGGATCAATCACAGAGAATAATTAGTAGGTATAAATATAATATAGAATAAAATAATATGTGATGGTCCCAGTAATAGGCTGACACAAAAAGCAAAATAGGTACTTAGATACTTACATCAATTTAAATTAGTTGAAATTTTAGTTACCTACAGCTGTAAAGAATATAATTAGAGAGTAATTAAAAAAGCAAGAAAAATACATTAACTGGTAGTAATCATAAGAAAAGCATAAGAAAGTATACTTATATTTAGAGATAACAGGCAACAAAAGAAAACAAAAATACAATAAAAAAGCCGTCGTCCAAATACAATTAGTCGTGAATTTTGGAAAAACTTAATTAGAAAGAGAACAAAACGGCTTCAATCGATCAGTGACGTCCCGTGGGGGTAGGCAGATTGAGCATCACTTGGGGGCGGCATTTACTTGAAGGGCGGCAAACCGAGGAGAATCATTTCGTATATATAGAAATAGGTAGGTAGGTACATACCAATGTTCCCTGTAATGTGTGCGCTTGTGCGCCTGCACACCTACCAAAATGTGTCTGCACACATGTTTTCATCCCCCACACAGTCCTCACATAAAAATATTGTAAAAGAAAGTTTCCATAGTCAGATTTTAGTTCTCGAATACACGAAACCATCACAGGCACAATTCTTCGACTCATACTCGAAGGTCAATTGCGACTAACGCGAGCACGCAAATGAAATTTTACGTCAAGCGGGATCGCTGTGTCTGTCCCATTCTATCACGAGCCAAAGTATATAAAAAGAAAAAAAAGAAGATACATATTTTAGTGTTTAATAATGACTTGGTACCTACTAAATTATTATTGTTAGTGCTATTATTATATAAAATCACTGAAATTAATAAATACCTTAAAAATATAAGTTTTAATGAAAAAATGTATGTGTGTATTTTGGGGGCGGGGGTGTAAATTTACCGCACCGGGTAACCCTAGTTACGCCACTGCTCAGATGCGTTGATGATCCGCACAGACAACAGAAAAATTAGAGGGAACGTTGGTACCTACCTAAACTTGTAATAACGAATATATATTTCCATTAAAAATTTCAGCTCACTGGTTGTAAATAAATTGTATTCATTAACAGGACTGTATTTTTTATTGTCGGGTTCGCGATGTCTAGTTTACTTACATTGCCTTTCGACTTCCTTGGTGACCATAAACGACACGTACAGATTTGCGAATAATGTTATAGTCTGACTTATTAACCAGTGCGCACGGAAATTGAGTTGGGCGTCGAAACTATAATAGATGCACCCCCTCTTACAGAGCGTCTCATCTACCGCTTCTGCGGGTCTATTCTATACACGAGGTGACTATCGACAGCTAACGTGATAAAGTGATAGTATTTATTATATATTTGTATTGAGGTATTATAATTGTTACAATAAGTTAGCCGTCTAAACAGTCAAAACTGTCTATCTCGCTCTAAATTTTATCACAGCCAGAGAGGTGCTGTTAAACTATAGCACTAATTGCAACAATTACAACCAATTTATTGTAATTGTTACAATAAATGCTAATACTTTGATACAAACCTACCCTAGTTAGCCGTCGTATTTGTCACTTTAACACTTTAGCGGTCGATAAGTACCTATACTGGTCCACGATTTTAGTCAGTATCGAAGAGTTCTTGCTGTCATTTTATCGATTATCGATGTAATATGTAATAATACCTAAATCTTAGCGATCGTCGGTTAAAAATATCATTTCAAATGTTGCCAAGTTTTGTGAAGAAGAAAAGCGACACGAATTGAGGTAATTCCTCAAGACAGAGTAAATTAACATCTTAAATTAACTCTCTGCAATGTTATTACTTTTCTCCATATATTATATACCTACCTACGCTTATTATTCATAAAAAATAATATGAACATAAATCAGTAAAATTTACCCACATATGGGACATTTTTAATGCGTTGTAAGTTGTGACCTAACTTGTGGATCCGAACTTAGGGATATAGGACCGAATGGGCCCAATCGGGCCTCGCGCATTGGGTGTATCAGGCCGTTCCAAGAAAAAGTGAATGATAACTACAAGGGAAAATTTAATTTTTAATTTAAATTAAGTATTTATCTGTGAAACATTTGAAATCTCTTTCTTGAACAGTAGACAATTTTATCCCATTTTTCAAAATCATCTTTATCATGTTTATAATAAAGATTTTCAGGAGATTCTCACTAACTTAAATATACTCAAGACGATATTTTTAGCCGAATCAAAGCGACCATATTTTACCACGTTTTTATTAGCTCGTATTTTTAAAAGGTCCAGTACAAATTTTTTCTTGTTTGTCCAAGATTTGTATTGGATGAGAAAGATTGGAAAATAACAACGCTTCGCACGTTTAACAAAGTTATTCCACCATAATCTCATACGTTTTACGACTGTTTCATTCCACCACGATTTGCTTTACTATTTTAAATCTCGCTAACCCGTTCATTAAGTCTTTACTATCAGAAACAGTAATCTCATATAATATATGGAAACACTAAACACAATATTGATTTTACGAAATTTTATAAATGAAAATCGTTTATATTTGTAAATAGTTTAACATAAATTAAAAATTCCACATAATAATATGTACGATGCAGGTAACATCCGTCAAGTGAATTTGAGAAATAGAATAAATAAATCAAGAAACATTTAGTTAGACGTTTTAGTCATTTATACATAAGCTGTCTTCTTTTTATAGAGAGTAAACCATTGCGCACTACCAGAAAATACTATTCTGGAGATTCTTCAGGCACATTTTTCAAAATATTAATTAATAATAAATATAGATAATGGTAATTATCTATTAATTATTAATAGAATAATAATAATTAATTACTTAAATCTTTATTTTTTTCAACACAATATGTTATTTTTTATTTTAATTGAAATTGTATTTTATTTGTTATCTTTTCATAAATAAATAAAACTGTTTTACTTTCACAGTATTATTTATATTACAATATTATTTATTCCATTAAACCTATGTACTTTCAAGATTGAACGTACACAATATTAACAATAAATGTCTTAAATAGTATAACTTATACTAGATTTATTTTTGACCGATTTTATAAATTTATTTGTAGGTATATATAAAAATTTAATATTAACTATGGAAAAATATGCCAATCCCGGGATTGTCTAATTGTAATCCCGAAATCCCGGGATCAAAATTTTGGCTCGGGATTGGATTCTCTACTACAGACGAAGACTCCATACTAGGCGATTATTTAAAGCCTACCTTAAGAAAAAAAATAATTGCCTATAAACGTATTTAAATAATTATAATTTGATTAAAATATTAAAATATTCTACAAAAATAATTTAATTTTTAAACAAAATCTGTTGTATATGTAGGAATGTATTGTAAATTGACTGCTGGTTAGACGGACATATTGTATCTAGTCCTATTGGCCCAATAGTATTGGTACACGTAGCAGAAACCAACATAATAACACTTAAAACTTCAAGTAATTTGGTACATTTCACGCACACAACACCAGCGTTGCCAACGTAGCGTTTTTTTTTTTTTAACCAGATCTGGTATTTTTGAATAGACACCTAGCTCGCTAAATACGCTTCTGGCGTATAGCGTTAAATCCAGCGCTCGAAATGGAAAAGTTTACGAACCGGAGCGCTCGACAGTTTTCTGAAGATACTTAAATAGTTATCAAATAGTATGTGTATTTCATAAAAATATGTGTTTTGGATTTTCTATTATATGACCTATCTAGCTCAGACGGTCAAATTATTTTTTCTACGAGACGGAGCGATAATTTTACCGATTTCACGAACAGGAACGGCGCTCCGGTGCGCTCCGGTCCATTTCGAGCCCTGGTTAAATCTAGCAATTTACGACAGCAAAACAGCTTTAAATTTCTCATTAAAAAGCTATAATATTATTCCAATTTCCTTGAAAATCAACATACTGACCTCTTGTATTTATAATTTACCAAATATAGTATATTTAATATAACATATATAATGTGGTGACCAAATTTTGTACCTGATCGTGTTTAGATTGTATGACTTAGGTATTTATACTAGAGGTGAGTTGGAAATACTGTCACCAGTTTGTGTACTTAAGTTTCGGATGAAACTACCCATACTAAGTATTTGTGGCCCAATAAACTTGTTTCAAGAAACTTGAAACGTTTAGATGTTCGAATTCGAACGCATTCGATGATCTCATCGCCGTGACTCGCCATTCGGTGATGCTGGTTGACTTTCAACGCTATTGATATTAAATGCGCGCGAGCGAGATATCATGATACACGTATGTCTAGCCGTGATATTATACTCAACTGTCATTGTTCTCCCTTTCTCCTCTGTTGTAAAGTTGGTATAGTGAAGGACAGAAATGGTCACATGTTCGTTTTATAGTATACTATTTGAGTTCGCCTTAGTTTTAGTTTTTAAGAGTTTTAGTTTCAGTTGAGTATGAGACTTTATCGAGTCCAGGAGTTCGACGCATGGTATGAGATCTCGCCGTCCGCTAGCTAGTTTGTAGTCTTGCTACGTATGAAATCATCGCCTCGGACTTCGCGACTCGCGTATGTTTAGTATAATACTACGGAATTAGTTTTAGTTTAAGTTGAGTATGATATTTACATCGAGTTGACGTCAGTCGCAAGCCGGCATAGCGGAGTTCTGATAACGCTAACTGACTACGCGTTTATCTGGTTTTGTCACGTCGAGTTTCTCGATTTTTTAGTGTTATAATTGGAACTTATAAACATAAACTGAATTCAAATTGTATGCGTGATTGTATAAATGGATAATAATTATATTATACTTAATAAACAATTTGTGTAAAAATGGCTACTAAAAGGTTAAGTTTCGTGTGGAATCGTTCCAAAGAAATAGTTACAAATTATGCCATCTGTAATGTTTGTAACATAAAAAATTCATACAAGTCAATGTCAAATTTGAAGAAACTTTTACAGCGCAAGCACCCAACTATTCATATTGACTTCGCCAGGCAAAATATAGCTCTACCTGTAAATGAAAATGCTTTACAGATAAATGACACCAGTGCTTTTAATGCTTTAGTATTTTCTACTGAAACAGGAGTGACTAGTGCCATAGTTCCAGCTGAACCTGTCTCGAAAATGGGACTTTTCAAAAAGCGGATGTATTTTTAACGATTCTATTATAGCCGATACTTCAAATACTAGTAAGTATTTTGGAACAAGTTTCGATACTAAGTATTTTTTAATACTGGTAGTAAGTATACTAAGTCTTCAAAATCGACCAGTTTTCCCACCTCTAATTTATACGTTGCGAAAGAATTAATTCTTCTTCAATATAGTCAAATAGCTATGACTCATTTTTGTGCTAGTGCTAAGTGTTTAAGTGCTAGTTTTATGCATTATTTTAATTTAAAAAAAATCTAGCATTTCCTCTTGCCAATTAGCATATTTTCTTACCCTATCTGGCATATTTTTCTCAATAGAAGCTGACAACAAACAATTACACACACCCATTGTAAAAAATTCATACACACAATGTCAAAACCAGTGACATTCTATCACGTTACCCGAAGCTTTTTGTTATTAAGTCTAATATGCCCTTTTTGTATTATAAATTTCGACGTGTTGTATTTATTCCGTGGTCCCGAGGACTGAGCGTCGGACTCTTGTGAAGTTTTCTAGATCGAGGGTTCTGTTTTGTCATGGAACCGTCTTTGTAATATCTCTGTTATTTTATACTGATTAGATGCATGATTTTTTTTGCATTGTAATTATTTTATCGTACTGTTATTCACAGATTGTACCAGGCGCAGTCGACCACTGGGCATCACCCCCGCCTCCGTATCAAAGTAGCAGCCCGTTTGCGGACGCTTGGATCCAAATGCAGGTGAGTCCTCACATTATTCCTCTCAGGAGGGCAATTTTTGAATGAAACACTATCTAAAAGCTATTGAAGCGGCCCGCTTGGTTTTTGTATGAGAAATTTTATTTCTGCTTCGATTTATGCAAATGTATGCTTCTGAGTTTCACATGCTTCCCCAGTAGAGGCACTAGTGCAGGGTTGGCGAACTTTTTTACGTACGTGTGCCAAAATTTCCCATATAATATTTTTCGACTGTCTGACTTGCCAAAAAGTGTTTCATGGCGAAAAAAAAGTTTTCCAAAAAAATAGTTTTTAAGAATTCTACTAAAAAGTTTAAAAATTACAATTGAGTTCTTGATATTCTATCTTTCACTGTATTTCTAGCCGAATGCATATCGTTTATTCTTTGAATATTTTTTTCCTTGTTTTCAAATTTCTCAAAGAGATCGTGGTAGTATTTAAACCTCTCTTCTTTCATATTATATTCTCCATCACTGAACAGTTTTTCATTTTTAGAGATTATATTTGAGGCAAAATAACAAGCAGTTGTTATATTTGAATTACTGCTGTTAATTAATTTCATAAGTTTTGTGGATTAAATATTTTTTTTTAATTGTCCGATCCTAAGGACCGACCGACATATGAATTTGTATAGTCACATTAAACGTAATGATTATTATTGAAAAGGATTTGCCTGCTATTTTTATACAATGCGATTTGTCATGTATGCATGAATTTCGTCGATTCCGTTTGCGCATAGATGGGTAAACATAATATGAAAAAAAACGAAGAAAATGTGCACGGCTATGTCGTCAATTCAAGTCTCCCAACCCAATTCCATGAGCAAGAGAGTTATCCAGTGATAATGTTAGTGTTTTTGTAAAAATAATATAGGTACACATCAACGAAACCAATACAATTTTATTTACCTAAGTACCTACTAACGAAAACTTAATATTGATATTCATTGGAAAAATAAGAGTTCCAACTTCCATTAAACATTTAGTTTTATAAGTAAGGCACTATTTATACTACATATTTAAATAGATATCTACTTAATTATATTTTACACGCTCCAGCAACATTGTTAATAAATTAATTCTGATTTTGAGCGCTATTTTTATTTGTTTCTCGGTCCGGTCCCACGAGTTGATTTTTTTTATCACACAGTGATTCTCAACATCGAAAATAACTATCCGTAAATTTAAAAGTTAATTGCAAGGGAATATTTTTAAAGAAAATTACATCGAAAATTTACTAATATTCGGGTATTTATAATTAGAATACTATTGACACTACGAGTTGATGGGAAAATCAATTCATCGGGTAATCGATTTACCGGTTAATACATAACATCAACTCACATAATTAATTATGTATTATTTGCAATTGTCATAATATTCGTATTCAATTTTACTATGCGTTTACATAATTATTATTACAATCACAATGATAGCATATGGAGTTTTCCTTAAAATTATAATATTAATACTGTATTAGTGTATGTACCATTATGTACTATCGTAGCACTTTTATCATGTCATAATCACAAAATTAAATTAAAATACATAAAAACTATTCTCATACAATAGAAAGAGAATTTAAGACACTGCATTATGATTAATGTTTCTCACCCTTTATTTCAGAGTAAGAGGTATGTTAGTGAATATTAATTATTGACGTTAGATTATTTAAAATATTATCTTCTATGACCCAAAAGTCCGTGATTAAGTTAGAACATTTGTTTTTTTAAAGTGTTTTAAAGTTGGTGAAAAATATATGCCAAAACTAATAAAATTCTAATTTAAAATCGCAAATTGTCACGTAAGGTCTTTTTATTTGAAATTTTGATAAGTATACTGTAGGGATATTACTTTATAACCTAACCTAACTTGAAAGAACCCTAAAAACATAAAAAAACTAGAATCATCCCTAAACCTAGACTAGAAAAGTATGGGATTCTCTTGAGCACTTGTTAAAGAATATGTTATTTTCAATAGTTAAATTTATCGCATAATACTTAGGTATATATTAAAGTTAGTCACGTATACAGAACGCGTATTCAATATTTGAGGACAGTCGGTGCGCTTTGTGTCCTTTGGTTTTATGACCTAAAGTAATAAAGCACACCCTGGCTAAAAACTGCTACCACACCCGGGAGGGTATTATTTTGAGTTCCCTGGTTAAAACTAATGTAATCTGTATTGATATACCTAATTCACAAAAATACAAATGGATGAATTTACTTACTATAAAAATGTGTAGTCCTCTGAAGACGTACAGGCGGACGGTGTTGCCTGTTAATCTGAAACGCCCGCAAGAGTATTAAGATTTTAATTATCGTTTTTAACAATTATTCACGGTGTCAAGAATTAATATAGTTTGAGAAGCACAGTGTATAAATACAACCACTGTCGGACAGCAAATGTTGCGTAAAAACTCCCCAATGGAAATCAGTCACAAGAGTCGAATAATAATAATTGCTAATACGTAATATGTGTAATGTATATATACATATATTTAACTGACATAATATATATATATGTAGGTACAGACCGTGTAATGGGCAATGCTTATTGTAATTTCCGTGTGAAGCGTGGTTCCGGTGCTGGCATTATTATTTACCTTTGCTTCCATTTAACGGATCATAGGTCTTTAGTGGCAGTGGCTTGCCACATTTTTAGAATAACACTTAGTTTTTTTTTTTTAATTTTTACCTTAAGCTTAATTCCGTTGAAACATATTTTTTGATATCTACCCACCAAGAACACAAGCATTTTGTTTTAAATATACATTTCTTAAAACGACGCAGTCAATATTTGTATTTTTAAATATGTAGGTACCTACTTCATGGCCCCCACAAGGGGGGTGGCTGACAGGGCCGCAGCCTAGGGGCCCGGGGTAAGGAGGGGCCCGGCGTGGCGAGTCGATCAGATACGTGAGATTCACACATATCACAAATTCGCTTTACTAGCAAAAAAAGTCGCCTGCGGTGCGCTTTTTTCCTTCAATAATATTATTATGTATTTAAAAATATATGGTTGCACGATACAATTTTTAATTGTGTATCGATTCTCGACAACTCCATAATTTAATTGGATAGGTATATGTATTAAAATATACAAAAAAAACATTAATTTTACCGCGGCGCATTCATCATATTATGGATATCATCATTTTGGTTGTCCTATGGACTGTAGAGCGTCACACTGCCTTTATCCTTAGCGATAGGTAGAGGGGCCCGCTTCAAGATGCGGGGCCCATGACCTACTTACTATAATTTTTATCCGCCCCATTAATAATATACGTAAAATCACATCAAATAGGACAATATCGATTAAATTGATTATTTTATAATGTGTCACAGACCATAACTTTCTACTAAAGTTTGTGATTTCTCATTTTTTTTTCATTTCTCGGATCAAAATTATTTGATTTCTCTAATAGAAATCTAAATTTAAAAAAATATTTTTTTTTCACCGGGAATTTCAAAAAATTCTGTTCAGAATGAAAGTCGATAGCCATTTTTTAGCTCTACTAGTGACAAAGATACTTTTTAAAGAAATTCCATTCAGAATCTATGATTAGATTTAAAAACAAAAATCTTATGCCAATTTTTTTTACCGGCGAATTTTGAAAATTCTGGTTTCGGCCGGCAGCTTGGCATTGTAAAAAATCTCGAGAAATGAGAATTCTCAAAATTCAGTCTTTTATGATTATTTATTGTGAAGAGATTTTTCAATATAACCTCACAGTTTCGTTGTTACAGACTGTGTCAATTGCTTCAACAATAAATAGGTATATGTTTTCATTTGTTGCACGTTTCTCTTTTAAATAGTAGGTAGATATTAGTAATTCGCGATAAATTCTGTTAAAGACACTACACCTTTCTTCATATTCGAATAAAATCGGTTTTCTCAAAGCCTGGGTGTGATTCTTTCTCTTCTATTACTATTTCAACTACTGGCATTGGGTTTTATGGCCTATTGTAGTCAGCGTTGCCAATTTAACGTTTTTCTTGGTAGATCTAGCATTTTTCGATAGGCATCTAACTTGGAAAAAACGCATCTGACTTGTGGCGTTGTTACCTACTAGCGTTTTTTTCCTAAAAAAAACGATATATTTTTGGTTTATTTATTTTCATTCGCATCAAATTTCCAACTATCGGATACTTAATGCCGGTATTTCGGTACCCATTTTATTGAGAAATAAAACACAATGAAACAATTTCATGCATTATTTAATGTTTTTGTATATTATGTAGATATAAAATAATAATTAAACAATCATTCAATATATTTCTGGTAAAATGTGTGGTTTTTACACGTATCGACATTTATTCGATTTTGCACTTTTTTCGATACGCGAAAGCATAGATATTGGCTTCGTTTTAGGTAGAATAAGTACATTTACTTGCAATCTTATTTTCACAAATTCTGGCGTTTTTTCCTGCCAAATAGCCTATTGTAATACACCGTCTGGCTTGTTTTTCTCAACGATAGTTGGCAACACTGATTGTAGTGTTGAAAAAGAATATATTATATATAAGTACTAGCGAGTACCCGGCATGCGTTGCAATGCCACTCAAATAAATTGTTTTAGTTGTATTTATTGAAGTGCTCTTGTTTTTCCGTCTGGTGCGTACACGAATAAATCAGAAGGTTTTCCAACGCGTGAGCAGGCCACATACAGCTGTCCATGTGAGAAACATGGATTTTCCACATTTGGTATAGGAACCCATACGAATTGAAGAAGAAGAAGATGGTTGTACTAATTCAGAAGCCTTCGCGGGTGTGTGCACCATAGCCCCCATATCCTGAAGCGGGCCCCCAGGCCTAACCGATTTTTTTTTATTTTTTTTAAACGGTACATGTTCAAACACGCGCGTCAATATCATTTTACTCCCTACTTTAATTATAGTTTGTCAATTTATGGCTACGGTCGTATGTTGTAGCTTAACCACTGGGAAATGACAAAAGAAATGGCGTATTTCAAAAAAACACTACCTTATTCTTAGGTCAATAATTATTATAAAGCAATCATTATTCATAAGATATTTATCACACTTGAATGGTCAAAGACAAAGCTTATAATAAGTATTTTTAGAATTATCTTCAAATGTGTTAATCTTGCCGATTTTTTGAATAATAAAATGCCTAATTCTTGTCAAATTTGGGATCACAGAGATTATCAATATAATTTTTTATCGTGAATATTTTACAAAAATTATCTCGTAATAAATTATATTAATGGTTTTATAAATGCGTTTAAAAATTAATAAATGTAAAAAATCTTAATACCACTGCACATTCATGTACCGAAATATGACTATATTCTAAAACATTAGAGCGAGAGGTTTAAAAGAATACTATTTTATGTAACAAAAATACTTTATGCAGTCATCACATGTCTGAAATAAATATAAAGGATAATAAGGCTTCAAAATTATATAAATAGATTATCTATAACGTTTAAGGAGTGTCCAGGATCATGGTTTGAAAATACAATAAAAACTCAATTTTGACCTACGACGAGCATGTGGGCCGTTAAGTAAGCAGGCGACTTTTTGTCAATATTACAGCAAATTTGCGGTGTATGGTTATCTTACTTAACTGGTAGAATCACCACGCTGGGCCCCCTTTAAGCCCAGGCCCCCAGGCTAGAGCCCTGTCAGCCCCCCCCTTTGTGGGGGCCATAGTGTGCACAACAACTGACCAAAGTTTCGTCACAATCGGATGAATGGTATAGGAAAGCACACGGAACAGACAAACAAACATTCAATTTTATATATTATATACGAGTAGATATGAATAACAATTAAAAATCTCTTCTGTGTGTTAGATCCGTTGTTATAGTCCGATCGCTATGGCTGCTCAGACTGCTTGCATCATAGTCATGGCCCGTTTTCGTCCGCAGGTCTGTACCGAACTCGGTTGCACAGTCTGCAAATGAACTTTCGCCCGTGCCTGGAGTTGGCTATATGAGAGGGTAAGGAATTCACGATGGCATGACAGTGGTGCCTTAATTTCACAACCCGAGCAGAGCAATGCGCTTACATTGACGCAGCCATGTTATTGTTATATTACGCTAACCTGTATTACATTTCGCAATCATTCACAGAGGTTAAAATACATATACAGGGGCGAATTAGTCATTGGATCAAGTAAAATAAATTTAATGTGTAGAGGCTTAATACTTATTTAAATAAGGCAGTTTCTGCTCTAGTCAGTGGATTTTCGGATACATAAGAAATAACGCATAACGATAAATAGGTGGAAAAATTTAATTAAATACTTACCTTTAGTTTTTACAAAATTGAAAATATAGTAGGTATTTAAGGCGCACGTAAAAATCTCTTTATTTATGTTGTTCGAGAGTTTTGTGCAAGGCTCGAAATGGAATGGAGCGCACTGGGTCGCCGTTCCGGTTAATGAAATCCCCAAAATTATCGCTCCGTCTCGCGGAAAAAATAATTTGGCCATCTGAGCTAAATATGGCATAAAACAAAAAAATCTTACACACTTATTTTTATAAAATTAGATGTAGTATATTAATATTTTCGAAAAATCATTTAGCGCTCCGATTCGTAAAATTTTTCATTTCGATCGCTGGTTTTGTGTTAGCTTTTTGTTATAAATCATTTTTTGTTTGCGCTGTGTCCTTCTTTTCGATGGACACTCGTGGTTCTAAAGTCTAGTCAAATTACACTTCCGTGTCTCGTGCCCTCTGTCTTGGGTAAAAAATCTAAAGCAAATTACAGTTAAATAACCTTGGTAAAGTGACCCCACTTACTTTTTTGTCGCAAATGTTATGTAAATTCATTAGGGCAAGTTGTGTTCCCCTGGACAATCTCCAGTTTTAAGCATTCTTGATTTTTTTTCTCAAAAACTATAAAAAAATTAGAAAAAAAGTTTAAACTATTTGGAACTCATATAAATGATGCATCACCTTTTATTTTTTGTTTCAGTGAATGTACTTTAATAAACGAGATACAGACGCTTTTATAAAACCCCTTAAATTGTCCAGAGGAGCATGTCCATTTATGTTCTTTTCGGCATAGTGTCATGTTCTGAATTAATAATTTGTTATGTACTCAACGTGTATTTTTTAAATAAATAAATAAATAATTGTTCTTATGGACAGTATTGTTCCTCTGGATAGCATATAATCAATCATTTTTTAACTTACGAATAACCTATACATAAAACGATACTTATTACTCAAAATGTTTTTCGTTAAATTGACAATAACAATAAAACCTTTTTGATATACATAAGTACTACTTTTATTGAGACAAGCAAAGTAAAATTTTATCTCTTTGTAAGTACATCTGCAATCAATAGATACTCACTAGTAACAGATTCGTCCGATTCATCATTTCAAATATAACACTTTTCACACACAAAAAAAACCTTTTCCTCTGTGATTCTTAGCTTTCTCACATGACTTGTGAACGTATTTCTGGCATGTTTCACATTTTATTGCATTAGCTTCAGTACCATACATTTTACAAATGCCACAAGTTACCATTAACGCATTACTTAAGATCTCTCGATGCATGTTTTGTGGCATTTGGCTCATACCGAGATCGACTGAATCAGTTGTACTCTTTTTCAGTTATGTTTCTTTTCAATGTCACTGATATCAATGCATTTTTCTCTGGTGTGTTGGTCAATATTCGGGATTTTCCTGGTTTCCTACCACGAACGATTTTCCTTGAGGGTGTTTTTAGGAAAGTACCAACTATTTCAGGTAATTTCCTTGTATGCACCATTTTCCTGCAACTCAAGGTTAGAAGAAAATGTCTCGTGCACCTGCTCAGTTGGCATCTGAACAATTTCGATTGACTCAAAATTCTTTGTTTCCATGACTGAAATAGAGCCGTCTTCCTGGTGGTTCATTATAATTGGTACAAGATTTCGCGGACGATCTTTAACGTATGCTGATAAAAAATCATCTTCTGTAAAAATAGCATCGTTGAACTTAACATTGATTACGACTGATTGTCAGTAAGTTATGATCCACGAGATCCACGATCCCTTGTCTTTCCAAGTTTGCTGCATGGCACTAAAATAACTGATTGGAGATTACGTTAGATACTTTGTCCAGAAAAATATGATACATTGTTCCTCTGGACGTGTCCAGAGGAACATTCAAATATTTATTCAGAGGAACATATTATAATGGAAATTTTTAACGGTTTTTAATATTTTACTTTTTGAAGACAAGTTATCAAAAAGGTAATTCGCTGTAAAGAATTCTAAAACAATACACTATTATATGACATTAAAAAGTGCCACATACAAGGAGTCTTTACAATAAAAAAGTCAATTGATTATAAACAAAAATACTCACTTTTTCATTGAAAAAAGGACAAATACTATGATTGACTTTCACTTTGAGATATGAGACTAAACGTCAAGACAGTTTTGCCTGGTGGAAAAATGTGCGTTCAAATGTGTTGAAAGAAGAAAAATATGATTATCCGTTTACGATAAAACACCACTATCCAAAGGAACACAACTTGCTCCTACATACCACCCCTGACTATTTCCGCGTCTCTGTCGTAAACGCACACCCACGCGCAATGAATCTTTAAAATATACAAATCCACAAAAATATAAAAATATTATTTTCTACACGTTTCTACTCACAAAAATTTTACCTTGCAGTTTCCTTATGCTGTGACGTATCTAAGCATTGCATGGCCTGTATGCATATATCCATGGGGCCTCACTGCCAGTAGGTAGTTTAGCAAATAATAATTAATTATTACTTTTTTGTCTACAGTTTCGGTATGCGATTTAGGTATCCATAATTCCATGTTGGCCAAAATTAACGGGCATGCAAATACCTACACTTAAAATAAATAGTACAGCAATAAATCAATACTGTAATTGTAATTTTAACATACAAATTTAAACGCTTTGAGAGAAATAAAAGAAATTTATTTCCCAGGTAAAACTCTCATTAGTTACTAGACGCGATCTCTGACGAAATCAAATCATTCATTCGTCCTTTATTAAATTTAAGGGTCA
Source organism: Rhyacophila brunnea (assembly GCF_057557595.1). Lineage (NCBI taxonomy): Eukaryota > Metazoa > Arthropoda > Insecta > Trichoptera > Rhyacophilidae > Rhyacophila > Rhyacophila brunnea. The sequence goes on from NW_028232751.1 coordinate 61,761,455, forward strand.
TGCAAACTTTTTTCTCGTGATTTTAGAATTTTCGCGGAATCCACCTGGGAAGCGCTGAATTATGTAGGTACATGCCTTTCTTATTGACAAGTATAAGAATTCGAAAACCATAACAATTTTATTGCGGTAGTTAATTCAAAGTTTGTTAATATAACTAGTTCGCCCCTGCATATCCATAAAATATAATAGAATAATATTTCGAAATATAATGCGATATTGCTCGCAAAACGAGAGGTGGATGGATCTAAATAAGTACATACCTACCTATACACCTAGCATTTTGCAAGAAAACCACAATCCGATATTGTAGCGTTTGCATTTTGTCCGATGTAAAGGTCTTTTGCTAAATGCTTCTACAGATCGACGTTGAGCACAATGTCTTGTGATTAAATATAATAGAATTGGACACTAGCTACTTACCTATATTATAAATATCACATAGGTACTTGGTACCAATAAATTTATATTTTGGGAAAATTGAAAAACAGAATTGGCGACGACTTAGTATATAGGTCAGGGAACATTCTGTTCCGTAATGTAGGTACGATATATAAACATACTAAAGGAATATTAATATTACTTACCTTGATATGTAAATTTTTTTAATGACTATAAAACTTGTAGATATTAGTTGTCACAAATAGTCTTAATTATTGATTTATTTTCCATCCACAAAATTTTGAAATCACATCTCAAAACTACTGAGTTCTACACTTACTAGTATTCTAATGGAAACAAGTACTGTAAGGAATAATTTTATTATTGTCTTTGGTAAAACTGTGCGTAAGGTTCAGTGTTTTTTTTTCATCAAACGAATATTGTCGCGGTAAACCAAATAATGCATTATGGGTTGTCCACCCAATTCATATTATTTTTGTAAGCCCTATATTCGTCTGTGGTTTCAAAGACTGCTAATTTCTCTTCTTTTTTCTAAGATAGGCACCATGTTTCTGTATTATAATATGTTACCAACGTTACATATTACGTTGTCACTCATGGAAGCATCCCCATGGACCTTCCAACCGTGGATTCGTTTTGCAACGGACCCAGTGGCCAGAGTGTTGTAGATGCAAGTGGTTACGGAATTGTGGGTTCACTTTTTGGTTAATTGATGATAACTAGGCTGTGCTGTTGCACTAACTTCTCAATGATGTCCACGTCGCACAATGGGTGATCCACAGGTGCCCAAAATGATGACTGCGAGTTGGCATCCGCGCAGATGTTGACATCTCTTCCACTCACCGCTCGGAGAATGCCATCGAGCATACTGCAATGTGCCCTTAAAGCTGAAGTAGGTATACAGAGATGCGTGTCCGGAAACTTGTACGTATGCAGTTCGCCGTATCACACTTCACCGTGAAATGTTGTATCGGAAATATGTGGCCGTATATTAAAGACCGTCAAACCTCTTTGGGTCGTATAGTACCTACTGACATACAATTTATGTCTAAATAAAACACGGTTCTTGTCGGTTTACACTTTACAGGAAGCCAGCAGCAAACAAATTTAAAAAATGTCAGATATACTGGATTATTTGTTAGGTTAGGTTAGGTTTTCATTCTTGAATTCATGAATTTTGCCTAAATCAGCTATGAAATTGAATTAATAATGTTCATATTGAATCTAATAAAATGTTAGACCGTATAGTACCTATACGGTCATCTCTTTCCGATAAGAAAGCTCACGGCGTACATGTAACCTGGGAAACCAGTGTCACTCTTAATTTGATGACGCTCCAGACTCTATCTGGACTCTGGAGCGTGACGTCCTTAAGCAAAGTGCTGCCCTTAGGCAGACTTGGAATAACGTCCCTATTCATTTTTAGTCTTATATTGTATTTGTATGCATAATTGTAACGTGCATAGGTAGGTACCTAGACAGTCATATCATTGTTTACGTCCACGCAACAAACATTATTCGCCAAATATAGTATATATTATTTTATTATAGTATAGTAATGAATAATAAGGGCAATAAAGCAGTAAATAAACTGCGGTCGGCCAAGAGTCAATTGGTCATTGACCAGACCACTGTAAATAAACAATGGTTTGATCGGCAAATAATCATACGATTAGGTGCAGTGAAATACTGGGCAATGAAGTAAATAACCACTTTCTTTAGTAAAGATTCCTACCGGGTAGGCAACCTTTTGTCTTTTATTAATCTAGCAGTTTTAACATGTATATGTTTTACCGCTCGACGCGAAATTAAAATTGTGTGCATAAATTCGAATGTAACGCAGAAATGTTACCATTACTATTTTATTATAATTTTTCACATTATCGCGACATGCACGGTAGCTTAGAGGTTTAAGGCTGCAATAATTTTGAATTGAAGTTCTGTTCGCGTGAGTTCGAATCCAACTTCCGACAAATATTTTTATATTTTATTTTATTACAAATATGTATTTCTTAAATTATTAATTTATATTTTTAACCAAATATACGTTTATAAGTGAATACTAGACTAAATTTACGATAAAAAATATTCTTCTATTTATAAAATGTCTAGAATTTTGTATGGTATAAAGGCATAATTTTAGATATTTAATAAATAAATTAATATTTTTTGACTACTATTTAATATGACTTGGATTTAGGGTTTAATAAGTAGGTAACAAACACTGTCTACCTTAGTGGTTGGTAACCTTTTGAGAGACTGGGTAAAAAAAATCAATCAAGTAGTGGGTAAATCCTGAGTACCTCCGCTACATGGAAGTACATTGGAATGTGGATATGTGTCTTCAACCGCTCTAAGATATATACATGTTCCAATGTACTTATGTGTAGCGGAGGTACACATTATCAGGCTACTGATGATTTTACATAGTAATTATGTTTAAATTTGGTAGCGGTACTGAGAATTTCCACTAAATATCGCGCATTTTTTATTATGCCACTGGGGTTTTTCGAATTAATAAAGTGATATATGTAGGTACCTAAGTAATGATACCTCTGGGTTTTAAAGTTATCTTAGAATTAACTTCCTTAGATGGGGTTCGGTGGTAAATTATAGGACAGTATTTATTTAAATTTTTCAAAGAAAATAATTTATTTATTTTAAAACTTTAAAATTAAAAAACATATTTAATTACAGAAGGTTGGCTAGGAGGGTGGTTGCATATCCTTCCCAGCTTACAAAAGAATGAAATATGGCGGGGCTAAATTTGTTATATTAAAATTAATAAGGCAAACTGAGGACTGCTGTTAATAGACAAGGTTAAATAGCTAAGATAAAACCGGCCGTCTGAAGTTGGACGAAGCTGGTTTTTTTTTTTCGAACGTTCCCATGATAAAACATTGTGACCATTTCAATTTATAAAAAATAAACGGCTTAGGTTTACAAATGTTACCGATAGATAATTAAGATGGTAACAGTACTTATGCACCGTATCCGGAAAATTCTACGAATGCAGTACGCCTTAGCCCAGTCGCACATTGAAAATCGACTGGGATAATAGTCATAAATCAAAATTGAGTTCAACATGCAACTTTCTTATCTGCGTATAAATGGCAAGCCAAAATGAACGACGAAGTGCAAAATTCCGGGATAATACCAGTGCTGCATATCAGGTTAAAATAGTGACTCCAGATGTTTTTTTTTTTTTTTAATTAAAATGTTTTATTCCAGCAGTGTGCGAAGGTACATAAAATAACGTGTGTTTTGTGAATAACGATTACGTCACATCTACGTATTCGACACGTTGCAGACGGCCGACGTTTGATGTGCGACCCGGCTTATTCACCATCGTTTAAACAATGAGTTCTTCCAGTGCGAAACATTGAGTTTAAATTGAGTAAAGTCGCAAAAGTTTAGATTACCACAATGCTAACCTATCAAAAAACCAACAATTTAATTACGTTAAATTTCTTCGAATCGTTTGCGTTTGAAGCCACGCGCAAACATAATTGGTTTTAATGTTTCATAAAAAAAAATACAATTAAAAAATGAATTTTCTAAAACTTGTTTCGCAGAGAATATAAATCACCGCAGCAGTAGTTGACGCCCAAATATATTATTATTTGATACTGACAGAAAATTTATCGAATTTTATTTTGACACCTGAAAAAATAATAATAATGATGATATTGCTGAGCCAAAAGACGTAAAGGACGATTTTAGCCGTTACCTTCATGACAATATTAATAATTAGGATTTTATTGGTTTATATTTTACCACGTTTTTCTTAGCTTGTATTCTTGTTTGTCCTGTAGTTTTTATCCAGTACAAATCTTGCAATCGATTTTAACTAACTTCCCGACTAGCTAGAAATTTGAAACTTTTAGAATATATCAGAACAAGATCCCAATGCATTCTTGTAATACTTTTAGCCATCTTTAAGTAGAATTGAATTCATTTTCAGTTAATTCTGTTTTGTATGAAAAGTTATTTTGGAAGAAATCCGAAATCCAATTCACTATTATTGGTTGCTAAGGAGGTGGTCCTAGTAACTAAATTATTAATATATAAGTGCGTTACTATGGAAATCAAAATGACATTTCAGTATTCTATATTATTTGTTTGTTGCAAAATAGCAAAAAAATATTTGTTGACAATTGCCTTATTTGTCATAAATTATTAATAGGTAGGTACATAGAATTGTCAAGTATGATTTAACAGAAAATTTAAAAACGTGGTATATAACAAGCTCTTTTTATCTTATAATTATTTCTTTTCAATCTGTCCAAAATGAACCTATATGCTAGGGCCATTGTATTTGGGATAATACAGTAATAATTAGCATCGCTTATTATTCTGGAGAATTGTATGTAGGTATTTAAAATTCGAGAGCTATTTGTAATTTCATAGGAGTGCAATTTCAAGTAGAAATATTATTGGGTTCGTCATATTTTTCGCTTTCTAACCATCCAATATTTATAATATACTCGTATATTATTCTACCTATAATGAAGAGTGTTAGCAATGAATCTGCGAGTGAATTTTCACTCGCTGGGGCATTTTTATTTTATTATATTTTTAAAACTACGAACTTTCAAAAATCGTTATATCACATTCTAAAGAATTTATCAAACCATTTTAAATGATTCGAATATTTATAAAATACGATGCAGATAGGTAAAAATAAAATTTGGATTTCCAATAAACGCACACAATAGTTTTTAACTCAAAAATATCTTCTTTTTTTTTAAATATTAAGTTAAACGTATTAAATTGTAATTTTTCCTAAAAATATTACTCGTACCCTGTACCTACATAAATATTTATGAGGTTCATAATTTTTTTTTTAATAAAATAATTTGTGAGACTAAATTGTGCTCCGTTTGATAGAAGTCGTTGTAATTTTTAGTAGTCAAGATTGCAAGATTTATACTGGATAAATAACCACCGGACAAACAAGAATAGGGCTAAGAAAAACGTGGTAAAATATCTGGATAAGTTAAAAAAAAATATATATATATTTTAATTGTGATGCAGACACGGAAACCGAACTTCCCGACCTACAGATCTAGGGATAGGCATTCTGTCTATTACAGCACCGCAGGCACCATTCCTACCTATTATTAACACACTGATAGGTGTAATAAAATTTAGCGGCATTTACAATATGAGCGGTACACCATTACCATGTGTCGCATAATCAAAGGGTAAAGAGACGCTTTACGGGTGTTTATCTTTTGGAAAGCGGAGTAAATAGAGTAATTTGGAGCAGTACGGTTATATTTTAAATGTACCTGTGAATAAACTGTGTGTACCAATTATTTTTTTTACGTTTTAAAACAAAAGCCCCGGGCGAATGTTTTAATGCGCTCTCCCGCTAGTATAATAATGTAACCGATGTATTAGGCAATGTTCAAATGGACCAGTATTTTTTCATTGAATTTAGCATTGATGGAAATTTCACGATATCTGTTGAGATTTTCATTCATAATTGAAACAAAATATATAACAATTGGTTGGTTTATATATTATTATAAACATAGTAACAGTGAGATAATATGTATAAATGAGGTGTAAAATACACAAATGTGTATGAGAAAACATCTACATTTTCTATGACGTGGTGGTTATTATTATTATTTTTAATATATATTCGAAACGCACAATATTAACTAAGATTAGGTATATAATTTACACCGACCTAAACATTAAGCGTCGGCCTATAGCGTCGTGGGTCCGAAGCTCGAATTCTGGGTCTGGCAAATATGCATATTATATATTATTTTTCTATTTGAATACGAGTCAGAGTATGGACCTAATAGGTTGAGCAAGTGGCTGACATCCATTTATTGTAAAAACAGAAACTATTAATACACACCCTGTGGAGACCTATATGATCTTATTAGGATCGGACATGGTCGGAAAAAAAAATTGAGGATACTAATTGAAAAATCAGTTATCTCCATACAATTTTATTCCGAGATATTAAATTAGTCAACTGTTATAATAATAGATATAAGGAATTTAATTTTATATAATGGCCCAATAGAATTTGAATTATTTAAGAGAAATTTCTATAATTATACTTATAATTTCTTTCATTTTGAGTGTCAAATGTTATAATAGCCCATTATCTATTATATTGTATGACTTCTTCGAAGGCAAAAAACATTTAGCATATTATCTACTAATGTTTAGAATAACCACTCAAAATACATTATCAGCCAGTGGCGAAGGGTGGAGATAGGCTTTTAAGTTCCGCCATAAATAATGCACACTAAACTTTGTCAGTCATACTTATTTGTTTTCATTGAAATAAGACTACAATTAACAGATTGTGTTGGTTAGTTTTTAAAATTAAATTTAAATTTGTATTAAATAATCTTACGCCATTATAAAATTTTAAGAAATCTTCTTGTGAATTTGAAAATTTATAATATGTAGGTAGGTATATAATAATTATTGTGAGTTGAAATTCGTTAGTGTCAGATAGGTACGTCAACATAACCATGCCATCTTTTGAGGAAAAAATAACCTTGGTTTTCGATAGCTGCAGTGTTACCGTTCTAGTGACGTCCCATGGGGATGGGTGGGTTATGCGTTCCACATGGTAACCACACAATAAAGGGTGACGAATGAAGGAACAATAATAAAATAATACAAATAAAAGTACATGGGACCACACCGAGAGAACTGGGTAGATAGACCCTATCTTAAAAAACTTATAAAACAATGTCCACCTAAACTCACCCGCACGTAAGTAGAATATATCAATATCCGAATAGGATTTGATTGAACATAGTTATTGCCTTCCCAATTGGCATTACTAATGGCAGGTTAGTTCTGCACCTTGGGAGAATAAACAACGGACGCTCCCGATTTGTATTTTTTTGTTAATTGTTAATTTTCAGAGACACACAAATCTATACTACCAAGAATGGCAGTTTCCATTAATGTCATTTACTTATGTGAAAGAAAAAAAAATAGTGCGGCGTGTCTTCCACTTTTGACGTCATGGATACTCATGAATACCCAAATGAAATTAACCTTACTAAATAGATAATAAAAAAACAGTATTAATCTTGTACACAAAAACACAGCTTTTTTCCCATTATCATAACATGAATACGTGTATTAAATAAGGCTCTAAGTACCAAAAAGTAGTATTGCCTGTAGTTACAAAATACCGAGTCATTGCAGTAAAATGTCATGAAGCGGACCTTTTGAAAAATGTAGTTTTACAGTGTGAAGCAATCACGGCAGCTTCTACAATTTTAGGTATTAAGAACTCGCAAGTGTCAACACACCATCATCAGCTATTTTATATTGAATGCCGTTGACCACTGCAGTGCTACTTACACCATTATAAATAAAACACGCCAACGGACTTACAACGTCGACAGGTTTAATTATTTTGCTGTATTTTTTTGACTTGCTTGAGGCACTTAGACTATAGTTGAAGTTATTGGCGTTGGTATGTAGAACATTTTTCTATAAACATGTCAGTTTTTATTATTATGGTACTTAGCGCCTTAATTAATACACGTATTCACATGGAGTTTGTCTTTATACAAGTGATAGTTTGTTTCGATATTATGGTGAGTACAGCTCTGCGTATTCTGTTAATAGTGTAACATCACAATAATCAAATCGCTAAGGGCAACTAAAAGAACTTTCTCTGCTCGTCCACCTGCACGCGATACGTTTCCTAGTGAATGCCTCCTCTCCTCTCTCGCGTCTCTCTCTCTCTCTCCTTCTATCTCTCTACCAGGGATGCCTAACTGACTAGCATAATATATTTGACAATACAATCATGGAAATAAAATATGTTAATTATGATGACAATTATTATTGATATCAACTAAACCAAAAGAGCGTATATATAACTTTACATGTGAGCAATTCTATTTGAAGTAGATACTAAGAGCCCAATGCACAATTCGTACTAACCAATTTTTCCTTAATTGCCCACATGCCCAACGAAGGTCAAAATGGAGATTTTATGGTATTTTCAAAGCATTAGCCTGAACATTCCTTAAACGTTGTAGATAATCTATTTATATATTTTTGAAGCCTTATTATCCTTTATATTTATTTTAAACATTTGATGACTGGATAAAGTATTTTTATTACATAAATTAGTATTCTTTTAAACCTCTCGATTTAATGTTTTAGAATATAGTCATATTTCAGTACATACATGTGCAGTGCTGTTAAGATTTTTTAGTTCTATTAATTTTTAAACGCATTTATAAAACCATTAGTAAAATTTATGTTGACATTATTATAGTGAAATATTTACGATAAAAAATATATATTTATAATCTCTGTGATCCCAAATTTGACAAGAATTAGGCAAACAAAAATATCGTAGGTACCGACAGAATTAATATAAATATATAATATGTAACGTATAATATGGTATCAAAAAGGAGGACATTCATAGTTATGTAGGTATTTATAATAATATTAATTTTACATTCCGTAAATTCTATAACTGTGTATCTACAGTGTCTACTTACTTCTAAAAATAATAGGTAATGAATGTTTATAATATCTATTCTACCTGGTTATTGCTAACTTATCGGTTTTTACAAGATAACTAAACATTGTTATGACAAAGAATAATTCTAATGAAATCCAATTATATGGCACTGTGTTTTTAGTTTAAAATTAATCGAATATCCATAATTTGTCAACACCTCAGCACAAACCTACCCACTAGAAAAACATCTTTTTAAAAAAAAGAAAAACGACACCCGATGGAGCTTGAACCGGTAAATGGAAACTTTGTCATTCTTGGTATTGACTTGTGTGTCTCTAACAATTATTTTAGAAATCGGGAGTATTCGTTGTTTGTTCTCCAAATGTCCAAAACTAATCTGCCATTAGTAATGCCAATTGGGAAGGTAATAATTATATTCAATCAAATTGCTTCGGATATTGATATATTCCACTTACGTGAGGGTGAGCTTAGCTGAATGTTGTTTCATAAGTTTTTAAGATAGGGTCTATCTACCTAGTTCACTCTGTGCTTCCATGTACTTTTATTTTTATTATTTTAAGTATTATTTACTAATATTACCCTGTATTTTTATTTCAATATTGTTAACACTTATTTTTTAGGTAATGTTCATTATTTTTAAAAATAAATAATTTTAATTTGAACCACTGGATGGCAATCGTTTTTTATGTTTTAAGTCAAGATACAAATCAAGTGCCCTAATTACTAACCGACGCCTGGATCATTAGACATTTTAGGTAATACATTATCTTATGTGTTTTTAAATTATACTTAATATATTTAATATATTAAATAATGTTACATTCTCAAGTCTTAAAAATTATTCGTCGAATAAAAGAAAAAATGATTTATTAAATTAAACCACCAACAATTCCCAAAGTTGAAGAAATATTATAATAGTATTGTTGTAATAATGTATAAAATATGAATAACTGCTTCATATTATTTGAAAACACCTGTTAAGCATAGTTTAGTTTGCTGACTTCAATAATCAGTGCTCGACATGGTGGAGGTGCGTGACCTCATTTCAATTGACAGTGCAATGAAAATCGAGCCAAATAATCGATCAAACCTATTATTACGTAAAGCTCACAAAAGTAATTTTGTTATTTTCTTTTTATCTACAGTATGATTCTCTTCGTATTCTTAGAAGCTTTCCATATATAATATATGCGATCAGATGTTTTTTTATAATTAATTTATTTATAATATAATATATTTGTCTTGATTTATCTATAACACATGAGAGAAAACATATTATGTAAATATGTAAGAGTCAGCAAGACAGGGAAAAGACGTATTAAATGGTGTAACAGGGAAAGAAAAGATACACTTACACTCTCCAATACATTCTCATAATAGTTTGACAGATACTACAGTGCAGTACTAGCATATCGTCTATCGAGTATAATGGAAAGTAATAAATGAAGTCCAAATGTGAATTTAACAAAAATATTTTTTCTTGTAGAACTAAACCACATCCAATAATGTTGACAGGACGTGGCACTACTACCTGGTAATTTTTTATAGTAAGTAATTAATAACCCTTCATATTATTATGCAAATCGTGTCATGAAAACATTCCTAGGTATGCGATTTTATGTCAAGAAATTGCTGTTGAATAATATAATAGTACTTAATTAATAAAACAATATAATCAATTCTTATTATGATTTCTGACAAATTGAAATTCCAACGTTTATAATATAAGATTTTTATGTATTTTAGGATTTTTATTTTTAGGAATTTCATATTTCTGTCATGAATAAACTCAAAGGTACTGAATTAGCACTAAAATATTTTCTGCAAAATAGCACATACAACGCACTAACTCTGATATACATACATATTATTATTATGTATGTACGTGCGTACTTATGTTTCTTACAAACATATTATTTTTCCGCAATATTTTTTTGTGGTCAAAGATTACCGTGCAGCCAATGTGGAAAACAGGTGGAGAGATGAAGGAGAGCGTAAGAATTACGAGCGGTAGCCTTAGACGGATGCAATATAATAACACATTTTTAACTATTACGCTCAGAATTTATTTAAAAGCATTTTTATAAAAATCCTAGTTGGTATTTCAGTTGGATTCAAACATCAACACGTCTGAATCAGTTAATTAAATTAACTATTTATTTTATTCAACGAATAATTCACAAGATTTAAGAATATATCATTCTGATTATTGAACATATATAATTTAGAAAAACACTTTCTGAGAGCATATATTATAACCAATAGAAAAAATCTTTTTTGAAAAAAAGTAAGCCAACCCAACGGGGAATCGAACTCCGTATCTCCCAGGTTTACGCCCTGATCCGCTGCTTTACTATTATGATCGTTAATCAGTAATATCGATTGCCAAAGTAGCTTGATTTGGAAGAACACTGATGAGTAGGTATTAAAATTGACCAATAGTTAAAATTTGTCGCTATTATTATGTCAGCTCGTAGAATAATGGTAATCGCGGATCATGGCGTAAACCTGGGAGATACGGAGTTCGATTCTCCGTCGGGTTGGCTTACTTTTTTTCAAAAAAGATTTTTTCTATTGGTTATATTATGTGCTCTCAGAAAGTGTTTTTCTAAATTATATACCTAAGTTAATTAAATATTGCATTATTTTTCGACAGTATTGCGTAAGTGCTGAATTAAAATATTTTAATAAACTATCCCACAATGGCCTAGCGGCTTACGCGTCGATTTATAATGTCTTAGGTTCGAATCCTGGGTCTGGCTGATATACATATTTTTTACAATTTGTGTTTGGGGTCAGAGTGTAGACTTAATAGGTTGATCAAGTGGCTAACGTCGATTTATCGTAAAAACAAAAATATATTAATACAAACCTTCACTCTGTGGAGACCATATGATCTTATTACGATTGGACGTCGTCAAAAAAATACTGACATATTTTAATTATACCTAGTAAGTTGAGATTTTTTATGAATATTTGAGTTTAATAATATGTTTCTTCGGAGCTCAACAATTAAGAAGTGAACGAATTACATGTTTATATTTAATCCACATTACGTCAGATACAAACTAAGTATATAATTAAATATCTAAGAAGAAGTATTTTTTGCATTTAAAGAAGATTGTATTGGCTCTGGCCACTTCAAGTCATCTTCCCAGTCTGACAGTATATTTTTCGCAATCTTCCGGTATTCCAATCCCATATCCATCCTGGACCACGCCATATAGCCATCGCATTTTGGGTTTTCCAACTCTCTTCCGCAACATAAATGGCTCCGCATCAAACATTTTCCACACTGGTCTACCATTCCCATTTCCATTTGTAGAATATGGTCAGATAATTTCAGTCGAGGTTTTTTGGTGGTTTGAATTATGGTGGTGCATGCACCACAGTCAATATTCATTCTTTGCTCCAAATTACCATGCTTACCATTAATAATTGAATCACTTAATATTATAAGATACTTAAGTTCAAAAAAGGATATTTCGAGACAATGAAAGAAAACTGTTTATTTCACTAAAAAAAGGGAAAAATATAAAAAAAATTGTGAGTTAATACTATAAATAATGAAACACATTAGATTGTATAAAAAATCTTTATTTAAAAAAAATCAAATATAGAGAGTTGTTTAAAAATGCTGGACATATGGTGTTTGAATTATGAAGCAAAAAATATACTAAAATAATAACATTAATTTTACCGACATATCTCGAAAAACTTCTTTATTATCATGTTTAATAAATTTGGTAACACATTTAATCTAAAACTTCGATTTCGTGTCTTCCTTCATTTTCTGTCGTTTTCCAGCTGATTATTTCATTGTAAAAATCAATATATTTTATCAAGCTTTTTATATCATTAATGTTTTATTATTTATTGGTACATAACTTGAGGATAGGCCTTAGAAGTCGGCATTGTTATTGGAATTCTACGATCCCGCAAACAAAATGTATGTTCTACAAGACTTCCAATGAATGATGAAGTCCAGTACTTGTGTTGTTTTAAAAGTCAACAGCTTTTTTTGTCTTGGTTTTATACCAAAGATATGTTTGGCTGAAATTGTTTTAATGTAGAATGGTAAATATTTATTGAAAATCCGAAATTTTGAATTTTGTGACTTAGGTAATAATATGTTCTTTAATTATAAGTGATTCATTTCTAAGTGAAATTCCATTGTCTGTCTTACTTCTAGGGTTAGCCTGACGTTATAAAAACTAGTTGTGGCACGAGTTAAAAGTTAAAGGAAGCAGCACACTGATACCACTTATTAATTTAACGGGCAATTTAGTTAGAATGCGTCCACGCTTACTTGTGTGGAGCGTAGACCCGCTTGCGGCGCACTCTGTACAAATACCGGGAAACTTTAAGCCAGTGATAGTGTGTTTGGATACTTTTGCACATAGTAACCGTCAACATCTTGGAAGCCATCAAACCTCTTCTTTAAAATGAATTTAAAATAATGATTTCATTTTCAAAGGTTAGTAGAGTGTTTGCCAAACTGTATTGGGGTTCCAAATGTGCCGCAATTTTTTTGTCAGAAATACAGAAGACCGTAGAAAACCTATGAATTTTCCAACACTTGATTATGAAATGTACCGGTGGCTCATCAATCCTTTCACAAGATACAACGGTACAAACCAGTCATTAAGAGTGGAAGAAAATTTAATGACAAAGCCTCATTTTGCGAAATTTTTGATTTCGGTTTGGAGTACTCGATTATCTACTATATTCATTATTAATATGCTGTTTGGATCGTTATTTCTTTGCAAGGTTCTCAGCGCTCATGGAAATGAATTTTACAAAAACCCGAACAATTACAGATGGTAGATGAAAAGTTACGTGTTTGTTTATCTAATTTAGAGCCGCAATTCGACGTAATTCTTTCTCCTTCTATACAAATATACAAATCTATATATCGATAAAACAATATTATTTTATGCTTCTTTACCTATAGTACGATTTAATTATTTTTATTCGTATTAATAAAAGGTTATTTTGGGATATTTTTATTTAGTGTGCCACGAAGCATATACCCTTTCCCCATATTAATAATTAACATCGAGCAGTCTGTCTGGAGTCTATTTTTTAGTTTATATAAAAAAAAACACTTCACCCACGAAAAATAAAATCTCGAATTTTATCTTAATCTTAATAAATTGCAGTTAGTTAAATAAGCATCTTACATCAGTTTACTGTTTCAAAATCTAAATTAGCAATCAATAATCATAATTACAAGATAAAAAGAACTTTTTATATAATTACCACGTTTTTAAATTTTCTGTTGAATCATATGAAGTTGACAATTCAATGTATTAATAATTTAGGGCAAATAAGGCAATTGTCAACAAATCATTTTTTTGCTATTTTGCAACAAACAAAAAAATATTGAGTACTGAAATGTCATTTTGATTTCCATAATAACGCACGTATATATTAATAATTTAGTTGCTAAGACCACCCACTAAGCAACCAATAATAGTGGATTGGATTACGGATTTCTTCCGAAATAACTTTTCATACAAAACAGAATTAACTGAAAATGAATTCAATTCTACTTAAAGATGGCTAAAAGTATTAAAATAATGCATTGGCATCGTGTTCTGATATATTCTACAGTTTCAAATGTCTAGCTAGTCGGGAAGTTCGATTGCAAGATTTTGTACTAGATAAACAACCATCGGAAAAACAAGAATACGAGCTAAGAAAAACGTGGTAAAAATGCGCTTTAAAAATAATACTTTCTGGCATTACAAAATAAATTAGGTGTGACATTCTTTTGTATTATTAATCTTGTATACAGATAGTACAGACCTATAAACTTATCTGAAGAATGGGATGGGGGAGCCACTGTGAGAACTACCCAATCAAGACTCGTAACTGGACAAAATCTGGCATTCGAATGAAATTTTCAAAATGGCGTCCTATGGTAGTTTTTAGTTCCATTTTTGGCCATTCTACAGATAAGTTTGTAGGTCTGTAGGTACCTATCTGGCTAATACATTTCGAATTTGGAATGGTTACACACCCCTAATGTTTTTTTTATATATATGACTAACCAACCGGAAGATGATTTTAATACATTATTAATATGATGGTGTGCTCTATCGATTGATTCTTTTATTATTTTCTTTTGGTCAGTTTCGACCCTAATAGGAGCATAATATGATTTTATGAGTTTTTTTATTATGATAAATCCATGTTAGCCACTTTTAGGTCCATACTCTGACTCCAAACATAAATTGAAAAACAATATGTGTTTTGACAGACCCAGGATTCGAACCTGGGGCACACGACATTATAAACCGACGCGTAAGCCGCTCGGCCATAGTGGGTTCTTTAGAAAATGGGAATTTCCTGACCAATACTGTTGGCATATTTGTAAATCATATGACCGCATCTATTCTATACACAAGACTCCTATCCGCAGCTATCGGTGGTAGTTTTTCATATGTTTGTATCGAAGTATTATAATTGTTACAATAAATTGCTAGTCTAACCTGTGAAAACTGTCTATCTCGCTCTCAAATTTAGCACACCCAAGAGAGGTGCTGTTAAAATATAACGCAACTAACTTATTGTAATTGTTACAATACGTGCTAATACTTCAATACAAAACTACCCTCGATAGCTGCCGATAGCGGCCGCTACCAGTCTTGTGTATAGAATAGATGCGCATTAACTAAATGCAATTGTAAATAAAGAAATGAAAATATAAATAATATTAAATTCTACAGGTTTCATAGAATTTAATACTATTTATATTTTCATTTCCTGTAAAATGAAATGAAATGCTAACTCAATTATCAATAATTATAAATCATTTGATTTTCTTGATCGTTGACAAGGATAAAAAAAAACTTTCATTAGTTATAATGGTCTTCTAACAAAGACACCTACGGTGGCTACGCGGCTTAAGCGTTGACCTATCACGCCGTGGGTCTGGCAAGTACACATATTGTTTTTCAATTTGTGTGTGAGTCAGGGTATGGACCTAATAGGTTGAGCAAGTGGCTGACATCCATTTCTCGTAAAAAAACGAAATCTGTTAATACAAACCTTTACTCTGTGGAGGCTACCATATGATCCTATTATGATCAGACATGGTCGGAAAAAAAACAAAGATTATCTGCTAAATGAAATTGACTGTATTAAAATAAAATTTGTAGTTGTATCCAAGTATCTTTTGACATGTCAGCCTGCCTAGCATAGCACGAACCTGAGATAAATGAATAAGTATCTCAAGTACTTACCTGGTTATCCAATTTGATTGATGGGTCAGCGATTTGTTAACCAAGCGGCTCACTGTCCCGTCTTCGTCTTGGTGATTAAAGATGAAAGCATTAGCAGCTATTCTTCAAGCAATTCATTAAAACAAGATAAACATTTTAGCGGCACTCGCATGTTTCAAAACACCAGGGTGTTTGATTAATTAATAAGATTTTGTTGAATTAGGTCAGAGTTTCGCAAATTGTGCCAGGCGAACACGTATGTTCTGTAAGCGATGATCAAGTAAAATTACGAAAATCCTGTGTACTCAGCACTCAGGATAAGAAAAACGTGGACGTGAGAATAGAATTGGTTTCAAAGTCGGTTAGCTACCTCAATTATTAGTTTTTTTTTTTAAATATCGACGTTGATCTGACAATAGTATCTATCTGCAGTTTTGGCGAATTTTGGGTCATTTGTGTATTTTGAATAAAATTTTGTGACGGATCGAATAGAAATATTATTGTTCTACAAAAAAATCCTAAAGTGCTCAAATTGGACGCGGAAAATAGTGTTGGAAGAAGTGTCTGAAGTAAAGAGAAATACTATCTGGATGATTTATTTCATTATATGACATTATAATTTCCATACCCCTTCTTTAAATCACTGTTTTAGTAAGTACCTACTAATATTAAATCATTTCACTTGAAAAATAAAAATAATATTAATACCGACAAAAAACGTTTTTGTACCCTCTGAAAAATTGACTATATGTCAGATAGATAGATACTATTGTCAGATCGCCGTTGATATGTTTCTCAATAATCACATCACGTGTATTAAAAAAAACAACTATCAAATCCACCTCTTTTTGCATAGTATTAATGAGAAGGTTGATTTCAAAGTCCCAGTCAAAGTACCTACGTACCTTAACATGTTTTTTTTTTAAATAATTATAATATGTTTAAAGTAATTTTATTTTACCAATTTATTTTGCTAATTATTAAATACATTAATAATATGTTTGCAAAAACAAAATATTTTATTTGCAGTTCTAAATAATACGATTGATGTTTTTATTTTTGGATTTTTTAAAAATGGTTGTTCATAGATGTAGCCGATTTTAAAACCAACGGCTTCAATATTGAGACACATTAGACATATACAAACATTCTAGAAAAAAAGTTGAATCAAGTGGGATTTGAACTTACATCTTTCACTATATTCGTGTGTGTGGTCCTATTTATTAATGATATTAAGGTAAGTACCTATATATCTTTATATAAATCACACAAATTATTGCTAATAACGACGCTAGCATAGCTTAATCAATAGAATCGGTCACCTGGATTAGTGAAACAAATGAGTTGATCGTACCTTTAGGGTTTTTTTTATGTTATGTGTATTTTTAACATTTTTCAAAATGAACGCTATTGGTTTTTATTTAATATGTCGGTATAATTGTGATTATTTCTTTAGTACCACTGCTGTTTACTACTAATTATACCTACGACTGACATTGGACCCAATGGCCTGTGGATTGTGGTGTTAAAAAAAATACTTGCCAAGGGTTGTAGAGCCAAAAATGATGATGATGAGTTGTTGGATTACGTGTGCCAGCTACTGAATTATTTATTTATCAAGCCTATCACAATATTCGATAAAGATATATATTATTGAGATGCCAGTATTGTGGTCACGTTCTCTAAATACACTCACTACACGCCAAGTTGTGTGCACGCTCGCAAACAATCAATTTTATTGTAAATGCATTTTTATATTTTTGCAACATTCCAGTGTGGGTCTCTTGACATTGTCAGAGGTAGTCTTCATTGGACTAGCAACAATTTAAAATAATACAATATAAAAGTTTATTTTTTAAAAGGTGTTTTGTCAAAAAAACTGTGTTAACTTTGCACTTTCTTGCACTTTTTAGTACACTAATATGCTTCTTTGCCTGATTACCTCGCGTAAAATTAGATCAAATGATATTCACTTGTGTTTATATAATATGTAGTAAAAAATAAATAAGTAGATAATATAATTATGTAAAAAAATATTCATCCTAGAGCCGGGGTGAAGCATATAATGAAGTTTTATTTTAAAAGCTATCATAGATACTGTGAATGATGGAAATCTGAAAATTGTGAGACATATAGGCGTCCATTTTCAAAAACCGAAGTCAATAATTCAATATTTTTGTAAATGCAGTTTTAGTGTTTCAAGCTATTTGCTGACTTACTTATCGAAATAATTGTGCAACAATGTCCGAAAACGTTTAAAATTATTGAAATCATTTTTTTTTACAAAACTATTATCAAAATGACTAGTAAAAATTGTTATAAATTAATTACTGTAGAGTTGTCATCTTTTCTCAAATATTTATTGTCAAAATAAGAAAAGGTTTTTTGACTATCAAAAAAAATGTTTATAGAAAAGAGAGTTGAAAACCGACTGAAAAGATAACGTGCAATAAAAGGTAAACGATAATAGGTAAATATTTAATATTATTCATTAATACATAATACTTTAAAGCCATACCGAAAGGGAAACAACAGTGTATTTAAGGAATTAATACCTACTTTTATTAATACGCATATTATGCAATATAGGTACTCGTAATATATATTTACTATGAAGGAACGCATTGGTGTTGCAAGTAGAAACCCTCAACTGGCTACATCAGCATTAGTTTCGTTTCAAATTGTTGTCTTTAACGTTAGGTAGTATTATTCTCAAATTAGAATAATGTGGCCGTTTTGCTATACTAATAAACACATTTTTGTTATAAATATAATATGCAAACAACATAACATAGGGGTATTTTTTTATTTGTATCATTTTAATTAATCGATACCCGATGCTTGTGCGTGTGCTCCTGTTAGCACTGCATTTCACTGGTTTTGGATAGTATATAATATAATAATTAGCGATAAAGCACACTGCGAGTGGCCGTGCGAAGTGCGCGTGGCGCGAGAGGCATATAATGCACCCTGCGTCGTGTGCACATCGCACGGGTTCTTGTAGTGTACTCCGCTACTAAGGTAGGTACGTAGTGGTCACAGCGATTTTTCCGCTTTGTTTAGTAAAAATCAAAAATATACACGCGGAATTCGAACCTGCATCTACAACTAAAGACAATATAGTGCTACAACATTAAATAAATTTAAGTAAGGCACTAATCATCGATTACCCGCTTTAGCTAGTGTTTTATAAATTAATTTATCATTAAGTCATTATTTAAACATAATGTGTGAATAGTAATTAGGTATCATGGTTATATGTATAAATTCTTGTGTGTTATGATACTGTGGGTCATGTCAAGTAATTTTGCATCATATTAAATATTAAACAAAAATGTTATTAATAATAATCTTTATAAAACAATGAATTCTAACAATATTTTTTTGAATAGTTCATAGTAACATAGAACGACGACAAAGTAATGATGCCGCCTACATTCTATTATTTTTATATTTATTCTTTTTATCACTAAAACAAGCCATGGCAGTAGTGTAGTATAACAGTAATATAAGCGAAACAATCACCACCACATAGTATTTGAAAGAATCATATAAATATTATTGTGACCTCACCAGTAATCAATTCCCGAACCACCGAATGAAAGGCCAGTGTCTTACGCACTGAATTATTAGGGGTTACATATATATACCGGGTGCGGAAGAATACGGAGTAAACTTAAACACGTGTCAAGAATACGTCATATGTCGAATACTGACATCTGCTCTCGGTTTATGCACGGACGCTCATTTAATATTGGTGTATTGAAGGTTGCAACACACACACTATTGCATGTCTATAATGCGTGGTTCATTTTCATGGGACACTCACATATTCAAAACCTTACGTCAAAATGTACTGTTTTGGGATATAGCCTATCGGAATTCTACATATTAATCTATTCTGTGGTGCCGAGTGTCTGATAACATATTATTAACACGTGTTAAAATTTATCCCATATTTCTCCACACACGATATTTAAAACTTGTTACAACCAAAACTAGATGACAACCCACTTCCCATTTTTTCCCCGGTTACTCAGAATTGTAGAATCTTATATAAAAGTTATCCAAAAATCAATATTCTTCGGATACTCTTAAAAATAGTGATTTGCTAATCACTTATTTCCTTTTGCAGGCAATATTATTATATACGTTGATTTTTTGAGGTTAGGTTAGGTAAGTAGAATGGGTTAACATAGTAAAGACATTGGCAGACAATAATATAGAACTTCCAAACGTATTTTATTACCACGTTTTTCTTAGTTCGTATACTTGTTTGTTCGGTGGTTGTTTATCCAGTACAAATCTTGCAATCGATTTGTAACTAACTTAGACATTTGAAACTTTTAGAATATATCAGAACACGATGTCAATGCATTCTTTTAATACTTTTAGCCATCTTTAAGTAGAATTGAATTCATTTTCAGTTAATTCCGTTTTGTATGAAAAGTTATTTCGGAAGAAATCCGTTAAAAGTAAAACACTATTATTGGTTGCTAGGGGTCTGGGGTCCTAGTAACTAAATTATTAATACATACGTGGGTTACTATGGAAATCAATATGAAATGTCAAAATGACATTTCAGTATTCTATATTTATTCAGTAGGTATTTCTCTCAGGTACAATTTTTTTTGATCGTTAAGCTAGTCAAGTCAAGTTTATATGATTCAACAGAAAATTTAAAAACGTTGTATATAAAAAGTTCTTTTTATCTATCTAATTATTTTATATTATCACGCCATGTCTCCATGCGTTAATGCGCGACTCCAATCGCGATAGAATCCATAAAAGACGGCTTTCCTTGATTATTCGAGAATATCTCTGTTTCCACGTGATCACTGCACGGAGAACTTCGCCTAACGCTTTTTGTCGCATTTTAATAGATTGTTTAAGTATATTTTTGTGAGGGTGGTGGGGGTTTGTTTGGAGACATATTTACACGTACGTAATATATAAAAAAAAACGTTATAAAAGCCCGCGATTTGTCGGTTAGATTAAAAGTAGACGTCTCGGGTTTTCACGTCATACTTGATTGGGTTGGCCTTTCGGTACAGTATGGCCATTATTCGTATAACCGGACAGTGTGCAAGGTTGACGACGGCTCGAGCACATTGTCACGGTCGATTTCGTATTCAGCTGACAGAGCTCATGACCTGATGCGATGCGGTCCCAGCCGAGAGTACACGGCAGAAGAATTTTTTCGCCGCGATCTGCATACCCAACCATACATCGCGCCGGAGTAAACTAAAATAAATTGCATAATTTGTATTCAAACGCAATTTGGAAAACTCCAGCGTAACCTGGGCCATTGACATATAAATAATATAAAATGGTAAATAACAGTAACTCCATGCAATCAAAATCAACACCGTCATCGGCACTACAACACGGTAGGATATTGGCCGCCTTCCTCCACCTGGGTATAACCGGGAATATTGTGTTTTTTTTGCACAATCCAACCATCGCAGGATTAGTCTCAATATTAAGAGAAGTATTTTTGCCAGCGGCGGTTTCTTAAAACGAAAATGACACAATCAATTCGTCAAATAATTTAAAAGGGGTCTCGAAACAGCTCAAACCGGTCATACAATTAATTTAAAAAAAAAATGAGTAACGCAACGTGACATGGTAAGGTGTATGTTGGGCATAACGCATAAATAGCACAAAAGAAATGCGACGTGATAGAGGTCGCTAAACAGACGATTAAAAGGGGCCTCGAAACAGCTCAAACCAGTCATACAGTTAAATAAAAAATATGAGTAACGCATAGACTATAGATACATCTAGACGCCACCCGTTGCATTGCTAAATGAAGTTGCGTGCCATGCGTTTGGTTTGTGAGCGAGCGAACGCATTCGTTTACAAATGTTCGAGACCATAGACCATTTCGGTAGTGCTCGCCCAAAGTGCTCGCACTAGACGCTCAGAATTAAAATATAATTTTCTATTTTTTTACGTTATATAGTATTTTTAAGCGGTCGAAATGCAACCACTAGGTAAAGATATCCATAATTTAAGTTATTTTAAAGAAACACTAGGTCACTGATATTAAAATATATAATAATATACAAATAAATTATCACGAACATGTATCAACTTACCTATGAAACGTAATACCATCTTCTTGCTTATCAGTACGGCTACCATATTTTAATACAACACACAGAACCATCTTTCCTACTTAATTAACTAAAAATATTTACCACTGACTTTATGTTTAACACAAAAAATAGCAATTTAGCAACACGAGCTACGACGCTACGTGAAGCGATTCACCGCGATTTGTCAGCGATACTTTTGGAAACTAACTAAAACATATGTAGACGTATCTATAGTCTATGATGTAGACCTTTTATCTTACTCTAGCGCATGTCGCAGAGATTATAAGGGTGCCGAATACTTTCTCACTCGCACTCATGCATCGTTTTTGTTCAGGCCTTGGAGTAACGCAACGTGGTAAGGGAAAGTGTATGTTGGGCATAACGCACATTGATCACAAAAGAAACAGATAAGAGCACGCGATGTGATAGAGTATACATGTAGCTCGGCGAGTAGATAACCGCTGGAGAAATGCCGTCGTCATACAGTGGCAACCGAGGGGCACTAAACGCCCACAAATACCTACGCCCTAAAACCAGCCGGATAAACGAGCTCATAAAGTTCGGTGGATGTACGTGGCAGCAAAGAACTAGGGACCGAGAAGAATGGAGAGAGTTAAGGGAGCCTTCATCCAGCAGTGGATCGATCCCAGCTGATAATGGTGATGATACAATTATTGTCGTATGGAAAGCATGTTAACCGGGTTGATCCTAATTCTTCACGTTGGCGACTTCACTCTTCAGCGTCGATCCTTTCCAAATTATTGTTTTTCCTTCTGGCCATGTCAATGACATTAATATGGACGAAGCATCTGGGAAAAAAATGACACTCACTTTTTTGTCGGGTCTGCCGAATAGCATAATCTGTTCTAACGCCATTACAATAAAGGAGATATTGCTATAAATTCCCAATGCTTTTTGTCGGGTCTGCCGAATAGTTCGGTTCGAACGGGTTCGCTCAAATGAACATTGATACTAGAAACACTGTTCTAACGCCATTACAATAAATTTGATATTGCTATAAACTCCCGATGCGTGATATCGCATAATGGAAATTGCATAACGTCTACCTATACATGTGCGAATTTACTTGCTAGCTACTGTATACTGTAGTATACTGTATTGAGTGCATTGTCCATTAATAATGTCATTGGGTCATGTCATCAAATAATTGCAGAGTGATTTGTAGACATATTGATATCTCAGAGCTGGAATATTCGTCCAGTTTTCCCTGCACAGAACCCATAACAAAACCACATCTCCAAAGACATTAATCTTACGTCTTACATTGTCTATTAATAGTCCTAAACGCAACATTATAAAGATTGTGATATAGCATAGACTTCGTATTCGTTGATAATTCATAGTCCTTATAATTTGACCGTCGAGAAACAGCTCGGGTCCACACGAGTCAGCATTCAGTGCAAAACCCGTGTCCGGAAACTTGTACGTATTCAGTTCGCCGTATCAAACTTCACCGTGAAATTTTCTATCGGAAATATATGGCCTTACATGAAAGACCGTCCAACCTCTTTGGGTCATATAGTACTGAGATAAAATTCATGTCTAAATAAAGCACGGTTCTTGTCAGTTTACACTTTACAGGAAGCCAGCAGCAAACAAATTTTGAAAATAGCCGATATACTGGATTATTTGTTAGGTTAGGTTGGGTTTCCATTCTTGAATTCATAAATTTTGCCAAAATCAGCTATGACAATTGAGTTAATGTTCATATTGAATCTAATAAAATTGGAGACTGTATAGTATAAGGTCATCTCTTTCCGATAAGAAAGCTCACGGCGAACTTTGCCACCGTGAAATGTTTTACGTACAATTTACGTGTAACCTGGGAAACCAGTGTCACTCTTAATTTGATTCGTCCATCCGGACTCTGGAACGTGACGTTCTTAGTCAAAGTGCCTTAGGCAGACTTAGAATAACGTCCCCATTCATTTTACCATGTTTTTATTACCTCGTATTCTTGTTTGTCCCGTAAAGATTTTTTCTTGTTTGTCCAAGATTTTTAACTAACTTCTTTAAGGGGGGACATGCTCGTCGAAGGTCAAAATTGAGTTTTTATTGTATTTTCAAACCATGATCCTGGACACTCCTTAAACGTTGTAGATAATCTATTTATATAATTTTGAAGCCTTATTATCCTTTATAGTTATTTTAAACATTTGATGACTGCATAAAGTATTTTTGTTACATAAAATAGTATTCTTTTAAACCTCTCGCTCTAATGTTTTAGAATACAGTCATATTTCGGTACATAACTGTGCAGTGGTGTTAAGATTTTTTACATTTATTAATTTTTAAACGCATTTATAAAACCATTAGCATAATTTATTACGAGATAATTTTTGTAAAATATTCACGATAAAAAATTATATTGATAATCTCTGTGATCCCAAATTTGACAAGAATTAGGCATTTTATTATTCAAAAAATCGGCAAGATTAACACATTTGAAGATGATTTTAAAGATACTTATTATAAGCTATGTTTTTGACCATTCAAATGTGATAAATATCTTATGAATAATGATTGCTTTATAATAATTATTGACCTAAGAATAAGGTAGTGTTTTTTTGAAATACGCCATTTCTTTTGTCATTCCCCAGTGGTTAAGCTACAACATACGGCCGTAGCCATAAATTGACAAACTATAATTGAAGTAGGGAGTAAAATAATATTGACGCGCGTATTTGAACATGTACCGTTTAAAAAAAAATAAAAAAAAATTCGGTTAAGTACATGTTCAAACACGCGCGTTAACATAATTTTACTCCCTACTTTAATTATAGTTTGTCAATTTATGGCTACGGCCGTATGTTGTAGCTTAATCACTAGGGAATGACAAAAGAAATGGCGTATTTAAAAAAAACACTACTTTATTCTTAGGTCAATAATTATTATAAAACAATCATTATTCATAAGGTGTTTATCACACTTGAATGGTCAAAGACATAGCTTATAACAAATATCTTTAGAATCATCTTCAAATGTGTTAATCTTGCCGATTTTTTGAATAATAAAATGCCTAATTCTTGTCAAATTTGGGATCACAGAGATTATCAATATAATTTTTTATCGTGAATATTTTACAAAAATTATCTCGTAATAAATTATACTATTGGTTTCATAAATGCGTTTAAAAATTAATAAACGTAAAAAATCTTAACACCACTGCACATTCATGTACTGAAATATGACTATATTCTAAAACATTAGAGCGAGAGGTTTAAAAGAATACTATTTTATGTAACAAAAATACTTTATGCAGTCATCAAATGTTTACAATAACTATAAAGGATAATAAGGCTTTAAAATTATATAAATAGATTATCTACAACGTTTAAGGAGTGTCCAGGATGATGATTTGAAAATACAATAAAAACTCAATTTTGACCTTCGACGAGCATGTCCCCCCTTAAGAAACTTTTAGAATATATCAGAACATAACACGACGGGAATGCATTTTTTAATACTTTTGGACATCTTTAAGCAGAATTGAATTCATTTTCAGTTAATGCTGTTTTAATGTTTCTAAAAAAATTCTTTAAAAGTAATATTTACTACTCACTATTATTGGTTGCTAAGTGGGTCCTAGCAACTAAATTATTAATATATACATGCGTTACTATGGAAATCAATATGAAATGTCAAAATGACGCTGTCACGGTGACATATTTGGTATATGGTTTTGTCATTTTGCAGAATATTTTGAACGGTCACCACTTCTGTAAATTCAATGATGGAGAATGCCAACTCTAATGTATTCGTATTTTGAATTATTATTCAATATTCTTGGTAATTTCAATTAATTTTAACAGTTGTTACGTGTGCATATGTTAAAATTACTTGTGATATTATATCTGTGGATGATATTTTGAGCAGAATTCAACCTGCAGACCACTGATAATAGACAATATTCTTATAGAAAATACATAGTGCCAACCGCTAAAAACAAAAAACGCGCGATTTTGACATGAATCGAAAATGTGTAGGCATGTAGAAAATGATAAAAAAACGTTCATTGAGTCATACATATTGTGCCGATGCAGTGCGGTACAACGTGAGGTGACATCATTGTTGTTCTGGTGATTTCGGCAGATTTTGCTAACTGACAATGTTCGTTTAAGCCGGCTCTCACATCAAAACTCGTCTCGCCTACAACGTGCCGAATACTTCGATGTGACGTCATCGTTATTCACAAAACACACGTTGCCAAATGGAGCTCCGCCGATTGGTCGAATACGACTGTTTAGTTTGAAAAAAACATCTGCTGTTGCAATCGACAAGTTGCATGCTTCTCGGGCTCGGAGTCGATGACGTCAGATCGAATACAAACACCAACGAATCGGTCATTTTTATACCGGCTCGTCGATCGCCGCATTCAAATATCTATACGTTTCGAAGGCTACGTGCTGTAGATCTGCGCGGTCTTCATATGCAACACCGGATCGCCGTTCTTTGATTTATGGCTGTGCGGTAGACGGGCGAGTTTAGATGTGAGAGCCGGCTAAAGGTTCAAAATGTGCTACGGGATGGGATCATCAGTCTGATAACATTTATATATAATATAAATAAAAAGATAACACCATGAAAAGCAACATTATACATTTTTTCCCGTAGCGGCAGCTTACTGTGACGTCACGTGGATAGTACGCGACGTGCATCTCAATATAATCAGAACTGAAGAAGTTACCTAGGTGATAACATTTTTGTTGCCATTATTTTATTTTATACCTATATCATTATGTATTAATTGTAAACATAGCATTACGTCAATTAGAAAGTTTATAATATCAATAAAAACAATGTGCGTTATGTATTTATATAAAAGTTTCCTTCAATATTTAATGTGCTAAATACACAGTTTTCGTATAACAGTTATTTAAAATTGATAAAGAATAAGTACACATTTAGGTTTAAGGAATAAACAAATCAACTGCAATCTACGACAATCGATAGGTATCAATAATCCGCTATCGTGGAAACTTCATAATATTTATATTGTTTACATTATTTTATGATATCGTGTTATAAATTTTCAATTTGTTAAAATATCTAACCGATGATAATACTAAACTACTTATCAATACGATATCTAAATATAGAATTTATAGATACCAAATATAAACAAACTTACATAAATCAAATATTTGTATGGTACAAAATTCACTTTTAGCATGCTAACAATCATGTGTGAAAATCAATAATATAAAAATAAAGTACCATTTTAAACATAATATTGTATTTTTTATACAGCACTATTTATTTCAGCACATACCAGTAGCGAAAGATGGAGGTATACTTTTAAAATCTGCCATAAATAGTGCACATTAAACTTTGTTAGTCATACGTACCAATTTGTTTTTATCGAACCAAGACTACAATAATTTATTTACAGATGGTATTGGTTAGTTTTTAAAAATCAATTAAACCCTGCCTACACCAAACCATAATGGTTTTGCTTAATTTTGGGCGATACGACAAAATTGTGCACACTTTTTCATTCATATTTATTTGTTTTCGTTGGATTAACGGCCCACGTGCTCGTCGTAGGTCAAAATTGAGTTTTTATTGTATTTTCAAACCATGATCCTGGACACTCCTTAAACGTTGTAGATAATCTATTTATATAATTTTGAAGCCTTATTATCCTTTATAGTTATTTTAAACATTTGATGACTGCATAAAGTATTTTTGTTACATAAAATAGTATTCTTTTAAACCTCTCGCTCTAATGTTTTAGAATATAGTCATATTTCGGTACATAACTGTGCAGTGATGTTTAGATTTTTTACGTTTATTAATTTTTAAACGCATTTATGAAACCATTAGTATAATTTATTACGAGATAATTTTTGTAAAATATTCACGATAAAAAAATATATTGAAAATCTCTGTGATCCCACATTTGACAAGAATTAGGCATTTTATTATTCAAAAAATCGGCAAGATTTACACATTTGAAGATGATTCTAAAGATATTTATTATAAGCTATGTTTTTGACCATCCAAGTGTGATAAACATCTTATGAATAATGATTGCTTTATAATAATTATTGACCTAAGAATAAGGTAGTGTTTTTTTGAAATACGCCATTTCTTTTGTCATTCCCCAGTGGTTAAGCTACAACATACGGCCGTAGCCATAAATTGACAAACTATAATTGAAGTAGGGAGTAAAATGATATTGACGCGCGTGTTTACTTTAACTTATATTACTAAATAATATAATGGTTTCTCGTTGTTTTTATTTTTAAAGTACCAACTGTCACTCTGACTTTAATAGTTTGTTTACGTAAGGAATTGCAAATGGCCGACAATAATAAATTCGCTGTCTAGGCAACGGAACAATTCTAAACTATAATATTATACTGTATAATCGTCACGATTGCAGTCATACTGTGGCGTAAAGGTAGTGCGTTCGGCTGATATCTGAATAATCAGCGGCTCGAATCCAATCGAGTGTAATTAAATTATGTGTTACATGTCACACGCTGATCTGATTTCCCAAACGCGCCAAAAGAAGTATCACTTCAAAAAATGTAGTAAAGATTTTTGTTTATTATTTAGGTCAACCAATAGGATCGATCACAGAGAATAAGTTTAGTAAGTATTATATAGAATAAAATAATATGTAATGGTCCCAATAATAGGCAGATTTATAGGTAGGTTTGTTTTCAGTAAGTCAAAGTAACTAAAGTAAAAATATTTTTTTTACCCATCGTGTCCTGTTACTATGTTATATTGTATCACCCATTTTACTTACCCCAAGATTTAACAAAATTTTTCAAAGGTTCTTCGAATCTTAAAGGTTGAAAATGTATGCTGCCGAGAATAAGGTAGAATATTAATGAACAGCATGCGATGATAGACACATTTGTTATGATCGCCGCCGTTAAAATGTGCAACATTATTAACTAATATTCTTCTGAAAAACGTTTCACTGACCAGTGACTCTGAATAGGTATTAACCTATAACTAATAGCGCCTGTACACAGTGGCGGCTCTAGCATCTTTTAGTAAGTGGGGTCAGATGGCGTGAAATATCTAATACATACCTACCTAATCAATATTAATCAAAGCGTAAAAAACATATCTTTTGTAGCTATTACTTCATCTTTATATGCCTCCTGCGTTCGAGAGAATCTTATTGCTACAAGAAAAACAAAATAGTCTTTTCAAGGATACACTCGCCGTCCACTAAGTTTTTTGGTAAACTTTTCGGAGTTAAATACTTTTTTGTTTTGATTAGTTCATACACAATAACTAAATCTGTTGGTGACTGGTTGGTGAGGTCCTAATCGTTTCAATTCTAGTTTGATTTCAAATGTCAATGTACTGAACTTATATTTCAATAAATGAACCACCTCATTCATCATAATACCTAATATTATTTATCAAAATTATTTTACTAACGTGAAATTCAACTATCCAGAACTAGTACATTACAATAATTAATATTGAGGTAATAAAAATTATTATTGATTTAATTAACTGAAATAACACATACCTTCCCTTTGTTATTATCATTCAAGATAGTATTATAAATTATTATAGTATGTATTAACAAATATATTTTAAAACTTAAGGAGATAGATAACATATTTGATCACTTACTGGCAAACTAACTAATAAACTAAACCTGTGGGTCATGGGATATGAATTTACAGCCGACCGACAAGATAACTTCATAATATATTATAAACTCACACTTATGCAAGACCAGGTATTTACTACAGTGTTTCCAGTCCAGCATCGGTACAAGAAACAAGAATCAAGGATGGGCAAAGAGTACAAATAAAATATATACTTAATTAATTTATACAAAATCAATGTATTATGGTAGGAGCGTATAACATGAATATTCAATTGAATATTGACTATAGAATGATGAGGGGACCGGGGTCTGTCCCCTAGGTACCCTAAGGAAGAGCCGCCCCTGCCTGTACACGTGCATGGATTTACTTGCACCAATAGTGTGTATTTTAAACTATTGCGATAATAATATTGTTTACACGTAAAAGTGCTGACTGTCTCGCCTAGATGTCGTCATTTTATCGTACTATTTGACAGGCTGTGAATATTGGTTAACCTCAAAATGAGTCTCTGCGCGATGTAGTTCGATTTTTATCGTTAGATTCGCCACTAGGGAATCCAATCCCGAGCTAAAATTCTGATCCCGGGATTGGGATTTTTTTCCATTGTTAATATAAAATTTTTATATTTACAAATAACATTGATAAAATCGGTCAAAAATAAATCTAGTATAATTTATACTATTTAAGACATTTATTGTTAATATTGTATACGTTAAATCTTGGAAATACACAAGTTTAATGGAGTAAATAATATTGTAATTTAAATAATAATGTGAATTTAATATGAGATTGCTCTTTCTGATAGTAAAGACATAATGAATAGATCAGCGAGATTTAAAATAGTAAAGCAAATAATCATGGCGTACTTATGGCCTTTCCGCTTCATAAATCTAATTAGTCAGCCAAATATGAAACTGCCGTAAAACGTATGATATCATGGTGGAATTACTTTGTTAAAAGTGCGAAGCATTGTTTTTTTACCAATCTTTCTCATTTTTAATAATCTATGTGAAAAAATAAAATGAATCGGCAACCTACACATCAAACTTCATTCAAACTCAGTTTATTTCTAATGTAGTTATTTTGTATTAAAAGTATTTTTTCTGTTATATTTTCCATAAAAATTGATAAAAAAATCAATCCCGAAATCCCGGGATTATGTTTATCAATCCCGGGATTCATAGGTATGGAAAATAGCTCGGGATCCCTATTCGCCACTATCGTTCTACTGCGTAAGCGCAGATATCGCACAGTTCAATAAAATTGTCGCGTGACAATTCTGAAGCTTGTGAACTTTTTTAAATCTATACATGCAATCTTGCAATTTGCACGATAATATGTGAATTTTTTTATTATGGCCGCGATAATACGTACCTAGTACCTACTGTCAGCAGTAAATCCATGCACGTGTAAACGGGGTACTTATATAAATTGTATATTTTTATTTTGCTCGTCGAATGAAACCCCACCCGAGCAGCAGCACCCCGGGCAACTGCCCCCTCACCGACCCCTAGCTAGACAGTGCTATACACATACAGTGGTATATAATATAACTTTTGTCAAGTTGCGTGCAGTAGTCAGTAAATAATCAAAGCTTAAGAGTATGTAAGGGGTGTATCACACTGAATTGAATGCATGTGCCTTCTTACTAATAGTGTAATAAGGGGAACTAGTTACTATGCTTCAACCAATGGTGTTTATTTACTGGCACTGATTTATATTGTATTCATATATACAGAGACATTCTATGGGGGTAGACAAGCGATCCACTGAGTAGAGCAGCAAATAACATAGGAGTCCGGGTTTTACATTTTTTGAGAGTAGGTTTAGTGAAAATGAGTTTTTAATAAACCACCTAAGACTAGAAAAAAAAAATCATATTTGAAAAAAATACGAAAGTCGGCCGGATTTGAGCCCGTATAACCATTGGTGTCGCGGCAATCTGTGCATTAACCAATTATGCTACGAGCCTCCTATCTAATGACGACAAGTTTAACTAGTAGGTCATACATGAAATGTTTATCAAATTGCGTTTTATTGACTCTCGGTTTTTGTGTATTAAATTAAGGAATATTAATTACTTTAATTACTAATCGACGCCCGGCTCTCAAAAAGGAGTTTCTTTATAATTTTTGTTTTGTTTTTTAATTTATTTGATCTACTACACTGAACATATCAGTGTGTCGGATCTGTTTAATTTAAATAAATCGAAACCTTGTTAAAACTGTGTTTCTCTCTTTTAAAAATAAAACTCAGTAAAATTTATGGAATATCACTCTTAATTTCAGTTACAAGTCGGTTGATATTAATAATAATTTTGTTAAATACCAACGATAAAAATTGTTTATTATCTTCCGATTTGAAATCGATTTTTTTACCGACCGGCAGATAAGAATGCTAAATTGAAATACAAACATATATTTTTTATTTGCCAAATACTTGAAATAAATGATTTTAGGATACACTTAGTCAAATATAACGCTATCGATTGTAAACCGATTTTTTGTGATTAAAATAATTATAGGTATGCACATAAAAACAAATTTTATTTTGACAACATATTACTGGTCTTTTCTAGTGAAACATTTATTTAAATAATTATTTTTATTTTATATTTGCGTACACATACGACATTATGTAATATCTAATCTTATATGGTTTGGATTAGGTAGAGTATAATTGAATTTAAAAAAAATAACAAACACTATTCACACTTTATACGTAGTCATAGTTCAATGAAAACAAATACGTTTGACTGATAAAGTTTAGTGTGCACTATTTATGGCGGATCTTAACAGCCAACCACCCTTCGCCACTGCTACCACGCCCATATATTTAAGTAAAACTTTACCGGGATATAGAGCCACGGCAAAAGTACGATATTGATCGGATATATCGATAAATATTTACATAAATATTAAGAAATACCGACACGATTGTGTTTTTACGACCGGTTTTCTTGGTAAACTTTGTTCGTCAACTTGCCATAAAGATACTGAGTTTTTATGTGAAATAGCACGTAAGTATCTAAGTCTGTTATCGCCGGGCAAAGCATACTATGTTTGAACTAAGTGACACATCAACATCATATAAATGATATTTAAATACGAAAAAGTACTTGCATTATTACCTACATCAAAATTAATTGTAAATATTGATACATTGGCTAACACCGTCAAAGGCATGAATAGTGTATTTAAATGCACATTTGCCACTAGCGGTTCCAGAACATTATCGAACAGGGTACTTTAGTAGTTTATAACATTATAAGGTAAATCGAAGGTAAATAAATTCAAGGCTATTTTAAATAATCTATCAAGGTTACGATATAAAGCTCAAATTACACCGGTATCCTCAAGTTAATCATTTGAGCCGATGCCTTATTTATTATTTATTTAAGAAAACAAAATAATCTGGACATAAGTTTACAACATGAGATTTACATTATAACAAATATTACTCTCTCGGCGGTTCTCGTGGTGCAGTGCGTAAAGCGCTCGCCTTCCACCCGAGAGTTCTGGGTTTGATTATAGGCGAGGACACAATATTTAAGTGTTTTTCTCAAAGCCTGGGTGTTTGTGATTGTTCAAAATTACTAACAACCACCTTGTACGAAACAGCAAGAACATGATTATTATTAATTCTAAAAAAAATATTACTATCTCAAGAGAGAAGAAGAAAATAACAATAATAAAAATCGGTGTGTGTACTTATGTACGCGTGTTAGAAGTTATACTTCTTTGGCGGAACAAAACAAAAACAAAACTTATGATAACATAGATTCTTCAACTGGCTCTTAATTATCTTGTTAAATTACACACAAGATTTTTCTTGAGTTTATTGGAGCGCCATTAGTTTATTTCTATACACTTGAACATATATTACTAAATTATATAATTATTTCTCGTTGTTTTTATTTTTAAAGTAACAACTGTCACTGACGTTTAATCGTTTGTTTACGTATGGAATTGCAAATGGCCGACAATAATAAATTCGTTTGAATAAGAATAACTCTACTATCAAAATTGCGTCTGTATACAGCTGACTGATTCGCAGCTAACTTCGTACTGTCGCGCACTTTCGTAACGGTGTGCACGCGCAGCTCTCAATTTCACTCTCTACCAAACGCCCCAAAATAAGTATAACTTCAACAATAAAAACATAAACAATTTTATATAATGCTTGAGACTTTCACGGATGTTTATTATCGTAATAGATTCTTGGGTTTCCACCGCGTGTATTTCTTCAATCTTATCTCGATGTTTTCCTCAAAATCCATAGAAACCGTGAACATTTTAATAGGGATGATGGATTACGGTTAAAAACATCATGGCTTCCGGCACTGTCAACAAAATCCAATATTTGATCCAGTATCTCTAGTCGTAACGATTGACGCATCACTCTGTACAACTTTGCTTTTAGCTAATCGGATTCCTTTTGGTATTCTTAGAGCGACATTTGCATTCATACACCTACACCACACTTTATCATTACACATATTATCTCTTGATAATGGCCTCTGCAACAATCCCGAAACGTCGAGGAAAGAAGGAAGAAGTGGAAACATAAGAATCTATTACGAATTTATTCAATAATATAAAGTTTCAAAAACATAATGCAAAGTACCTACTTACATCATTGAAAATGTCTGTCTTTAGGTAGCGCTTTTACTAATCGTGCACGCCACGCTAATGATGCTTGATAGGCTTGACTCGAAGAAACAGTTCACACCCAGAAGAGGTCATGACTGCGACAATGTAATTTTGCATCATTTTGTGGCCAAAATAGAATGATTCCCTTTTTCGCGCATAGCTTAAGGCCGTACATCAGTTGAGGCACGGTCTAAAAAGATCGTGGCTGGGCGATGCGCGGATTGCGGGTGGCGGGTGCAAATGACGCCTGTCAAACGAAATATAATTTGTCATATAAATCCAACATACGTCCATTTTATGTTCTGTTCTGCACGCTCGTTGCGTACGCTGACGACTTGCTCCTGCTTGTTGGGGCGACGAGCCGACCGGCACTTGAGGGTGCAGCCACGGACGCCTTGGGCAGAATCCTTAATTGGGGGTTGCTGAACAAACTGACCTTTGCCCCGATCAAGACGGAAGCTGTCCTCCTCAGGGGTAGTTCTCGGGTCAACATAACTCGACGGCCGCCCACGGTTCGTTTTGGCCAGACGTCAGTGCGTTTCTCCGAAAGGGTTACGTATCTGGGAGTAATTCTTGATGACAAGCTGTCTTTCGTTCACCACGCCAAGACGGCCGTCTCTAAGGCCAATTCGGCCTATGGGAATTGCCGGTTACGCCTCCAGCATTTGGCATTCCCGAGTAAACTCCTTAACTCTCGTGAGACGCGCACTACTAAGCGGGCAGCGACTTGCGCTGATCTCGCTTACCAAAGCCTACCGCACAACTTCTACTGACGCGCTTGCCGTACTCACGGGGGTGCTACCCCTCGATCTGCACGTCCAAGTCAGAGGATCGATCACCCTCCTCTTGAGGGGGATCAGCACAATACTCGCCGGTGTCCATCTGACACCACCGCAGAGATCCGAGGACGTTCCTTACAGGAAGACTGTAAGTGACATTGTGTACAAGATCGCATTTGCGGCATGGCCGGCGAGGTGGACCGCCTCCCCCAAGGGGCGGCACACTTACCGTTTTTTTCCAGACGTATTCTGCAGGCACCAAACTAGAAGACTCCAACCTTCGCACTGGATTAGCCAGTTCCTCACCGGCCATGGCAACTTCGCCGCCAGACTCCATGAGTTTGTGATAGTAGATGGGCCGGGTTGTACCTGCGGGCATGACCACCAAGATGTTGAAAACATCCTCCGAGATTGCCCGCTTATGGAATTCGAACGAGCGGAGCTGTTTGCCAGGGTCCGTCCTCACACGGGCCCAATTGGTCATGGAGATCTGGTAGCAACCGAGGCCAACTTTGCGGCATTTGAGAAATTTGCAGCGTCGTATGGGGTGCGGGATAGTCCCGACTCTTCTGTAGACTCATCCATTTCAATTCGTGACACTCAGTATGCGGGTACACAAAGCGCTTAACGTCAGCGGACAGCAGAGCCAGTCCAAAAACAAACATTTTCTTTCTTAACTTTCTTCTTTAAGCACTACAGTGCATGGTTGCAGCATCAGTCCCGTGCGGCTCCGTCTCGGGACGGAATGAGCACTTAAAATCACTTCTTTCAGACACGTTTAAAGCGTCATAGAAAGCGGCCGTGCATATCCACGGTTGTGCATATATGACAGGTGGTGGTGGGCACTTTAACGTATGCTCTATTAGTAACAATGTGTGACATGTTTTCTTTTTAAAGTAAATGGATAACGTTTTTAGTCATCTTTACACGATTTAAGAATTAATTGACCCGTCGCCATCACGAAGCAAAGTGACGTGTTTCCAGCTCGACGTTCTCTCACTGAATGCGAGCGAGTCCAAAATTTCGTCGCGCCTACAGTTGAAAATTATTTGCCGTTTCACTGATGTGTCACCTTAATCGATTATCAGTTGCAGTCGGGTTTAATATTACTCAGAACATACGATTATCGTCGACTCAACTATCACCGATCGTTGATTGAGTCGTGAGTGAACATTAGGATTCATTCGATTTTCGCTACGACTCCAGTGAACGATCCGTATACCTATACAAAAACATGGACGCAAATTTATTGCAATGTACCTATATGGATGTAATGCATTTCAGACCAATTACAATATGCACTGTATTTTTATGTGGTACATAAGCGGACACATCAAAATAGAACAACTCTATAAATGCATGATAGCGTATTTATAATAATATGCAACCTATTCCAATGAAAATTGCAAATGCAAAAAAAAAAAATCTTTTACAAACTTCAACTCTGTGGAGGCCCATATGATCTCCTTACGATCGGACATGGCAAAAAGACAACAATTGCAATGCAGGTAGAGTTCAGTTTTCAACCATATTCATTTGTTTACCAGTATATATACTTAATAATAATTGTTGTAGCAATCATACCACTCAGTATTAAATGAGTGATACACTTTAATATGTAGGTTTTGTTGTTAAAACAAAACAATTGAGCAATAATAATTATCAGCGTTTCCTCGATCGTATCCAGATCGGTAGGGTCAGTTTTGATTGGTAATTACGACAATATCTCTTGTAATAATATACTGCATTAATATAAATAAGAAGGACACTCTATGAATCCTCACCCAACTCATCGAGTCCGTCACGAGACGTACTACTATTGTCACAAGTTCTTCACTCGACATAATACCTACATTCGTTTTTCCACTCGAATTAAGTTTCTCATTGCATTAATATAATTAATCTCTTAATCATATTGATCTCATCACTACATCATTATCCGCGATTATAATCTCCACGTTCACAGCTTTATTAAAGTATTAGTTCATTATTCTACCGACGTGATTCGTTCCAAATCACCCACATCCAAATATTCATAGGTATGGCTGTAGTAAAAAATAAATAAGTACCTATTTAAAACATATTGTTGTTCTAAAATAAGGAGAAAAACATTGGGAAACAAAGTCACAGAACTAGGAATATAAAAGGTCACATCATTCACGTAATTTAGTTTCCGGTTTGGCCTGGTGTAGGTATGGCTGAAACTCCTCCGGGGAAGGAGGGTATATTTGATGAAATTTGTTTTATAATTTTTTCACCTTGTTGGATTCACTTAATATATTTGCATTTTATCAGCACATAACGTATAATTCATTTTCAAAAACGTAAGCGAGTGTGCTTTCTTAATGCTGGTATTGCAATCCGTACACAAGCCCCTTTTGTGAATGTACATTTTTATTAGTAAATTAATGAATCAAAATATCGATGTTGCTAAGCTAAAAAACTTGAAAGAAAATTTACGAGGTTATTATTTATATTGTTAGATTGTTTAGAATATCACCTACAGCGCCCCAAAAGTGCATCATAGAGCGTTATCCTATTTCAAAATTATGAGAATTTTTGGTGAGTTAATTAGTGGTAAACATATAATTAACCGATAATGTATAATGAAATTGCTCCCCTGTAAAGTTAAAAAATATTGTCATATTTATAATCTTTTGGTTTAGCAATCGCTATGTTATAATATTTATAACTGTTTTAATTTCATCGATGGTTAGTTTAGTTATACATCGCAATTGAATTGCGCGCCAAAAAGTTTTATCGGCACATTTCATTTTATCATTACGTTGATAACAGGTAGGTACTTATAATAATTTAAATGGTAAATAGGTACAATATGATAAGAAATATACAAAATTATTACATATTATAAAACATGTTACAAAAATGTGAATTAAAAGATTGTATCAAATAGTAAACAAACATTAATTTGTCAATTATTTTTTTACCAAAATTGTGTATATAGTTGGGTACACAAATAACGAGTCTCTATTTTTGAATATTGTTATTCAATATTAGATTTATATAACAAAAAGTTCATAAATCATTAGGTAGGTAATTGAACTTCATCATGTATTATACCTTTTAATTATTGATGTATCATACTTACATATAGAAATTATCTATGAATATATTGTTTATGTCTATCACGATGTGACAAACATATCAAATAAGAAAAAAAATCATTTTTATGATATTGGAGAAAACTGCTAAACATGACACATTGTGTATTAAGCAGTGCTCGAAATAGAAAATTAGACGAACGGAGTATTGATAAATTTTTGAAAATATATAAACGTGTTTTTTGTTATAATATAACCTAGGTAGACTCTCTGTCACGTAACCTTGCCATTTGGAATATAAGTTTTTGAATGAAAACGTGAATAAACCAATCAAGTGCAAATTTACTAATACAATATTATACGGCGTACGTGTTTAAACCAATCGGGTGCCCGGCTTTTACTAATTCATTTATACGGTTGCGTATACATACAAATCCTTGTCACTGTGTACAATGGCAAGGTTACATGAAGGATAGTGGATGCCTTGCACGGGAAAATGCAATAACTGTATTTAAGCATTATTTGATACACACAATAATTGAAGATTTTGGTAGGCCACGCTTTTCAGCACCGCAGGCGAAAAACAACAAATTTCCACGAAATATACTACCAAAAATTGTATTATTATGTTCTTTTTTCTTTAAGTACCACCTATAAAGCAGTCAATGGCTTGTTTACCCCACTGGCGGTCATTGTTTTGTATTTTTTTTTTAATTATTTATATCCATGTCCTTGCTTTTTCGTACAAGGTGGTTGTTAGTAATTTTGAACAATCACAAACACCCAGGCTTTGAGAAAAACATATAAATATTATGTCCTGACCAGGAATCTAACCCAGAACTCTCGGGTGGAAAGCATGCACCTTATGTACTGCACCACGAGAGCCGTCCATTGTTTTGTATTATATATGATTGTGTAATTAATAAATAATTATAGTAGTTAACATACAATATTATATTATCCACACATATTTCAGGCGTCGGAAGGCGATCTGTAATACTAAATCAACATCTTATAGAATGGTACGAAACACTCATTAATCAAAATTTATATAATTTATTAGGTATAGAAACTAATACTGGCGTGCATTCATATTCTATATTATGTAGATCGATAGATAATTATTATGATTTGAGTATGTAACAATTTGGTTTTAAATAAATGTAATTATTTTCATAATAATTCCCGAACCGGAACGCTATTTTTAAGTTGTCCACGAGACAGCAGTAATCATTAAGGGTTCACAAACGTGAGCTGAGCTCCGGTGCGTTCCAATAGTCGAAACATAAAGTATATTCAGGCTTTATTGATATTAACAAATTAATGTTAGCAAATACCTCTTTATACTACTGAAGGAACTGTCAAAATGGACACGATTCACATTCAATTTGATGTCTTATCAATAATAGTATTACCATTTATGCGGAAAATTGTAGAGCTAAGATTGTGAAATGGAAATCTGTTTTATCTAGCCACTGAAACAAAAAAAAATCGAATTTTATGAAAATTGGAATTGATCGTCTTGATCCATAATTATTATTGTGAATCATTCATATGTTTAACGGACAGGTCTCCGTATCTGAAGCGAAGTGTACGCCAATATGTTTCGTGCAAATCCAGGTCTAGTGGTGACCTCTGCGATGACCTGGGCGTATATTTCGCATTCTGCTAAGGTCTCCCGGCTGCCGGATACCTCAATCACAAATAAAAATGTACGTATACGGTATATGGTAGTGAGCCAGGATTGACTATAAAACGGCTATAATGTAAACTAGGCACAAATCTACACCATGTGCCGTCGTAGTTCAGTGCGAAAGGTACTGGCCGTTCGTCCGGGGCTCTGTCTTTTTATATACCTACAACGTTTTTAAATTTTCTGTTGAATCATATAAACTTGACTTGACTAGCTTGAACGATCAAAAAATTTTGTACTTGATAGAAATAATACTGAAATGTCATATTGATTTCCATAATAACGCACGTAGGTATATATTAATAATTTAGTTGCTAGGACCCCAGACCCCTAGCAACCAATAATGGCGTCGAAATAACTTTTCATACAAAACAGAATTAACTGAAAATGAATTCAATTCTACTTAAAGATGGCTAAATGTATTAAAAAATGCATTGGCATCGTGTTCTGATATATTATAAAAGTTTCAAATATCTAGCTAGTCGGAAAGTTAGTTAAAATCGATACCAAGATTTGTACCGGACAAAGAACCACCGGACAAATAAGAATATGAGATAAGAAAAACGTTGTAAAAATAATTCAAATTCAATTTTTAAAATTACATTATTAATTAAGTATAAGATATTATTATTTGAACTGGCGTTTACATGGTAGAACTACATTATAATTGCTTTGAGACAAATTTATTTTTGTTAATTCTACTTTAATTGAGTGATTTACGTTGACAGCGGTTTCGTTCTTTAAAACCATCTTCGGAACGATCGATTACAGCTTCTAACTTTAATAGTTGTTACATTCGACTGTTCCGAAAGTCGGTTTATAGCCCGAAACATTTGTCAATGTAAATGACTAAATTAAAGTAGAATTAACAAAAATAAGTTCATTTTTTCCATTCCACCATCTTTATTCAATTATAATTGCACCGATGCTTAATTGGTAAAGCATCTTAACAGAAATCCAGTGCATTCAAGTGGTTCAAGTGGAAATATTTATTCTAATAATATGTATTCATTCATTAATTAATTACGAATGCTACATTGTTAAGTCTTCATTGAATAAAAATTAGTAATTTTAATAATAATTGGGATTAATTATTTTACTTTTTTATGCGTAAACCACATAATGTATTTGGATATCTAATGAACTCCATAAAAACAAATAAGTAAAATCAGGCGATTTATTCGTGATGATGAACATTAAGTAATTCATTCGGATGGATTCACACATTCTTATTTATTACACCTGTGTTAAGTACCTTATTACTGCGCGCTAAAATTTTACAAAAAACTATATTATCTATCACTCATCAGTGATTATCAGTATTATCAGTTATTACTACATCCGGCGATGAGTTATTTCCTTTAAAATAAAGCAAACTTAAATTGTTAACACGCAAGTTTTAAAACCCGCTTTGTAAACATTGTGTCATTTTCTATTGGCCAAGAGTATTTCGACTTTATGTACATTTAATTATTTGGGTATTTTTGAATATTTACTTCCGTTATCTGTAATCTATCAGACGGATCAATGAT
Source organism: Rhyacophila brunnea (assembly GCF_057557595.1). Taxonomy (NCBI): domain Eukaryota; kingdom Metazoa; phylum Arthropoda; class Insecta; order Trichoptera; family Rhyacophilidae; genus Rhyacophila; species Rhyacophila brunnea. Next base: position 61,803,021 of record NW_028232751.1, read on the forward strand.
GAATCTAACTGATTATAAAATATTTTTTTGCAATACCGCTCAGATATGACGTTAATATTTTGGTTAGGTATGTTTAAAACCGTAAAATCAACTTTCGACTACCCCGAACTGTCATGCATGGTTCCAGTTTCACGTCCCTACTAAACAGACACAAAATTTTCATATTGATTTTTATAATGCCAACTTTTTATTCTTCACTGCCTAGGATTCATTCTATTTTGAATGGCTCTTCTATTGACATGCTCAATACTTCTGTTCAGCCAATCTAGCACCGCATACCTATAATGAATTTGTTGCATTGTTTTCACAATTTGAGAAGGTGCTTTTATGTTATTTTATTTTGTCTTTTTGAAGTTATACTTCTTTCGGCGCGTTTGGGAAATCAGATCAGGGTGTATTTTTGGCGTGTGACATGTAACACATAATTTATTTTTTCAGACGAAAAAAAACGCCGTCGATTGGATTCGAACCACCGATTGTTCGGTTATCAGCCGAGCAGACTATCTTTACGCCACAGTATGATACTGCAATCGTGACGATTATACAGTATAATATTATAGTTTTGAATTGTTCCGTTGCCTAGGCAGCGAATTTATTATTGTCGGCCATTTGCAATTCCTTACGTAAACAAATTATTAAGAGTGACAGTTGGTACTTTAAAAATAAAAACAATGAGACACCATTATATAATTTAGTAATATAAGTTAAAGTGTATAGAAATAAACTAACGGCGTTCCAATAAGCGGTATTTTTTCTTGAGTGTGTAATCTAGTTTATCACAAGTTTCGTTTTTGTTTTGTTACGCCAAATAAGTATCTCCTAACGCGCGTACAAGTACACGCACCGATTTTTTTAATTTAAGTTTTAACGATAAATTGTATTTGTTTGTTATTTTATAAACTGTATCTAATTGTAATATTTTATTAATTAGGTACTTATTATTCTAGGTGCTCTATTTCACTATTGTATTAAATATTCTTTTATATAATGTGCATGGACCGTTTACACATAAATAAATAAATAAGTATATACCTACTTACATTTAGGGAATCCAATCCCGAGCCAAAATTCTGATCCCGGGATTTCGGGATTACAATTTAACAATCCCGGGATCCCGGGACTGGTCCCGGGATTGGCATTTTTTCCATTGTTAATATAAAAATTTTATATTTACAAATAACATTGATAAAATCGGTCAAAAATAAATCTAGTATAATTTATACTATTTAAGACATTTATTGTTAATATTGTATACGTTCAATCTTGGAAATACACAAGTTTAATGGAGTAAATAATATTGTAATATAAATAATAATGTGCATTTAATAATCTGATAGTAAAGACTTAATGAATGGATTAGCGAGATTTAAAATAGTAAAGCAAATAATCATGGCGTACTGATGGCCTTTCCGCTTCATAAATCTAATTAGTCAGCCAAATATGAAATTGCCGTAAAACGTATGATATCATGGTGGAATTACTTTGTTAAAAGTACGAAGCATTGTTTTTTTCCAATCTTTCCATTTTTAATAATTTATGTGAAAAAATAAAATGAATCGGCAACCTACACATGGGTATAAATCAAACTTCATTCAAACTCAGTTTATTTCTAATGTAGTTATTTTTTATTAAAAGTATTTTTTCTGTTATATTTTCGCTTTTATTTTATTTTCCATAAAAATTGATAAAAAAAATCAATCCCGAAATCCCGGGATTATGTTTATCAATCCCGGGATTTATAGGTATCGAAAATAGCTCGGGATCCCGGGATTGGTATCCCTACTTACATTCATGTAAGTATACATCAAATTCACACATTTAAGGTAAACGTGCATTGTCTTTTGTAGTTATTATGTTATTTATGTTTGTAATGTTTTCCTTATTTGTGATACGTGATAATGTTAGCAACAGTGGTTAATTGAGGCGTCTTTTTTCAAAAACCGATAAGTCCACATTTCAATATTTGTGTTACACGAAGTTCTTGTTTGTAAGGCCTTTCGCTCATGGAGAAACTAAAATCCGACGAACTGGGGCCTTATGTTATAACTTGTGACATGAAGTCACCGGACGACATGACGTAATTGTGACGTAACCTCAATACACGCATTGAGGCGAGCCGCCCAAGCACACGGCTCACCATAGATATTATTATGCTGAAACACCTATTTGTGTATGGGGACAATGAATAACGCCAGTATTTGAGTAGCGTTAATTTCTCGAATGCTATTATCACTCCGGTAGTACGTCACAATGATGTCATATGACGTCATGTCGACCGGGCGACTTCAACTCGCAAGTTACAACATAAGGCCCCTGGGTGCTGAAGGAACTCACAAACTGGCCAATGATTGATGTTCGCACACGGCTCTACCGAAACCCTCTTGAAATAATAATCTCATAACTTCAAACTGACAAACCTATTGTCTTTCCTACTTCATTTCAAGCGCATCCCGTGATATCTTTACGTGAATATTCTGACAGCCCGTAATTAATTATACGGGCAAAGGTATTTCTCAACTTATGCCACAAATATTAAATTAAAAATAGGTTCGCACATTTTTAACTTTTGACGCATTGACGTGTTACCAATTTTGTGTAAAAAAAATATGATTTTTCATCGAATCTACTGATATTAGCAACACTGTTTTATGGGGAACTGGAAACTGAGAGACCAGGGCACTAGCATGTCGCGTCTCTTCAGTTTAGTTGCGAACGTTTTGAAATTGAGAGATTCCAGTCTTGCCTTGAGCGAGCCGCCATTGAAATACATTAGCTAGATCAGTGGTTCTTAACCGGTGCACCGCTCGGTTGATGCAAGTGCACCACGAAAAATGATAAAAACAGGAAAATCCGCGAAATAGTGAAAATCGAAAAAGTCCTTCGCTAAATTATGAAAGATTTAGATTTTGCCGAATCGATCTGTTTAATTTTTTAATCTATAATAAAAAATATGTAGGCATTTTTTTCTTTGGTTTCTGACCGTTTGATTTTGGTGCACCGCAATTTTTCTTATGGTCTAAAGTGCTCCTTGACTTCGAAAAGGTTAAGAACCTCTGAGCTAGATACTGGCTAGAATTTTAGTTTAAGTCTCGTCGTTTTTTAGTATTCTCGTGCGCGGAAGGCCTAAAGGATAACTAGTTGATTTTGATCATAGAGTAAGGTTTTAACATTAAGTACTATATTTTTATCCATTGTTTTCTATTTTCAAATTATTAGAGCAATATGTCCAATTATTATTAGCTGATAATGTTTTATTGCAATTAAATAAATTTGGATTCATTGACACTTATTTGTATCATTTTAAATAACCGGTTTATGTATAAGTTTTAACATTTTTTACCACGTTTTCATTAGCTCGTATTCTTGTTTGTCCAAGATTTGTATTGGACGATTGAAGATTTTTAACTAACTTCCCGACTATCTAGACATTTGAAACATTAAAAATATATCAGAACACGACGACAATGACATTCTTGTACCTAATACTTTTAGCCATCTTTAAGCAGAATTGAATTCATTTTCAGTTAATTCTGTATGGAAAGTTATTTCGGAAAAAATCGTATAAATTAAAACACTATTATTGGTTGCTAAAGGGGTCCTAGCAACTAAATTATTTATATATACGTGCGTCACTATGGAAATCAATATGAAATGTCAACATGACATTTCAGTATTCTATATTTATTCAGTATTTCAAAAAAGTATTTATTAATACATAGAATTGTCAAGTTTATATTATGATTCAACAGAAAATAAAAAAAAGTGGTATATAAAAAGTTCTTTTTATCTTGTAATTATTTCTTTGGTTGGTTTTAGAAGTTACCTATACTCGTACAACATGAGTAGAATATGTAGGTAGGTGTTATTTTGGTTAGATTTTGACTATAAGTGAACTTATCGGATTTAAAAAATAGTAGCCTTTATTGGTAGGTATATATGTAATATATATTATATTCTTTTTAAAACTACAACAGGCCATGGCGCCCAATGTCAGTAGTGTACTTAGTAATAGAAGAGAAAGAATCACAAAGACCCAGGCTTTGAGAAAATAGCCTCACTGAGATCGTATTAGGGATCACCGGATAAAAAACCAGCGCCTTATGCACTGGACTACGAGGACAATTTTCTAGTGTGAGTGAAACGATGAAATTATATTCGGACAGGAGTTTTTCTTAACTATTTTATCTGACAGTAGTATTAACAATATAAGAAATAAACAAATACACTTAATAGTTGTTATTATTTTAACTTAGTATTGTTACATAAAACATGCTTTCAATATTAACTGTTTTTTTTTTTCACTGAGATGATCTTACAAGCATACATAATATCTTTACTTTTATAATTAAATGGTTCTGTATATAGATATAAACTTATAATTTTTATCTTTTTCTTGCAGGTATGTGGATGAGAAATGCTATTCGAAATTACCTTCTGTATTTTTATCAATATATACCAACTAAATAGGTAAGTGATATCTTCTAAATATTATTACTTTGCTTACTTAAATAAATGTATAAACAGATACATATAAATTAATAACATTTAAATGCTAATAAACTTGCTTTCATATATTATTTTAATTTGCGAAATATGTTTCAATTTTATTGATACCTAATTTTAGCATAATATTATGTTTTTTCTGCTTTGATGGATTTATATAGGTACTTTAATTAGATATGGTGAAATTTAATTTACGCGCATTTGCAAGAGAAATCATTTCTTTTTTGGCAGCACTTATAAGTGTGTATGGTCTGTTATTTTTCGAGGTTTTCTCTTTAGTTTGCCCCTTGACGTTTGTGATAATATTGCCTTAGATAAATGAAAGATGGCCTACGCCAGATTTATAAAATCTTTAAAAAATACGTAGCTAATATGTATATAGTTTAATTTTGTTTAGAAGTTATATATTTTCGCCAAGGCAGTTTAGTAATTCCCTTAGTGCGATGAGTCGTTGTGTGTTAATCTGTAGAGAAACGCATCACTCATTCGTTAAGTTTCACTCGAAACCCAATACTTTTTAAGTTTATTACATATTAAACGTCCTGTTTACTTTGTAATGAAAGTATATTGAGATATATGAGTGATAACAATATTCGTTTCAAGAAAGGCGTGCTCAAGATTTTTTAAATTCCAAACATAGCATAATATATTATTTGTTTAGTTATGTTGCGAAGCCTGGCATGCCTCACACGAGGACGTTCAAAATTATATACAAAAAGAATAGATCGATACATGTACGAAGTTGACGATTGGGTCAGATGGAAAAGGTAAAAAAAATCGATATGCACACTTGGAAAGGATGGACGAAACAGTTTTGCAGTTTACCGTATCACAGCTCAGTGTAAGCTGGTGTATTGTAAATATATGGCCATATAGTATTGAACCGGTTTGAACTGTTAGAGTCCTCTCTAAAATCGTCGCTTGTTGGAAACTATTGTATTAAAAGTAATTACGAATGTAGCTTACTAACTTCATTCACTATGCCACGGTTCATTCTCATGGCGCGAGTGCAACTTCATTATATGATTCAGCGCCACGTCCGTAGTTTTTGCCATGTTAACTCAGATTGTTCATGTCGCATCGTCGTAGGAAGAAGGAGGCTCAGCAGTGACGTCCCATGGGGGTAGGCAGATTGAGCGTCGCTTGGGGGCGGTTGTTACTCGAAGGGCGGCAAATCAAGAAAAATCATTTGGAATATATAGAAATAGCTACCTAAACTTAGTAATAACGAAAATATCTTTCCATTAAAAAAATCAGCTCACTGGTTTTGTCGGGTTTGCGATATCTAGTTTACTTCCGTTGCCCTCCGACGTTCTTATTAGTCTGATATTTTGTTAGTAATGTATCCATACAACCCATTTTGTCGATGTTGGATGAAAGGTTGATAAAAATAATGTATAAAAAATGAGGCGGCATTTTGGCGCTGCTTAGGGGCGGCATTTTATCTAGGGACGTCACTGAGACTCAGCCACGATTATGACGTCAATTTTTGAAACCTAGAAACTTGTGTGTTTGAACTCATTCTGATTGTATTGAGTAGGATAAAATTGAATACTTGTCTTGTAAACAACTCGATGGAAAACCCATCCAAGGATGACAATGAAAACAATTAAAATTCTTGTTAATTACCTATTGGGAACATTATTTTCCCATTTATACTTAAGGAACGTTTCTCATGTAAAATAATAGAAAAAGATTGCCTAAAGTCCTCCTATAGAGTTGGTACCGAATTCCAATATCATGTTTTACCTTTTACCATTACAAAAAAAAAAATATCTCGCGAACATACCTATATACAAGCTTTATTTCCACAATTTTATAAATAATTAATGAAGTCATCAAAATGACTAGAATGTCTTCTAAAACCTTCCAATAAACTTTTTTATGCTTTGCAAAATGCTCCCCATTATTTTTAGGATCCACCACAATAATATATTTATCTAATATGCACATATTATAATGTAATTATTAACTAAACTTTCAATGGCAGCAACGCTTTTTTCATTTATTTTGTTCATTGGTCATCGAAAATTGAAAGTGTGCATAAGACCCGTGTATATATAAGATTTAACTTTTTGGAAATGTAAAATTATATCCATACTAATAATATAATTAATCTCGACTATGTATGTAGGTAGTCTCTTTGCCCTCTGTATGTCTACTTTTCTAGTATCTATTCGTGATCCGTTATTATTGTATGTTTTTAATTTAAATTTTATTCAAATTATATAAATGGGTTTATTTCATATAATGAAGAATTTAACATTCACAAATCTTCTATAATATTCATTATTAAAAAAACCATTATTCACAAGAACAATCGTCAATAATAAAAATTTGATTAACTCCAGACATCAGCTACAATAATTAAGTTAGTAATGTCATTTCATTTACGTTAATTGATTACAAAACGAATCTCTTTTAAAATGTAAGAATTTGAAGTACTTAGGAAAACGTAGTTATTAAATTTTTTTTTAATGAATCTTAGACGTGTCGATTGCTTAGGCCTTGCCCACATGGCTCGTGTCTCGCCGCGAGTGAATGCGGACACCTCGACCGCGCGCGACGTCGTCACGGCGCGTGTGATTGTGGACGGCTCAATGAGGTCACGTGTACCTGGAATGCGCGCGATTCAAAACGCGCCATGTGGACAAAGCCTAAAATGTTAGGTCACTCAGAACACAGAAAGTGAAAAATGCAAGTCCAACTCGGTACATAATATTTTCTATAGGATGTTTATCTAATACACGAGTAGGCGTTTTTCAGAAATTAAAAAAAAAAAATATTTTTCATAATTTTTAACATTCTGAAATCTTGATATTAAAAAAAAAATAATGGGTATTTGTCTGATCTACGCCACTGCACGTTAAGAACATGTAAATAATTATGTTTGTTCGTCGGATTATGTTATATACTTGTTTGGGTACATTGTTTCGGTTTCATGATGAATTTGCTCGCAATTTGCAATGGTCACGTACCAAGAAAAATGATTCTTTTTTTACAACATACAACATTTTTTTAAGAATTCGGGTCATATGAGCCGAAAAAGCCATTTTTGGAGTACAACAATCTCTAGTCGCTCACACACATTATTAGATATACGTGAGCGGTCCTAACAATTATATTTAATTCATAATCATATTATATTATAAAACATGGGGGTCGGTGAAAAAAAAATTCTACTATTAATTTATATCGAAGAAAAACCTCCTTACGCTTCGTTACGCCATAGTATACGCCAGTGGCGAAGGGTGGAGGTAGGCTGTTAAGATCCGGCATAAATAGTGCTCCTTAAACTTAGTCAATCAAACGTGTATGTTTTTATTGAAATAAGACTACAATTTACAGATGGAATTGGTTAGTTTTTAAAAATAAATTAAACCCTGCCTAAACCAAACCATAATAGTTTTTGTATATTTTGGGCGATACGACAAAATTGTGCACACTTTTTCATTCATACTTATTTGTTTTCGTTGGATTAAGAATACATATTACACATATTGTTGGATCATTTTTTTAATCCATTAAGCCCTGCCTACGCCAAACTATAATAGATAAGAATTATTATTCTATCTATAAAATATCCAAAGTTATGTATGATTTAATTGCATAATTTTAGATATTTTATAGATAGATGAGTATTTTTTGACTATTATCTATTATGGCTTGGTTTCGCAGGGTTTAATTGAATTTTGAAAACTAACCAATACCATCTGTAAATTGTAGTCTTATTTCAATAAAAACATATACGTTTGACTGACAAAGTTTAGTGTGCATTATTTATGGCGGATTTTAACAGCCTACCTCCACCCTTCGCCACTGGTATACGCCTGCATAACGGGTGTGGAGACGTGGACAACACCTTGGACATTTAGCCATTTACTGAAGTCGCGTAGTCAACACAAACATAGACCCGTCAAAACCGACCCACCCCGCACCACACTCGGTCTTAATCGAGCGTATAAAGCGATCCTACATTTGGTGTGAAGTATTTTACGATTGGGAATGACTTAAGAGCAGATACCTACACAAAACTAAGGTCGCAAGTGTTCAAAAACATTCTAATAAAAGTGCCCACGAGAGAGAAGAGCACGGCGAACTAACAAAAATAAATGATTCTAATTAATATATATATATATAGTACATAAACAAATCTAAAACTATGTGAATAGATAAGACGCCATTTTCTTTAAATTGAATAAAATTGGCCTTTGTAGCGACCAAGCCAAGGCAGGACAGGCCGATGGGCCCAACAACTCATGGTTGGACAGACTTGAGCATATTTTCCGTACGCGTAGTCGTGTAGACAAGAGATTCTCTTTCTGCCCAAAAATCTGTCGTCCTCTACCTTTGCCTGCGTTATGAGCTGTAGTAAATCATACTTTTTTATATAATATGTCCGAAATATGCAGCCTTTCCATCATGCAGCTATTATAAGTTCTCTTAGTTTATTGGTTTATCTTAAAAGTTTCCTTTTGTAATGTCATCAAATATTGTACAACAATATATACACAAAACGTTTGATGGTTCACCCATTTAATATTCAGTTTCGACTTCGTACATCAGTTCTAAAATCGATATACCTAATAGTCTCCATTGAGTGAGAACCTAGATTTATCTCTCGATTGTAGAATATATGTTTAATATTTTTAATCAAAATTTCTTCTTGCTATCTCAATTCAGATCTTGATCTTAATCTCATGATATGGGTTACAGTCTTTCTGTACGGCTATCAAAGTATTTTTATGTAGTTTTCCTTCTTAACCGTCTTTCCCTATATGCTTAGGCCCTAGGTGAATATTTTTGATAATTTGAAGCACGCTCAGATTGATAATTAGAGGTGAAAGCACTCACCCAAAAAGTGAAAGACGTGAGTTCGAGTTCCACTCGGTCCAACATTTTTTTCTAGAATCAATTCAAATATTATGTATCTTCCGAAGGTTTTTCAAAATTAGGTTTGTTTATGTAGTAAATTTAAATTCCGATATTACAGTTTATTAAATCCTAGAATTTTGAGATCAATAGATTGAGTGGGTTACTGGAATAATATAATTAATTGTAACAGCTAGGTACCTACTTCATTTTTTGTAAGCGTAGTGTACCTACCTATTTTAACAGCCTCTTCGCTACTGGATTTAGATTCCTCCAAAATCGGACTCATTTAACTCCAGCTATCTCTTGCCAGTCGTCTCCAGTTCTCCTCCTCACAGCCACTGCACATCATTTTTGACTTCTTTCTAAGCCGTTTCCACTTGGTCAATCTAACCTGGTCAGTTTCTTTAGTTCCCTGACATCAAGCATTTACTGTGATCCGCCCATCGCAGTCTTTGCGTCTCACAAATGTTCCGAATGATTTGGTAGGTACTTATTCCACTTATAATTTCCAGTTTAGGATTTATTTTTCTTATTACAAGAGATCAAATTTTTCAGTGAGTAAAAAAATCGATATGTACTTAATTTCAGTGGCCGGCCAAATTCGATCACGTTACTGAAGGGTGGGGTAAGAGTTATCATAAACATGACATGCAAACAATGTGGAGGCGAAGAGAAATAAATTAAAGTTAACCTACTGACCCCGATCATATTTAGAGCTCCCACTAAATACGTACTCCACTGGATCAATAAATAAAGAGGTCGAGTTGTAACGAAATAAACACCCTGCCAGGGAATTTTGAGCTAACAAAATAAAGCTAAAAATTTAAATTACTTATACGAATGAATTTGTTGCATGTTCTCTTAAATACGATTTAGTATCAATAATAATTGTTAATGAAACATAAAAATATTAAATGAGATTAAACCAGCGTTCGAAATGGAAAAGTTTACGAACCGGAGCGCTCGACAATTTTCTGAAGATATTTATATAGTTATCAAATTTTATGTGTATTTTATAAAAATAATTGTGTTAGATTTTATATTATATGACCGGTCGGTCAAAATATTTTTCCACGAGTCGGAGTAATAATTTTACCGATTTCACGAACCAGAACGGTGCTCCGGTCCATTTCAACCCCTGGATAAAACAGTATATTAGGCTATATATACATAGGTAAGTAAAATAATATATATATAATGCAAGATTTTTTTATTGAAAATACATTGTTTTAAAAAAAATCGAATAAATTCTTAATAAATTTGGGTCCAGTGGGATTCGAACTCACATTTTTCATTTTCTTGGCGATATCTTTATCCATTAAGCTCCCGATTCAACTGTAAGAATGACGGATTATGATCTAGACCGGTTTCGTCTGCTTATAAAAAATATTATTTGAGTATTTTATTTGTTACAAATTGAAACCAAGACCAAGAATAATTGGTCCGCATTTATTGGCGAAAGAATTTGCGCCAATGGTTTGGACACGTAACGTGAATGGCCGACCGGTCCATCTGAGAGGAAAGTTCTTCTCTTTCAATCGATATATGGGGAAACTTCCATATGATGTGATCGGCATCCAGTAATTTGGTACAGTTGGCGGTGTATGGAAGATTATTTTCGCACAATTCTTCCATTACACGATTCTTGGCCGCATATGCTGGAAAAAATAGTTTTTATAAAAGTGTTTTCATTTGGAAAGTCATTTTTATGGATAGTCAAAACTGTTGTGTGCAGTTACTACTTTTAAAATTATGTTTAAAAATCGTTATATTGTTGTGGTGTAAGAATTGTAGAATTATTGCGTACGAAGAATGTTCCTAGATACCTACTATAAATACATAATAAATATACCCAATGTTAATATTTTAAACGTTAAAATATTTTTACAAAATTTTTCATTGTTAACCCAATGGTGACCGTTTGGTTTATCACAGCGATGTGATCGTATTATTATATTTGAGGGGGAAAAAATGATTGAAAAAACCTGCCAAGCTTTAAATAAGCTCTATCTACCTGGGCTTTGAGTAATTCTTCTTACAGGTTAGCTTATTATTGGTGAGCGGGCACATCTGATAACGTTTTCATTTGCCTCCCGAGGTATGCTTATTACTGGACCTAATGTGAAAATTATGCAAACAGTGTTATTTTTTTATATACTAACATATACTTGTGTTAAGCTATGTGAGCGAGCCAACCATACGTAGGTATAAAATTGTCTACACGAATAATGTACTCGTGAATGAATGGCAACTACTAATGGGTTACAAAATTCAGAATAAAAGAAACTAATTTTAACTTGGAACATAATATATAATAATACGAGTATATGCTTTAATTAAAATAAAACACAATGTTATTTAATATTTACTCCACATAGTAGAATAATCAACACAATTGGTCACGTCCGGTTCAATGGGACATTAGCAACTGATACAAAATAATCGTAAAGTTGTTTATACTAAAGAAAATTGAAGCGATCGAAACTAATTATTAAACAAGGTGAAATAACTATTGCATATTGTGTAATAGTTTTGAATCATTAATTATTAAAACTCTGTTCTTAAAAATGTAGATTTTTGTAGGTAGGTACCTACCTATTTTGATTAGTCGTATTGTGTAGCGTCTAGCAACATTAGACAAAAGATGCAGTTTATTAAACGATTTTACTCATAATTTATATTTTAAAGTGTTTTAAATAACCAACACGTATCTAAAATGGTCAAAATAAACTATCAATTGAAAAGTGTGTTCATTGAACATTTTAAAATTATTATAGCAAATCAAATTCTCTCATACGTACCAGCGCATCTATTCTATATACAAGACTGCTATCGGCAGCTATCGAGGATAGTTTTTCATATGTTTGTATCGAAGTATTATAATTGTTACAGTAAGTCAGCCGTCTAAACAGTCAAAACTGTCAAAATCTCGTTATAAAATTTAGTACACCCAAGAGAGGTGTTGTTAAAACATAGCACTTATTATTAAAAGCTAATAATTCGATACAAAACTACCCTCGATAGCTGCCGATAGCAGTCTTGTGTATAAAATAGATGCGCAGGAACTTTTTGAGCGTTTCATACATAATAATATACATAATTAATTTATTTTTAAATTTTTACTTAGAATTCTTCATATTGATATCGAATCGAGTTTCGGTATGGTCACAATACTATAATAATATAAATGAATCAAATTAGTTTTGTTAAAGTTTTTCATAACGCTTAGTTCACTGCCGGGTAGTTAGTTCACAATGATATAATTATTAATACTATAAGTATAATTTGTCGGTTTCTTTTACAATAATTTAATAGTGACCATATCCCGAACTGCTAGGAACACTTTTTTTGACATGTTAGAAAAATGATTTCATTCAGGTCCGAGAGACGATTTTGACGACTCATTGTACCGTCTTATATCGAAGGTTGGCGATCTAATTGCGGGGCACGTCATTATCGTGGGCGAGACTTATGAGAAAAGAATATTTAGATTAATACTCACAAAAATTGCGTACGTGCATAGTTTTGAAATTTAACACAGTTGCTAAAAAAGGCAACTAAATTCAGTCCAGTATATTATTTTTTCTACCAATTCAACTACACTATTGCATGATCGTCATAAAGTACTGTAATAGCCATTAAACTTAAACACTTTTGTTATATAGTTCAAACTCTTTGGCATGAATATTGTAGTCTTAGTTCAATGAAAACAAATACTTTTTTATCATCCTTTCATGGCATAAATATCTGAGAAATGTGTTGAATGGATACATTACAAACAAAATATATACCACTATAATAATATACTAATTTTCAATATTGCGAGTCCACGGTTTCAGATACATTTAAAAATGAGTAACTGGCATACTTACTTATGATTAAAATATAATTCGCAAATGTGCACGTGTCATTGCTTGTCATCAAGGACGTGATGTCCAAGGACAACAGAAGTAAACTAGACATCGTGAAACCGACATTAAAATTACAGTCCTGTTAAACCTTTTATGAATTAATACATTCTTTTTCCAACCAGTCAGCTGACTTTTTTAATGGAAAGATATTTCAGTTATTACTAAGTTTAGGTACCTATTTTTATATATACCTAATGATTCTCCTCGATTTTCCGCCCTTCGAGTAATTGCCGCCCCCAAGCGATGCTCAATCTGCCTACCGTCACGGGACATCACTGCCCTTCGCCAGTGGTCACATACTGAAATCAAGTAGCTAACTTTCAATAATTGAAGATGGACACCAAGAGAAGACGATTTTTACTCTTGTTCCCCAATTAATAATATGGAATAGATTATTATTTTTTCTCACAGCATCGATGGCATCAACCGGTTCGTTAACTGGCCGCACCGGTGACTCGTGATTCGACAAATTATAATCGAGTCTTCGGGTTTCAGCCGCCTATGGATGTCATCCATCTTGTGGGCAAGAAAAAATGTCCGATCCATATCAGCTGAACGGTAGCCACTGTAATAGGATTACACAGTAGTCAGTTTACATTTCAAGAGAAGCTTTTGTAAATCAGGAGATCAACCAATACACGGCCAATGATTTGTATAAAAATATATGTTTCATCGAGAAGACGATTCGTCCACGAACAATTTGGCATTGTATTTACGCCGCATTTCCAGCGTTTCAGAGTGTAATTACTAACAACTATTTTTTACTCTAGATATCGAATTTAAGTCAGAAGGATGTAAGAAGATTGACCATATCGTCGTTAAAACCTACGATGCGACAATTTTTAAAAATATATATATTTATATTATTATCTGTTAATTTAATTATTACATCGCATAGTTTACTAAAACTGTCAATCTTATATAAACATACTCTAGTAGTGAAAGGTGAAGGTAGGCTGTTAAGATCCGACATAAATAATGCATACCAAACTTTGTCAGCCAAACGTATTTGTTTTCATTGAACTAAGACTACAATTTGTAGATAGTGTTTGTTACTTTTTAAATTTCAATTAAACCCTGCCTAATCCAAGCCATAGTAGATAATATTGAAAAAATATTCGTTTATCAATAAAATATCTAAAATTATGCACATTGAACAATACATAATTTCAGATATTTTATAGATAGAAGAATACTTATTATCGATTATGGTTGGGTATAGGCATGACTGAATGAATTAAAAAAAAAACTAACCAACACCCTCTATAAAATGTATGGTTAATGGTAAGGTAATGGTTTGGTAAGGCAGGGCTTCATTGAATTTTAAAAACTAACAAGCACCTTCTGCAAATAATTGTATTCTTAATTCAACGAAAACAAATAATTTTGACTGATAATGTTTAGTGTGCACTATTTATGTCGGATCTTAACAGCCTACCTCCACCCACTCCACTGATATACACCATTTAATATATAAATTAATCATAGAAATCTCCAATTTTATTATGTCTCATTTTAATAAGTCCGTAATATGTCTAATTTTCGTAATAATCTCATTGGATCATAATAAACACTCTAATGTGAAGAACTCTTTGCTCTGTGATTCAGGTGAATCAAATTATTAGCTCTTCTCTCTGACTCTCACTTACAAAAAAATAATGATATAACAACCTTCATATTTGTGCAGTTAGAACTGTTTGTTTGTCCTTTGGATGAAATTAAAATTTGGTCACAAGGTTTCAACAACATTGACAATATAATAACTCTTGCTGTAGTGGTTTTTGAAATGCTGAAGATTACATTCAAAACAATATACCTACCTAGCCCTGTAAATTCCTAACAATTTCAAATTCATTTATCAAAAGTACCTATGCAAGTATAATTAATTGTATCTTATAAAGTAGACATATATTATAATAGCTCAGTTTTATTTTTTGTTCTCTAAGCCTTCTGCAAAGTTTTATATTCTTTTTTACAAAATTTATCTATCGAACAATTTAATAAAAAAAATAGAGCACCTGGTTTCGTTTTTCAGCATATGCTGGCACTGTGTAGATATTAATAAGGCCTGTGGGAAATGTCATTGCCTGTGGGTGCCAAAAGAAAGCCAGGTTCGCAAAAAGCGATCATTATATATATATTTATAATTATACATTTTACATCAAGTAGATATGTAGGTACCTACTTACTTTCAGTCAATAACTGTATTACCTTTGTAAATCTACCCGGTTTTGTAAGTTTCTTGCTTGTACGGTATATACATTTGTGTAACATAACAAGAAATATTAATAAAATGTGCATTATTTTAAAATAACGTATTTGAACGAATATAAAATTCAATATATTATAATATTATCTGGCGTCGAATTGTCCAGTGTACACACACCGGCACGCGTCTGAATGACATGTCACCTTTTTGATGCAGTGGTATTAATTTACCATAAAAAAGAATGAGTTTGTCGACCGATTCCTGTATACACTTTTATATAAATTTGTAATAACTAGCATAATCATCTGTCGATGTTGGTTGGTCTGGCATTATAATATCGCTAGTACTTTGTAGCCCTTTTTGGCAATAGTTTAGCACTACATCATTTTACTTTATATTATAATTAAAATAAAACATTGCATACGTATTTTTTCATTGAATTGACATTTAAGTTACGGTTATTCATAGAGAAAAAGATATCAATCTAAAAAAATATGTTATAATTCATATAAGTACAATATTTTTAATATGGTTTTGATTTTTTTCAGTTGCCTACTCGATTAATAAGTAGAATATACGCTTTATAACTTATTTTGCAATTTTTACTACACTGATACGCCCTATACCATATTACCTATAAAATAAATATAGTAATAAGAAAATAAATACTGTCGATATTGGTTATTACGATCACGGAAATAGCGAGATTTCGGATGTAATGAGGAAACATTCGTTGACAATGTAGTTTATGATTTTCTTCATACCTACATTTATTCACTTTTATAACGAGCTACTTCTCGGGTATTCCGAGCAAAACTGTTAATGCGTCGATCATTTAAAAGCAGCATTTTCGATCGTAAGAAATAAAACCCGATCGGGCAGTTAACTAGACCGATGTCGCCGGGATCGGATTACGTTTATGACACTAGTTAAGTGTCTAAGTACCTAATCGATATTTTCGCCAACAACATTGAAAAAGTATACACGTATATGTGAAGTCAGCGTACGCTTTGTGAAGTCAGTGCTAATCTAATAAATCTAATAAATGCTAGACGGTCATCGGTTTTTAATATAACAGCTCACGGTGAACCGTGATATGTCCAACTATACGTACAATTTTCCGGACATTATAGGAATAGAGGAAACCCCGAGAGGTAAAGTGGGATAATCGAAATACATAATGGTAGATACTTGAAAATAGATTTATGGATAAGTTTATTACGGTGAGATGGTACACTTGTAATAATAAAATCAGCTCCTACGGTGCGTTACGCCTGTCATAATCGCCATTATACAATATTACAATTTATAATGCTCCAATCTCTTCAATCACTACTAATCCTGTTTGATGGTGAGGTCCGTGTCCCGGGTTTGAGTACCACAGCTATCGTAAAACGGGTGGAGCGATAAATGCATTATTATTTTTATATTATTACTATTATTATTATGCAATACCGTGAACCCGATAAACCAAAGACGCAAAAACAAACAAACGATTGACAGATTACTCTGAGCAACGTTTGTTCTTAACTAATCGGATTCCTTTTGACACTCTTAGAGCAATGTTTACATTCATATACCTACACTACATTTTCATCATAAAACATGTCATCTCTTGATAATGGCCTCTGCAACGAGCCCGAAACGTCGAGTAAAGAAGGAAGAAGGACACACGGTGGAAACTCAAAAATCTACTACGATAAAAAACGACCGTGAAAGCCTCAAACATTATATAATAATTATATTGTAAAATGATTAACTACATAATATTCATACCTTTGTTGACGTGGTTTTATTGAGATAAAAAAATCTGGCGTTAGTGTTACAAGCATAATACTGCAGAAGGCTGTAACTTGCAAAATTTGTGAAATTGAGTTATGAATGCCACCCGCTGGGTAATTTTGAAAGCTATATATTCTTTTTACTTTAAAATCAGTATTATCACTAAAATACCGTTAAAATCCTTAGTGAAAAAATAGACATCTTCTAAAATAATACAATTTTTTAGCAAAAGGGCAGTAATTGCACCTATTCATTGCAGTTATTGCTTGTTTATTATTACTTTTTATTTTAACATCCTATTAATTAAAATTATCACCGTTTTTTATTAATTCACAGTAGGTAGGTACTAAAGTTTGAAAAAAACACATTATGTCATTTATCTTGAAAGTTTGTGAGAGTTAGTTACTGCCTTCTTCCTTAGAAGGGCAGAATACAGGTAACTAACTATCAATATTTAAAATAATTACTTAAATCAACAATCAAAAAATATCGCCAATACAGTATATTATCATATGATTCACACATTACAGTAGTCAAAACAGGTCAGTTGTTATTTTAAGTAGATAATTATTTTTTCTTATTATGTTTCGGTTTTTTTTTCAAATTTCGAATGATTCCTGCTAATTTATTGCATTTGGGGGATCCGGATACATAATACGATGAGGAATTTTGGTGAACAAATTTTGAATTTGGAACAACCTCAAGAATGCACATTTAAATAACGATTCATGCTTTTAGAAATAGTAAACAATTGATAAACAATAATGTTTTTAAACCAAATTAATTACTTGGTAGTGTCATATTATTATAATCAATTGACTAATTCAATGTATTAATAAATTATTCAGAATTACTTTTTCTTGTTGTCAAATTGAATGGTTTGTGTTATAAAAATAAATGTTACGTTACCTGTTATCATTCAATAGCTAAGAAACTTTGTCATATCTTGTCATATGTTTATTCTGCGAATGAATAAGGACATTCTTAACGCAGGTATATATTATTATAATATACTATATGACTTTACTCTGTTTACTTTGTCGATAATGCTGTTTACCGATAAACATTAAATAATATTGTCCTTGTGGGAAATTCCTTTATTTTTACATGTCTTATTATTGACGTAAAATTTCTTAAAAATTGAAACGGAAATGCGTTCAAGCGCATGCGTAACCATGTTGCTCATACGACAGAAGATGTTTCTGTCTCTCTCACACCTTATAGATGCACGTGTACAGACATGTGCAAACAATATACTAAATTGATTGCGTAGTTACACAGTCAACTAGCAGTCATCAAGAAAATTTAGCTGGATCATTGCCAATCAGCGATCCTCCTCTACAATATGCATTACAATTAACAATCCGTACATCTCCACCAGCCTGATATTGGTGATGCCAATTGGGAGAGCGATAACACTGTTTGACCAAGATGACTTTAGGTAGACGTTGTTTTATAAATTCTTAAAATATACTACTTTATAATATGTTTTATATTTTCTGTTTATAGTCTTTTTACACTGCTTCTATTTCTTTGTTTTTTTTAATACTGTTTTAACACTACTTCCTTCTGATTTTAATGTCATGTTGTGTACGTCTTAATTTGTAAAGTTCATTGTGTTAAAAAAAAAAAAAAATTAATCACCTTTTCTTCCAATTCTATCGTTGAGAATGAGAGACTGAGAGTGATCATAAAATTGAAACGTGGAAGAAGAAGAAATTAAAAAAAAAAAAATGAAACTCCATCCTGGTATGTACGAATGTAGGCATGAATCGACTTTTTTAACAAAAGGCCCAATCATCCCGCTGAGCCATTTGCATTGAACAGACATAACATCACCTTTAACGGCAGTAATCATGAACAATAAGGTACCACAGTCAAAAGTGGCATATTAAACGACAAGTCTTTTCCCTCACTGCTGAGCATTCAAGATAGCCTACTGCTATCTGCTGTATGCGCCGTGCAGTCCTGCGCATCCACTCTATACACAAGCTGCTCTGCTATCGGCGGTTATCGAGGGTAGTTTTCATATCGACTGTAGAAAGGAAAAGGGACGTAGCCCTCGGTTTTTTCAAAATAGGTTTTATTGGATAATAACGTTGTACACGACTAAAAACACGTTGTGTCTAAAGGATGCACTGTGACAAGATTCTATGCTAAAATAGCAGTAGCTACCTAACCAAAATATCTTATACATATATAGAGAGAATCTCGTTGAGTGTCGCATTTTTTTAAAAATATTTTTTTCTAGCGGTTGTACCTATATTCTGCCCTGCTAAGTAAAAAAACAGTACAATAATTATTGAATTAATAATTTCTTTAAAATTATATGATTGTTTAAATATACAATAATAGGAAAGGTAGTTTAAAACTCGGGTTCTCATTTCACTAAAACCAAAAACACTTTTTTTTGCACTTAACAGGGCTTTCTTTGAGGTCTTTTCAAATTAAGTATGTTCAATAAAGAACGTTACAATTTCAAATCTTGAGAATTATTCATTAAAAAAATGTTTATAATTTATTCTAAACGCTCAGAGTAATAATATAAAGAGAATGATTATTGTTCGGCAAAATGAAGCAGTGTTTCTTGCATATAACGCACAATAGAACCTCAATTTTATTATTATTAAATTAACTATGAAACGATATACCATCATGTTGTTTCTCAGTACGGCTACTAATTTAAACACAGCAGAGTTTACCATATTTTCTACTAAATTAACTGAAAATAATAACCACTAACTTTATTTTTAACACAAAAGCAGTAAATTTCAGCAACACGTGTCGCAGTTTTTAAATGAATGTAGTCATTCAAATCAATATTTACCGTCGACGTGTACAAATTTTTTTTAATTCAGCCGTTGAAATTATATCTTACTCTAACGCATATTACTGAGACATAGAGGCCATCCATGGATTGAAACCGTATGCGGTTTAGATCTGTGTGCCGTACTAAGCTTATGATTTTTCTTCATGAAAATATATTTTCACTAAATTTGCAAGTGTAAGTGTATGGTATAAACAGATACTATCAGACGCTTATAATATAGGTACTTTGTGGAAATATATTTCCATGACCAGAAAAGATAAGCTTAGTATAGCACTCGGTTCGAAACCGCATACGGTTACAGTCCATGGATGGCCTAATAAACGTGTGCCAAATGCTTTCTCACTCGCACTTATTGTTCGTTTTTGTTCAGGGTAAACGTGATAATTTACTATTACTTCTGTTTTTTAATTGTGTTACGTCCAGTGGTAAGTCAATGTGTGTCTTTATTCGGGTCACAGCGACATGTTGCCAAAATGTTGGCCACGGCTGGCACTGTTGTGAGACGTTCATTCAGTTATCTTGAGAGTTGATTTTACCAAGAACTGGTTTTGCCGTAGCGTCTTGTTCGGTTTTTTATTATCTCCCATACGACTGCGCCATGAGTAGTTTTGTGTGGAAGAATGTGTAAATTAAGTGAATGCTGTCAATGTGTGCGTCCAGGTGGCCCATACACTCACACACCTGAGAGGATTCGGCACCATGCTGGCTACGTAATAGGCCTTTTATTGTGACCACTTGATCGTTATTCTATTTGTATAACAATTGATAGTTTAGCAAGGGATACGATTTAACAATAACACAATCCGTTACGCCTGTCTAAGGGCCGCGCATTAGACAACACTTTTACAAATAATATACACGTATAAAATTAATGAAAATCATAACAGTGTGGGCACAAATTCCGTAAAACACACAGCAAGCTCTCACACTGGAAACTAACAGATGGGTCCATTTCAAAAAAATATCAATACTAACGTAATATTGATTTTTAAGGGGGTTAACGCTAAGGTCCGTTTCAGACGGGACACCGGTGTCGCGCTCGATATAATATAGGAGGCCTTTGTATTCGAATAAAGGGGCATTTGTATTATGTTTATGAACGCCCAGAGCTAATGAGACCGCATAATTTCGCGTTATAAATTAGAACATAAAACTGGCTGCGGTTAATAAAAGCAAGTACATTGGCGGCTTGACAATGTAGCGGCCGACGAAAAAGTGTATCGGATACGCGTTGACTCATTAGCTCTGGGGCGATCATAAACATAATACAAAGGCCCACTTATTCGTATACAAAAGTCTCCTATAGTATATCGAGCGCGACACCAGTGTCCCGTCTGAAACGGGCCTAAGTTAACAAAATATTGTGTCAGGTGCCCCTGACTTTTACATTTACCTATTTAGCCTTTTCTTCGCTTCAACCGAGGATCCTCACTTTTTTTTCGATGACATTCCTGATATCCAGACACTTTGACAATAGCGATGAAAACACTGTGGCTATAACTATGAGTGCTTACCTATGAGTTATTCACAAGTAGTTACTGGATAACGTGGCCTAACGTACTAATTAGGATACTTATTAGGATCGTTAGTGTCCGTCTGTATCGTCCGTATTGTCTCGTCTTTTAGACTTGCCGCGTTGGATTATTAAAGCAAACATTGGATACTTCAATTCATGGATACCAATTCTTGAGTGCCACGGTTCTTTCACTATCACAGGCATTGCGTATTGTAGAGTGCCGAGAGCAGATGTGATAACTGATTAAAAAAGCTGTTCGGCAGTCAAGTCATCTGGGGCACGATCTTCAGTCATGAGGTCCTGGCGTAGAAGAAGTAATGTTCAATTTACTTAAATATATTGGGAAATCCATAGAATCCATAAAGTCCCGTGACTTAAAATCATATAAAACGATTCATATAGGTTAAGGTGTAGGTACCCACTACTTATATGTACCTGATACTTTGCTTGAAGTTTTGCTTAGGGGGTAGCTTTCCATTTGTATCCATTACAGAAACTTAGAACCCTCGTTGGTCCTTTGTCTTTCAAAGCTGTTCTTCTAGAAACTTTTCCATCCAGAATGAGCCAGCATAGCCGAATTATAAATTACTTGGGCAAGATATTATTTAATCGTGCAGTCGAGCCATCTCGGTTTTGGCTGTCCATGTATTATAATATTATATCGTCACTGTTCTGGCAGAAGACACCGAAAATTAATTTAAAATTAATAAATGTAAATAATAATAATAATTCGAAATTATGACATATTGAGTTAGTTATACCAAAATGTTCCTTATTTCAAACTTTACCATCTGGAAACCTTCTTAATAAATAAACAGTCTTTATTCTAAAGTCATCCTTTTTACTATTACGTAATAAACACACATGATAGACCATTTCAATCATTTTAACAACTTCAAAGTCAAATTACTCAAAACTAGTATTCTCCAGTTAGTATGTTCTGCCAGAACAGAGACGATATTATACATATATATGTAGGTACATAGCCCGCCTTGCTGGTATGTAGTTTTTTCTACCTATTGATTTAGGCTTAGCATCCTCTATGTGACCGGGTCTCCCTCACCACGTTCAAAGGGGGACGCCTCCAGCATTTCCAGGAAATTTGGCAGGCCAAGGGTGCACCACCACCATTACCAGTATTTCCCAAATTGGGGCATACCCCCCATCGGGGGTCAATTTGAATGTTTTGGGGGGGGCAGTGTGCAAATCGTTAATATTTGTTACATTTTTTTTTGTTGGAAAACGCATTTTCGAAATAATTTGTTTGATATTGCAACCCTGACTTTCCGAAAAAAAGACGGCAGTACTGTTATATTACTGAAAAATGGCAGGAATATGAAGGAAAAATTTGAAATAGATGAACATACAATCATTATTCTCTTGTTAGGTAACTATAAAATTTTGATAGGGGGCATGGAAATTTTTGAAGCGTAGAAGTGGGGCATGGCACAAATAAGGTTGGGAAACACTGCTCTATACGTATCTATGAATATGCATAGATGGTATACCATGAGACTTGACAAAAAACATCGTCGTAAATTATGCATTAAAAAAAGAAGAAGAATTAATAAGTATCGACATTGTTGAGCGAAAAGGACGTAAGGAGCATTTTGTCAAAAATGAGTTATTTACGAGATTTTTTAGAATGTCAACTTAGTTGTAGTTATTCCTTAACGAAATTACAATAATTAATATAATATGACGAATCAATGATAATCTTTTTTCAAAATACTCTCATATAAAGTTGCAAATGGCTTCCTTTTGTTTCAATATCTCAGTATTATTGTGAAATTGTTACAAAACCATATTGATCATAGGTACAATACAATCATTTATATTTGATTACAAAAAAAAAATGTTAAACTTCAATCACGATACAGGAATAATATTATAATATGAAATGTTTCGAGTCCTTTTTTTGCACATATACCTACTAACAAAGCGTTTCCCAATTAATTTTACTTACGGAACCTTGTTAAACTGTAGAAAATAAAGATAGATGTATATTGAAATAAATGGTAATAATTTGAACGAAATCATCAACATCATCAGCCTGAATCTATTCACTGCTGGATGAAGGCCTCTCCAAGCTGATTCCACTTCTCTCCGTCATTTTCGTTGCGTTGACACGTACTTCCATAGCACTTGGATGCCTAGATTTGTCCAGCGATTGTCTCTTAATAAATTAATAAAATTAATAATCTAGACCGCTTTGCATGGCCTTCACAAGGGAGGGAGGCCGACAGGGCTCTAGCCTGGGGGCCCGGCGTGGCGGGTTGACCAGATAAGTAAGATAAACACACATCACAAATTTGCTTTAATAATAATAAAAAAGCGCCTGCGGCGCTATTACACTTCATGGCCATTAACATTTTAAATTATATTATTGAACGATGTAATTTTTGATTATTGCGTGTCGATACTCGACAACTCCATAATTAAAGTAGATGAAGGCAGGTACCTACTAAAAATAGAAAAAAATCGTTAATAATACACTGAATAGATGCCCTTCATTATAGCTAAAACATAATTATTTGAAAAATGGTAATATAGTGTGTCACACTGCCTGTAACCTTAGCGATGGGTAGGGGGGCCACCAAAGATCCTAGCGTGAAGGCCCGCTTTAGGATGTAGGGGCCATGCCGCTTCGTTAATACCGATTCCAAATCATTTCTCACAAAACCCAACAATCCACGCGGAACCTCATTTAGGAAACGCTGCACTAATATGTAATGATGAATTCCAAAACAATGAGTAATATTATTTATTATTGTTTGTTGTTTATCTATCATAATTTATTTTATTGTTTTGTTATTGAATCGATGCCAATAGTGGATTTAATTCACTCTTAGCTGCTATTATTATAAAGTAGAAATGTTGTTCTCTGAATATATCGAAGAAATAATTTTATTAAGTATAGATATAAGTAATGGAACACGTTTGTCGAAAAAATGTAGATAATCCAAAGAGTTTGCACAATATCTCGAATGACTTCCAACCTTTTCTATGGCACTCAACCGTAGAAAATGTTATAATAATGTTCGCATTCCCTTCAATAATAAGTAATAAGATTTCTTTTCAGCTATTAACCATGTGACATTTTCTAAAAATCGTAGGGATATGGATTTAATATCCACTCTTCTGTGGCAAAATCTTCATAAAAAGCTTCCCACAGCGTTTCCAAATAAGTCACAATTTACACACACACACTATAAGCTATGAGTCGATTAGCCATTTTTTTTTTAATTGAAAGATTACCCCTTAGCGATGGTGCCCACAGAACGCGTCGGGCGCCGCACTCGCGCAAAATTTCTACAAGTGGCGCATACATCATTGAAAATACAACGTAATCAAATACGCCAGCGCCCACTGGATATGGCGACGCATTATACGCGCGCGCCGCATGAATCATCGTTTTTTCGCGAATCACCGCTTCTCGGCGATACGAACTTAAAGAAAATACAATGGAGTCCATTCATTGAACACAGCGAGCAAAAACACGCTGCGCGAGGCATCGTCGATCGACGGGCGGAAAGCAATTATTTAATTACAGAGAAGTCATTGTTTTATTTTATTGCGTGTTCAGTTTATCGCTGGTTGAATAATGTCGTCGTAAATTTTAATTACAAGCCCCGAAATAATATAATATTTTTATTGCTTTGTTATGAGAGGCGCTGTAATAATATTTATTTTGTGCTGCTTGGGCCGCTTACTACATAGGTGAAGGGTAATGCGCGGCGAGAGACGTGTGATTATGGTTATGAATAAACACTGCATACGCGGACTTCGCGCGCCCGACGCGTTCTGTGGGCACCATCGCTTACAATCTTTATTACGTCTTACAATTCATATTAGGTACCTCTTACAATAAGCTTTCCTCAGAATCCTAGAAGTATTTCTTTTGCTTGAAGATAATAATTATCCATACAAGTAAAATTGTCAGCAAAGTAAGCAGCATTTTGCCGAATTCTTGTGATTTTAATGCCTTGACTAAATCACATTCACGCAACTCCAGATTTTACAACGTTTTTATTAGCTCGTATTCTTGTTTGTCCGGTGGTTGTTTGTACAGTACAAATCTTGCAATCGATTTTGAACTAACTTACCGACTAGCTAGATATTTGAAACTTTTAGAATATGTCAGAACACGATGCCAATGCATTCTTTTAATAAGTACTTTTAGCCATCTTTAAGCAGATGGAATTCATTTTCAGTTACTTCTGTTTTATATGGAAAGTTACTTCAGAAAAATCCATAAAAAGTAAAAGATTATTATTGGTTGCTAAGGGGGTGGTCCTAGCAATTAAATTATTAATATATACTTGCGTTACAATGGAAATCAAAATGACATTTCAGTATTCTATATTTGTTTGTTTTTATTTACTTCATATCAAGTACAAGTTTGACCGTATTGAGCATAATAATTCAACAGAAAATTTAAAAACGTTGTATATAAAAAGTTCTTTTTATCTTGTAATTATTTTTTTATTACTTCCCACTGTCAAGTGGCGGAGAAATACAGGATGCAAACTACATCCTAAAATGTGTACGCAAGGGAAGGTCTGCTCAAGTTGGTTCAGCCAGCTGTTGGGCCCATTGGGCCGTCCGACCTGGTCGCCACAAAGGACAATTATGTTGCATTTAGAAAATTTGCGGCGTCATACCCCGTCAACATGAACATCTCTTTTCTTAGATTGTTCGGCAGTTTTGTAATAACTTTTGCTAGAATTACCCTTTTTTTAATTTGCCTCTTTGTGCTCCACTCTAAAGTCATGTAAATTCAGTCAAAGCATACTGAGTTCATGGCGACATGTGTCTTGAGTAACTGCTCCTGAGACATTCCCAGTCATTAAAAAATACTGATGCTTTACATCCTAACGTATAGTCCCGGGATACGCCCGATTAACACAGGGTGTGGTTTGGTGGCGTCTTTAACTTCAAGGTCAAAAGAAGTGGTTTAAAGCTTGTCCATGTGACAACCAACGGACGTATCTCTGCAAAAGCTATCGCACATCCTAGGGGCGCTGGCATCCTATATTGGGAACCGCTGCGATTGCGACTTGTCTGGTTAATAAATAGCATTGTATTCCGCGGCCGTTTAGTATAACGGTGTTAAGTTTACGTGCGACGATACGAGATTGAACAATCGCCATGTTTGTTTTAAAACTGCGCCGTGTCGAAAGTTTTTTCTTCAATTATTGTAGAATCTGGAGTCACCGTTTACTCGACTGTCCTGCTTCTCCATATTTATCAAACATTAGTACCTACAACTGTTACTCTATTGCATTAAAGCCAGGGCATGTTACAGATCTACTTATATTATTAATTTAACATTTTACCGGTCGTCACATTTTTGTTTACATGATATTATATAAGTACTAAGTAGTTATATATTCTATTTAATATATACTACTACAGGACATGAAGCCGAACGACAGTAGTGTAGTGAAACAGTGATGTAATTACTAATAGAAGTGAAACAATCATAAATAGTAAGGCTTTGAGAAAATCACATACCGACATAAGGTTGAAACTGCAAAATGCTAACTTTTCAGTAGTACGATTTTAATAAATTGTAATGTCACTACAACGTTAATTTAAATGCTAGAATCATATTTTTTAGTTAATTGATAAAATATTTATTGCATTTTTGTTTTTTTTTCGATATCTATCATCGTTTTAATATCTATAAAATTATTTTAATCAATTACTTAAGTCAAAATAGTCAAAAACACAGTTCCAGCCTTAACGTAAGAGGTGTCGATACATATATTGTGACCTCAACAGAAATTGAACCCATGGTCTCAGGACTGGAGTACGTAGCTACCATTTATTTATTTATTTTCTACGCGGAAATCGGTGTGTGTACTTATGTACATGCGTTATTACAAAAAATGGTTGACATCAGACGCCATCTATAATTTTGTTAGTAACATCGTTAGTTAATTATTGATAAATTACAAAATTGGTTTCCCTTCAATTGTCGGAATTTAAAAACACTCGAATACCAAGTTAGAATGAATTCGCACGAGTTATAGGCAAACTGATATTTAAGAGCGTACATAAGTGAAACGGCTAATCATTTTCAACACTATGTGGGACGTAATTTCGGCCGCGTTGCCATTCGGAGAGCGATAGGCGACTTGTGAGCACGTCAATTTGTTTTGTGATGGCGTCGGAGGAATATATTCTTAAATCGTGTAAAGATGACTAAAAAACGTTCCGCATGTGTTTGAAAAAGAAAACATGTCAATGAATATACTATTATTATTAGTAATATAACATTAAACGAACGCATGTTGGATTTTTATGACAAATTATATTTCGTTCGGCTCGCGTCATTTGCACAATCCGCGCATCACCTAGTCACGATATTTTTAGACCATGCCTCAGCTGAGGTATAGCCTTAAGAGATGTGAGTTCGAATCTTACTAGGTCGATTTTATTTTCTAGATTTTTTCAAATATGTGTGTTACTGAGCTTTTTCAAAAGTATGTATTTTGGTACAGGAAGCTTTTGAAAGGTAGGTAGTTATCGTGGAAGATTACTACACTAAGTAATGAAGAACACACGTAAGGCGAGGGCAACACCGGCTCGCGGGCCGCATTCTTTTTACTCTCGAATCAAATGTGAAAAAAATAACAGTAAAGTTGACTTGCACATGCCGTAGTATCACGCACACAATCAAAACAATTAACCCTTTCATGACCGTGGACGTGCGTAGACGTCCGACGGCCTGCAGTGTCATAAACACACGCGTCGCATCGTGACAGACTCTAATCTCTGTAACATTAATATATTTACATTATTTTCTCCACAACTTTGCATATATTTATATTACCACGTTTTTATTAGCTCGTATTCTTGTTTGTCCAGTACAAATTTTTTCTTCTTTGTCCAAATCTTGCAATCAATTTTTAACTAACTTCCAGACTAGATAGACATTTAAAACTTTTAGAATATATCAGAACACGGTGACATTGCATTCTTTTAATACTTTTAGCCATCTTTAAGCAGAATCGAATTCATTTTCAGTTAATTCTGTTTTGTATGGAAAAAGCTATTTCGGTAAAAAAATCGTAAAAAGTAAAACACTATTACTAGTTCCAAAGGGGGGTCCTATCAATTAAATTATTAATATATACGTGCGTTACTATGGAAATCAATATGAAATGTCAAAATGACATTTCAGTATTCTATATTTATTCGGTATTTCTATCAAGTACAAAAAAAGTATTTATTAATACATAGAATTGTCAAGTGTATATGAGGCGTCTATTTCCAATACCCGCCAAATCCACACGCAAGCAATTTTGGAAAATGGACATTTTCTGTATAAGGAAATTACATGCTTAAATTTTACAAATAAAAATGCACGTATGTTAAAAAGTATGAATCTTTATGATTAAACAATAAATTGCCGAAATATTTTTGTTTTATGGTATAAAAAATGCAAAACCCGTTTGGAGGTAGCGGAGTTTGATTGTTATCACAGGATTTGGCGGAGTTAGTAAGTAATCACTGTTGGATTTGGCGCCGTTCGATGGTAACAAATTAACATTTGTTTCAGCATGATACAGGGTTACCAGCAATTATTATGCAAATGCAAGTATTAGTTTAAAATATTTTTATTGAATAAAATTGATTACATAATAAATAATGACATAAAATAATAAAAACTTTAGAGTACAGCTATAGCTTCAAAAGGAATCTGATTAGCTGATAGCAAACGTTGCTCCGAGTAATATACTGCGTCAATTGTGTCGACCTAGATACACGCATAGAAGTACACGCGGTGGAAACCCAAAAATCTCTAAATAGGATAACAAACAACCGTGAAAGTATCATACATTATATAGGTACATCTACTCTATAGTATCTGCATCAATTTTGAAAAGTAAGTCATTTATAAATTCTGAAAAATACTTATCAACAATCGCGACAACTAGGACTGCGTGCTGAAGTCCTCCAAAAACTCTAATCCATCTGTCCTTAATCAAAGTGGTCGCGTTTTAAAGTATTTGTTACACCAAATGGTTATAAGACAATTATCGGTAGATATGTAATATTTTGCACACGATTGCAGGTATAGATCTACGTTACAATACCTACCTATATGGCGTGTTGTAGTGTTAAAAAGAATATATTATATGTGAATTATATTTTTTTATTAATTAAAAAAATAGTTAAATTATCGTTTTACAAAACAAGGTAGGGGTAGTTTTTAAAGTGCATTTGATTATATTATCTCAATCCCAGCTTACAACACGAAAGGTTCCTCGTCCCTTCTCTAATAAAGTTGTTGCCGTCCTTGATAGATACCTACGTCTGAAAATTCTATTTTATAATATTTAGACCTTTTTGATTTCACAGAGATAATGTTCTGATTTTCGAGCATATCAGATATACCTATATTATATCACTTTTTGACCATTACTAATCATTATTAGTATTAAAAATAATTACAAGATAAAAAGAACTTTTTATGTATACCTGACGTTTTTAAATTTTCTGTTGAATTATTATGCTCAATATGCTCAAAGTTGTACTTGATATGAAGGAAATAAAAAAACAAACAAACAAACAAATATAGAATACCTACTGAAATGTCATTTTGATTTCCATAGTAACGCACGTATATATTAATAATTTAGTTGCTGGGACCACCCACTTAGCAACCAATAATAGTGGATTGGATTACGGATTTCTTCCGAAATAACTTTTCATACAAAACAGAATTCACTGAAAATGAATTCAATTCTACTTAAAGATGGCTAAAAGTGTTAAAATAATGCATTGGTATCGTGTTCTGATATATTCTAAAAGTTTCAAATGTCTAGCTAGTCGGGAAGTTGGTTAAAAATCGATTGCAAGATTTGTACCGGACAAACAAGAATATGAGCTAATAAAAACGTTGTAAAATCTGGAGTTGCGTGAACTCATGTAGGAAGACCCGGTAACTGGAGAAGTGTGGCGAGAGGCCGGAGTGAATGGAGAGCGGTTGTGGAGGATTCCAAATCCCACCCCGGGACGTAGCCCCGTGGAAGAAGATTGGCATCGTGTTCTGATATATTCTAAAAGTTTCAAATGTCTAGCTAGTCGGGAAGTTAGTTAAAAATCGATTGCAAGATTTGTACCGGACGAACAACCACCGGACAAATAAGAATACGAGCTAATAAAAACGTTGTACAAAATAATAATTATAATATACTATACTTCTAAGTACATCATAATTATTTTTACCTCCTGTTACTTATATAAGTAATTTAATTGTTGGTAAAAGTATTAATGCATTTTAATACAATTAAATAAATTGTACGTAACGAATGGTGAAAATATCTCCAAGTATGTTTATATTCAGTATTAAGTAAATCCTTCATATCGGCAATCATCGGCATGCAATTTATAATAAATGGCCGATTGCAAAGGCTTTCTGTTTATTTTGAGTTCGTAAAATCCCACCGCATTGAAGCATTCACTTATTATTAATTTTATTGTTTATTTACAAATCCACGATTACCAAGAACTCCGCAGACATATTGATCATTTATTTCATAAACATCTCTATCTAATAGAAATAAGTATATGCGCCACGATTTAAAATGATTGCATTCAGAAGCGAATTGTTATTAATTAAATCTACACAATTTTATTGTTCCCTACAACAGTGATTTTCAAACTTTTTCGTCTTTAAGCGCACTTCGTGTCAAAATATTTTCTGATGGCACTTTAAAATACTGATTAGGGAGTTCGTTGACCTTCTTGTTCCTCCAAGCTGTTTCTCAAATCGTGGAATTAAACTAGACACAGCTACCCAGTGATACACTAGGTACTTATACTCAAAATGCCCTGGAAAATTATTATTAATCCCAGATAATTAACCCCATGGCTCATACAAGTGGGGCTGATAGGGCTCTAGCCTGGGGCCCAGGCATGGTGGGTCAACTAGTTAAGTGATATCAACACACATCACAAATAAACTCACTCTAATAGTAAAAAAAGTCGCTACTTTACTTCAGGGCTATTAAATATTTTAAAATGTGATTGTGCGTTGCATTTTGATGTGATATGATAAACTTAAATTATAATTTCCGTGAAGAATTTAGGAAAAATTACTGTAGAACACACTTGCCTTTAACCTCAGTGTTAGATAGGTGGGCCCGCCAAAAATCTTGGCCTGGGGCCCGCTTCAGGATATGGGGGCTATGCTTAAGCGGGAAATTTTCGCCGTGAGCAACTCTCCGGGACGTATTAAATAACTATTTAAACCCCAAAAAGAGCTCTCGACCTTTTCGAGTTTAGTTCGTAAAGTTGGGTTTTTGAAAATATTTGATTTGACGAAAAATTATATCCTACCAGACAATTTTTTAAATTTGTGAAAAGGTAGAAGTCGCACGGGTAAAAGTTCGAACGGAATATGGTGGATGAGACACCAATTAGAAGCCAGATTCTTGAAATTTCGCCACTGCAATCAATGGTCGATTTGAGGGACGACGCGTTTATTGAAATTCAACAAACTGCCCTAGAATAGTGATTTTCTCTAAATAACAACGAAAAAGATGGAGGATCGTGTTTTTTTTTATAGGAATTGATTAAGTTAGAAAACCAATGGGTTAGAGTGTAACAATTTACTGTCAATTATGATGTTAATAAAATATTTATAAGAGCACACATTGCATACGGTATGAATAAAGTCGTGACGGTAAGAAAAACAACTGACAGTCGGACCTGTGTTTAAAAAAAATGAATGGCAATAAATTGTTTCTTTCTCCATCTCGCGTTATTATTTCTCGACTCGAATTTTAGAGAATTCCGTCTTGTATTGCGTGAGAACTGGGAAGCAGTAAATCTTTTTGAAAACCATTTTTATCGTTGTAGAAATTAAGGCTTGCAATCCCGGTACTCAACTCGATTTCTTAAACATGAAATCTCGGGATTGAAAATGTTATAATACCGGGATTTTGTGATGAGTTTTCATAAAAAAAAATGCATGTGCCTTATCTAGCTAGGACCACGACACATAAATAATCACATACAAATTATACGATGGTTTGTAAACTTTTACGAATACATAAATACACTTGCACGATAAAGTACGTTCACGCCTGCAATCATAGCTATAAAATTAGATGAAATTTGGATAACCTGATAACCAACATCGTACAAATTTGCGAGCATCAATAAAAACAACATTCGCCAAAATTGTCAAAAAACAGTAAAGTTTTCTATCAAAAAATATGACCGCGTATTCATATTCAATAGATTTGCACGTGTGTCTACGACGGAATACAACATAAATGTGAACTCGGCCATTATTGGTGTGTTGGCTTTTGTGTCTCTAATAATTACCTTAGGAATCGAGGGCATCCGTTGTTTGTTCTCCCATGGTGCAGAACTAACCTGCCATTAGTAATGCCAATTGGGAGGGCAATAACCATGTTTAATGAAATCGCTTCGGATATTGATATATTCCACTTACGTGAGGGTGTATTTAGGTGAACGTTGTTTTAAAAGTATTTAAGATAGGGTCTATCAAAGTTCACTCTGTGTGCTTCAATCTACTTTTATTTTTTTAATTTAATTTTATTTCTTTTCTTATTTTATTTCTTATTTTATTGCTTATTGTATTATTAACTCAGATTTCTCTGTATTTTCATTTAAAAAAATGTTGACACTTATTTTATGCCATGTCGTGAAAGCTTTGATATTATAATTTGTTATGTTCATCAAATATGATTTGATTTGAAACAAACAGCAGTCATTTGTATAAAATAATGTCTAATGTAAATAAATTAATGATTGCAAATAGTTTTTATACTACTTTTTGTTACGATATATATTTTTTAAATCTTAGAAAAATACCATTCTTGTTCTAGATAAAAATCTAATAAATTAACATACATAATTTTGAAAACACTTCTGAGAAAATAGATTATAAACAATAGAAAAAATGCCTTTTTTTAAAGTAAGACACCCCGCAGGAATCGAACCAGCATCTATTGGGCTTCGCGCCCACACACATATACCACTATGCATAAATTATGTATGTTCAATAATTAGAATGTTACATTCTTAAATCTTGTGAATTATTCGTTGAATAAAAAATTAACATGCGATTGCGGTTTAGAAAAAAATATGCATAATAATTATAATACTTCAATATTAAAATTAATCAACCAAGAAAACGTTATTTACTACATTGTAATTTCTATTAGTTTTAATTACCATATATTATATTCCAGGTACCATATAGTAAAAAATGACAAATTTGAATTACCTAGATTTTTTCTTATACCGATTTTGAAAAAGAAGAAGTGTATGAACTGTCAATAATAAAAATGTACGTCAAGCTAGACGTCTTCAATTATTAGAAATAATCCATTCGGTGTTGACCAGGGAACTCAGAAATAATGGGAACTGAAATACCTAACGGGTGTAGGGTAACACGATCTCGAGTGTGGAAGAAGATGGGATAAACTTAAACACGTGTAAAAATGCGATTGTTCTTCGTTCTGAGAACTGCTCTCGGTTTGTACACTGACGCTCATTCAATATGGGTGTATCATGTTTTTTGTTTTTAGCGGTTGGCACTATGTATTTCCTATAAGAATGTTGTCTATTATCTATGGTCTGCAGGTTGGGTTCTGTAGAAAATTTAACGCACGCTCACGTAGAAACTCTTAAAATTAATTGAAATTAGCATTAATAATTAATAATAATTCAAATTACTAATACATTATAGTTGGCACTCTTCATCAGTGTCAATCTTCAGTTTTTATTTACAGAGATGGTGATCGTTAAAAATATTCTGCAAAATGACGAAACCATAGACTAAATTTGTCGCCGCGACAGCGTGACAGTAGGCGACATGCACCTCAATTTGATTCGGGCTTAAGTGTTCTATGTTCATTTTAATTTACGTTTTTTTTTACCAGATTAGGTACGTATTTTCAAATTAGACAAATATGCCCATTTTTATTAGTGAATCAAATTATCCATTTATTGCAAGACGCATCAGCAAAATATTTTATATGTATGTACCTACCTAACTCTTTTTGTGCAGTGCATGTGCAGTGCTGCATGCATCGACGCCGACACTCCTCTGCGGGTTTGCGGTCTGCCCGTCGAGCTGGTGTCCAGATTCAAATACTTGGGTGCCACGGTTGCCGATGATGGTGGTATTTCTAGTGAGCTTGGAATCCGCATGGGTGTGGCGGGCTCTGCGTTCAACCAACTTGGAGTCGCATGGAGGTCAAGGCTGTATTCTGTGAGGACCAAATGTCGTTTGTTTAACGCGTGCGTGCTACCTGTGCTCCTGTATGGCTGTGAGATATGGCATCTTACTAAGCTTCAAGAGTCTCGGCTTTTGAGCTTTGAGAATCGATATCTTCGCCAAATCTTAGGGGTACATTAGTACGACCGCGTTACAAACACCCGAGTTCGTGAGCAGACACAACAGCCTTCGGTGATTGAAGTTATCACGAAGAGACGATTTACGTGGCTAGGACACGTATTCCGGATGCCGCCAAAGAGTGCGGCACTTCGTACTCTTGTGGCACAGCCTCAAGGGTTCCGTCGCCGTGGCCGGCGCTCCCTCGCCCTGCAGCTGTGCTACAAAAGCGACCTACGTGCTGCAGGTCTGACATGGCGGGCGGCGCAGGAGTTGGCGATGGACCGAGGGAATTGGCGCCAACTTGTGCTTGCCCTATGCCCTAATGTTGGGACGTGACAGGGTGGAAGAAGAAGAAGAAGAAGAAGAAGACCTAACCCTTTTTTAAATTAACATTTTTTGTATACTTTTCACGAAACTTACAGAATATTTTTGATTTTTTGGAAATATGTTTGAAGCTACGTCTACTATCCACTTGGTTCAAATTAAAATAAGATCCGGTTGTTTGACACCACTGTTTAAATTCCGCTATTTTTTAATAGTCATGATATGGTGAAGCGAGTAAAATATTAGTTATAATATCCCCCTCAGCTACGCAATGACACAGATGTAGCAACTCATATAAAATATGATTGATTTTAGTAGTTTTTGAATGCATTTTTTTCTTACACAAACTGTTAATCCAATAAAAACTAATTTTAAAGAGTCGTTTTCATCGCGAATGGATGACCTATTTCATTCAAGTTTGTTTTATATGAGACCACGCTATGTGAGGTGTTAGAATACGCATTTATCCATACAAACGTGTCGTGATGCGGTTAAAATAATATTGCAATATATTATAAAGTAATATACAGTCGTAGTTGGTTATTACGATCACGGAAATTACGAGATCTCGGATGTAATGAGGAAACATTCGTTGACATTTTAGGTTATGATTTTCTCCATACATTTTTTCAATTTTATAACGAGCTATTTCTCGGGTATCCCGAGCAAAACTTTTAATGTGTCGATCGTTTAAAAACAACATTTTCGACACAAAGCAATAAACTCCGACCGGGCAGTTAACTAGACCGATTCCGCCGGGATCGGATCAGGTTTATGATACCTACTAGTTAAGTGTCTAAGTACCTAATTGGTGTTTTCGCGAACAACATTGAAAAATTATCCACGCATATGGTTGTAATGCATGTAAAAAAATCCAAGCTTTGTGAAGTCAGTAGGTACCTACTAGCGCCGGCGGCTCAGCATTAAAAGAAATTTTCTTTACAATAAACAATTTCTTTTTTGTAGTTTATGAATGCCATGCTTGTTTCGGGGATTTTTACGATGGTTTTCAGATTTTTTATGTTCTATGCTTAAATAAAACGTGACGCGAAAAATAATATGTAACAATATAACGAGTAATGCTTATAACGAGCAAATTCAGTCGGTCCCATCTTCCTCGTAATAACCAAGTTCGACTGTATGTCTTAAATGGTGCCCTTTAAAATAATATGCCTTCATAATTTGCGGTAAGAATGTTGCTGATGCAAAAAATAAGTTTTAAAAATACTGAGCTTATAAACGAACCATCAAATTAATTATATTTTAACTATGTAGAAACCCCATCCAAGGATGTATGAAACAATTATCTAAATTCTTCTTCTTTTTTATGTAGTTTTCGGCATCTATAATTTGGAAATTTGTCTCGTGAAAATTTATAGAAAATATTACCTAAAGCTTCCTATAAAGTTGATAGATAGGTAGGTACCTAATCATTTTTTTTTACCAACTTGCCAGAATGTCTTCTTAAACTTCTAATTATTATTCCAAAGACCCGTCACAATATCATATAATAATTATTAATAAATATGTAAAGATAATTTAATTAATATAACTATTTTGTAGTGCGTAACACGAATGACGGCAAAGCAAGTTTCGTTTGCTTTGTTCATCTGTCATCGATTTAAAAATAATGTTTTTAAAATTGGAACTGAGCAGAACGCCCGTACGTATTTCGGGCTTCATTTTGGAAATATCAAATTATTTATAGAATGATAAAAATAGTCGTAATAAAAAAAATTACAAAAGTTATGTATGGTACCCATTACTATTGAATAAACACATGCTTATTATTCTGCTTATTGTTTTTAAATAAGTATGTATATAGGGGCCTAATCACCGTACGTATTGTTGTATAATTTTACTATTCAGTAATTTCTATTCAATTGCATATGTATTGTTTTCCCGTCAGTAGATGTCCTTAGTCAGCCTCGGTGGCATTATACTCCTCTTTAACGGCCCACATGCGCCACGTGGGTCAAAATGGAGATTATATGGTATTTTTAGAGCGTAAGCCTTGACATTCCAAAAATGTTGTAGATAATCTATTTATATAATTTGGAAGCCTTATTATCCTTTATATTTATTTAAACATTTGATGACTGCATAAAGTATTTTTATTACATATTATAATAGTATTCTTTTAAACCTCTCGATTTAATGTTTTTGAATATAGTCGTATTTCAGTACATCCATGTACAGTAGTGTTAAGATTTTTTTGATTTATAATTTTTTTAACGCATTTATAAATCCATTAGTAAAATTTACGTTGACATTATTATAGTGAAATATTTACGATAAAAAATTATATTGATAATCTCTGTGATCCCAAATTTGACGAGAATTACGCATTTTATTATTTAAAAAATGGGCACGATTAACACATTTGAAGATAATTCTAAAGTTACTGATTATAAGCTATGTCTTTGACCATTCAAATGTGTTACAACATCCCACGAATAATGATTGTTTTATAATAATCATTTACCTAAGAATAAGGTAGCATGTTTTTTTAATACACCATTTCTATTGGCATTTCATTCCAGCAAAAGAAATGGCGTATTTCAAAAAAATACCACCTTATTCTTAGGTCAATAATTATTATAAAACAATCATTATTCGTAGGATGTTTTATCACATTTGAATGGTCAAAGACATAGCTTATTCAAATTTGTTAATCACAATTAAATAATTTCGTGTACTCAGGTACTTACTACACAACTACGAGTACTATCGATGGTAGTAATAAGTATACATGATAATAATATATGATGTGAGTATTTCTTTATAAAATAAAATCTCACTTACCTGAACAGTGTTAATGCTTCACACGTTTGGTGGGAATTGAACCCACGCCTATCGGATGGTAAGTATGGCGCCTCACTCATTAAACAAAACACCTGCACATGCGCCGTACATACCGATAATATTATGTATTTACAATAACAGTAAGTATAGTTACCAGGATTCATTTATTTATTTATGCAGATTTTTTGAACATCAGTGATTGGCTTATTATAATTGCGGCTATACGCCGCAAAAGTAGAAAATGTAAAACGTTGGTACCTATTCATATATATTTATTTTAAAGAGGTAAACAAACAGTTCGGTAGTGAAGAAATAACATACCCATTTTGGGGTAAGTGTGTTGAGACGGATGATGATGGAGGAGAGCGAGGTATGAGTGGACACTGAACACTTTGTAGTTACAAGTGGAGATGGCGAGTTTATTTCCTAATAATTAACAAGTGCAGTTTACATAGGTATAATACAGTCAATAATATAAGACATAAAAAATAGTGACAATCCCGAGGCTTGGAGATACTGAGTTACACGTTCAAGATAAAAGCGGAGTGAGATATGCATTCAATCGTGATAGGCTATTTATTGAACTTCTCACTATTGAATAATGCTGTTACTGAGTATCCCATGCCTTCGTTGAGAAATGCATTTTAACATAAGTAATAAATATTACTGAGGTAAAAGTTTTTATCCGCAGTTGGAATTATATTCGTGTGAAATTTGTATGCTAAAAATGAATGTAGGTACTATAAAATTTTATCTTCGTCGTCAACGTGTCAGCGACCAATCAGATTCGAAACCACATCTATTGTATTACGGATGAGAGTTTAGCCAATTAAGATCCGAGGACCATGTATCCATATTGATATTTCATTGTATATCACATGCGCATTTTTAATAGGTACCTACTAGAGTAACTAGAGAATAGAATACATGTCTTACGAGCCCATTCGATTGAAGATTGATTACCCAAGATATCAAAGAACAACTTTTTTTCATGTGCCATCCTATATCCTAGGTGGTCCATTACCAGGGTGATTATTTCTATACCTAGACACGCACACACGGGGTTTTCAGGTCCGGACCGCCCCTCCAGAAATGAAAACAAACATTTTTTTCTTCTTCTTCGTCAGGACCTAATGACCGAGAATCATAATCCAGATGACACTGGAAGAGCCGTGGCACGCATAAATTGGTGCAACTATCTGATTCATCCAATATTTGGTTGAATATTACGATACAGCATAATAGTATGGATGAAAAGAACGGACACTTACGATTCTAATAATTATGACCGTTAAGCTACGCCCTTCGATAATCATTTGTGGATGTACCTGGAAATACCGATATCGCGAAATACCGATTGAAGTCAGTGGCACCGCTAGATTTTGGTAACCCTGCCCTTACAGTCGCTTTTAAAAATAATAAAAAATATGGTTTTTTTTCGACATGGACCCCCCCCCCCGAAATCTGTGTATTCTGTGTGCGTATCTGATCTCTACCCGGGACAATTCGGTGGTACTGGTACGAATAACGGTGGTTTTTTAGTCACAAAATTCGACGCCTTCCTCTTTTACATATGAGGTTGATTTTTCCTTGTTCGATGAACTGTGGTGTGCTACTCGTATCTTTTTGTACTATCATAATGTGGCTGGCGTCGTGTCCGGAAACTTGTACGTATGCTGTTCGCCGTATCACACTTCACCGTATAACGTATAATATATTTGGCCGTATATTAAAGACCGTCCAACCTCTTTGGGTCGTGCATGGTATATGCATTAATTCAGTGAATTATACAGGGGAGATAAATAATTAAAATACGCATTTATTGGTCAGTCATTCAATCAAATCAGAGCCACAATAAATTAGAGTGAGTAGGTAAACGATACGGACATTAAAATAATAATAGCCAACTAGAACTGTATCCATAATTCGATGAATAGCATGTCCGGAAACTTATAAATAAAAAAATAAATATATTTGGCCGTATATTAAAGACCGTCCAACTTCTTTGGGTCGTATAATACTGACATAAAATTCATATCTAAATAAAACACGGTTTTTGTCGGTTTACACTTTACAGGAAGCCAGCAGCGAACAAATTTTGAAAATAGCCGATATACTGGATTATTTGTTAGGTTAGGTTCGGTTTTAATTCTTGAGTTATTCATGAATTTTGCCAAAAACCAACTATGAAAATTGAATTTATTTTCATATTGAATGTAATAAAATTGGAGACCATATAGTTTTCTGCCATCTCTTTCCGATAAGAAAGCTCACGTCGAAGTGTGCCACGGTGAAATGCTTTCCGTACAATTTACATGTAACCGGCTGGCGTACCTACTGTAATTTTTAGGTTTTAATACTATACGAAACTTCTCGGTCCTTTTAGATTCGTTTGAAAACGTCAACATTTAATTTATTACCATGTTAGTCAAAGCAATTTTAAGAAAACGTCCCTTCCATATTCTATAATCTATAAATTTAATCTTTTTTTTTGTATTCTTGACTAACATGTTTTGAATTTTTTAAATAACAATAATTAATGTCAATGGACAATAATTATTTAAATTATATGAATGAATGCAAAGTTTGTAATGAAATTAATATACAGGCAATATTTTTGAATCAAAAATTGTTTCAGAATCAAACTGAGAAACAAATACATTGTGCGTGTTATTTTATTATCGTTGTATTAATGTAGACTTACAGAAGGTGAGTTGTTTTTTAATTTTTATTAAAGTTATAATTATTATATTGTTGTTTAATTTAATAAAACGCATTGTTTTGTAGTACTTATTCCACTTAAAAGTCTTAGTCTCTACTTAGTCAGTAGGTATTGAACACCAAATTTTCTACAAATTGAATTTCAGGAGATCGATTCGTCTGTAAATTCATAAGACATATCCTACCTACATACCTAATAGTAGTCGCATGTGGTGACTTTTGATTGTGGTGACTTTAGAAGTTATGTTTAAAAATATTACATTGGTACTATTTGCTACATCATTAAGTACATAAGTTTTGTAACTAATTGAATCTTGGCCGATAAAGTAATATTGTGTGTGGCAGTGGCGAAGGGTGGAGATAGGCTGTTAAGATCCGTCATAAACGGTACACACAATTTTTTTTCGTAAACGTATTTGTTTTCATTGAAATAATACTATAATTCTAATGGATTCAAGCTCTGTACTATTCCATTTAAGTCGTTTTTTGCGACTCGGGTTTCGCCTTTCGGCATCTTCAGGCGCCGTGTACACTCACCAAAAGTAAACACACACTGACAACGAACACTCTTAACTCTAGCTTATATAAGAAATCAATATAATAAAGTTGGTAAAAACTCCATTACCTACCTATCAAGTCAAAGGTTATAAAAATACAATAAAAAAAAATATGAATTGTCAGGTAAAAAATCTAATTAGTAAAAACCCTATCTTATCAATAACAATACACTCGATAGCATAATTTACAGATGGTGTGTTGGTTAGTTATTAAAATTCAATTAAACCTTGCAAAAATTTAGCCATAATAGATAATAGGAAAAAAAATACTCGCCTATCTATAAAATATTTAAATTATACAATTAAATCAAATATACATTTTAATATTTTATAGATATCATAATATTTTGTATCTATTATAGTTTGGTTTAGGGAGAGCTTAATGAATTTAAAAAAATTGAACCAACAATATGTGTAATATGTATTCTTAATCCAACGAAAACAAATAAATATGACTGGTTGTTTTTTGGAATAATATGTAAGTTATGACAATAAGTAAGTTATGCAACTCACAAGTCATCTGACATTTGCGGATATATTATTATTTACCTACTTACAAATATTTGAACGTTGTGGTATTACTGTATTACAAGTGAAATCGTTTCGATTTTATATGAAACGTGTTTCGCTTAGGCTGTAAACATTACCAAGTTTGGTTTTAAGTTATAAGTATATCCAGTA
Organism: Rhyacophila brunnea; assembly: GCF_057557595.1. Classification (NCBI taxonomy): domain Eukaryota; kingdom Metazoa; phylum Arthropoda; class Insecta; order Trichoptera; family Rhyacophilidae; genus Rhyacophila; species Rhyacophila brunnea. The sequence continues at coordinate 61,845,128 of NW_028232751.1, forward strand.
TAAGGAAGTGGGCACCTCTCGGCAACTGGCTTCACGCGGATAGATTTTCGGTTGAAAGTTGACAAAACTCGACTGACCGGTCCGGCGAGCTCCGACCAAACGCTCGAGACGGGGTCATTCAGTTTCGCGATTACCGCGCGCACTAAATAGCGCACTAAACGCGCACTTATCGCTTAGTCTATGGCAAATATCACACTGAGCCACCCGCCTGGACCGCACAGCTAACTCAGTGGACCGCATCCCGAGTAGAATTTGTGATTGCTCGAGATTCAAATATTCTCGAACTCAAGAATATTTTTCTTTCTCAATAATTTAAGATTTGTCTAATTAGTATTGATTTCTCGAGAATTCTCGAGGTTTTTTCTAATGTAGATACCTACTTATCTACTACGCAGGTTTATAGGTATTGTAAAATTACTCCTTATAAAAATGTAACCAGATTCAAAATCGGCGACTTTTTCTGATTTCCGAGACTGATGTTGAGAGCTTTTTTGAAAATTCTTCTCGCAAACGCATTAAAAATTCCATCTGCACTCACAATCGAGAGTTTTTTAGCTCTTCCAGCCATAAAAAATATCACTTGCGATTTTAATAAATTCCAAAATATTTAAGCTGTTCCTTCAACAATATTTATGTACTTAAGTTAAATTCAATCCGAACTTTCAAACCTCTATTCTTTTAAACCTTGGTAAAACTTTATAAAATTATCGAGGTTCTCATCGATGATTTCTCGCAAAATAAGAACCTCGAAATTTCTGAAAAAAATCTTGAGAAACGAGAATCAACTTCTCTCATTCTTTCTCGAGAATTATTGACAGATTATTGTGAGCCGACATATAAAAAAAAATTCGCCCCTAAGCTGAGCATGTAAGCATCTCCGCAGAGTGAAGGTGATCTCAAGAAACTTTTTACGACGCATGGTTGATAGTAATTTTTAATGTGCTTTCTGAATATTATATTAATAGTGAGTAGGTATCTATTGTATGTTGTACGGTTTTTCCAAATACATGAAATTTACAACATTAGTTTTTTTTATATTTGCTTATGTAATTAGTAATAAGGTTTTCACTTTCTGTGATGGTATTAAGTACCTAATTTGTTAAGTATATACTCGTACTTAAATGAGAATTAACTGTATCATATTAGTGTGTTAATGTGCATGAAAATGCGGATAGTAACTGAAGATGCCGAAAGGCAAACCTGGATCGCAAAAATATACTCAAATGAACAAAACTTAAATCAACTTAAAATTAAACTAAAAAACCACGTCGTCTTGTAGCATAGAGGTAAATGCGACGAACGGGGGGGCGTAAACCCAGGAGATGCAGGGTTCGATTCCCTGCCGGGGTGGCTTACTTTTTTCAAAAAGATTTTTTCTATTGATTATAATATATTTTCTCAGATAGTGTTTTTCAAAATTATGTTTGTTCAATAATCAGAATGTTACATTCTTAAATCTTTTGAATTATTCGTTGAATAAAAGAAATAGTTAATTATAAAACTTAAATCGATTATAATTTATTTTTATGTACCTATACATATATCACTTGATAAGTTAATAAATGAACACAGTTTAATTTGGCCATCGCATTGGTTAATAGTAAATAACGCATCGTAAGGCGCACTTGTAGAAGTCGGCGTCCTATTTTTATGTCTATTATTTTCCGATGTTATTTTCCTGTCTGGACAGCCTATTATCACACTAGTCCGATGCCAGCTGACCAGCTGTGGTATGTCGCAACCTCTCGATCGTCCAAAACGGTATTTCCTAACTGTACTCCATTGATTTACAAGGCGTTCCCATGACTGTACGCAGCTTCATTCATCGATTCGCTAGCACTGTCCCGCTTTTTTGTTCCGCGAGCAGCCGTTGTGTGATCTCCCTCTAAACCAGTTTTACTACACACTACAGCTCAGAATATGTCGTTCGCACGTCATGAAATATTGCCTGTGAACGGTCGTTTCGATTACTGTGACCATTAGCTTATTAACTAGGTATCTCAACAACAGATGGATACATCCACTGATGGATGAAAGCCTGTCTAAGCTGATTCCACACTTCTCCGCCTTGTACTTCCGCAAAATTTAACGATTTATTCGATAATTTCAGATATTTTTTACTTCTACGATTATCCCTACTTCGAGCCAAGTATTCAATCTTTTTCAATTTGAGGTTTTGAGGGTCCATGTTTCACACGGGAAATACACACTGTAAGTCATTACGATATGCACCTATTTTTAGGAGGCCAATTTCGGCATATTAAATTTCGTCGCCTACAGTAATTACCCATACATAATAATATCTACGTCATAAACGTCATATACGTGGTAAATACATGATAAAAAGGCACTGGTTCAGAACGAAATCATTTATAATAGGTATGTCAAGACACTTTTAACTAACTCGAGCTAAATTAGCATCTCTGGATGGTGTTTATTTCATGTTCATTCAGATGGTTCTGCATCGCGTTTTGATATGTAATTCAATATGAGAGTGTTGTATAGATTTATTTTAATTTTCTTTAAGTGGAGAAAAGGCGCTCCAGGCATTAGGAGTTCGCAGGCGATGGCAAAAGTTCCAAAAACCAGTCACTAGTCAATTTGTCTCATCAGCTTATTTCACAGATAGTAAAAAATAGTGCAATTTTCTTGCATATCATTAAAGATTATTTTATAAATTAGGTTTTCCGTGCTCCATCGATAAAACATAACAATCGTTCCATGTCGCTTTGCATTATATTTCAGTTTAGGGTTGACACTCGGGCGGCTGACACCATCCTAGCGCGTCCCTGGAGACGAGTCTTGATCTAAATTCTAAAATGCCTCTGTAAACCGTAGTAGGATTTTTTTGCCAGTGTAATCATTGTTGAAGTACCTACTCTTTTTGTAAGTTCTTGGCTCTGTACTTTACGTATTCTGGTGGTTAATTACGTAAAAAAGTTAACCGTCTGAGCTGTCAAAAGGTGATATCTTTTAACAGCCCTCGCTTAGCCGAGCTAACTTTGAGAACGAGACAGAGGATGACAATTTTACATATTGAGAATTGAGACGCAAGATCCAATTGTTTTGCTGCAATCGCAATAACATGACTAAGAAAATTGTAAGTTATGTTAAATGTCTGACGTGTCAATACAACATTCTTGTGTTCGGCTCATTGCCAACTAGATAGCGCTCGTTCGGCTTTATCCGCTTGTATTCGGTCTTTTCCGCTTGGGTTCGGCATCACGAACCTAACCGAATTTGACCGACATGTCTACCAACTTAATTTTTTGCCGTATTATGAATTAGAGATAGCGGCCGATAACTGTTTTGTTTATAGAATGCCGTCCGTGTTAATTTTTCCCGATGAAAATAACGGAAACGTACTGATAAGTGATAACCGTTAAGAATAGACCAGTGCATCTATTCTATACACAAGACTGCTATAGACCGTTATCGGCAGCTATCGAGGATTAGGAGTATTATCACTTATTTTAACAATTACAGTAAGCTAGTTGTAATTATTGATACAATAAATGCTATTTTTTAACAGCACATCTCTTAGCTGTGTTAAATTTTTGAGCGAGATAGACAGTTTTGACAGTTTAAACGGCTAACTTATTGTAATTGTTACAATATGTGCTAATACTTCGATACAAAATATGAAAAAATACCTTCGATAGCTGCCGATAACAGCCTATAGCAGTCTGGTGTATAGAATAGATGCGCTGCTGATGACATTTTGAGGAGTAAATCATCATTCGAAATATATGCATTTGTCATTTTTTTAGATCACCGGACATCATGTAATGTAATAAAACATTAGGTTCTAGTCGGTTATGTGGAATACAGCGGAAAACACATTTTGAAAATACCCTATATACTGGATTATATGTTAGTTTGGGTTAGTTTAGGTTAGCTTAGGTTAGGTTAGGTTAGGTTTGGTTAGATTAACCTAACAAATAATCCGGTATGTCGGCTATTTTCAAAATGTGTTTGCCGCTGTATTCCACATAACCGACTTGTACCAAACGTTATAAAAATGATACGAGATCTAAAAGTGCAGTTTTATTAAATGAATGCACTTTTTTCTCATAATGTTATGTCGTTTCATGGGGACGTGCAATTGGGAAGAGAAAGGCATAGGTACGCGAGCGGTGCATTCCGCGACCGGCGCGAAGTTATGCGAGGTGACACATTGCACTACTTGACTACTCTCCGACGACAGGCTGGCTAGTGGCTGCCAACATTGCCTGCCTACGAATATTCCCAAAATTCTATCTGGCCCCACGCTAAACTGCTTGTTCATTCTAAACTGTGACGTTCAGATAAGATGGTGTCAGGTAATTTACTGGAAAGAAAATTAGCTAAAATCATCAAGCCGAGTGGAATTTTTATCGATAAGCATTTTGCCAAAGCGGTATTTTATAGATTGAGTATATTATAATCGTAATGTACCTATATAAAAACACTGTTGAGACCGGTATTGTGCCACGGTTCAGACGCGTCGATATTAATTACTAACTATTTATTGATTTCCAGAAGTGTTTGAACCACAAAACAGATAATAAATAGAATACCGATTGGCTATATTCAATACGCCGCACGTTGAAGCAGGGTTTTTGAATGTGTGAGTGTCCTACGAAAATGAATACAACACAATACAACTGTAATACACCCACATTAAATGAGCGTAAATGCATAAACCGAGAGCAGTTTTCAGTATTAGACGTACACCGTATTCTTGACACGTGTGTAAGTTTAACCCGGATTCTTCCTTACTCGAGTCGGTTACCTGCTATCGTCTTACCCGTTGGGTATTTCAGTTCCCATTATTTCTGAGTTCCCTGGTTTGGAAATGAGAATTCTCGAAATTTCGGAAAATATTTTTTGGGGTTCACAATTCTGATTATTTTTCTATCACCACCTCTAATAATCACAAGACACTCCAGACAGAATATAAATGCACCGGTAGTGATGAGTGATGAGTGATGAGTGGTGACTGTATATTATTTGACTGTGAGGCATTTCGTAATTCAATGGGGAGGACATTTTTTTTGCAAATATTACGTTTTTTTGTGTACTTAAATTAAATTACATAAATTCTAACTAGGGATCGAGAAGAATCGAGGGAGCGAGGAGAGGCCTTCATCCAGCAATGGATTGCCCCCGGCCGATGATGATGATATGAAATCTAGGTTGCTTAATTATACAGTTTCTCGAAACTTACATTGCGGGTGTCTGGAATGGACCATTCTATTATTTGAGGTAACACCGATTTTTCTTACACAATTGTTAGATCAATATCGCAACATCAAATTTATCAGCTTTCTTGAAATTTAATCGTGAAAATTCTGCTAAAAGATAATATTTTCTTTAATTTTCTGTTATTTACGAAAATAGAGCTTTATAATTTTATTAATTATGGAAGACCCTTATGCGTTATATTATAGTATAATAATATGTATATCTACATTTTACAGTACCTATATCGTACCGATTTACCCAGGATATCCGAGCGGTAACATGTCAGTTTTTAATGGGTTCGAATTCAAGATCTAGCAAATTAACATTTATTGCTTTTCAATGTGCGCTAGGGGTCAGAGTATGAACCTAGTGGATTGAGCAAGTTTCTAAGATCCATTTCCCGTAAAAACAAAAATATTACAACCCCACTCTGTGAAGGCACATAATATATTATGATCATCTGTTGAACATGGTGATGTATGTATGTACGACGTTCGTATTTCGTAACGAACGGGAATTTGTTTTGTACCTATATCACTTTCGGCTTCACTTGAAAATTTCAGAATTTTATTCTTATTATTCTGAATAAATTATTATTTATCAACAAAAATAATGAATATGCTCAGTATCACGTGTCTGGTTCCGGTCCACTTTGGTTGATGTCAATAGATTATGTGGATTTCGTTTACATGTTGTCATTTGTACGAAAGAAGATTGTTCGAAACCAGAACGCTGATTTACAAATGGCAGAATAGTATTCACCCAAATTGAATTTTCATCGTTGAGCTCTTTGCCGATGAAATAATTTGAATGAATTTAAAAATAAATTTAAAAAATTACATCGAGTAGGTATGTAGTAATTTTATCTTATATTCAACTGACGTTTACTTCTTTGAAAATACGTATATTTTCCCATTTCTATAATTATAATATAAGTTCCAATCATATTCGCCATGTAAATACATCGTAATATTATGTAGTAAAAATAAATTTCCTTCGCAGTGCAACGTTTTGCATATTATAAAATAATAATATAATAGCTAATACATTATCTATTAATATTAAGTGTCAAGGAATACTTGTTTAAGTTTTATGGCATAATAATCGTACACCCAGTAAGCCATCATTAATCCGATAGCTTGGTTAAAATATAATAATAATGATAGTGAGAAAACAAAATCTAACGCCTGATCTAGATGAAAAAAACGCTGCACACGTTTGTATAGACCGACGGGTATAGCCAGTTCATTCAGTTTTTATTAGAATTGTAAAATTTGGCACAAAACAATAACAGTATTGCTTTCGTAGAGTTTCGTAAAGAAAGAGCACAACGCAGCTATTTCTTTCTGAAATTACTTGTTATCTAGTTTATTATCGTTTTAAAGATGGTTTTATATGTCGGACAATAACTTAAGTGAGTCGCCTAGAGTTATAACATAACTCACATATTCCAAAAAATCGAGATTTAAGATAATCGCAAAAAAAAAACCGACCAGAGCACTGTTTCTTGTAATTAGAAGTAAAGTATTGAACTCAATTCCTTGAATTGAATCAGTGAGTCGATTTTCATTATTTTTTTAAAAATATATATATAATACTCCTAAAGCTGCAGACACATAGCAAACTATGAGAAATAGAGATCTTTTATTGGTTAGAAAAGCCTTGATGACAGAACTCACATTGTTCACACCAACAGTCAACTTTGTCAACGATTTTCACATGGTGTAATGTGACTTTTGATAGCAAAATAGATTAATTAATTACTTTAGAATCACAGTATATATAACTAAAAAATTAAAAAAAAATTGTAAAATGTGAGTTATGATTAGGCGACTCATTAGTACTGTAGAATTAACAAAAGCATTATATTGGAGTTCCAAGATGCAAAAAATTCAATTAATACATTATGTAAGGTCAATACATACCTACTATGTGGTGGGGATAGAAAAAGAGCTATGTATGTAATATAAAAAAAGGATGATAAAATTCAAAAGTATTAATTGAATAAAAGGGTTGAAAGTTTTCAATGAGGAAATCGTAAGGAGTAGAAAGCAATTATTGTGGTTGAAAATGTTATTAATTATTATAGTGTTATTTCTGTGAAATTTCGGTTCTAAGGGTCGTATGCATGAGATTCCCAAAAACCTTATAGGCTATATACTGCACGTTTGTATGCATGAGTACAAACGTAATTAGCTGTTAAGTGACGTCACGAATGGGATATCTCATGTGTCATGGTGTTCGTATTATGGCAATCTTATAAAATTTCATTCCCCGATGAATAATTCAAAATTTTGAAATTGTAAATGTGTCTGAAAGTGTGCGAACAGTACCATATAAATTTAATAATTATAAATGAATAAGTATTATGAACTTTAAATAATTTATCAGTTATTTTATCACATTTATTTTATAATTCTACTGTACGAAAGGATACAGTTTTACCAGTAAACATTTCCATATGGCAATACATACAGTTTTTGCCGGTAAAGCTTGACGTGAAAGTGACAGATTGAAGCAGCCATTTTGAATTTCGCGTGACGTCAGATTGCTTACGTAACAAACAGTGTTATACGTTATATGATGGAACATCGGTTAGATAGCTTATAAAGAATTGGGGAATCTCATACATACGGCCCTAATGCTCTTGACAAAGTTCTTCTTATCAGCTAAACATGAAACACCCAATCTTTTATACTGATGTTCTGAATACCAAGTGACAATTAAATTTTATATATAAAATAGAATTAATTTAATTTTGAATCATGATTTTACATTTATTTTCATTGACTGACTACCGACTAAGTGGCTTCTTCTTATTGTGCCATCCCCTAGCGGAGGTCGGCCACCATCAAGGCGATCTTATATTTGTCGTCTGCTACCCGGAACAGTTCGGTGGAGCTGCACTCGTACCAATCACGGAGGTTCTTAAGCCACGAAATGCGGCGCCGTCCTCTGATCTTTCCTTGAATGACAAGTTGGGGAATGCTGTATTTTTGTCCTCTCATAATGTGGCCGAGGTATTGTAGTTTCCTGGTTTTGATACTACGTAGAACTTCTCGGTCCTTCCCCATTCGATTGAGAACTTCAAGATTTGTCACCCGGTCAGTCCAAGGAATTTTGAGGATGCGTCTATACAGCCACATCTCGAAAGCTTCAAGTCTCCGTGACATCTCTGTGACATCATGACTAGGTGGCTAGACGGGGTAGAAATTACCTCCAAACTCTAGGTATGGTCAACTGGTAATCCAGGAAAATTGAGAGTATGGTAGAAAGCAACATTATACGTGGCCACAATGATTTGTCCACAAATTATTTCTGAGTTCCCTGGGTTTGTATTTATTCTTTTTTAAACTGGCTCTACAATTGAGTCGCCTAGGCCCTAGAGCCATAACTCATATTTTGCAATTTTGAAGTTTTTTAGTTAAATATACCAAGTTACTAACAAAACATACGATACAATATTTCACGGTGAAGTGCGAACGGCATACGGAAAATTATTCAGGGCATCGTAAAAAAAATCTTTATTTACGAAAAACTATGTGATGTATGTAATAGTGAGTTTTAGCTTTCTTCCACATAAAAGTGAGTAGTGTATGCTTTTTAATCTGTCCGCAGGTGCAATGTTATTGTTCCCGACGGTCAATTTGTAGTTATTTATAAACGCACATAATTACCAGTAAGGTTCAATAGTTTTGATAGAAAACAAGAAAAAGTGAAAGTGTTATCGAGCGAGATAAGGCGACACAACAGGCGATGCCCACGGTCCACGTTAGATATACTTACATCATACAATTTTATTATTCAATAATACGATCCACTTTTTGTTAGTCGTCCCGACTAGTTACAGCCGTCGAAGTGTAATTTTTTGGATGATAATTTATTCACGTCGAACATATTTCGCAAATTACAGAACGAGTTGGGCAATAGGTCGCTATCTGCATTTAGATTTCGCAATAAATGCTTTCCACTGAAGACAATAAACTCGCTTCGCTGTAGCCACCTACCTACTTTATAATAAATTGGCAACAGGCCAAATTGTTTCGAGAGCGGCAAGTGAATCAATAATCGTCAGTCATAATACTGTCTCTAAAGCAGGAAGATTTATATAGTACTTGTTATTAAAATACGCTGCAGTGATTAACAGATAGCCCTAACCTTCTTCTTCAAAGCTCTTTCCAAGCTGTTTCTATTACTCTCGACTCTCTAGAATGTCCATTCCGTTGTCATGTTGGAATTTTCCGCAGAACTGATTTTCGTCGAACTACCAATCTCTATCTCTACCCTTTGAACGTTTTATTCCACTAGGTCTAGCGATATCTATTTTTCGAACTGTCTTATTTTATTGTAATATATAGGTATAATATGAGGCACCACGGCCAAGTATTTTATCCTCGTCTACTAGCCTACCATATTTCATACAATGCAATAGACTGACTGAAATCATGTGACGTTAAGTCCATTTTATTATCTATTTTGTGGTCCATACGAAAAACATCACCATTCCTTGACCAATAATCCTAAATTTATTTACGTTAACGCATTCGCTGCTGAGTAGATAATGAGATTTTAATTAGCACCTTTAAAATGCACGTTAATTACATCGATCGGATGCCTGGTCATTACGCGCATGTGCGTCTTCAGCGTCCAAAGTATTAAGACAGATGGCGAGCTATGGTATATATTTCTGAAACCTTTTCAGATTGTTCTGTAATTTGTATAATACATCCCTACATATTATACGACAGCTGATGTTGTTGGCAAATTAAACTATTTGTATATATAATATAAAATAATCAAGTGATTAGATTAATATGTAATTAAAAATTATTTTTCTTAAGAAGGTAGGCTTTAAATAATCGCCTAGTATGGAGTCTTCGCCATTGATTGATAGGAAGCTCCTGAAAAAATAGTTTACAGTAGGTACCTAGTGTCACCCCCCCCCCCCCAATTGTCACCAATTACGGGATGTCCTCTGGGGGTCTAGAGAGGCCGGAACCATTTTTGAGCTGACTTATAGTAATGGTCGATTACGAGAAAATAAAAATACCTGGCAACGTTGTTTGTCCGAATGTCAAAAAAGGCAAGTGTATACCGCTTTTGTGGTGAGAGATCGCTTGCAGCGCTAAAGTGCTTTTTCGCTTCGAGCGATATCTAAAAGCACTTTTTCACTGAAAGCGGTCGAAAGCGAAAACATGATTTTGGCGGGCAGACGCTTCCAGATATCGACATTGTAAACAGATACATTTCGTCTTCCGCAAAAATTATTAAAACTATATAAAATGTAACCAAATAGTAGTAACTAAATTTAAAAAATCGCCATTTTCGACAATTCTGAGGCGTTATTAATTTGTTGACTCCCAAGTCCTAATGACAGACGATGACCAGCAACCAGCGTACTGAGCGAGGAGAGGAATGCGTCTTCTCATTCTCGACTTGACGGGAGATGACACTAGGTACTTTCTCGTTGTACTGACAATAAAATTATGTTGTTCGGTTAGATGTAATTTCATGGATGTTATTCGATTTCTGAATAATTTAATCAATCACGAATTTGTATTGACCATGGAGCGAGACTAACTATCATATCGATCGCCTGCAATTCAAATTGAAATCAATCGGATTCAACGATTAGTTGGATGTATTAAAATAAATGCTTGCACAGTGTTACCACACACAATAATACTATTTCCCCATATATTATGGTGTGCATTCAAAACGTATAGTACATATCAACAAAAGGGCGTGCAACAGTCATGAAGATTCCCCAACACAAACATTTTCAGAGTTTTTATTTTTATTCAATTTCTATTAATTATTATACATACGTGGATTTTCCATTCACTACCCGCACGCCTATATACCTACATACTTATGAGGTCGTATAACCAGTGACGTCTCGTGGGGGTAGGCAGATTGAGCGTCGCTTGGGGGCGGCAGTTACTCGAAGGGCGGCAAATCGAGGAGAATCATTCGGTATATATAGAAATAGCTAAATAAGCTGAGTACCTAGTTAATAACGAAGATAATCTTTCCTTTTCAAAAATTAACTCATTGGTTGGAAACAAAATGTATTAATTAACATAAAAGGTTTAACAGGACTGTATTTTTTTCGTCGGGTTTACGATGTCTAGTTTACTTCCGTTGCCCTTCGATGACCTTGGTGACCAGAAACGACACGAGCACGGATGATAAAAAATAGGGCGGCATTATGGCCCTACGCAGGGGCGGCATTTTGTCTAGGGACGTCACTGCGTAGGTATAACAAGGTCGTTTGAAAGAAAATCATATTATTTTTTCATATTAAAATATATAACTAGTGGTTGTTAGCCGGATCGCACATACTCGTCCGACTGCAACACGTCGAATATGTCGATGTGATTTCGTTGGTATTCACAAAACAGTTTCATGTACCTACTTCTGCATACAGCTCGAATGCGATATTATAAATTTTGATCAACATCCAAAAGCATTTGCATATGAATCAGCCACGGTATTAGAACCTGCTCCCCACGGTATTTAAGGCAGGTGTTCTTCGACTGCATACTTCACTAGGTAGGTACTGGATACTTTTCGATCTTTTATTCAATTTACTGTAAACTGTTTTCTTTCTGTAGTACCTAGTGGCAAAGCGTTCGCACTTGAAACTGTGGGTTCGAATCGTACATTTGGTAAAAATTTCATATTGTTGTGCAGTTCAGAGAACTCACATACATACTGGGTAAGGTTAGGGTTAGACGAAAGGATATTAACTATTCACAATACAAACTCTGTTAATAGAACCATTATTCTATCGACCTTTGAATAAACTCAACTTGGGAGCGAAAATGGTAAATAGCTTATAAGTATGTGTGTGATTCAGAGCAAGTACCTACATACTTAATTTTATCTTAAATAATCTTTTAAAACTATTTTTATTCTGTGGATACCCAATAATCAGCCTAGGAGCGAAAATAATAATTTACAATATTTTCTTCGTCTATTGAATGGGTACAAATATCCCATTCTGTAGAATGCACTAAATTTCTTATTCAGACAATCAATCGCGACAGATTCAAATGGTTATTCAAACAACTAGTACCTACTGACATACTCACTGCGTATTGAGTATTTTTTTATAATCACCATACCAAAACAAGAATGATTGTGTGTTTGTTTCACCACAAGAATAACGTTATATCTCCCCACGGTCGTTCAACTATTCTCGGACACTTGCTTTTAATTTTTCCTTTTGTCCATTCCTGAATGGTGCAGCAGCTATAAAGTAAACAATATTCAAATACCAAAACACTAAGTACCCACTAAAAACAGTGGCACGGCACTGCTGGGAGAATAGTTGGCATTCCTCGCTCAAAACTGGATATTTGATTATTGTAAGCGTAAAAGTTAGCAACGCGCGTGCGCAACTTAGTTCTGCCACCTGATTGGTCGTCACACCCCCCCGCCGACCGAATGCAGCTCCCCCTCGCCGTCACTTCGCATAAAATCCTGCTCCCGGTGATAGCAATTAATCGCTCATTTCATCACAGATCGATACATTTTCAGGGCACGAAATGGAACGGAACGCACCGGAGCGCCGTTCCGGCTCGTGAAATTTGTAAAGCTATCGCTCCGTCTCGTGGAAAAAATATGTTGACCGTCTGAGCTAGATAGGCCATAGAATAAAAAATCTGATAGACTTATTTTTATAAAATACACATACGATTTCATAACTATGTCAATATCTTCAGAAAATTTGTCGAGCGCTCCGGTTCGTAAACTTTTCCATTCCGAGCGCTGTACATTTTGATAGTGCATGATTATTTACTATGTCTGTTTTTGGAATTTCTCTGCACTTCATTAAAATAATATAATGTGTTTTCAAAACCAGTCGCACTGCGTTGTAAAGAAATTTAGGTCGTTGTCTTTAAAGTTTTGTTTTATACGTGCGGACCACTGTAAATAGGAGAAACGTTTTGCGGACCGCTAACGCAGAAATAAAAAATGCTATTTGGTACAAATCGGTTTACGGGAAGCCAGGCGGGAACCGCGCCAATTTTCATAGCCGATTTTGCCAAAATTCATGAATTCAATAATGAAAACCTAACCTAACCTAACTGAACTTAACAAATAATCGAGTACTTATATCGGCTATTTTCAAAATTTCTTTGCCGCTGGCTTCCCTTAAAACGACAAGAACCTATTATTTATAGGTATAGTACGATCTGAATTTTTCGGCGTTGCTCGAATGGATAAAAAGATAATACTTAAATGAAAAAGAAATTTCTAAAATTTTCATATTCAAAATAAAATTTTGTTTAAGTATTTTTTTAATTTAATAATATAAAACAAAAATCGGTGTGTGTACTTATTGTACTCGTTACGCCAAAGAAGTATAACTTTTAACGCGCGTACATAAGTACACACACCGATTTTTTTTAACCCCTGCCTACTCTAAACTACAATCGATAAAAAATATTCTTCTATCTATAAAATATCTAAAATTATGTATGGTTTAATGCCATATTTTTAGATATTTTGTTGAATATTTTTTGACCATTATCTACTATGGCTTGGATTAGGCAAGGTATAATTAAATTTAAAAAATAATAACAAACACCATCTACACATTGTAGTCTTAGTGCAATGAAAACAAATACGTTTTACAGACAAAGCTTAGTGAGCACTACTTATGTTGGATCTTAACAGGCTACCTCCACCCTTCGCCATTGACTCGTAGGTTTGTTAATTAATAAATACCATTTATTTTTAATGTTTTTTTCGATACATATTGATAAATCGAAACACTCTATAATATATTTTATCTTTTCTCGGTTGTTCCCTCATGGCTGAGGATCGTGACCACTCTGAACTACTGAGCGACCAAGACTCACGCATAACTTATATCAGTTGATTCTGTTTAATTGCACGATTCATGCTTTTGTATTTAAATGTCAATATTAGCTAAGTATTAATAATTACACAGTGCCTTAGTGTATAGAAATATCGAGCCTTGATATCGCAGAAAAAAATATCTATGGTTACAGTAAATGTCCACTTTAATTATAGTCAGTAGAGTATTATAACTAGATATACCTAGGTATTTGATTAATAATGCGGTTTAAACTGAGTGATACCTGACAGATTATAATTAATATTGGTTATTTATCAATCAAGACAATTGGTAACTATAATAAATAATATTCGACAGTGTTTACATATTGCAGGAAATGAGGTGTTACTCCTAATATAAAATTTATTTATTACACAGTTAAATGTAAATAAAGTGAAAAGGTGAACACATTAAGTGTAATAATATAATATTATTTATAGTACAGTTAAGTTTTATACACAAATTATATTAAATTAGCAATTAGATAACGAAAAGAGAGTATAAAACCAATGTAATAGGTAATGCAATATTTTTTTGATCTGTCATAAGTTATTTGAATCTATTTCCTTATAAAGTTAATTTTTTGAAGTTATACTTCTTTTGGCGCGTGACCATGTTCAATAATTAGAATGTTACATTCTTAAATCTTGCGAATTATTCGTTGAATAAAAAATATAGTTAATTAAAAATTATTAGCAAGTTCAAGTAGGTTACGACAAAAAATCTTGGAGTGATCCGTGACGTCATAATGTAGTAAATAAATATAGTGAAGTTATAATATATTTTCTCAGAAGTGTTTTCAAAATTATGAATGTACATAAACATTAGTTTAAATAATTTGAGGTCGTTTAATGCTCTCCGAATATTTGACAGGAATTATGTAGTTTTAATAAATTATATTTTAAAATAGTAATGTCAAGTTCACACTATTATAATGATTATTATCGTACTTGTAGTTGCATCTAGGTGCATTGATAATGTGCATAAGCAAGGAAGTATAAAATAAACCGAAGGTAACATTAAAGTTTCGATAACGAAATGCAGAATGCAGTTCTGGTGCAATGTGAACAACGAGTGACGTGAAGTGAAACGTATAGCATGTATCTCTCGCGCTATCCACTACCTATAGAACTTCCCGGTTCTCAACAGTACCGATTGACAGTGGCGAAGAGTACCTGTTGGACGAAATAAATGACGAGATAATAAAAATAATATATTATGCACATCAATGGCTAGTCATCAGTCCTAGCATGTTTGGTGGTGTGAGTTTTCACTACTTTTTTTCATTTCTCGAGATCCGAGAATTTTTGAAATCAAGAATGTTTTTAGCGATTCCAGTTAAGAAAATTTTTGATCGGGATATTTAATAAATTACGTTCAGAATCAAAATTGCGAGCATTTTTTTTAAAAATGTATTTCGTAATTTTTGTTAATAATCAAAGCGAAAGTTTTTTAGCTCTTTCGGCCAACACAACCTTTTATGATGAGCGCATTTTATACCTACATTTTCACGAAAAGTCAACAAATTAAATATGATCTCAGTTCAGGAACAGAACTGAGAAACTTTTGATATACTTGCCCAATATAATTGTTGACAATTAATATATGACATGAAAATATGTACAGAGAAATTTCTCATAATTAAAATAAGGATACAAAGTGGTTACTTATAATCTACAGTTCTGATTTAGGTACTTTTATAGGGGGTCTGGTTTAATATTTGTATCAGATATCGGGAGGCGAAACCATTTTTACTACGTTTTTCTTAGCTCATATTCTTGTTTGTCATGTGGTTGTTTATCCAGTACAAATCTTGCAATCGATTTTTAACTAACTTCCCGATTAGTTAGACATTTGAAACTTTTAGAATATATCAGAACATGATGCCAGTGCATTCTTTTAATACTTTTAGCCATCTTTAAGTAGAATTGAATTCATTTTCATTTAATTCTGTTTTGTATGAAAAGTTTTTTTGGAAGAAATCCGTAATCCAATCCACTAATATTGATTTTTCTTATTTTGTTAACTGTCAATTCATGGTGGAACTGCATTGTATTGTTGTTTTAATTTTATAAAACGCAATTTTTTTTGTAGTACTTATTCCACTTTTCTTCAATAGATTAGGACCGGTTTCGTCCGCCTCAGATGGACATTTTCAACTAAAAATTGTTGAAAATGTCCCTCTGAGGCGGACGAAACCGGTCCTAATCTATTGATTAAAAGTGGAATAAGTAATCCAAAAAAAATTGCGTTTTATTAAATTAAAACAACAATACCAATATTATTGGTTGTTAAGGGTGTGGTCCTAGCAACTAAATTTTTAATATATACGTGCGTTACTATGGAAATCAATATGAAATATCAAAATAACATTTCAGTATTCTATATTTATTCAGGATTTCTATCAAGTACAAAAAAAGTATTTATTAATACATAGAATTGTCAAGTTTATATGATTCAACAGAAAATTAAAAAAACGTGGTATATAAAAAGTTATTTTTATCTTGTAATTATTTTTGATGACTTTTAATTCATGGAAATCTCGAAAACTACTTTTATTCATGACAATTAAAATATTATTCTTCAAGTATCGAGGGTCCTGCGGATTTGGAGCTCTTTTAGGTCCAGGTCTGAATATAAATAAGGTAATACTTTTTACTTATACCTACTTTTCTTCCACGTTCACTCGTTAAAGGAAGATGGACACCAAGTGAAGTTTCACAAGGATTTTTGGAGTCACATTGACATTTTTATTTGTCTAGATTCTAGAAGACAAGCAAATTTAGTGATTGTTACACAGAAACTGGTGTTGCAAGGATTCTAAACGATAATAGTACGCATCGCAAATACAACAATAATTTTACTTCGTTTCTATGACGCAATGAAATACAATTTCATCACTAGGACAATAAGTGCAACGCGATATATTGTACCTATAGGCGGATAACTATGAAGCGTTCTTCGGCACATTACAAGTCAGAGTTAAATGAGGTATTGCATCACACCCACAATAAATAATATGAGATGCTAAAATATCACTATCATTATCCCGACAACCTTAGGTAAATCCTGGCTTCCTTTTACATAAGTCATAATAGAGCTTGGGGATATTCAATTTTTTTTTTCGTGATTTGAGAATTCTTTTTTAGTTTTTCGGCAGGTTTTTTTCCTCCGTTTTGACTTATTTTTATTTATTTTGGTTAACAATTTCTCAAATTCTCAAGAATCTCATTGATGATTTCGGATAATTAATTTCTTGAGAATCGAGAATCGCTATTTATGGTTATTTCTCGAGAATTCTCGATACGAGATTTTTTGATCACACCACTTTCTCCTACTTCTGTTTTCATCTATCCTTATGACAAATTGGTTACTTTCCATTTCGATACGACAAACATCGAGTCATCAGAAGTCCCACACAGCCCCACATAGATGGATGGCATGGAGCTGTTACTGTTGATCATCTGGATGAGAACATCATAATAGTATGACTGAGTGTCGTAGAGACAAAGTATTGAGGAGGCCAGTGCTCACTGTGGGGTAGTGTCATCGAATTAAAAGATGGGCGATTCAAGAAGCAGTCCTTGATTATTGTATTTAAATTGTAATCTTTAAGTCTGTCTGGTCTAGAGGTCTATTCACTCTCGCCGTTTGTAATAATTGGCAACTAGCGAATGCACCATAGTGCAGTGGTGCAATCGACACCGTCGGGCATATTTCACCTTATCGGTATCTCCAAAGTGCATCGGGTAAAACATAAGGTATCTGCTGTCCGGGAAAAGT
The DNA here is from genome assembly GCF_057557595.1 of Rhyacophila brunnea. NCBI lineage: Eukaryota > Metazoa > Arthropoda > Insecta > Trichoptera > Rhyacophilidae > Rhyacophila > Rhyacophila brunnea. The sequence continues at coordinate 61,863,009 of NW_028232751.1, forward strand.
AACCAGCACGGCGGACCAACTCTCTATGAAAGAGATCGCTAACATTTTCAACAGGTGAAAATAAAAATGGAATATACATAATTTTAAAACACTTCTTAGAAATTTCTTCTTTGAAATATAATAATAATAATAAATAATATAATAAAATTATTCGTTGAATAAAAAATATTTTATTAAAAATGGAATAGGTACCTATTTAATAATTTTTGAATACTCTGCTATATAACATCCCAATAATAAAGTGGAAATACGATGTGCCAGAATAAGTCAAATACATAACCGAGAATGCGCTATAATCACTCCTATTGTAATGTAGGTAGGTACATTTTTAATTAGGTACTGATTGATTTGAGTTGCCCCATCTCCACCCACCATGTATATGCAGCCGCGGTTTATGCACGTAAACTCATAAACGTGAACGATTTTAGTGCCACCCTTCCTTGTCCCGAAGTTATGCTGCATGGGACTGATGAGCAACCATGCACATTAGTGCTTAAAGAAAGAGTTTTAGAAAATAAAAAGAATCTTGACTTGCTCTGCCGTCATTTGTCTTTAATGACATGAAGTGTCCTCTGGTACTGTCTGTATGTATTTCATATTAACTTTGCAACCGATAACACGTTGCAAAAGAATTGCATTATATCATCATATTCGATCATAGTAAGGTCGAGGCACTGAATTGCGAGTTACGATTGTAGTTATCGATTATCTTCAAATGCAATGCGGTAACAGTTACATTAAATTGAATATTTCTTTCAAGTCAATTAATTTATTACCATTTCCCAACAATCAGTTTTCTATTAGCACTACGATCGAAATTCACAGTTTCGTGCCCCGGCCTGAATATAGTCGGCCTTGGCCCGATCCTAAGCGGATCATATGGGCCTCCACAGAGTGGAGGTTGTAAAAACAGATTTTTGTTTTTACGATAAATTATTGATATTAGCCACTTGCTCAACCTATTAGATCCTTAAACAACCTGTGAATTTCCCAGACCCGGGATTAAAACCAGGAATCCTCAATATTATAAGCCGAGACGCTACCGGTCGGCCATTGTAGCTATCATATTACAGCTTCCCATTTATTTTTATGTGAAGATTAATTAAAAATGCATGTTTTTATTGCGATAGTAAACTTATCTAAGTTGAATGTATTTGTCTGATATAAATAATTGTAGATACTAAAGTATTAAAATCCTAAATTAAATATATTTTTATTGAAATAGTACTAATAGATCATTAGAGAAGAATTCGTCATGGCGTATCGACAATTAATTAATAATCTTAAACTTAATTTTAAAGTTGACTTACTCAACGTAGGTATTTATGTATTGACTTGACGGCAATGATAGGTTTGGAGGCACCCTTGCATATATTTTGCCTATGCGATAAACGCCACAAATAAGCAAGATTTGTCTGATTTTACACTATGAATGTGTTATATATTATACCTATTGGTAACAATATGCATCTCTTTAATATTGTTATACCTACTTACCGACCAAGCGACTGCCCCGCCTGCTACATGGAAAACCCGTACTGGTTTAGAGGAATGACCGGAGCGCACCGGAACGCAGCTCCGGTTCGTGAAATATGAAAAAGTAATTGAATTAAATTACTCATTATGACGTGTATTAAACCCCGTTTTGCATGACAAAGGTTTAAATACTGTTATTCCATATGACCGTTTAAACTAGAGAATACATCTAAACCACTTTATTTGTACATACTATAGGTACATAAAATTAGATAGGTAAATAATTTTTATAGGTATTTCCTGAAAATTATCGAGCTCTCCAGTTCGTATAATTTTCCATTTCTGGCGCAGATCTGCTGCTATTCTTAATGTTGAACATCTACAATTTACATTTCACCATTGTGATGTAAATAATATTATCATAGTAAAAGTGAACACTTACGGTCATTGTTGAGCGTCGCTTCTGTGTTCTGACATTGCATCCATAGGCCATCCGCGTGCTCGGAATTGCCCGCCGTTTAGCTTTTATTATTTGCCAGCCTTTATAAAGATTAATTTGCACTGTTTACAACATTTGCGAAACGCATTACATGCAAGTCACTGGCTTGCGTAAACGAACGTACTCTTTCGAACCTTTCCCTCACACGGGTGTGGTCGAGAGGGGTTGGGGGGGGGGGGGGGGTTGTGCGCTGCTGGACCGCCACAAAGATTTTTGAATTTGATATTTTTTATTAAATTATTTTTATTCAATGTTTTTTTTACCATGTCCGATCCTAATAAAATCATATGGGCTAGACGGCTAGATGAATAGTCGGATAGAGGAAGTTTTGATAGGAGGCCAAAACCCGTCAACGGTTATAGTGCCATAAATGATGATGATGTTATACCATATAAAAAAGTGTTGTTCAGTATGCTACGAAGAATTTATTCTTTCAACGGAATGCCGTGACGCGAACAAGGTTGGGAAGCTCTGGACTGTACAGTATAATATTATTATATGCCATTGATCAACAGGAAATACGCTATCGTACCAATCAACTTCTATTAACTAGGTACAGTGTAAGAACATTATTTACCTATTTGCTCGTTCATAATTGGTTTCAAGTATTCTTAAATATTTTATGTTACTATTGTAAGAATTATGAGCTTTTGTTTTTGGTTGTGTTATTTCATTAAAAGCTTTTGGTTTATTCAAGTGGTCTGTTAATTACATTGCAAAAATCTATAGTAATTGATTGCGATGAATGACAATCAAAATGATTACATACTAATACCACCACATTACATTGTACATGTAGTGGTGGGAGCATTTGAGATTTGGGATAATAGTGGCGGGCGCACATCGGATTTCTAAAAATTCGACAAAACATTATCTTGAATAGGTATCTAAAATTTCTTCTTCAATTTTTGGTGTGTCTTTTTGATGAATTTCCGCTATGGAATTAGCAATGGCAATGTGTATTAAAGGATTTAAAAAAAATGTAACCATCGGTTCGATATTGGAAAATTGCTGGAATCTATTTTCAAATTACTCTAAAAGCGTCTTAAGATGAGTAGTAAATAATTTTACGTCAAAAGTATTTTCACTAATCACTTTTTACATTCTTGGAAAATCTACAAGAGAATTTTTCGAAAAAATATTTATCCAAAACTTTAAAAAGTTTTACAAAAATTTTAGTTTTGAAGGCTTTTCTAGAACTAATCATTTCTGCTATATCTTTATTTTTTCCCTGAAGTTCAAGATTTAAATTGTTTAATTTTTCATAAATATCAGCCAAGTCCATCAGCCAATGATGGTTATCTAATTGTTCGAATGTTATAAAATTAAAATATCTCAAATCTCAAAAATATGATTATTTTGTTGCGATTTCAATAAATAATTTTATTAAAATATTTTCTTTTCTCGTTATTTAATGCTTTGCCGGGAGCGCATGGAAAAAGGTGCGCGGGGCGCCCGCAGGCACGCGGTTTTAAGAATCCCTGCTCTACAACGAGCTTTAAACTAGTGCTTTTTCTGGTTCTGCTAATATGCATAAAAATGTAATGTCCCATTGCCATACGTAAGCACTTCCTATCACAGTAAGAACCGAACAAATGAATTTGTGTATATGAAAGAGTCGCATATTTACAAGTAAGTATTAAAACTAACCCCAATCAGTATAAAAAGCTAGTGACCCCGTGAGTCGTCGATTTAACGCCACCTTCCCCTAACGAAATGATACTACACTAATGTTATTATAAGTAATAACATTTTTACCCTTCAACAGAGCCGGAATATAAATTAAGGATATTATATGGAATCGACACAACCAGTAATTTGGATGAAAACACTTGTGCGAATGAATATTGACCGAAATTACCAGGTTAAATCACAAATACTGGCAGTAACGCATTCAGACTAAAAGAAAATTGACGAATTTTAAAACATGCGGCGATTAATTTCTGTTGAAAAAATTCGAATAAATTAATATTTGGCAACCGTACGGTGGGGTTACATGTAAATTGTACGTAAAACATTTCACCGTGGCACAGTTCGCCGTGAGTTTTCTATCGGAAAGAGATGACCATTTATACTATACGGTCTCCAATTTTAATAGATTTGATATGTATAACATTAATTCAATTTTCATAGCTGATTTTACATAGAAGCTTAGTATACGGTTGCCCTTACTATTTGTAAGATGCCAAGTTGTGCTACCATAAAACCGCATCGTCAAAATGCAATTATCGAATAGGCGGCATTTTCAAATGCCGCCTATTCTAAATCCCTAGTATATATATATATAATGAATGATATCATACAATTTACGAGAAACGTTTTGCCAATGAATTCACGGTAAGTAACAAGTTACAATTTGATAAGCACTAAGCTTATCAGTTATCCTTGTACTTAACTAGTCGACTGATAAGATGATAATATTATTACTCTGAATATCGTGAGAATGTTACTTTGACTCAGATTATCCGAAATATACTAATTTAGATAGCAAGAAAGTCGCCGCTAAGTCTACTTTATTCACGGAACTTAAAAATACTATTCATCGGTTTACAATATGTAAATTGTACGTGAATTTCACCGAGGCACAGAAAAAGATGACCGTATACTATACGGTCTCCAATTTTATTAGATTCAATATGAACATTAATTCAATTTTCATAACTAATTTTGGTAAAATTCATGAATTCAAGAATGAAAACCTAACCTAACCTAACAAATACTCCAGTATATCGGCTATTTTCAAAATTTGTTTGCTGCTGGCTTCCTGTAAAGTGTGAACCGACAAGAACCGTGTTTTATTTAGATATGAATTTTATGTCAGTATTATACGACCCAAAGAAGTTGGACGGTCTTTAATATACGGCCAAATATATTATCCGGTGAAGTGTGATACGGCGAACTGCACTTGTACTAGTTTTCGGACACGCTATTCATCGAATTATGGATACAGTTCTAGTTGGGCATTATTATTTTAATGTCCGTATCGTTTACCTACTCACTCTAATTTATTGCGGCTCTGATTTGATTGAACGACAGACCAACATATGCGTATTTTACTTATATATCTCCCCTGTATAATGCACTGAATTAATGCATATACATAAAATATATAATTATTAGTAATATAATATATATAAATAATAAAAATACCTTCATAACCATCGCATTCCAGGCGCTGATGTTTACCATTTTTAGCTACTTATGTACGACGAAATGCTCTAACAATTAAGATGCAATTGAGATGTTATTTCAAATTTTATTGATACCGACGATCTTATGCATATTTGCAATTTCTCACATTTTTTTTTTGTTTCAATGAGCATTTCTAAATTAAGTATCATTTTGGCATCTGGCCATGTGACCAAGGAATTGCAGAACTTAATAGAGACTCATTTTACTTTTACACCAAATTTACCATTATTTCTTCCAGAACAGAGACATTCGTCCTTGGCTTATACTTCAGCTGGGGTACGGTCTAAAACGATCGTGACTACGTGAAGCAAAGATTGTGCAAATGACGCGTGCAGAACAAAACATAATTTGTCATAAAAAGTCAACATGCGTCCATTTAATGTTATCTTTATTGTTCTATTACTAATAATAATATTATATTCATTGACATGTTTTCTTTTTCAAGTAAATGGGTAACGTTTTTTAGTTATATTTACACGATATAAGAATTAATTCCCCCGTCGCCATCACAAAACAAATTGACGTATTCACAGCTCGACTTTCGCTCTGCGATTGCCAGCCAGTCCGAAATTTAGTCGCACCTATAGTTGAAAATTATTTGCCGTTTCACTGAAGTACAGTCTTAATCTTCTATTTTATTTTTTCGAATCAAGCTAGTAATATGCCACGGTGGTGTACTTATAAAATGCACTAATTTGATTCTGTGGGTAGCGGGTTCGAATCAAGCAACACGAAAATATCATATGAATGGGTCCTTATTTTTTTTATTAAAACGTATGAGTATGTAGGTACTCACCAAAATTTAAAATTGCAATCTGTTTAATAATACTTATAAATTATTATAAGTTCGTATAATAAATATGGTGAATGGTAAGCATATTTTATAAAAAAATATTGTAATATTTTACTTTTTACTTCTTAATAAAAATAAATTTGCCTAATGTAGCCCTGCGCACGTTTCGTATTAGCCCCCTAAATGTTTTCCCGTAATTAGGATCAAATTGATATTTTTGTTCCGTTTACGACCTAGCGTAAAAACACCAGGGGGGGGATCGGGTGACCCGTGACTCCGAAGGGGTGACTTTAATGTTTAACTTGAAATTATTACACCTTCAATATTTCAACCATCCAAACGAAGGGGGATGAGCTCACTATTTTGCCATTAATAATACAGTACACAAGTTAGACCGCGCTCAAGTTACTATTTGTATTATTAAAGAATGAAGTCCGTTTTAGATAATATTTTTAATTTTGTATATTTTTTTATGGTCAGTATCGATCCCGTTGGTTTCATGAATCATTATTGGCTATTATATAATCTTGAATCGTGCAGAAATCTCCCCAGTATCACATATCTCTCCAAGTATTCATATCTTTATCCAGTATAGTCGCGTCTCTATTAACACAATCACGACAATTACCTAGTCTTACAATTTATATTCTTCACCAAGTATTTGTTGTCAGTAGTATGCAGTAATCTTACTCAATCTGCTCATTCTGAGTGTCCCAACTTAACAAACGACCTTATTCTTGGGTCCGCAAACAAGAGATAAGGCTCTACCGCTCTGAAAATCCTTTTTTTCTTAATATTAAAATATGATTTTATTGATAGGCTAAATTAAAACAATTTTAAAAAAAAGAAGATAATTTGTTTACAAGAATTCTTAAAACTTTTTCTGCAATAGAACACTTTGTAAATCCTGACATTTTAATATAACTTATAATAAACGATCTTGGGTAAATAATAGGTACATAATCAATAAATTTAAAAAAATGTGGAAAATCAATAATTATTTTTAAAACAACACATAACAATATAAGTGAATAAAATTCTTAATAAGTTCGATGATTTTGGTTTTATTAAATTGCGATTCATCTTGATATCAGGCACAATATTAGAAAATTGATTCTCATACTATCTGGTGTGGCGTCGAGCCTGTTCATAGACTTGACTTCATTTTTAGCATAATTATGCTAAAAATCCTGCTTCGCATGAATATGTCGTAGTAAACGGAACTAAAACAATATTAGCTTGTTTTGACACACTGGCCTACTATTTACGGATCACTTATTCAAGTTCCGCGGAACATTGTTTGGGAATCCCTGGCTAGATAATAGTGATGAGCTGTAATATGAACATATCATGTCATACCAACGTTTTAAGAATTAGACGATAACAAGTTAAATATTACTAAAAAAATGGTAGAGACAGCGTCGTGGGTCCCAGGTTCAAATCCTGGGTCTAGCAAGTACATAGGTATATCGTTTTTCAATTTGTGCATTTGTTAGAGTTAGAGTATGGGTCTAATAGGTGGAGCAAGGTGCTGACATCAATTTCTCGTAAAAACAAAATCTGTTAATACAAACTTCCACTTTGTGGAGGCCCATTAATACGATCTTATTAGGATCGGACATGGTCGAGAGAGACATAGGTAGTAATTACTTATGTTAATAAAAAATCTACTACAAATCTCATCGTAGAGCTCATAGTTGTTGATTGAATTTATCGAAACACGGGACTTATTGGATTTGCGAGGGATAGTAAATTTCTTTGATCTGAATGAGTTCTGACTGTTTCAATAACAAAGGTTGTATCTATTCCCTTGATCTGTTGAAGCTAAAAAATACTATAATTATGTACCAATATTGTGGAATTCGCATTATTCGATTTAGTAGATTTTCACGTCGAGATTGTCCCTAAGTTAACATAAGACTTCTCTAAAATAATGCACTTGCAACAATTCATCATTAGATATAGTAGCCAAATTAAAGGGGTGAAGTAATGACATGAGATACGGATAGAGAAGCGCCTACATACAGCCGTTGTCAATCACGCAGGTTCACTTGAATATTATAGGTACTAATGAACATGTCTAAAGTCACTGACTGGACGTGCGTTGTCTATCAAATCGAGTTGGTCTATTTTTTCATCGTGTATGTATGTCTACTTTATATAAGAAGATAATCTGGTTTATTTATATTATGCTCTCTTCTTTTGCAGGTAAGACCTTCAAACCCATTCCGTGGTGATCACAATGTTATCTGACATATTATATAGCCAACAGCCTGCCGATGTGTAAGTCGTATTTTTTCAAATAATTATATATTTTCTTAAATATCTACGGTGCCAATAAAAACGAGACCAAGTCAAAATTATATAAAATATTAGTGTGATTACAAATTAATATTGTGCTTGTTTAAACAGTTCACAGAGTCAGCGCAGTACTTTTTTGTGCTCTGAACAGAAACTGAAAATTGTGTTCCCTGAAGTTCAGATCAAAATACATCAGATCGTTGAACATTGAACATTGTATACAAACTGTTCAAAACTTGTATCAAAATTATTTCCGAACATTTAATATGTTCTCAATTTTTGATTTTTGTTTCCCAACACGGATGGGAAGCATTGAACATAACTCGGCTCTTTGCACCACGCGGGGAGGCTTCGCCCCCCTGGGCCCCTCAGATGATGGTTATTTAAGCTATGACTGCTAAAATTATTAAACATGGAACATGCTTTGTTTAATGATTCTCTAAATGCTGGTTTCCCAAATTCGAAAGAAAATTATTGGTCAAAGAAAATAAAAATAAATTGAAATTAAAAATAGAATGTAGGCTACTGAACGTAAAATGAAAATAATCAGCGCGCGGGCGGACTGCGCGTCTATAGTTATTCTACGTTTGTTTTTCATAACGCTTTTGCGTCGGAGATAATGAGTAGAACATGTTCCATGTTAATATACAGACGCTCTTGGTCTCGACTAAGCTTTAGTAAGAAAATATATTCTTTCTGTTTGCTATATAGCAGTGGTCTCCAAACTGTGTTCCGGGGCACCTCTCTGGGGGTTAATCAAAATCGATAAATAGACCTAGACTTCGACATATTGTGTAAAACAATGTAATTATTTCAAGATATATATTTCTAAGGATGGGATGGGGTTCCCCGAAAAAAACTTATTGAGGGTTACGTGAGTCGACAAAGTTTGAGGACCACATACATCTACCTATTCAATATTACAAGATTTAAGAATGTTGGATATTTATTGTAGGAACAACCTCAGAAACATATAAGTAGATATATACAAAAATTTAGAAATGGTTGGACTCATATCTTTCACTTTCCCGGTGGGTGCTCTAGCATTTATGATATTGATTGAATTAATTATAATGACTACGTTTTTCAGAGGTATTTCATGCGTAGAGCACTCATCCGAATGTGAGATCGGGCCCCACTCTAAATTTTTCTGTTATGTAGGTACCTACCTAAAGTTTTTCAAAATTATGTTTTTTGTAAATATATTTCAAACATTGTAAGTATAAAAACTGTTTACAAGTTTAAATTTGTATTACACATTTGTTGCAAATCGCGTTATATTTTACTCTATCTGGCTACCTATCTACGTATTCCTACTAGCGATATCTTTTTTTTTTTGACCATGTCCAATCCTAATAGGATAATATGGGCCTCCACAGAGTGGACGTTTGTATTAACAGATTTTATTTATACGAGAAATGGATGTCAGCCACTTGCTCAACCTATTAGGTCCATACTCTGACTCATACACAAATTGAAAAACAATGTATGTACTTGCCAGACCCAGGATTCGACTCTGGGACCCTCGACATTATATTATATTATATTCCTACCTGAAAATTAAATTCTTTTTTTGTATTCTTTTATATTTTACTGATAATAATATAGTTTTTAAGCCATGAAATGCGGCTGCTACTGATTCAATTATACTTTTATTTTCCAATAAACATCAAGTACGAAGAAATCAAACCACAAAATCAAATCAACCAAAAAATCAACATCTTCAATCTTTCTCAATGATAACTGTATCATCCTCGATGGTATTGACCTTTACCAGCTATTTCCCTGATTATTATATATTTTTTCAATCTTATTGTTGGTATTTTCAAATTAGAACAATACGAGTAGATAAAATATGTTCATTTTTATTAATAAAGTTGAATAGATCGAATTTTTTTTATAACTATCTACGGCTTTTTAAAACTTATATCACCTTTTTCCGAACATGTACTAAGCAATTTTCTTACGGAATGCACAGATAAATAAAATGCCAGTTGCCAAAGACAAAGATTTATTATTTTACTACGGTCAGCTCACATAACCCAAACAACACAAAGCACGCCGAATGTCTTGAAAAATTGAATGCGCGCTATTTACATGACACTTTAATCGTAATGCATATGATGATACAGACGTAATAATTAAATAATTACAAGTTTACAGTTTACAATTTTCTGTTGAATCATATAAACTTGACAAATCAATGTATTAATAAATACTTTTTTTGTACTTGATAGAAATACTGAATAAATATAGAACACTGAAATGTCATTTTGACATCTCATATTGATTTCCATAGTAACGTACGTATATATTAATAATTTAGTTGCTGACCCTCTTAGCTACCAATAATTGTGTTTTACTATTAACGATTTTTTTCCAAAACATACAAAACAGAATTAACTGAAAATGAATTCAATTCTGCTTAAAGATGGGAAAAGTATTAAAAGAATGCATTTTCGTCGTGTTCTGATATATTCTAAGAGTTTCAAATGTCTAGCTAGTCGGGAAGTTAGTTAAAAATCTTCAATCGTCCAATACAAATCTTACACAAACAAGAAAAAAATTGTACTGGACACACAAGAAAAAACCTGTACCGGACAAACAAGAATACGAGCTAATAAAAACGTAGTAAAAAAAAAAAGATATTCTTTAATACGTGTAAAAGTTTATGCCATATTGTTTCACACTCGAGATACGTAGCCCGTTCACATTAATTTTCATATCTGCAATTTTTTTATATCATGTTTTTTAGATAAGGGCGCGGATTTTTGAGATTTCACATGAGAGCGGCCCTGTTTCTTAGGGCGGGCCTGACGATAAGTTAAAATGTCATATTTAGGTTACAAATTGAAACTATTTTTTATCAGTAAAATTGTTTCATCATCGTATTTCCGATGTCGAAATGAAGTGCGACATCAATATTATTATAACCACATAATCCCCGCGTTGACGGATAAAGGAAATTAAGCCGAAATGTCGTTAATACGATGGTAATGACTGAAGCACTCCAATAAAATATATTATTACTTTGTACGAATATCAAAGGAACATTCCTTGTAATCTTACCGCTGCCTCATATGAAGTACGCAAACGCAAAAGGGCGTATGTAACAAACTACGATTTGTTACATACGCCTTTCCAAATCCCTAATTAATTTAAAGAATTAACATACTTATTTGAATTAAATATGCGATATTACATCCTATAATTAATTTATATCATATTCCATAATATTTTTAAAAGATTTTCAACACTGTGATCTATAATCATATGTTTAGGGATTGCAATATCGAAAGAAAATAATAGCAATATCGGCATTTCTGTATTTCCTATTGAATACCGGTATTCGTGAAATATATGGGAAAAAAACAGAAGTATCTACCAATAAATATTTATATAATACCTGTTTTATAATATGAAAACTTTTAAAAATAGATAAAGGTAAGATATGGTAGAGATCAGTGTTGAAGGGTGGAGGCAGGCTGTTAAGGTCAGCCATAAATAGTGCACACTAAACATTGTCAGTCATACGTATTTTTTTCACTGAAATAAGACTACAATAATTTATAGACGGTGTGGGTTAGTTTTTAAAACTCAGTTCAACCCTGCAAAACTAAGCAAAAATAAATAATAATAATCAAAAACTACTCATATATCAACAAAGTATCTAAAATTATGCAATTAAATCATACATAACTTTGGATATTTTATAGATAGAATATTATTTGTTATCTATTATAGTTTGTTTTAGGCAGGGCATAATGAATTTTAAAAAAAGAGCCAACAATATGTGTAATATGTATTCTTAATCCAATGAAAACAAATAAGTATGAATGAATAAGTGTGCACAATTTTGTCGTATCGCCCAAAGTTTGCCAACACTATATTATGGTTTGGGCTACACAGGGCTTAATTGATTTAAAAAAACTAACCAACACCGTCTGTAAAGTTTAGTCTTAGTTCAATATAATCAAATACGTATGACTAACAAAGTTTAATGTGCACTATTTATGGCGGATCTTAACAGCCTACCTCCACCCTTCGCTACTGGTAGAGATGCTGATGTTTACAAAAACCTAGTGTTTGAAATTTCTTCATGATAATACAAACGAACAGTATTTAACCGGGATTTTAGATATATTTACTTAAAAAATACATTTGACAATTTCTAAAACCCGCGAAGCAAACAAAACATCGCATGACCTGGCACAAAAATATAGTGCTGTTAAACTTTTATGTTACCTAATACATTTTCTTTCCACTTCCAATATATAATATATCGGTATCGTCTGATTTTTAAAACCGGTATTTAGGTATCGAAAAATATTGGGATCCCTACATATGTTCAACTCGACATATGAAAATCACCACAATTTACCAAATTTACTTTAAAATTGCAATTTGTTACATACGTCCTTTGGGATAAGAAAACTTTATATGAGGCAGTGGTAAGCTTTTCAAGCTACGTGTCTTTAATATTCGGGGACCTAGAGTAGATATTAAATAATATAAACAAATTTACTGGTTGAAAAATAACATGTATTTTTGAGCTCGGCTACTGTGTATGTAACTTGAAATTTTACAGGAGACTGATTTGAAATACGAATTTATTGGTCTCTTCATATAATTTACCACGTTTTCCTTAGCTCATATTCTTGTTTGTCCGGTGGTTGTTTATCCAGTACAAATCTTGCAATCGATTTTTAACTAACTTCCCGACTAGCTAGACATTTGAAACTTTTAGAATACATCAGAACACGATGCCAATGTATTCTTTTAATGCTTTTAGCCATCTTTAAGCAGAATTGAATTCATTTTCAGTTAATTCTGTTTTGTATGGAAAGTTATTTCAGAAAAATCCGTAAAAAGTAAAAGACTATTATTGGTTGCTAAGGGGGTGGTCCTAGCAACTAAATTATTAATATATACGTGCATTACTATGGAAATCAAAATGAAATGTCAAAATGACATTTCAGTATTCTATATTTGTTTGTTTTTTATTTACTTCATATCAAGTACAAGTTTGAGCATATTTAGCATAATAATTCAACAGAAAATTTAAAAACGTTGTATATAAAAGTTCTTTTATCTTGTAATTATTTTCTTTTGTTTTGCTTTTTGCGTAAGTAATAATAACAGCATACAGCAATCACAAGTTAAATAAATAATTTATTATCTTGTCTGCAGAATTTTTTGTTTTTATTTTGAAATTGATACTTTTAAAATGTTTAATATTTTTGTAATAGTTACGACTGTCTAAAAAATAATATTCATCGCATTATAATAATAATTGCTCATTATAGAAAGAAAAGCTAACCTAGTTTTTTTACGCGTCTCGATACCATGTACACTTACATAGTTTAAAATATTCGCCATCTATTCTATGATTTGTAATAATTCTATTACCAATCGTTTCAATCGGATAAAACGCAATAAATTACTCGTAAGGCAAATACAGTTTCGATCTTAAACCGCTGCGGTAAATTTATTATGCGATGCTGCAAGAAGACGCGGCTGTCCAAACGGTTGACTGCGGACAATCTATTAAACTATATTTTTTGAAGTACCTAAGAGAAAATAATTGGAAAATGAGACCGAAATTTGTAACGAAATTTTATCAAGTATCAGAATAGCATGAATATGTCAGGATATCGTCGCTAATTTTCCACAAACACGTATCTCAATTTTTATCAGTTTTGAGTTGTTTGATGTAATGAATTTGAATACGCTAACACGTATCTCAAAACATACTTTACAACATATTAGATTTAAGCATTAACAAAAACTAGTATCACAATTAAAGACTTTTAAAAATATTATAAACTCGTTTCTTGAGTTACGTGTTTGTAAGTATACAGAATACTAAACTTCGACAGATAATTGTACTGAAGCTCTTTCTCGTAAGTCAAGATACGTGTTTGCTGCAGTAATAGTCACAGTAAAGTTGCAACGCATTCTCGTATCTCCGACAATATGACTGATCGGTTGAAAGTATAGTGCGATAAATTGAAGAAACATTACATTTTTTTTCATGAAAATATGTGTAACTATAATAAATGGATATTTCATAGAAGAAATTTTATTTCTAAATTAAAAACTAAGAGAATAAAGTTGTTATTTGCCTCTGCTGACAAGTTGTGATTATTGAGATACTTGTTTGTAGAAAATTACAGACGATGTTTAACCCTGAATTAAATGAACAGAATTTTTAAATATAGATAATTAGAAAGATGTCAAATGAATTTTTCTTTCCTGAATTTTTGTAACATACATAAATACTCATAATTACAATTTTTATGCAACGAATAATGCAGAATATTCGAAAATGTAAAATGTTTTATATCGAACATACATAATGTGAAACATCTCAGATAGTCAAATTATTTCTAATAGTACATATTATTATATAAATATATCTGAGGTGTTTTAAAATTATGTATGTTCAATAAATGCATATATTATTTAGTAGGTATGTAAATGTTTCTTTGGCTTGAGAAGAAAGCGATTTTGAAGTCCTTCCTTCGATTTGAAATCCACAAAAGGTTACATTATATAATTTTCTTTAAAAAATAGATTTTTTGATGCGTTTGACATGAGATTTTAAAACGTTTCACATATGTAGTTTAAAATATTTCAACTGCATATTGTGATCTGATCAAACACATTTTTTATTGACTATATTATTATGCCTATTAAGAATGTAATTTTGGTTGTAGTTGGTTATGTGGAATACAGCGGCAAACACATTTTGAAAATACCCTATATACTGGATTATTTGTTAGTTTGGGTTAGTTTAGGTAAGGTTAGGTTAGGTTAGATTTGGTTAACCCAACCTAACAAATAATCCAGTATATCGGCTATTTTCAAAATGTGTTTGCCGCTGTATTCCACATAACCGATTTGTACCGTAATTTTCTTTTTATTTAAAGTATGTACACAACTTTAAAGATAAATTGAATGATTGAGATATTTCGCTTGCACTACGTAATATATGCGTGTGCACATAGAAGTATACAGCTCACAAGAGAATTAATATTGTAGTTAATGGCCCCACCAAATCACATACGCCCCGAACCACACCATCAGGCGAATAACAGGAACTTACCCTTGATGTGAAGCACCAGTATAGACTGAAAATATCTCAGAAGCAGTTATTCAAGTCTGAGGCCACCATCCACTCAAGTGTGCTTTAACTGAATTTACATAATCCTATTAACCCTAATAATATTAAGAGTGTCCACGAGAGAGAGGAGTACGTAGAAGCAACATTAAAAACTGTAGGTGACGTTTTGACAAAAAGCTCTCAAAATGGGAATGGGACGACTGGCCTCCGGACAATTGAACGCCGCACTGTCGTAGACACGTGTAGACGAGGTATTTTAATCAGTTTCTATCTACTACTAATTAGTTTGAATTCATTTTACTCTTAACATAAAGTATTCTTTATCGCAGATTGAGAATTACCATGCCTAAGGCTTTATATATAATAAAAAACTCTTTTTTCGTTGGAACTTATACATATGCACGATTAAATCATTGTTTACGTCTGCATATTTACATTCTCACCAACTATTAAATCATAATATTATAATCATTGAAATATAAATAATAATATTGAATGTTTTTTTTAAAGTACCTATAAGTACCTAACGTCTATTTATTTTCGAATTCCGTGGCGTCCAGTTGTCCGGTGCCAAATCGTCCTAGACCCCTCAAAATATAAGTTTAAGGAGGCAAGAGAAATTTTTAAATATATGTAAATTGTTTTACAGACGTTTTTACTAATATTGAATTGGGAAATATTAAATTGGAAAATATTGGTAGGAATTGACAGCCAATGGCTTTAGTTATATGCAGACAATCCGATGAATAGTATAATTTTTAAATTTGCGTAGGTTCAATTCTCATGAGAGCATACTACTAATAAATAGATTGATCGCTTATTTTATTAATAATGTTTTATAGATAGAGATACTATCACTATAGGATAGAGTTGCACATGCAATAGACAATAATAATCTGTACCTGCAATATACAACAAAAAAAAACAATAAACATATTTAATCAATCTGTGAATAGCGAATCCGTGAGGCAAAATTATAGTTTATGAGAAATTAGATTTATGCAACACGATTGTATAATATTCCAGTAATGCCTTTTATTATTGCTTACATATTATTTTATTTCTTAGTTGCAAAAAAAATTTAATATTTCTTCTAAAATAATTTGGATTAAATTTAATGATTTATATTCATAGTAAGATTTTTTTTATATTATAACATTTTGTACGTGACAGATGACCAAAAACGCAATTGAAGATTTTTTAGCCACGTATTTGATGTCTATGGACTTTCGGCTCTTTGATTTTGGAATTTTCATGTTTCTGTTTTCTGTTATAAAATATATAGGTACTGTTATATTGACCTTAAAATATATTTAGCTATAAAATCTGTAGCTACTTAATACATTTTCATTAAAATTCGTATGATACACGGATTATAGATACATGTTCGTGGTCTGGACAAGACGTCATTAAGAAAGGGAAAGGTAAAATCAATATCATAATATTATACCTACGTACAAAGGTAAATAAGAGTCTCTTAATCATTATGGATGTGTGATAATATAATAAATTATTATATATAAAGACAATATTAATAATTTAAACAATTACTTTACTTTTATAATTTACTTAACACTTTACTTGAATTGGTTTAAATTTAAAACCAGATGCCCAATAGTAACTTCTGTAGTAAGTTTACACATTGTATTATAAGATTTAAGTTTTAAATTATACACTCAGATAAAATAAACAACGATAACCATTCATTGAAGCCAAAAAGCGTCCACTTTAGAGGAACGATACTTTTATTCGATACCGTCTTATAATGTTATTCTTATGAATGAAAATCATTCTTCATTAATCACTACGTTCTTGATAAAAAATCGTGATCTACGATTTTTTCGTGCTATATTTTTTAAATGATAAAAAATACTTTTTATATGACAGTGAATCATGGAATAATTTCAAATTAAAACTAACATTGAACTTAAGTAGGTAAGTACCTACGAAATTAGTAATAAATTTCCCAATATTTTCCAGTTATTATGATACAGTTATCGGTAAATATTATGCGTTATAAATTGCGGTATTATGGATTGTCATCCAGCGTTGCCAACATTGCATTTTCTTGCCAGATCTAGAATTTTTGAATACTTGAAAAATACGCATTTGGCATATGACGTTAAATCTAGTGTTTTCGACATCTTATAACATATTAATATATAACTAAGAAATTAAACGTCTCTATGATTTAATTTGTGATCAAATGGCATGATTCTCTTTCAATATAATTTGTTCCCGTAAAACAAACGATACCGAGCAGGACTCGATCCCACATCCATTGGATTCCAATTTTAACCATTAATCCACGGCATCTTAGCCAATGCGATTTTACTAATTGAGTCACTGCGCCCTACCTAATTACGACGAAATTAATTAATAGTACCAATATACAAATGGAGTGTTTATTAAATTGCTTTCATATTTGCAACCGATTTTGTGGTTTAAATCAGGATACCAATATTTCTTACCTTGATTCCTAGGTCACCTTAGGATCTCTCCAAAACTTAATCTTTAGGCGTAAAACCCACTTAACGGGGCTCTCGAGCAAAATTTCACAAGTGGCGTGTAAATCATCGAAAATACATCGTAATCAAATACGCCAGCGCACACTGGGTTTGTCGACGCATTGTACCCGCCTGCCCCATGAGTCACCGTTTTTTGGCTTCTCAGCGATACGACTTAACGAAAATACAACGTAATCGATTCATTGAACACGGCAAGCAAAATCACGCTCCTCGAAGCGTCGTTGATAGACGGGCGAGAAGCCATTATTTAAGAACAGTGAACTCTTTGTTTAGTTATTGCGTGTCCGATATTAATTACAAGCCCCGAGAAATTTAATAATATTTTTATTGCTTTGTTATGAGAGACGCTGATAACAATAATTATTTTGTGCTTCTTGAGCCCCTTATTACATAGGTGAAGGGTAATGCGCGGGTGGGAGGGGGCCTACTCAGTAGTGAGCGCACCGAACGCTTTTTTGGTGGGCTTTATGCCTTACGTTACATGCACTTGCTAATGATTTAATTAGTTAACTTTTTTTTTTCAACGAATTATTTAAGATTTTTGTATGTAACATATTTATATAAGTGTTATTCGTTGAATAAAAAGAAATCTTGCTTTTTTAGATAATTTTAATATCAATTCAATTTACACATCATAGTTGTTATTAAAATACAGAAAAAAAGTTCATATCATGATAACACGATTATAATATCTACACAGTGGTGGATAATGAAATCATTTTAAAAAAATAAATAATATTCATTAATAATTTTGATTCTTACAAAACCTGCTATAATAATATTATGTATTCTCTTAATCTTTATGCTCACGCAAGAAGTAACTAGAAAATAATAATATTATTATAATATTCACGATTAATTATTATTGTGAAGGGTGATAGCTCATTCTTCATCGGGTCCGCAATTTAACTCTTGAAAAAATGTTGTTTGAAGGCAGAAGGAAGTTCATTGGTTTTTTTGTGTTGTGTTTTTTTTTAAATCTCGCTCGTGCCCGGTCTTTGTCCAGATGGGCTAAGATTTATAATAAGACAAGTAGAACCAAACTCAAATTTTCGTTCGTTTGAATCTAATCATAGTCACCATTGGTTGGTTTAATATTAAATAATAAAAAAAATGTCATGCATTGACCGTAGGTTAGGTATAAGTGGCTAGGATTGCAATACCGAATACCGGTATTCGTAAAATATATAGAAAACAGTAGTATCGACCATAATATATCGTCTCTGTTCTGGCAGAACACACTAACTGGAGAATACTAGTTTTGAGTAATTTGACTTTGAAGTTGTTAAAATGTTTGAAATAATGGTCTTTCATGTGAGTTTATTAAATAATCGTAAAAAGGATGACTTTAAAATAAAGACTGTTTATTTATTAAGAAGGTTTTTCAATTAAATTAAGAACATTTTGGTACTAACTCAATATGTCATTTTTTCGAATTAGTGTTTTCTGTCAGAACAGTGACGATATTATATAAGTATATAACTCTTTAAAATATTAATAACGTATAGCACGTGCCATTGTTAAAGGGAAACGGAAGTAAACCAGACATCGCGTAACCCGACAAAAATACAGTACTGTTACACCTTTTATGTTAATTAATACATTTTTTTTCCACTTTCAATACCGAATATATCGGTAGGTAGGGTGAAAACCGGTATTTTGGTATTGAAAAAACACATATTTATAAAAGCCAAAAACGTTAAATGAAGCTCTCTCTATAATATACGAAGCTTTAATAGATGAATGAAAGTTAAGAAGAAAACAAATACTTACTATCAAATATGTTGCAAGTCATTTCACATTGCAGATTCTGGTGCAACCAACTTTATTGTTATCACCTGCATTTGTCAAAATCAGCAAGTATTTCAACACAATAATTGTAGATTCAATCATTCAATTCCATAAATCTATAAAAATAAAAAAAAACATGTTGTAATATCAGAAAAATGTTAAAAACACTGAACCGATATGCATCACACGTAACGAAGCCGGCGGGTCAGCTAGATCAGGGAAGGGATAGGTGAATTTATTAACAAAACTACGAAAGTCTTCCGTTGTGCGTTTACTCGAATAAAGGCGTCTTTTCACGCTATCGTTCATCGTTACATATTAATATATAGACAAGACTACGTCTTTACTTCATTGTTACTGGACCGATATTTTTTTTTTAGAAGTAGGTGCTAAGTATATGAGCCGTAAACTATCTGGACATAACCAACATAATTTTGGATTCACTATTTTTTATTGTATATTAGTATCGCAGCGTTAGCAAAACGATTAAAATAAATTATCATACCATAAATTCAATTTATCTTATTTTAGTTATTACGAAAAATGCAATCTGAAGAATAATTCTAAGTATTCATATATACCTAATAAAAATTCATTTCTTTTTTCCTTTCTAGAAAACTGTACACATAATACACACATGCGATGTTTATACACAGAAGACTAAAAATATCATTAAATTCACGTTTACATAATAAAATTAAACAATAAGACCAAATACAAAATAAAGTCCAACCCTGGTATCTCAAGCTTAGCAGTATTCAATGGTGCAATTTTTTAATTTAATTTTTAAACAGATTCTAATACCCATCGGGAAAGCAAAATAATATATAATATAGAGATCAGGGTCGAATTTATAATATAAATAAAACAAAGAAACAGGTCCTAAGGGCTTCAAATATTTATGACAAGGCCGCTCACGTCATTTTAATAATTAGATTAAAATTGATTATTTACCAAATTGTAAACAGTTGTTTTTTTTTCAAATATTGTTTGAACATTTATTTTATATAACATAGTAAGTAAGTCGTTGTATTTGGTATTCGAATTACTGCATATATAAATAATTATAGTTATTCTAGTAAAATAAAGATAGTTATGTTGAACGAGGATAACATTGTACAAACAAATAGATTAGTAATTAGTACTTTCCACATTATACTATTTTTTTATTATTAACTATGCCTTTGCTTTTTCCTAGTAGTGATTTAAACGATCATAAACACCTCAAATCACATAAATATATTGTGTCCTCAACGTAGCTCCACACGAGAGCCGTCCACATTATAGTATATGATCTATGGTTTATACCTAACACAATGGCCCCCACAAGGGGGGCTGAGAGGGCTCTAGCCTTGGGGCCCGGCGAGTCGAGTCGACTAGATAAGTGAGGTAAACACACATTACAAATTTGCTTTAATAGTTAAAATAGTCGGCTGCGGCGCAATTTTCCTTCCGGCAATATTATTATTTTAAATTATGTGGTTGTAAGATACAATTTTTAATTGCGTATCAATACTCGACAGCTCCATAATTCAAATGGATGTATACCTTAGAGCGTGACACTGCCTTTCTCATTAGCTATAGGTAGGGGGGGCGCCAAAGATTCTATCCCGGGGGCCCGCTTCAAGATGTGGGGCCCATGTCTAACACTCTTATTTACGAGTACTTACAAATCTCAATTAAGGTGAACATGTTGGCAAAATAAATCAATTGGGTACATAGACGCAAACTATTTTCCAATCACCCTTATTGCAGATGGAATTAATTTTTCAAGCAAATACCATATTATAGGTACCTATAATGTATATGGTATTTGGCAATATTTAAGAGTTTAGAGATGTGAGATCGAATCCCACTAGGTTAAAAAAAATCACGGGTCTGTTACGTCTGTTTCTGATATTTTTTAAAATTGTGTATTTTTTGAAAAGATTTTCATCAAAATATTACAAAAACAAACTTTGTTTTTCAAATGAAGTTTTCGTAGGATTGCTTACGAACAATGAAAAATATCGCCTGCAGCACTGTCTGGGAATATAGCAACATCTATGCTTATTTATATTCGAACGTAGTGGTACTTATAATATGTGATATTTCGACTAGTTTTCCTAGAGGGACATCATAGGATACAAGAATTTTCAATTACATTTGAGCAAGAATTCGCCAGTCTCAGAACAGGTTTTTCTCTGTGCGGGGTAAAGTCAAGTTAATGCAACGAGGTGATAAATTATATTTGAAGCTATTGAAACTTAATCCAGCACTCAGCTATCGAATGCCAATTTATAAACGGCATTCTCACGATTAATGTGCGATAAGGAGAAGTTTTGAATGAAAAATCGTCAAAACTCGCATCGCTTGTGGTCCGCCGAATGATGCCGAACACAGCCGGAACTAAACGAGGTGAATCTTTTAAAAAAATGTACCCAACTAATAATTTTATTCTTGACTTAGAATCGCCCTCCGGTCGTGACTCTTGGGAACATTGTGATATTATCACTTCGGTACGGTGGATGCAACTATCAAAATATGCAAGCTCCGTAGCCTAGATTAAAGGTAATAATAATACATAGATACGTAAGACGTATATGTACATACATAAGTATGTATAATAGTCACAACCAAAGTTTAATGATGTCACTTAAAACATATTACCTTCTTTCTTTTTATTCTTTCGACCATGTTCTATCCTAAAATGATCATAAGGGCCTCCACAGAGTAGAAGTTTGTATTAACAGATTTTTGTTTTTACGAGAAATGGATGTTAGCCACTTGCTCAACCTATTAGGTCCATATGCTGACTCATACACAAATTGAAAAACAATATGTGTACTTGCCACATCGTGGATTCGAACCTGGGACCCACGACGTTATCGGCCGATGCTTAAGCCGCATGGCCATCGTGTATCTAATTAAGTACTTCTCCAATAAAGTTACTATAAACGCAACACATAAAAAAAACCATAGAAAGAAGATTTTCAACTGTTTTAGATAGATTTTTTTTCCTACACATAATATGATTAATAAAATTCAGAGATAACTTTTATAAAATGAATATTTAATTTAAAATAAGTTTGGTTGCAGATCATTATTTATGTAGAACGATTATATTACTATTGTAGGTACCTACTGGCATTTACATTTTACATTTTAAAGAATAGATTATTTGAAACAGTAAAATTCCAATCAAAATATTTACATAAAAAATTGTAGCATGTAAAACTATCACGATGATAAATATTAATAATATTTGAATGTGAATAGTTCCAAAAACTCACTTATAAAATATATAAAAAGTACCGATCTAGGTAATTAATGTTGGGGTAGTTTTCTTATACCATACCTAATTGTATATGAAATGGCCCAATGGTATATTCAAAATTAAATAAAGAATCACGTTGTCGCTAATTTGAGTGAAGTGAAAGTAAAGCGTTTCACTATGTGTTGTCTTCTGTCTCTGTTTTATTTAATTATCGGTATTGCTGTGATAATATCGTATTGTGTTACAGACAGCGCATTGCAGTGATAGTAGGCATCACCAGAGTAATCCGCCCACCTGTACAACTTCTCTCCCTTCCCCCGCCCGCGCCTACCCATCAGTTTCTACCTTTATCAAATCACGCTGTTTTCTCTAGATCACGGACAAGTCGACCACGGATTTAATCTTTTAATTGTATTTCCAAATTATCAAGTTAGAGTAGTCATTATAAACATTTACACTTAAGGCATAGTTTAATAGAACTTCATGCTATCTGCCGTGTAATAACCACTAATGTGTTTGTGCCATATACATATGGCTCCCACAAGGGAGGGTGAGACAGGGCTCTAGCTTAGGGGCCCGGGTTCAGGGGGGGGGGGCAAGGCGAGTCCACCAGATAAGTGAGATAAACACACATAACAAATTTGCTTTAATAGTAAAAAAAAGTCGCCTGCTTCTTTCAATAATGTTATTATTTAAAATTATGTGGTTGTACGATATTTTTTTAATAGTGTATTGATACTCGACAACTCCATGATTCAAATGTATGCAATAAAATATGCAAAAATAATACAATAAATATACATATTAATTTTACCGCGTACA
Organism: Rhyacophila brunnea; assembly: GCF_057557595.1. Lineage (NCBI taxonomy): Eukaryota > Metazoa > Arthropoda > Insecta > Trichoptera > Rhyacophilidae > Rhyacophila > Rhyacophila brunnea. The sequence continues at coordinate 61,886,793 of NW_028232751.1, forward strand.
CCATTTGGAAACCGCTACGTAGAGCGTCAAACTGTCTTTGTCCTTAGTGATAGGTAGGGGGGCCCGCCAAAGATCCTAGCCTGGGGCCCGGTTCAGGATGTGGGGGCCATGCATATAAACGATACAAAAAATACCAACTCGTATTTTCCTTCAACACTGCCTATATAATATCACATATCACACGCAAAAGCAACCGTCGGAATATAAAATAATAACGGGGGTAGTTGACAAACAAATAACAACTACACCCCATACTGCGAGTATTGTGTATATTTGTTAAATCTCGTTTATTGTAGCAAATTTTCAGCGGAATATGATAATTTAATATGACATTTTTTGTATGTTTGCAAATGCGTATGTGTATTTACAATCAGACTTTTAGATGTTCGTGCATTGTTGTATTTTAAAAATCTATATATTATTTCCATAAGTTTATATATGTTACGCCGAATGTGCGAAACTGACTATTACATGAAATGGGCAAAATTTTGACTAAATCATGAAAAATGCAAGCCCGTTGTCTTATTCATGAATTCGTCAGTAATTTTTCTGCTTAGTTCATGCATTGGGCAAATTAGATAGTAGCGCTCCGGTGGTGTTTTTTACAACTAAACCAAATGTGTCAAATGCTCATGCATTGGCCAAAATAGATAGAGGCTGCTCCGGTGGTGTTTTTTACAACTAATCAAACTAACCAAATGTGTCAAATGTCATTGATTATATCAAACATACCAATCAATAACTACAATGACGTTCATTTTCATTTACTATGCCCAAAAAAAAATCTAGAACTATAATATGATAACGGAAGAATTTTATTAAAAATTATTTTCGCGATTTGATTCGTGCTTGGGTATCAATCAATGGTCAATTGTTTGTTTGTGATAGTATGATCTGATAGTATGTTGACAGTTGTAAGATAACCTCAAAATGGACATTCAGTTGAATTCAGAATTACAAAACCTAACCTAACCTAATCTAGCCTCAAAATTGTATATCACAATTAGTTCATATTTACTTACCTAAATGTCACCACATGCAGAAAATTTACTAAAACTGTTATATTATATTAATAATATTAATAATATATGTTATAATTATTATATTATGTCCAATTATAACTAATAAAACCATCCGTGTTAAATTTACTTTTTCTACTATCATGTTGACAGCTTAAGATTTCCATACCCTGACGAATTCATGCACTCGGCAGATAATTTACCTAATTCATGAATAAGGCAACAGGCTCGACTATTACATGAATTAGGCAAAAATTTTCCCTTTTCATGTAATAGTCAATTTTGCACATTCGGCGTAACATATATAATATACAAATACTGTTGGGCGAACTGTTTTGCATCTGATACAAAAGTTTTACAATGTGCCAGTTTAATTATTATTATTTTTTATATAGTACACCTGGTAACGAAATAAAACGAACATTTTATCAATTTCGACTTATATGCAAGTACTTATGTCAATGGGCCCATAAATTTATATTGATGAACTAAACTCACCAAAGCAAGTTTATTGTTCTATTAGAAATTTATAACACCGAAGTTACTTCGTGATCTATTGTTGTAGTAGGTACGTACCTACATTTTTATTGAGCATTATTATTATTGTTACATGTATTTATCTAAGTATATTTTTTTCGTATTATTTGCATAATGTTAATTATCGAAATATACTACCCAAGAGGAATGATACAATAATTTAAATTTAATAAATAATTACAAGATAAAACGAACTTTTTATATACTTACCACGTTTTTAAATTTTCTGTTGAATCATATTATAAACTTGACTATTCTATGTATTAATAAATACTTTTTATTCTACTTGATAGAAATACTGAATAAATATAGAATATAGATATGTCATTTTGACATTTCATATTGATTTCCATAGTAACGCACGTATATATTAATAATTTAGTTGCTAGGACCCCCTTAGCAACCAATAATAGTGAGTAGTAAATATTACTTTTAACGATTTTTTTCCGAAACATAGAAAACAGAATTAACTGAAAATGAATTTAATTCTGCTTAAAAATGGCTAAAAGTATTAGAAGAATGCATTGTCGTCGTGTTCTGATATATTCTAAAAGTTTGAAATGTCTAGCTAGTCGGGAAGTTAGTTAAAAATCTTCAATCGTCCAATAAAAATCTTGGACGAACGAGAAAAAAATTATACTGGACACACAAGAAAAAATCTGTACCGGACAAACAAGAATACGAGCCAATAAAAACGTGGTGAAATAGATAGGAATTATTTAACAATTAATTTTCGGAACCGATTTTATCGGCGTGGTGAACCATTGTCAACTGACTTGTTAATAATCATGTCTTGTCGATGGATGCATTTTGATGGGTGAAATGTTATTCGATACAGCAAAACTTTGCGTCAGGCACTGTCAATGAGCTATTATTAATTTATTTTATTATCCTCAATATTTTTATGATAATTTATTATTAATGGACTTTTTGCAAAACTAAAATAACTCTGTAATAAATAGACCTGCAAAGCAATGATTTTTACTATTAATATTATATATTTAACTTAAGTTGCGGAGCGTTTAATAAGAGTTGGAAATTGCATCGGAATCGAACCCTGAGAATCTCTTTATTATTTTGGAACCGAAACCGTTCATTTCGATCCTTAAGAACTTCCAACCGTAATCGGAACCCGTTAAAAGTGACGGGGTTACATAGGTTATATTGTTTATTCTTTTTACTTATTAAATTTATTTTAGGTATTACCCGCCTAGATATTGTGCTCTAATTGATAAGAAAATCTTGAAAAATAGTAAACAAACCTTTTTGAATTTTAAAATTAAATTAAAATATCCAAAATGACGTATCTATAACTAGGGAGGAAAGTATTAGATAGCTACGTATAAGGTTTTTTTTAAAAGAACCGGAACCACAACCGAATCCCAGAATCGGGGTTCTAATTCTTGATTTAATCATTAATGGATCCAGCGCTAGAAATCGAAAATTTTACGAACCGGAACGCTCGTTAATTTTACGAAAATATTAACATAGTTAAGTACCTATCTAATTGTATGTGTATTTTATATAAATAAGTGTGCTAGATTTTTTATGGCATATCTAGCTCAGACGGTTAAATCATTTTTTTTTCGTGAGACGGAGCGAAAATTTTGGGGATTTTATGAACCAGAACGGCGCTCCGGTCCATTTCGAGCACTGAATGGAACCTAACCGCATTTGAATTTTTTACTTGAGGCGAACCTTTGAAAACATTGGTGGTTTCAACAGCATTGTTTTATAAACTCTGGTTGAAAGTACAATAATTTAAAATATACATAATTTTTTTTAAATCTTGTACCTATTGTAAAATATATGACTAGCTTAGATAGACTAAAGCGTTAGAAATCATTGAGAGATATTATTTGATCATTGCATACCGTTCTCACGACACTGAGGAGCATTTTCGAGTCTTAACCATTTTTCATTGTAAATCCAGCCGACGCAATTAATTTGCAGTCACATTTGACGACCGGTGACTATTTTTGATTCATAATGTTCTTTAATCCTTTCACAACATAGTATATAATATTAAATGTATATTTTAATATAATATTATTGTAGAATATGTATTGTTGCCATAATAAATAACTCTGACACAATATTTTGATACTATCTGCGCACCAATCTACGAAGCGAAATTATTTTAGAAGCTTTTAAGTTATGTTTTTTTATATGGTGCAACCAAACAATCGCTTTTTATTATAACATTTTTATAATGTATGCAATACTTTTTTAATAAGTTTTTTTTAATATAATACGTCTTTAATGACTGTAATTATGCTAATACTCTGATCAACTGTGACGACGATATGGCATACATAATAATATCCACTATCTTTATTCTATACTGTATACTGTATATTATATTGGCAGTTTTTTAAATATCTACTAATCTAATCTACTTCCCCTGAAAAACGTTGACATGGTATTTTACAAAGACACTATTTAAAATAATATTTCTCATCTATTCAACTGATTCAGGGCTTACTTGATATAAATTCATAATATTTCTGATAATTTGTCATATCTATTGCAAAAACTTTTCCTTTCATTGATCATACCTTCACATTATTGACAATAAGACCCTCCATGCCTCCCCTGAGGGAGTCTTTGTCATCCACCAAGCCGATGAAATGAAACGAGGTTTTACCGGTGCCTCTGTAGTGCTGTTGTTTTGACAATATAATTTTGTGTTACTGTGACTATGTATTTCTTTGAATATCTATATGTGTCGCTAACACCCTATCGCCATAAGAGTTAATGAATAAATAGTATAATATTACATAAATTTTAACGATAAATTTTTGTACCTTCTTATGTAGTATGTACTGATAAATGACGCTTTCAAAAGAAAAATCAATTTTCATTTCAATAAAATAAACAAAAATCAAAATAAAAATGCGCCGCAGGCGACTTTTTGTATGACTTGTACTATATGTAATTGAATAACATCTATTTTTTTATAATACTTATTATATGATATTCTCAATTTGTTTCCGCCCCCTAAACTCTAAACCCCGGGTGTTTCGCACCCCTAACACCCCAGATTGGCGCGCCCTCGGCCAGATCATACGAACGTAGCGTGACCTGGTATTGTCGGATGGAAAGGGCTTTTTACTAAGTTTTCATCTAGTAGTGTGTAGAAACAGACTGATAATAATACAATAAATATAACAGATTGTATGCTTTATTTTAGCAATAGAGGTTGAAATAACGAGAAAACAGCATGGTAAAACTACTTACTAAAAATATATAACATACTTTTTTAAGTAAAATTTATTTCTGAATACAATTTCTGTAAGGATAACGTTAATGAAAATTATTACCCAAAAACCGTTTTTGGTCGTCATTTTACTTTACCAATTAGTCGTCGATGTCTCCGTGGTAGTGAAGTGGCACCCAGCAGAATAATTGTAGTCAGCTGAAAAATGGATTCAAATTCAGTCAATAAAACCTTTGTCCCTTGACAATAACTGATAGGACCAGACTATATAAAGTTTACCTGCCTCAAACTATACTCTTCGATACTGGAAATCACATAATTTATTAATAATGAGAGCCCGTCAGTGTATTGTCGAAAAAAATATATTCTTGATTGGAAAAATAATATACATTATATGATAATAATGTATTGTAAGTTATTTATATTAATATCATAAGTAATTAATTATACTCATTAATTGTGGTATATTTTGTAGAATTGTGAAACGAGAGTATAAAAACTTTATTATTAATTATTCCAATCCAGTTGGTTATTTAAATGCCAGTCATAAGATATACATAATATATTATTATGTATATCTTAAAACATATAGTATGTATTATATTTTATTTTATTTTGGAATAAATATTATTAGTTTACTATTTGTTTCATTATTTCTCAAACTGCTCGGCGGATAAAGATTTTAATGGCATTGTAAACTTTATGATTACGTTAATTTAAAAATAGCTTAGAAAGGTTTTGGTGCATTGAACAAAACAAAAAAAAACAATTTCACAGCCTTGACATTTTGTCACTTTTATTGTGTAAAAATAACAATAAATTCTCTCTGACGAAATGAGAATTTTGTCTTATAAATTTAAATTGTTTCACTCTGGTAGATTTATTGTAGAACTCAGAGGCGAAGCTTTCATCTATCATCCGGGCGACCTTGTACTTCCGATATTAATTATGTTTAAAACAAAACAAACCAAATAATGTAAATGTTACATCACCACTCTCAATGATAAACACCAGTCAGTTAAAATATATTATTGTTATACACTATATTCACAACAAGCTTAACAATAGTCTATTTTTTAATATTAATAATTATTACTAAATTAAAAAAAATGAATTTGTAGATCAAAATATGACAATGAATTTATGAATGATTAATCTGCTGTAAAATCATTCAGAAAGGTACGATGTCGTTTAACCGGATGCGTTGAAATGTGACGATATTTAGGCGGACAACTAAGTACGAATCTACTATAATATTATACATACGTCTTTTCATAATGGACATCTTGGAGAGAGCGTATGCTATTTTCACTGTTTTGCATTTTGGAGATGTTAATAAAGACTATCAAGTGTGATTGGAATCATGGCCCACACAAGGGGGGGCAGACAGGTCTCTACTCTAGCCTAGTGGCCCAGCGTGGCGGATTCACCATATAAATGATATAAAACACAATATAAATTTGTTTTAATAGTAAAAAAAGTCGCCTGCGTTTATAAATATGTATAATTTCGTAAATACTTGATTTTGATCATAAATAAAACCGTAATTTGCTAGTACAAATTCCTAAAAAAAAAAACTATTTTTACGAAATACTTATCTGTTTTAATTTTTACCATATTTTGTATATATGAACTATAATCCGGCGCTTTCACTAATTGGGCACTTTTATGGTTTTGGGGGTGGCGAATTACTGAGAGTACTGTACCTATTGTGTGTCGATACTCGATAACTCCATAATTAAAGTAGATGTATCAAAAATACAAAAAAATCGCTAATATTACACCGAATTGGTACTACCCTTAATTACCCTAAAATAAAAATAAAAATAGAGGGGGGCCCGCCAAAGATCCTAGCCGGAAACCCGCTTCAGGATATGGAGGCCATGATTGTAATGTATGTAATATTTTGAGGTCAAGTGTTTGTATTAATTTTACTTAGCAGTGATACTTTTTAAAAATATTAGATCATAAAAATTATATAGGTAGGTTAAATATATAATTCGCTATAAATTTCGGGTAAGGTTTTCGAATTACATTGCTAGTAGATATATTACTATTCATTAAAATTAAACGCAATATACCTGATTCTTATTCATAATTATTTAATAAACATCAGGATTAGTTTCTTCCACATGACATTACATTTTAAACTGATCATGATAACAATACTAAATCTGTCCAGATAATAATTAAGTAATTTGGAATGAGTATCAAAAGTGCATGAGTTGACAGTGAAAATCACAAAAATACAACTATTCTTTCGTGGGGTTATCATTTAAATATGCTTATTGACGAGATCTAGGTATATTATTTAAAATTGTTTAAATGTAAAGTTGCAGATTGTCAATATGGTTGACTCTAGATATTTTAATAAAGTTATTCCCGTTCTAGCATGCTGTAAGTGAAAATTACAAATTATTATTAACGTCATTTTCATTTAGTATACCTACTCGACCGTTAAATATTATACTATCAATTAATAATATCTATAATACCTTCCACGAATTTTCAGTGGAATATTAAAATGACAATGTCTAAAACAAAACAAGGATTTTCACTGTCGCAAGTAGTTTACCGAATCTATTGATATTTGAAAAAAATAGAAACGCTGGTTTGTACTGTATCTTGTCCATCCAATTTGGTAATATTACGTTTCTCATAAAATATTTTTTTATGTAAATTTAAACGTAATAATTAATTGCAATATTATGTAAAACCACCACAATTTTATGAATGAACAAACGTATCTTCATGCTTTGAATAAAAAATACATTTCACGTTTTTCCTCAACGCAAACAATAATTCGGACCAATCACATTTCGGCAATGCTTTTTTATCGTAAAAGGTGACGGATTTTCATTAACAAATACCGGAATTTTTATGTTCGAAAAAAAAACTCGATTCGTGCAATAAAAAAGCGGTTATCAATAGGTATTTACCATAATGTTTAGCTCCGACTTAATTTACCTACTCATATCTGAACATAAAATTAATAACAATAGAAGAAAAAAACATTTTGGTGTACACTTTTAAAATACGTGACTGTGTTTGCAGCAATTATCATATTTTTGATCACCATATTCATTACAGATGAAGTATGTATAGCATGGTTCCCACAAAGGGGGCTAACAAAACTCTAGCCTAGACCCCCGGGCATAGCAGGGGCCCGGCGTGGCAGGTCGATCAGCTAAGTGAGATTAACAAATTTACTCCAAAAGTTTAAAAAAACAAGTTACATCTATCAAATATATTAAATATTTGGCTGTGCATTGCAATTAAATTAATGATAATGACCGTGTATAATTTAGAGCATCACACTGCCCTTAACCTCAGTGATAAGTAGGTCGGCCGGACAATAATCCTGGCCTGGGAGCCCGCTTTAGAATGTGAGGGCCATGATACCTATATAAACTCATTAGTAAGGCGGCAGGTTGTCAATAATTATAGAAGAAACATAAACGCTATGATGACAACACAAATAAAAAAACAAATATCCAATCATGTTATTGTCATTATCATCTTAGTCACTCTCGATCTACTGCTATTATAGATGAAGGCATCTCCCTGTTGTATTCACTCTTCTTGGTAGTTAATTTTTAATTGTCATGTACTTTCGCCAAAATTGATCATCTCATGTGTATCACTGGATGATGATACTATTTATTCAGCAATTTGCAAGGAAGCGTCGTGTAATTTAAAAAAAAAGCTTGTTTCAAAAATGTCCTGATCGGATTTTGCAAAATTTCCAGAGCGGTTTATGCGAGTCAACGACTCAGTTGTGATATAATTACGTTTATGGGGCACGGGTTCGAGCCGAGAACGAATATGGAAACCAACAATATGGCTACCGGGCAATGACATTATTAATGGACAACTCACTCAATACAGTAGTTAGCAAATAAATTCACGCATAGCGACATTCGCACATGTATAGGTAGACGTCACGCAATTTCCATTATGCGACATCACGCATCGGGAATTTATAGCAATATCACCTTTATTGTAATGGCGTTAGAACAGTGTTTCTAATGACAATCATCATTTGAGCGAACCCGTTCGAACCGAACCATTCGGCAGACCCGACACAAAGCATCGGGAATTTATAGCAATATCACCTTTATTGTAATGGCGTTAGAATAGATTATGCCATTCGGCAGACCCGACAAAAAAGTGAGTGTCATTTTTCTTTCCAGATGCGTCGTCCATATTAATGTCATTGCTACCGGGCCATCCGTTCAGACCTGGAAGCAGAGTAATGAATGTTATTTTCTAAATGTTATCAAAATAAAATAGATAATATTTTTTTAACCAGTACAGTTCATCCTATTGCATATTGCTAATCTCGTTCACATTACTTGACCTTTTGTTTAATAATAGGATACAACATAACTTTTCAAGGATTCGAGTAGGTTGTATAAAGCTTGGAATTTCACTTTCTAATATGTAAAAAAAAAAGGCAATTAATAAGAGATTTATATTATGTACCGAAGATATATTATAATAAACGCCATGTACCGGGTATTAAACAAAACCTACCTACTTTGTTGCTCCCAGAAAAAGACAAAAGTATATATTTGTAATTAATTATTCTTTTTCAATAGTTACCCGTGTATGCCAAGCACTGCGTAGGTAAAACTGCATTGAGGTCATATTAAAATGGGTTACATGTAAATCGTACGTAAATCATTTCACCGTGGCACAGTTCGCCGTGAGCTTTCTTATCGGAAAGAGATGACCGTATACTATACGGTCTCCAATTTTATTAGATTCAATATGACCATTAATTCAATTTTCATAGCTGGTATGGCAAAATTCATGAATTTAAGAATGAAAACCTAACCTAACCTAACCTAACAAATAATCCAATATAATCGGCTATTTTCAAAATTTGTTTGCTGCCGGCTTCTTTTAAACGTAAACCGACAAAAACAGTGTTTTATTTAGACATGAATTTTATGTCAGTACTATACAACCCAAAGAGGTTGGACGGTCTTTAATATACGGTCATATATTTCCGATACAACATTTCACGGTGAAGTGTGATACGGCGAACTTCATAAGTACGTACAAGTTTCCGGAAATCGCATCTCAGATAGTGGGTACAACGCACACAAATCATAAATGATGTGATCATAAAAATTCACATATTATTATCTATGTGGAACAATTATTATCACACAACATTTTTTCCATATCTATGTATTAAGCATGCCGGTCAATAAATAAAAATATAGCTTCTCCCGTTTCTTCGTCTGAACGTGTTTTCTCTTCGTGAGAACAGAGGATCGTGATCCGACAGATTTGACGAACAATACAAACATAGATCCACCCAAACGATTCGGTCTTAATCGAGCGTATCACGAGGTCCTACGTTTGGAGGGAGCAGTTTTTTTGCGATTATTTGAAGCCTACCTTCTTAAGAAAAATATTTTTTAATTGCATATTGACTTATTTATATAATCACTTGATTACATATTCTATAAAATAATTTATTTTGCCAACGATGTGTATGTGTAGGAATGTATTACACACATAATTATAAAACAATCTGCAAAGGTTTTAAAAATATACCACAGCTCGCCATCTGTCTTGATGTAAATAAAGGTCGGATTTTATTTCAAATAATTCTCAATTTTTTTCATATGGACTTTACGTCACGTAGCCCCACCCAGTCTATCGAATTGTATGAACTAAGGTAAGCTCCGATCGCAGAGCGTAAAACTAAATAATTAATAATTAGATAATTAAAAAAAAAAAAATTCTATGGTGTTTAATCGAATATTAATAAATATAGATTGTTTTTAAAAATAAAAAGAACTTTTATCTAATGATTTTTGATGTGTATAAATGTTTTGAAAAAATACATAATTTAAACAGCTGATTGCTTAATTTTATGTCGTCAGTGAGTTTTTGAAGTTTCATTAAATTAGTGTGTCGTTGTCATTAGTGTGTACCTATTCATTATTAGTGATATCGTATTGTATAGTATCGTATATACCTGACAAGTGTGTTCTTTTTATCAACAGCCTACCTCTTTCCAAAAGTCACCCTTCGCCACTGGTTAATACAGCCTCTACTCTGTGGAGGCCCATATGCTTCGCTTTGGATCGGGCATGGTAATTTACTTACTTTGCTGTATGTGTTCTGAGAAATTTGCCATTGTAATTTGCAATCAAAATAATATAGGTACATACCGTTAACCCATTAAAACCTGTTGATAGTGTTACTCAAAGCGGTTAGTTTAGTAGTATTAAGTATTATTAAATCTACTGCCTCTAAGACTCGTATTTTAGGAACTGAACATGGTGAATTTGTTCGAGTGTTATAATTATTGCGTAGACTCTGTTTCATGGCGTTATTCCAATAGATGATTTAATTATATTTTATTAAAAAATAATAATCATATTATAAAAAGGCTACATTAATTATCTAGTTAGTGGCAGTTATTAAGCTGAAGTCTTTACTGAGCCCTTAGGAGGCACCTAGCGGAAAAATACGAAGCTTGCAATTTGAGACATTTTTTGATAATTTACAGTTTGAACTGTATTTAATAAATAATATGTATCTTAAAACTAGATTTTCTATTTTTATTTGAAGTCAAAGATAAACCTACAATTTAAAAAAAAGTTATAAAATGTGAATTTTGTTTACGTACCCATCTTATTACAACATTGATTTTATGGTCATAATTTATTATTAAAATTTAGTTTATTACGTTTTCAATTTTTCTTCGGAAAGATTTTTGACTAATTCATAGTTTTAATATTTTTATATTAATTTTAAAAAACATCGATTTTTATAAAAATATAAATGTGTATAACATGAAATTCTTTCTATTTATATTAGCGCTTCTTTCAACATATTAAAAAGACGCTCCTTTTTCACAATTTGAAAAAATCAATATGTGCCAAAATCATGCTAGAAACACATCACCATCACGTCATGTGAGCACACGTGCTATAATAATAATAAAACTGTCAACTTGCGAAAACATTGTGTCAATTATCTGTCATTTATAGCCCCTTCCAAACCACTAAAATCAAATATACATGAGTGCACGTGACTGAAAAATATATCACGTGAGTTTGGTGGTGTAACGTGATACGCGTGAGGTGGCCTTAATGTGGTTCTGATTAATTTTGGCAGATTTGTCTAACTGACACAATTCATTTTCGGCTTAAAATGTGCTACTGGATGGCAGCAGTTATCATTTTAAATACGAAGTAAAACAACGTTGCAAACTTTTTTCCTGTGTCGTGAGTTTGCCGCGAGCTCACATGTAATCACGTGAAGTGATCGTCATGCGTTTCTAGTATAGCATTCAGATGAGTTCGCACAAGGACGCTAAAAGGGTGACTGCCGCCCGGTGCCAGTCAACAATTGCCGCGACCCCTTAAAATAAAACAAATATTTTTTTATTATTATCATCAAAATTATGACATAATTTATATATTAGGTACTTAATTAAGTACAATTATATTCAGCTTTTGCATTATGACGACGGCATTATAATGTAGAGCTTCTTAAATCGATAGATATGTATTGAATGAAGCACGGAAGCACACTAATTATTTATAAAAGTATATTTAATGACGTGTGTGAAAATTGTGCCACAGGCGAGTTTTTTCATTATGAAATTAATTTTATGTCATTGAATAACATAATATGATATTTTTTATATCCCTCCCTATACTCCTCCCATTTTTAACCACACTTCCATTATAAACTAACAAGCTCCTCCCATTTAGTCGACAACAGCGCCCTCCTTCATGTAGCCAAGATGATGTTGTCGTACAATAGAAATGTTTTTTTTTAACTTTTGCCGCCTCCTAAATCTTGTCTCATTTATGGTTCGCATCCCAACACCCCGCTTTGCGCACCCCCTGAGCTTGCAGACATCTGATAACAACATACGTTTAATCGAATATTTAAATATAAGTAGGTATGCACATTGGTCATTTTAATCTGCATCTATTCAATTATTATTATTAAATAAAATAAAATACTGAGGTTAAATTGGAGTTAATGAGTAAATGTAGTCCTCTTGTGAAACCGTCTCTACCTTCAATGGTTGAGAATTGATAGACATTGACTTGTATAAGTTTAGTAATTATATGTTTTGAACGTCGCGTCGTTAACGGTTTCCCGAATTTTACTGACACCAGTAATTATTACGTGAACACGTTATCGCTTACCGCTTCACATCTCGCGGCTTGATTAACAGATACAGGTTACTCTGTTATGATTTGTTAACCCACCCGCATACGAAACACTAGTCTCGAGTGAATTTGCTTACACAATCTTTGATTCCAAACAGTCAAATTTGACCAGTGACGTCCCTAGACAAAATGCCGCCCCTAGGCAGCGCCAAAATACCGCCACATTTTTTTATAAGTACAATATTTTTATCATACTTTCATGACTCCAATATCTAAGAAATGTGTTGTATGAATACATTACTAACAAGACTTATACCACTAAATGCAATCATTATTCGTAGAATGTTTATCACGCTTGAATGGTCAAAGACATAGCTTATAATGAGTATCTTTAGAATTTTCTTCAAATGTGTTAATCTTGCCCATTTTTTGAATAATAAAATGCCTAATTCTTGTCAAATTTGGGATCACAGAGATTATCAATATAATTTTTTATCGTAAATATTTCACCAAAATAATGTCGATATAAATTATACTGATGGTTTTACAAATGCGTTTAAAAATTAATAAATGTAAAAAATATTAACACCACTGCACATTTATGTACTTTTATTGTTATATTATTAATTCACATTGCCAAGTATTTTTATTTGGAAAATTGTTAAGTAACGCTTATTGTATGTCATGTCGTGAACGCTTTGAATTTATAATTTGTTATGTTCATTATACGTAAAATAAATAAATTTTAATTTGAATTTGAATTTGAAATCTGAAATAGGTAATTAATTTCATTTTGTTGATCACGTTTAGACACTAAAAAACAAAATTTGCAAAAGGTAAGTAAAAACATAAAATTAGGTACTATTTTCACTCTGAACATAGATTGTAGGTGTTTATAATATTATTAACGTATTTTAGATGATAAATATTTTCACGTTAATCGATAATATATATTATGTTTATAACAATACGTATTATATAAATTTTATATAAAAGCGCGTGTGATATAAATGATTTAATACACGTTGTAGGTATACAATGGGTATCTGGCGATTCGCTAAAAAAATGTTCCAGATACAATTATTATTATTGTTTGATATTATTTACTTTCTCAGATCACTACCGATTACAAAATGAATTGGTAACTAATATGTATCGATACAGTGTTATATTTTTGACAGGTAAATAATATGCAGCTTACGCCATATGGGAGGTTATAGTGTGACTTCTTGATTTATAACCTACATACTTATTGAGTACACACGATCACTTACATATCTATAAAATGCAAGTTGTTACTAAAAATACCTTGGAGTCGATATGATGAAAATATGGTTTGCATTTGGATTTAGTCCGGATTGTCGGGACAAGTAAGTGTGACACTAAAATCTTTTCATTCTGACACGTTACATGGCGGGTGGAGACTGAGGAACTCAAAGTATTATCATAATATTATCTGCAATACAACGTTGGTTGAAAATTTTATGTGGTCGCCCAAATTACAATTAAATAATTATTAAAGATAAATTGTGGATTTATAATGCAGCATTCCAGTAGTTACCTATCCAGATACACAGGTGGGTGATAATAATTGAGAATATAGAGAAGAATACGTATTTTAATTAATATTAAAAAAAAATGTTTCATAAGGCTACATCTGACATTGTTGTCTTTGCTTCCAGTAGCCTCGTATGGTTTAGGCTTTAGAGTGCTTCTACGTTATGTGCTTTATGCCTTTCGCCTTAAGAAGCTGGCCGAGAAATATGGCCACTCTACATAATAGACAGTGGTGGGCTTAGTTAGAGACTTGGAAGCAAAATACACTGACTGGTATTGAGCACCTTCACGAAAAACAATAAAATAAAAGACATAGGTACCTACTTACATTTCAAAAATCAACCTAGTAAAAATAGCAATGTAGGTATCTCTTCCCTATCTAATTATTATATAAGATTGCAGTGATGATTTTCGTAAGTAGATTTTCGTCTGTTTAAATAATTGTTTTATATATTTGATATTATTTTGATATACTTTGGCTAATTTTATATGTAGGTAGGTACATATTCAATGTGTTCGAAACTAGCATGGGTAGACAGTTTTGGTATAATTTAATAACTGTATGAATGGTTTTAACTATTTCGAGGTCCCCTTTTAAATCGTCAGACGAATCTATTGCATCATCGGCGTCAAAGAAAATCGCCGATTGATTTTTGTAAGACTTTGAAGCAAAAAAAATGTGTACACTATAAAAGTATATTATAAGGAAAATAATGGAAACTAGCATGCGTGCCGGTTGGTGAAATTTTACATTTATTGTACTTGTTTATCGTTACTATTAACTAATTAACAAAATATTATAAAGATTATTGGTTTTTCATTCCACTCAGTACATAAGCTCATGCTTTGCGTGCGAGCAAGCTTCTAGGATTCGTCATAAGACAAGCCAAGCCATTCAAAAATCCAAATGTTTTACGTAAACTCTGTGTGTCGTTGGTACTGAGTATTCTTGAATATGGGTCCATTATCTGGAGTCCTTATGAGGTTTCCTATAAGCTTGTTTTAGAGCGTGTTCAGAAGAATTTTTTTCGACATCTTTATTTTAATGTACCTACTTACTTTTATAAATATTTTCCTTTTGACAGTTTCTCAAATGAGAATATTCCGACTAGCTTTATTCAATGCATGCTCGCATTTTATTCTCTTGTAGCTCGTAGGTCACTTCTGCTCTAAAAGCATTTTTCCCTGCTCTCACATGGTATAATTTCCAATCCTGATATTCTGGAAAATTAGAATTTCTATGCACCCGTCAATTACATGCGTGGTCCATGACCAATTTTGCGTAAAAAAATGTTTCCTCATATCAGGCTCACCAGACACCAATAGCGAAGGTTGTGCGGCTGATCAATGCACTCCCTAGAGATGTACTATATATTTTGTCTTAAAAATTCTATTTTATTGTTTAATTTGTATTTTTCTTGAATTATTTTATTATTGATTAATTTAATAAAACGCATTTTTAGTACGTACTTATTCCACATTTATTATTTAATAAATTTGGACCGGTTTCGTCCGCCTTAGAGGGACAATATTAAATTAAAATAATACAATGCAGTTCCACTATGAATTGACAGTTAACACAATAAAATAAATTGAATTATTTTATTTCTTTAACTATAATATTTTTTTGGTTTGTTTTGTTCTCTACTAATTTTATTTACCTGTACTTTTATTCTAAATGTATTGTTGTAAACGTCTTGAATTAATAATTTCTGATGTGATCAATGTATATTTTTTAAATAAATAAATAAAAAAAAAATGATCAAAACGATTAGATAAGAGTTGGAAATACATTGGGAGTAGAATGAGAGCATAATCGATTTAACATGCGTGAATGTGCCAAAAACATGAATACCTGTGTTACAATGTAGTTCATATAACTAATTTGCATTTTCAATCGACTTATTTGTGAGAGGAATGCGATGTGATATGAATATCTAAAACTCGGAATAATAATATTATGTATAGGTACATGTTGATTTCAGAGATTGAAAATTCATTGCACCGCAAAAGAAAGCTGCAGTTATTCGATATTACTTAGGAGCATACATAAGTGAAACGCAAATAATTTTCAACAGTAGGTGGGTCGAAATGTTTCACTCGTCGCCAATCGGAGACTTGTTTTGTGATGGCGTCGGAGGAATATATTCTTAAATCGTCTAAAGATTACTAAAAAACGTTACCCATTTACTTGAAAAAGAAAACATGTCAATGAATATACTATTATTATTAATATATTTAACAATAACATAACATTAAATGGACGCATGTTGAATTTTTGTGACAAATTATATTTCGTTCGGCTCGCGTCATTTGCACAATCTGCGCATCGCCTAGTCACGATATTTTTAGACCATGCCTCAACTGAAGTATAGCCTTAACTGTTGGGTTGTACAATATTATTGTGCGTTATATTGGCTTTGAAACAAAGTAACCTAACCTAATCTAACACATAATTTGTATTTCACGGAAAAATTAATTTCAAACCAGTGCTCAATAATCTGCTTCAATGCTGATCATAAAACATTATATTTATGAAAAAAAAATACCACGGAAACAACAATTTTCGTATTGAATTCTTCAAAATTTTAGTATTTTAACTTACGTACTATTTCACATTTTAGTATTGTACAATAAATATAGTACAGTTGGCAACACTATTGTAGACGATAGCTAAGTTAGGGGCCGTCCATATATGACGTCACACTAGAGGGGAGGGGGGTCCAAAAAAAACGTCACAAAGTAAACAAAAAAATATTGTGGATCGGAGGATAAATATTAATAAAAAATATTTGTCAAAAATGTGACGTACGGTAATGTGACGTAATTTGTAAAAAATTGACGGAGGTAGAAGGTTGTGTGACGAGGGGGAGGGGCTTTAAAATAGCCAACATCGTGTGACGTCATAATAAATGTCCTAAGGTAAGGGGCTAATTTAATGTATTGTTTGCAGGATTTGTTTATTGTGTGCTTGCTGCATTATTCAAGTGAGGATAAAATAAAAATGCACCTGTGCAACATAATTAAGTTGTGAACACGATGTATTTAAAAGCATAAAGGAGACACTCTTATCCGTGTACCTATTATTAAATGTTATTTTTACGCATCAAATGATTGCTCGATATTGTAATATATTATATTAAAATTTCACAGTGAATAGGTTATAGTATTTTGAATAAACTTGTGAATCGTCAATTTTCCCCCGATGTAATTATCTGGGTAATTACACCGGTGATTAAATGAACAGTGACGTCCCTAAACAAACTTAACCCTTGGACAGAGTTAAAACTACGTCCTTGATACAGTTTGTTTCCTTTTATTTTATGTGATATGTTCACAGGAAGCTTCGAAACGATGACGTTAACGCCTTTGTTTGGTCAGTAAGTAGTTGCCTCATCTCCACCCGCCATTTATATGCAACCGCGGGTGTGCACGGCCGCCTTCCATGACGCTATAAACGTGTCAGAATGAAATGATTTTAATGTCACACTTCCTTGTCCCGAAGCGATGCTGTACGGGACTGATGTAGCAACCATGCACCTTAGTGCTTAAAGAAAGAGTTTTAGAAAATAAAAAGGTAACATCACTCAGGCCTAGTCGATTTACTTTTCGAGATAACAATTAACAAACTCGCTTACCAATATCTTAGATACCTTTAACGAAATCCACACATCGCTACGCTACCTCGTGGGGGCTTATTACTTAAATAGAAAGGAACTATATGTAACCAATAAAAATGTTACCTCTCCAAACGTCATATTTCCTTAATTACTCACTCCCATTATAAATTTTCGCCTTTTTCGTCATTCATATAAATAAAGTAATAAGTATGTGTTATAAATGTTGTTATTTTCAAATATTATTAATTCAATTAATTGGGTGCTTCGTTTTGATTATAATAATATTATATTAATTCATGTAAATGCAGGTTTATACCAATATAAAAATACCGCCATGTTGATTATGAATACTTTAATCAATACATTTAATATTCTCTATATAAAGTGAGTCACGGAGGTAATGACTCATCCAATCCACAGCATCAACGTTTTTATCAATCATCATTTACCATTAAGTTCGTATCTATGTTAGATTTTTTATATATATTGTATTATTGCCAGTGGTGGGCTTAGGGGCGTGGAGGTCCGAGGGACTGACCGGTTTAGAGGCCCCTAAAATAAACTAAAATCCATAAATTCCTTCGATCAAAACATCTTATCTAGCCAGTAAAAATATTAATGTAGGTACCTACCTACACTTTTTTCTAAAATCACAAACTGTAATTTAAAAATGTGACAGAGGTTACATGTAATAATAATGTTATTTATGGTTATACGATTTTGTTATGGTTTGGGTAATATTTTTTTTTAATTAATTTGTAAGAAATACGCATCTTCTAAGATCTATGTATAATTTAATAAAAAAACTTTGTTACAAATCCATTAATATGATTCAGTTTAATTTAACTATGCTTGGTAGATAAACTTTTTCTTCAAATAGACAGTGAAAAAAAGATGCAAACCTCCTTAAATTAACGTTATGAAATAGGTTGGTAGTATATAATATTGATTTATTTCCACTGTATGATATAATATTACTATTATGTACCTAGGTATCTGTAATATTGCTCAGTATGCATTAGTAATAAGTTGGTAAACCTTTCAGGCGTCATAAACCGGTTTTCGAACATTGTTTAGTTTATTATTTATCTCACAAGAATAAAAAAAAACCACTAAATTCATCAAACGCTTTATTAAACTTTTCATTTCGAAACAATCTTTGCGTGAGTTATGTTCATTATTAATTTAAAGTATAAATACTTTTCCTACGAGAAACGTGTTAAAGAAAAACAATAAAATTTTACGATATTAATGAACATATTTAATCCATCAAATATTTCTAGTGTATATCAATGAACCGTTATTTTTTATCGCAATAATAAATTATTTCCATTAGGTTTGAGATAAAAAGGTACCAAATAAAATGTGAACAAACGAGGCCTATGTAAGAATTTACTTAGAGCCCGATGCAGAGCCATCAGGATTAACTTGGCAATAAACTTGAATAAACACCACCCAGAGTTGCTAATTTAACTCGATTTAGGCGTGACTGTATTTTTAATGGCTGTGTTCTGGGCTACTGCCGTTTTTTTCCGTAGATGTACTACTTGCTATATAATATATGACGTATTATTATGTATGGACACAATGGCCCTCACAATGGGGGGGGGGGGGAGCTGAAAGGGGTCTAGCCGGGGCCCCGGCGTTGTGGGTTAACCAAATAAGTGAGATTAACAAACATCACAAATTGACCCTAATAGTAAAAAGGTCGCCTGTGGTGCTAATTTACTTAAAATTAATTATGATTATGGTTTTAAAACATGTGGTAATGCGATGCAATTTTTGATGTTTGTCGATACTCGACAATTGAATATTTCAAGTGGATGTATTAATAAATACTAAAAATCGCTAAAAAATATACGTCTTTCGACCATGTCCGATTCTAATAGGATCATAATAATATGGGCTTCCTCAGAGTAGAGGTTTGTATTGACAGATTTTGTTTTTTACGAGAAATGGATGTCAGGCACTTGCTCAACCTATTAGGTCCATACCCTGACACACACAAATTGAAAAACAATATGTGTACTTGCCAGACCCAGGATTCGAACCTGGGACCCACGGCGTTATAGTCCAACGCTTAAGCCGCGCGGCCATCGCAAAAATATACTAAATACTCTTAATTTTACCTTGAACACGATTTGTAAAAGGTTACTGTAAAGCGCCATACTGCCTTTAATCTTAGTGATAGGTAGGGGGCTTACCAAAGATCCTGGCCTGGGGGCCCGCTTCAGGGTGAGTGAGACATAATGGACATTGTAGGCGACGCAATCTAAGTTGCCAATATTGGCCTCTTAGGCCTTGTCCATATAGCGCGATTAGACTCGCGCGTAAAAACTCGCGTGCATTCCTGGTACATGTGACCTCATTGAGCCGTCCACATGCTCTCGCGGCGTATCATCTGTCGCGCGACAAGCGCAAGCACTCGCTAGTTTGTCGACAACGCCATCCAAATAACAGTTTTATGGCCATTTCAAAATAAATTACGTCATGTAGGTTGTACAATGCCGAGAATCTCAGGAACCGTGTGTCACGACTGAGTTGCAGTCTTTCTTCTGGCACTCGTGTTTGTTTTTTATGCTCATTCAAAAGTGAATTACGTCACCTAGCTTGTTCACTGCCAAATGAAACGCGTTATATGGGCGCAGCACATTTCTGGTACTCGCGCGTAGCGCGCGGTGAGACACGCGCCATCTGGAAAAGGCCTTAAAGATTGGGGCGTATCTGAGATGACTATGTCGGATGTTGATATATTCCACCTACGTGAGGATGAGTATAGGTGGACGTTGTTTTATAAATTCTTAAAATAGGGTCTGCTTAGCTCATTCGGTGTACTTCCTTCTACCTATCTAATTCATATTTTTTTTGTATAATTAAACATACTGATCTGTTTTTTTATATAAGTTTTAAAAAGTTTTTAAAAGACTTTTTATATTTATTTATGGAATGACATTTTTCGAGTGGCTTCAATGTCCCGAGTTACAGCATAGAGCCGTCGGATGGCCAAATCATGCAGAAAGCTACATATTATCAAGAGTTTATATTTAAGCGCGAATCAAATTGAGGTGCATATCGCCTACTGTCACGCCGTCGCGGCGACAAATTTAGTCTATAGTTTCGTCATTTTGCAGAATATTTTGAACGAGCACCATCTCCGTAAATTCATTGAAGAATGACACTGATCAAGAGTGCCAACAATGTATCAGTAATTTGAATTTTTAATAATTATTCATGCTAATTTCAATTAATGTTAATAGTTTCTACATGTGCGTACGCTAAAATGACTTCCGACATGACATCCATAGATAATATTTTGAACAGAACCCAACCTGCAGACCATAGATCATAGACAGTAATCTTATAGAAAATACATAGTGCCAACCGCTAAAAACAAAAAAACGTGATTTTGACATGATAGTTGAAAAGTGTAGGCATGTAGAAGATGATAAAAACGTATATTGAGTCATGCAGGTGTCGATGCAGTGCAGTTCAACGTGAGGTGACCTCATTGTTGTTCTGGTGATTTCGGCAGATTTTGCCAACTGACAATGCTAGTTTAAAGGTTCAAAATGTGTTACGGGATGGGAGCATCAGTCTGATAACATTTTAAACGGCAAGAAAAACGACATCACACACTTTTTTCCCGTAGCGGCAGCTTACTGTGACGTCACGTGATAGTCCGTTACATGCACCTCAGTTTGGTTCGCGCTTTACCTACATATTATATGCTTTTCGCACGTTGCTCACTGTTGATTACGTTACCTGTCTCACCGTGTTAAAAGAAATGGCGTTATTATCAAAATTTCTTGAACGCTCTCAATCCAAATGATTGATTGCAAAACGGCACCGTGTTCTTTTTCGACTAATTTATTTTTTATCTAGTTCGGCATGTTTTCCCAAGCGCAAATGCCTACACATTTACCGAACTAAACGGTCCGAGATCTAACATTCTGAGATGTTGTACCAGATCATTATCGTCTGAATAACAAGTAAGAAAGATGGTATCACCGAGCAGTAGATCGACAAGTTGATACATCACTTTTAGAACATACGAACCGTTTATGTTTGATACATTGTACCATGTAGGTAATATTAACTTGATCGCCTTTAACTGAATCAATGATAGATCGATTGTTTTAAAATAATAAAATAATAATTACAAGATAAAAAGAACTTTTTATATATCACGTTTTTAAATTTTCTGTTGAATCATAATCTAAACTTGTCTATTCTATGTATTAATAAAAACTGTTTATTGTACTTGATAGAAATACTGAATAAATATTATAGAATACAGAAATGTCATTTATTTTACATTTCATATTGATTTCCATAGTAACGCACGTATATATTAATAATTTAGTTTCTAGGACCCACTTAGCAACTAATAATAGTGAGTAGTAGTAGGTAAATATTACTTTTAAAGAATTTTTTCCGAAACATACAAAACAGAATGAACTGAAAATGTCAAATGTTCAATTCTGCTTAAAGATGGTCAAAAGTATTAAAATAATGCATTGTCGTCGTGTTTTGATATATTCTAAAAGTTTCAAATGTCTAGCTAGTCGAGAAGTTGAACCTGCACCATACCTTATTATAACGGAATTAACTGATGGTTAAGCGACCGAAACGTTTTTCAATTTTGGTTAATATTGGTTGTTGGTTTTATTGTGTTCTCCCAATCTTTTTCAGAGGAATATAAGTGACACTAAACCTAGAGATATCACGGGGAGATGTCAGGTTTTTGGGATGTGGCTGTATAATCAGATCATTAAAATTCCAACGTTTAACAGAATGACAATTAATGTTGGTTTCCTCAAACAAAATATTAGAGGACTGCGAAGATTTGTGTAGTATCAACACCAGAAAACTACAGTCCCTTGGCCACATGGGAAAACAAAAGTATAGCACTCCTTTAATTTAATGTTCAAGGAAAGATCAACGGTATAAATGTGACGTTGACACCATTTTTCGTGGAATAAGAAATATCGTGATTAGCACGAGTGCAGTCCCACCAATATGTTTAGGGTAACAGATGATGATTGCCATTTGATTAACGATTTTATTAACGATCACTATTTATAATGATCAAATAAGTGTTGAATAGAAATGATATGCGATCATCAATTGAAACAAATTACGTGGACATGAATGCCAAGAGCTCCATAATTAGTTTAATTATCTCATGACATGCGAGTAGTCTCGGGAGACAGCCACAAAGCTCGCCAATTGACATATTGTAATCAATCTCATCTAAGTCATCGGGCACGACTTTGCACAACGGAGCCCTGGCCTGCGCTCCAAATGCCCCCAAGCTTCGACATTTACCCATTCTATTATTCTGACGCCAGTAAACAATTCCAAAGCACAGGTGAATACAGTGGTGTGCTGTCGAGTGCCGATTGCTTTCATTTACTTATATGGCAGCAGGGTGTAGATAAAATAGAAAGAGCCATAAACATACCACAGTCACCAACACAAAATCACATTACTAATAATTAGTTTCTTTCTTCTATAAATTCACCGACAAAGCCTTAATACATGTAGGGATTGCAATACCGGTATTGCAGTATTTATCAATATCGAAATACCGTTTTTAAAAATCAAAAATACCGGAATTTTCGGTATTTAAAAAGCACACTCGTTTACGTTTTTTAAAATAAATTATAAGTTATGTGCTTCTAAAATTCAAATTAATATATCCACTGAATCCAACAGAGGTGAAATAATAATAAATCAAAAGTCATCAAATATATTTATGTAATTATCGCGATGAATTATCATAATTTTATATTATGTTCTATTATTGAATTTAAGAAACTTTTCCTGCAGCAGGACTTATTTGCATTGATGAACTAGTTAACATTAGTTAAAACTATCAATATATTATTTGTAAATTAAAATCACCAGTTCTACAATATTACGATTAATACACATATTTAAATGACAACATAATAAATGTACCTAGGTAGGTAGGTTTTTGCAATAAAATAATGTTTTGATAGCCACATTTACTGATAAGCACCTTCTTATATTTTTTGATGTTTTAACGAATACCGGTATTCAATAAGAAATACCGGTATTGATATTTTTATTCAGTATTGCAATCCCTAAATACCTACATGTTAGCGCGTTCTCATCGACTTAGTGGATGGCAGAAAGTTTCCCAAAAAGGTCATATCCAAGATGCAGGTCTCAATGACGTAGTCGCTAAATTCCGTAAAAAAGTGCCACGAATAACGAAAAACTCTCAAACGTCTGTGGAAATTCCTGACAAAGGGCGACAGTGTGTCTGAAAATGGAGAGAAAAACATCAAGTTTTACTTCTGCCATAGACACTTTCTTTTAAATTTTAAATTTTAACCGATATTATTATAAACATGAAATTAGACAAAGGAGAACTTTTATGGAACTATTTTCAAAAACGGATAAGTCCATAATTCAATATAGTTATCTGTTAAACGACGTTTCAAATTGGCTATTCGACATTTTGTAGTCATTAAGTTTTAAAAACATATTCGTACGCTTTTGGCGGGTTTTGGAAGTTAGCATATGATAAAAAATACATATCATAATATTATAACCTGTGTAATTTTTTATGCATTTTGACCGTACGTGGTATGTGGGTTTATCCGTTTTATAAGTAGACGTATCACATTCACATGTCCTCGGAAAGAAGAGGCCACTCTTAATATTATAACAATTTATTTATTTAAAAAGTTTTTTTAACTAATTCACCACGCCACTGGGTTTGTAATATATAAATTAATTTGTTTCGAGAAAATCTATTTATCGTTTACTTTGCTGGCAGATAACTATTTCATCAGTTTTGTGCTTGCTGTACATAAGCATTGAAGGAAATAATGAGTATGATCAAATCTCCATTCGGGCTACGAATGATACTTTGATCATTCATTATACAGAGTCAATAAATTATTCATGATATATCGATTGCTTTGCTTTGATATCTCAGTTAGGTATATAATTATAATAGGGACTGTACCGACAATAATGAAAACATACTTACTTTCACAGACAAGCTGTGTCTTTCTTGTTCAAATTGAGAATTTATGGCAGATTTAAAGACAACATGGTTATATCGACAGCACTTCCGTTTTGAGCTTTTGACAATACAATAATCTAACGACCATGATCATTTTCGGCTCTCCAATACTTGGTAGGGCTTTGTCTTCGACATAAACTTTCTCCTTCCCGGACCATCTTCAATAATTTTAGCCGAATATCTTCAAGTTTCCTGTGTTGCATTTCAGCCACATCAGTCTCGCCCATTCTAGTATAGTTATATTTTTTAAACTATACGGACATTAGCTAACACTAATAATTAATACATACTTATTATTGGACATGTGGATTGTATGTGTGCGAAAAGTATGTAAATGTATGTATTGAAAATCCAATTTTTCTGTGTGGAATTCAATAAATTCATAGGCGTTGGTTAGATTCATCCTTTTTCTCATTTGTGCATATCTATATAATTATTATGGTTGATTTGATATAGGCACAGAACAGATAATAAATAGAATACCGATGGGCTATATTCAATACGCCGCACGCTGAAGCAGGGTTTTTGAATGTGTGAGTGTCCTACGAAAATGAAGCACGCATTATGCACTTACAATAGTGTGTGTAATACACCAACATTAAATGAGCGTAAATGCATAAACCGAGGGCAGTTTTCAGTATTAGACGTACAACGTATTCTTGACACATGTGTAAGTTTAACCCGGATTCTTCCTTACTCGAGACGGTTACCTGCTATCGCTTTACCCGTTGGGTATTTCAGTTCACATTATTTCTGAGTTCCCTGGATATAGGTATTTGACTAATTTTTCAATTTTTAAAACTTATCGCCATCTTCCTTTCTCTAACAATCATATAAAATATTTCAGTTGTACCATATACCTCAATATCGCAAATTGGCTAATTCAGATGTTTACGTGTGTGGTGCATTATTTTGTATCGAGTATAGTTTTATGGCAGTTTTAATTCATATCATGCAGCGCTCGAAATACATTATCAATTTTATGTAGCTATATAATGTACAAATAAGTATTTTAGATTTTTTCGTGATTAACCTACTTAAATTTTTAAATTAATCTCCTTGAATTATTGATTTGTCGGCACTCGGGCATAATATTATTATGAACCACTGGTACTCTTGTGGTAGCTAAGTAACATAGGAGACTTAGATATTTTATAAATAATAGCCATTTTTATTATTCAGGAATTATTACAAATAATTATAATATAAAATTATACGCGTGAATTATCATTTAGTTTAGTTAGTAGATGAATATATAATATGATCATACCATACTTACCAAATTGCATTATACGACTACATGCTTAGCTTAAAATGTTAATATTGATTAAGTGAAATAGCACCGTGGGCGATTTTTTTTTTTTTTTTTTTTTTTTTTTTAATAATAGAACAAAATTGTGGTGAATGTTTATCTCACAACTAGTCGACCCGCCACGCCAAGCCCCTCTTAGCCCGGGCCCTCAGGCTGGAGCATTGTCCGCCCGTCTTGTGGGGGCATGGTATTAATGCTTAATATTAACTGAAGATAATTACAAATATTTTGGCCACCCTCTAAACTTTTCCGCTTTCGTGCAAATCATACCCAGGGACCATGGCCCCCACAAAGGGGGGGCTGATAGGGCTCTAGCCTGCGGGCCCGGGCTCAGAAGGGGCCCGAGAGTCGACCAGATAAGTGAGATAAACACACATCACAAATTCTCTCTAATAGTAAAAACATATGAGCGGGCTTGCTGACCCAGTGCAATCTAAAACTCTTGGCACACCATTATTTTTCTTTTAAATATTATTTATAAGTGTTATGTTCAGCTTCTAATTGATTGTGGCGTCAGAAAGGTGTGGACCATCGTCACGAAGTTACGTATCATATCATTATCAATTATTATCATCTCATGACTTCTGTCAGAACTTATCTTAGTATTAAATATTAATTAATACTAATGGTATTGTAATGATATTTACTATAACCACATAGATACATCTTAATTAATCAATCATTGTGGCCGTTTCTACGTTTACAAATTAATACATAAGACCACATATCCAATATTTACATGAATTAATATTTACCTCAAATATTAAACGTTTAAAAAACGAATACAAAGTAATACGGGATTCTTATTCTGTAGTTTTTAGTTTATGTACGGAAAATAAAAAGATAATACGATATTACCACTGATGACTTTTTTTTCGACCATGTCCGATCCTAATATGATCATAATATGGGCCTCCACAAAGTAGAGGTTTATATTAGCAGATTTTGTTTTTTTACGAGAAATGGATGTCAGCCACTTGCTCAACCTATTAGATCCATACCCTGACTCACACACAAATTGAAAAACAATATGTGTACTTGCCAGACCCAGGATTCGAACCTGGGACCCACAGCGTTATAGTCCAACGCTTAAGCCGCGCGGCCACCGTGGGTGAATAGGTACACACTAATGATAATGATGCCTACACTAATTTGATGAAATTTCAATAGTTCACTGACGATATAAAATTGAGCGATGAATTTAAATAATGTAGTTTGCTGAACTATATGCACTAAAATTATTACATAAAATTTATTTTTATTTATAAAAACAATCTATATTTATTTATATGTGATTTAATGCGATAGAAATTATCTTATTATTATTTATTTTTGGACAAAACTGCAGTCGTAGATAATAATATTATGAAAAAGGGATTTAGGATTCGTCTTTAGAGCCTACCGTATTGCATACATTACGATAGACAGGCTGAGGTCACGTGAGGTAAAATCCATACAAAAAAATTATCATTCCTCGATGAATAATCCGATACAATAGTGAAAAACAGATGGAGCTATGGCATATTTTTTAAGCTTTAACCGCTGGTTTTGTGTAAGTATTATATTTATAATACATTTATACATTACACGGCCGTTGGAAAATTAAATTATTTTATTTCTTTTAAGAAGGTAGGCTTTAAATAATCGCTTAAAGTCTTCGCCACCGAGCGCCACCGAGATTGGTTTTTGAATTCATCAAACCCACCCTCTCTAACAAATCTTGCCCGACCGCTGTTTTAATAATTTTATCTGAAGTCATTAGTTTACAATATCTAAACAAAATAAACGATACCCTACAAACTAACAGGCAAAAAACACCACAGCATACATAGATGAGTTGGTACTCACCTTTATTGTGCAATAGCTGCGCGATAAAATTTTTCACAAAACAGTATCATTATTAAAACATAATTTGTAGGTAGGTAGGTACATGAACCGTTTAAATCGAAATTCTATGTTTCATTTAATTTAATTTTTTTATTTTTTAAAGATCAGCCATACTTACTAACATTATATTATATTACACTGCATTATTTCTATTTTAACTGTATACCTTTATTATTAATACCAGAAAGGTGTGCATACTACTGAACCTGCGACAATTTGTTAGCGTAGATCAATTTAATTGCCATATCTCGTTAATTAGTAGAATTCTTATGCCCAATACCGCGCCGCCCCTGCTAATTTTTAATGGCCTAATGAATGAATAATTATTCTGCCTACTTAATGCTTTTAATTATTGTCGAGTGTATGTGATTCTTTTGTATATGTACAGAGTGTAGCGAAGCGACAAACATGCGCGATTTGCCATTGAATCAGATGTCTTAGAACAGTGGTTTCCAAACATTACGTTACTACGCCTCCCTTTTAAAAAACATAATCTTTGCACCTCCCCCCCCTCCTTTATTTCATTAAATAATACAGACACCTTTTAAAATAGCTAACAATGTACTAATACAAAAATGAAAAAACAATATAAAAATAAACAGGGTTTTTCCTACTTAAGTATATTATATTCATTTTTAAATTACGTAATTTGTTTTTCTTGCGATGAATGTGCTGCAACGCAACAGCACAAACAATTTCAATAGTACTTAGTCAATCCAAATTCATCATCGTTCCTTGATAAATGGATTCTAACATGGGCCCCACATCCTGAAGCGGGCCCACCTACCTATCGCCGAGGTTAAGGGTAGTGTGGTGTTATAATGTAGTGTTTCCTTAATTCTAAAGCTCCAATTTTTTATGAATGCCTTCACTTTGTCTTTTTAAATCAGTGAATGCATTAGTGGTCCTTGAATTGATTTATTCACTCATTTTTTTTAAATTCAACCAAATAGACAAGTTTAACAACAAAATTATCGTTCCTAAGAAAATTTGCCTCAAATTTCAACATTATGATTTGACCCTTTTATTTCAATTTTTCACGAGATAGCCAGCGCGCTTCACAATAGTATAGAAGTGAGGTATTATAAAATATTAGTCTCCATTTTTTCAGACAGGTTTGCAAAAAACATTTTGTAGGACTGTTTTTTTATGTAGTTAATAACTAGCGGCTGTTTTATAAGCTATGCATTTGCAAACTGCAAACCTTTGGCTACATTAATTGTGTTAAACTTTTCGCGCATCCCTTTGCAACACACCGCGCGTCCCCAGGCAGGCGCGCCTCCTAGTTTGGAAATCGCTGTCTTAGAATGACAGCGCGAGTAATCTGATTCCTCATTTTCCCAACTATTCCCTATTATTTTATTATTAATATTAAATTTCACAAGGTTTTAAATGCGACTATGTTATATAATCGGATGTTATCATCCGTGTGAGCATACACTATTCAGGCCATCCCTTAAAATCTGTTTAAAAGAGTTTATATAAGAGAAAAAGAGAATTTACCTTTTTCTCAGATGCCAGGGACATTTCAGTTTATGTGTGTATGCAATATCCATATTACCAATTATTCAATATGCATATTACATCCGGTAGTCGCCAATCGTCTCTCCCTCTCTCCATTTTGTAGTTTACATTGCAATAAATTCGCTTTAATGTTTCTATCTTATTCTGCTAATGAATTAATTTTATGAATGAAATTTTCTATGTAAAGTACAAGTCAATGGCTGTCACCAATTATCGGGGGTATCTCGAAGATACAGATGTAGCCCCGATGTTATGTTCGTATTGTTGAAGGTTGCCTGGTGTGTAATGCGTGACATGGTATATTCGGGACACAGTTGAATAATACATGGTGTTGGTATTTCTTGGTTTTGTATTGTAGATAACAAGTTTGGATACACACAGAAATATACAGGACTGTCACATTAGTTTTTATGTTGAGTTGATATGTTTACATTGTATTTTGGAATTTGATTTTAAGTTGAACGTTATGCGGAGTTGCGCGCATTAATTTGACTATAGGTACCGTTGAAGGGCCGGAATGCATCTGATTTATTGCGTGTCATTTCCTGTTCGTATTATTGTCTATGCTACATAAATGAGCATAGACAATAATGCGTCAGTTGTAGGGTTGAGTAAGCCTCTACACACCGACTGATTTTTTTTTTTATCGATTGCCTAATATTTTATTCTCGGTACACATCTCGTGAATCACACAGCTATTTATTAACCTGCTTACCAAATTAATCTTCGAATATAGTGGTGCAAAAGTCGTCTATGTTCGACGCTTCGCTCTGATCTGTACTTACAGTTGTGTGTGTTTTATGTTTTTTAAATAGCGTTTATGTACGGTAGAATGTGGAAATAATCCATTGTCAGTAGCGGAACGTGTTCACTAATTGATTCACTTAGTTTTAATCCGACTTTGGGAACTAACAATGCCGCTGCGTAGGATGCTAATCGATGAGTTTCACGACTACATTCATTATATCATTTTTTTTAAATATAGATAGCCGGTATTAAATTTATTATACGTGGGGTATAATCAAAATGATTTCAAATAAAAATATATACGTAGGTAGGTATATCATATATATTATTTACTCTGTCGATAACGTCGTCAAAATGTTAATTAATAAAATATATTCCAATGTTCTGTTTTATTAAAATAAATTAGAAAACATTTGCATATAAATAGAATCAGTGTAATAAATACTCTATTAAGTGAACATTTTAAATTTGAATATATCTATTTTTAATAAATGTATAATTAATTTGTATTACAATAATTTTAATTATTTTTTAACCGTATCTGATCCTAAGAAAATCATATGGGCCTTCACATAGTGGAAGTTGTATTTAACAGTTTTTTTTTTTTTTCGAGAAATGGATGTTAGCCACTTGCTCAACATAATATTAGTTCCATACTATGGGTTCAAACAGTCACTGTAAAATAATACGTGCAGTTGCCAGGCCCAGGATTCGAACCCGGACACACGTCATTAAGAAGAAATCTTTATTTAGCTACGTATTTTTTTCGACTTATACGAGGTATAAATGAGAACTCTGCCATTCTGGGCAGTGTTGACCTGTGTGTCCCTGATAACTATCTTAGAAATAGAGAGCATCAGTTGTTTATTCTCCCAAGGTGCAGAACCAACCTGCCACTGGTTATGCCAATTGGGAGAGCGATAACTATTCTCAACAAAATTGCTTCGGGTGTTGATATATTCCACTTACGTGAGGATGAGTATAGGTGGACGTTGTTTTATAAATTCTTAAAATAGAGTCTGCTTAACTCATCCGGTGTACCTACTTCCTTGAAACGTATCTATTTTTTTTGTATTTACACATTTCTACTGTTTAATAACTTAATACTGATCTATCTCTTTTTTTATGTGATACTGTTTTATATTTCTCTATTTCTAAATGTCATGTTGTGAAAGTCTTAAACTTATAATTTGTAATGTCCACAATATGTTAAAAATAAATAAATTGAAATTTAAAAAATGCCTGGCGCGTGGTAAGGCTAAATTATACATTTTAAATTAAAAAAAGCATTCACGCCAGCAGGCCGCCAAAAAGATTATGTCGGCACTATTTTATTTGTAGTTTCTGTCCTTTCTATCATGCTCCAGTCTTCTACCACACGTCAATCTTCATCTCTCTTTAGATAACTTTCACTGGAGTATCCAAAAAACAAGGATCTTTATGTCTTATCGTCTAGCATGCTTTGAAAATGGACCACAAATCGCAGTCGTTGCAATTTGTAGAATCTACCGACGGTTAGCTGGTCAACAAGGTAATACGTTCATAGTCTAACTTTATCATAAAGCCCTCGAAATATCCTTCCTTTGACACAATCTTCATTTAAATGCTGCTCAGATGTCTTCTAGCAATTTGGTCGAAAGATTTCTGACTGAAAGATATCCTTTGATTCTAAGCTCTTCCAATATAACAACATTTATGCACATGGTTCTCTAATGAATGCATACCATGCTACAACATCACATCTCAAGCACGTCGATTCTTTTCACATCAAATTCAACACCTTATGGGAAAATTGAGAAGATCGCACATTGAAAAAAAATCTACTTACACTTTTTTAGTGTTGTCGCGCTGGTTTACTTCACCGAGTGGATGGATGGATGACCAATACACTAAAATATAGTTTCACCACCTACAACATACTAGGTAATCTTCAAATTCGCGAATTTGATAATATATCTATCTACCTGCTCACATCATTCATTGTTGACCATGCCCTTTTCCATTATGCCAGCAGAGAACCTAACGGAAAATACGAAGCTTGCAATTTGAGATTTTTTTTTGATAATTTACAATTTCAACTGTATTAATTAATAAATATGTATCTGAAAACTCAAAAAGATTTTTTTTTAATTAAAAGATAAACTTACAATTGTAAAAAAATGTGAATTGAAGGATTTCAAGTTATACACATTAATATTTTTTATAAAAATCGATGTTTTTTAAAATAGATATAAAAAATTATAAAACTATGAAATAATAGTCAAAAATCTAAACGGCGAACATTTGAAAACTGATGGGACCCTGCAATAGATTTCACATTTTATTACATTTTTTACAATTGTAAGTTTATCTTTGAATTAAAAAAAAACTTTTTAATGTTTTCAGATACATATTTATTAATTAATACAGTTGAAATTGTAAATTATCAACAAAAAAAAATCTCAAATTGCAAGCTTCGTATTTTTCCGCTAGGTTCTCTGTTGGCATATAATATTATATGATCCCCCTTAAAATCAAAGTTTGCAGTCATTGCATCCCAACTGGAAATAATGCTCGAATCATATTAATTATTATTCTTGTGACATGGTGTGCGGTAGGCAAATAGATTGGTTAATTGAGTGGGCGGTTCCATAAACCTCACAACTGACATCCACTTCTCTGTCAATTACATTATCTAATATAGATAACTGCCGTATTAATATTATTCGTCAAACCAATTGATAAATGTAGCGACTTTCATTGGCGGCTATTCAGTTTGCTTTATATATAATATAATAAATGACTATTGTTGACTACCGTTATATAGGTATACCACTATTGTTAGGTATAATAACGTTAGCATTAATTTAAACGTGGAATCCATTTTGGAACCATATACAATAATTGAAAACTAATGATTGGATTAAGCGTGCGAATGCCGGAACGATTTAAAGAGGCATTTAGTGACGGTATTGAAAAAAAATTGAGACCTTCGTACTTGTATTGTACCGGTGGTAGAGTATCAGTACTAAACCCTTATTTTAAGTTTACCCTGTCTTGTGAATATATTATTTAATTTAATTCAGGACTGTAATGCTAATTGACCGGAGCGCGCCGGATCACCGTTCCGGTTCATTAAATTCCCAAAATTATCGCTCCGTCTTGTCCATCTTACATAGATAAGCCATATAACAAAGAATCTAACACACTTATTTTTATAAAATAAGTACACACAAAATTAGATACCTAACTATGTATTTATATATTTATCTAGGTATGTAAATAGTTTCGTAAAATTATCGAGCGCTCCGGTAGGTAAAACTTTTCATTTCGAGCGATGGTTTATTTGTGCCTACTTAATATGCAAGTCAGTGCCACAACTAGGTTTATTTTTATGTATTTAAATTAATTACTATCTCGAAAAAATTGGCGATGGCGGCCCTCGTAGATCAATTCACGATGCACTGATCTTAACAGCCTATCTCCAACCTTCGCTATTACTCTCACTACAACAGTACAGTATTATTGATTTAATTTAATAAAATGCATTTTTTTAGTATTTTTTCCACTTTTAATAAATAAATCTGGACCAGTTTCGTTCGATCAGATGGACATTTTCAAGTTGGCTTAGTGTCCTTAATGAGGTATTATGAAATATCCAATTATTTCATTAATTTAAATTTAATATTATAATATTATTAGATGGATAATTTAATGGATTGGTTGATTATTTGTGCCACATTTTGAATTTATGTTGATAAATGCCTGTTGTATAAAGATTATTTAGTTGAAAATGTGCCTGTGAGGCAGACGAAACCGGTCCGGATATAATAATTAATAAAAGTGGAAAAGGTACTATAAAAAATTGCATTTTATTAAATTAAATTAATAATACAATATGTTTTCACCATGAATTGACAGTTAACATAATAAAAGGGAAAAAAACAGTATAGTAAATGTAGAGATAATTTTTTAAACACTTTCATCTGTGTTTATCATTTACGAAAGAATTGATGTGTAAGAATGGACTCTAGTAGGTTTAATAAGTGATTGGAGTATGGTACCTTTAATTATTCACACATTTTATACACGTCCATTTAGCTAACCTACATACGTACATTTTTGAATAAGACAAGGAATCACACGCATTTGTAAAGTAGTTGTGTGCACGTAGTGTTCTCTAATAATGTTGTTTTTGCCACAGCCTCGGCGTTATTGGTAGCGCGTTAGACTGTAAACAAAAAGTTTGATAGTACGATACCAATCGAGGGTGATTTTTTAAAAATATTTAACTAATAAATAATTGGGTATAACAGGATATAATAGTTATTTTCGTTAATCTGATCTTGTGGTTGTGGCTCAGTGGCAGATCATTAAACTACAGATCGAAATGTTGGCTAGTTATAACATTTCCTATTATTTCAAATTTTATTTAGGTATGGTCCCAATATTGAAGCTCGATTTGATATAAATAAAAAGGATTTCAAGTTATACACATTTATATTTTTATAAAATCAATGTTTTTTAAAATAGATATAAAAATAATAAAACTATGAATTAGTCAAAAATCTCTCAGGCGATCCTTAGAAACCTAATAAACTAAATTTTAATAATAAATATCACCATAAAATATATGCAATAATAATATGGGGTCCTTTGACAAATTCACGTTTTTTTACAATAATTGTAAGTTTATCTTTAAATATTTGAAAAAATATTTTTCTTTTTAATGTTTTC
Source organism: Rhyacophila brunnea (assembly GCF_057557595.1). NCBI lineage: Eukaryota > Metazoa > Arthropoda > Insecta > Trichoptera > Rhyacophilidae > Rhyacophila > Rhyacophila brunnea. Next base: position 61,922,154 of record NW_028232751.1, read on the forward strand.
AGATACATATTTATTAATTAATACAGTTGAAATTGTAAATTATCAAAAAATGTCTCAAATTGCAAGCTTCGTATTTATTCCGGTAGGTGCCTCTGGTAGGTAAAGACATCGTCTTAAGTACATAATTTATCAGAGGGATTTACTATATTATAGCCATAACGAGCGTGAAAGGTTTCACTTATAAAACATCCAAACAACTGATCGGTACCTACCTGTGTTTTGTTTTTTTTATCCACTTTAAAACATACACACGTAAGAAGTGAATGTTGAACTTAGAAGTGAATTTACTTATATTATGCTAATATTTTTTGCAATATTGAATTTATTACCTGGACAAGATATTACGTAAAATTATAATATATCGACTCAGATGATTTATATTATGTGCGAGCGAATATCATTTTAGTTAGCTACCTAGTGCAATATAACGCGAGCCTACTATATAAATAGGTAGGTACATAATAATATATATTATAAGGCAGTGGCAAAGGGTGGAGGTAGGCTGTTAATATCCGACATAAATAGTGCACAATAAACTTTGTCAGTCCTAGATAATAATTATTTGTTTTCATTTAACTAAGAGTACAATTTGCAGATAGTAGTGTTTAATTATATTATTAATAATAGCTCTCGTGGTGCTGTGCGTAAGGCGCTGGCATTCCATCCGGGAGCTCTGGGTTCGATTCCCAGTGAGGACACAATTTATTTATGTGAATTTATCAAAGCCTGGGTGTTTGTGATTGTTCAAAATTACTAACAACCACCTTGTACGAAAAAGCAAAGACATGGTTATTAATATTTTTTATAAAAAAAAATATAATACTTATATGGCTCTCTCTGTGGCGCTCAGGGAACTCGGAAATAAAGGGAACTTAAATACTAAACGGGTAAGGAGTAGCAGGTAACCGATCTCGAGTAGGGGAACCTGTTGTACCTCGGACCTATTTTCTGTTTTTGATTTTTCATAAATTACTGGTTATAGGTAAAATTGCCAACTTTTGTTGGTTTGATTTTAGCATCTGTTGCGCATGCTTTGATACATGTATCAAATTAAATATCTTGATATTTATGGTGATTTTAGGCCATATAAAAAAATGTGGATTTAGGTCCAAGGTACAACAGGGGTGTTGTACTTCGAACATATGAAGGTTGTACCTTGGACATACATTTAAAAATCCTAATAAGGGGATATTTAGGTACCTATGCTAAATAAAAACACAGATTTATTAAATTCGCATTCGCTTGTTTATTACGACAAAAGAAAATAAGCTTTTTACAAATATATTTTATGGAACAGAAGAACATTTTTTCATAACAGTTATACTTAATTATAAACCATAATTATCTTAATTAGAATTAGGTAGATATTATAACACATAAAATGAATCGTATTTAATAATAAAACCTCAATTATCTCTTCCTTATCACCCTAATACTTGACCATTTCCTCAACTCGATAAATGTAGATTTAAAATTTAGTAAATTAAGTAAATTTAGATTGGCATTTTTCAGGTAGTAGAATTTTCTGGATTACGTCACCTCAAGGATAATTCTTCGAGTCGATGTTCTCCGACCTTTTTCAATCCTTTAGCGATTTTCGCATTGAGCTAATCTTGGCTCCATCCTTGCATATTTCTAGGATCTTTCCTAGAAAATAATTATTCTCTTTCATAAAGAAAAATTATAAAATCCCCCACTTGATATTCTAAATTCAGTGTAGATTAAAATTCATCTGGAAATTCTTGAGGTCCTTCTGAATCGCTGGAGTCTTAAAGTGCAAAATTATCAGCCGATGACTCTGCTGATGAAGATTCGAACAGCAGAAACTTTTTTAATAACATAATTAGTTTTTTTCGATGGAATAATATTTTAAGTCTTCGCCAGCTTGGTTTTCTTCTTATCCTCGATTCTTAATTTCTCCGGTGTATCAGTCAGACTACGAGATCGACCCTTTTATCGCCCCTGGCGATTATTTTTCCGCGGGGCAGCTTTGGGATGAGGTCTTATCATAGAAGGCATACTGCAAAGATGCAGCTTCTGTAATGTATAGCAGCAACATATTATGTTCTGCTTCTTCACTGAAAATTTTCTTTAAAGCTAGATTTTCATAAAGGGTGCAGGCTTTTCAGTATTTTCAAAATGATGAATATACTTTCTTATTGTGCTTCTGAGTAACCTGTTTAGTTTCGGAACGGTTTTAAACGGATCGCACTGTGTATTTTTACGATATCCGGCATATTAAGTAAACACCTGGAACAAGTTTAAACAATAGTTTGAATTAAATTGAATGTTTAAATGAATGAACAATAATAATCATAGTCATACACAATATGGGTGGCAAACGCGTTGTACCTTGGACATGTTCGAGGTACAACGCATTTTTTATGTCCAAGGTACAACACCACGCCAAAATGACAAAAACAATTAATAGTTTTTTTTAGGTAAGGAATACAAAATCTATAATAACCCAATGTTATGGATATAGGAAATTTAATTCAATTACACTATTACTTATTCACACAAGAAACATAGTATGGCATATATTTGCAAAAAAAAAAATGAAAAAAACTTACTTTTACGAACGAAAATTTTCAAACTCACTTCACATAAACACGCGTGCCGCTTGCCATCTGAAACTAGCGTTAATTATCCACCAAGATGAAGGTGTTCAAACTACTATTGTAAATTTTAAGATAAAATGGCGCCAATATACAAAAACATGCATGTGTTCGAGGTACAACCCTGTCCAAGGTACAACAGCTTCCCCTACGTAAGGAAGAATCCGGTATAAACTTAAACACGTGTCAAAAATACGTCATACATCGAATACTGACAACTGCTCTCGGTTTATGCATTGACGCTCATTTAATATTGGTGTATTACACACACACACACACACTATTGCACGTGCATAATGCGTGTTTCATTTTCGTAGGACACTCACGCATTTAAAACCCTGCATCAAAATGTAGCGTATTGAATATATCCTATCGGAATTCTATTTATTATCTGTTCTGTGGTGGCGTGACATGTGCTTGCAGCGCTTTCGCGGATTGATGCGCGTGCGGCACTCCAGCGTGTCGCCGCATAATATTCCCACGTCCAAACCATCCCTGAAATGAACACCGAGCTTTCTAATTTTAAATTTTAACATTACAATAAGTCATGAGGCACAATGACAGTAGTGTACCCAATAGTAGTAGTGAACAGAACACTAACGCCTTGATAGATGTATTGTAATCGAACATGGAACCCAGGCCCGTAGTTTTAACCATTTTAAATCATACATACATTTTAAATAGGGCGAGAATGACACATACAGTAATATCAGTGGGGAAACTAATATATGTTGCTATTTTAGGGCAGTTCCCTTTTATGTCCCCTAGATGAGAAGCCATTGTGTTACGCATTTGATTACAATGGTATTCTGGTTATACAAGTGATTGGAGTGTATGCAAAATAATGGATAAAAAAATCACTATATCCTGACCACGCTGATAATCAGGTCATATAGGATGATCATTGCTAGAACGATTGCAGCGTAGAGTTACACTGTCCAAAAGTAATCATCTGCGAGTATAGAAATCGACTCCCTGAATACCTATAAATTTTTGTCATATTGTGTTATTATTTAAAAAAAAAAAAAAAAAAAAAACATGTTTTAACATATTGATCACTCGGAGCCAATGTAATCTGTTATCAGAGTCAGAATTCCGCGCCCCAGTTAATACTTATTAATGAAGCAGCCGTACGGGCGAACGGCTGAAACTAGTCAAACTTGTTGCTTGGAATTCAGTGAGATGTGTTCAACTCCATATTACAACGAATCTGTATTAAGCAATTAATTATTTAGTTCAACTATTTTTGTATGCCAACGAAATTGCTGGACAAACTTTCAATTTATTTTATTTAAAAAAAACTTAATTAAACCAGATTTTACACTTAATTAAAATTTATTTAACACTCATTCTATCAAAGAATTTGCAAAGATATATCTACGTAATCTTATATTTAATGAATCTTTATTTTCATTGGCTCTACAAAACTTAGTTCAAACCAAAGATATTTTATAATTATCCAGTGTTATTGTTGTAAAAAAATATATATTGTAGGTAGGTATTTTCCAATTTAAGAGTTGATATAGATTAGTAAATCAGTTGATTTTTTTTTGTCTTATTTTCATAGCATAAAATAAAGTTTTCTTTAACACCTATGGGCCAAACACGCATTGAAAAACAACGAGAATTTTCCAGACGCGGGTTTCATGACTTCATAAGCGGTCACTTTAGGTAGGACTACACGTCCATCGCTGTCTCCAACACAATAATTAATCTGTCATTGAAATACACAAATTGAATTCTACAAAAATTAACACACATTATAATATAAGTACCTACCCCTATTATTCATAGCTTGGACAGTGATTACGTATATTTATATTATATACTCAGAAATAACAATATTCTTATATGCCTATCTATTGTGGTGAACTGCCTGTAAATCTGTTGACAAGATTTTTTAACCTCTCATCACCAAAGCAGTGCTATAGGCCTTGGTCTCTCGCGTCTGTCGTCTGCAGTTTACTGCCAATCTCTGATACCAAACTACTGTAGCCCGTATCTTCCGACATATAAACGCGATCATCGCTGCAATGAGGTTTGCTACAAATTCTTGCTTGGCGTCAATCCAGTAGAACCAGTCACACATTATCACGTATCTTCTTCCATTAAACTCTATATGAAAATAAAAAAATATCCATTTGTCCGTAAACCGTGGCGTAAAAGAACAAGTGCTTTCAATATTGTTCTAGGATGATTCCAGACAATAGTTTGTTAAATCAATAAATCATTATCTTGAATGGCATGCACTAGGACTAGAGCATGCGGAGTTAATAATCCAGGACTTCCATGACCACTTCTTAGTTAGAGCATATGGAGACCACACGGTGCTTCCAGAATCCCATAACTCCGCCGTACCTATATATTGTATACCTTGTGGGTATTTACTAAATAATATTTAGTGGTATTTATTTATTTAGATATTTATCACAGTTAAGGGTCGATTGACCGGTCAAAATGGGCATATTGTTTTAATCTTAAAAAATAAATACGATGGAAAAAAGAAACTAAAAGCGCAATGCATAACCGTTAACGTTAAGGCTTCGGCCACATAGGTAGGTGCTTTGCTAGTGCTAAGCTAGGTGATATACTTGTCTACTAAAAACAACACTGCCACATTGCACGCTACGTGCTTAGGTACAAATTCATTTGACATTTGGAGCGCTCAACTCAACAACGATATGTCACTCTCAAAACTAACCAGAAAGCTACTTCTCACAGAGAATTTAAGTTTAAAATTTCGAAAGTATCAAGTTCGAATTTTTCGGGTGCATACTGTCAATTATTCATCCCATGCGTCATTATTCATAACCTCAAAATATACGGTGTTTGACGTTTGTCATACTGAAGAAACATCCGCCATCTTGCAAAATCACTAGGTGACACAATAAAAATTACCAACACGTTTTTTCGCCGGGAGACTCACGAGGTGACTAATAATCACGTAGCGAGGCGCGAAGCCGTGGCCATTGCGATAGTATAGTGTGCGTCCGTTCGCTAGGATATGTCACCTAGCACGTTACATGTTCTTTCTCTCTTCCACTTATGTGTTATAATAAGAATTATATATATTTTTCTTATTGAACTTAGTACGTCGAAATCGACCCCTTAGAGTTATGTGCCTATCTTAAGGACTTACGCGCCTTAGTATGGTTCTGCATAGCGCGCTGTAAAGTTACAACCAATAATAATTTAAGCTTGAAACACCAAAACGTTTTTTACTAAAGATATAAAATAGGAAATAGATGCCTTATTTATATATTGAAAAGTGAAATTTAATATTACAACTTAAAATAAGTTTACCTAACTCCGTAGGTACTTATTTAAAATAGTATATTTTATTTATATTAAGTATGTAGTTACCTATACCTACTCGATGTAGATTGTATATTACTACTGATAACATAGGTACCTATATGGTATCAGTCTGCTAATGTGATTTTGTTGTAAATCACTTAATCGATAAAACTTTTTTATCGCTGCATTTTGATTTTAAAATGCAGATAATGCCATGTTGTACTCGGTAATAATTTATAAATTTTATGTTTATAATTTAACATAGGTAGGTACATTATGATATTTAATTTTAACAAATTCACTATGTACCTACAGCATTGGTGCACTTGTATTTTTTTCCGTCGGTAGGAATTTTATTTGCAATACTAAATAAGAGTCATTACTGACTTTAGGTATGTAATTTAAATTTTGATAAACATTTTGTTACATAGCTAAATCCAATCATTGATTCTATTCTATACACAAGGCGGCTATCTGCGGCTATCGATGGTAGTTTGTCATATATATAAAAATGATCCATATTACTCTAACAACGGCAGTGACGTCCCTAGACAAAATGCCGCCTCATTCTTTATACAGTATTTTTATCATGCTTCCATGACTCCAATGTCTAAGAAATATGCTGTTTTGAAAACTTACTTATTCGAAAATTTGGTCGTGTCGTTTCTGGTCACCAAGGACACCGAAGGGCAACGGAAGAAACTAGACATCGCGAACCCAACAAAAAAATTACAATCCTGTCGAACCTTCTATGTTAATTAATACATTGTGTTTCCAACCAGTAAGCAAAATTTTTAATGGAAAGATATTTTCGTTATTACTAAATTTAGGTGTCTATTTCTCCCCGATTTGCCGCCCTTCGAGTAACTGCCGCCCCTAAGCGACGCTCAATCTGCCTTCCCCCACGTCACTGAACCACGGAGCCTAAATAATATATTAAAAAAAATACTTGAAAAACAACGGTTATGGCTTATAATAAACCTACATAGTTACAAGCCATTTAGCATTTTAGGTTCACACTGAAGTTTGAATTTGTTAAGAATGAATGGTATTTTTTTTGTTAGGCTATACAATTATCTATACTCATTGACCATTTTTTCTAACAGGTAACTTCAAAACAGGTCAACAAATTTGGAGTTTATAAATTCTTGCTTTCTCAATGCGCCAATGTACAAATTATAATTTTGCTGTGCCTAGTAACTAATTCAAGCGCATTTAAAATGTTGTGGAAACTCATAATAATTATAGTTCAAACTATTTGGTTGATTCATTTTTCATGCAGGTGATGTTTAACTCAACGACTAACCTTTGTCCTCATTTAGTCCGTTAAATACGTCACACGATTTTAGTTATTTTAAACTCCCCACCATCACACGTCATAATAATATCTTTTACCCCCTTCTCCTGTCTAAATTAGCTCAAATATAAATTTCAATATACATAATACTTTAAATAATAATCAATATATACCGATCAACTATATGTCAAGCAGATTATTGTAGCTTGAATGTCATATTTTTAAGAATACAGCCCCTATTTTCCCGTTATATAGTACTTCAATGCTTCAGCGAATCTAACCTCATGCAGAAACGTAGCCAAAAACTAGTTCGCACATTAAATCATTGTCCGAAAGGTCAAATGCGTCGCATAATCAGTCGATAGCCTTACATGTAAACACAGGGTGCTCTTAATGTAAAATAACTGTTTCCAGAATATTAATATTTTCATCATGTATAACTTCACGGGTGCATGCTGACACAGAGATGTTATATGAGGTAACTACGTATTATTTCTTAGTACCATCTTCCACGGAAAATTGGCGATCAAAATGCGATTAGGAAAATTGTAGGAGGATTCAACCATATGGAAGCTCTACTTTTAGCACTAATTGAAACCGCTACGAAAATATGTATTCATTCTTTTAGCTAAAATTAGCAACACACCTACCTACCTAAAAATTATGAATGACATGGAAAACTGCATGTCGTAATTATTATATTCTAATTTTGTAATATTTTTATTTATTTAAATACTTATCATTTAAACATTAAAGTATCTAATACTACAAAAATGTTCATACATTATTTTATAATTGGTCATCCTAAATACATATTGAAAAAAGTTATATGCGAATGTCTGGTACTTTGACACGTTGAATTATTCGTGGATTAAAAAAATGACAGAAAATTATATACATATATACAATTCTTCCGACCATGTCCGATCCTAATAGGATCATATGGACCTCCACGGAGTGGAGGTTTGTATTGACAGATTTTGTTTTTACGAGAAATGGATGTCAGCCACTTGCTCAACCTATTAGGTCCATCTCTGACTCATACACAAATTGAAAAACAATATGTTTACTTGCCAGACCCAGGATTCGAACCTGGGACGCACCCATTTACAATATGTGCCTAATATTTATCTATTTAATGTAGACGTAATTAGATAGTAAAAAATATAATATATTGTATTTTTTCAATGTGTATTTGGACCCAAGAGTATGTACTTAATAGGTTGAGCAAGTAGCTAACACCCAAATCTCGTAAAAACAAAAAATCTGATAATACAAACTACATCCACTCTGTAAACGCTCATAGGTATTTATGATCTTCTTAGGATCGACCATGGTAAAAAATTTAGATAGGTCGTAGGTGGTTGGTAATTGGTAAAGCACATTGGCCGAAATCCGATGGATTCAAATTCAAGTCCTGTCCGGTGTCATATTTTCCCAAGATTTTTTTCTATTATGTATGTTTCTGAGGTATTTGCAAATGATGTATGTTAAACATTGTCTGACGACACGTATATAGCTCATATAATAAGCTTTAAAACTGAGCAAAACCGTTGTCACATTTTTTTAATATGCAGTGAATACTTTTATTATAAACTTATTTTATTAAATTAAGCCAGTAAAGTATTGCATTATCGTAATGAATTTATGGGTTGTCTTCACTTGCTCCGTTCATCGACATTTCGCGAGAATGGTCTGTTCACCGATCTCGAAATGTCGAAAAAAGAATGAGGAAGAAACACGGTGACAACAAAATCTATTACGATAATAAACAGCCATGAAATTCTATGTCTCAAACATTATATTATTATAAGTATTGCATTCTTCATAAAATCCCTGTATCAATTACTATTACTATGTTAAAATACTGACCGTTTGTAGGCTAATAAATTTAGAATTTAGTTTCGATTTTCTATCCTGAGCAAAGTAAAGCAAACGGGTTCTGTCCTGTTGAACGCCAACCATCTCAGCGGGTGCTATGTCTGCGTACATAATGTATTGCACAGTTGCCATATAATATTTAATACATAATCTCAGCTTAACGTATTATGTATAATATTTATTGTACCTTTTTATACTTATTAATATTCATTTTACTTCTCCAAACTTAACTTGGAATTAGAACTTAAGAAACAAACGGAAGAGTACGCAACAATAGATAATGAAAAAACATAAATAATTTAAGGATGGTCGTAGTGCGACTTAAATGCAATTTAATACATTTAAATGATAATTACTATAATTTTAATAAAACAATAAGTATCTGAAATATTAAAAATATTTGTTTTCGTTACAATTACGATAATTTTTGAAGTTATACTTCTTTTGGCGCGTTTGGGAAATCAGATAAGAGTGTATTTTTGGCGTGTGACATGTAACACATAATTTAATTTTTGACACGAAAAAAACGCACTCGATTGGATTCGAACGACCGATTGTTCGGTTATCAGCCGAACGCACTATCTTTACGCCACAGTATTATACTGCAATCATGCCGATTATACAGTATTATAGTTTAGAATTGTTCCGTTGCCTAGGCAGCGAATTTATTATTGTCGACCATTTGCAATTCCTTGCAAACGATTAAACGTCAAACAACGAGAAACCATTATAAAATTTAGTAATAAAAGTTAAATTGTATAGAAATAAACCAACGGCGTTCCAATAAGCGGTCCTTTTTCTTGAGTGTGTTAACAAGATAATTAAGAGCTAGTCAAAGAATCTAGTTTATCACTAGTTTTGTTTTTGTTTTGTTACGCCAAAGTATAACTTCTAACGCGCGTACATAAGTACACACCGATTTTTTTTTAATTTACATAAAATATGTGATAAAACTGTGTCGTCTTCTAAAGAAGAAAAATCTGACATTACTGCCTGAGTCCTCGCTTTATGTGACTGTTTTAATTTAGCCAAATTATCTATATCCACCACCACATTACCATAATATGTGAAATTTTAATATAAGCATGCACTCGTCAGTAAGTTATGAAGAAATATTATGAGAGAAAATGCTTGTTCGCAAAAATGTAAGTTCGTCAGTGTAGCCACCCTTTTCTATGCTATAAGAAGGTGTAAAAAATCAGTACATAATATATTCTCATCAGCAACATGTTCTTGGCTACATATTAAAACTGTGAACTAACATGTTCCGCTAATTTTTAACCGCACTTCCATTATAAACTAATAAGCTCCTCTCATTTAGTAGACAACAGCGCCTAGAAGGGTAGCCAAGAAGACTTTGCAGATGAGTACCTATTTTATTTTTGAAAATTTTTCATTTTGAATTCTTTAAAATTATCTCTGTAGGTACATAGTTTTTGCAAGCTAGGTAGGTAATATAGGGTCTAGGACGATTTGGCGCCGGGACAACTGGACGCCACGGAATTCGAAATTAAATAGACGTTAGGTACTTTAAAAAAAACTTATAGGTACTTTAAAAAAAATATTTTATATTATTATTTACATTTAAATTATTATATTACGATTTAATAGTTGGTGAGAATTTAAATATGCACATGTAAATAATGATTTAATCGTGCATATGTTTAAGTTCCAACGAATTTAAAATTAAAATTTATTTTATATGAAGCTTTAGGCAAGGTAATTCTCAATCTGCAATAAAAAAAACATTATGTTAAGAGTAAAATGAATTAAAACTACTAAGTAGTAGATAGAAACTGATTAAAATTCCTCGTCTACATTCTGTATACTTGTCTACGATAGTGCGGCGTCCAATTGTCCTGGCGTCCAGTTGTCCCATTCCCGTAATATAGGATTAGGTATTACCTAATAATAACAAAATCGAAAAAAATATAAAGTACCGAAATATTCTTTGTAAGTTTTAACCACTGTAGCAAGAGTGCTTATGCTTCATAAAACGCTTGTTGCTTATTATAAACGTAAAATATACAGAAAATGCTATTAACTTTGTTTGCTCTGATGGTTTTTTATTGTTACGAGAACATCGCGTCTACGTTGGTTTATTTGTGTGTCGCAAACAAAATTTATTGGCCGGAAATTAATATCCTCAATCAGGCGCATTGTCAAGGGACTGAAAAGCAATCAGCATTGTTCAATCAACCAATAATGTTCACGTCAACTTATCAACTACCTACAGCAAATACATATACCTACATTGGTCTAATATTAATATATCGTCTCTGTTCTGGCAGAACACACTAACTGGAGAATACTAGTTTTAGTAATTTGACTTTGAAGTTGTTAAAATGTTTGAAATGGTCTATCATGTGAGTTTATTAAGTAATCGACAAAAGGATGACTTTAAAATAAAGACGGTTTATTTATTAAGAAGGTTTCCAGACGGTAAAGTTTGAAATAAGGAACATTTTGGTGTAACTAACTCATTATGTCATTTTTTCGAATTAGTGTCTTCTGCAGTGACGATATTATCCAATGTACAATAATAAAATTATCTACTACAATATTATAATATTACATACAATATATTATGCATTATAAAATAGTATACTTTATATGTAAGGAGGTACTGCAATGGCGAAGGGTGAAGGTAGGCTATTAAGATCCGATGTAAATAGTGCACATTAAACTTTGTCAGTCATATGTATTTGTTTTTATTTAATTAAGACTACAATAATTATTTACAGATGGAGTTGGTTAATATAAAAAAAAAACAATTATACCCTGCCTAAACCAAACCATAATAGTTTTGCTATGGTTTGGGCGATCCGACAAAATTGTGCACTCTTTTTCACTTATAGGTACTTAATTGTTTTCGTTGGATTAATAAATACATAATATTAAACATGTTATTGGACAGATTTTTTTAAATTCACAATATATAAAAATATTATTCTATTAATAAAATTTCCAAAAGTATGATGTCATAATTATAGATATTTTATAGATAGACGAGTATTTTTTAACTATTATCTATTATACCTTGGTTTTCGAAGGGTTTAATTAAATTTTAAAAACTAACCAATACCATCTGTAAATTGTAGTCTTAGTTCAATGAAAACATATACGTATAACTGACAAAGTTTATTATGCACTATTTATATCGGATCTTGACAGCCTACCTCCAACCTTCACCATTGAATTAAGTAGGTACCAGTGACGAGGGGTGGAGGTAGGCTGCACAGTAAATTTTGTCAGTTTTACTTATTTATTTTCATAAAACTAAGAAAATAATTGGTGCCGGTTAGTTTTTAAAACTCAATTAAACCCTGCCTATGTTATACCCCGGAACCACTGTTCCATACCATGTTATGCTACTCTATAATTCTGAATGTCTCTTTTAATGAGGGTTGATCCCTGTTTCGAATGCGTATGGGATTGCAAGTATGCCAATGTGCATATAATAATATATTATGTGCTAGAATTGTATTGCTATTAAAATTGTGAGGGTATAAAAAATGATACGTCACGATACAATCTGTAAAGAATTCCGCGGAGTGAAAGGTCAATCGAAAGGACGCGAAATGGATAATAATAAGCTTAGCATCTACTATGGCTGAGCCAGTGATGGCTGAAGGCGGGGCCACATAGACTATAGCCCGAGCAGGACCGAATTTACCATACGTCTAAAGGAGTTATAGATCAGGGGTTTGAAAAATAAATTGACGAAATCCACGAAATTCGTGAGTTAGTGAATGAGTTAAGAAATTAGCGCAAATGAGCAAACTTTTAAAATATGGGAAACCAACACTTACCTTACCAAACATTCAAATCGTCTTGAGAATTTTTCTCCAGTATTTAAGCGGACTATATATCCTGAATTTGTCTAGATTGGCATCCATAACAAATTTATAAATTTTATTCAGATAGGCTATACCTAGAGTTGGGTTTCGGGAATTTCGAGAATTAAAATTTGTAACATTTCGGGAAATCCCGGATCTCGAGAATCTTTTCTCGGGTTTCGGAATTTCAAAAATTAATTGAAATAAATTAACAAAACTTGAGTTCAAGTGTGTGCGAGTGTGCGATCGTGTGATTTTAGTTCAACACAATTAAGCCATCGTCGACTTAAAATGAGCGCAATTTTTCAACATCTGGGAATTTTGTGTCTCAAAAGCGTACGCGATTGTCCGTCGCAGCCATTGACAATCTGTGTTTTATGAAATCCTATTTTAATAAGTAATGTTTTGAATTATGTTTGTTTTCCTACTTCTATATTTTGTATGTCTTCTTACTTAAATAAAAAAAATATTTTTTTGGATTTTTTCTGTTTTTACACTGATTTTAGGATTTTTCACTTGTTTGAATTTTCTTGATATTTCGAGAATTCTTTTCTGGAAATCCCAAATCACGGGAATTCAAAATTTCATCATTTCGGGAAATCCCGAATCTCGAGATTGAGATTTTCTCGGGAAATACCCAACTCTAGCTATACCCCAATAGACTACATTTTGAAGCAGGGTTTTGAATATATGAGTGTCCTACTAAAATAAAACACACAATTATAGACGTGTAATACTGTGTTGCAACCTTCAAATACACCAATATTGAATGAGTGTCAGTGCATAAACTGGGAGTAGTTATCAGAACGAAGGACAAGCTTAGAAAGACGTATTTTTGATACGTGTTTAAGTTCATCCCATATTATTCCACACTCGAGATCGATTGCCTGTTACTCCATACCCGTAAGATACTACAGTTCCATTAATTCTGTGTTCCCTGATTGGCATCTTCCTGCGGGTTATATGGCCAAATTGGAGAAACTGGTACAGGAAAACCCAAGAGGGCGTCTTAAATCCAAAGTTCACTGATGATTTAATTCTTCATTTTTGTTTGGCCATCTGCGAAACACACAAGTCAAATAGTTTAACGCAGTTATATGACATATGAAGTATGTGTTACAATGAATAATTAAAGGCAATATTTAAGTAAACAGGTTAACGGCATAAGACAACGAGTTTATACTTTATGTTTATTGTATAAACCATATTCTACATTTAATTACCTATTTACGAAATAGTTGTGTTTACAAATCTTTCCAATTAATAATTACTTCCAATATTCGATTATTATTATTTTTTATCGGTAAAAGTTTGACAATACGTTGTATTTTTAGATGCAAACAATGAAGCAGAATTATTATTCAATAATATTAATTTCTCCATTGTTACTATCTCACTTACTACTCCTTACTAATTCAACCATACTAAAACCATTCTGAAATCGCCAACAAATTTGTAATACAAAATATGTACAATTTATTATTGACTCATTCATTCTTTGGAAGACGTATTTATTTTTATGATTTTCTCAGACACCAATTCGTACTGGCATAGAAATTTAATAATGTTGATAATGAATGCAGAACACTGTAGACTGTAGAGAATATAGAATTCATTAGTACGGTCCTGTGTTTAATACATGAAGCATGTTATACCTAGGTAATGATATTATTATATTAGCTCAATGCTATATAATATCTAATGTGAGATAAAGTAATTGATGTGTACCGCATGAATGCATTTACAAAAGTCAATTTACTTGACGTAATAAGCGCTTACACAATGATTTACTTAAATAAATTATTTTATCCCCTGACCTTCTGGATAAAGTCGTCAGTCGACTTGCTGATCATAATATTTAAAAGATACGCTCACAGGGGGAGCTGTATTAGCTTTTTAAAAATAATATTAACTATTTTTTTTAATTGTATAGCTTTTAAAAGGTTAACCCATATTTTGGAACGCCGATTTAAATGGGTGACGATCAAAGCTATTAATTGATAATCAAATCGATGTTCGTCAATGGAGATAATAATATTAACTACATGTAGGTACTTCGTGTGAATGTCTTCACCAACTACCCATCCGTCATTCTCGGATTTCAGGATTGATAAGTTTTAAATATACGCTTTCTCTAGAGCAGAGGCTCTCAACATTTTTTGGAGAAAATTTTGAAATAAGACAATATTAGATTAGATAGTGGTAGGGATTACAATACCGGTATCCCAGTATTTTTCCATACCGAAATAACAGTTTTCAAATAATCAAATAATACCTATGTAAGTATTCGGTATTGAAAGTGGATATAAAATGTATTAATTAACGTAGAAGGTTTAACATTACTCTATTATTGTCGGGTTACGCGATGTCAGGTTTACTTTCGTTGCCCTTAAACGCCCTTGGAGACCAGCACTGGCACGTGCTATAAAATATTGGGTTCCATGACAAAACAGAACAACGATAAATATAACTATGACATTTCAGGAATAATATAAATTTAATATTGAAATTGTCCTATCACTATTATGTTGATAGATTTTTAATAGCACAGATTTTCAATACGCCATAATAAATCAAATTATAGGTATACCTAATTTTTGCATAGCTAATCGCTAGAAAGCCTAAAATAAACAAACGGGACTTAACTCGGTGTTGCCGGCAAGCTTAGGATATCTCATCTTAATCAATATAATATGTTCAAAAGATTGAGTGACTGGGTACAACGAAATAATGACCTTACCTAACCTAAATAGATTCCCTATATAACCTGGAATACCTCAAACAAACTACCTTTTTTTTTTTTTTTTTAAATTTCATTGATAAAACGCACCGCACCGCCTGGATTACGGTTACCGTAACATTACACGTAAATTGCAGGGCTCGAAATGAAACGGAACGCACCGGAGCGCCGTTGCGGCTCGTGAAATTTGTAAAATTATCGCTCCGTCTCGTGGAAAAAATATGTTGACCGTCTGAGCTAGATAGGCCATAGAATAGAAAATCTGACACACTTATCTTTATAAAATACACATACGATTTGATGACTATGTAAGTATCTTCAGAAAATTTGTCGAGCGCTCCGGTTCGTAAACTTTTCCATTTCGAGCGCTGGTAAATTGTACATATTAAAGTTCACCGTGAGCTGTCTAAGAACATAGATTTAACCTTGACTGGTAGCAAATATCTGATAATAACGATGTCATATTATAATATATTCGATAAGTAGTACGACTTGATATATACGGGTACCTACTTGCTAACCTACTTTTGAATCATTCAAAAATTTAGATAAATTAATACAAGTATATTGTATTTCGGTGGGTTTTATTACGTATTTTTAAGTAATTCATTTGGACCGGAATTTTGTTTCAATGTTATACGGCCATCATTTTTCGATACAATATCTGGCGGTGAACTGTAATACCGTCAACTGTATGCGTACAACTTTCCAGACATTTTTGGTTTCTTAATGTATGTATTTATTTGAGGTCATTCAAATTAAAATACTCTGAGCATTATTCTTTTAAATCAGTTAAATATTTGACAATTTAGCACCATTTATGTTGTACTTATTTGTTATTTTGCTTCCAATGGATAAAGATATGATATGAACATATTTGATTAAATGTCATAAAAAAAGTTTATATTACGTAATATTGTACTATATACGTAGAAATGTAGTAAGTAGAAACGTAGAAACGTAGTGTTATATTGTATTAGAAGTTGGGTATTGTGATATTCTGGATGGAATGTGACGATATTGTCATCGAAACAAGCGTATTATGATCGCGGGATATCATGTCAAGGCAAGTCACAACTTTGTTACAAGCTCAGATTATTAGTATTACAAATCTATATAAAAATTCACTACCTACTTGATAACAGAACAGCCAGGGGAAAAATGAAACATTATTTTTTGTGGAATCTATTTAGGTTAGGTTAGGTCATTATTTTGTTGTACCTAGTCACCAATCATTTTGAACATATTATATTGATTAAGATGAGATATCCTAAGCTTTCCGGCAACACCGAGGTAAGCCCCGTTCATTTGAGGCTTTCTAGCGATTAGGAATGCAGAATTAGGTATATAATTTGATTTATTACGGCGTATTGAAAATCTGTGCTATTAAAAATCTATCAACATAATAGAGATAGGACAATTTCAATATTAAACTTATATTTTTCCTGAAAGGTCATAGTTGTATTTATCGTTGTTCTGTTTTGTCACTGATCTTTTTTGTGATGGAACCGTTATTTTATGAATATGCTTCAGAATATTATTTTGATCCTTCGATACCGGGGGTAATAGTTATTTTTTGTTCTCCAAAGGTGCA
Organism: Rhyacophila brunnea; assembly: GCF_057557595.1. NCBI lineage: Eukaryota > Metazoa > Arthropoda > Insecta > Trichoptera > Rhyacophilidae > Rhyacophila > Rhyacophila brunnea. Next base: position 61,939,420 of record NW_028232751.1, read on the forward strand.
GAACTAACTCTCCATTGGTAATACCAATTGGGAGGGCAGTAGCTGTGTTCAACCAAATCGCTTCCCATATTGATATAGATATTTTACTTGCATGAGGATGGTCGTGGTTTTATAGGTATAATATATATTTTAAATATGGTCTACTTTACTTAGCTCATTCAGTGTCTATTTTAATGATGTTTCTGTTAAGTTTTATAATTATTGTTTTTTGTATAAATATGATTAATACTGTTACATATGTCTTTGTTTATCCCCCCCCCCCATGTCATGTTATGAACGTCTTGCTTTTATAATTTGTAAACTTTCTTCTTCTTTTTTCGGCCACGTCCGACCGTTAGCTGGAACATATTATGAACACCAGACGGCGCCTCTGAATCTCATCAATCTCAATGGCATTCGCAGCACGTGGCCGAGCCAGGTCCAACGTCGCCTCTTCACTCAGCGTGATGAGAGGGTGGAGGGTGCGTTTTCTTATCTCATCGTTAAGTCATAAGTCATAACAACACCGCACACCCAATATCCGTCGCAAACATCTGTTCTCAAAGCTCAGTATTCGGTTGCTCTGGCCCTGTCATGATTCACTACCGTAAATAAGCACCGTCAGAATTCAAGCGTCGAATAGGCGGTATTGATTTATGACTGAGTACAGTACCGAGTCCCAGACACTTTGCATCGAATTGAATGTTGCTTCAGCTATTCTCATTCGACAAGCGAGCTCTGTTTACAAAATTCCATATCACGTGATATGTACCCCCAGGTATTTGAAGCTGTCGATGCTCTCGATGTTTATCCAGAAGGAAATCTGGATCAGGACAGGTACAGTTTACTATATTATGTAAAAAAAAATGTATTAACGAGTTATAGGTTACATTTTTAATTACATCGTATACCCGTGTGTGTTCCGTTATTGGATTTAGTATTACCCAATTATGTTCAGCATGTCACGCTTTAGTTACATCATAAAAACATATAGGCGCCGTCTAATTAATAAGTATTGTAGCTAGCTAACTATACTATATAGTCCGAACTTCCATTGATTTATATTTTACACATTGCAATGCTAGTGTTTTTGCAAATCATTAATCACAAATCAGTACTTTATTGGCCGTGAATTGAAATAGAAAGGCGCTCGATGGCTAAAGGTCGAGACGTCAGAATGCATACCGATGCCATTGCGTAGAAATTCTAGGATTCAAAATAGATCGTACCCGGACAATTATTAACCGTGCGGACAATTGCACGCTAGCTTATTAAAAAACATAATAAGTATATTACCAGTTCACTGTCATATTAAAGAAAATTAATAATCGCCATAACAATATAAAATTTGAACCAATTTTGACCATATTGTTGTATGGATCGGAGTGTCTCCTGTAATATGATTTTGAATACAAATCCAAAAAGGAAATTTTCTTGATTTTTAGTGCTTGTACAGGTGCATGGATTTACTGCCAGCAAAAGCGTGTACATTAAACTATCGAGACAATAACTCTTTACACACAAAACTGCTTTGTGTGCACATAAGAGGTAGATTTTCGGGACCGGCTTGTGACCTCTTGAAAGACCCGTGGCACTCATAAATTTCCCAACTATCTGGGGTATCCAATGTTTGCTTTAATATTCCGATGTGGCATGTATAAAAGACAAGACATCGCGAATGACACAAATAGAGACTAATGATCCTAATAAATATGACTGTTAAGCCTTGCACATCAAATAGACACCTGTTGATGCGACAATTTGCAATAATACGTAGGTGAACACCCGTAGCCTGCAGGCCAGGTGTATATCGCTAGTTTCAAATTGTAGAGTGTCTGGCTATGAAGAATGTCCCTGAAAAAGTGCGATTTTCTGTGGTTGAAGTGACAAGAATCTATAAGTAGTGGGTGGGGTAAATGTGGTAGTCAGTGGCCTGCTAGATTTCGTTAAGAGCGTACTTCAGAGAAACGGCAAATAATTTTCAACAGTAGGTGAGACGAAATTTCTCACTATTCGCCAAGCGGAGACAGACAGTCGAGGTCTCCGCACATCGATTTGTTTTGTCATGGCGTCGGATGAAAATATTCTTAAATCGTGTAAAGATTACTAAAAAAACTTTACGTATGTACAACAAGTCAATGAATATACTATTATTATTAGTAATATTACAATAAACATAACATTAAATGGACGCATGTTGGTTTTTTATGACAAATTATATTTCGTTCGGCACGCGTCATTTGCCCAATCCGCGCATCACCTAGCCACGATCTTTTTAGACCATGCCTCAACTGAAGTTATAGCCTTAACCTCACCCCCTCCCTTCGCATTAAGAATCAATAAAATATATTGGATTATTTTTTTTTAATGCACCCACCCAAACCATTTTTCTGTTTGCGCGCCCTATTGTCGCGCCAATCTCATTATGAATACCAAATAATTACCTAAAAAATTTGTAATGCCAATTAATTACAATTAGATTTAACTTAAAAATAGATATACCTACTTATTCAAATTTAAAATGTTCATTTAATAGAGTATTTATTACACTGATTGGATTTATATGCAAATGTTTTCTAATTTATTTTAATAAAACAGAACACTGGAATAAATATTTTATTAATTAACATTTTGACGACGTTATCTACAGAGTAAATAATATTTATATGATAAGTATACCTTATGATAAAAATCTTGGGCAAACAAGAAAAAATTTGTACTGCACAAGAAAAAATCTGTACCGGACGAACAAGGATACGAGCTAATAAAAACGTGGTAAAATAATACTCCATTGATGCATTCGCATGAATCGATCGGTTTTGTCACACCCCGTAATTATGCAATTCCTGTACGGTTAACCGTATAATTAATCGATCCTTTATGGACTCGTCGGAGTTGTATTTATGGTGACCTGGCAAGACATATAATAAAATGTTTATAGAATGAAAAAAGCAGGGTCCCGACGAGACAATGGCCCGGGAAACAAATTTCGACAATGATCTTCTGACGCGTCGTACCTTTCATTATTTTTTTATGTCGGACTTATTCAAAAGTGTGACCACTGTCACATTGGATTTGAATAAACTTAATACTCACGATCTTTTGATTAATAAGGTTAGATACTTGTAAATTGTACGTTAAACATTTCACCGTGGTAAAGTTCGCCGTGCCATGAGCTTTCTTATCGGAAAGAAATGCCCGTATACTATCATCATCATCATCAGTGGCGCGACAACCCGGTGTGGGTCCTGGCCTCCTCCAACAGCTCCCTCCACCTGTCCCTATCCAGTGTGGCCGCTTTCCAATTTGGTACCCCCAGAATACGGCAGTCACTGGCAGCTCCATCTAACCAGCGAATCTTTGGCCTCCCTCTTCTTCTACGTCCTATTGGATTGCTGGACATCACTCTCTTTGCCGGTTCATTGTCATTCATACGGTGCACATGACCTAGCCATCGCAGTCTCCCAATCTTAATTGATTGAACTGCGCTGCAATCTTCGTACAGCCCGTAGAGCTCAGCATTATATCTTCTCCTCCAATTGGTGCCATCCCTGATCGGTCCATATATACGGCGGAGAATTTTTCTTTCAAAGATGTTCAGGGCTCGTTCATTTCGCAGAGTTAATGTCCAGGTTTCCGATGCGTAGGTGAGCACTGGCTTTACAAGTGTCTTGTAAAGTGTGCTTTTAGTTCGACGAGATAGTAAGCGGGACTTAAAATGTCTTTACTATACGGTCTACAATTTTATTAGATTCAATATGAACATTAATTCAATTTTCATGGGTGATTTTGGCATAATTCATAAATTCAATAATGAAAATCTAACCTAACAAATAATCCAGTATATCGGTAATTTTCATAATTTGTTTGCTGCTGGCTTCCTGCCTAAAGTGTAAACCGACAAGAACTGTGTTTCATTTAGACATGAATTTTATGTCAGTACCTACTATACGACCCAAAGAGGTTTGACGGTTTTTAGTATAACCTTATCAAAGAAGCCAGTGTTATAGGGTTAAAATATTGCTGGTTTACTAAACAGGCACAGAAGGAGCCCGCTTAAAAATATGGCAGACGGATGCCTTAAAATATTTTTATTATATCATAAAATATAACTAGGTACCTACCTAATTAAGGCTCACACAAATCAATGCGAAACATTCCCTAATAAATACTATTTGGTAGACGAGGGAGGCCAAGCAAGCTTACCACACTCTCGCGCTCAGGCTCGAGTAGTCTCGGCGAGTGTGGTACGGTATAACATCACACAAGGCACGTCAGTTTCTTTAACAAAGTTATAGATTATAATATTAAAACCACAATAAATTCTTACATTAAGCACCTACACAAAAGATAAATTGCAGACAAATTATATTAATAATATTTGTTAAATCGGGAGGCGTTAAATCTTCTCTTAACTCAGCGGTGGCGAACCCATGGTACGCGTGGTAAATAGAGGCCAAGCCACTGCTAATTTTAAAAGCTCCCCTGATGCATTGAATGGTTCGGAGACCCTATTGCGAAAGTTTTGTCAATGCGATAAATATTCGTTGAATGTTTGTGTGAGGATTTTTATGCTGAACGGGCGGGCTTCATATCTAATTACGACGAAAGTAACTAATAGTTTTTACATCTTGAAATGCTTATTTATACATTTTTGGCTATCGGCTTTTGTGGCTTAATAGATAAAGTATATTGATGCGAATCTAGCGGATATGAGATAAGTCCCGTCTTGCGTCGTATTTTTTAAAGCAAAAAAAGCTAGCAGGTGTACATTATCTGAGGTTTTTTTAAATTATGTATTTTTAATAGAAAGCATGTAACATTCTTGAATCTTGTGAATAATTATTACTATTTCGTTGAATAAAAAAATAGGATTTGTTTATACTTTGATTTTTATTTTCAAATTATAAAAATATGCATCCTTTAATGTGTTGGTATCTACTTCTTTACGAAGCAATCGCTTCATCTGCAGTAGTGTAGTGGGTCGTGCTCTGGTATCTCTCTAAACCAGTGTCTGCCAAACTTTTTCACTTCACGGCACACTGGTGAATGGGATTTGTTCCGCGGCACACCAAATGTGTGTAATAATTTTTGTGAGAAGTGGTTTTAACTTGCAAAAAAATCTAAAATTCAAATTATTTATGTCCAGTAAATTGGGCGTAAAAATTCAAGAGAACTGATTGATTTATAAGTTCGATTTCAAAGTGATTTTTGGTAAAAAATATAATAATATGTCCTATTGCCTGTTTTACTTACCGTTTTATTAGTTCCATATTTCTTATCCGAATCTATCCATCGAAATAATATGTAAAACTGTGCTTTTAAAAAGTGTTAAAGAACTACACCACTGTTCACGACGCGCTTCTTGGGAAATAGCCACTGGTGATAGGAATGATGACATGAAATGTTTTACATCCAATCCAAATGGCCCGATTCCACATAATATAATAATGGTCACAGTATATTATAACAAAATCCACCCACTCTTACGAGATAAAATATCAATGCATTTGACCAACCCGCTCAGCGCTCAAATAAAATGAGAGTAAAAAACAGTCAATTCAATCTACCTGTGTGGCATATCGGAATAATGGGTCCTTCATTCAACCTTAACCCTTGAAAAAAATAATCTTATACGTTTATGTTATTAGATAACAGAATATTATTGTCATAATATTATATGCATAGTTTAAATAAATTATTTGTTCCGATTTCCTTTGTTTAATATCGTATTATTGTCACCTCAATATTACAAGATAACTTGATTTTCATTGTTTTTGAGATAGCTATTGAATGTGATTCTACATTTCCTTCTCTACAAAATGATAAAACTAGGTAAGTCAGAATTTAATGGAAACTGTATTAATTTTGTGTTTGAAAATATTAGATAACTTTAAAACCATAAATGCATTAAATAAATAAAATAATATACTTATCTACAATGATTTGAGTTTTCCCAAATCGCGGCTGCCTTTCATGACGCTATAAACGTGTCAGAATGAAAAGATTTTAGTGCCACACTTCCTTGTCCCAATATTTTTTTACTTAAACATTATTTAATCGTTCTCAAATAGACAAACACAATTTTTCTTTTTTTTATAATAATTATAGCCTAGATTTATGTTAATCAAGTAAAGTTTAAATTTCATTTTCCCAACAAAGACCAAATCAGAGTTATCTAGTTGTTGTATTGAGGCGACGATATAAAACGTGGTAAAGTTAAAATTTCTTCTAAATACCATTAGAGAGATATAATAACAGCATATTTTTACAAAAATCAATCGTTAGCCATTCTCTGAGCACATAATATCATCATATCAGCTCGAATCAATTAATCCACTGCCAAACACCTCTCAAAAATGATTGGCAGCTTACGTTGATAATTATTATATCCAAATGAGACTACCTACTTATTTTAGTGAATCTATTATGCTGTATACACAGAGCTACGTGAGCCCATCGCAATTTGTCTTATATTTGTCAGTCGTTGATGACATGCCACACTGTTTGAGACGTGTAGACGTCATATGAACAGCAGTCATCGTCCCGTCTTCGTTTCCTAAAACCTGTTTAGATAGGCTCTCAGTGCTCCGTGGTCTCTTATTAGGTATATATCGTGGGTATACTGCGAAAAGGCATTAAGTCAAAAATATTAGTTTTGAGATAATCGAGTTTGAAAGTTTGCATGGTCTTAACTTTTTTTATATATATAAAAGGTCATGTAGTTATGCATTTCAAATTACAGATCGTTTTATTGGCTACAAATTTCTTAATGTGGTACTAAAAAATAACCGCAGGTTTGCTACTTTTTGGAAAAAATACGAAGGTAATACTTGACTTAGTGCATTTTCGGTGACAAATTAAAGTACAAAAAGAGAAAACACAGATATGGTGGCTATATCATTATTTTTTTTCATACAATTTTGCAATATTTACAATGGTTTCACAAACATATTTTATCAAAAGTATAAAAATCAGAAAAAAAACATATTTCTCCCTATTAGCAATATTTTTTATACATGTTTGTTCAAGAGAAAAGTTTTGTAAAATGAAATCTTTTTTTCTCTCGTGAGATCCAATTACCCAATACATTTTACATACATTCAGACGCTCATTTTCTGAAAAATTAGCAGAACACTGATGGCGGCATTTAGCACAATCGATTGATTTAGGGAGCTTTGCTTGTCTTAAGATATTATGCTTTCCCAAATATGGTAGGCAATCATCTCGTTTTTTTCTCCACATTTACCTTCCACGTACTTGGCTTAGATTTACGCCAACGAGCAATTTCTTTCGGACACATTTCAATGGTATATTTATCTATTGTAGTATTACCTATATGCTGAGGTTGGATAGACGGATCACTAGAATTATTATCTTCAGCAGTATAAATCATAGACATAAGTATCATGCTGTTGTTTGTCAGGTTGAATAATAGCATTTCCAGAATATTGTTTTCTATGCCAATAAAGGATCCAAAGAATCAGATGGGCTTGGAATGTAATCTTCAACAGCAATGTCATCGTCACTAAAGTCTACAAATGATTCCATCATTGTAAAAACCTGTATTTGGATATCATCCAACAAACTATCTTCATTAATTGGCAAGTCCATTGAGATGCTGGCTACATCTAATTTCCTTCTTATTTTGGGTACCATTCAACTTGTTTTTTTGTGACAAATTCGTAAAAGTAGTAGTTGTCACTAGAAAATTAAAATAAGTATAATGTAGATTTTTTAGATAGTACTTGTATTAACAATAAAAAATAATATACAACATTTATGACAAACAATTGAAAGCAAAATTATGATGTATCTGACAAAACAACATGTAGATATTCAACAATCACATAATTATTACAGGAGGTATACATACTTTAATGTAATATAGGTTTTGTTATAGTAAAATAAAAGATTTCAATGATATTCAAAAAAACAGTAAAAGCAATAAACATTTTTAAGTTATTTATCCACATTATAGTAAATAAGCATGTTACACAGTAAAATAAGAAAAAACAAACTTACCATTTAGCTTCTACATTTCACATTCATATTGTTTTTTTGCCATTTTTAATATTTTCGCAGCCCGTGACCTCATTTTTGGCTAGGTACGTTTATAAATCAGTAACACACTAATCCTGTCAACGGTCAAAATACGAATGAGACAAAAAAATAACTTCATACCAATTCATATATGCAGATTCCTTTCTGCGATATTGCTTTGAGTATGACTTAGTGCAGTTTCGCTGGCAGAATTTTGTGAATATAGCCTGAGATTGAGAGAAGAAAATGCACCAAGTCTCTTTAGTGCCTTTTCCCTGAATAGATGTATGTCTTTTTGACTTATAACATAAATTATCTTCGTCAGTTTTATAGATATAACTGTGTGTGTTTTTGTAGACTATAGAGCATACTCTTAATAAGATTACCTCATCATTAAGCCAAAACAGCAAAATTTTGACTTAGTGCTTTTTCGCAGAATACCCACGATATGTGGCTCGGTGTGATGTTTTTATGTTGCTGGAAGGATTGGTTTTCCTAATAAGATCATACGGGCATCCACATAGTGGAGGTTTGTATATTCAGATGTTTGCTTTTACGAGAGATGGATGTCAGCCACTTGCTCAACCTATTAGGTCCATACTCTGACTCATACCCAAATTGAAAAACAATGTGTACTTGTCAGACCCAGGATTCGAACCTGGGACCCACGACGCTATAGTCCGACGCTTAAGCCGCGCGGCCATCGTGGCATTATGCTTGTAAGAAATTACTGTATTATATTGCAGATGATATGGGAAATTGGAGTAATATAATCAAAATTTCTGCACTATTTCCATAGTGACCACATTCTTCAGTTATTATGGTGATGACGAGAATGACTATAACATCAGTTCCCTGCATGTCTAATCGAATCAATAATTAGTTTCACAAGTGCAATAAATTAAAAATATTTTGCGTTAGTTAGTAAATAATTATGGTCGTCAACCCTTGACAAAAGACAACATACAACAAGATGAGAAAAATATTTGTAATTTGGCGTGAGTGACATCAGATTTCGGAAAATCGAACGAGGGTTGTCCAAGAATTAAAGACCTTTATTCATTTTTGGCGAGGCGGATATTATTTCTCAAAATATGGCAGCACTGGCGTGTAGCGTAGACTTCCCTCTCCAGAACGAGTGGTGAGCCGGCTCGGTAGCTGCTTCAGTATGACCTTTGCGTCCGTATGAGATAGACGCTCCGCTATCGAATCCCGCCGCTTAAGAGGTGCGTTCGATCATTCGGTTTCTCAACCAGGAGGGAGTCCACCGTACTAAAATCCATCGTCGTCTCACATCCAATTATGGTAATGTGATGAACCAGCAGAATGCCAGGAAGGGGCGTTATGAGTTTTCGAGTGGTAAAACAATTATTCATGATGAGGAGGGTAGAGGAAGGAGGTCCTCAATTGGTGACGTTTTGTTGAAGAAAATCAATGATAAAGTATAAGGAAATATAAGGATAAAGTTTGTGAAAATCGCCGTCTGACAGTCTGTGTCTAAATCTTACTTAACGTCGCTATAGGATTTGTTTCCCGAATATCCATTTTTGTCGAAATCAACATTTTAATGCAGTTCAATTTCTTTTATCGAACTCTACCGAAATCATTTATAAAAACAATATATTTTTATCTAGGAACAGAGATATTTTTTTAAAAAACCCGAATACGCCATGTTAAGTTACAATTACTCCGTGGTTTTCTCCCGAATGGCCAACTATTCGTACCTGAATATCCAAGTTAATTTCGGTCTAAATATATCTCTGGCTGAGTGTTTATTTCCCGAATATGACTTGAGCCAATCAAACCGCGCTCACGCCGTGCATCTCGCTCCCACATTCACGCTGTCTAGCTCTAAAACAATCACGCCCACTTTCATATTTTTCCGCCGTCTGGAGACTTCTTTCAAATTTCGTCTTATTGATATTGTTTTTAACGTTACTATTGTTTTAATAGTGAATTCATCAAATTTGAAGAGATCATTCATAGCTGATACACCACCAGTTCGCCCTGAACTTACAATAGAGTTGTGGAAGTGAGTATTTCAACCTAAATAACTGCATTTTGTTTTGATAAATGACACAAAATCCCAACGGTTATATGAATTCTACAGTATGACCCGGCAACTACTATGACGTAAAAAATAATTATTATTTCAAATTATTATTAATCAAACATTGTTTGTCTTTATTTTACTTTTAATCTAGGTATTTCTATAAAAATAAAGGCGATGCTATTATTTATTTTTGAATGCGCTGATAATTAATATTTTAATTTAATATGTATGTTAGTAACTATTTATTTGGTGGATATTATATACTTATGATATTGGTACCTACCTAATATTAGCAGCCAATGGTAATTAATTTATACATGCTATTATTTTGTGTTGTTGTTCCTTACAATAGTAAATATATAATATTTATTTGGTGGTTTGTAATAAATTTAATTGTCAATTATAGAAATATATATATATATATATATATATATATATATAATAATATACAGATATATATAAATAGATTTTTTTTTTTTGGAAAAAGTATTAATACAAAATTGTTAGCAAGTACGAGTAAGTACCATCATAAAATATTGGAGAAATGACCGTGACGTCGGTTAGTAATTGAAGTAGTAGATACCTTATAATATATTTTCTCAGAAGTGATTTAAAAAAAATATGTAAGTATGTTCAATTATTAGAATGGTACATTCTTAAATCTTGTGAAATATTCGTTCAATAAAAAAATTGTTAATTACTTAAAAACTATTTTATTACTTAATCCGAAAAAAAAAACCGAAAAAAGCGATTGCCGCGTGTTATTGTTACATACGAACTTGGATAATTACGATCATTAAGTATTTAAATAGTAGAGGTAATTATTAACAATTATCGTGTAAATAAATATAACATTTGAGGCGCGTACTTTTTGACCACTCAGTAATCTGTGGGCCGTGCAGCAATACGCTACGGTCTTAAATCCCGAACGTCCATGTTTTGTCCCGAATATCCATTATTCTAAGAGAACGCTAAAAATTTCCCGAATATCCACAGTGAGTACTTGTAAATAAAACGCATTTTCTGTGCATTTAATGATTTATACCAGTATATTATTCTTGGAATCTATTCTTAGATAATGTTGCAATCATACAGTATAGAAAGAATGATTGTTACATCTACTGATATTAAAATATACGACAGTGAAATTTGTTTTTCGTCTCCTGTAAAATTGACATTTGGTCTATTCGGGAAACAAATCCTATAGCGACGTTAAGTCTACAATACAAACGATTTTGAAGGGAAAAGTGGGGTACGCAAAGGTGTGCTCGTTAGGTGCCCAAAATGCTGACGGAAGCTCACAAACAAAATCGTGTGGAAAGCGCTAAGGTCTTTTTAACGCTTTTGGACTCCTTCAAATGGGATGTCCTCCATCATCCTGCTCTCCGACCTGGTGCCGAGTTATTTCCTTCTTTTTCTTCACCCGAAGCAACATTTGGCCAGAAAACGACCGACGAGGCGTGAAGGAAGAGATGAGAACATTTTTGAGGTCGGAGGGGCCGGAGTTCTACCAGGGAATCGAGAACCTAGTGCCACGGCTCACCAAGTGCATCGATCGTAACGGGGACTACGTCAAAATAGTGGGGACCTAAAATTTCAAGTGGTTTTTTTATAAAAATAAAATTTTCCTGAATTTTTAAATAATAAAGGTCTTTAATTTTTCGACAACCTCGTAAAATTGAGCAGCACTGTGTTTATAATATCTTGAGCTTAAAGTAAAAATCGAAATAGCGAAACAGTCATCGGCGCATGTCTGCAGAACGAGTATCGACCCTTGCAAAAGGGGGCGGAGTTATATCTTCTACTGCGCATGCTCATTTCATGAATTTCCGCCAACAAAAGGAAAATTTTCCAGCGTTTACTTTGCATATTGTTTTTACTTGATACTTTAAAGAGTTTTCACACAATTTAGATACACTGTCACAATTTTATATTACAATTTATACACATTACTGTTATGGCCTCATAAATGATTTGTTAAAACGGCACTACGGCTGAGAAATTGTTTATTTTCTATAGTTCTAAAAATACATAACATAATATTTATTAGGCACTTTCCCACAACTGTATACATCAGTGGCGAAGGGTGGGTGTAGGCGGTTAAGATCCTACTCCTACATAAATAATGCATACTATGATAATAATTATAGTTTAGTCTAGGAAGGGCTAAATAAATTTTGAAAAACTAACCAATACCATGTGTGATATGTATTCTTAATTCAACGAAATTAAATAAGTATGACTTGAAGATGTACATTATTTTTCCCGAATTGCCCGTAACATTCCTAAATTATCATGGTTTGGTTCGGGCAGGGCTTAATTTAATTTTAAAAACTAACCCGAACCATCTGAAAATTGTATGTTCAATGAAAACAAATAAGTATGACTGATAAAGTTTAGTGTGCACTATACAACCTACTTTCACCCCTCGTCACTGATAAATATACTTACGTTAACCTACGTTTCGCAGTAATTAGTAAGTATTTTTTAACCATATTCGCTCCTAAGTGAAGCATAGAGGTTTCTTTAGAGTGGAAGATAATTAATAGACATTTTTATTTTCTGCAACGAATATTTGTTAGCCATTCACCAACCCCAATGAGTGCTTGTACTCAAGCAACGTTCTTTGTCTAGCCTCAGGAACAAACCCGCGACCCACGGTATCAGAGACGTCCTCCCCAACAACTCAAAGATGTTAAATTTAACCATATAGCAGCTACATAACCTATAATAATACCATCGACCGAAGGTACTTGATGGATATATTATATATGTTTGTGTATATGTGTATACATATATATAGTGTGCCTATTTGTGGATTTGTTATATAAACAAGTAGTACCTACGTAGTAGCATGTAAGGTTTAACTGGTATAACTAGGTATAGGTATTATTGATATATCTTATTAGTTAACTCTATTAAATTCCTAGTTTTGACGATTTTATACCTCTTGAATGTAGTATTTATTGATTATTATTTAATCATCTGGGTGTTGACGATGTATACCCATACCAATTGATTGTATTATTAGTGGTAGGTGATTTTTACAAACACTTCAACTATGTGATATTTTGATTGTAATCCTTGACTTGATAGGTAGGTAAGTTAGAATTCTTTGTATTCGTCGTCAGTGTATATGTATCTTTTGGTGAGTGCACATAGTGCCTGAGGATGCCGAAAGGCGAAACCCGGGTCGCAAAAAACGACTCAAATGGAATAGTACAAAACTTAAATCCATTAGAATATAGCTACCTATATATTAAAAATGATGCGTACCTACAAAATAATTATCGTCTCGAAAAAGTATTAATAATTAATTGTCTTTTCTTAATTTTATTATAGAGGTAAATTAATTCAATTCAACTTGATGTTCATATTATTATTCATATAGGTATACGTAATACAAATTATGACTACCAAGGGAGATGGCAGTATTTTTTTTCATATTGTTGTGAAATTATGCGAATGTCATTGAAGTTATATGACAATGTACTTAGAGAGAAACATTAGCGAAAAAATTGTAGAATTTATCAAGTGCCATTACTTGGGGGAATGTAGGCTAATACTGGCTTATGTTTATTTTATCGTGTCGGGGAATATTAATTACTGGCCACTGGGCTACCATAAACTGAAAAAGATAAAAGATTAAAACACAATAAATTAGTACGCGACACGCTCGGTGAAAAAAATATTACCATTCCCCGGCGGGTAACATTTTTACAAGTTCCATAGTTTATTATCATTATTATTATTGCTACACGATATCTTCGAGACTCAGTGCTGTAACGCTTTTTTGGTATTTAAGCGCTGTGTCCAACATGCACCTTTCGTTTTTAACGTTTCAAAGTTATAATATTATATTAATCCACTATGCAACGCAAAAATCGAACCATCTGGAGAGCACTTTATGTGCAAAATAGATTGTTATTCTTCCTCGATGTTTATGGGCCAGTGTCATCAATTTCGTGTGTTTATTATAACATTTTGCACTAATCATCTAGCTTGAAAAACTCGCATCTTATGATCTGTCATTTCTCTTTAATATTTTTTATAAGTTAATTAACTGATAATAAAAAGTGTGAATTTATTTTTAGTCAATATACTTACACTCAAAAAAAGAAGTTCTCGACTTTGAGTTCGAATAGTATTTTTTGAAATATCTACCTGAAGAGCTTTTCCACAGTTTTCCACAGTCACAGTTTTTTCCCCATGGACAATGCTTTATACCTAGTTGCGATGTTTTCAGTGTAAATAGCTTCTTTTTTTCTTCCCCTAGTTCTCAGTTCGTTGAGAGTCAACAATACTGGTAACACTCTGGTTATATGCACAGAGGACACGATACTAATAATTAGTATGCCATGATGTCATTATAAAAAATCAAACGATGGTTGACGAAATCAACTGACTTGATTTCTTTCCAATACATTAAATTCGCAGTTCGTAATGTTTAGGTACATCTATTCCGTACAGCTTCGTACTATCAGGACATGGAAGTGGCACATTTATAATTTTATCGGTCAATAATTGAGTCATTGAGTCACAAAATCTGCTCTGGTGACTTTTTCTACTTGAGAAAAGGTCACAAAAAACAGTTGCCCCTTCATACCTACTAAATAAATATGTATAATTTTATTTTCTCAACATTTGCTGATATAAAATGTTGATGAAAAATACCCAAATTTGCATGTAATTTTCATGTAGGAAAGGAGGTTTTACAATAATCCGGAGTGAATGTTGAAAAATGCCTATAGTGTGTTTTGTCACTCGACAATTCCATCTCCTTTCGTTTTTTCTCGGTGTCATATTCCAGGTTTGGTACCACTCCATAAGTATTTTATATTGACTCATGTCTCTTATATGCCAATATTCAGTTTTCTGGTCTTTCCATCCTGCCCCAGTTCTTCTTCACACAGCCGATCCACGTCTTTCGATGTCTGTCTTTATATTTCTTCCGCTGAGGTCCGCCTCGTCACGATACAAGTATGTTGGTGTCATATTGTCTGTCATTGCTGAAAAAGTAACCTTGATGAAAAAGTAACCTCGTTGACGCGGACAATACGTCTTTGACGCGGCGTGGAAGACCTGGCAGCGACGGTGGGATGAATCAACCAAGGGCCGGCATACATATATGTTTCTTCCAAATATTAAATTGCGATTGGAGATAACCAAATATCTGACTCCTGACCATCACACCAGTCAATTTGTGACTGGACACTGTGAGTTCGCTGGCAAGCTCTTTGAGCTTAGACTTGTAAGCCGCCTGACATGTCCATGCGGAGGGGGAATTCAGGATGCCAACCACATCCTCTGGGAATGTCTTAGAATGCGCCCCGAACGGGAGGAGATGCTCAGGTCGGTCCAACCAGCTGTTGGGCCCATCGGGCCGTCCGACTTGGTTGCTACTAAGGCCAATTATCTTGCATTTTAAAAATTTGCGGCGTTTTACTGCGGGCGTGAAGATCTCTTCACATAGTTTTTGCTATCCGTATGATTAGCTTCATTATTTTTGTTATATACCTAAGTATACACTAGAATCATTTTTATTTTTATAATTTCCCCGTGCTCTTCTCTCCCCGGCACTTTGCATTAGAAAGTAACTTCTTTAAACTCAGTCAGAGCTCACTTTGAACGTAGCAACCTTAGTCCTGGGTATCTTCTCCTAGGGTATTCCCGGCCTAAAACTGAACTAGATGCTTCACATCGCCAATGTAGGGCGACGTGATACGCTCGATTAAGACTGAGTGTGGTGCGTGGCGGGTTTTGGTTTGGAGGGATTAACTTTAATGTCTGACATTATTTCGATATAATATAAATAATTAATCATACTTGACTACACACAAACAATGAAATCGTTTCCTTTAACTGGTGTACCTACGTAGGGGTTAAAAATGTGAAAAGATTGGCAAAAACTGCGCGCGAGGTCAACCATCTGGTTTTTGATATTTTATGGTTCGTTGTTTTGACTGTTATCAGAAATTATTATTGTAAGTATCGTAAACCATTTCGACTCCCCCCGACCACGTGAATCATGCACGCAACTGTGGGGTGAATACACAGTAAAGTAAACTTAACTAAATTAAGTTTAATACAAAATGGAAGGATTACTAAGAAGAATATATCCATGAATTTATCGTGATTCGTGAACTACAGTGGAAGATGACGTCGTACGTCAACGAAAAGCGTGAAATTGACCATTATAATTATAGTAGAATAATGGTTAACACAATTTATTTATGGTTTTCGGAGTTTTGAGTGTAACTCACGATTAATAATTTTAAACAACACAAACATGGGCCCTCCAAACCAACCCGCCCTGCACTACACTCGGTCTTAATCGAGCTATCACGGCTATATCAGCTCGGCCCTACAGTTGGTATAAAGCATGAACACTTGTTTACGCCTGGAAATGTCTCAAGAGCTGATACATAAGACTGAGATCGCCACGTTCTCAAGTGCGCTTTGTCCGAGTTTAATGAAATAATTAATTTAATAAAAAGTGCCATGGGTGAGAAAGGCACGGCGACAACAAAAATAAATGCCTTTAATGATATATAGGATGAACAGCTTTGATCTAATAAGTAATTATTAAAAACTAACGATAGCATAAAAATGAGAATCTCACAATTTACGCATCGCCTAAAATCTCTGGTAGAAGAACTAAAACAAGATTTGGACTGTCATTTTGAATAGAATTTCTAAAAAATATTTTGGCCGTAAGATCTAAAAAATTAAAAAAATACGACAAGAAGAGAATCGAGAAGTCAAAATTCCAATTTATTGTATTGAAAATTGTTAATTTTCCAAACAAATATGTATTACGAGTATATTATTATCTATTCTTAATAATTGTATTACTGAGTTGATTGAAAAATATTCAATATTATTGTGCCACTAAATATTAGTGTAGGTCTCACCCTACAAAAGTTTCTTTCCTCCCTTCGCCGCATTTAGTGGTTACATCCACGTTTCACAATACACCACTTTGCTCCCTCTGGCTTTTACCATTTATGTCCTCTTCTGACGCGGAGGTTTGTTGACAACCATAATAAAATAATTAGATCCCTAATAGCTTCAGATACGAACTCAGGAAAACAGATTTTATTTCAAGAATTATAACTAAAATTAATTTAATCCACATTATTAAGATTGCTAAGCCAAAACGACATAAGTACATAATAATTAGGTAATTGTATCCTTTACAGCAGTGGTTTCCAAACTTTATGTTACTACGCCACCCTTTAAAAAAAATCCAATCTTGGCGCCCCCCCCTCCTAATTTCATAAAATAATAGTTAAGTTAAGTTTTTAAATGGTAGTAAAATAATAGTCCAAAAAATGAAAGAAAAAAAAACGGAATTTACAGAATAATAAGAACATGCCCACCACATCCTGAAGCGGGCCCCCAGACCAGGGCCTTTGGTGGGCCCCCTATCTATCACTAAATTTAAAGGCAGTATGACGCAGTCGAGATTCAATATAAATATAGCACTCATTGAACTAAGAATACAAAAAAATGAAGTTAGATTTGGTTAATTTTTAAAATTTAATTAAAACCTACCGAGACCAAAAGATAAGAAAAGAAAAGGTGATCCGTGAAACTCCGACAAATACAATACACACTTATGCTGGATCTCCACAGCTGACCTCCACTCTTCGCCAGCGTTTTTCAAAAGGTGTTCGATATAAAATTAAGCGTATTCAGTGTATTTTTATATATTTTAATACCTACACACACTTAAATTATGTAGTTGAGTATCGGCACATAATAATCAAAAATTGCATAACACAATGACATATTTTAAAATGTTAATATGTCTGAAGTAAAATAGCGCCTTAGGCGATTTATTTTTTACTATTATAGAAAAATTGTCATTTGTGTGTATTTATTTCAGTTATCTGGTCAACTCGTCACTATGGGCCCCCAGGCTAGAGTCCTGTCAGCCTCCCCTTGTAGGGCCCATCGTTTACTATGTATTATTATTATACTATAATATATTGATTTTTAAAATAATTTGTCTTAGTAAGTTTAGTAGTCAAAATCTAAATTGTACATCGACAAATGGATCCTGCAGTATGTCGTTTTATGAACTATGCACTTGCAAATTGAAAACCAGTGGTTACATTGTTCAATTTTTCGCGCCTCCCAGTTTGGAAATCGCTGCTTTACAGGGAAGCGATCTGAAATAATAAATTTATTAGTTTCGTCATTATATTCTTCAATAACTTATCTACCTACCATCAAATAGTTGTAAGTTCGTTACGGAATTACTCTTGCTGGTGAGTTTTTAGAACACTTAATGATCTAACCTCGTTAATATTTTTTTTTCCATTATGTTGTATTATGTCCTTTTGGATTTAAAAATCTCTATATATTATGATCTCGACTCTCGATTATGCTTCATAGCTTGTTTCCACTCTTCTCGGCTTTCAGTCACTTTCAAGACATGTATCTAATAATGGGAATCTCGTGACAGTCTTATTATGGTTATCCAATCTAGAGGGAGGTGTTTCTTGTTCTCTCTGATTAAATTTGATCAAATACCAAGAGATTTTCCAAGATGTCTGCATGACGTGTCTGCATATCGGAAAATGTAGAGCAATCTATCAGAAATGGTTAACATTATCATCATCAACTAATATTACATTACACAATTTAAATCATATTATATACAATTAGACACATACAACAAATAATATGAAACCTAAGAGAAAATAAAACATAAACTCTTTGACGAAATATTATAGTCCAATGAATCCCGAAGTATTTTCATAGCCGAAAGATATAGCTTAGTACTTACTATAGGTTTAATACAACACTGAGTATTAAAAATTGGCAGACATTAAACTTAATCAGCAGAATATGAAACATACGCGCCATTAATATGCCAGGTCCCGGATCGCATTGTGCAGTCTGGATGCAATTCACATGTTGTATATTATGAATATTTACAATTTACACCCGGAGAGTAGAGATGGTCGAGCTGAGAACTGAGCGGTAAATAATTATAATGCTCATTAAATCTTCAGGGCGTCCATATGCTCCATCTGGAGCTGTCGTAGTGATTTATATTTTGACTACTCCCGTTATAAGATGTCAAAGTATGTTACAGAGCTTCTTGAATGTTTTAAAACTAATATCCACTTAATATTTCTTGAATCTATGATATAATAATTAGCAATTAATGACAATGAAATATTTATAATATTATGTTGAAAATACTGGTTAGTACATCAATTTTCAAAATACTATCTTGTCGTAAAACCTAATAATAATAGTAAGGCAATGTAAGTAATGACACAGGATGGGACACCTCAGTAAGAGAAAAATTGATAAATCTAATTATATAGATAATACATGATTATAGTTACTATTAAAGAATTATATGTGTAAGGTTTTATTTTTCTACCCGATTATATACGACAATAAATTGTAATAAACAGTCAATGATATATTATGTCTATCTATGGAATTTATTTTTATCCTTATCACTCTTAATGATTGGACTAAAAACACCCGCCAAAAATCTTCGTTTCACTCTTTTGTTAAAAGTTACCCCATAAATAAATCATCCCGTTTAGTTCAATAATGTAACAATGTCAGTAGCGTGCGCGATAATTATAAACTATGCACAAATTTTAGATTATCTGCGTTGTGAATTTTGAAATTTTACCGTCGTTGAATTAAATACGTAACCATTATATTTATTGATATTCTATTATACCATAGATTAATTCAATTCATAATATTCATGGAGCTATTTTAATAAAAGAAAAAATGGGCACCATGGGCAATACCTTCAGCTGAGCGGACGGCGAAATGCAGACATCGTTGGAATAAATTTACCAATATAACCTAACCTAACCTAAACATAAACGCGTTGTGGTATCTTTATTCAGACAGAAAGTCCTTTAATAAACAGAACTCCAAATTCCACGAATTTATCATTTAATGAATTTTTACTATATTTCTGTTTTTGTAATCAACCAAATTATTAATTATTTCTCACATCACAGAAACGTACATATAACTTTGATATAAGTAGGTACAAACACACCATCCAAACTATGACTCAAGTATGTTTTTAAGTTCTTTATTGTATTTATTACTAGCGAGTACCCGGCATGCGTTGCAATGCCACTCAAAGAAATAAAGTGTTTGTGTTTTAATTCTTTTTATTGAAGTGCTTTTGGATACACAATATTTTTTGTTTTTCCGTCTGGTGCGTACACGAATAATAATTAATCAGGTTTACCAACGCGTGAGCAGGCCACATACAGCTGTCCATGTGAGAAGCATGGATTTTCCAAATTTGGTACCTTTAGGAAGGCATACGAATAGAAGAAGATAGAATAGAAGAAGAAGAAGATAGTTGTACTAATCCAGAAACCTTCGCGGGCGTGCGTACAACAACTCACCAAAGTTTCATTACAATATGATTGGATGAATGGTATAGGAATGCATACGGGACAGACAGACAGGCAGACAAACAAACATTAATTTATATATATATAGATAATAGAATTGTTATATATATGGAGCTATTTCAAATTATCACTTGATCAATTCCGTTTGCAAATATTTTTGTAAATTCATTAAAAGACTGCGTATTTTGCACAAGGAAAATAATAAAAATAAGGAAATATCCTAAAATTTTAATGCAATTTGAATTTTATTGCTAAAATATTGTAATTAAAAATACTACCAGATTAATTACACTACAATGAATATCGTTACGACGTGTGAAGATTATTGTTTTATCTTGTAATTATTTTTTAATCTAGAAAAATACAGAAGGTATGTACCTACATAAAATAGTTTTTATTTTTTTACAATATTAGAAAAGGAATTATTTTTGAATAAGACAGTATACAAATTCATCTTCAATGATTGTTTTTTTATGACTTGGAAGAATTTCATTATTAATAGAATTTTAGCAAAACCTTTTCTTATTTGTACCTACAACAATTTTTGAGTTATTGGTGGCTGCTTCAGGCTATATTAATATTTATCGTCAGAATGGTACTGCGATAGCTAAGTCTATGTGTAGTTTGACACAATATGTAATGATTAATAACCTAAACCCGCCAAGATCATACAAGAAATGTTTAAAAACTGTATTGACCCAATTATTGAAATTATTTAAAATCAACAAAACCATTTAATATTTTTAATATTTAACATGATATAAATAAATTTCCCTAACGTAAGGCGTTCTACGCCTGTGTGACGTCTCACCCTCCGGTATCCTACACGTCCGCCTCCCGACTCGCTATCACCCCTATCACCCCCGACATGACCACACGATACGAATTCATTAACGTCCAACACGTTTCCCACTTTTTTAAGCTTTTCCATCTAATACCATTTCCTTTATCGGTCACATCCCCCATTAATGAGGAGAAAGGGGGAGGGCATTACATCCGATAAGTCATCATTTTGAATTATTGTTAACGTGAATTAAATGTAACAGGAAAAACAACGTATTTCTTTTCATTATCACATATAATTGATGTTATTGTCAGTTAACATGTTTTTGCTATTTTATTGCTAAATACATACAATCAGCAATATTTTCTTTATCTTTGACCATGCCTCTTCGTTGGAGCATAATGACACCACACGGCGCCTCCATGAATCTCTGTCGCTCGCTAGTCTTCCAGGTCAATCTGGAATCCCGTAGCTCCGCCGTATACACTATGTAGCTAGTGTTTAGTGGTCTTCCAGGACGCTTCAATCCAGTTGGCTTGAAGAACAGGCAAGCCAGATTAAAATACTCGCTACCATAAAGCAGGACCATCAGAATCCTAATATGCGGCATTTGGTTTTAACCGAGTACAGTCGTGAGTCCCAGATACTCCGCGTCGAGTTGAATATTGCTCCAGCCATTTCCCTTCGGATAGAGAGGATTCTTTGCAAAATGCTATCTCCCGTGATGTGTTATCGACTGTCTGCTGTCGACACTCTCGGTGTTTTTCTTGTCGCTAATCAAGGGGAACCCTGGCTCAGGATAGGTGAAATTCTTGATTTTCAAGCCAACGCGGGACGAAGTCCATTAGCCGAGCGACAGCAGTTTGAAGAAATCTATCACACCACGTACCTCCTCTTATTTGCCTCCTTATATAATAACGACCACTAAATTAACGCAGATAACGTCGAAACTGGCTTATGGCGGTCTTATAATACGGAGTGGCTGCAATGTCTACCTACCTATACATAAATGTAAAAAAAAACTAGGCTTAATGTGTAACAATTCCAGCGAATTATCACTTGCTGGGAGCACGTCCCTCACCGGATGGACCGCATCACTATAATTCTTAAAGAATAATTATTGTCAACTGTACGAAGCAGAATTAAGTGCGTGGCGACCTTTGTCTTGGGTATCTGCTCCTGAGATATTCCCTGGCGTAAAAAACTGCTAATGCTTCACACCAAATGTTAGTTTGGAGGGGTCTATGTTTGTGTTGTACACTGCCTATCTTGTTATTTAAAATATAAACCGTTTTTCAATCAAGTTGTTGATTATTGAATTCGCAATCTCCGCTACCCGTAACGATACTTTACCTAGGTGTTTGATAATCGAATTTCCCAATGGTCTTTTTTGATTTCTATTGAATTTTCAATTATTAAGCTCAATATTCATATTTTTCTGCGCACTTTCTATTCACTATTGTTACCTTTGGTATGTAATTTCAGACACTGGCAGGGTTTGTTATTATATATGCGATGGGAGAGATAATTAAATAATAATGAATTGAGTGAGGTGGGTAAACACAAACGAGCGACACGCGGCGTCTGTTAGCCCCCATTAACCCTGTTCACGGCTCAACCCCACAGCTCTGCGACCATCGCCACCCTATCCATCCATCCATACCCCTTGCCACCCCTACCGACCGCCAAAAATAAATACTTAAGTCAAAGACCGATGGGAAATTTTTCAAGCTTTGTAGTAGTAGACTTATTAGTACAATATCGATTTTGCTAAGCCAAAAAAGCGTTAGACACAATTTGAAACTTTACGTGATATAATTATTGAGGGATCTAGAAACAAAAAACGGCAGTTTTCATTTTTTTTAGTATTATTTCTAAAGAAGTATTATAAAAGGTTAATATTAAATTGTATTAATAGGTATATTATAAACAAGACTTAAAATTACTTTTTACAGAAATTATAGGTAGGTATCTACATATAAGAAAGATATAACACATTTTTAGTTCGGTTTTTATTTCTAAGGCCCTCAATAATTTCCCTCTGTGGTTTCTTTATCAAAATCACCGAAGCAAGTTTTGGTTTATCGTATCTATTTTTTAGTAGGATAATCATTAAAAAATACCTGACAAACCCAATAAAATTGTCACTTAGGCCCTTTTGACTTTTGAACAATGCTAACAGTAGTAGTTTTAGGTGTAAGGAAGCCCGAGGCGATGGCAGGTTAAGTCTTCTTATGACAGGTTTGGCCCTCTGTCATAAGTTTGGTCCTGTTGTGAAAATTTTACCTGGTAGACGAACCACACATTAAATCATACATCAATACTTATTATTTTGTTATTCAATATTGAATATACATAGGGTTATTATTAAAAAATGTTACTTTTTTTTATTGATTACCTAACGATAGAAAAACATAATTTTACTTACTTATTAGAAAACAATCTAGAAAAAATGTAATTTACCTCAAATAATCACAAAGCTTCCTTAAATTATTGCCACCTGATTGATAATTTAAAATACCCACTTTAGTTAAAACGTAGAGTAATAATTCGCATGCATTATAGACTAATCGTTTTTTTTTTAACGGCAAAAGCACTCATCCAAAAAGAGAAAGACTTATAAGTTCGAGTCCCGCTCGGTCAAAAGCCTTTTCTACGTTTTTTTTTCTTTTCAAATTTATGTTTTTTCTAGCAATTGTTATGTTTTTTTTGAGTTTTTACACGGTGATTGATTACTATGATACAAGTCGTTTATGGGAAAGCCAGCGGCAAACAAATTTTGAAAATAGCCGATATACTGGATTATTTGTTAGGTTGGATTAGTTTAGGTTAGGTTAAGTTAGGTTAGGATAGGTTAGGTTAGGTTTTCATTCTTGAATTCATGAATTTTGCCAAAATCGGCTATGACAATTATCGCGGTTCCCGCCTGGCTTTCCCATAACCGACTTGTACCATTACTTCATATTACGCTATGCTTTATTTTACAACGTTTTTCTTAGCTTGTATTCTTATTTGTCCGGTGGTTCTTTCTCCGGTACATATCTTGCAATCGGTTTTTAACTAACTTCCCGAGTAGCTAGATATTTGAAACTTTTAGAATATATCAGAATATGATGCCAGTGAATTTTTAATACTTTTAGCCATCTTTAAGTAGAATTGAATTCATTTTCAGTTAAATCTGTTTTGTATGAAAAGTTATTTCGACACCATTATTGCTTGCTAGGGTCTGGGGTCCTAGTAACTAAATTATTAATATATACATGAGTTACTATGGAAATCAATATGACATGTCTATACACAATTTTTTTGATCGTTTAAGCTAGTCAAGTCAAGTTTATATGATTCAACAGAAAATTTAAAAACGTTGTAGTAACTTATATAAAAAGTTCTTGTAATTATTTTTTACATTATGTTAAAATCTCTTATCTATCTTTTAAAATATTTTGATGAAGCGATTGCCTCAACAGATTCATTAAAAACTGCCGCTGACTTTCGATGTGTAAATATTCAATTGTGAATTACATTTTATCAAGTTATGAATATTAATAACTTAAAAGTCTATAGTGTAGCTTCGTATCCATTTAAAATTAGCATAGGAAATGTATTTATTCTTTAATGCTGTACAGTGTACACTAGTGGTTTCCAAACTTTATGTTACTACGCTTCCCTTTAAAAAAAATCTAAACTTTGCGCCTCCCCCCCTTTATTTCATTAAATAATACAGACACCTTTTTAAATAGTCAACAATGTACTAATACATAAATGAAAAAAAATATTAAAATATACAAGGTTTTACTACTTATATTATATTATATTCATTTTTAAATTAATTTGTTTTTCATGCGATGAATGTGCTTCTTTATTAGCTCAATCAATTTCAATAGTAGTCAATCCAAATTCATCATCGTTCATTGGCAAATGGATTCTATCATTGGCCCCACATCCTGAAGCAGCCCCCCAGGCCAAGATCTTTGGCGGACCCACCTACCTATCGCTGAGGTTAAAGGCCGTGTGGCGCTCTAATGTAGTGTTTCTTAAATCATACACGACAGTTATCATTTAAGAATATCAATCATCAAATAGGTATCACGTCAAATTGTAACGCACAACCACATATTTAAAATATTTAATAGTCTTGAAACAAAGCAGCCGCAGGCGACTTTTTTTTACTATTAAATAATAAAATAATGAGCATTAGCAAACTAACCAAGAACTCAGTAAATAGATTTTTGTTTGCTTCGATATATCTGGCGCAGAAATCATTTAAAAGTGGAAACATGGCGAACTTAGTTTTTTTTGTAACTTTGATTTCCAAAGCTCCGATTTTTTTTGTGAATGCCTTCACTTTGTCTTTTTTATTTTTTTTTAATTTTAACCAAATAGACACGTTTAACAGCAAAATTATCGTTTCTATACAAGTTTGCCTCAAATTTCAACATTATGATTGGACAATTTTATTTTATTTTTTCACTAGATAGCCAGCGTGTTCCACAATAGTATTGAAGTGAGGTATTATAAAATTAGTCGTCATATTTTTAGTCAGGTTTGCAAACAATCTTTTATAGGACTGTTTTTTATGTAGTTTATAACTAGCGGCCATTTTTATAAACTATGCATTTGCAAACTGCAAACATGTGGCTACATTAATTGTGTTAAACTTTTCGCGCCTCCCTTTGAAACACTCCGCGCCCCCCAGTTTGGAAATCGCTGGTGTACACACTGTCGCTAATCGTTAATTTTTAATGTATTCAAAATAAATAAATCATAAGACTCACTGAGTCACTATCGGATGGTAATAATACGATTCTGTTGAAGCAAAATAGGTTAAGTGACGATTTGCAACTTTACAGAAAAGATGGAAATTTTAAAATAAGATTTTTATCGGTTTCGTCACTAATTTATTTTTATTTATTGAAGTTATACTTCTTTTGGGGCGTTTGGTAAAATTGAGAGCTGCGCGCGCACACCGTTACGAAAATGCGCGACAGTATGAATTTAGCAGCAAATCAGTCAGCTGTATACAAACGCAAGTTTGATAATAGAATGTATTATTGTCAGCCAATTGCAATTCCTTACGTAATCAAACGATTAAACGTCAGAGTGACAGTTGTTACTTTAAAAATAAAAACAACGAGAAATAATTATATACTTAATTTAGTAATACCTATAAGTTAAAGTGTATAGAAATAAACTAACGGCACTCCAATAAGCGGCCCTTTTTCTTGAGTGTGTAATTTAATAAGATAATCAAGAGCTAGTCGAACAATCTAGGTTATCAGAAGTTTTGTTTTGTTACGCCAAAGAAGTATAACTTCTAACGCGCGTACATAAGTACACGCACCGATTTTTTTTAACCGTGTATGATCCTAAGAAGATCATAATATGAGCCTCCGCAAAGTGGAGAGTTTTATTAACAGATTTTTTTAATAAGAAATGGATGTTAGCCACTTACACAATATATTATGTCCATAATACTCTGGGTCATAGATAATACATTGAAAAAACAATATGTGAATTTACACGACCCAGTATACGAATCCGGAACCCATAACATTATAAGTCTGATGCGTAACCGCTAGACCATCGTGGGCGTATTATCATACCCAGTTAACTATCCAGTTCATTGAAACAACCTATTTAAATTATTTATTACTTGTATAAGTAGATAAATGAATACGTACATCATATTTTAGTAGGACTATTGATGACAATAATAATGCATAAATGTATATATATAAAATAAATACCTTAAAAAGGATGTTTCAAAAAACACTTTTGCAAAATAGTTCAAATGTGAGTTAAGAACAATTCTGTATTCAGGTGACGAATTGTGTAACCTCGAAAATGAATATTTCTTGCTGCCGTAATTTTGGAATATTGCAGATGACATTCTAAACAATCTAATCCCATAATTAATATCTCATTTTTAACCAAATGACGCTTACGCCATTTTGTCTTATCAACCTCGATAATATGTATCTTATAATTAACAGATTTTTATGTAAAATAAAATATTGCACACCGAGTATGTTTTCATCGTAGTGCTTGATATGACATTGTATTATATTATATATATATAATATAATAAGTATATGCACCTATATATGTTATGTACCTACATATTCAAGTCTCATATTTAACTAAACGTATAGGTACTAGTCCGTCATCGTCAGTCATCATCGTAAATAATGTATTTGGAATGAGTCACGGCTTCGGACTGATAAGATTAATGGTTTTTTTTACATATAAAAAAATTGCCATTATTTTTTACCTGATGTTTTGAAAGTAAGTTTTGTTTACATAATAGATATGTCAACAAAATTTTAATTTATTCAATAACTTATTATACTGATCAGTGATCAGTAAGCATTCCGCAATTATTTCACCAACACTATTTAAAACTAAATACTATACAGTCGTACTTGGTTATTACGAGGAAGATGGGACCGACTGAATTTGCTCGTAATAAACGTTACTCGTTATATCATAGAATATATATTTTTAAATGAGCGGTCACACACAAAAAGTCGCAATTCAAACAAAAATACACAATTAGAATTTTTCACCGAAACAAGCATGGCATTCATAAACTACAAAAGAAGTTGTTTATTGTAATGAACGCTGGTAGGTACCTACCTACTTACTTCACAAACCTTGGATTTTTTTTCAACCATATGCGTGGATACTTTTTCAATCTTCTCGTCGAAAACACCAATTAGGTAGGTACTTAGACACTTCACTAGTATATTAGTGTATTTTATTTCTTAGGGTCAAAATGTTCTTAAACGATCCACACATTAACAGTTTTAAGAAAAATTTTGACGATTTTTTAGCTCTATATCTCTAATATATGGAGAAAATCATAAACTAAAATGTCAACGAATGTTTCCTCGTTACATCCGAGATCTCGCTATATCCGTGATCGCAATAACTGAGCTCGACTGTATATTCTAGTCATATTTTTTTAATGGATTTCTCGAGATTGGATTTTTCAGAATCGAAGTCAGAACTAACAATTTCTTAAGAAAAACAGTCATAACCGAAAAAATACGTTTCTAGATTCTCCCCGTTCCTATTCTTTCTTTAGCGAGTTAACCCCTTTAGAGGGAGGGGGTAAGACACTCTATTGGCCGAGTCGACCTTTCGTGCGGCCGCGCAGTTTCACCGAACACGAAATATGTGCAGTCATAAAAATAAATATATTTCACTTTTACTCCAACGACCACAACGACACACACAGAATTACAACAATAATCATATAACACTGAGAATTTATTTATACGTCACCATTTTATGAAAATTTTCACTTCGAAGTTGTCTTTTTTCTCTTTGGGTAAAGCAAATCCAAGTATTTTATATGGGTAGGTAAGTAGGTACAGTGGGAGTTTAATGTATCTTCACAAGGAATTTTTTTATGTTGGATTTGTATTATTATATAACTAACTAATATATAATAGATATTATATAATAATGCCGTATTTACTCTTATTCATTACCCTTTGTTTTTTTTTTTTTTTTTTAGAATTATTAATAACCATGTCCTTGCTTTTTCGTACAAGGTGGTTATTAGTAATTTTGAACAATCACAAACACCCAGGCTTTGAGAAAAACACATAAATGTTTTTGTCATGACCGGGAATCGAACCCAGGAACTCTTGGGTGGAAGGCGAGCGCCTTACCAACTGCACCACGAGAGCCGCCTATTACCCTTTGTTGGACATTAAGGCTATACTTCAGCTGAGGCATGGTCTAAAAAGATCGTGACTAGGCGATGCGCGGATTGTACAAATGACGCGAGCCGAACGTAATATAATTTGTCATAAAAATTCAACGTGCGTCCTTTTAATGTTATGTTTATTATTATATTCGTAATAATAATAGTATATTCATTGATATGTTTGCTTTTTCAAGTACATGCGGAACGTTTTTTAGTCATCTTTACACGATTTAAGAATATATTCCTCCGACGTCATCACAAAACAAATTGACGTACCTATTCACACCTCGAATGTCAGTCTCCGATTGGCGACGACTGCGAAATTTCGTTCCACCTACTGTTGAAAATTATTTGCCGTTTCACTTATGTATGCTCATAACCGTTTCCAGAAACTTTCCCCATCCTTCAAGTTCGTCTACGTTGTCCTGCCAATTTGTTAAAATAAATTATTTTGGCAGTGAATCTTTACATCTCTTCTTGCGCAATGTCCTACCGGACGTTCAGGTCTTCTTTTGATGATACCGATAATTGTAAGTATTTAGCAGTGTTGCCAACTGTCGTTGACAAAAACGTGCCAAACGAGGTACGAAAACAAGCTATTCGGCAGTAAAAAACGCTAGATTTTATGACAATAAAATTGTGAGTAAATTTACTTATTCTACCAAGAACAAAGTCGATACCTTTTCTTTCGCATATCGAAAAAAGTGCAAAAATCGAAAAAAAGTCTATACGTGTAAAAATCACAGATTTTAACAGAAATGTATTTCAAAATTGACAACAAAACATGCCCATAACAACCCAACTACCAATAACCAATACCCAATAACCTTCGACTGACGATAATAATATCATGTAATCGTCGCTTCTCCTGCTCATCGATGGTTGTTTTACCTCTTTGACTAGAACCTGTCGCTGGCGAAGCTGCCGGTGTCGGAAAATTGCAGGTATTTACTACAATTTAGAATTCTTAAAGCTAATCATTTTTTTTTTACAAAAACATAAAACAGCAGTTGATATTATTATTACTAAATTGCAGAAAACTTCTCGCAATGCGATTACTAGAAGCCGGTTCCGGCTTCATACTAGGGAGCTAGGTAAATTTAGTTGATGTTAGTGGGTAGGTACTATGTTTTATTCAAGACATTTTCCTTCTCATTAAAGTCTTAAAAAATCGACATTCTCTTAGATCGCGTGCATAATGAATGGTACCTAATGATATTCACTAAATTTTGCACTAGGAGAAACAAAATTAGAACCGTCTCCTAACCTAAGTCGATATGTCAGTATTACATTATCAAACATATTAAATTATAAGTATGCATGTTTAAAGATAGTTTTAATTTGAAATATTTAATTGCTATTTTTGGCTCATGATCAGCGTTTATTTCGTTCTGGAGATAGGTTTATTTTTTTTACGAAATAACGAAAATATGCTAGAATTAACCAAAAGCCATTATAATCGAGTTATATTACGTAAACGCCAAATCAATTGATGTTATTTTTTTTTGTTTAATTTAAGTTTTACTCAGTTTCAGACTCATCAAATAAACGCTTCACTTACGACATCTTCTGGAATGATTATTTGTTAAATATTAACTAATAATGACGTAATATGTAAATAATAGAACGATAACTAAAAGCATCATTTAACCACCCTTCGAACATCAACCCCATAATAAAGAGAGCGGACATGGCGTAATGGATAAACATTAATTCATTCCCAGGTACCGTCATACAAGGGGAGGCAATGATGACTTGGTATAGAGTCAAACAGCTTTTATGTGGACACTAAGCTAATTTAAAAATAAATATGCAAACATGGATCGCCATATTGAAATACCTGAAGGGTAGAAAAAGTCATATGATAATAATAATATGTTAACGTATCGAGTCATAACGCAGTAAGTTACATTTTGCAATTTAACAGGAAAGCAATTTGAAATAGTTTTTTTTGTTTTGTTTTATATTTTTCACTAACGCCCTAATATTGGATTTTGAGAAACTGAAGACGACATTCAAATCAAATTAACACAAGAAGTTATAAACATGTCTTCCACCCTTTTGGCTTAGTATCCTCATCAATGTATTAACTAATATTTTTGTCATATTTTCAAAACAAAAAAAAACAGTAACGCATATTTCTACTTAAGTATGTATATTAAATTAGAGAATCAAACAATAATACGAACGATAAAATGACGATAATACGTTCGTTAGATAGGTACTAATTTAGTAACCATATTGTAATTCTAAATGCTTTCACTACATACCTACGTTTTTTTATTTATTAAATGTAGTGCAAATGGGAATCGGCCTATTGGTTTCGATCCCTATCGTAAAAATGTTGTACTTATTACAAATTGTACTTACTCCCGCACCAACTAAATGGTATGTGTCCAAAACTGCGAAAATAAAATACATTTACATACTTATGAGTCCCAACTTGCTAACATACTTTTGAATCATTCAAATATAAATATGAATGATATGATTGCATTTCTAATGTATCTACTTACCTACTTATTTTCTTATATTGTATTTCCCTTCTATTCCGGTGGTTTCTTTTCAATTTCTTACTGTCGTCGGTTTCCGATACGATATCTTACGATACAGGGATTGCAATACCTAATGAAAATATCAATACCGGTTTTTCGGTATTTCTTATTGAATACCGGTATTTCTTAAATATTATAAAAAAATAGAAGTAGGTGCTTATCAATAAATATAGCTATTAAAATCTTTTAAAAATATTATTTTATAGCAAAAACCTACATACCTACATTTATTATGTTGACATTTAAAAATATGTATTGATCATAATTGTAGAACTAGTGATTTTTTACATATAATTTAAATATATTAATAATTTTAACTAAATCCCCCAAAAGTTCATCAAGTGCAGACTGCAGGAAAAGCTTCTTAAATTCAACGCATATAGAATAATTGAACATTTTTGTCACGGATGTTTTCTATTTCGAAATAATATTATGATAATTCATCGCGACAATTACTTATATAAATATATTTGATGAAATTTGTTTTATTATTTTTTCACCTCTGTTGGATTCACTCAATATATTTGCATTTTAGCAGCACATAACTTATAATTTAATTTTCAAAAACGTAAACGCGTGTGCTCTCTTAATACCGAAGATTTCGGTATTTTGGATTTTTAAAACCGGTGTTTCGGTATTGATTAATACTGGAATACCGGTTTTGAAATACCGGTATTGCAAATTGCAATCCCTATTACGATACACTGTGATACGGTCAACTACATACGTACCATTTTCCGGACTCAGAGATGTCTCACGTTTGCAATATGATGACGAATTAAAAAAAATGTTATTACCTTTATGTCGAGTGGATTGGTCCATCACCAAAGATTTTCGATTTTACGAGAAATTTAAAAACAACATGGGAATTTGTCAGACCCGGGATTCGAACGAGGGACGCTAGACTTTATAAGCCGTCAAGTTACCGTTCGGCCATCGTGAGCGTAGAACGATGATCAATAATACTACCCTTCCAAGGAAGAAGGCAAGAACTAACTCTCACACACTTTCGATATAAATGACATAAAGTGTTTTTCCCCCCAAAATTTAGTAGGTGGGTAAACCGGTGATATTTTTTATTAGTAGGATTAGTAGAATACAAACAAAGTCATAATAAACAAGCAGTAACTGCAATAAATAGGTGAAATTACTCCCTTTTGCTAAGAAATTTGTATTATTTTAGCAGATGTCCATTTTTCCACTAAGGATTTTAACGGTATTTTAGTGATTTTAAAGTGAACAGATGCATAAATTTCAAAAATAAATAACCTAACGGATGGCACAATTTCACAAATTTTGCGAGTTACTGTCTTCTTCCTTGGAAAGGCAGAATAGTGAAGGACAAAAAAAATTGAAGAAATAGGTATGGTAAATATTTTAATTTGTTATAGCAGGCACCTAGGCCTTCTCACTGACGTTTAGTGTAGAGTGGTTTAGTGTAGGTTTATTCAAATGAGGATTTTATTATTATAATGAGATTAAACAACCATGCATATTCTTCGTGCACTATGAATACGACATTCTCACGTACTCGTTCGCCTTTTCACAAAGACACTAAATGCATTCTTGAGAAAGTTTATGGCCAATTTGCAAAGCCTGGAAGTCTCGTTTATTGACGGTGACATACAATATGCATTTATTTGCATGTGGTAATTGCATTTTTGTGAAGAAAAATAAAATAATGCAACTTACTGCGGTATCTCCATCGTCATTGTTTTGAACGTTTTCAAAAATGCCGAAGTTTTTACGAAGTTAGTTAATAAATTAATGCATTTTTGTAAAATAATATTTGCCACCTTATCAGACTTACAAAAAATTGATCACAACCACAGAATAGATTCATAAATATAATTCAGATAAGCTATACTCTACTATACTACATTTTGAAGCAGGGTTTTGGATATATGAGTATCCTACGAAAATGAACACACACATTATAGTGACTGTTGCATTTTTTAAATACACCAATATTGAATGCGTCAGTGCACCAACCGAGAGCAGTTGTCAGAACGAAGGAAAAGCTTAGAATGACATATTCTTGACACGTTTTTAAGTATTTCCCATATTCTTCCACATTAGAGGTCGGGTGCCTGTTACTCCACACCTGTTAGGTATTTTAGTTCACATTAATTCTGTATTCCCTGGTCGCAACACTTGAAGAATAAACGTGACCAAAAATTGACAACGGTATCAAACATAGTATGAATCTACTAATACATATTTCATAATTTTGTTAAAAGATAAATTCAGACGAATTTGGTTGAAAAATATAGTCGTTGAATGAAAAAATAGTTATTATTAAAAAGTTGAAATAAATAACTAAAATCTGAATATAGGTACAGGCGTCGGTTAGTAATAATTAATATAGGTAATCGATACCTTAATTTAAGTCGCAAAACCCAATTGCCAAAAATTAACGCAATTTGCTGAGTGGTTCAAGATGTAAATAATACTAGTAACTTTGTCGTAAAGTACATTGGGTCGAATCCAGTAGGTTCTAGACCCGCCGAGTGTCGTATTGTTTAAAAAAAATATTTCTAGTACCTAGTTAAATACATGTCTGATATGTAATGTATTGTCTATATACATTGTTATCCTATTATCGTTATGTTAAAGAGTCTACAACAATCCGCCAAATGTTACTGCAAATACAGGAGTTGTATGTAGAGGAGATTTTCCATCCCGAATCTCGAAAATTTAAAATTTTAACATTTCGGGAAATCCCGGATCTAGAGAATCTTTTCTCGGGATTCGGGATTTCTTTGTTGTCAAATATTATATGAAAAAAGTGGACAGAAAACACAAAACGTTCAACGACTGATTTAACAAAGTCAAAATGAGCGCAATTTTGCGGAGATTAGGGAATTGTGTGTCTCAAAAGCGTGTGCGATTGTCAGACGCAGCAATTGACAGTCTATGTTTTTTGAAATTCTATTTTAATAAGTAATATTTTGAATTATTTTTGTTTTCCTACTTCTATTTGTTTGTCTTCTTACATAAATAAAAAAAATCATATTTTTTTTGGAATTTGTCTGATTTTGTGTTTTTACACTGATTTCAGGATTTTTTACGGGTATTTTTTTAAATTTCCCGATATCTCGAGAATTCTCTGGAAATCCCGAATCCGAGAATTCAAAATTTCACCATTTCGGGAAATCCCGAGTCTCGAGATTGAGATTTTCTCTGGAAATACTCAACTCTAGTTGTATGTAACAACAAATTATCTCTCATATAGAGAGTATCATCGTAATAAATCATTGGCTGAGTATAACACTAAAGTACCTATAATAATATGTAATTATATTGACATACTTCTACGATGAAAGGTTGTGAGACATTCTCTCAAGCCATTGATAATGATTATTTCAGATATTAATTATTTTACGTTTTTTACCTATAAACCAACAAAACATTAGTATCTTCTCCCGTTGTTTAAAAATCCTTATGCGTGGGCGTGAGCGTGCGTTCGATGTATTGAAAGGAAAGTTGCCGCAAGGAATACCTATACCTACAAATGGCCCTATACTAGAAGGAGGCGAATGGCATATACATTAAATTACTACATAACTTGCAAGTTTATTCAAGAAGAATATATCTATACATTCATTAAACACGGAAGACTCCAATTGTCAAGGCCATGTAGCATGAATGGACAATGGCTAGCCGCCGAAGAGCAAGCTTGATGGCAAACTGGATGGTCAGAGGTTGACTGGCAGAATTAAACTTTGGTGGTCAAACGGTGTCAACAATGATGATAGAGAGGCCGATGCAGATACTTTGAAGATTCTTGCCCAGGATAGGGGGAGATGAAGGAAGTTTTTGGAAGTGAAACCGTTCATGGTGATGCTGATGACTTCGACCTATTCTACTAGCTTATTTTTCAACCCAATTCTGAAATTTAATTAAGATAAAGCTGCAGAGATAGACAACGCGGCACCCGCATAAGATAATTTGATAACCCTCACTATGTTTCCAACTCTCGTCGGTAAGAAGACGAGGTAAGAAAATAAGTCATATTTTGACACTTAAAAATGATAAATTTACTTAAAACATTTTCTATTAAGGCCATGCATTAGTTGAGGCACGGTCTAAAAAGATCGTTGCTAGGCGATGCGCGGATTGCGGGTCGCGGGTGCAAATGACGCCTGTCAAACGAAATTTTATTTGTCATATAAATCCAACATACATCCATTTTATGTTCTGTTTATTGTTCTATTAGTAACAATAATAATATATTCATTGACATGTTTTCTTTTAAAAGTAAATGGGTAACGTTTTTAGTCATCTTTACACGATTTTAGAATTAATTGACCCGTCGCCATCACGCAGAAAAGTGATGTGTTTCTGGCTCGACATTCTCTCACTGAATGGCAGCGAGTCCAAAATTTCGTCGCGCCTACAGTTGAAAATTATTTGGCGTTTCACTGATGCGTCACCTTAAAGCTTGTAAGTTCTGATAAAAGTCATAATTTATTATACATTTGTACAATACAAAAGTCGATAAATGCCAGGGATCTCACAATTATTGGGAACTGAAATACCTAACGGGTGTGCAGTAATATGCAACCGATTTCGAGTGTTGAAGAATATGGGATATACTTAAACACGTGTCAAGAATTCGAAATTCTAAGCTTTTCCTTCATTCTGACAACTGCTCTCGGTTTAAGCACATGAAGAACAAAGTACATATTATTTGGTTTTGATTTCAAATTAGAATGAAATTCTAGGCAAGAATTTTTAAAATTTACTTTGATAATTAACATTGCTTTAAGAACTGCGATTTGCAACTGTTTTTTTTTTTTTGAATTGTTCCCGTGGGTGGCTCTTTTTCTGAAAATGGGACATTTCGGCGTCCCGAAGCTGTGCTTGGGGACAACGGGATAAGCTACCTAAAAACGGAACGGTCCCGTTCAAAACGGGACGTATGTATAGCCTATCGGAATTCTATTTATTAATCTGTTCTGTGATAGTTTCCTGTTGATATTGTATTTTTTTTCAAAAAAAAAAAAAAAAATCCTCGTCACTTAATACCGATACTTCTGCAGATATCTAAGGTCTGCAGAAGCTTAGCTACGGTATTTCTTAGCAATTTTAATTTACTTCATAATTTGAGTACTACGAGGTTAGGTTGATCGCTATATTGCTTTTGGTATAATATTGTTATTACCAATCAAGCAAACATTTTTATGAATTATAAGAGGTTGTCAATAAAATAATATAAAAATACAGTCGAATTTGGTTATTACGATGAAGATGGGACCGACTGAATTTGCTCGTTATAAGCATTACACGTTATATATCGTTAGGTATATAACATTCTATTTAAGCATAGAACATAAAAATCTGAAAACCATCATAAAAATCCCCGAAACAAGCATGGCATTCATATACTACAAAAGAAGTTGTTTATTGTAATGAACGCTGGTGGGTACCTACTGACTTCACATAGCTTGGATTTTTTACATGCAATTTCAACCATATGCGTGGTTACTTTTTCAATTTTGTCGGCAAAAACACCAATTAGGTACTTGGATACTTAGACACTTAACTAGTATCATAAACGTAATCCGATCCCGGGGGCATCGGCCTAGTTACCTACCCGGTCGGATTTTATTGCTTAGGATCTAAAATGTTGTTTTTAAGCGATCGACACATTTTTGGCAACAGTTTTGCTCGGTATACCCGAGAAGTAGCTCGTTATACAAGTGAATAAATGTATGGATATAATATGATATGATACTGATATCAGGTATCAGTGGTTTTTCTTTCAATGGCCCTAGCTGTTTACCTAGATTTAAAAATTAATTGTGCTTGCACGATACTAAAATATACCTAGCTTTTAATCACATAATATATATAATTATAGATATGACTTAACGATTTCGCATTACGCCCTCCAAAGAGAATAGGTTGCTTACCTCGGAATACAGAAATAATGTTTGGGTTTGAAAGCAGCTTTTTTTTTAAATTTAACGCGTCTTATTATGAAAGCATACACGTTTACGGATACTAAAATCTGAATGAGATAATAAAATATAGTATATATTCTGTAAGCTGTTTCTTTACTATCTGACGAGAGATAGTTAACAAACGGTATTAAAAGTACGCTTCACATTTAACTATATGGCATGTAGCGTATTATTAAGTTGTCAGTAAAAAGCAATAACTTTATGCTAATCAATAACTTTGTCAGTTTCACGTGGCTGTGTGTGCGGTAGAACTGTAAAACCGAGCTTGGTAAAATTCAGGTGGTTGTTATTACCTGATATATATTTCGACGGAGTTTTTATAATCAAATCATATATTATTATCGATTACGCTATGTAAGTATCTATCTAAAAAAATACTCTATGTCATTTCTTGAATATGCGTGATATAATCCTCATAATATGGGAATAGGAAAGGGTACAAGCATGGCCCCCAGATGGGGGAGGGGCTGACAGGGCTCTAGCCTGGGGGCCCGGGTTTTAGGAAGACCCGGCGTGGCGGATCGACCAGCCAACTGAGATAAACACACATCACAAAATTGCTCTAATAGTAAATAAATGTCACTTCAAGCAGACTAACATTTAAAAATATGTGGTTGAACGATGCAATTTTTGATTTCGACAACTTCAAAATTCAAGTGGGTGTATTAAAAAATACAAAAAAATCGCTAAAATACCTTAAATTTTACCTCGAACACTATTTGGAATACACAACTATAGATCGTCACACTTCCTTTAACCTTAGCGAAAGGGATTGCCGAAGATTATAGCCTGGGGGCCCACTTCAAGATGTGGGGGCCATGCGTACAAGTATACGAAAAACTTTATTAATTAATTGATTTCTCTAATATACCTACAGAGATCTCTTTAGGTAACAGCATTTTTTCACTTAATTATTATTAATACATCGTATGTATCTCAACACTAATAAACAATATTTCATTATTAACATGTATTAAACCACACAATAACAGTTCTACACACACCTAACCTGAAAATTTGCTTTTATTGACTAATATCATTAATTTTTAAATCCTTCTATATTATAAAAACAAATATGAAACAACTATGACCTGCTTTCGTCTGCATTTGTCAGATACCGCAAGTATTAAAAAAAAAATAGATTCGCTCAGCATATGCAAATGTTCCCGAGATAAGCATTGAAACTTCAATTTATTAGTAATGGCATGGTGTTCTTCTTCGTCTGTACATTGAGAATTGTGACCCAGATGGTTTGGACGTCTGACAGTCTTCTCCACGGCATTGCTCCATTCTTTGTCAATGTGAAACCTGTGGTAGGTACTCTTGATTTGGTCTATCCATTTGGAGGGATCTTTTCCTCGATCTCTCCAATCTTTGATCTGAGTCAATATCACGAGTATGCGGCGACGGAAAACTGAGGATAATCTAGAATCTGGAGTTTGCTTATTATACAATCGTCATTACGTTTGTCCGTCCGAATGAATTGTATTGTTTTATTAATTATTACGTAGTTTATTTACTTACTTTTTCAAATATAAAGCATGGTCGACTTTACTGAAACCAAAACATTCACATTATAATGAATATTTAGATATTATATTATATTCCTGTGAAATGACGGACAGCGTCAATTATTTATTTTACTTGCATATAGGTAAGTACAATGATTTGAGTTACTTCATCACCATCCGCCATGTATATGCAGCCGCGGTTTGTGCACGGCCGCCTTCAATGACGCTATAAACGTGTCAGAATGAAAAGATTTTAGTGCCACACTTCCTTATCCCAAAGCGATGCTGCACGGGACTGATGTAGCAACCATGCACCTCAGTGCTTAAAGGAAGAATTTTAAAAGAATCTTGACTTGCCCTGCTGTCATTTATCTTTAATAACATGAAGTGTCCTCTGTACCGGTGTACTGAAACAGAGGAGTCAGGAGGTACAGCCGAGAGAAGTGGAATCAGCTGTGAGAGGCCTTTATTCAGCAGTAGTTAGATTCGGCATGATGATGATCGGTACATCATAATATAATGACTCATCATTGTTTATATTTTTTTTATGTAATTTGTCAAATGCGCCAATGTATAGAATATTTTATATTTATATGGCTCCAAATTCAACCACACTAAATTTAATTAAGTTTAGTATGGATTCAGTCTAAACTGTTTTTACTAGCAAGTGAAAATAAAATTATCGACGTTTTGTTTAGTGTCAACAGTGAATGATGATGATAAATAAACTACCTACCAGCTTTATAAATCAAAGCGTGTCTCGAGCAGTTTCATCATAGTTTCTATTAAAAAGCACGCGGCCTTGGGTTGACCACCCTTTGTCCAGGTGATCCCCCCGAAGGACCCCCTGCTGGGCCCCCTTTCCTTTCGCGGGGGGGTCGTCGATGCCCCATTCTCCCATCAGCCCCCCTCTAATCAGCTAATGGACACAGGCGCCTCAGCTAAGTCACGCCACGCGATATTCACCAACACCACGTCGTTTATCGGTCCACAAACAGACCACTAAACACACACACTCGCGCTTTAAAAAAGAGGACACCGAGTTGGCTTCTCGGACAATTCGTCACATTTTGTTCTCGGGAGAGTTTGTCATTTTTCGAAATTCAAAAGTCAATTTATCTTCTTTTATTTTCCACGTCGGTAGGTACTGCCATAATGTAATAAAACGTAAAATTATGTCCAGTTTTCGCACAATTTGTCGCGTTCTATTTATTCTCTAGAGAGTTTGTCATGTTCTAAATTTAAATTTTACTAATCTACCTGTCTATCTATTCATACCTATATAAATTAAACGTGTAAGGAGTATTTCTGATAATAGTATATGTTTATTTATACGTAAACATTCCATTTTAAAAACGCTTTATTCTGATGTCCTCATTTTAAATACATACAAGATTTTTTTTTTAAGTTTTAAATATACCTCTTGCAAACACATTTCACCCATTTTATAGAATTTTCAAAAAATAAACGAATAATAATGTCAGAAAGTATCATTTTAAAACGTATTTTGTTCATTGATGCCTAGAATTTTTAAAATATTATATTCTCCTCTCTTTTTACCGAACATAGAATTTGATATAATAAGTATTGCTCATCTAACAAAATTTTATATGGAGTGGGCAAGCTAAACGTTATTAACTTATTGAAAAAATCTGTGTGTGTTCTTATGTACGCGTGTTAGAAGTTATACTTCTTTGGCGTAACAAAACAAAAAGAAAACTCGTTATAACCTAGATTCTTCGACTAGCTCTGGCATGGTGATTTAGGATCAGGTTCACAAAATAAATAAAAGTGTTTCTTTGGTTCAATCGAACTATCCAAATTATTTGTTTTTCTTATTGGTAGGAAGTTGAAATGGAGTGCCGCTGGTTTAAAATTATCTTGTTGCTTCATTCCATATTTATTAATATCATTTACTATTACTATTTTAATTATCTTGTTAAATTACACCTCCGAATAAGGGCCGCTTATTGGAATTCCGCTGGTTTAAAATTATTTTATTGCTTCATTCCGTAATTATTAATATTATATTTTAATAAGTTTACAGAAACAAATTTTGAATAACCTCCTAACCGCCTAACACAACGATAAATATTTCAAAGTATTATCCGGTCTAAAAAGGCAAACTCAACATTATTTTAATATTTTTTTTTTTGATCTAAAATATTTCACTGTGGAAAGTAAAATACCACCTATCTTACACCAGACATGTTTATAAATTAGTAAACAAAAAATGTTGATTAGAATTCGTTTCAATGGAAAATATTCATTAAGTTCCACGATAATATTGCATGACATGCTGTTAGAAATTTTGCATTAAATTATAAATTATAAATACATTTATTAATATATATTTTCAGATATTCTTTCAAAAGCGACATAATAATATGATATGTCGGTACGGTACGATACGGTACAGTCTGAAATCTTCCCATTTAAAAAAAATATTACTATTTACGATCTGAACCGCGTAATACATTATAATGTTTATATTATTATTACTAGATTGTCAATAGGGCTGTCGAGTACGTCTAGATTTATATTTATTTACATAAATTGCTATGTAATACGCAATAATAAAATACCAGCATACCAGTGACGTGCGGCAATTTTTTTCTTATAGAGACGCTGTTCAAAAATATATTGTAGGTATACACCTACCTACTATTTTGTTATATAATATTATCTGCTTAAGTTTTTGTAACTAATTATAGAATCTTGCGGTTGCACCATTGTGCAGTTTAGTATGTATTGTCGTAGCTTCAATAGCTGTTATATTCTTGCAATTTATCGATCATTTCTAGGGATGCCCATATTATGTGGACCGCACGCCGCTGTGACCAATGTTAAAATGAAAGTTGCTCACTGAATATTTTTTGTATTAATATTGCTGTATCCTAGTTTGATTCCAAGATTTGGAAAAATATATGGTGGACAAACAGTTTCGCTGATCACACAATTTTCAGGGCGCCGGGAAAAATCTTTTTGCACAAAGGGTGCCGTAGACAAAAAAATGTGCACAACTTATCTGCGTATACTGTGTTTTCGTTTAGTAGGGGAGACCGAGGTGGGTTGATACTTTTTTACATGTATGGTCATAACTTGCTTAGTTTCATTACTAAGACTATTGAAATGTACTTTTTGGGTAGCATAGTTCACCCTTTACTTGCATTTAAAAGCAGTTCAATAGGAATTAATTACTTATTAGTGAAAAACCCATATTAAGGGAAGCGACCCAACTCCAAAGCGCATGTGCAGGAATACAACATACCGCGAAAATCTTCCACTTTTATACGCGTATAAATAAAATTTCAAATTTACACTTGTCATTTTGAAAAGTAAAATGGAAAATCAACTTTTCTGTTAGTGCTACAATCGTTATGAAATACTCACTAATATATTCATCGTAGATATAAATGTTATAAAACATGGATGTTGTCGATTTAGTTTCCAAGATAATTTTCATAAATGCTACCAAATAAATAATCACTTCATCAAATTAACGTGTTATCACAGTAGGTGAATGTTTTGTGTATCTATTGTCGAATTATTGTCTCGATGGTGGGAAAACGAATTTACTATACCTACGTATCGTATGTTAGATTACAGACGGCATCTAAAGAGTTTACCTTAAGGCTATACCTCAGCTGAGGCATGGTCTAAAAAGATCGTGACTAGGCGATGCGCGGATTGTGCAAATGACGCGAGCCGAACAAAATATAATTTGTCATAAAAATTCAACAGGCGTCCTTTTTATGTTATGTTTATTATAATATTCGTAATATTAATAGTATATTCATTGACACGTTTTCTTTTTCAAGTACATGCGGAACGTTTTTTTGTCATCTTTACACGATTTAAGAATATATTCCTCCGACGCCATCACAAAACAAATTGACGTGCAAACAGGTCAACTATCGTTCTCCGAATGGCAACGCGGTCGAAATTTCGTTCAGTGTTGCCATGTCTACTGAAATTTCAGTAGATCTACAGAAATTTTGGTCAGGTAAAGAAGAAATTATCATATTATTTGTGATGAATAAAAGTCACTTTTTACATGATTTTTTAAAAGACACTTGTGAGATTATGTCAATATGCACGCTTTCACCAAACACAATCGTTGAATTTCATACATTTTTGTCAATCTACTGATATTTTGATGAAAAAATCAAAATATCTACTGAATTTTGAAAATTTTAGTTGACAACACCGATTTCGTTCCACATACAGTTGAAAATTATTTGCCGTTTCACTTATATACGCTCTTGAAACAGTTTGAAAACCATCGTAGCATATGTACGTACATATGTTATATTTCATTTTATTTTCTTTTGTATTAGTGAGTATTTACAGAATAAAAAATAGTCGTAGTAAAACTCAGTCACGTCTCGAATTCGCAATGAACATGTAAGTTATTACGCTCTGTTGAGCGAGAATTTATATGCTAAACACTGAACACGGCAGAAATCATGACACACGTAGCATTATGAACCGGTGTGCGCTGCCCATTTAGAGGCTAATAGAGGAAGAATATCATTAGTACCTATAACCTGCAGCCAGAGCTGGACATGAATCCGGAAATAAACTCAGAGAACCCATTATTTGGAACCCGAACCTTTGATTTTCAATGTTGAAAGCCCTCTCCCGGACTCGCAATCCAATAAAACTTTAGTTAGATTAGTTAGATTTTAGAGGTTCTATTTTTTCAATTTGTTTTATGTTATATTTGTACCTGCTACTAAAAATATTAAAGTAAATAACATAAACGTGGATAAAGTAACGCCAAAAATGGTGCCCCTTCGTTTTTAGTTTGAAATTTCGTTAGGTACCTACCTACTTACCTATTTTACCACGTTTTTATTAGCTCGTATTCTTGTTTGTCCGGTATAGATTTTTTATTGTGTGCCCACTACATTTTTTTTCTTGTGAGTCCAAGATTTGTATTGGACGATTGGAGATTTTTAACTAACTTCCCGACTAGTACATACACTCTATTAAGGTAATATAATAAAACTTATAATGTATATAAAACTCCATAAAAAATAATATGTCATTGTTCTCATGCGCATAATTCAATTTGTATGTGATGGAAATAGGCCCTTTTGCCTTGAACTTACTCGAATGCAACATTATGGTAAACTGTTTGAAGAAAATTATGATTTTGTATATTGACATAAATAGTAATAATTTGAACGTGCAAGTTTACAAAAAGTGTATAAACGGAAGTCTTCATTTATTGGGATCAAGTTAGATACCGCATTGCATTCGATCAATAATAATTATTATCACTAATATTTTACCATGTTTTTATTAGCTCGTATTCTTGTTTGTCCCGTACATTTTTAACTAACTTCCCGACTAGCTGGACATTTGAAACTTTTAGAATATATCAGAACACGACGGGAATGCATTTTTTTTAATACTTTTGGCCTTCTTTAAGCAGAATTGAATTCATTTTCAGTTAATTCTGTTTTTTATGGAAAGTTATTTCGGAAAAAAATCGTAAAAAGTAAAA
Source organism: Rhyacophila brunnea (assembly GCF_057557595.1). Lineage (NCBI taxonomy): Eukaryota > Metazoa > Arthropoda > Insecta > Trichoptera > Rhyacophilidae > Rhyacophila > Rhyacophila brunnea. The sequence continues at coordinate 61,983,970 of NW_028232751.1, forward strand.
CACTATTATTGGTTGCTAAGGGGGTCCTAGCAACTAAATTATTAATATATACGTGCGTTACTATGGAAATCAATATGAAATGTCAAAATGACATTTCAGTATTCTATGTTTATTCAGTATTTCTATCAAGTAGAATAAAAAGATTTTATTAATACATGGAATTGTCAAGTTTATATGATTCAACAGAAAATTTAAAAACAGGGTATATAAAAAGTTTTTTTTACCTTGTTATTTTTATGATTTATTTTCAGCTATTTTTAACAGACAAATACAAAAAACATTTTTTAATTTACATACACATTATTTACTGATAATTAGATCATTTCTACGAAACCTGCTCTCGAAGAGTAGAAGTTTGAGGTATTTGGAGGTATGTGGTGTTGACAAGTTTGGAGGCCCCCTGTAATTTAAAAAAAGAAAGAATATGAGTGTTTCACAAGCGAACCAAGTCCATTCTGATTATTTTTGAGTAAGCTACGTTCAGTATTTCTAATTCTGTAAGGGTATGATTACAATTCTGAAGTGTTATTTCGAGTACATTTAAGTTATTATGTAAGGGAAATCATACACTATTACAGAATAAAAAATACTCAAATATTATGTTTGAACCTAGCTTACTCAAAAAAACCAGAATATACTTGGTTCACTGTGCTTGTGAACCACTCATATATAAATACATCACGATTTTTTATGCTTCGTATATTTTTTAAACTTAGATGTCGATACTCCGCATCGTCTGCTTCATGCAAAACCACCACTGTTCTTCTATTTGCCGCTCTATATAATGTGCCGCCCTTATACAACGCATGACCTGCCTTCGTCCACAGGCAGTGGCGAAGTTACAACATTCACTAAACTTTGCCAGTCATACATATTATTTGTTTTCATTGAACTAAGACTACAAATAATTGCAGATAGTGTTAGTTTTCAAATTTCAATTAAACCTTACGTAAACTAAGTCATAATAGATATTATAGAACAGCATTATTTCAAATTATTTTTCGGGTTCCGGGACCCCCATCGTTCGGACTTCTGGGATATAGCCCCTTTAGCTTTATCGTAAATCCGGCCCTGCTCACGTTGCCCGAGTTGGTAGAATGGCCTTTTTATATATTATAAATGTGAACCAGTGGATTTGATTTTGTCAAACCTATGGGTGATCAAATAATTAAATGTTATTTTTTTCAATGTTTATTAAATTTGATCCAGAGCAAAGACCCAATAGGTTGCCTGAATAGTTAACAGCTATTCCTACCAAATAGTTAATGTTACAATTACATGCTTAAAAGCGAATATGGTAATTCAATAAAAAAAAATCGTGTGTGATCGGCACTCTCATTTCTGTACCATTCGGGAAGTAGTAGGTGAGTCTTGTTTTTAGATTAGGTAAGTCATAGGTATAACTTTTAAATTAAATAAGATCGTTAATTAAGTATTTAATAAAAAATATTATGTAACATTCCAGCTAAATTATAAAATCATACTGTTTAATTTGTTTCTATAATTATATAAACGGATTATGTATTGTAATTATATCAAAGTCGTTCCTTTGACAAATTGCTTCTCGTGTAGTTAGGTTAGGTTAGGTTCTTCCCAGTTCTTGACTGACTATTTACTATATACCCACCAGCTGTAATACACAATAAATATAAACGTAAAAAAACACATACCTAATATAACATAGTAAAAATCCTATTGAAAACACGTATAATATTATTTTTAGAACGAGGCCAATTTACTTAGAAATATAGATAACAGACTTTTTGTAAACCAATAAAATAAGGTTTTTTTATTTACTATTTCACGTTTCATTATTTTAAGTCTATAAAACAACAGTTAAACATTTCAAATTGATTTATAGAGAACCGATAAATCTTTTTTATGCATGTTTCATCTGATGGGCCACTTTGTGTAGGTATAAGTATTTTTTTTCACTTGGAAATCTCGTGTACCTACATACTAATTTGTATACTGATAAATTCACATTCCACTCTTAGGATCGTAAAAATATCTTGTGTTTTATATTTTAATAATAAAACGGTCTACATAGTACAATAATTCAACATGATTATATTACTGGTATTCAAAATATGTTGAATACAACAAAACAGAACATGACAAAACAGAACAGTGACAAAACAGAACAGCCAGGAGAAAAATGAAACATTAATTACTGTGGAATCTATTTAGGTTAGGTTAGGTCATTATTTCGTTGTACCTAGTCACCCATCATTTTGAACATATTATATTGATTAAGATGAGATATGCTAAGCTTTAGTCCCGTTTATTTGAGGCTTTCTAGCGATTAGGAATGCAGAAATTAGGTATATAATTTGATTTATTATGGCGTATTGAAAATCTGTGATATTAAAAATCTATCAACATAATAGAGATAGGACAATTTTAATATTAAATTTATATTTTTCCTGAAATGTCATAGTTATATTTATCGTTGTTCTGTTTTGTCATGGAACTGTGGCTACATGTAGGTACTTATATAAAGTGACACCATTAATTATCATAAAAACTCTGAAAATAAGAGGGCATTATAATTTATTTTGCATACAAAAGTAGCACTCACGTAAAATTTAAACTTGCTATAGCAATTTTAATAACAAAAGGAAGGTTCCATTTGGAAAAAAATGTCAAACATTTTTGGTATCATGTGAATTTTTTTTTGACCATGTTCAAGAGTGGAGGTTTGTATTAACAGATTTTTTACGAGAAATGGATGTTAGTCACTTGCTTAACCTATTTTTTTATTGATGGCTTTATAGATACTTCGCATTTACTATCGAGGTTTCTTTAAGGACTTTGGCACGCAGAATGCTTACTCAGACTACTTAGATTGACGCCAAGTCAAAATAAATTTGTACCGGTTGAGAAATACGCCTTATTGAAAACAAACCCGCATCGGGTATTGCTAATTTGGATTCGGGCCTATGAATGAAACCATCCGAAATGCGGTGGTGATTCTGATGACTATTTCGTCGTATTCAAATTTTTCGATTTTCTCAAAGTCTGGCTGTTTGTGATTTTATTGTTTCACTTCAATTACTAACTTACCTAACTATTGTTTTACGACGCTACTGTAATCGAGTCACGTGGCATGTTGTAGCGTTAAAAATACATATTGTGTGAAATTACACAAAATATAACGTATTTTGTTGCATTTTGATCGTAAAGATATGTGATGTATCAGTTTTTGAAAATAGACGCCTCAAATATGATTTAGGTACTTGTATCCAATCATTCTAAAGTGCAGATAATAAAATATTTAATATGTTCCAATATTTGGATTTCACTAGAAAGTACAATTGAAAGGTCAGCTCTAAAGGTGGAGTAACGTAATTTTCTCACAACTTTATGACAATCGGGTAATGTTTCCTGTCCCATAAAAACCCGCGGTGAACTTTAATATTGTTTCTCCTATGTTATTCACAAATTTAATAATCTCTCGCTATAAACGTTCGACGTTTTTGTTGGCCTACAATTTGTCAGAACATCATGTCAGTTTTATTACTCAGAGCTGTGAATTTCATCCAAGCTTTATTTACTGCCGATTGAACATTTTGCATCGACTGTAGGGCATAGGTTAATATCTCGGCTTCTGATCATTTCGAATACAATCACTGGATCAAATTATATTCTAAATATATTAATACTTCATTATAGAATATAAAGAAAATTAAAATAGAACATTTTTTATTGAAAAAACTGAAATTAGGAAAACCTCAGAAATATATTATCTAAGTAAATATAATAGAAAAATACTTAACCCAAGTGAGATTCGAGCACATGTCTTTGGCTTACCCGACGAGTGATTTAGCCACTGAGATGTCTTCATAATTTGAATTTAATTGAAATTAAAGAATGTGAAACATGTCAAATCATTATGTAGGTACATAAATAATATGTATTGGACTACATTCGCAAGGAAAGAACTTGTGTCGATAGCTAAATTTTTAGTTTACTAAGGAGTGCTATAATATGTATTTTCTTTATATGTGAGCTTTAAAAAATTGACTTTTAATAGGAAGGGCCATTATTAAGAGCGTACATAAGTGAAACGGCAAATAATTTTCAACAGTATGTGGAACGAAATTCCACAGTCATCGCCAATCGGAGACTGACAGTCGAGTTGTGAGCACGTCAATTTGTTTTGTGATGGCGTTGGAGGAATTTATTCTTAAATCGTGCAAAGATGACTAAAAATGTTACACATGTACTAGAAAAAGAACACATGTCAATGAATATACTATTATTATTATTACTAATATAATAATAAACATACAATTAAATGGAATTGAATTTTTATGACAAATTATATTTCGTTCGGCTCGCGTCATTTGCACAATCCGCGCATCGCCTAGTCACGATATTTTTAGACCATGGTTTCCCAAACTATGGGTCGCGAGCGAATATTGAGTGGGCCCTCGCCACTGTATACACGAATTAAAAAAAATAGGAAGTGATAAATTTGATATTTCATTCAGCTATTTATAATTCCTAAAAATTGAAATAAACTGGCTAAAATAATTCTGTCTCTCAGTTGCTGATAATTATCCTTGCCTGTTCGATGAAGCTATGAAAGTCCTCCTCCTCTTTACTACCTCATATCTATGTGAGGTCGGATTTTCGGCTATGGTTAACATTAAAACTAAATACCGAAATAAATTGGATATATCAAATTCACTGCGATTAAAAGTAACTAAAGTTGAAGTTGATGCTAAAACTGTAATGAAGAAAAATAAGAAACAAATACAACCTTCCCATTGAAATAATTTTGTAAAAAAACCTTGCAGGTGTAGGTATTTAAGTAATATTTTTTTTTATTTAAGTTGTGTTTCTTATTTCAACAGTCTTTCATTCATATTGGTAACACTTAAAATATTTTTTTAATTTCAATTAGAACAAATAAGACAGCATTAAGTAGTTCCACGACTCGCCACTAGGGAATCTGAGCATTATCAATATTTATGCCCGCTTTTCTCTAAGACAGCTAAGAGGTGGGTCCCAAGATTGGAAATTTTTGTTAGATGGGTCGGAGTCCAGTCAACTTTGGGAACCACTGTTTTAGACCATGCCTCAGCTGAAGTATAGCCTTAACTAAGCGTCTCTTCAGATTATTTGATATCAAAATGATAATAAATAAAATGAATAAGTATACATATTTTTAATTAACTATTTCTTTTATTCAATGAATGATTCACAAGATTTAAGAATGTAAGTTATAATCATTGAACAAACAATACCTACAGTAACGCAATTTAGAAAGCACTCCTTTTGAGCAGGTATTAATAAGGCCAATAGTTAAAATTTTTCGCAGTTAAGCATGGCAGTCGCAGCATAGTGGTAATGCACATGGAAAGAAACCCAAGAGACGTAGGTTTGATTACTGCCGGGTGACTTACTGTATTCGTAAAAGATTTTTTCTATTGGCTATTTATTTTCTCATTTTCAGAATAAGTATGTATACCTACATATTTTTATTCACTAGTTGGATTGTTGATTTATTGATAAATTACAACGTGGTTTTAAAATCGTTTATTTTAGAGTACCGACTTACCTATAAAAATAAATTTGTATTCTAAATAGTAACAATAATATTATTGTTGTATATGACGTGTTGTGAATTTTCTTTATAATTGGTATGGAATACAACATCTTTTCTGTTTTGTTTTTCCATCGGCAGAGCTGGATGCTTCAGGGCCGCAGCGACGGATGTGGTGAGGCCCTTCACGGCCTGTTTGGGTCCCAGCACCAACACCAGGTAACCAATTATCCAGCCAATGTGAAGATACACTCTTCACGTCATCAGTTTTTCTAGCAATGCACGTCACTAGAGTATTCTAGAACGCACATCTCTTTATTTCTGCACATTTTGCTTGGATTAAGAACATCACAGGAATAGAATTACTTGTATCTATTGTAATAAATATTTGAATAAAGAACAGCATATTATTATCTCGCTCATCTCTGTTTTGATTTTTTTTTTATTTAGTAGAACATTTAATTTAAAATAATAATATCGTAGTGACAGACAATTATTATATTAAGAACACTCAATTAACGGCCCACATACTCAGCGTAGGTCAAAATGGAGATTTTATGCTATTTTAAAAGCATGATCCTAGACATTCCTTAAACGTTGTAGATAATCTATTTATATAATTTTGAAGCCTTATTATCCTTTATATTTATTTTAAACAGTTGATGACTGCATAAAGTATTTTTATTACATAAAATAGTATTCTTTTAAACCTCTCGCTCTAATATTTTAGAATATAGTCATATTTCAGTACATCCATGTGCAGTGGTGTTAAGATTTTTTATAATTATTAATTTTTAAAAGCTTTTAGCGAAAATTTGTAAATCTTGCTCATTTTTTGAATAATAAAATGCCTAATTCTTGTCAAATTTGGAATTACAGATATTATCAATATAATTTTTTATCGTAGATATTTCACTATAATAATGTCGATAATGATGTCAAAATGACATTTCTGTATTCTATATTTATTCAGTATTTCTATCAAGTACAGTAAAAAGTTTTTATTAATACATAGAATTGTCAAGTTTATAATATGATTCAACAGAAAATTTTAAAACGTGGTATATAAAAAGTTCTCTGTATCTTGTAATTATTAAAGTTTAGTTTATTGAAATTACAATGTTATTTTGTGCACTTTCTATAGATTATTGTTATATTTTTAATTTATTTATTAAAAACTTCAGCAATTTTATGAAAAATCTCCACACGCAAATTTTACACAAGCACATAATATTTAATTATCTATGTTAATAACATATTTCTACGAATCTATATAATTAGAGTTTTGTACTTTTCCATAAGTTTAGAGTTTTGCATCCTGGGTTTTATCTTCCGACATCTTCAGGATCTGTGGATATAATTAGTATTGTATGTTCTTCGTAAATTGATTAATAATTAAACAATCTAAATAATACTTCATTAATAAGCACAAAGCAGTGAGGTGGCTAAGCAGACCATGCACTTATTATCGGTGGCAGATAAAGAAATACTTAACACAAAGTATTACAATTTTTGATAGTATATTTTCAAGAAATTATATTCTGCTAGCCTTAATCTTCAGTAAGCAGGTATGTAGGTATAGCATAAGTTTTGAAATATTTCTTTTATTTGAGCTAAAAATTCAGCACACTTTAATACAGCGATTTCCAAACTGGGAAGCGCGGAGTGTTGCAAAGGGAGGCGCGAAAAGTTTAACACAATTAATTATTATAGCCACAGGTTTGCAGTCTGCAAATGTATAGTTTATAAAACGGTCGCTAGTTATATAAACATAAACTCCATAAAAAACAGTCGTATAAAAGGTTGTTTGCAAACCTGTGTGAAAATATGGAGACTAATTTTAAAATACCTCACTTCTATACTATTGTGAAGCGTGCTGGCTATCTCGTGAAAAAAATTAAATAAAAGGGTCAAATCATAACGTTGAAATTTGAGGCAAATTTGTTTAGGAGTGATAATTTTGTTGTTAAACTTGTCTATTTAGTTTACATTAAAAAAAATTGAGTGAATAAATTAATGCAAGGACCACTAATGCATTCACTGATTTAAAAAGACAAAGTGAAGGCATTTATAAAAAAATGGAGCTTTGGAAATCGAAATTACAAAAAAATAAGTTCGCCATGTTTCCAATTTTAAATGATTTCTGCGCCAAATATATTGAAGCAAACAAATATCTATTTACTGAGTTCATGGTTAGTTTGCTAATGCACTTTTCAGATTATTTTATTAAAAGTAAAAAAGGGCGCGCTGCTTCGTTTCAGGACTATTGAATATGTGGTTGTGCGTTGCAATTTGTTGTGATACCTATACTTAAATGATGACTGATATACTTAAATGATAACTCCCGTATATAATTTAAGAAACTGGAATGGATTGACTACTATTAAAATTAATTGTGCTAATAAACAAGCACATTCACCGCATGAAAAACAAATTAATTTAAAAATGAATATAACATAACATAAGTAGTAAAACCTTTCGTACATTGTTGACTATTTTAAAAGGTGTCTGTATTATTTAATGAAATACAGGGGTGGGAGTCGCCAAGATTAGATTTTTTTAAAGGGAGGCGTAGTAACATAAAGTTTGGAAACCACTGCTTTAATATTTACGGAAAATTATCGAATGAATTATATAGTTTGTGAGAATTTAAATATGCAAACTTAAATAATTATTTAATTGCTAATACGTTTAAGTCACGACGAGAAGAGAGTTCTTTAATTCTTACATAAAGTCTCAGGCATGACAAATACAAAATAATAATAAAAAAAACATTAGGTTAAATAGGTTTAATTATTTAATTATTAATAAAACTACCAAGTAGTATAGAAACTGATTAAAATTACTTTCTGTATAAAATCGTAATGAACGTCTATTTATTTCATTCGACAGTACGGCGCCCGATTTTCCTGGCGCCCAATTTTCCAATTCCGTGATTTTCTATTTTATTTTATATAAGACGATAAACTTAAAGCAAAATTAATCGGTTTTTAATTGTTGTAAGATGTTGTAGGTTTTAAACATGTTTTTCATATGGGTTTGGCGGTTTTTGAAATAATGATGATTACATAATATTGTGCTAATTTACATTTAGAATATACGTACATACATACAATCGACCGTTGTATGGTAGATTTTAACCATATTTTTTGGAAATATTATGCTTCATAAACCGCCTGATCTATATTGTTTTAAATTGATAAATGAATTATTGGTGATATAACTTTAGCAGTTGGGGCGGTTTTCGCAAGGCTAGTTTAGGACTATTATGTTAGTGGACCAATGTATTCATATCGGAGAGTTTTTGAATTTAATTAATATTGTACAGGTGGCTCCACAGCGGTCATGTTTTCAGGTGGAAATGAATATTTATGCGAAAGAATTAATAGCTTAATAGTCCATGACAGAGAAATGGCCCCGGGGCTGGTGTGTAATGCAGTTTTAGACGTTCGTGCCGCGAAAGATGGCTCATAAATTAAATGGCCAGTCATAAGTTCGGATTAAACTGGCTTACAGGAACTTCCATCTAAGAATTCCGGTCATTCAAAGATTTTACTAAAGGCCTATTACACAAGCAGATTCGACGATCGTCGACTTTAACCAGCAATTGCACGGAACTATTCATCTATCTACCAACTCGGTCATGTTGGACGCTTGATTTAATTGATTCATTAAATACGGTCAGTTGCTAGTGATAACTAACTAATAAATTAACCAAAAATACAAATATTCAGCTTGGTGTCAATACTAAACAGTCTTCCCTCATTTATGTTGTTGCTATTGGAGATCACATTATTAAGGAAGTAACACGTTGCTGATTGTATTTACTCACATATTATTATAACTGCCTGTTAAAATACTAAATAAAGTCAGCCAACAAACGCAAGGCAAGACACGCCACGTATGCCCATACCCGGAAGCTTAAGGTTAATCGGATATTTTCGTACGTTCTCGCCAATCTTCGCAACTATTGTCAGGTGAATCGTACCCAAAATAGAAATTGTTCCAATTTGGTCTCGACTGCATGTTATTGGTAGAATATTTAGTGAAAAATAATATGTAACGAATCCAACAAAAAAAAATCTAAATTTTCTCATATAAAGTTGCAGATTGTCACTTACGCCCTTATACCCCAAAAGCTTAATATAATATTGTGAGATGCTTTTGTGTACATATACCTAACATAAAATTTAAAGATACAATTTAAATTAGACTAACGGACACGTTGTAGTTTAAATGATGCTGAAAGTAAATCTAATAAACATTTGTGCTTTGTAAATGGATGGATTATATTGTCGAATATGCTAGTAGGTAATCAGTTAAAAAGTTCAGTTGATAATGGTCATCAAAGCAGACAAGATTGGTCGAGATTATTATTAAACTACTTATTTATGTGCAGTATAGGCAATTTTCTGAAACAAGCGTATTTGAAAGATCACAAAAACTCTTGAGCCAAGCTCAACCATATCTTTCATTTGTCATATGAATGCTTTAGCCAGTGGGGTGAGATTTAATTAAACGGCAATCCATTCAAATTGATAGATATATTATAAAATATTATTCTCGAATGTCTGTATTTATACATATATCAATGGTTATACTCTACAAATGTGTGTAATGTTTTAACCATAGTATTCATAGTGCCTACATCTAATCCAGAAAGTGACTTTATAGTTTTGAAACATATGTTACGGAACAGAGTGAGGGCAGTAGGTACCTACTTTCCAAGAGACGAATTTTCTAAATGCAACAATAAAAATTTTCATCAGAAATTTGACGTATTAATGACCAAAGAAATATTTACAACCGACATAATAAAAAAAAATATTGTCACGCAAAATACTTACCCTTGATTTATTGACACAGCAAAATATCACGCAAATATAATTAGGTGAACTACATTTTTTATAAACAAAAATAATTACATTTTAATATAGGGTTTTAAAACAACCACCCACCGGAATCATTTCGCGAAACAGAATCTACGCATCGCGCTTTTTGAGGCTTTACCACACGCGAGAAAATCTAGTACCTACCAACCTGATGATAATATTAATAATAATAATTTGCTGTTTCATAAAATATATTATTATTTTAACATAGCTAAACTATAACTATAAAAACCGCCATTTACACGTGGCGAGCGAGTGGAATTGTTATCATCATCAGCATAACATAGCAATGCGGGTCTTGGCCACCTTCAGGAAATATCTCCAGCCCCTATATCCGTCACAAGTATTACATTTCACCGTAGCACAGTTTACCGTGAACCGGAAGGAGAAGGTCTTATAGCATTGAGACAAAAAATATGCGTTGTTCGTGAAAAAAATACAAGAACATTAATTTTATTTGATATTAATTATCAGGCTCTGATGAGATCGTAATACACCAACCAACATGATAGGTAACGTCACGGTCCCCAGATCCCAAGATCTTTGGCAGAGGCCTCCCTAGCGATAAGGTTAAGGGTAGTCTGATGCTCCACAGCAGCGTTTACAAAATGGTATACCACGTAGCTCCCGAGTTCTGCGAGGTAAAATTGAGGGTATTCCGTGTATTTCGTATTTTTAAATAATTTCGCGCTAAAATAAAATTATTCAAAACTTCAATATTAAGGCTATACCTCAGTTGAGGCATGGTCTAAAAAGATCGTGTCTAGGCGATGCGCGGATTGTGGGTCGCGGGTGCAAATGACGCATGCCGACCGAAATATAATATGTCATATAAATCCAACATGCGTCCATTTAATGTTCTATTACTAACAATAATAATTTATTCATTGACATGTTTTCTTTTTAAAGTAAATGGGTAACGTTTTTAGTCAATTTAAGAATTAATACCCCCGTCGCCATCACGAAACAAACGGACGTGCAGTTACCTCGACGGTCGGTCTCCGATTGGCGAGTACTGCGAAATTTCGTTCCACATACTGTTCAAAAGTATTTGCCGTTTCACTGATGTATCGCCTTAATCAAAAGTGTGTATTAGCAACATTGATTCATACCAGCGGTTCTCAAACTTTTTAAAATTTCCTACACGGCCTTTTCCTACCTTTTAAAAAAAAATCGATGGCTCGCGGACCCCTTTAATAAAAAAAGAAAATCTACATTATTTTAACGATCTTGGGGGTGCCAAATACTTTGCACAAGAGTGCCACATACTTACGGCGCGGTACTGCTTTATATGCTTTTGTGAACAAAACATTTTTTTACAAACAATTATGTATTCAGAAAATATTACATAATATGTATGTAGTCATTAAATTTAAATAAAAATTTTAATGGGATGGATGCATCTGCTTTGCCTGAACCAGTTCTTCTATGTTTGGCTTTGTTTTGGCAAGTGCAATTCTCATTACATTATTTATCGCGTATAATCTATTTCGAGATTTTGTCTTGATAGTGTGGAAAAAGCCGTCTCACTCATAGATGGTTGCGAATGGAATCAGCTCTCTTAGAGCCATCTTTGCAACATCAGGATAGGACTGTCCCATTTCAATCCAAAAATCACTACAACATGTTTTACGGAAAACATGTTTTGCACCCCCATCATTTATCAAATCAATAAACTGTTCCTGAATTAAATTGTCCTCCGAAGGTAGGTCAATAATGGAGAGTACAAATGGGTTATTGATAAAACGATGGTATTTTTCAAATTCTCGTATGTCCCTCTAGAACCCAAGAAATGTTACATGCTATAATTATAAATAGTACCTGTACATTTAATATGCGTTCGTTTCTCGCGGTCCTACCGAAACCGCTTCACCGCGGACCTCAGTTTGAGAACCGCTGATTCATACATAAGTAAAATATATTCAGTATACGGATTGCATTTATTAATGCGGCCCACAATGTATTTATTTATGTATGCATTCTCCATGCATATTAAAAGTAAGGGTTAATATAACTTGTAATTAATATCGAATGTTTAATTAGCGGCTTAGCATGGACGTGATTTGTACTTAGTAATTAACTCCAAACACGGTATATTAAAATGTCATGGGCTTTGCAAACATAGGTATATAATATAGAATTTTCTGTAATGCTAATATTTGTTACGATCATTGATGTTGAAGTAAAATCACGTTGAAATACATAACTTAGAAAACTTTATAAACTAATTACCATAAAAAAATAAGTAGTAGGTATATTTCCATTAACTTGCTTCAATATAAAGATGGTAGCTACCCTATTTAAAGATACCCTAGTCAATATTTAACCTGTAGCGAATAGTATGTTATGTTGCTTAATTTTTTATGGTCAGTATTAGAGGTGAGTTGAAAATACTGTCACCAGTTTGTGTACTCAAAGTATCGGATGAAACTACCCATACTCAGTACGCGTGGCCCAATAAACTTGTGATGATAATATCATCGCGAGTTCGTCACCAGTTGGTAGACTTTCAATACTATTGACATTCAATGCGCGCGAGCGAGATAGCACTTGAATACAAGTATATTTTAATTTATTAGTCTATGCAGGCGAATGACATAATCTAATGTATGAATAATAGGTCATAAATTATCTGTAGCAGCACAGGCTTGTTATGACCACTCAAAACATGTTTAAAATTAAAAAAAATCATTGTCCTTCATTTTATGTGAACAAGAATATTATAACAACATAAAAAGACTCATAAATTTAAAATGTGTTTAAAATGTTATAATATATGGGATATTTTGAAAAGCCAAGCTCAGTGTATTTTTAGCGATTCTATTGAATCCGATATTTTAAATACTAATATGGACTTAGTTTTAGTTCCAGTTGAGTATGAGACTTATGTCGCATACGCACACCAAACGCTCTATAATATTCTACTACTACTCACTAGTAAGTATGTTGGAACAAGTTTCGATACTAAGTATTTTTTTATACTGGCAGTAAGTATACTTAGTCTTCAAAATCGACCAGTTTTCCCACCTATAGTCAGTATTATATTGTATGTAGTGTTTATATGTTATTTTGTTGTTTAGTATTTAATTTAAGAGTCAATATTTTAATTATCATGTCTACACAAAGGTAGTCGTTAATGTTATGCTATTCTGTTTGAGAGGTATTAATTGCCGTCACATAAACTGCGATCGTCGTCCCTCAATTATTTAAATCTTTTTAGAAAGGCTCTTAGTGCTCCGTGGCCTGTGATTTTGGCTGAGTGTATATGGTAGCGTCTTTTGTGTATTTATGCGTTTTCCGGGTCTAAAGGCGAGAGGGGGGTCGAATATTATTCCTATTGATCTTTATTTTTGGACAACCCGCTTTTGATTCCGCTCTAACGATTGATGATGTTGGGTGCGGTGTTTGGGTTCAGGGTGATTTTACAAAGGGCTGTGGAGACCTTGATCAGACCGTGAATTTTAGGTTAAATTATATTGTATTTCGTGATTCCAAGTATGCGCATGTTATTTCAATCGCCACACAATCAGCACTTTGCATGGACTCCAAATCATAAACCACACAGCATAGCAGTATCGAAACGTGCTCGGATTCGTTGATTTTTATTTTTTGTTGTTTTCGATAAGTGCATAGGTACTTTATAATAAAACCTGATTTATATAACGTCGCGAGGCTTTTGTCAGTGTTGCTTTGGTTAAGTCGTTCTTTTTTAATGTCACAATGGGCGTCGCCGCAAATGTTCTTACATCTCGCTTATAGAGAGATTCGTATGCTATGCATATTTATAATATTTCATGCATTACGTGATAAGAATACGCGATAGTTTATCATTTTGCATAGGGTCGACATACACCAGCCGCAAAACGCGGATGATACCGACCGGAAAAACATGACCGCTGCTGGAAAACTATCATTAGGTAATCATTATCATATAGTGTGATTTTTTTCGATATGTACCGAAAAAAATCCGGTTGCTATGTCTTTGCATGTAGTAGGTAGATACTAAATGAAAATAACAAAGCTTCTGAGCCAAAAACAATGGCGATAATGATTTATTTATGAGTTGTGTTTATAATTTAATCTTCGGTGTCCTAGAAGATCGTCAGTAAGAGTTAAACCATGACGTGTTTTATTTAGGGAAATTAGTAAAAAAATATTTGGCGAAACCAATGAAATTATTTTTTTCAAATTGCTCACATGCACAGTTGTATATTGTCACGTCATTTTGACTTAACAACTTGGTGTATTTTACAACGTTTTTATTAGCTTGTATTCTTGTTTGTCTGGTAGTTGTTTGTCCAGTACAAATCTTGCAATCGATTTTTAACTAACTTCCCGACTAGCTAGACATTGGAAACTTTTCGAATACATCAGAACACGATGACAATGCATTCTTTTAATACTCTTAGCCATCTGTAAGCAGAATTGAATTCATTTTCAGTTAATTCTGTTTTGTATGGAAAGTTATTTCAGAAAAATCCGTAAAAAGTAAAAGATTAAGGGGGTGGTTCTAGCAACTAAATTATTAATATATAGGTACGTGCGTTACTACGGAAATCAAAATGACATTTCAGTATTCTATATTTTTGTTTATTTGCTTTTTATTTACTTCATATCAAGTACAAGTTTGAGCATATTGAGCATAATAATTAAACAGAAAATTTCAAAACGTTGTATATAAAAAGTTCTTTTTATCTTGTAATTATTATATAGATATATTTTCCTTGTGAAAACATTAAAAATCATTAATTCTTTATGTATCTATCTACTTTTTAGATACCCTGCATTTGTATAATATTTTCTAGTCATCATTAATATTGTGTCTATTTCAAATAAAAGAGGAGTCCAGTATACGACTATAATAATATATTATATAGGAAGTCCCAAAATTTACGCAAGAAGTAATTTTGATAGAAAACACAGGTTTTTACATAAAAATTGTATTTTTTTTTTATTGATTCATAAAGTATACAGTCTAGGGTTATGTATCCTGGATTCCACACCGACCTTATTATCTGTACATATTCTGACAAAGTTAAAATAATGTATATTATCATTTAGGTTATAAGACTAAAATGCATAATATGTGCATAAACAATAATAATTAATGAATACTATATAAAAACAATTTACAATATTTTAAACGTTTTCTTAATGCCTGAGTTCACTCGTTTGAATCTCGAAGATAATGTTCTATTCCAAAACATTTTTTTATGGTTTTAAAAGTTAATCTTGACATGTTATTACTCAGAAACATTATCATTTAAAAAAAAAAAATTATAATGTAAGCCACACCCCTTAGGCTTAAACTTAGCATATAGGTCTGCAGAGTGTAAGTTATATCAATAGAATTCTTACGAGGAATGGTTGTTAACACTCTGTGCAAATGTCCCTTTTAAACTTTTTATTCTTGTTGGACTTACGAAATTACTGTTGGATACGTTTTCCGTTACCGTTACATCAATATTCTGCCTGGCGATGTTGCCATAATAATTATGCTAATAGGTATGTTGTTTTAACATTAAATTTATTTTTCTTAATATATATATATTACAAATTTTATACCTACAAGTATTTATATCAATCTTCCTTTTCTTTGTATTTAGCTTTCTGAATATCTAATTAAAATATATATCATGACTCATACATCCTGAAGCAGGCCCCCAGTCAAAGATCTTTGGCGGGCCTCCCTATCTATCGTCAAGGTTAAGGGCAGTGATGCTCTTCAATACCGTTTCCCATTTTATTTTATTTTTTTGACCATGTCCGATCCTAATAATTTGTATTAACAAATTTCTGTTTTTCCGAGAAATGGATTTTAGCCACTTGCTCAACCTAATAAGTCCATACTCTGACTCATACACAAATTGAAAAACAATATGTGTAAGTATGTATTTATCAGACCCAGGATTCGAACCTGGGGACAACGGCATTATAGGCCGACGTTTAAGCGACGCAGCCATCGTGGGCAATTATAATTTTCAATTTCTAAACGTAAATTATTAAGTATAGTATCAATCATCATATCACATATTACATAAAAAACATATTGTCGAAATGAAATAACGCCGCATGCGACTTTTTTTAGAGCAAATTTTGTATGTGTGTTTATCTCACTTAGCTGGTCGACTCGCCAAGCCGAGTCCCAAGAGGTAGTAGATAATTTCTATAGTTATTACCTACCACTTATTATTTTTATTGCTGGTTTTGTAGTTATGTTTATACAAAATCGTGAACAATAATTTTCTTATTGTGCTATGGTGTGTTTTAAAGCATTGATCAAGGTATATATATAATCATTTTTCAATAAACAGCTTTACAATTTATTGGACATAACATATTCCACTAAACCGTATAGATTGTGATTTACGTCCGAATAAACCAATAAATATTTGAAAGTGTTTCTACTGATGATATTTATAATATCATATTCTTTATGATATAATATACTATGTATATTTTAAACTAAGTATATTATACTATGATATACTAAGCCAGGATTTATAAAGATTCAGATTATTTCGCTTAACCCTAATGGGTAAACCAGGAAAACTCAGAAATAATGGGAACTGAAATATCTAACGGGTATGGAGTAAGAGGCAACCGATTTTGGGTGTGGAAGAATATGGGATAAACTTAAACACGTGTCAAGAATACGCTTGTCCTCCGTTCTGACAACTGCTCTCTGTTTATCCACTGGCGCTCATTCATTATTGGTGTATTTCAAAGTTGCAATACACACTATTGCACGTCTATAATGTGTGGTTCATTATCGTAGGACAGTCACACATTCAAAGCCTTGCGTCAAAATGTAGTGTATTGAGGTAGCCTATCGGAATTATATTTATTAATCTGTTAACTATACTATCACATATAATTTGATAACACCTCACATAATATAATATATGGTATATAGAAAAATATTTTTTGAATAAATACGACTCCCGTCGGGACTTGAACCTGTTACCACTGGATCCGCGTTAATGTGCTTTAAACTACGGCTATCCTATATAATTACGACGAAATTATCTAGTATATTTTACATAAATGCTTATCAAAGTGCGATAATTTTGGCTATCAGTTAAGCACACAATAATTAATTTAAAAATAGAAATAGTTTATGGAACTCTAAGAGAATTAACCGTATATGAGCAAAATCTTATAAATATCTTCAAAGTTTTAGTTAGAACATGTAAATATTCATACCCACGTATTGTACTGATCAATTTTGTGGGTGTATCCCATACTTCAATAGTAATTATTAATTAACGTACCTGACTGCTTATTACTGGCCATTTATATTTTTATTTTGTGGGATTAATTAATTGGAAAATTTATCGCGAATCGGAGAAGAAAAGAAAAAAGCTCCATGGGAGGTCTAAGGTTTGATTTACCTCCCTATCACCCATACATATTTTTAGTTTAATTACATGAAATGGTACTTACATTATAAACTTAGGTATTATTGGTATTTTGTCAACTTAATATGATAAGAGTGCTAATAAGTGTGAAACTATGCGAACTGCAGTGCTACCCCTTTCAGTCTCAAATAGCTTCACCCACCCAAGCTTCTCTCTCAATGTTTATGTAAATTCTATGTGGACCATATACGATCCTAATAAGATAAGGGCCTCCACAGAATGGAGGTTTGTAATAACAGATTTTGTTTTTACGAGAAATGGATGTCAGCCACTTGCTCAACATATTAGGTCCATACTCTGAATAATACACATTGAAGTTAATCCCTCCAAACCGAAAATCGCCATGCACCACACTCGGTCTTAATCGAGCGTATCACGTAGCCCTACATTGGCGATGTGAAGCATCTAGTTCAGTTTTAGGCCGGGAATGCCTTAGGAGAAGATACCCAAGACTAAGGTTGCTACGCTCAAAGTGAGCTCTGACTGAATTGAAAGAAGTTACTTTTTAATGCAAAGTGCCAGGGAGAGAAGAGCACAGGGAAATTATAAAAATAAATATGATTCTAGTGTATATATAACAAGAATAATGCAGCAAATCATACGGATAGCAAAAATATTACACAATATAATACTCAAATTGAAAAACAATATGTGTACTAGCCAGACCCAGAATTCGAACCTGGGACCTGCGACGCTATAGGCCGACGCTTAATCCGCGCGGCCATCGTGGGCAGGAATTCTTTCCCCGCTAATTTGTATTATTTTAATAGATAACTGCAATGAAAATCTAATCCACATATCCACTGAAATTGAAAGCGAGAAGCTGCCAACAGAGCCGCATGCAAAAAAGTATCGTCTTCCCAAAATCTATTCTAAAAACTTAAGCAACGCATGATCTACCTGCCCCTGAGTCACTGACGAACTGATATGTAGTTTGTTTAATCATTAGACATTGCGATCTTGTCAGTTTCACGGTTTTTGTTCAACTTCTCATTCGGTAGGTAGGTACATATTATTTTAACATCCTAATATCTATTTATTAGCTAACGCCATAATTTTACTATAATGGCCGTTACGTTCTTTCAGCTTCAATTAAAAAATACATTTATTCCTGTTGTATTAATAAAATATAAAATTGATAATAAATTTTAGAATACTAAAATCACGTTCATAAATTATCTACTATTTATTTTTTTAAATATTTTATACAGTTTTAAAATTTAGTTAACCACTTGAGATACATTCATATGACAATGTTCAAAATCTGGTTCCTAAATCTACAATTTTAATGACTGTTTTAATCGTCTTGTTTGGATTACCACCTACTACCGAATGGCATTATAAACTAAAATTATCTCTAACAAGATATTATATCATATAAGTTATATCACACAAAAGGGGCAATTAACGTTATTTACATTTATTTTTTTACTTTTACATCATGCGCCATTGAAATAAAAAATGTCATTTGTGTATATTATATTATTTGTCATCGTAGTAGCCGGTAAACGACGCGTGTGTCAATAAATAAAGACGCATCTATAAATTATTAATTTTATACCTAAGCAGCATTTTGTCACGAAGGTGTAATATTTTATATATTTTAATAATAAAAAAACAACAGCAAAATAATAATGCAATATTCGTAGTCAACGCAATGCTGATTGTAAATAACTTGTTTCCACATTATATCAATATATTATTATTAGTCACACGAATTAAATAATAATAGAAAGCGTACTTAATTATTAATAAAAATATACTTTTTTTATAAATAATTTACCGTCAGATTTTTAATATTTTTGTTGTTGGTATAATCGAAAATTAAAATTAGAAACGCGTTATATTTACATCATACTTGTAACAGGTAAATTTTAATATCATTTTTAACGAAAATGTCACCTATCTATTTAATTTAACTAGTTATATTTACCTTAAACGACAATATTATAAAAAATTCTAACACAGATTTTTGGTACACGTTTGATAATAAAATTATTAATTATTACAACCTTTTTCATAGGTCGTATTCTTATTTATCCGGTGGTTGTTAGTCCGGTACAAATCTTGCAATCGATTTTTAACTAATTTCCCGACTAGCTAGCCAATTGAAACTTTTAGAATATATCAGAACACGGTGCCAATGCATTTTTTAAATACTTTTAGCCAGTTTTAAGTAGAATTGAATTAATTTTTAGTTAATGCTGTTTTGTATGAAAAGTTATTTCGATACCAATATTGGTTGCTAGGGGGTCCTAGCAACTAAATTATTAAATAATATATACATGCGTTACTATGGAAATCAATATGAAATGAATATACAGTATTTCTATCAAGTACAAAATTTTTTGATCGTTTAAGCTAGTCAAGTCAAGTTTATATGATTCAACAGAAAATATAAAAACGTTGTATATAAAAAGTTCTTTTTATCTTGTAATTATATATTATTAGAACACTTTTATTAATTGTAGTGAATATATAGTGATGCAATAGATTTTTTAATTATTTTAAAGATGGAAATGAGTTAATCCATATTTTGTTACTGAACTACATTTTTTAATTTTATGATAAGTACCTACCAATGCACAATTAACATATCTAAAAAAACTCAATAAAAATAAAATCATGATCTCAATCTATGTGGGGCATGGAGATACTAGATAGTGATCACTATAGTCTAGATCAGGGATGGTGGACCTTTTTAGTTATAAAAATTCATAATGCATTTTTAAAGTTAGTATCTGCATTTTTTACTTGGACACAAAAATTGAATTAATGTTCATTATTGAATGTAACAAAATTGGAGACCGTATGGCGTAGGTATAGTATACGGTCATCTCTTTCTGATAAGAAAGCTCACATCGAACTGTGCCACGGTGAAATGTTTTGTGTACAATTTACATGTAACCCCTAAAAATTGGACCCACTATAGCTTAAATTTTTAGGGCAGTCATATTAGATAAATCCTAGAAAAATCTGCGAAACGAAACCGAATACGAGTTGAACACGCATAATTTCACTTATTAGGCGAGTTTTCTATCCACTCACTCATTTCTATCAATTATTTCTCTTAATGTGTACAACTTTTGCACTTACTTGATTTTGGTACTTAGGTACATCCAGCAAATAACCTATATTTTTTTGTTAGGTAGTACTGTTATGTGTAGATAATAATTAAATTATACGTACGATATATACGTAGTCTGTCATCGAAATGGCATTGTGGCATTAAAAAAATATTATAATCGTGAAAAAAATCTCCTATTGATGATCGTATCTTAAATAATTAATAGTTGGTAGCTATTTCACGACTTATTCAAATGCATGAGCTGGTTTCGAGGGAACCCGATGTCATGCTACTATTAGTAACAATACTAATAATAAGTTTCGCCGATATTCATCGTGACATAATGTTTACATTCCTTATAAGTCGATAATTTAACCAATATAATCATAGTGTGAAACGTATACGTATCTACTAGGTAATCTAAATAAATTATCTTTTGCTTCCTTTATCGAGTGTAGTCATAATATTGATTACAAATAAAAATAAGATAAATACTAGTTATCTTTTCTATTATCTGACACAATTTGTTTTTATTTATTTTTAGTTAAAAATTAAATAAATTAATAGAACTTTGTATCGGAAATGAAAATTATAAAATATTTATATCCAAACACAAAAATAGTGGTATTGTGACGCAGTGCTAAACTAAGTACGAAAGATACAATTTAATAATTGTATTAAATCAATACATATTTTTTTTTAAATTCTAATATATACTTTGATTACATACTTTGATTGAAATACATTAAAATTGTACGTTCGATTAACATGTTAATCTTTGTTTTTTGTTTATTTATTGAGACTGTTAGTTTCAAAGTAGGTAACCTCCATATTCCACCATTTTGAGATAGTCGCAAAAAAACTGTCAAACACATTTGAAGGGTAAGCCGGGTAAGCGGAAACAAAGATCATTGTCCAGAAAAATCGCAAAATGCGTTAATGATGCCATCTTGTGGAAAGATTTGTAAATTATTAGATTGCATACATACTTAGAAAAAATTATTAAAAATCATTGTCCAAACACTGTTCTTAGAAAGAAAACATTGAAACTCAAAAGAAAAACACACATTTGACAAATAATATTAATATTTATGTATTTTTTTCTTCCCAAAACTATACATTTAACTAGAGCGAATTGTTATTGTAATTAATAATAAATTGACATGTAAAATTTCAGTTTAATAAATAATATCTTAACAAGTTATTCAGTTTTTTCACTTTATCTCAAAACTGAATTTATTTGATAATGATCTTTCTTTATTTATGACTGCAAATCGATTATTTTCTTTTTCTTAACATATCAGTAAATAATTAGAAAAAGTGAATTGCGAAAAAAATGTCCAATATCATTAAAATTGATAAAAATCATGTTTTGAAAGCTAGTCGTAAAATATTAAAAAAAAAATGGCGACTGATGACTTTGCAACAAACATCCGGTTTAATACTATTTAACTCACAAAAAAACCTGGATTTGATATTTTATGAATATAAATATAAACAATCAGAATCAAGAAAAATATCAAATAAGTAAAAACGGAAGTTACCGACTTTGAAACTAGTAGCCTCAATTACATTTAACGTTGATATTTATTTTTAGGTTTTAAGTATCGTCAAAATTCTGACTTGAAAAATATTTTCAAGTTAAATAATATCTTCTGATTTTCTGGAAAAATCGACATCTTTTGGTTAAACAGTTAAACAATTATGAATGTTTCACAAAGCTTATCAAACTAAATGTTAATGATAGAAAAATAAGTGACAATAAGATGAACGTGTCTAACAAACGTAAATTTTTAAAACATTTTTTTGTGTTTATCTAAAAATTTTAAAGTTTTTATGATATTTATGTAGACACGAACGTATATAAATTGTAGTATACGTATTATGTCGCTAGATATCTCTAATTGCACTACACTCCTTCCAAATCGATGACGTAGCACAATGAAGATATTGCAACCTACCATCTTCGAATTATTTCACATTTATTATTTCATTGTTGTTCAAATTAATTACATATTTTTTGCTTCTCATAAGGGGGTCTTATTTTATTTTATTTTTTTGTGTGTGGTCCTGAATCTCCGCCACTGCTCTTGTTTATTACTACTGATAAAGTCTATACCTACCTACAATGGATATGAAAAAAAAATCAAATATTTTATAGAGCCAGACAGTCCTCTGTTATTTCTATTTCTACATATACCTACTTAAAATTATAATATATTGTTTAGAAATACTAGACGGTTGTCTCAACTCTCAATTATAAAATTTAATTTATCTGAGGACATCGAACCTCATGATTTATGGCAAACGCATATTTTAAAAAAAGACACAGGTGTCGATTTTTTTCATACGCGAATAATGAGACATTAACCAAAAATATATTCATGAAATCTTTTAATTCGGGTTGAAGACTTCAACGTTAACTTTATAGTAAGCAATGCATGAATGCATTATAATATATACAAAATACGTAGGAATGTACGTACATTGATTTTATATTATTGTAGAATGTATTTTTGTGGCCTATATGAAAAGCTATTAAGTAACAAAATAAACTTGCATATTTGAATAAATATTATGTTAAATTTAATATTTTTTAGTATCATAAAATCTTATTATTTCATTACTTTCTAATGAAATAATAAATCAATAGGTACTGCAATACTGTTGATAATTGTATTGTAGGTACATACATTTAGTGGTTAATTAGACATCCAGAGATACCTTGCCTAACTGCTTGAATTGCCATAAGCTGGTCGAAAAAAAATCAGGCCGTTTTTATTCAATGCACTGATGCATGACCATAATTTTATTTTATAAACACACAAACATCTCAATTTCGTTAATCGGAATAGGTATATAATATAAAACAATGTATGTCTAAATTAATAAAGAATAAAACTACTTCTGATTCTGATATCAAATCTAATTTTGAACGTTTTTTTTAGTTGACTACTCAAACCTCATGTTTTTAAGGTGTCGTGGAAATATAAAGCTTAAGAACCACTGGTTCAGTGTATAATCTCTAGTACAGATTCACATCAGACCATTTTTATTCAATGCACTGATGCATGATGATAATTTTCTTTTATAAACCCACAAAAATCGCAATTTCGTAAAACGGAATATGCACAAAACAATTTGTGCCTAAATTAAAGCAAAAAAAAAACTTCTTCTGATTCTGATAATTATCGAATCTGATTTTGAACGGATTTTTTTAGTTGACTGCTCGAAACTCACGTTTTTAAGGTGTGAAACTATAAAATTTGTGAAGCACTGGTTTAGTGCATAATCTCTAGTAGGTACCTACAGATTCACATCAGACCATTTTTATTCAATGCACTGATGCATGATCATATTTTTTTTTATAAACTGACATATATCGCAATTTCATAAAACGGAATATATCTACACAAAACAATTTGTGCCTAAATAACACAAAACAAACTACTTCTGATTTTGATATGAACACATCGATTGAGAACTCGGAGAAATTTTAAAAAGTTCTTAAATCTGATTTTGAACGATTTTTTTTAGTTCACTTTCTCAAAACTTACGTTTTTAAGGTGTCTTGAAACTAAACTTTAGTGTATAACCATTTATTTCTAGTACATAATATTCACAGTCGTCTCTTATTAATAACAAAAACAGAATGGGTGCAACCAATGTTCCCTGCAAGGTGTGCGCGTGTGCGCGCGCACACCTACCAAAATGTGTCCGCACACATGTTTTTATCCCCCGCACAGTCGTCACATAAATATATCGTAAAAGAAAGTTTCCTTTGCCAGATTTCAGTTTTGATCGAATGCACGAAACCACCACATGTACAATTCTTCGACTCATTTCTCGAAAGGCGAAGGTCTTTAGTTTTTTCATTTACTTCAAAAATTATCGTTGTTAGTGTTATTATTATATAAAATCACTGAAATTAATAAATACCTTAAAAATATAAGTTTCAGTGAAAATTTTTATGTGTGTGTTGCAAGCCTAGTAACGCCACTTCTCAGATGTGTTGACAATAGAAAAATTAGAGGGAACGTTGGGTGCAACAGATTAATTCGATTAATAATGCATTCGTTGTTCCAATTTTTCAAAGAACTCAGTAATATATTATATTAATAATATGTAATATTTATTTTATTGAGATTAAATCTTACACAGAAAGATATTATTATTCATATCATAGTATTTACGAGTCACTTTACAAAATATATAACTTATACAAAAGAATTTTTCTCGGTAAACGTGCGGCTATCAATCTTGCTGGATCGATTACGATTTCGTCTAAATTTAATATGACAAGCGAAGTGTGCCACGATCAATACAAAGTACTTAGCACATTTCATAAATAATATTATAATATATGATGAATTATAATGAGTTGGTTATCACGATCTTGGCAGTAGTATCACACTATACAATATTATATTCATTTGGCGGGTTTTGGATTTTTACTACATTTATTATCTTTGAAAAATAAAAAAATGCTGAAAATTAACACCCGACATCTTTGCGACACTAGGGTCACTGGCGAAAACGGGATGGGCCTTGTGACTATAATAGTCCATTTCTAAACCCAATAGCAAATAGTCCCAGAATATTTTAATAAATTATGTGTTATCGATCGACTTAATTTCGAAATGAATAAAAAAAAACATAAAAACAAAAAATTCAATTGTTAACTTTTTATTATAATACAGAGAGTATAAAATACAGATGATTACGGCTTTTATTTCTTCTATATTTCGACAGAAACTTTTAATGTTTTTTTTCCGTTTGCTTATAAAAAAATCCTCTGAATATTGAATGCATAAACAAACATTAAAAATACCTGATATTTGCTGGATATACCTATATCATGTAATATAAATTGTTTTGTTATGAAAATAGTGTCTCGAAACCCTTTGATATCATGAGTTTCATACGTGTGTTTTCTTTTATTTTAGACAATTATTATCATTGCCAAATATAATCACTGTCGTTCATGGTGGATATGCATTGTTTTATTAATTTAATTTAATAAAAAACAAATATTTATAATACCTTTTTCACTTTTATTAATTATATCAGTCTCCCAATCTTAATTGATTGAACTGCGCTGCAATATTCGTACAGCCCGTAGAGCTCAGCATAATATCTTCTCCTCCAATTGGTGCCGTCCCTGATCTGTCCATATATACAGCGGAGAATTTTTCTTTCAAAGTTGTTCAAGGCTCGTTCATTTCGCAGAGTTAATGTCCAGGTTTCCGATGCGTAGGTGAGCACTGGCTTTACAAGTGTTTTGTAAAGCGAGATAATATGCGGGACTTAAAATGTCTTAACAAGTCCTGCACAATTAAATTATTATTTACATGTGTATATTTAAATTCTCACGAAGTATTTAATAATAATATAATGACTTAAATAGATATAAATAATAATATTAAATATATATTACAAAATTACATATAATTCACGACTGTCTATTTATTTTCGATTTTATTCGATTGCGGGACGCCCAGTTGTAAGTATTGAAGCCCGCCACTGCAATGCACTGTCAAGAGAAGATTTGAGCTGAAGCCATTAATATGATGACCTGTGACGAGTGGTCGGCCGCACACGTTCCAATTTTGGTCTCATCCTAATGTTATTATTGTCACACGTAATATCGTGTACGAGCAGGACATTATGCGTTTTGATTGCT
Organism: Rhyacophila brunnea; assembly: GCF_057557595.1. NCBI lineage: Eukaryota > Metazoa > Arthropoda > Insecta > Trichoptera > Rhyacophilidae > Rhyacophila > Rhyacophila brunnea. The sequence continues at coordinate 62,010,587 of NW_028232751.1, forward strand.
CTTCAACGAAATGTTGATGGAGACGTGCACAGAATAACGAATATCCCACCTGTGTATTAGACAATTTTTATATATAACTTTTTTGGTTTGTTAAATAATTAGCTTCTTCATGTTCATAACCCTCACTTTTGACGGTTGTAACTCATTTTAAATGTTCTAGATGTATCTTTCCGGGGATCCCTGCATTCTGCCTTGCGCATGGCTGAAAGTATTGAAAGATCCACAGCATCCTTCACTTAGTCGAAACTTCGTGTAGCTTGTAGTCGCTTTATCTTCCGCGCTATTGATCAGCGTTTCCATTTTATTATTCTCTTTACTGAGACTATGTAGTCAAAAAACTGAAAAACTATTTGGATACATATTTTAATCAGTCTTCGGCGTTTATTTATTTCAGAACAGGCAACACCACGCTTAAAAGACATTAATATTCTTTACTTCTTGTACGATTCAAGTCTTCACAATGCCTTCCTTTCCTCGAGTCAAGCCTATCAGGCACCATTAGCGAGGGGCAAGACTAATAAATGCACTCCCTAAAGACATAGACATTTTCAATGATGTATCTACTTTGCATTTTGTTTATGAAATTTTAATTTATTCTATAAAATTGTTTATGTTCTTTTTATTATTATAATTATTTTCTTCTTCTCTCTTGTGAGAGTAATATTTGTTATAATGTAAATGCCATGTTGTGAACGTCCTGAATTTTGATACTTTGCTACTTTTTTTTAAAATTTTATGTAAAGGTACTTATCTATTATTTACTCATTTGATATAATATAGGAATCAAGATTAGTATACCACGTATATTGTTAATACCTTGGATCAAAATTTCAAAGGTGGTTACCAATATAAACGGAATATGAAATTAATTCATATTTTTAGGAAGTTTCGTCGTGATTAGCGAGTGCATCGGTAGTTTAAACGGTAAAGTACATCACCCGCAATGTGATGCCTGTGGGTTCAAGTCCCACTCGTTGCAAATATTTTACTAAAGCAGCAGTAGCCTGCGTCGTGAAAGTGGGCGTATTTAGTCATATTATAATACCTCTTTACGCGCTTTGTTGATAACTCTGTACTCTGTTGGTAACTAGTAGGTATGTAACCTCATATGGGACCGGCTTAAAAAAATATATAACTACGTCAAAATAATGTAATAATATTATATAGGTATCTAACTATATGTTTGTTGTGTTATAAAAAACTATTCACGTACACCAGGGAACATAAATAAGGTGAATGGGTTATCTTCTGAGTATGGCTGTAAGAAGATACGATTCTCAAGTGTGGAAAACGTCTGTATCATAATATGAATTTAAATTAATGTAATGTAAACGAGATGCGTATTAAATTGTGTGTAATACTTGAGGACATTCCAGAGGTTTAGTATTTCTTCCATGTTATGGTCTGCGAGTCATTAAGTCATAAACCAAAACTGCATTCAAAAATCTATTACGACTGGTTTTCGCATTTCTATATTATTGATACGTTATGTTATATACACAATATCAACTGCCGTTAAGTGGAAACTGTCGGCGAAACACTCTCAGATGTGTGGCAACTTGTAAGAATTTGAATTCGATTATCGCAGAGCAACGCAAGAGGAGATCATGACGTGAGCGTCGGCCCTCGGGCAAGCTTAATTTCACGGCTGTAATGACTGTAATTATTTATCGATCCTCTCCCCGCGCCACGCCGCCTGCCACTTCGGGCACTGATAAATTGTATTTAAAAATATGTGGCCGAGGCACATCATCGCCGATTATCGATGACTGATCGATGATATTGATCTATCGCCCATCGACAAAAAACCGGAACGTTTCGCAGCGCTCAGGAAGGCAATTTTCGATTACTAATAAATTCGAATTATCTCATAATGTGACAACTTACTTACCTACGCGAGCGTTTGAATTAGGGTTTCCTAACCTTTTTTTAACCGCGACCTAGAATAGGATAATAGTTTTGACTTAGCGACAAACAATATTAATAGGCAGGTACATTGTTTCTTTTTTTTACCATGGCCGATCCTAATGCTTATCAATTTAATAAATTGTACGTAAAACATTTCACCGTAGCACAGTTCGCCGTGAGCTTTCTATCGGAAAGAGATGACCCGATAGGTATTATACGGTCTCCAATTTTATTAGATTCATTATGAACATTAATTCAATTTTCATATCTGATTTTGACAAAATTCATGAATTATTTATGAATGAAAACCTAACCTAACAATTAATCCAGTATATCGGCTATTTTCAAAATTTGTTTACTGCTGGCTTCCTGTAAAGTGTAAACCGACAAGAACTGTGTTTTATTTAGCCATGAATAAACGACCCAAAGAGGTTTGACGATCCTTAATATACGGCCATATTATATTCCCCATACAACATTTCACGGTGATGTGTGATACTGCTAACTGCATACGTACAAGTTTCCGGACACGTCCACATAGTGAAGGTTTGTATAAAAAGATTTTTGTTTTTACGAAAAATGGGTATCAGCCAATTGCTTAACCTATTGGGTATATTCATTGGTAGGTACTTTACAAATGTCACAATTGTTACGGTTGCAATTTTAGACTGTACTTATATGAACGTTACTGCATCGTTTTCTCTCGCTTGATGCCCCTTCGATTATGTCTAGTTTTCTGTTAAAACTGTTCATCTCCACGCTATTGTTGTATGTTTATATTATATTTGTATAGGTTTGAAACCTCATCAAAATAATCTTGCTATTATTATAGTTAGATAGTCTGCTCCGCTATTTTTTTGCTATAGTTAGGGTTACAATTTAGGGTTGACACCAGGTACGCATACAGAAAAATGGTATAAAGAGGTGGTCCATTTCGAAAAAAATATAAGTATATATTAAATCATTTTGCTATATTCCACATGCGTGAGTGTGAGTTTATGTGCCCGTTGTTTTTTTTAATAGGTTTAACTTAGCTCACTCGGTGTACTTTTTTACTCTTCGTATTACGCTATTTCTTGTTTAAATGTTAATAACACTTATTTTCTTTGTCTTTTATGTCATTTTGTGAACGTCTTAAATTTGTAATTTGTACTACTTTTAAGTACAATATCTCTATATATATAAAAATCTCGTGTCACGATGTTTGTGGTCGCACTCCTCCGAAATGGCTCGACCGATTTTTATGATTTTTTTTTATGTATATTTGTTAGGTATGAGAATAGGTCAACAAGTATATTTCATACCGCTAGGTGATTAGGGTATCTCTATCCAGAAAAAAAAATCTTTTATTTTTTTGACAACTTTTTTTTGTATTTTTTTAATTATTTGGCATCAAAAAATACCTATAACCCCAAATTTTTACCCTCCTACCTCCACCCTCCCATTTTTTAATCGTGATTTATTATTTTTGTATGAACAAATTTAACCGTCGTTCGTATTTCAAACAGAACGAAATTATTTATGTTGTTGAATGACAGATGGCGCTACGTCCGAGAAGAATTCAAGAGAATCGTCGCGTCATTTTGACATTTCATTCGGCATATCACAACGCAGTGCGTGCAAAATTTTGTACGATTTATTTCAATTTATCTATTTTTGTGTGCGTGTATTACAGTGCACAATGCCAGCAAGACGCAAGGGGGCCATTTGGGCCGTCGAACGAATAAGGCAACAAACATGCAAAATAGTAGAGCAGAAAGAACAGACGAACAAATCCAACAAGATAACAAAAATGTGCTTGTGAGCATGTCGCAATTGCGTGCATCTCAATCACAAGAGGCACGAGCTGAACGAAATCAACAACGACAATTGGAACGGAGCCAAGCGCGCCGGTTCGTAGTTAACACACACAGAGAAAATGACCGACAACGCCAACAAGTACATCGAGCATTTACATTCGCTTCGTTCCTTCGTCCCGCATTCGAGTACGAGCCAGATATTGAATATTCCGCTCATCCGAAAGTGCTGATTGGTGCTATGGACAAAGAATGTCCCCATTGTCATGCGCTCAAATTCAAACATGAGTCAGTCGGGATGTGTTGCGCATCAGGAAAAGTGCAACTACCAGAAATTGAGATACCACCAGAACCATTGAACGGTTTGCTCATCGGCGCGGTTCCAGATTCGAACCTGTTCCTGAAGTCCATTCGCACATTCAATTCATGCTTCGTTCGGAGCAACAGAAATAGTTCACAATAATGCGGCAAATGGTCAACAATTCTATTCTACGTTCAAAATCAAAGGCCAAGTATACCACAAAGTAGGCTCATTGCTGCCAATGCCAAACGAACCATATAAATTTTTACAAATCTACTTCATGGGCGGTGAGGACATTAATCGTGTGGATGCACGTTGCGGCTACAATAATCTCAATTCGCCTAATGCCAGGCGCATCATCGGCGAACTGGACGCCCTATTGAATGAGCACAATGAATTATTGAAATTCTTCAAAGCACACATGCACAAATTGCATAGTGACAATCACGTTATTGTCATCAATCTTGATAAAACATCAGCTGGAGAGCACGTGCGTCGATTCAATGCGCCTGTTGTTGACGACATTGCTGGAATCATGGTTGGCGACCGCAAATCGACGCGAGAAACCGTGGTTCGAAGAAGAAACAATAATCTAGAGTTCATCGCTGACACACACCGTTCATATGACGCTCTCCAATATCCACTAATTTTCTGGAAGGGACAACACGGATATTGCATAAACATTAAACAACGAGATCCTGTCACAGGTAATTCATTCATTATGAACATCATTACTCATTTTGAATTGAGAAAATGAATGGTTGGTGTTTTTTTTGTTTTTATCGGCGGTCATCGTCTATAGCGCTCCATTCCTCTTTCTGTCATAGATCCCATCGCCACACACTTACGATACATACGTTATTTTTTATTTAACAACCAAAATATTCACTAGAAATAATTATTTATATGGCAGAACAACGTTTGCTGGGTCAGCTAGTATTATATAAAATAAATATACAAATCCGCCATGGATGTGCAACATGTGCGAATTCACTGTTAAGAGTGACAACAAGCAAGTGTGGACATGTTGAAAAAATGTTACCGGCTCTTCACCGAAAATACTTGACGCGCTTGGTCTCGTGGTCTGTCGTTTTAACTAAGACTACCACTATCTAAGGCGATGTAGGCTGCAAATACTACGCCTAATTTGATAACTAGTAATTTTACCAGTTATGGATATCCGTTGAGTTTCAAACATTTTTTGGTACTGTTCGGTTATACGGAATACAGCGGAAAACGCATTTTTAAAATAGCCGTTAAACTGGATTATTTGTTAGGTTAACCTAACCAAACCTAACCTAACCCAACCTAACTTAACCTAAACTAACCCAAACTGACAAATAATCCAGTTTATCGGCTATTTTCAAAATGCGTTTTCCGCTGTATTCCGTATAACCGAACAGTACCGTGAAATTATATTGCAACCAACAAAGTTTCCATGTATATGTAAATTATAATATAGTTAAGCCTAACAAGAACAAAAAGTGAGAAAGTAAGAAGAACATAAATATAACGAAATTACATATGAAAAATGAGGAATAATTATAGACAAAAAATGTTATATTATATAATATATACATACATACATTTTAAATTTGGTTAATATCCATTATAAAATGTGCGTTTAAACGAAACAGATGTAGGTATTACTGAAAGGATCAACGGTGGAGAAAGACATATTATTGTAATTTAAAGAAGAGCGCCGAATAAAGGAGTTTTGTGCATAATTTGAATCACTGCGACTAACATGGTAGAGTATCCTCCACGTAACCATGCCATTGTACGTAACAAGGATTTGTGTGTATGCGCAGCCGTATAATTGTATTAGTAAAAGCCAGGCACTTGATTGGTTTACTCACGTACGCCGTATAATTGTATTAGGAAATTCCAAGCACTTGATTGGTTTACTCACGTTCTAATTCAAAAAATCTATTCCAAATGGCAAGGTTAAGCGGAGGATACTCTACAAAGCTTGGTTTTGCGTAAATCTTGATGGACAGTGGAAACGATGGGGTAAAAGTTTATATACATTTGTATAATTTGTTTGCGCACAGATGGATGTAAGTGTGTAATGGGCTTTAGTTTTATAAACGATTGTCGATGACACAACGTAAGAGGCGAGCAGCGTGATGGAACGCGAATTGATTTGCACACATTACGAATCGGCACTTACAATAACGTCTGCAGGTACTCCCACACCTTTGCGAGTAATATTATTAAAAAGAAGCTTATGTAGTTGTTACGCATTAAATAATAATTAAATTTGAATTTATTCATTATCGTATACCGTAACACAAATAGAGAAAGTCCTATAATATTATTTAGTTCCACATAATATTATCGCGATTGATGTACATACCTACATAAACATATTATTATATAATATTATCGTGTGTAGGTACCTATATTGTTTTCTCTCTATTCTCGGATACATAGACTATAAATACCAGCGATAGTAAATTACATTTAGGTATCATTTACCATTATGGTACCATATAGTAAATTATGATTACCTGGACACACCAAAACTCATGGGATTCGTTTACAAGAGTCTCTGTGTCCTGGTTCTGCATTAGATTCATCTAAAAACAAATTCGAGAATGGGTCCGTTTACGTATATTATCGATTAATGGGTTTACTTAACAGTAAATAAAAAATAATGTGTATCTCACAGAGAAATATAACTTGTGTTTCAGTGTTGCCAAAAAAGAGACACAGTACAATTTTACAACTACTTTTTATTAGAAATGCCATTTGAAATGGCGTAGGTATTTCAAAAAAATACTACATTATTCTTAGGTCAATAATTATTATAAAACAATCATTATTCGTAGGACGTTTTATCACATTTGAATGGTCAAAGACATGGCTTATAATCAGTATCTTTAGAATTATCTTCAAATGTTGTAATCGTGTCCATTTTTTGAATAATAAAATGCCTAATTCTTGTCAAATTTGGGCTCACAGAGATTATAAATATTATAATTTTTTATCGTAAATATTTCACTATAATAACGTCAACATAAATTTTACTTATGGTTTTATAAATGCGTTTAAAAATTGATAAATCTAAAAATTTTAACACCACTACACATGGATGTACTGAAATATTACTATATTCTAAAACATTAGATCTAGAGGTTTAAAAGAATACTATTTTATGTAATAAAAATACTTTATGCAGTCATCAAATGTTTAAAATAAATATAGAGGATAATAAGGCTTCAAAATTATATAAATTGACTATCTACAAAGTTTAAGGAACGTCCAAGATCATGCTCTGAAAATACCATAAAACCTCCATTTTTTACCTACGTGGCGCACGTGGGCCCTTAACAAGTTCGTCTATCCAGTGGATTTTAGGGCGTCCTTGTGGTCGTTTAGTGCACCTTGGATACCATTGTATGATGGCACATGTCCAGCAGATTGCCATTTCATCTGCTTTTCAACCTCTATCAGTCTATATCAGAATATATTATTATTATACATTAGAAGAGGTAGATATATGAATGGTATTGTAAAATAAATCAGATTGTTTTCAAATTGAAATCGTTTTTTGTTAACTTATTTTTTTTTTTTAAATATTGTTGGAGGTAGAGTAGGGAGGCTTTTTGGATTTTGTACAGGAGCGGCCAAATTCCTAGGAACGAACCTGATTGGACAACTGTTTAACAATTTGGAAGGACTTTATGGTTTACCTAGGTACTTAAAGGTCAAAATGATAATCTACTTTGGTAGTGCTTATATTCGAACAGCCAGTTAATAAACTGTCATAATATGTTTTGTGAACCAATTGAATGTCACCAGTCACCACTAGACGTATAATATATTATGTAGTTAGTTACGTTCAATAAGTAATAGACATGACTGATCTATGTGTTTTAATAATGTTCAGCGCGATATGATTTAAGTGATGGTGGATATTTTTCCAACGAAGGAAGGCGACAATGTAGTTAATGCAGCAAACGCATTATGGAAAATTGAATTGCGATGGTGGATTACGTCAACATAATAAGTATGTACCTGATTGCACTTAGAGATGATTACATTATATAGATTCAAAATTCAACTCTTCATAATTCAATATATAGGTTCACTAGTAATTTGTGAAATAGAATTATTGTGAATCTTTTAAGTTAGTAAATTACGGTTCATACAATATATTCACATTTACAGATTAATCTTTTAATTTGGAAATACGTAATAGTTATTTAAAACACAAGTGGAAATAAAATGTTTTTACTTTATTACATTTTAATATTTAATAATGGATATCAAAAAATTAAGCATTGTTCGTGGAGCATTGCAGGCAGTAGGTAACGTTCCAATTTTTTTTAGATTTGATAAGAACATTAATTTGACATTAATAGGATTAATAATAATGACAACGATATTACCAGACATTTGATAGGTTGAAATTTATAGCTACGATTACCTAATTGCTAACCAAATTTTGAATCATTCAGAATTTTATACCTATAAAATACGTATCTGTAGTTATAGTAGCGATAAAATATATATTGTTTAATGTATCAAATTATTCTGCAATAATATATTCCCAGCGAATCAATTTCCAGTAAACAAATCTTAGCTAGATCAGCAAGTTGATTGGCGATATTAGATACGGTATATTATTACATCATATCACAGCACATTATATCATTACGGTGTATTAGCCGAATAATCATTTTTCATGGTATCATATTTTCTTACGACGGTAATAATAAATAATATTTCACAAGCTACTCGATTTAAGACGCTGACTCTATAATTAGTCCAATATGATTATGTACCAGAATTTAATGTTAACGTATTACTTTTTATTGTATAAATAACGAAGAATAATTTATCTAAATGTCACTCGAATCCAAGTACCTAGCTCGTAACTATCTCAGTAGATTATATGTACTATCATTGTATAATATACTATTGTACCGATACGCTGCTAATAAATCTCACCCTGCTACATCGTAGACTTCATTATCATCACCTCAACCCACACATCGAACACCACAGTAGTGACCCAATATTATATTTCTAATTTATTACTTTCCCTTGAAGTCTAACGGTTTTTATCACGTTTTATTTTAGAAATAAAGTTGATCTCAATTTGGCCATCTATTTTAAATACGACAGATGCAGTGACGTTCTTAGACAAAATGCCGCCCTAAGCAGCGCCAATATGCCGCCCCATTTTTTATACAGTATTTTTTATCATCCTTTCATGACTCCAATATCTAAGAAATGTGTTGTATGGATACATTACGCGAGCCTAATACTACAAAGTTCTAAGTGTTCGTCCTTGAAAAAACAAACCCAACAATGAAGTAGTATTCTAAGCTGCGCCATTGTTACTTTTGTTTCTCCAAGGACAAACACCTAGAACCTTGTAGTTCTCCACTCGCGATTAGTAACAAAATATATACCGTGAAATTTAATTTAAATACCATCTCAGTGTACTTTAGTAGATAATATTGCGGGTCCACGGTTTCAGATACATTTAAAAATACATCTGACAACTTTCAAAACTCGCGAGTGACTGGCAAAAATATTTGGATAAATTTATTAGGTTAGTATGTACCGTGTACCAATAATTAAAATATAATTCGCAAATCTGCACATGCCATTGCTGGTCATCAAGGACGTGACGTCCAAGAGCAACGAAAGTAAACTAGACATCGCGAACTCGACATAAAAATGACATTCCTGTTAAACCTTTCATGTTAATTAATACATTTTGTTTCCAACCAGTGAGCTCAATTTTAATGAAAAGATATTCCCGTTATTACTAATTTTAGGTACCTATTTCTATCTATACCTAATGATTCTCCTCGATTTGCCGCCCTTCGAGCAACTGCCGCCCCCAAGCGACGCTCAATTTACCTACCCCCATGAGACGTCACTGGACAGATCACAGCGCAATTGTGTATGTGAAACATAGCCTGCAAATATAACGTTAGGTAATTACTAATCACAAGAAAATGGAGGATCATCCAATATTGAATATACGCTCGTTCAACAATAATTATAACAAGCCGTAAACAACGGCGTGTTCACGTGTAGTTTTCACCCAAAGTGATAATATTTTAAAAGTTTATTTTTGAGTTATCCCACCAACTAACATTGATAGTTGACATTGACTGAATCAAGTACACAACGAACCAAAAATAGTGTCATCAGATTCGTAAATTTCACTTCTAAATGCGTGTTCCATACACACACACACACAACTTTTTTCATTTGACTGTCTAAGAGCGCGATGCAGAATCTTACTTAGGCGTATAAGTCCCTAAGATACACACCTAACTTTAAGGGGATGATTTCGTCGACCTAAGTTCAGTGAGAAAGACATAATATATAATTCTTATTTAGAACGCATAAGTGGAATATAGAAAGAACAATATGTGATGTGTGTTTCTTGTTCGAACGGTTGCTTAACGTTAACGGTTCTGCATCGCACTCCAAGGTGATTGTATTTGCGGAGGTTGACGTCTCCAGCACGACGCCGGCGTCGGTCTCGTGCGTCGACCCGATCGCGATCGATGATCTTCAACAGAACGATCCGTCTAAGTGGCGGTAGCTCCAGAATGCAAAAATATTATAATCCAAAATTAAATCATGTCGACTAAAGAGTATGTGTGCATAATTCTGGGAGTATTGGCAGCAGTACAATCTATCAGCAGAAAATAAGAGTTACTTGATAATAAAAACAAACGTCACGTAGTGGTTAGTACAACTGGATGTCTTTCATCCACAAATTATGTAAAACTAATTAAATTTGTTTCATTATAGTATAAGTTTGCAGTTTGAAATATAATATAGGTAATATGTATTCTGCAAGAATAAGTGAAGCAATAAAGTCAACATAAAAATATAAGTCCCATGTTTTAATATCATCATCATCAGCCTGAATCTATCCACTGCTGGATGAAGGCCTCTTCAAGCTGCTTCCGCTTCTCTCGGTACTGTGCATTGCGCTGCCACGTACTTCCGCAGAACTTTATCAATTCATCGATCCAGCGGCCTCCAGGTCTACCTTGCGGACGTTTTGTACTTCTTGGATACCACTGGATGACTAGATTTGTCCAACGATTGTCTCTTCTTCGAGCTATGTGTCCAGCCCATTTCCATTTAAGGCTTTTAATAAACTCTATTACATCGCAAACCTTTGTCTGCTTCCTTATCTACTCATTCCTCTTCTTGTCCTTTCGCGTCATGCCCAGCATGCACCTCTCCATACCACGTTGTGCTACTCTAAGTTTCTGGATCTCTCTTTTACTTAGGGTCCATGTTTCACACGCATATGTGATCACGGGAAGCACACACTGGTTGAACACTTTGCGCTTTAGGCACAGTGGAAGGTCACTTTTGAAGACATTATTCAGGCGGCCAAAAGCACTCCAGCCTAGCTTTACTAGTTACTTACCTAGCGAATAATTTCATGAAATATACATCCATCTATAGACACTTGTTGTCCCAGATAGATGTAGCTTTTCACCTGTTCGAGCTGAGTACCATTGACGAGGATCTCTTTTTGGCCCGCAAAGCAGTTGAACATGACTTTCTTCTTTGTTACATTTATTTTCAAACCTACTTTGTTGCTTACTTCAGCGAGTTCCTGCATTCTGCTTTGGAGGTCTTCTGAGTCTCGCGAGAACTTGCCTATCTAAAATCAAAAAAATATTGGTTGTGTACAATAACTTAAAAAATAAATTTTATCTTTGAAAATGTCCATGGTCGAGAAAACTATGTGAATGTATAAATCAATCGGGTACATTTAATTTCATTTTATCAAACTTAGTTCCGACTTATGTATATTGCATCTGTATGCGACACGCTATTTCTTACTTGTTGTAAGAGAAATAATCTCTCAATAAACCTCGTAATTTGGTCAATATCTAAGTCGATGGTATTCTGATACGAATGTCCTAAGACAGGAGGATGTATCATCACAATTTTCTTAATGATTTTCATCGAAAGTTACTTGTTTAATATAACGCTAAATTAGTGGATCACAATAGGTGATCATACGTGATAGAAGCCACTAAACTGATGAACTATCAATAACCTCGGCGAATTGACAACGCGTCGCTATAGAATTTGTTTCCCGAATAGACCAAATGTCAATTTTACAGGAGACGAAAAACAAATTTCATTGTCGTATATTTATATATCAGTAGATGTATCAATCATTCTTTCTACACTGTATGATTGCAACATTATCTAAGAATAGATTCCAAGAATAATATACTAGTATAAATCATTAAATGCACAGAAAATACGTTTTATTTACAAGTACTCACTGTGGATATTCGGGAAATTTTTAGCGCTCTCTCAGAATAATGGATATTCGGGACAAAACAAGGGCGTTCGGGATTTAAGACCGTAGCGTATTGCTGCACGGTCCACGGATTACTGAGTGGTCAAAAAATACGCGCCTCAAATGTTATATTTATTTACACGATAATTGTTAATAATTATTTCTACTATTTAAATACTTAATGATCGTAATCACCGAAGTTTGTGTGTAATAATAACATGCGGCAATCGCTTTTTCGGATTAAGTACCTAATAAAATAGTTTTTAAGTAATAACTATTTTTTATTGAACGAATAATTCACAAGATTTAATAATGTACCATTCTAATATTTGAACATACATAATTTTTAAAATCACTTCTGAGAAAATATAATATTATAACCAATAGAAAAAATCTTTTTGAAAAAAAGTAAGACACCCGGCAGGAATCGCCCCTGCATCTCCCGGGTTTACGACCCAGTCCACGAATTATCCACTATGCTACGAGGTGACATACTTATGACGACAAACTTTAACTATTGGCCTTTTAATACCTGCTCATCAATATTCTTCAAAATCAAGCGACTATCGGCGATCGGTTTTTGTTTATTAAATAAAAGTAGGTATCTACTACTTCAATTACTAACCGACGTCACGGATTTCTCCAACATTTTATGATGGTACTTACTCGTACTTGCTAACAATTTTATATTAATACTTTTTCCAAAAAAAAAAATATCTATGTATGTAATATTATATCTGTATATTATTATATCTATATATTTCTATAATTAACAATTAAACATATTACAAACCACCAAATAAATATTATATATTTACTATTGGAATGACAACACAAAATAATAGCATCTATAAATTAATTACCATTGGCTGCTAATATTAGGTAGGTACCAATATCCTAAGTATATAATATTCACCAAATAAATAGTTACTAACATACATATTAAATTAAATTAACTATCAGCGCATTCAAAAATAAATAATAGCGTCGCCTTTATTTTCATAGAAATACCTAGATTAAAAGTAAAATAACGACAAACAATGTTTGATTAATAATAATTTGATATAATAATTATTTTTTACGTCATAGTAGTTGCCGGGTCATACTGTAGAATTCATATAACCGTTGGGATTTTGTGTCATTTATCAAAACAAAATGCAGTTATTTAGGTTAAAATACTCAATTCCATAACTTTACTGTAAGTTCAGGGCGAACTGGTGATGTATCAGCTATAAATGATCTCTTCAAATTTGATGAATTCACTATTAAAACAATAGTAACTTTAAAAACAATATCAATAAGACGAAATTTGAAAGAGTCCTCCGGACGGCCGAGAAATATGAAAGTGGGCGTGATTGTTTTAGAGCTAGACAGCGTGCATGCGGGAGCGAGATGTACGGCGTCAGCGCGGCTTGATTGGCTAAAAGTCATATTCGGGAAATAAAAACTCAGCCAGAGATTTGTTTCGACCGAAATTAACTTGGATATACAGGTACGAATAGTTGGACATTCGGGAGAACACCACGGAGTAATTGTAACTTAACATGGCGTATTCGGGTTTTTTAAAAAAATATCTTTGTTCCTAGATAAAAATATATTGTTTTTATAAATGATTTCGATAGAGTTCGATAAAAGAAATTGAACTGCATTAAAATGTCGATTTCGACAAAAATGGATATTCGGGAAACAAATCCTATATCGACGAACTGCTAATAAATATGGGCCCATCAGACTAAGCTTCAAAATTTTCGTGATCGATAGACTAGTCAAGGCAGCGAAGAACTTAAAGATGTAGGAATAGCCTTCATCCACCCTTGTATTGACTCCAGCTGATGATGATAAACTTTTGGGTTTACTATCTAATGTTGTTGTCAATACTAATTATTACCGTCTGTGTCTATATCCTCGTGATCCTTTCCTATTTACGTACGCACAGCACGTCGCAGGTGCCGCTTGACCAATCAACGCACGCGCGTCGATCATCTTGTATAACTAACTTATTTCGCCTTGTTATTATTCAATCAGGCCAAAACGTGCGAACACCACGCTATACAAAACCAAAAACACGCACACTAGTTATTACTATTTACTATAAAAATGCTACTAATGGAACCATTGACATACAGGATACACCATTCCATACAATATTACAGAAAAGGTTAACAAACATCTGACAAAAATCTGTAAAACCACCCTTATCTTATAGTTATTAAATTTTGTGTGTTGTATAAATATAAGTGTGTTAGATTTTTTGTTATATGGCCATTCTAGCTCAAAAGTTAAAATATTTTTTTTCCATGAAACGGAATGACAATGTTGCCGATTTTACGACCCGGAACGGCGTTGCGGTGCGCTCCAGTTCATTTTGAACCCTGTCCTTTATTATAGTTTAGGTAGAATTATTTTGATGTAGGTCATTGCCCACTGAAGAAGGAAGCCGATACACGACTAGTCCTTATTTTCGCCCCTTTCGTTGCTATGGATGACCTGTTATTGGCTATAGAGTACTCATACTAACGCGTCTGTCGTGGTCACTTGTCGGAGTATTCTTAGTTTCAGATTTCTTTCAGATTATTTTAACGTATCTTGGAGACCTTGGAGTTCACCTGATTTAGTGGTTATGTGTTATTAATAATTGTAAGTGACGATCAAAGCAAGTAAACTTCTTCTGTGTATAATAATATCATAATACCTACACTAGGACGTTTGTCAATGTGACAGTCGATTCTAAGCAACAATAACTAATAACTTATTTATACTCTTCAGTCATTATATAATACCAAACTCTACTTGCAAGTACGTTATCGATAAAAAGTATGGCAGTGGACCACTCGTTGCTTGTGCAAAAAGTTATGCTCAAGCTTTATTAATCTAAAGATGGCGGTGTGTAGGTACATTGAAAAACTTCTGACGTTAGTCTACAGATGCAATGGGCAGAAGAAATAAAAAAAAACAATAACGATTTAAATAAATTAAAAAAAGATTGTAAATTGAGTCTTATTACATCTTATTACCGTTTAAAAAAAATCGGTTAGGTACATGTTCAAACACGCGCGTTAACATGATCTTACACCCTACTTCAGTTATTATAGTTTGTCAATTTATGGCTACGGCCGTATGTTGTAGCCTAACCACTGAGAAATGCCAATAGAAATGCCATATTTCAAAAAAATACTACCTTATTCTAAGTCAATAATTATTATAAAACAATCAATATTCGTAGAATGTTTATCACATTTGAATGGTCAAAGACATAGCTTATAATCAGTATCTTTAGAACTATCTTCAAATGTGTTAATCGTGCCCATTTTTTGAATAATAAAATGCCTAATTCTTGTTAAATTTGGGATCACAGAGATTATAAATATATTTTTTTTGTCGTAAATATTTCACTATAGATATAATAAATGTTAACATTAATTTTCTAAATGCGTTAAAAATTAATAAAACTAAACATCTGCACATGGATATACTAAAATATGACTGTGGATATGATGAGGAAATGTCCAGGATCATGCTTTGAAAATAGCATAAAAGCTCCATTTTGACGTACGCTGAGCATGTGGTCCGTTAATGTATCCGTTAATTACGAACATTTTATGCTGTCTTTTTATTTTTCACACACTTCCTCTATTAATACTAATATAATCATAGAATAGAACCGGTAAAACTAAACTGAAAATTTAGATTTTTAAAAGCAGCATTTCGCAGTTGCGATAAATTTACAGTACAGAAATCTGTCATGCATAGTTAAAACCAGTGTTATTTTATTAGTAATAACACTGGGTTTTCCTAAGATATTGAAGAAAACTTTCTTGTATAGAGACGAAGTTTAAACGTATGAAAGTGAAGGCAAAGGGGACCATTCAAGGAACTCAGAAATAATGGGAACTGAAATACCTAATGGGTAAGGAGAGGCAGGCAACCAACCTCGAGTAAGGAAGAATACGGGATAAATTTAAACACGTGACAAGAATATAATATACATCGAATACTGGACAAAGCTCTCGGTTTATGCATTTATGCCCATTTAATATTGGTGTATTACACACACTATTGCACGTCTATTCAACTCATTCAACTCACTCAATTCTCACATTCAAAACCCTGCGTCAAAATTTACTGTATTGGTATATGGCTTATCGGAATTATATTTATTATCTGTTCTGTGGGAACATTACTACTTAATATGCTTAATTCATTTTGCTCTTAACATAATGTTTTATTGACGAGAATTATCATGCCTTAGGCTATATATAAAAATAAAATAACTCTTTTCTCGTTGGAACTTAAACATATGCACAATTAAATCATTATTATTTACGTGTGCATATTTAAATTCTCACCAGCTATTAAATAATATTAATATTATGATAATTTAAAAATAAATAATAATATTAAATACTTATAGGTATATTTTTAAATTACCTACCTATAATTCACGAATACCTATTTATTTTCGAGTTTCATTTGATTGCGTGGCGCCCAGTTGTCCCTGGGCCGAATCATCCTTGACTCGCTATAATTACTTATGCCAATATTATTTTTTTACCGCTACGAAACGGCACTGATAATGGCATTAAATCTAAAAATATAGATATTAGTTGTACTTATGTGGAAGTCGCCTTATAAAAGTAAAACTTATTGTTGCATCAGAATATTATTCGTGATATTAACATTGAAAGTACAAGTTATTAAGATTAAATTGTGTCTAAGACTTTAGAATTTGGATTAAAATAAATTGTAACTTATTAACGCTATACCTCAGTTGAGGCACGGTCTAAAAAGATCGTGGCTAGGCGATGCGCGGATTCCGGGTAACGGGTGCAAATGACGCATGCCAAACGAAATATAATTTGTCATATAAATCCAACATGCGTCCATTTAATGTTCAGTTTATTGTTCAATCAGTAAAGGGCGGTGCTCTAACCTATTGAGCTAACTGGGATTTCCCGCTTATGGAATTCGAACGAGCGGAGCTGTTTGCCAGGGTCCGTCCTCACACGGGCCCAATTGGTCATGGAGATCTGGTAGCAACCGAGTTCAATTCGTTACACTCAGTATGCGGGTACACAAAGCGCTTAACGTCAACGGACAGCAGAGCCAGTCCAAAAACAAACATTTTCTCTCTTAACTTTCTTCTTTAAGCACTACGGTGCATGGTTGCAGCATCAGTCCCGTGCGGCTCCGTCTCGGGACGGAATGAGCACTTAAAATCACTTCTTTCAGACACGTTTAAAGCGTCATAGAAAGTGGCCGTGCATATCCACGGTGGTGCATATATGACGGGTGGTGGTGAGCACTTTTACGTGTTCAATCAGTAACAATAATAATATATTCATTGACATGTTTTCTTTTTAAAGTAAATGGGTAACGTTTTAGTCATCTCTACACGATTTAAGAATTAATACCCCCGTCGCCATCACGAAACAAATTGACGTGTTCCCAGCTCGACGCTCTCTCTCCGAATGGCAGCGAGTTCAAAATTTCGTCGCGCCTATAGTTATTACGGTACTGTTTGGTTAAAGCGGATACAGCGGAAAACGCATTTTGAAAATAGCCGATAAACTGGATTATTTGTTAGTTTGGGTTAGTTTAGGTTAGGTTAGGTTGGGTTAGGTTAGGTTAGGTTAGGTTAGGTTTGGTTAGGTTAACCTTACAAATAATCCAGTTTATCGGCTTTTTTCAAAATGCGTTTTCCGCTGTATCCGCTTTAACCGAACAGTACCATTATTACCTTAAATTATTTACCGTTTCACTGATGTATCGCCTTAAGATTTCATACTTTTACATTTGAATCTTTTTCTGCTATCCGGTTCCGCCTTTCGGCATCTTCGACACTATGCATACTCACTAATGGCAAACGTATAACGGACGTTTGTATAAATAATAATACCTATATCATTTTTTAATTGCCATTGTTTCAACGTTTGTCCAAGAAATGATAGGCTCGTGGCAACTGAAATTTAAAACACATACTTTTTATTGTAATCATCTAAATGTTTTTGCCATCCATAGTGATGTTTGATACATTGTTGAAATATTCGCATTAGAATTGAGATTTGAATTGAAATAAATTAATTGAATTAAATGACTCCGCGATTTCACATTGTTATTTAACCATATATACCGTATTGGCGTATCTCAATACGGTATATATGGTTAAATAACAATGTGAATACTATCAAGTAATAGTGCACATTATTTAAGTACTGTTAATAATGTATTAAAAAGGTTACAATAAATGCCATTGGCTGTACTACATTGCACAAAGACACCACGTGATACCATTGAAGGCCCTTTTAAAATAAAACTCAGTTTTACAATATTTAGAATAACGTAAATTCTAGGCATGGCCGCCACATCCTGAAACGGGCCTGCAGTCTACAATCTTTGGCAGCCCCCCCTACCTATCGCTAAGGTTAAATCAATGTGACGATATACAAGCATTTTCCAAAAGGTGTTCGACGTCATACGTACTTGAATTATGGAGTATGTATCGACACACTTAACGAATATTAACAATTTTAAAATGTTAATATTCTTGAAGTAGTATACCTAGTGCCACAGGCGATTTTTTTATTATTAGAATTTTTAATGTGCGTTTATCTCACTTATGTGGTCGACCCGCCATGCCGAGCCACTCCTAAGCCCGAACAAAAAGTTGTCTGCGGCGCAAGTATAGTGGCATAATATGTAACCATATTAAAAAAAAAAAAAAAATGCTTATGTGGGTATCTATATATAATTAACTTTATATATTTGAGCGTTCAAGTAGTCAATTTATTTACAATAATTGCATAAATAGCTCAATTATTGTAGAATCACCAAAAACTAACATGAATTAAAAAATATTTCAAATTTATTTTAGTTTACTTTTTAATAAGATTTTTGGCTGTATAAAATCATTTTTAATATTATGAAAATATGGAGACCCGTTTTTTTTGTTATGGGAGAGAGACAGAATTTGATAGTTCCGCTACTGATTTTTACGCGTCAGCTGCCTACTGCCGACAATCACGCTGCCGATGTCCAATGAAGATCTCAAAACCAACCACTCGAATACAGCTCGAATCTCTGGTATATATCCAGTGACGTCCCTAGACAAAATGCCGCCCCATTGTTTATACAATATTTTTTATCATCTGTGCTAGTGTCGTTTCTAGTCACGAATGACGTCGAAAGGCAATGGAAGTAAACTAGATATCGCGAACCCGACAAAAAATTACAGTCCTTTTAAACCTTTTATGTTAATTAATACATTTTGTTTCCAACCAGTGAGCGGATTTTTTAAAGAAAAGATATTTTCGTTATTTAGTACTCAGTTTAGGTAGCTATTTCCATATATACCAAATGATTCTCCTCGATTTGCCGCCCTTTGAGTAACTGCCGCCCCCAAGCGACGCTCAATCTGCCTAACCCCACGGGACGTCACTGTCTGTATCGCTATTCAGATGAAGAAACTTCAATTTTCCACGTTCATTCATTAAAGTTTTAAGTCTTAATTTAACTATAGGTACATTGATTAACACTAATATAAATAATATAAAAAAACTAATATAAAAACTAAATCGAAAGTAAGGTATCCAAAAAAATTAATCATTAAAATGACTGACAAACAGTTAATGTGAACAATGGCCTTGGATCTCCTTGGAAAGTTTGGGTAAGCCAGGTTTGTAGGTATATTGTTGATTTAATTTCATGCACGATTCCACATTCTCATCAATAAAACGACTTCTCAGTTTACACTTGATAAGGTTCATGCTTGAAAAAGATTGTTCGCATGAATATGTAGAACCGAAAAGGGAAAAAAACAGCAAATGCTAGTTTTTTTAACTGATGAAACGAAACAGAGCCGCATTCAAGGGGCCAAAGAGCCGCGGTTTGCTGACCACTGCCCTAGGGCATAAGCGATGACAGATTTGGCCGCCTTATTAATATTTTGCTTGTACATAAAACCGTCATTGGGTGATTAAATAAAGCAATGTTCCATGACTTCTTTAAATAATCTATAAGTACTTGATTGTTTATACTTAAATTATTAAAGCTACGCATATATTTTTTAGAGAATTTGACAGTTTATGGGAAATCGACAGCCTCGTCTGCTTCATGGAAAACCACCACTGATTGTTATAAGCACCAAAGAATTACGATAGTCCTCTTGGGTATGAGTTCAATGCCATCGCTGGAGAAGTGAGCACCTACCAACTTACCTACGTTATAATATAAGTTGTGCGAGCCCACGTGACCCGCATGAAGAAAACACAACCGTCGATACCTCATCCTTGTACGGCAGATACAAAATGAAACGAAACAAAACAATTTTTGCTGACGCGCGGTCACCTCTCTTCGCCAACCATCCGCATTACTGTGGTTGGGAAAATAGCACATTTAACTCACCTTTAGTCATATTATTAATTGTTGCATTTTCAACAACTTTATATCGCGGACGCCGTCGCGTACCTAGAGTTGGGTATTTCCCGAGAATATCACAATCTAGAGATTCGGGATTATCCGAAATGATGAAATTTTGCATGCTCGAGATTCGGGATTTTCAGAAAATAATTCTCGAGAATTCTTGAGATATCGGGAAATTTAAAAAAAAACGTGTAAAAATCCTAAAATCAGTGTAAAAAGAGACAAAATCCAAAAAATATGTTTTTTTTTATTAATGTAAGAAGACAAACAAAATAGAAGTAGGGAAACAAAAATATTTGAAAACATTGCTTATTAAAATAGAATTACAAAATACAATACAGACTGTCAATCGCTGCGTCTGACAATCGCGTACGCTTTTGAGACACAAAATTCCCTGATGTTGAAAAAAATGCGCTCATTTTGAGTCGATGTTGGTTTAACTGTGTTAAATGCCCCGATCAGTCTTTGAACGTTTTTATTTTATGTCCACTTTTTTCATATAGAAAATCGTTTTTCAATTAATATTTGATAATAAAGAAACCCCGAATTCTGAGAAAAGATTCTCGAGATGCGGGATTTCCCAAAATGTTAAAAATTTCAATTCTCGAGATTCGGGATGGGAAATCTCGAAAATTTCTCGAGAATTCCGGTCGGGAAATTCCCTAAACCCAACTCTACGCGTACCTAATACCGGGGGAAAAGCACACGGACACACGAACGCAAAAATATGTAATACGAATCTTTAACTTTTTCACAGATAAGTTCACATTTCAATGTGTGTGGTAAACTAGGAAGACAAAAATAATGGGAAGAGAGTTATCTTGCCTGTGCGGTATAGTTTTTGCAAAAAATACGGAACAGTTTTACAGCGCTTTTCGGTTTGCGCGAGCTACAGTTTCCCATCCATACACACGAGCTTCCCGATACAAACCAGTTTGCGCAAGTAAGCTTATGGTAAAGCATGAGCGTCTAGCCAGACCATAAAAGTGTTTCTTTAATCTACGAATTCTCAAAGTCGAGGCTGAGGTTTATTTAGCCGATTTAGCTGTACATTTATACACCGTTATTACATCTATTATTTATATAATATATACTATTAATAATGGGTAGGTACATAATATTACACATTAGCTTCAACTGTGTGGTATTAAAATTTATATTTTCAAGTAACACTGTCACAGAAATAATTAGACACACAAAAACGTTTTGATGTTTGGCTGAGCTATAAACATCTCAAGAATAAGGGTGGTACGTTGATATTTTTGACTTATTTAACTTTAATCTTCAATGAGCCTTCTTCTTTGAACATCATAAAGCTGGCATTGCCAAATAATACCGCGATTTATATCTTCATTGTTGCTTCCACGCTAACATTTAGAATCAAGATAAAGTTTAAGTCCCGAATGTGAAATGAATGAAACGCGCATTCAATATTGGTAATATTTGAGTACGTATATCGAGCTTTGTATTTCATGTTTATTATGGCCTGACCATCATAAACTAATAAACCGAATCCGGGTTCAATGCCATGATTCGTTACGACTGGTTATCACATTTCTATCGTATTAATCTGTTTTGTGTGTCGAAGCGCTTGGTTTCTTTTTTCGCCATGATGTATTTTCAAATTAGAACAATGTGCATTTATTGTAATACATTATACATTTCAGCATTCATTATTTTATTTTACCACGTTTTTCTTAGCTCTTATTCTTGTTTGTCCGGTGGTTGTTTGTCCGGTGGTTGTTTGTCCAGTACAAATCTTGCAATCGATTTTTAAATAACTTCCCGACTAGCTAGACATTTGAAACTTTTAGAACATATCATAAGACGATGCCAATGCATTTTTTAATACTTTTAGCCACCTTTAAGTAGAATTGAATTCATTAAAAAAGTTATTTTGGAAGAAATCCGTAATCCAATCCACTATTATTGGTTGCTAGGGGTCTGGGGTGATAGCAATTAAATTATTAATATATACGTGCGTTACTATGAAAATTAATATGAAATGTCAAAATGACATTTCATTATTATTTCTATCAAATACAAATTTTTTTGATCGTTTAAGCTAGTCTAGTCAAGTTTATATTATTCAACAGAAAATTTTAAAACGTTGTATATAAAAAGTTCTTTTTATCTTGTAATTATTAATTTGTTTGTGTTCTCTGCCGAAAATACGGTTTTTTAGAAATTGAAAATCGGTATTTCGGTATCCATGAATAACGGAATGCCGGTATTGCAATCACTAGTCGAGACTGCAAAAATAGTATTGTGAGGTGAAAGTGCACGCTATTCATTTTCACGCACCAGGAAACGAACCTGCGGAAGCCGGCCCACCGCGATGTCAACTCAATTTCTTTTAATGTTTTTGTTGACATGAAGCTAAGGCTGTCGCATTCGCTTGCGGCGTCGCCAAATACGGGTTTCCTGCCGTCATGGCCGAATTGGAAATATTTCGAATATCATTGTACACTGTTTGTTCATAAGGTACGCTTGACGTGCACTCATTGTTGTAGAGACCACACAAATATACGAATATGTGCATACGACAATCACTACCGCAAGTCGCGTTCGCACACACGGGGAGAATTAGAAATCGGCGACGAATCTGCGGGATGATGCTGCTCACACCCAGCCTGCAATTTGTGGTGTCGATAGTAATAAATAATTACAATATAAAAAGAACTTTTTATATACTTACCACGTTTTTAAATTTTCTGTTGAATCATATAAACTTGACAATTCTATGTATTAAGAAATATAGAATACTGAAATGTCATTTTCACATTTCATATTGATTTCCATAGTAACACACGTATATATTAATAATTTAGTTGCTAGGACCCACTTAGCAACCAATAATAGTGAGTAGTAAATATTACTTTTAACACTTTTTTCCGAAACATACAAAACAGAATTAACTGAAAATGAATTCAATTCTGCTTAAAGAAGGCCAAAAGTATTAAAAAAAATGCATTCCCGTCGTGTTCTGATATATTCTAAAAGTTTCAAATGTCCAGCTAGTCGGGAAGTTAGTTAAAAATGTACGGGACAAACAAGAATACGAGCTAATAAAAACATGGTAAAATATTAGTGATAATAATTATTACTGATCGAATGCAATGAGGTAAGTATCTAACTTGATCCCAATAAATGAAGACTTCCGTTTATACACTTTATGCAAACTTGCACGTTCAAATTATTACTATTTATGCTAATATACAAAATCATAATTTTCTTCAAACAGTTTACCATAATATTGCATTCGAGTAAGTTCAAAGCGAAGGGCCTATTTCCATCACATACAAATTGAATGATGCGCATGAGAACAATGACATATTATTTTTTATGGGGTTTTATATACATTGTAAGTTTTATTATATTACCTTAATAGAATGTATATACTGAGCTACTTTGCCAATTATTTAAATTAAAAATAATAAAGTGATTTAGTACCATTCAAACATATCAAAGAGTAAAGAGCTCTCTTCAGATGAACATACATAATGAAGAACGCTACAGGTTTTTCAATAGGACAGGCTATGCATGCAATAGGATACAGATAAGGCTAATATCCAACCGAAGAAGAAGACCCTGTATAATTAAAATCCATCTTTTGTTGTCGATTTAGAATCGAATCGAAACAATCGTTGTTTTATTTCCCTCTTCAGGTTTTCGTTGGGCACTATAAATATGTACTTAAATATTGGTAATTCTTTGTGGAAAAATGTTGTATTAATTATTCGCTGATAGACAGCAATCTAAAAACAAATCGAAGTAAAAATTAAAGATTCTTTAAAATAATTAATTCTCATGATTTTTATGACTAAATTATACTAATCACAAATACTTTTTTTATAGTTACAAACTTTGGAAACACCTGGCTAGAAAATAAACAAACAAACCAAACTATTTCTTATAATAGTCCAGCTACGCATAGTGACGGAAAAAAATATTAGAGAAGAAAAGAAACAGCAGAAAATTTAAATAAAGAAAACTTAAAGTCTGTTAATTGTTTGCGTATAAGATAATGTCACCATATTTTCATAAAAAAAATAAAGGGCACACCTGTAATACGGGTTCATACAAAAAAGAGATAAAATATTATTTTGAAAGCTATTTTAATACATCGGAAATGCTTGCGCAAGGAAAATAGATAGTAATAAAAATAATAACATGGTAAAACTAGATAAGCTGTAAATCATTTAAATGTGATGATTGTTCTTATACAAGCATAACGTATATACCTAATTATATTGATACAATGGCGAAAACTATTAAAATACAATGAATATTCGTATACTTACGAGTAAGAAAAAGCATTCACCATTAAATAATTTAAAACACATAAAGTGGTAACTACTAGTGAAGAATCATTTAAATACAAAGAGTATTTTATACAAGCAAAACATCTCAACATATCTAGAGAATGGCGACTCGAGAATACTCGGGAATATCCAGCTTAAATATTGGGAACATACCTAAATAAGATTTCATATAAATAAAAAGGATTTCAAGTTATACACATTTATATTTTTTATAAAAAATCGATGTTTTTTAAAAGAGATATAAAAATAAATTAAAACTATGAATTTGTCAAAAATTTTAACGCTAAAAATTTTAGAAATTTAATAAAAATTTTTAAATAAATATAACCATAAAAATAATGTAATGATAACGTAACCTATGTACCAAATATGTGACAAATTCACATTTTTTTTACAATTGTAAGTTTATCTTGACTTTATATATTTATTAATTAATACAGTTGAAATTGTAAATTATCAAAAAAAAATCTGAAATTGCAAGCTTCGTATTTTTCAACTAGGTTCTCTGTTGGCATATAATATGATCCCCCTTAATTCAATCTACATAGCTGATTTTGGCAAAATTGCTGAATTCAAAAATGAAAACCTAACCTACTAACCTAACAAATAATACAATATATTGGCTATTTTCAAAATTTGTTTGCTGCTGGCTTTCTTTAAACGTAAACCGACAAGAACCTTGTTTTATTTAGACATGAATTTTATGTCAGTGGATACAATACGACCCGAAGAGGTTGGACGGTTTTAAATATACGGCCATATATTTCCGATACAACATTAACAAGTTTCCGGACACGAAATGAGGGTGGTATTATAATATTGAATTTATATTGGTAATTGAAAGAAAGTTAAAAAAAACTTTGAATCAAAAAACTTTCGTGTAGGTAAGTATAATAATATAATTAGTCAAAAAATATATTTCCATCAACAAAAATCATAAGTTAAGTATGGCACGCTGTAAAAAACAACACTCGGTTTCCATCCATGAATGGTACGGACTTTTTTTCTTTGGAAGGAAAACTAAAATAAAAAATGTTTGAGGCTTTCACGGTTGTTTTTTATCGTAGTATATTCTTGGGTTTTCACCGTGTCTCCTTCTTCCTTCTTTACTCGACGTTTCGGGCTCGTTGCAGAGGCCATTATCAAGAGATATGTTTTATGATGAAATGTAGTGTATGTATGTGAATGTAAACGTTGCTCTAAGAAAGTCAAAAGGAATCCGATTATCTAAGAGCAAACGTTGTTCAGAGTAATCTGTCAATCATTACGACCGGAGATACTGGCTCGAATATTAGATTTTGCTGATAGTGCCGGAAGCCATGACGTTTTTAATCGTAATCCATCATCCCTATTAATGTTTTCAGGGTTTCTGTGGATTTCAATGGCCTCCTTTACCAATCGTGCGAAATATCCTTTATTCCGACGTGGAAGTTATCAGAAAATTGGATGGTTCTCTAGGACACAGAGTCTATCGGAAACCAACTCATACCAATCGTTATTTACATGCTTCTTCTCACCACCACCCTGCTCAAAAAATGGGTCTGATTTCGACTTTGATGACAAGAGCTCGGCGTATCTGCGAATCTTCGTATTTAAAATCCGAGATATCTCAAGTATCAAAGGCTCTTCAAGCAAACGGATATTCTCACAATATGATCCAAAAAGCCACCAGAAGCAAAATCAACCTTAACCCGATCAGTCAGGAGGAAAAGATACAGTTCAAAGGCCGGGCCTATCTACCTTACATCAAAAACACCACAGATACTATTTCCAGGATACTTCGGAAACATAATATTGAAACAATATTCTCAACATCGACAAAGGTCCGAAATATGCTAAGACCAGTAAAGGACTCACAGCCTTTGTACTCGGCAGGTGTATACCAGATAAGCTGTCGTGGATGCCCAAAAAAAAAAAAAAAAAAAAAGTATATAGGCCAGACTTCTAGAACGGTACAGAAGCGTGTGAGTGAACACGAGAGAGCATACCGTCTTAAACATTACACGATGTCGGCAATTGCCGAGCACTCGATGGATACAGGGCACAAATTTGACTTCGAGACCAAGATATTGGGTCGGAATAAAGGATATTTCGCACGATTGGTAAAGGAGGCCATTGAAATCCACAGAAACCCTGAAAACATTAATAGGGATGATGGATTACGATTAAAAACGTCATGGCTTCCGGCACTATCAGCAAAATCTAATATTCGAGCCAGTATCTCCGGTCGTAAAGTGTGGGGATCTATAATACTATAAGAAATGTCGCATGGTCACCGCATGTATAAGTGATGCGATGTGGTATTTTGCTGTTGTTGGTGTTGTATGGAAACAGTTTTAGTGGGCATTATTCTTCACGGAAATTACTAAAATGGTCACTAATGGTGATCATTTATGTGTCGGTTTAGGCTTGTCTTGTAAGCCGCTGCCAAACAGTAATAGTGATGCATTGCAGCTAAAATCACGTCTATTAAATGTGTCCGATGACAAATGTGCTAATTTTCACATCGGCGAGAGGAAAAATTAATGCCGACATTTTTTTCGGTGCCGCGGGCGAAATTTTTTAGAAAAACCGTCCGTAAAGTACGAGCGATAAGTCTGGCCAGCGGATTTAAAAAAAACATACGACAATAATATGAACGTTTTAATGTTAATATAATACGCTATTTGGTTTTTAATACGAACTGGCACTCCGTATTAATTCTGTGGTAAGATGGCAAGATGGTAAGGTGGGTCCCAGGTTCGAATCCTGGGTCTGGCAAGTACACAATATATTGTTTTTCAATTTGTGTAGAGTCAAAGTATGGACTTAATAGGTTGAGCAAGTAGCTAACACCCATTTCTCGTAAAAACAAAAAACCTCCACTCTGTGGAGGCCCATTATTATGATTTTATTAGGATCGGATATGGTCAATTTATATACAAGATGGCAAAACATGATATGTTCATTTTTTCGGCAAATTATCCCGGCCCGTAGCAATGAGGTCTACAATATATCAAAATATGGTATTAATAGGTCTTATAAGTTGGGAGAAATAAGTTCAATCATTATGTGATTAATTTTATTGTTAATTGTTTGAATATTTTTCGAAGTTTAAAATTGCTCTCCTGAACAAGTATTTAGTAAAACGGACATATTATCATATTTTGCCAACTTACTACATAATTATTACACCGTCCTGACACCTGATGATTACGTGTAATAATAATAATATTTTTTGATGTACTTGTCTTAACATTTGTTCTGAAAATTTTCTGAAAAATTTGTCAAAACAGTTCCAGCATCTATATCAGTAGTTACATCGAAGAGGGTTATTGGCGAATTTCTCTGTGGAGTGATTGCAGAGAAACAATAACAAAATTTCGAACGGCCAACGCCGTGCGTACGCTAGAGTAAAAGCAAATAATGTCAGACTAAAAGTTTCGTTAAGGTTGTACCTTAGTTGAGGCACGGTCTAAATAGATCGTGGCTAGGCGATGCGCGGACTGCGGGTCGCGGGTGCAAATGACGCATGCCAAACGAAATATAATTTGTCATATAAATCCAACATACGTTCATTTTATCTTCCGTTTATTGTTCTATTAGTAACAATAATAATATATTCATTGACATGTTTTCTTTTTAAAGTAAATGGGTAACGTTTTTAGTCATCTTTACACGATTTAAGAATTAACACGCCCGTCGCCATCACGAAACAAAGTGACGTGTTTCAAGCTCGGCGTTCTCTCTCAGAATGCGAGTGAGTTCAAAATTTTGTCGCGCCTATCGTTGAAAATTATTTGCCGTTTCACTGATGAATCACCTTAAGTCCACTCTGTAGAGGCGTATATGATCATCTTGGGATCATGGTAAAAAAAAATTACTAGTACAATATAAATGTCAATGCTTCTATACTATTAAAAATAATAATAATCAAAATATTATGGAATAATAAAGTTAAAGAGAATCGTTGTTAAATACGTTTATATAAAATTCTATAAGTATTACAGTCTTAAAAATCGTAATATTTTGAAAAAAATTAAAAGCGGTTTTGTGAAAAAATATGTAAGTATATAATATAATATGCTTAGTTTGCTAATTATTTTATTTTTCTCATTTTTCAGGTAATCGGACACTTTCATATGGAAATAGGAAAAGGAGATGAGAATAACTGGGTAAGAACGTCTCCTATTTATTAAAACTTTATTTATATTAAATATTAAGGTTACTTATATATTTTTCATTAACACTTCCGTCAACACAAGTATAAAATTTAAAAAAATATGTAACTTGTATTTGGCATTGTAATAAATTTTAAATAAGTATCTATGAAATTGAAAGCAATAAATTTTACTCAAATTTATGTATTTTTATTTATCGATGGTAATATTAAATTTATCAATAAACCTACCAATGTATTAATCAGGGGACACATAATTAATGGGAACTGGAATATCTAACGAGTATCAAGTAACAGGCAACCGACCTCGAGTGGGGAAGAATATGAGATAAACTTAAACACGTGTCAAGAATACGTCATTCTAAACTTGTTCTTCGTTCTGACAGCTTCTATCGGTTTATATTGGTGTATTTTAAGGTTGCAGCACACACTATTTCACGTCTATAATGTGTGTGTTCATTTTGGTACGACACTCACACATTCAAAGCCCTTATTCAAAATGTAGTGTATTGGAGTCTAGCCTATCTGAACTTTATTTATTAATCTGTTCTGTGGTATTATTGCATAATTGAATCTTGTTATCATTATGAATTGAACACACTAATGCATTTAATTATAGATCGAGCGATATATCTAAAAAGGTTATAAGTAAATGAAAAGTACTTTAAGAATAGGTATATATAAATAAGCCTCTGATTTTTGAAAAGTGTTCATTACACAATATATAGTTGAGGAAACTTTCCCATAAAAATCTCAATCTACAAATACATAACACCAATTTTATTGATGGGACAAGTTGCAAAGTTTTTTACCTTCATTCTATATTTTTTGATATTTTATCATCCCAGTTCTAAGTTATTAGTTTTGAGTCTATCGATATTTAACATTAAATTGATTAGATAGGTATGCATGCGATGTTGGTATTAGGAAAATTCCGGAAACAGTTGAATTAAAATATAATACTGCACTGCGTAATGACTACAGACAAAATATTATGTCATATATGAAAACTGATGGCAATAACTGAAAAAAAATATCTTTTATCTTGTGATAACTGAAGTGACGATTTGTTGATGATGTTATCTATTGTATAAGTAGGTACTTTTCTATCATGGGTTGGTTCATTAAGAAATTAAGATTAAGTATCAAACCCAGCTCCTTTCGGTAAGATTATTACAATAATAAAATATCGTAATATAAGAATATGTAGGTATAGGGATTGTAATACCGAATAAAAATGTCAATGCCGGTTTTTCGGTATTATTGAATACCGGTATTTCTTAAACATTAAAAAAACAGAAGTATGTGCTTATCAATAAACATAGCTATTAAAATCTTTTAAAAATATTATTTTATAACAAAAACCTACATACCTACATTTATTATGTTGACATTTAAAAATATGTATTGATCATAATTGTAGAATTAGTGATTTTTTACAAATAATTTTAATATACCTATTGATAATTTTAACTAAAGCCCTCAAAAATTCATCAAGTGAAAATAAGTCCCGGCTGCAGGAAAAGCATCAATAATTATAGAATAATTAAACATTTTTGTCACGGATGTTTTCTATTTCGAAATAATATTATGATAATTCATCGCGACAATTACTTATAGATAGATATAAATATATTTGATGAAATTTGTTTTATTATTTTTTCACCTCTGTTGGATTCACTCAACATATTTGCATTTTAGCAGCATATGACTTATAATTCATTTTCAAAAACGAAAACGAGTGTGCTTTCTTAATACCTAAAATTCCAGTATTTTCGATTTTTAAAACTGGTATTTCGGTATTGATAAATACTTTAATACCGGTATTGCAATCCCTATGTAGGTATAATGTATTTTAGGTCATTCCATTTCGCTAAGCCCACTTATATCTAAAGATGTTACCAAAATAATGTGTTTCATTTTTTTATATTTAGTCTGACAATCTCATAATACAAGTACATGGAAGTAACTGACGATGTAACTAGTAACCTGAACATGTGAAAAACAAACGGGCTACTTTCCAACATAATTGAGTTTTACATATTACAATAATTTGTACTATTACTACGAAAGGTAATTTTACATAAAGAAAAAATAATGTTACCTACTTAAAACTATCTCATATATTTTTAAGATATAGGTACCTACATCTTTAGCAAGTAAAGATACGCTATTTTATACAATATTACAAACTCTAGTAAGTATGTGTATTACAATTTATTATAGATGGATTATAGATAAAATCAGATTATAGATGAAAGACAGAAATACTTAAATTACTGTTTTATTTAAAACGTATAATTTTATTACGTTGTAAGCCCACGGTGGCTGAGTAGCTTACGCATCGGTTTATAATCAATATTATAGTCCCAGGCTCGAATCCTGGGTCTGGCAAATAGACATATTATTTTTAAATTTGTGCTTGAAGTCAGAGTAAGGAACTAACAAGTTGAGCACGCGGCTAACATTCATTTCTCATAAAAAAATCTGTTAGGTACCTAATACAAACCTCCACTTTGTGAAGGCCCATTATTGGGATCTTATTAGGATCGAACATAGTCAAAATTAGGAAGAATGATATTTAGTTTGATATGAATGAGTGGATTAAGTATATATGGGTAGTGGCCATTTTATTTTTGCCCCTCACTTATTAAAACATGAAAATTACTAGCAAATGAGTATTTTTAGGGTTACCAGGCACAACCGTAATTGCGTATTGGTAAATTTTAATAATCATTCACTTTTACTCACTTTTGGTTACTAAGTTCACGGATCTGATCCCAGGCAGGTAGATATCTATCTGCCTACGTTTATTCTGTATCTCGGTTGGTTGTTGGATGGTATAAAAATATTTGAGAACTACTTATCGTCTCATGAGTTAAGTTTGTTATAATGTAGTAAACAAGAAAACCACGTAGGTGTGAGAACCGTCAACAAAATCAATATTCGAGAAAATATTTTCGTCATTTTTTTGCTGAAGTTAATTTAAATAGATGAGAGAAAAACTATCGTTTATATACAAAACTATTTACCGTTACCTACAATCAGTAAACCTAATAAAATGTCATTGCTCTTAAAACAACTGAATTAGGTATAAAAAAACTGTTCTAAATTTAAAAAAATCTAAATTATTAGTGCTGTAGGTAAAAATATACACACATTAAAAAAACCTACACCCAATCCTCTTTTTGCACGGCACGAAATAACACAGTTTAAAAAAGTACCGATTATTTTTTATTTACTCGTATTTCTCTATTCTAAATTTAATTTAAATCGAAAAATATGTATTATTATTTATATATAATTATTTTTATGTATAAATAATAAATAAATTAGATTTATTTTTGAGTTCAAGAATTTCATATTTTCAGTTGATTTCATACCATTTTCGTATGGTCATCATATCTTTTTTTACACTGTTTTGTTTTGCACGGTAGGTAGTCTTTGGTACGTACGAGCATATCCCTGGACATTCCTTAAACATTGTAGATAATCTATTTATATAATTTTGAAGCCTTATTATCCTTTATATTTATTTTAAACATTTAATGACTGCATGAAGTATTTTTATTACATAAAATAGTATTCTTTTAAACCTCTCGCTCTAATGTTTTAGAATACAGTTATATTTCAGTACATCCATGTGCAGTGGTGTTAAGATTTTTTACATTTATTAATTCTTAAACGCATTTACAAAACCATTAGTAAAATTAATGTTGACATTATATAGTGATATATATTAATATTCCTTGATTTAAAACACAAAAACAGGATAGTTAATAATAACTCAATTTGATAAGCATTTCATGTAGGACCTGCTAGTTTAAATTATCGCAATTTAGTATGAGACTCGTAGCTTAATTGGTTAAAGCATATTGGCGCGATACCAGTGGATATACGGGTTCAAATCCCGTCGAGCACCGTATTTTTTTCAAATATATATATCTGAGGTATTTACAAGTTATGTATGTTCAATAATATATGGAATGTTACATTCTCAAATCTTGTGAATTATTCGTTGTTGAATAAAAGTTTTATTTAAAAAATATATACTTATTATTACGGTTAGTGCTAACCGGTGCGAGGCATTGGTGACTACTCACTACTCTAGGATATAATATATTAAACAAGTAGTTATAGGTATTCAATGCACATACTCTGCAACAACGGTGGGTACATAACAACATTAAAGTCAGTTTTTTGTGTCTTGGAGCTAAATAAATACCTGCAAATGGTATTAGAAGAAAACGTGTTTTGACGAGAAGACCGTTAAAAAATTTAACTGCCTGCTTTACGATTGTCTACCCCATAAGTGTCACGCTTAAATCAATCAAATGGACTTACGGCGCTGGACATGCGACTATTAATACCATGGAATAACAAAAAGATACCAAAGAAATTGTTTGACGGGATTGTGAAGCTATTTGATAGTTCTGAGTGTGGTGGTTATAATATGCAGAACTGGAAATTGGACCAGAACACAATCTTGGAATACCTACCTTACTTATTTTGTAATCGCTACAAATTCAGTCGCTCCATCTAGAAAACGGTTACATGTAAGTTGTACGTATGCAGTTCATCGTGGGACACTTATTCGTGCGCCGCAGTACGTGAAACATGAGTTCATATAACATTTTATCAAATGACGAGTTCTTCGTTGAACATTTCACAGTGGAATACATTTGTACGTATCTTACAAAATGCGGCGATAGTTTGCAAATGGTACTGTTCCAATTAGATTAACCCTAACCTAACCTAACCTATTAAAGACATCTTATAAAATTCGCCACATGTTGTAGCATACGTACAAATATACTCCATGGTGAAATGTTCAACGAAGAACTCGTCATTTGATTAAATGTTACACGAACTCATGTTTCACGTACTGCGGCGCACGAATAAGTGTCCTGCGGTGAACTGTTTACGTACAAATTTCCGGATACGCTAGAAAACACACTCCTTCTCTCAAATTACATACATAAACCATGATTCATGTGCTATAGGAGTGCTCCGCAACCGGTGTGCCGTGAGACGGTGCTAGGTGTGCCGCAGTGCATTGCTTCCAAACAAAAAATCGCAAATAATTTTGTATATTATACAATAATGACGTAATAGCCAAATTTTCGTGCGTGGCTGGTAATATATTTGAGCACATGCATGAACTTAATAAAACAATGCAAGGTCAGAATAAAAACACATTGGCATGGTCTGATAAATTAGAAGGATTCAAAAATAAACACGAACTTTGGCAGAAGGAGCTAAGACAAGGATCTCTACAAATATACTAAAGGACCTACCATACCACATTGAAAACAAGCAATTAATTATGTTGGATCTGGCTTAAAAACATTTAACTTTGCTGTAAAAGAAATTTCATCATTATTTTCATACAATCAATACGACTGGTTTCGAAACCCTTTTGCAACCAATGCCGAAAATTTTATAGAAGCGCTTTCCCTATAAATTCGAGAGGAATTTGTTGAATGAAGAACGACGGGACGCTATTTTTTGGATTTCGGTTAATAAAGAATATCCTCGGATTTCCGACAAGGCTATCGCAGTTCAGCTCCCATTTTCTACGACATATCTAGGTGAAGAAAGTTTTTCAACGCAAGTTATAATTAAAATGATAAGCAGTCGTGCTTGAGGGGTCTGACCCTCTTTCAAATATCAAGCAAAAATATTTAAAAAAAAAAAAAAAAAAACGTTCATTGAAACAAGCTCAGGTATCACATTAATTAGTTATTATATTGATAATACAAATACATTGAAATAATTATGTACATTTAGTTCTTCCTAGTGTGTGAGATAAACACAAATTACAAATTTGCTCGAATGGTAAAAAATGGTATTAATATTTTTAAATATACGATTGTGGGATGCTATTTTTTATTATTGTGTTAATACTCGACTACCAATTATTCTTAGCCCGACAGCTAACTATAACTAACCATAATTCAAGTGGATGTACTGATAGATACAAAAAATCACTAAACGTACAATTAATTTTACCTCAACCCCATCTACAAAACGCTACTTTAGGGTATTACACTGTCTTTAACCTTGGCGATAGGTAGGGGGCCCCGCTTTAGGATGTGGGTCCATGTTTTGGTGTATTAGTGGTGTGCCGCGGAATTCTCGGGAGACTTTTGGTGTGCCGTGGGTGAGAAAACGTTGCGGAGCACTGTGCTATTATACAGTGGTGAAGGTACAATTAGTACAATAAAGCGTGCCGACTGTACTCAATATTGAATGCAGGCTATATTTACGCGACAAACTTTAATGTACTTACATTAGTATCATACATATATGTATCTATTGAAAATAACATATTCTTTAACACGTGTTAAAGTTTATCCCATATTCTTCCATTCGACATCAGCTGTAATCTGTTATATCACACCCAGTAAGATAATAAGTCAGTTCCCATTAATTCAGTGTAAATTCCCTGGTATAAACTATTGATTAAATGCTTGACATACGAATAATCTGTACTACCATGCTTCAAACATAAAGTATTGCACAAAAATACACATCATGACACCGTTCTCTACTTTTGTTTTTCTTTGATATGCACGGACCACTATAAGAGCTGGTTTCTATATAACATTATTTATATATTTCTGATGATGTAGCTAGATGATTGTTATATTATATTGTTCCTATATAGATTATTTAACATACATAATTTGAAAACATCTCATGTATATTCCCGCTAGAATAAATCTTTTTTGTTGATCCGATGTGCTTTTTCAATTAGCTACGGGCATTCTAGTTCATTAGAATGAATTTAACTAATTGTTCTTACATGGAATAATACTAAACTTATCAAATTGTGTTAATACATTCGTTGAATAAAATAAATAGTTTATACTTATAGATTATAATATATTGATTTATGCTATAAAAATCGGGAGATATATACTTCTGGACTCGAGATACAAGAAAACTTCAACATTTTCAATCGAAATGAAACAATTAAATAATTCTGTTATATCATTCGTCTATTATTTAGCAATGCATATAATAAAATGTATTACGGCATAACCAGATACACATTTTCATTAAAATTGTAAGTGTTTTAAACGAAATAAGTAATTTCGTATTTGCCTCCATTCGCAAATTTTAGTTATTTTGTATTTTCCTTCTCGGTTCGAGATATTTATTATATTAGATTTATTGTATCTACTCACGTTTGGAGGATACATACTGTTATATTAAGGCTTAAAGTACCTACTTTACGGGAATGGCAGCAAATTGGCCACAATCTCTAATCGAGTTGTATGTAATTGACAACCGGCACTTTATTTTAAAACAAACACATTTATTTCGGTACCTACTAATTAATTACACATTTGATAAACCGCATTCATAATATTACTTGTTTTTTTATTTTTATTTTATTTATTTAAGAAGACATAACATTGTGGACATAACAAATCTAAATTCAAGACGTACACAACATGAGATTTACATTATAACAAATATTACCCTCTTAAGAGAGAAGAAGAGAATATATAAAATAATAATAATAATAACAAAAAAATAAAATCAAAACATACTTAAGTACAATTTTTATAGGTAGGTAAAGAAAAAGAAAATTTTGAAAACAAAATACATACAATTTTATACAGAAAAATAAAATTTCAAAAACAAAATCAAAGCACATCCTTGAAACTATGTCTTTAGGGAGCGCATTCACCAATCTTGCACTAAATGCACTAATGGTGCTTGATAGGCTTGACATGAGGAAACGGTTCCGATCCAGAATAAATCATGGCTGCGACCACGTAGGTAATTGACAGGCGCATGTAAAAGAATTATCGAAAGGAA
Source organism: Rhyacophila brunnea (assembly GCF_057557595.1). Classification (NCBI taxonomy): domain Eukaryota; kingdom Metazoa; phylum Arthropoda; class Insecta; order Trichoptera; family Rhyacophilidae; genus Rhyacophila; species Rhyacophila brunnea. The sequence continues at coordinate 62,047,647 of NW_028232751.1, forward strand.
AATAGTTATAGGTATGTCTTAAAATAAAGACACCGAAGAAATTTCTTCTGGACGCGTTCTAAAATAAGCTTATAGAAAACCTTATAAGGACACCAGATAATCGACCCATATTCAAGAATGCTACGCACTAATGAGACGTAGAGTGTACGTAATACATTTGGATTCTTGAATGGTTTGGATTGTCGCATGATGAATCCTAGAAGCTTACTCGCACGTAGAGCCGTAGAAGTTATATGCGAGTGAAAAGATAACGAAGAATCAAAAATTATCTTAAGATTTTTCGCCTCAGATTGACGCTTTAATGAATGTTACAATGCACTATAAAAAAACGCAACCAATTATAAATACTGTTTTTTTTTTTTTTTAGAATTATTAATAACCATGTCCTTGCTTTTTCGTACAAGGTGGTTGTTAGTAATTTTGAACAATCACAAATACCCAGGCTTTGAGAAAAACACATAAATGTTTTTGTCATGACCGGGAATCGAACCCAGAATTCTCGGGTGGAAGGCCAGCGCCTTACCCACTGCACCACGAGAGCCGCCCATAAATACTGATATATTAATACACCCACGGTGGCCGCGTGGCTTAAGCGTTGGTCCTATCACGCCGTGGGTCTCGGGTTCGAATCCTGGGTCTGGCAAGTACATATATTGTTTTTCAATTTGTGTTTGAGTAGGCGTATAGACTTAATAGGTTGAGCAAGTGGCTGACATCCATTTCTCGTAAAAAAAAAAAAAAAATCTGTTAATACAAACTTCTACTCTGTGGAGGCTCATATGATCCTATTAGGATCGGACATGGTCGAAAAAAAAACAATACGTTATCAGTACAGCTAGCAGGCGAACCATTATTTTTGAAGTTATACTTATTTTAGGCGCGTTTGGAAAATCAGATCAGAGTGTATTTTTGGCGTGTGACATGTTACACATAATTTATTTTTTCACGCGAAAAAAATCGCACTCGATTGGATTCGAACCACCGATTGTTCGATTACCAGCCGAACGCATTGCCTTTACGCCAAAGTATGATAATGTAATTGTGACGATTATACAGTATAATATTATCATATCATAGCCGACCATAGTCACCAGAGAATAAAGAGTATGGATTATTTTGCTTGTTGAAAAATATTCTTTCGCATTGTCAATTGTACCTACTCCTTTTTATATGTGATTAACTATCAAAACTAAGCTTAATATTTTTAAGTGTGATAAGTACGTTACTTTTGTTTGGTTTAGTTTATGTGAAAACTATTTTCTAACTGTTTGAATATTTTTGGTTGATGTGAATTTTGACTAACGCGGTGTGCGATTATTTTATTTTGTTACGCCAAAGAAGTATAACTTCTAACGCGCGTACATAATTACACTCACCGATTTTCTTTTCATGAAAATCTATTCTCGATAGTCGTATTTCCCATTCATTAGATTCAATAGTGCATGGATTGCCTACCCCTACGAGATGATAATGAATACATCCCTCACCTGCCCCCACGTGTCCAATTAATGATAAAAAGTCTTTGGGAGTAAATTAATAAGATATAAGAATAATATTCTAATTATTATCTTGTTCTCATGGCACACATTTGAACACTTGTCCGTATTGCTTTAATATTGTGCAAGCTCAAAATATGAAAAAGAAACAGGTTTGTTTTTTTTCTAAAAGTCTGCAATGTATAACGTAATTTTGAAAACCAGTATTCGCATCACCTACCTATGATAGATCTGAGTTATTTATTGACGTGAAAAAAGATCTATGACTGCACATTGTTGTAAAATGAGAAACTTATATCTCGTCGCGTTATATTGATACAAAATAATTACAAGATTGATAAAAAGAACTTTTTATATACCTACCACGTTTTTAAATTTTCTGTTGAATCATATAAACTTGACAATTCTATGTATTAATAAATACTTTTTTTTGTACTTGATAGAAATACTGAAGAAATATATAGGTAATACTGAAATGTCATTTTGACATTTCATATTAATTGATTTCCATAGTAACGCACGTATATATCAATAATTTAGTTGCCAGGACCCCCTTAGCAATCAATAATAGTATTTTACTTTTTACGAATTTTTTCCGAAATAACTTTCCATACAAAACAGAATTAACTGAAAATGAATTCAATTCTGCATAAAGATGGCTAAAAGTATTAAAATAATGCGTTGTCATCGTGTTCTGATATATTCTAAAAGTTTCAAATGTTTAGATAGTCGGGAAGTTAATTAAAAATCTTCAATCGTCCAATATAAATCTTGGACAAACAAGAAAAACATTGTACTGGACAAACAAGAATACGAGCTAATAAAAACGTGGTAAATGATTGACTATTATAAGGAAATGGTAAAATAAAAATAGTGGTCATGACGACGGGATAATAAACTATTGAAGTCGAAACTAGGAGCACCTAGCGGTAGAATACGAAGCTAGTAATTTTCCGACTAACTTTCTTCAAGGCATGCTCACCTTTCATTCTCTTGAAGTTCGTAAGTCACTTCTATTCTTAAAGCATTTTCCCTGCTCTCACGTGGTATAGTTTCCCATCCCAATATTCTGGAAAATTTGAATTTTTATGCACCCGTTAATAATTACATGCATGGTCGCAGCAGCCATGATCTATTTTGGGTGAAATCTGTTTCCTCATGTTAGGCTCACCAGGCACCAATAGCGGGGGCTATGCGGCTAGTCAATGTACTCCCTAGAGATGTAGACATTTTAGTAGTGCATTATGTATTCTGTTTTGAAATTCCATTTTATTGTTTGATTTGTATTTTTTTTTTTTTGATTTTTTGTTGTTTGTTTATTTTATTTCTTTTCTATAAAATTATTTTTTGCTTTATTTGTTTCTCTAGTTGATGTAGGTAGTTTTTATTCTCAAAGTCATGTTGTGAACGTCTTGAATTAATAATTTGTTATGTGCTCAATATATCTTTTATCGATTTATCAATATCGCAGCAAACGAATTTTGAAAATAGCCTATATACTGGATTATTTGGTAGTTTGGGCTAGTTTAGGTTAGGTAAGGTTAGGTTAGCTAACAAATAATCCAGTATATCGGCTATTTTCAAAATGTGTTGTATCCGCTGTATCCAGGATAACCGACTAGTACCCTTTTTTGAATACATAAATCGTACAAGTCAGTTATCCTGGATACAGCGGCAAACACATTTTGAAAATAATACTGGATTATTTGTTAGGATAACCCAGTGGCGAAGGGTGGAGGTAGGCTGTTAAGATCCGCCATAAATAGTGCACATTAAACTTTTTCAGACATACGTATATGTTTTCATTGAAATAAGACTACAATTTACAGAAAGTGTTGGTTAGTTTTTAAAATTCAATTAAACCCTGAGAAACCAAGCCATAATAGATAATAGTCAAAAAATACATGTCTATCTATAAAATATTTAAAATTATGCAATTAAATCATACATAACTTTGAATATTTTATAGATAGAATAATATTTTTTATTTATTATAGTTTGGTTCAGGCAGGGCTTAATGAATTTAAAAAAATGAACCAACAATATGTGTAATATGTATCTTTAATCCAACGAAAACAAATAACTATGAATGAAAAAGTGTGCACGATTTTGTCGTATCGCCCAAATTAGGCCAAAACTATTATGGTTTCGTTTAGGCAGGGTTTAATTGATTTTTAAAAACTAACTAACACCATCTGTAAATTGTAGTCTTAGTTCAATAAAAACAAATACATATGACTAACAAAGTTTAGTGTGCACTATTTATAGCGAATCTTAACAGCCTACCTCCACCCTTCGCCACTGGGATAACCTAACCTAACCTAAACTAACAAATAATCCAGTATATCGGCTATTTTCAAAATGTGTTTGCCGCTGTATCCAGGATAAACATATAGAACCAAATAAATATACAATTATTATTGGGGCTACTATTTGCAAACACGGCTCATTCCCAAAAACATAATTTGCGGAAAAATTCAATAAACTGTTTTACAGACTAATTTGTTTTATTTCTTAGTTAAAATTTTGTAGTGTAGTATATTTAAAATATAAAACAAAGTAACACTTATTCAATTCAATATTAATAAATAATCTATTTACATTTAATGTTTGTATCAAGCTGTTTTTTAAAGTGACAGTTTGGTGATTAGATTGATAATTAATGTCACATTCGGCATATTTAATTTGAATTGTCTATACTCTATATTCTACACCAGGGTTTCGCAAACATTTTCTGCAATGGAACACTTCGCAGACCCGGAAATTTTAACGGAACACTTAGCTTATTTTTTAGATTCATTCCTACTAGTTAAAATTTTAAAAAAAAATGTTATTAAAACACATTATTTATTTAGTATTTACATATTTTTAAATATACGACTATAAATATAATATAAACATAAAAATATCAATAAATAAAGCACTTACTTTGATAATTTTGAGTCCTTGAATTACAAGAAAGAAACGACTTATACAGAATTAATTAACAAATTAATCAAAATTCTTAAGAATATAAAGTGGCAAAAAGTGGGTACCGAGGTTATCGTCGCTATTGAGGTATGTCGTAATATTCCTGCGGTCATTTACGCTATCCTATTACAGTTATTTGATTTAAATGTGATCTTTTTTTATTATCTACAATGTAGTCGGCCCTATTGGCTAACCACATCCACAGATTAGCGAAGACGGTGGGCCTTCCTTACCTAATAGCATCCAACCTCATACGGTCGATGAAAAAAATTGTTTACTAATTTGATAATCGAACTACATTTCGCATACTTGAGTACAAATTGTACACTACCGCCATCTGTCGCAAAAATGTGTAAACAAATAATAATAATTAAGTTCTCAATACTTTTCACAGATTGTACTGTTTTTTTATTTTATAATTAGTTTTATACTATAACATAATATTATACACCAGGGTTTCCCAAAATTTTTCTGCAATGGAACACTTCGCAAGTCCGAAAATTTTAACGGAACACTTAGCTTATTTTTTAGATTGATTCCTACTACTTAGTGAAAATTTAAAAAAAAATGTTATTAAAACACATTATTTATTTAGTAATTACATATTTTTAAGCATACAACTATAATATAATATAAACATATGAATAAATAATGCACTTAGGTAATGGCTTTGAGTCCTTGAATTGCATATCTTCTTGATATCAGGCACAATATTGGTACGTTGCATTCTAATATCTGGTGTGGCGTCGAGCCTGTTCCTATACTTTGACTTCGTTGCAGCATAAATAGGTAGAAAATCCCGCTTCGGATAAATTGGTAGTATAAACCGGAAGTAAAACAATCATGCCCCCCCTGAAGCGGGCCCTCAGGCTAGGATCTTTGGCGGGCCCCCTACCTATCTCTAATGTTAAAGGCAGTGTGACACATCACATTAACAATTTTCAAATTTTCTTACAGCTCAAATTAAGGGCCCTTATTCAGTGTATTATTAAATATTTTTTTCTATTTTTAATACATCTACTTTCATCGTGGAGTTGTCGAGTATCAATACACAATAATCAAAAATTACATCGTTCAATTATATATTTTTTTAAATTATCAAATGTTAATTTATGAAGTATAATAGCGCCACAGGCGACTTTTTTTAAACTCTTAAAGCAAATTTGTGATGTGTGTTTATCTCACTTATCTGATCAACCCGCCACGCCAGGCCCACCCAGGCTAAAACCCTGTCAGCCCTCCCCCTTGTAGGAGCCATGAAAACAATAATAGCTTGTTTTGAAAAATGGAGGTACTCTTATACAAATGTACCTATTCCGAACCCAGGAATCGTCCTTACTAGTTTTCAGAAAATATTGCAAAAGTGTATAAAACCTTTCCAAATTGTCGCGGAACACCTATTCAGGTTCGGCGGAACATAGTTTGGGAAACCCTGGTCTACACAAATAGCAAATATACGTTGTTTATCTAAATGTCTTGACAATCTCTGCTTATTTTTTCTGAATCCTTGAACTTGTCCAACACGTGATTGATTTTTGATCAATAAATATATTTGAACAAGATTGTCAATCTTTCCGTTAGATATATCCATTTTTATTAATCAATCAATCGAGTACGTAATAGTAACTGCTTACATTTTAGAATCTAGATTATCTAGATGCTCCGTATAAGTATTTTAGTGTTTTTATGAGAACCTGTGGAAACTATTTTACACATACGATCAATTTACAGATAGTGCTCAAAGGTTAGGGTTGTGCTAAATATTATATTCATTTAGTTGTCGTATTAATTTTACCATTATTATTATGATGATATATATATTATAGACGATACGAAGGAAGACCACATAAGAAAATCATGAATTGAGGAGGTAGATAATACGCAATGTAATATGGTTACGTGTAAATTGTACGTAAAACATTTTACCGTGTCACAGTTCGCCGTGAGCTTTCTATCGAAAAGAGATCACCATATAGTATACTATACGGTCTCCAATGTTATTAGATTCAATATGAACATTTATTCAATTTTCATAGCTGATTTTGACATAATTCATGAATTCAAGAATGAAAACTTAACCTAACAAATAATCCAGAATATCGGCTATTTAAAAAAAAAAAATATGCTGCTGGCTTGCTGTAAAGTGTAAACCGACAATAACCGTGTCTTATCAAAGAGGTTGGACGGTCTTTTAATATAAGGCCTTATATTTCCGATACAACATTTCACCGTAAAGTGTAATACGGCGAACTGCATACGTACCTACAAGTTTCCGGACACGATGTAACTAATATAGCTGGCCAAGTTATTGTAATGATAATAAGCTGGAATAACCGCTGGACAATAATTGTTGTAGTCATATATACTGGTACCCAAAATGGCACTAAACAACTAGTTACTGGTCCTCCCTAAAACCCGCTGAATCGACAAACTTATCAGATACCTAATCAAAATATTATAATCAAATGAGATGCAAATAACTGAAAGCTGATAATAGTCGAAAGAGCTAAATGAGACCTTTATTCAACATTGGATTGATCACGAATAGTAACAATAGTAATGATAATTATTGAGAGTAAAACGTAAATGGGAGTTTTAATCAAAAAACGCGCGATTAAATTTTAAATATTTTAATTATCATAAATCAGGCGTAATATTTGACTTTGAACATTAGTAGCATTTAAGTAATATGAAGGGGTTATCGCAAGACAATGATATGCCACATAATTATGAATTTGGTGATTTTGAATAAAACCAATTCCCAAGGCATACACTCACGTTTTACTTAAGACACTTTAAAAAAAATACACAGATGTCTCAATAATTACGAACAATGTGTAGTTCTTACAAATTCAGATTTTGCTATAAAAATGGTTATAATAATAATATATTATGCCATGCCAGTCAAAATTGATATTGGTCAGTCATCCACGCCTTAGGCTCCAAACAGAATAATTAGATGTGAGATATATCGAACATATTAATGAGGATAGTAATTTTTCCTGTTACAATAGTGAACGAACAAGAACATTAAATTGCTCATATCTCCAAACTATGTTTTTGTGGCATATCATTGTCTTGCAATAACCCCTTCATATATTCGTTGGGTCCAAATGGTTTATGGTGACATATTAAAGCAGGAAAATATAATTCTAAAACCTTCAGGACAGCAAAATGTCTCTATTTTACCTAAGCTTCTAAAATCGCTTTTTTAGTCCAAAAATGAGTTAGGAGGTAATGGTAAAAATACAATATGTATGAGGTTCGATTATGTAGAATGTAATCTTTTTATTATTATTCAGCTAGAAAGTCTCATCTTAGACTTATTTAGCTATGCATTTACATTTATAATAAAATACACTGTTATTATTACATTACAGTGTTATTATTAGAATTAATCGTGTACTGTCCAACAAGAATATTTAGGTACAAGCAGGAAGGCGCTGTCATCGACTTAATAGGAGGGGGCTTGTTAGTTTATAATGGAAGTGCGGTTAAAAATGGGAGGAGCTTGTTAGTTCACAGCTTTAACACGTAGCCAAGAAGAACTTGTTGGACAGTAGTATTAAAAATTAAATTTACAACAAATATATAGGTATATAATTTGTACTTGGCCTACAAGTATAAATTACACTCCCTCGGCAACACTTGGACACAGTAGAACGCGTTGAAATATTTTGGCAGTAAGTAGTTTACTTTGTTTACTTAGAATTTATATCTTCAAGAAGCCTCTGTTTCTGGACATCATACAGGGAATATTGCCAAACAACGTAATGACTGTCCTCATTCTCCCTTCCGTACTGACACCTAGGGTCATTGTCATTTATTATACCCAAGTGAGCCAGGGATGCTGCAAAACTATTTTTCGCAGTAGTGAAATATATATGACGAAACAAATAAAATTCGTCTTCCAAATTACTATAGGTACTAAAAAATTAAAAATTATCACTGTTATGCTCTTTTGGCTTAAAATTTCATATCACAAAATGATTCTACCTAATATAAATTATTATAATAATATTAATTTCTTGTGGTAGATTTAATAAAATGGTAAATTATATTATCAATTTGTGAAAATAAATTCAAAGGTTCTTGTCGGTTTACAGGAAGCCAGCGGCAAACAAATTTTAAAAATAGCCGATATGCTGAATAATATTTGTTAGGTTAGGTTAAGTTAGGTTTTCATTCTTGAATTCATGATTTTGGCCAAAATCGGCTATGAAAATTGGTGCGGTTCCCGCCTGGCTTCCTGTAACCCGACTTGTACCAATTCCAATTATAAAGTAAATAGGTACCAACTCAAATAAGAAATATAGATATTATTTACCACTATGGCCATGTTGTATTTGCACGCCCTGCAATCAATGCGTTTGCACGTGTCTGTGTGTAAATAAATAAATTGAAGCCCGTAATCCATTATGTGCTGAACTCGCTCGAAGAGGCTCGACGACGCGTCTCGAATACTAGGCCAATAACAACTTCCTAGTCGAGAGCTCACTTTACTTTTAAATGCTGTTTACTTGCACTAGAGAACTTCTTGATCTCAGTGTTAACCATTATGGGTAGGAAGCGCACGAGCCTGCGCATGGAATTTTCGTAAAGGACGATTTCCTGAAACCATCAGGTCGACTCAACGAAACTCAACTCGACGAAATGACAGAACAGCAGGCAGGCACACCCAAAAAATTATTTTTGGGAGGTCCATTTCTAAAAAATATACTATTATTTATTTTAGCGCAGCAGGAGGAGGCGGGGTTAATAAAATCTAGCATGCGCTTCACACGTTGAGTCTAACGATAAATACCTGGACTACAACTATAACTAAGAATGTTCACCAAAAAAATATTGCGAGCTGTCGCATCCGTATTTATTAGGATCGTTAGCGTTCTTTTGTGTCGTCCGTGCTGTTTTGTCTTTTGGACGTGTCGCATAAGAATATTCGAGTAAATATTAGATGCCCCGGATGTTTGCACCAATTCATAAGTGCCACGGATATTTCAGTTTACCAGTGGCCATAGTCGTAGAATGCTGAGAGGATTGAGGGCAACCCGTTGAGAAGGCTGATCCTTACTTGGGTCACGTTCCAGTCATAAGGTCTTGACACACCTGACGAAAAATAAATAATATTCTATTATACTTGACAATTATTTGTAATTCTTTTTTAATCTAGGGGGGGTCCGTTCCCTAACCCACCCCTGTGTACGCGCCAGCAGAACAGCATTAAAGTCAAACAGAGTTTTTAAATGATTAGATCATTGTCGATGCAGTAATAATTATAACATACTTTAAAAATAAAATAAAATTTATTTAGTCATAATTATTTGTATTTATATTTCATCACCATGTTAGATCCTAAGAGGATCACTTGAGCCCATACAGAGTTAAGGTTGTTTTAAGGCAGCTGATGTTATTTTTATGACGAATTTATATTATTCACTTGTTCGGCATATTAGGTCCATACTTTTTGTCCAAGCACACATTGAAAAACAATTGAATTTGCCAAACGGGACCCGCTACTTTATAAGCATATTTAAACGTTAACACGTTACTAAATAATAATACTTAAGAAATAAATCACATTTAGACAATACCCACTTATTCTCAACTAACGCAATATTCAAATTTCTTCACTCATTTTCCGCCTCCTAATAATGGGCTGCCCCTAAACAGCGCACACCTACCCCACGCTACGTCACTGTTTATTTTCATTGGTTGATTGTAAGTATTCATTAGTTTCAACGTAACTTTTACGTATGTATTTCGCCGTGAGGTGTTGTACTGAAATTAATTGATTAATTCTATTTTGTATGAAAAGTTATTTCGACACCATTATTGGTTGCTAGGGGTCTGGAGTCCTAGCAACTAAATTATTAATATATACGTGCGTTACTATGGAAATCAATATGACATGTTAAAATGACATTTCAGTATTATTTCTATCAAGTACAACTTTTTTTGATCGTTTAAGGAAGTCAAGTCAAGTTTATACCTATAATTCAACAGAAAATTTAAAAACGTTGTATATAAAAAGTTCTTTTTATCTTGTAGTAATTTGTTTTTATTTCATTTAATAGTTTTTCTGTAACATAGGACATCGATATTTGGGTTAGAATTAGTTTCTTCATTACCGTCCTTTATGATATGCAGCCCCTATGTAATGCATTGCCTGCGAACCCCCGCAGGACGTCACTGACTAACAGTTATCGTATAAGTAAATACGCCAACTTTATCCAATCGTGTAACTGTACGAGACACAATAAATACCGATAATAAAATAATAATTCCCTCTATTTAATTGTATTCAATAAATAAAACATTATTACATTGCTATGATACCGCTTAGAGCTTACTTATACATACGTGACTTAAATAATATATTACCTTACTTTTGATTATCATCGATACATTGACACAAACTTCTCTGCCATACAATGACTCGTTACACAGTGGATGTTCCTAATTTTCAACTAGAAGTTAAACTTCTTTTCACTCAGGTTGAAACATCTTCAAGCTCGAAACAGTCATAACTTGAGATAGGTATAATAGACAACAAAAAACATTCATATTATAACAGTTTTTTTTTTTTCGACCATGTCCGATCCTGATAGGATCATATGGGCCTCCACAGAGTGGAGGTTTGTATTGACAGATTTTGTTTTTTACGAAAAATGGATGTCAGCCACTTGCTCAATCGATTAGGTCCATACCCTGACACACACAAATTGAAAAACAATTTTTGTACTTGCCAGACCCAGGATTCGAACCTGGGACCCACGGCTTTGTAGTCCAACGCTTATGCCGCGCGGCCACCGTGGGCGTAACAGTATGCCACAAGTTAACAGTGCTCGAAATGGACCAAAACGCACCTGCTGCAGCTCCGATTCGTAAATTATTAAAAAAAAAAAAATTATTTTCCATATTTTTTTCTTAACAACGGGTTGGGAGAATGGTAAAAATAATATTTATGACATATAAAAATCTTTTATACTATTTTACCACAAAAAAAAATCAAAGCGATTTTTTAATATTGCTGTTCAATCTTTGACTTTTTTAGGGTCAACACCTAGATTGACAGTAGTTAGTATACATAGACTTTGAGAAAATCACATAAATATATTGTGATTTCACGGGAATAGAACCCGGAGCCCCGGGAAAAGCCTAGGGCCTTACGCACTGGGCTACGAGGGCTGCCAGTGTACAATAATAGGTGGTACCTCATAAATATATGTGCGACTGGGCTTAAGATAAATTCTAAACTCAGTCTGTGTTAGACAATGTTCAAAATGTAGTTATTGTTAAGTTTCGGTTTCTACTACATATTACCAACATGAACTGCATATATTATTTTCTAGGCGTTTTTTTTTTTTTTAATCTAGCTCTAGCTGTGGCTTATTTTCTTACTCACTTTGGCACATTTGTGTGGTAGTTAAAAACACTGATTCCACATCGCAACATGTCGTGATGACGCTCCACAAAATCGTTTTTTGTTGCTATCAAATTTAATCAAAAATAATAAAACCAAAGAATGATAATTCCTGCTCGCATCGCCGTCCATTGTTCTGGCAGGCGTCGAAAGTCACCGGAAAAAATTGAATACAACAGTCAAACTAATTTCATCTTTCAATTGCTATATTTTAACCTGTCGAAATAAACTTAAGACAGCTGTTTATATTTTATTACCCAGTATCAAATTACACTTTAACGTCTTTGCAATCGACCCCGGTGAGATGTGAATCTATATTTCTTACGAAATAAATAATAGAATGGTTTTTATTGTATATATTATAACTTATGTAATATCCTAATATATTATCATCATCATTCATCACCATGAATCAATCCACTGATGGATGAATACGTCTCTAAGCTCAATACTTCATTAATTTTAAAGAACTATCAATTTCAATTTTTTTTAGAAAATGAAGGGTGGATTACAAAAAGAACATAAATGTCAGAACTGAACCATTTTACATGAGAGCAAGAAACGTAATAGAATCTCTTCCCTGTGAATTATGAATAAAAGTTATACTTATTTTGTGGCGTTTGGTAGAGAGTGAAATTGAGAGCTGCGCGCGCACACCGTTATGAAAGTGCGCAACAGTATGAAGTTAGCTGCCAATGAGTCAGCTGTATACAAACGCAAGTTTGATATTAGAATTATTGTTCCGTTTCCTAAGCAACAAATTTATTATTGTCGGCCATTTGCAATTCCTTACGTAAACAGACGATTAAACGTCACAGTGACAGTTGTTACTTTAAAAATTAAAACAACGAGAAATAATTATATTATTTAGTAATATAAGTTTAAAGTGTATAGAAATAAACCAACGGCGCTCCAATAGGCGGCCCTTTTTCTTGAGTGTGTAATTTAACAAGATAATTATGAGCGTTCTTAGCGTAATTCAAAGTATCCATCAGAAAAATATGTAATACATAGATGTAATTTGACATAATTAATAATACTTATTATGTATTTGTAGAACCCTTTTTGTCAAATGATTTTTTTGGTGGAATTAAGAAACTTTAACACATTTTAACTCAAGTCGATTTTTGAAAAAACGATAAATGAGAGCATATTGACAACATTTTTTAAAACAAAATTACATATAAATCTCAAATATGAAAAAAACTGACATAGGTTGTTGTTTCTGTAATCCACCCTTCAAATATAATGGTTTTTATCGTTAAATATTATTTGGAGTTTTATGCTAGCCCAGTCGCACATTGAAAATCGTTTCGACTAGGATATAGTCATAAATCAAAGCTGGGTGCCATGTTTCAACTTCCTTCTGTCTTCATAGGCGAGGCCAAGGCCATGTCACGCGGCTAGCCGAAATTAACGAAAAATCAGGCCCTATACAAGTGCCGGTGCGACAGTTTGATATTATACCTGCGGCCCACGTCGGGCGAAATTTGTTGGTTGCGACACCAGCAGGCTGTTTCTACAAACTAAAATATCGCGGTATATTAAATTACACGTTTATTGTAAATAACAACCAAATCACATAGACATATTCGGCGTATTGCAGTCGAGATGAGTTTAAATATGTGACCCGGCTTAAGATCTTAACCATTCATCGTTATTATTGTTTGGAAGGTAGAAATTTTAAATATTTTCACCTTGGCACACTGGGGCGCTGCGAAGGGAATCTATCCCAATATTATCCCAATAAAGACATGTTTTAGGTTAGCTTCATTAGACGTTCAAATGCCACTTTTCTTTAAAACAAATGGTATTCGAAATCAAAATGTGCCAATAGTGTTATTATTTGTGTAGTTTTATGGACTTAAAATGAGCACAAAAGTTTACTTTTCCGCAGCAAATCGGCGTTTCCGTTTCTAACTCCGTGTAGGTATTGATGTTTTTCACAGAGTTGGATTAGACAAAAATATTGATTTACCTTCAATGAGCACCAATACTGTAAGTAATTAAACTTTAATTTAAGTTTAGTTTTAATTAAAATTAAATCAATTCTGCACATTATTATACCACAGCTTATTGAAATAAGTCAATACCTTTCGTCAATAAGGTCGTAAGTGACAATTGGAAACTTTACATGAGAGCAATTATTTGAAATAAGAAATTTATTGGTCTGGTCATGTATTTTTCACTAAATAAAACTACTCTACGAAAACATAGTTGTAACTTCTTGACCGAAATCACTTGTTCAAGCACTTTTGGGACGATAAAGATGTTATTCTTAGCAATATGACTCCTTAGGTCAGGGCATAGGCATCAGGGATGGCAAATAGGATTTGATCGGCGTGCCGAAATAAGCCGATTTTTTTTTATTCGTGGCGCGTGCCATTCCTTATTAAGTGTAAACAATGACAATAATATAAAGAAATGATACACATAAAATGAAAGAAAATAAGGAAATATAAAAACATAAATAGTAACACATTAATTTTTGTTTGAGGTTTTTCGTTTCATGTTATTTGCGAGGCTCTTTTTATATCAGGCTGTTAATAATATGTCGTTGATTGCAAATAAATTAATACATGCTGCTGAATCTCCCTTTGTCAACTTATTTCAAGTCTTTGAATTTACATGATTCAATATATAACATTAACTGTCCAGTGTTGCCACAATATACATCAAGATGATTTCGCTTTGATTTTATATTTTTCCGCTGCATATAAACGTTTTGAACATTAAAAAACAAAAGGAATTAATTTTTTGGCGTGCCACGTATATTTGCCATCACCTTTTTTTCAAAATGTCACTTAACCCACTTTGGCTTAAGAGATCTTATATTATTGTAATGAAATGTAATATTATTTTTTAGCCTTTCTTATAATATAAGCATAAGGGGTCACTGATATTTCTTGCGGAGGGGCTGGGGTAAATTTAAAATTTTGCCACTGTGGGAAAAATTCAAACGCTAACAGAGACAATAATTTAATTAGGTACCCACCAATACACGTCTGCATTATTTTAAACGGTAATGTGTGATTGTGCATGACGATTTCTCCGACGATTTCTGAAAGTTTAAACACCTTTTGTTGTCGAACCATTGACAATGAATATAGGAAATTAGGCTTATGGCAAACGTTAATTACTCTCCGCTCGCAATGAAGACTTTTTTTTAGAATTATTAATAACCATGTCCTTGCTTTTTCGTACAAGGTATACGGGCTTGTTAGTAATTTTGAACAATCACAAACACCCAGGCTTTGAGAAAAACACATAAATATTGCGTTTCCTGACCGGGAATCGAACCCAGGAACTCTCGGGTGGAAGGCAAGCGCCTTAGGTGCAGTGCGACCACGAGAGCCGCCTCGCAATGAAGATTAGAAACAGCAATATTAATTGAATATCTTAAAATAGACACACTAAGTCTCAATCTATAAGAGGCCTTACATTTGGATGTGTAGCATCGTGGCTATACCTCAGCTGAGGCATGGTCTAAAAAGATCGTAACTATGCGACGCGCGGATTGCGCTAATTACGCGTGCCGAACGGACATAATTTTTCATAAAAATTCAACATGCGTCCATTTAGTGTTATGTTTATAATTATATTAGTAATGATAATAATAATATATTCATTGACATGTTTTCTTTTTCGAGTACAGGCGTAATGTTTTTTAGACATCTTCACACGATATAACAATATATTCTTACGACGCCATCACAAAAAAAATCGACGTGCTACCACCTCGAATGCCGCTCGACGATTGGCGACGAATGCGAAATTTCATCCCACCTATTGTTGAAAATTATTTCCGTTTCATTTATGTATTCTCTTAAAGACAGTTACCTAAAACTAAGATCACCACGCACTCAAGCATTCTTTGATTGAATTTGAATTGACTTCCCGACTCGGTCCTTAAGTTTCACTAGAATTTTTTTTAAATAATTTATTAAGTATTTCGCACCTAATAAATAAAATAAGTGATCAAAGCTAATGGCCCCATCAAATCACACCGCCACGCACTACACCTGATAGTAATCGGCGTGTCATCAAGTACTATCCGCGCGCAATGTCGTTTAACTTCGGTGATCGGACGAGAACCGTCAGCCGCTCGGCTGGTAACATTCTGCGTTACATTTGAATTTTGTGCACAGAATTTTATTTTAATGCCAATGTCACGGCGAGCGGTAAAACATATACATGTTAAAATCAATGAATTACTTACCAAGTAAAATATAAATACTTATGGTACTGTTCTGCAACATCTTCTTGGCTACGCTTCTAGGCGCTGTTGTCGACTAAATGGGAGGAGCTTGTTAGTTTATAATGGCAAAATGGGAGGAGCATGTTAATTCACAGTTTAACACGTAGACAAGGAGATGTTGCTGATGAGTAGTTTTAGCCATTTTAATTTAGTTTGGTACCGTCTTTTATCAACGCTTGCTGATAAAATTTCAGTAGATATGTCCATCTATCCTGGACCAATCATATCAGACCATCAATGCTTTGGCTATTTAGGCAGTAGGCAAGAGATTTTCCACCCTTCCCTGTAATATAAGTTCAAAATCATACTTCTTATTGCGGAAAATATATCCAAAGTATGTCGACTTTCTGTGTTTGGTATAAGATAAGATCTCTCGCCTTACTACCTAATCGTTTGTATTGTGATTAGCTCAAAAAACCTCACCGTACACCGATTCTGCCACATCTCTAAAGCGTTCAATCTTCTTACATCCTGTTTCTTTTGTCCATACTTTGACTCCATAAACAAATATGGATATAATGTAGCACATGATCGTCTGTTTCAATTTATTTTATTTTAAAAAAAATCGTATAATACTATAAAACATCGTTATAGATAAACTATTTTTTTAAAGTAACAATCTATATATTGAATATACACAGTTTGAAAAGATGTCATGCATGTTCACATTAGAAAAAAATAAGCATTTCATTTAACAACTACTATTTTAAATCGTCGTAATTTAGTAAGATGCCCGTAGCACACTGGCGCGAATCCAGCAGATACCGGTTCAAGTCCCGTCGGGTGTCGTATTTTTTTCTACAAAATGATGTTTCCTAGAGTGTATATGCATGAGATGTTTTCAAATCGTTGTAGATTGTTGAGTTGTCTCCACGTGTTTTTCCTACTCCTTTCCTTGACGTTTCTGGCGTTTTAAAAGCAGAAATATCTCACGTATCAAAGGCTCTTCAAGTAAACGAATATTCTAACAAAACAATCCAAGAATCAAATCAGATCAAAATCAGTAATCACAAGAAAGTGTGGTACAAATTCCAAAAATATGTCAAAAACACTACCAATGCCATTTCCAGGATATTGATGAAACACGTGGTCGAAACGGTTTGTAAACATCGACGAAGGTTCGGAATATTATATATTATATGTATTTTAAGAAAGTAAAGTTTGGATTCGGCAGGTGTGTACCAGATCAGTGTATGCCCGAAGAACTACAATGACCAAACTTCTTTAATGGTAAAAAGGCGTAACATAATTGTTTTGGTATATTTTGGGCGATACGACAAAATTGTGCACACTCTTTCATTAATAATTATTTGTTTTCGTTGTATTAATAATAGATATTACTGGTGCATTTTTTTAATTCATCAAGCCCTGCCTAACCAAACTATAATAGATAAAAAATATTATATCTAGAAAAAATTCAAAGTTATGTACGATTTAATTGCATAATTTTAGATATTTTATTGTATTTTTTGACTATTATCTATTATGGCTTATTTTCGCAGGGCTTAATTGAATTTTAAAAACTAACGAATACCATCTGTAAATAATTGTTATTATATTTCAATGAAAAAAAAAATACGTATGACTGAAAAAAAATGTGCACTATCTATGACGGATCTTAACGGCCTACCTCCACCCTTAGCCACTGATTAATAGGGACGATGGACTACGTTTAAAAACTTCATGGCTTCCGACACCTTCAGCGAAATGCAGTTTTACTGTTGTACTTGTCAGAAAGTTTACAATGTTTTATACATACCTATCATAATATCAAAACACAACTTAACATAATAAAATGAGATTTCCAGAAGTCTTAGCTCCATTGAAATTACTCTTTTTACGACTTTTGTATATGTTGCTGGTACAATGGTCACATTAAGTTTGATTTAAAATCGATAATATTACACGGAAATATAATATGATTTTCTTGGAACAACCATAAATGCAGGCTTCACTCGTTTCACCTGGACTAAAATATATAGCAAGAATTGTTTGCAATTAGCACATCAACATAATAATAATAACTTGCTAAACTCGAAAGCTATTAATTTATAGAAGGCGTATAGCTCTTACCATTCAGATAAATTTATTTTATTTATGTTTTTGCAAATTTAAAACATTTTATTATTTTAAAACTATTAAACGATTGTTAGAAACTTTCTTAGTACCTACCTACTTACCCATATATATACTCATAATCATTATATTTCATTCAAACGCACCCCGTCCATTTGTGGAAAATGACCATTGTACAAGGGCGGTCTAAATTAGGGGGTTTCATTTTACTTTCAACATTAAAATCTTTATAGCGGACCGCTTTCCAAAAATCAATTAAATCTGCCAACTGAACACAACAGAGTACATAATATATCGATTAAAATAGATCGTCAGTGATTGGTTAACACAGGTCATAACAAGACCAGACTTTCAAACCAAGATTCTTAGTGCGAATATGGAATGTTATTCGGGCTTAGTAAAAGAAGCCATAAATAATTACAAGATAAAAAGAACTTTTTATATACCACGTTTTTAATTTTTCTGTTGAGTCATATAAACTTGACAATTCTATGTATTAATAATTTAGGACAAATAAAGCAATTGTCAACAAATCATTTTTTTGCTATTTTGCAACAAACAAACAAATATAGAATACTAAAATGCCATTTTGATTTCCATAGTAACGCATGTACCTATATATTAATAATTTAGTTACTAGGACCACCCACTTAGCAACCAATAATAGTGGATTGGATTACGGATTTCTTCCGAAATAACTTTTCATACAAAACAGAATTAACTGAAAATGAATTCAAGTCTACTTAAAAATGGCTAAAAGTAATAAAAGAATGCATTGGCATCGTGTTCTGATATATTCTAAAAGTTTCAAATGTCTAGCCAGTCGGGAAGTTAGTTAAAATCGATTGC
The DNA here is from genome assembly GCF_057557595.1 of Rhyacophila brunnea. Classification (NCBI taxonomy): domain Eukaryota; kingdom Metazoa; phylum Arthropoda; class Insecta; order Trichoptera; family Rhyacophilidae; genus Rhyacophila; species Rhyacophila brunnea. The sequence continues at coordinate 62,066,719 of NW_028232751.1, forward strand.
AAGATTTGTACTGGATAAACAACCACCGGACAAACAAGAATACGAGCTAAGAAAAACGTGGTAAAATGCAAAGAAATCCTGACAATATTAATACTGAAAAATACGCTACGTTTAAAGAGATCATAGTTTTCAGAATTTCAGCACACTCCAATGTCCGTTCTACCAACTCTGGTCTTCACAGCTTGTATAATAACAATCATCCCGCTTTTTTTACTTTGAGCGACGTTCACTCTCAACTAAACAGATCCCACTTCTACACACTTAGAGCAGCGTTTGCATTCGTATAACTACCAGCACGGCGGAAGAGGCGTCATTAATATCATATATGAATTGTATTGGATCTGTCGGTATTATCCCCCAGACACCGAATCAAATGTTAATTCTTACAAAACTCGCCTACAATACACACTACTACAGATGAAGAGGATACGGACCATAGTTTCCATGTGCCTCATTCAAGAGTAATATCCAAAGACAAGAGGAGGGCTGCAAGGGCTCTTACCTGGGGGTCCGGTGTTGCAGGACAACCAGTTAAGTGAGATAAACACACCGCAATTTTCTCTAATAGTAAAAAAAAGTCGATTTTATTTAAAGATTATTAATATTTGGGTATGTGATGCAATTCGGTATGATTATCATCACAATTAGATAGAATGGCAAGTGCCGACAACTTAATAATTCAACTAGATTTATATATAGACCCCCATAATTTTACCTTGCGAAACCGTGGGGTACCATTGGGAAACCATTTAGGTAACAAAGTGTAGAACAACGCACTGCTTTTAACCTTAGAAATAGGTATGGGGGCTCGCTTCAAGATGTGTGTGTTATGACTATCATGCGGTTGGTACTGGTGGGTACCTACATAGTATTATTATCGGGGCACCCGATCCTTGCTACATCTATAAAAACAATATAAATCACTGTATATTTTATAAATGTGTCAGAATTAAATTCGAAAAAATCTTACGTTTCTCTAATTCGGTAATTTAAAAGAAAGTAATCCCGGTTTTTATTTTTGTGTCTCTGGTTACAATCCCTACCGGGACCGAAGAAAGACTAAAAAATGATAATGATGGGTGTTCATTGTCATCGTCATTCGACAAATAAACAGACTGGTTTGCGCATGCGTCGGCCCACGCTGTCTCACTCACTCTCCTCTATTCTCATCATATTATAAGCAACAATAATAATTTCAATAAAATAAAAAAAACTCCTCACACTCATTCCTCCAGGACTGTATTGAGAATTTAAAACATCTACAAAATAAGTACATATTATTATAATATAGATCAGTGCATATATTAGATACACAAGACTGCTTTCGGCCGCTATCTAGTGTAGGAAAGTATCCAAGTATTAGGTACCTAGCACTTATTGTAACAATTACAATAAATTAGTTGTAATTGTTACAATAAGTAGGTACTATGTTTTAACAGCACCTCTCTTGGTTGTGATAAATTTTAGAGCCAGATAGACCGTTTTGACAGTTCAGACGGCTCTCTTATTGTAATTGTTACAATAAGTGCTAATATTTCGATACTTTCCTACCCTAGTCAGCTGTTGTAGCGGCCGAAAACAGTCTTGTGTATAGAATAGATGCGCAGGAAACATAATAAAAATGAAAGTGAATTGCCTTCTGGGTGAGGCTGTGACAAGGTATAGTTATTGAGTAAGGAGATATATCGGATAGACTTTAATACCTGTTAAATAATATGTTATTTTTAATAGTTTGTTTTGTGTCATACTGTCATACATTAAAGTTTACCACGTAAACGAAACGCGCATTCAATGTTAATAATATTTGAGAACACGGCTTTGTATTTTTTGTCATAAAATAATACATAGAATATGGCTTCAAAGCCTTGGTCCATGTCGACTTGTTTTCATATTGCTGTGATGTACATAGGTAGGTACTATAAAAATACATTGCTGTATAATTGTATGATTTAAAAATGGCATATTTATCCCATCGTAAACTGGTAAAAATCTAGCCGCAGGTTTCTGACCCGTGATCCGTGGAACAAACGCGAGGAACTTTAACTTTAAATGCTTCTTAAAGGCGGAATCAATATCTTCGTGTCCGGAAACTTGTACGTATGCAGTTCGCCGTATCACACTTCACCGTAAAATGTTATATCGGAAATATGTGGCCGTATATTAAAGACCGTCCAGCCCTTAGACAATAGATAGAGGTCCAGCCTCTTTGGGTCATATAGTACTGACATAAAATTCATGTCTAAATAAAACACGGTTATTGCCAGTTTACACTTTACAGTTAGCCAGCAGCAAAGATATTTTGAAAATAGCTGATTATATTGGATTATTTGTGAAGCCTAGTAGCGTACGTATAATACGTACGTTCTTGCTCGACGGTTTTGCTCGATCGAGCATGTTGACTTAGAAGCATGCGCGTCCACACAGTCGAGCAACTCGAGTCTTGCCGGTGCGTCCTCACTCCCTCACTCAAACTGCGTCGGCAAGAATTACGGACCTTCAATCTTTTTCGGATAGTGCAATTTGTTCGATGTCGAACAAAAAACCATCGAGCCAGATGGTACACACGTTGAGACATGTTGGAATGAGCATAAAACCATCAAGCAAGAACGTGCGTGTGTACTTACTTTTAGTTTAGGTTAGGTTTTCAGCTCACGGCGAACTGTGCCACCGTGAAATCTTTTACATACAATTTATATGTAACCATTTCCAATATATTTAATTTGCACCCTTCAGCCGTTTAAGCGGTTAATTATTTTTAGATCCCAGATATTATAATCCAGAGATATAGATATTATGTGATAAAAATAATACTCAGTAGAATTTTTAATGAATAAATTGAATCGCCACCTGAAATACATTCATTACGTACTTACTCTACAATCATGGCTTACCAGGATGTTTTCTTGAAATCTTGGCAAATGGCCTGGGTGACGTCTTGAATCCAAGATGGCGGCCACTTCAGATATTAAAAAATCATAACCTCTTTCACATAATTCAATGATAATTTTGTTCTATACTACTAATAAAATGATTTTTATGAAACAAAAAAATGGTCATAACATATTTTCTTTATAACTTGTAATAAGCCAAACATTTGGAATAATACAGTGATATGATATACAAATAATAAATGTGCATAGATAAATAGCACCATAATAATATACCTATCTGATTCGGCTCTGCAGTGAAGCAGGGAGGGGGTGGAGTACATGTAATTTCATTTATAAATTTACTATAGCAAATGACAGAGATAAACGCGTGACATGTCACCTAATAAGGGTTGTCAACTCGTTCACACATTAATGTTAATTCAATATGCTAATTGTAAAATTTTGATAAGGTTTATTTCAGCCCTAGGGAAGCGTTAATAGAAAATACAATATCTAATTAATTATTTAAAGTATTAATTATATTATAATCCATATTATACCTACAAATATTAAATTGATAATATGTAGGTAATATATACTTATATATTATTTTACTCGATCCTCGGAAAATCATATGGACCTTTATATGGAAGACTATATCATATATTGTATCATATGGGGGTATGTACTCTGGGTCCAAACTCACATTGAAAAATCATATATGAATTTTCCAGACCCGGCATTCGAACCCTATATACCTACCCATGAAATTATATGCCTGACGCGTAGCCGCTCGGACATCGCGGGCGTATATATATGTAACTAATGTTTATTTTTATGAATTAAATCGATATTTTCATTGTAAGTTTTAAATTTAGACTGATTGTAAAGTTTAAAACTATGAAAAATCACAACAAAATTGTACAACATGGAAGTCTTAACCAACCAATTTTTATTTTTAAAAAAAAAAAAAAGAAGAAAAAAAAAGAAATAAAAATACATTTAGTTTATTTTTGTATACTAATTATACAAAATTAGTTTTATCACATCTAATTAATACCCATACATATACTAATTTACATAGTAGATAGGTAGGTAATAACCCTGTATTAAATCTGTTTTATGTATTATTTGTTCAAAGTTTATGACAGTTTTGGAGACCCCTTTGCAAATTTAGCCACCGAAGAATGTTAAATATACATACATTTGTAACACATTTGTTACAATAACCGAATGTATGTGCGTGTAAGGCCAGTCATGCAAAATGACTTTTTATACACGTTGTACTTGACACTCATTATACTAGCTCCGGTCAATTGTTTTATACAATTTAGTATATTGCACCCACACCCACGATGACCGCGCGGCTTAAGCGTTGGACTATAGCGTCGTGGGTCCCAGGTTCGAATCCTGGGTCTGGCAAGTACACATAATGTTTTTCAATTTGTGCATGAGTCAGAGTATGGACCTAATAGGTTGAGCAAGTGGCTGACATCCATTTCTCGTAAAAACAAAATCTGTATCCTAATATGATCTTATTCGGATCGGACATGGTAATATATATCGCACACATACTGCAATCTCTTGAAATCATTATGAAATACATAGATGCGGCATGTGATAAAACTTAATCAATATTATTATATTGATTTAAAAAACCCCAGATTGTGAAAAATACATAGGTATAAAAAAAAAACATTCCCCGCGAAGAAAGACCGCGCCTGCATGCAACGCATTAAATACGTCATAAAAATATACAATTAGGTACGTACTCCAAGAGGTCTATGCTTAGAGTTGTATTTACAATTAAGATTAACGCTCAGTCTACCAGAGACACCTAACGGGAAAATACGAAGATCAATTTCTTGATAATTTAATTATTAATTAATATGCATCTAACACATTAATTAATTTTTGAAATCCAGGATAAACTTAAAAAATATATCTAAAATGTGAATTCGTTAAAGGATCCCATTTTATCATTAGGTATATATTATATTATGGTTATAAATTTTATCATTAAAATTCAGTCTTTTACGATTTTTTTGTTCCGTGGTTGCAGGGTAAAAGTTCTTAAGTCGCGTTGTTACCAAATAACGATTTTAATGCCAATAATATGTGTAAATCACAATTGTGCTATTTGTTGTGTAGATATCATAGATTTTGTCACATGTAAAATGTACGAGTACCTAATCAAAATAAATAGATATTTTAATTTGTAGAATTAGCTTAAATTGAGAAAATCATTTTTAACTTTAAGTAAAATTAGGTAGGTACGTATTCAAAACATTCAATAACACAAATAGATTTTAAAATTTAACACCAATTAGCTAGAGCATGGTTTCCCAAACTATGGGTCGCGAGCGAATATTGAGTGGGCCCTCGCCACTGTATACATGAATTAAAAAAATATAAAGTGATAAATTTGATATTTCATTCAGCTATTTATAATTCTTAAAAATTGAAATAAACTTAAGTTACGGAAAATATTGTGATAAAATAAGAATAATTTGAATTGCCAATGCACTACAGATGGCTTGATTCGTTGCGTTGGATTTGTAACCCATTTCAAGACGACTTACCAACTAGTATGTCAACAAAAGCAAGTGAAGAACTCATTGATTTATCAGAAGATACGTCACTGAAAAATAGTTTCAATCGTAAACAGTTAACGAAATTCTGGCTCTCAGTTGCTGATAATAATTATCCTTGCCTGTTTGATGAAGCTATGAAAATCTTCCTCCTCTTTACTACCTCATATCTATGTGAGGTCGGATTTTCGGCTATGGTTAACATTAAAACTAAATACTGAAATAAATTGGATATATCAAACTCACTGCGATTAAAAGTAACTAAATTTGAAGTTGATGCTAAAACTGTAATGAAGAAAAATAAGAAACAAATACATCCTTCCCATTGAAATAACTTTGTAAAAAAACCTTGCAGGTGTAGGTATTTAAGTAATATTTTTTTTTTATTTTAGTTGTGTTTCTTATTTCAACAATCTTTCATTCATATAGGTAACACTTATAAAAGATATTTTTTTTATTTCAATTAGAACAAATAAGACAGCATTAAGTAGTTCCACGACTCGCCACTAGGGAATCTGAGCAATACCAATATTTATACCCTCTTTTCTCTTAGACAGCTAAGAGGTGGGTCCCAAGATTGGAAATTTTTGTTAGATGGGTCGGGGCCCAGACAACTTTGGGAACCACTGAGCTAGAGTATTTTGAAAACTGATTATCTCAGCTGCAACCACACTGACTTAAGCACTTTTACCCCGACACCACAGAGTCACAACGTGTATAACTTGAAATTTTTCTTTATCTATTGACAACTAAATGGAAAATCGGAAAAGGGTATTTATTAACTACTCTCGAAAACATATATATTCCTCAAAAAAGGCATTTTTCTCAGAGCAATAATACTACTAAGAGTACTAAGAGATGGTGTTGTCCGCTGTATGAAGCCGTTTTCTTTGCATATGTCGCACAGCAGTACCTTAATTTTGTTATTAGTAACTTACATATGAAACGTTATCACTGTTATCAGTATACAATCATCTTGCTTCTCAGTATGGCTACCAAAATTAAACACAACATAGTTAACCATATTGTCTACTAAATTAATTAAAAATATTAACCATAATATGTTTCGCATAAAAAATAATATCATTACTCCAGGTTTTATCAGTCAAACCAATATTTTACGGCATAAAAAATGCTCTCGAAACTCTATAATTTTAAACATTTCACACTTAAGTAGGTCGTTGAAAGTTTCACTCAGGAAATGTGAGCATAATAAATGTTGAAAATTAAGTACCTTTACTAACTATAATATTATGCCGTAAAGGAACCCATACAAAATAATACAAACTTAAATCACCGAATAGAATTTAATATCTTCGTAGTGCAGTTAGCATGTCTCTAATTGGCGGTGATAATAATTTCAAACTCTCCGAAGATATCTTTGTATTTTACAGCATTCTGACTGATTTAGAATTGTAATGTAATCCTGCATATTTTATTACACTACAACTTTCCATACTTTGTGTACAACTAAACATGGCATGATAATTTTGTTATATGGCTACTTAAATGAAAACAAGAAAAATGTCTAACTAATCCCATACATGGTTGTGTAACTATCTAAAATCGTCATTTATTTTATAGTTAGGTTCACAAAATTAAGGCGTCCAATATATGGATAGCTTACCCTATTTATATACTTAATGTATTTTTTTTACAATAATTATTAAAATATAAAACATGACTTGGGTGTGCTGATACAAAAAGGTGTTGGGCCATGCTGACGAAAATTAGTTTAGAATGTCATCTTCAACGTAACAGCAACTATTATCAACAAATATCAACAAAAGCATCAGCAAAAGTTAGTCCCCGAGGAATTTACTACTTTTGGTAGGATGGTTATTGCTAAATACTGATATGAAAAGTTGAAAGCCCTCTATTGCAAAATTGAAACTTTTTGGTTTATTCTATATATAGTCCCTAATGGACTCAACCACCCTTGTACGAAATCCAAAATACCCCCTCTCATTCCCATTGAAGCATTGAAAAAAAACAAGAAATTGTTATAATTCTTCGGGTATAAAATTAGGTATTAGTATTTGTAAATATGTATGGTTAAAATATTATAAATAACTCATTGCTGAGTTGGAGAAGTCGTCAAATGTTGTGGATTTGGTCCGCACATCCCGTCCGGGTAGGAAACCAGTCTGGTATTTGGTATTGGGCGTGCATTATTGGGTCATTTATTCTAATTCAGAGGATTTACGCCAAAGTCTAAGCCGATGTGTCTTTATTGATCGAACTTTAGTCGCAGGCCACTTTAAAACTTTGGGTAGTAATACTATAGTCGGTCGACGATGATTTTTTGTTCTTGTGGAGACCCTTCACAGGGGGGCGGAGTAGACTCTGCCGAGGCGGGGGCGCATCCCCCATTGTTCAAGATTCTTTGTCATCGCGAGTTGGTTTTTCTCTGTCTCGGGCCAGCCATCTCGCCAACTAACTAACTCTCGTGGGCGACCAAGCCGCGAGAGCGACCTGGGACCGAATGCTGTGACTAGGGCTTCAAATCTGACTCGATTGCGTGACCTCAAAATCTCGGGATTAGCAGTGATAATACACAATAAGTAACCTTGAACGGTGCCACTGGAGCGCACCGAAGCGCCGTTCCAATTCGTGAAATCGGTAAAGTTATCACTCCGTCTTGTGGAAAAAATAATTTGACCGTCTGAGCTAGATAGGCTATATAACATAAAATATTGCACACTTATTTTTAGAAAATACACGTAAATTTGATAACTATGTTAATATTTTCAGAAAACTTGTCAAGCGTTCCGGTTCGTAAACTTTTTCATTTCGAGCGCTGATTTGCCCCCATATGCGAGAATGGAATCTATTAAGACTTACCTCTTTATAAAGGCGAAAAGCGGATGTCACTACTCGTCAAATTTAAAAAAAAAAATAGTCAGTGTTTTCATTATTATGAGTTAAAAATCCTAATGAAGAAAGTTTTTAAATAATAACATTTTTATTACATATGAAATTCAAGTCATTTCAAAAAAATAATAATTAGGTTTAACCAGATTGTAAATTAACATTTGAAAGGAAATACACCATAGGTACATGTAAGTTGTAACTTGTAACATATTATTTTATTAAATGAGAGATACAGTAAATAATAAATAATTGTGAATAAAATAAATCATTATGTAGATAACCTACCTATTATAACATTGAAAGAAAATACATACATAATAACTGTAAACCAAGTATTAATAACCCTCAAATATTAATTATATTATATAGGTACACTTAGATTTCCTGATTATAACAATTAACTTAGGTTTGAAAGGAAATACATAATTAAAACTACATTATACATTATACCTACATGTAAGTGGGAACATAATATTATTAAATCTCTTCAAAAATGGTATCAATACATCAATCGTTTTTCATATAATCTTTTTCCTGGTAGTTACGTTGTTTCTTCCATTCTTCTAGTAACATAGTTTTATAAGCGTCTTCGATTAGTGTTACTAATTCAGCCATTTTATAGTCTTGACAAACGACCAAATATACTTGTATTTTACAGAATGCGGAGAAAAATTATACCATGACAACTACAACAGTATACCTAGGTACATAAAAATAGCACACGAACTCACACAGATACTAACAGGCCACGGAGCGGTGCGAGCCTATCTAAAAAGATTTAAATTGAGGGATGATGACTGTTGTCCATGTGACGGCAACACATCTCAAACTGTGTGACATGTCATCAACGACTGCCCTATACTAGAAAGGGAGCGATAGACTCTCAGGACTCTGTGTAGACAGCATAACTATGAAATTGACCTCCAAAAGCCTCTCGAAGAACTCAGCAATAGAACAACACAAGAACACTACACAAAATATTTAATTCTGACCATAAAGAAAATTAAAGATATAAATGGAGGAACATAATTAGGCACTAGTAACTAATCATCCCAACCACCCTGTACGAAAAAGCAAGGGCATGGTTATTTATATTTAAAAAAAAAAACTGTACCTACAAAATTGACATATTATTTATTGTGTGCGTTGATATTTAACCCTTAAATGCATGATTTTCTGCTTTTTAATAAAAAAAAATATATTCATATACAACGGATAGGTGTAATTACTCAAAAAATAATTTATAAAATATTTAATAGTTTTTTCTATATATTTTCATCAAAAAACAATTTGTACCTACTATAAAAATGCTGTATTATATTTTACAACGTTTTTATTAGCTCGTATTCTTGTTTGTCCGGTGGTTGTTTGTCCAGTACAAATCTTGCAATCGGATTTTAACTAACTTTTCGACTAGCTAGACATTTGAAACTTTTAGAATATATCAGAACACGATGCCAATGCATTCTTTTATTACTTTTAGCCATCTTGAAGCAGAATTGAATTCATTTTCAGTTAATTCTGTTTTGTATGAAAAGTAATTTCGGAAGAAATTCGTAATCCAATCCATAATTATTGGTTGCTAAGGAGGTGGTCCTAGCAACTAAATTATTAATATATATGTGCGTTACTATGGAAATCAAAATGACATTTCAGTATTCTATATTTGTTTGTTTGTTTGTTTTTTATGTATTTCATATCAAGTACAAGTTTGAGCATATTGAGCATAATACTTCAACAGAAAATTTAAAAACTTTGTACTTATATAAAAAGTTCTTTTTATCTTGTAATAATTTATGTTGAAATTATTTTTAACAGTTATAATAATATTATAAATAATCAATCAATCCACCTTATAGAATCCAGTAATATTTTTTTCCCGAACAAAACTAATATTTTTGTAGTTAAAGCTGAATTTTAATATAGCCGTTAAAAATAACTGCCAAAATTAGGCCCATACATCATAATGTTATACAATATCATCGACGGGTCGCGTCGTTGGATTACAAATCGTATCCAACATCCACAACAATGACATCTATCGGCAGACTCTAAACAATGATTCCTACTTTCTTCTTCTTATTGTGCCATCCTCTAACGGAGGTCGGCCACCATCAAGGCGATCGTAGCTTTGTTGTCTGCTACCCGGAACAGTTCTGTGGAGCTGCACTCGTACCAATCACGGAGGTTCTTCTCGTCGTGACAAGTTGGGGATTGCTGTACTTTTGTCCTCTCATAATGTGACCGAGGTACTGTAGTTTCCTGGTTTTGATACTACGTAGAACGTCTCGGTCCTTCCCCATTCGATTGAGAACTTCAACATTTGTCACCCGGTCAGTCCAAGGAATTTTGAGGATGCGTCTCGTCTAGTCTATACAGCTACATCTCGAAAGCTTCAAGTCTCCGTGACATCTCTTGGCTTAGCGTCCATACTTCCATACCATAGAAAAGAATTCAGAGAACATAACAAGTACCATACGCAGTCTCAGATTCCTACTTTAATATAATATGGTAAAATCGATTTCTGTTTTTATTTCAACAAGGTAACAAGAAGATTTAGGCAAAAGCCGGAAGGCGCTGTTGTCAACTAAATGGGATGAGCTTAGTAGTTTATAATGGGATTGCGGTTAAAAATGGGAGGAGCTTGTTAGTTCACAATTTTAACACGTAGCCAAGAAGATGTTGTTCGAGTATTGTACAGTATGCATTTAGGGGTTAAAAGCGGAAACCACGTGTGGAAAAATTGGAGGGATATCTAGTTCATAGTCTTGCCATTATGCCAACTTATGATGGTCGGGCAGTGACGGGCCTAGATAAAATGCCGCCCCTAAGCAGCCCCAAAATGCCTCTTCATTTTTATCTTACTTATTTTTATCATCCTTTCATGAGTCCAATATCTAAGAAATGTGTTGTATACATTACTAACAAAATATCAGACTAATTATTCGCAAATCTCCACGTGTCGTTTCTGGTCACCAAAGACGTCGAAGGGCAACGGAAGTAAACTAGATATCGCGAACCCGACAAAACCAGTGAGCTGATATTTTTAATTCAAATATATTTTCGTTATTACTAAGTTTAGGTAGCTATTTATATAAATATTCCAAATGATTTTCCTAGATTTGCTGCCCTTCGAGTAACTGCCACCCCCAAGCGACGCTCAATCTGCCTACCCCCACGGGACGTCACTGTGGTCGGGGAGAAGTAACGTCGATAGAAATCATTGATTTTATGAGGTCTTTGATGAGTCTGACAATGAAATTATGTTTTAGAATGTTTTAGAATATAGTTATATTTCAGTACGTCCATGTGAAGTAGTGTTAATTTTTTTTATATTTATTATTTTTAAAAGCATTTATAAAATCATTAGTAAAATTTATGTCGACATTATTATAGTGAAATATTTACAATAAAAAATTATATTGATAATCTCTGTGATCCCAAATTTGACAAGAATTAGGCATTTTATTATTCAAAAAATGGGCAAGATTTACACATTTAAAGTTACTTTTAAATATACTGATTATAAGCTATGTCTTTGACCATTCAAATGTGATAAACATTCTACGAATAATGTTTGCTTTATAATAATTATTGACCTAAGAATAAGGTACTTAGTATTTTTTTGAAATACACCATTTCTATTGGCATTTCCCAGTGGCTAAGCTGCAAAATACCGCCGTAGCCATAAATTGATAAACGATAAATGAAGTAGGGAGAAAGATCATGGTAACGCGCATGTTTGAACATGTACCGTTTTTAGGTTAGGTCTACCTATACATGTGCGAATGTCGCTATGCGCGAATTTACTTTCTAGCTACTGTATTGAGTGCGTTGTCCATTAATAATGTCATTGAGACAAATACATATCGCCATCACGCCGGCGTGAAATATTCTTAATATAATATGTCTAATCTAAGGAAGTGGTCACATTAGTTATATAGGAGAGATGCCTATGTCCGCAATATTGGTTGGTATTTTGTTTAAGAAAAATTACAAAAATGTCCGAGAAAAACACGAGATTAAAAAATTACGCATCGTTCTATATTTCTAATTTAATTACATATTATTATCTATTTTCTACTGTCATTCCCTTGTATTTCGTTAGTTTTTATTACGACGTATTAAGTGCTTTAGGCACAAGTCGGTTTACAGGAAGCCAGGCGGGAACCGCGCCGATTTTAGTAAAATTCAAGAATAAAAACTTAACCTAACCTAACCTAACAAATAATCCAGTATATCAACTATTTTCAAAAATCGTTTGCAGCTGGCGTCTTGTAAACACTGTAAACCGACAAGAACCGTGTTTTATTTAGATATGAATTTTATCTCAGTACTATACGACAGAAAGAGATTGGACGGTCTTTAATATATGACCATATATTTCCGATAGAAAATTTCACGGTGAAGTGTTATACAGCAAACTGCATACGTACACGGTAAGTTATAATAATATGGTCGAAATAAGCCAATCGAATAAATCAGCGTGTTAGGTGAATTTTATGTTCAGGTTAATTTAAAACTTTAGTTTGGCTGGTATCACAATTTTAACTACGGTTCGAAATCTCATTAACAGTGTTGCCATCGGTAATAATAATATTATGCTGTATATGTATTGGAATTATTTCGATGTTAATGAGCAAAATTTTCATGGCCCGTCGAGCACCCTTTTGAGCACTAAATTGTAAAATTATACTCCGTGAAAACTCTACTCAATGAAGAGACTAAGTAATTTATTTAAACGCTTCTCGGTATCGAGGACATAAAACATAATGATGCATAATAACCCACTTCCAGCACTGGAACATACACAATAGGCATAATCTAAGTGCTTACAGTAATTTGACGTTAAAAATTTAACAATTAAATAAATGTCTGATTCGAAAAACCATTATAGCAATACGTTGGCAATAATCATTTTTCTATGGTCACTTCTTATTTGGATCCCCTCTATAATAACTTTAAATCAATACGTATAAATATTCGAAATGTTAGATATAAAACCATTAGTAAAGTGATGTAACATAATGTGTATTATACCTGTTATATATATATATATATTTTTTTTTTAAATTTATTATTATAAGAAACAATGTTTGGGTAGTGATTAATATACGTAGGTAATTAAATAATGTTCAGGACCGTTTTCGTCCACTTAAAAGGCCATTGCATCAGCATCATCATCATCAGGGGCGCGACAACTCGGTGTGGGTCCTCGCCACCTCCAACAGCTCCTCCACCTGTCCCTATCCAGTGTGGCCGCTTTCCAATTTGGTACCCCCAGAACACGGCAGTCACTGGCAGCTCCATCCAACCAGCGAATCTTTGGCCTCCCTCTTCTTCTATGTCCTATTGGATTGCTGGACATCACTCTCTTTGCCGGTTAATTGTCATTCATACGGTGCACATGACCTAGCCATCGCAGTCTCCCAATCTTAATTGATTGAACTGCGCTGCAATTTTCGTACAGCCCGTAGAGCTCAGCATTATATCTTCTCCTCCAATTGGTGCCATCCCTGATCAGTTCATATATACGGCGGAGAATTTTTCTATCAAAGATGTTCAGGGCTCGTTCATTTCGCAGAGTTAATGTCCAGGTTTCCGATGCGTAGGTGAGCACTGGCTTTACAAGTGTCTTGTAAAGAGTGCTTTTAGTTAAAAGGACATTGCTGCAGGTATTCATACAAATAGGGTTTTTTAATCCTGTTATTGTGTATAATGTTATCAATATTTTTATTTATCAAGAATTATTGTAAAAACTATATACTTCTAACAAAAATGTGGGTAAAATACACTTTATTAGGGCAAGGTCTTTTTGAGTGACACAAATTGAAATCAATAGTATAAAGTGTACTAATAAGAGCTTACAGTTTTATATTTACCGCCATTTTCCACCGGTGTCACTTTTCATTTGAAATGTGTCATACATAGACTCTAGATAATCTCTAAAGATCATATTTGATATGGGAAATTAGCCATGTTTAAATCCAGCCACAGTTTAAATCATAAAAAAATATTATGAAAATAATGTTTCAACTTCACAAGACTGTCTGTACCAGGCTGTACATTCTACTTTAATCCATTTCTTCCATTCATCCAATCCATCCAAACCAATCTTGCTTTTCCCTCCACACCCTTTATGCAGGTATAAACCGTGGTGTAACGAATGTTAGGCGACCTTCAAATTTATGCTGAGAGTATCCCAGGAGCAACTTCCCATGGCCTTGTTTGGTGAGCACTAGAGTGTGCGTGATTCCTGCTTTGAAATAGTAAAAGACCTTCTCGCTCGCCCTAAAATCTTCCCCAAACCATTTTTCTACGTACGCGTCTGTTCGGGACGTATGGTGCTTGTAGCTACATACTTAGCAAGGACATCAACATATATATAGACTACCCCGATTTATTTTCGTATCCGGAAATTTGTACGTAAACAGTTCACCGTAGGACACTTATTCGTGCGCTGCAGTACGTGAAACATGAGTTCATGTAACATTTAATCAAATGACGAGTTCTTCATTGAACATTTCACCGTGGGTATATTTGTACGTATGCTACAACATGTGGCAAATTTTATGAGATGTCTTTACTAGGTTAGGTTAGGGTTAATCTAATTGGAACAGTACTATTTGCAAACTATCGCCGCGTTTTGTAAGATACGTACAAATGCATTCCACGGTGAAATGTTCAAACGAAGAACTCGTCATTTGATAAAATGTTATACGAACTCATGTTTCACGTACTGCGGTGCACGAATAACTGTCCCACGATGAACTGCATATGTACAACTTACATGTAACCATTTATTTTAGGGTGGCAGCGTTGCGTAAATTGTAAACTCTGGTAAACCCCTATTTTAATAGATAGCCTTGTATGCGTTCACATTCCGAGCCAAAGGTTTAGTGTAGGTATTCTTCATCGATGTATTGAAATTATTTCCGCTTTGGACAAATCGTTATTTGGTGCGCATGCTTCGTTACACCCCGGCGACCTGAGACAATGCTCGACGAAATTATTGTGACCCTCCGTTTCCTCTATCACCATTATCCGACGGTCACAAAAAGCATTTACGGCCATACTCTTGTCTAAACTGCAAAGCATCTATGATAGGGTTGCCAATCTCTCCCGAAGCTCTTTCCTATATACATAACATATAACCTACTACATATCTTATCTTATAACTTAACTTTCCAGGCCCTGGAATTACAATTACAATTTTATAGATTATTTAGAATGATAAATAATGGTAGGTTTGTTTTCTATTTTGTGTATACGTCATTAAGATATTATTCAATTTACGATAACTATAAAATGTTAGAGACTAGCTCAGGGGTGGGGGGGGGAAACTTTTTGTATGGAGGGCCAAATTCAAGAATTCAAAATGAGCGGCGGGCCGCAAGTAAAATACCATTTTTAGATACCTATATACTATTTATTATCACGAATAATAAACATTACAAAAAAATTAATGAGAAGAATGAAACTGTTGTAGGTACATTTTTTAACATTTTTTTTTATTTCAGGTGTTAATTTTGTAGTTGATATTCTCAAAACTGCTTGTAAATGGGCAGCGGAGATATTTGATCGTAAAGAATTTTTATTGAGGTTCATGATCGAAAATGTTTGTTCACATTTATATAGGTTGATCCAAAAATAACGAACATTTTTCTTGCATAATCTTTAAGTTAGTCGAATTTGTCTGAATTAAGGGTATTGTAAAATTTGGAGATTTCTTCACGACGATGCAATTCTCTTAAAGCAGTGTCACACTGCAGATCAATAATCTCAAGTTGTAGTTCTGTGGGTACACTATCAATATCTATTGAAAATGGATCGCGTACTATTGCTAAACTTGTCTCAATTTTTCGGAAGTCACCAAATCTTTGTGAAAAATCGTCATTCAGAGCTTTAATAATTTTACCATATTCTTCAAATTTATATTCTGATATATTCAGCAACGATAGTGTTGTCGAAGGAATAACTTTAGTTTTAATTGAAATCCATTCAAACTTTTTACCATATCATGGGCATATATTTTTTTTCTTTGCAACGCGGAGTTAAAAGTATTTAAATGTGTCACGATGTTCAACGTAGAAAATAGTGGTTACATAGTGTGAGACGAGACGCAAGGAAGACGTACTGAGATAATACATTTACGAAACAACAAATTCTTCAAATTTTAATATATTTAAAAAATTATAAAAAAAGTTATTCGTAATCAGAAGTACAATTAATGATGGCGGGCCACAAAAAATACCCGGCGGGCCACAGTTTGCCCCCCCCCCCTGCTAGCTAGAGAATATACGCGAAAAGTTCTTGCTGCACTTCAAAGACTAACAAAGTGTTTGCCTTTTAATACTGAATTCCGAAGATGGGTCAACACCGGGTCAAATGGTGATAACTCATATTTTCATTTATTACAACGTTTTTATTAGCTCGTATTCTTGTTTGTCCGATGGTTGTTTGTGCAGTACAAATCTTGCAATCAATTTTCAACTAACTTTTAGAATATATCAGAAAATGATGCCAGTGCATTCTTTTAATACTTTTAGCC
Source organism: Rhyacophila brunnea (assembly GCF_057557595.1). NCBI lineage: Eukaryota > Metazoa > Arthropoda > Insecta > Trichoptera > Rhyacophilidae > Rhyacophila > Rhyacophila brunnea. The sequence goes on from NW_028232751.1 coordinate 62,083,605, forward strand.
ATCTTTAAGCAGAATTGAATTAATTTTCAGTTAATTCTGTTTTGTATCGAAAGTTATTTCAGAAAAATCCGTAAAAAGTAAAATACTATTATTGTTTGCTAAGGGGGTGGTCCTAGCAACTAAATTATTAATATATACGTGTTTTACTATGGAAATCAAAATGAAATGTCAAAATGACATTTCAGTATTCTATATTTGTTTGTTTGTTTGTTTTTTATTTACTTCATATCAAGTACAAGTTTGAGCATAATAATTCAACAGAAAATTTAAAAACGTTGTACCTATATACAAAGTTCTTTTTATCTTGTAATTTTTTATAATTATGCTAATTAAAAAAATATCTTTTCGTAAATCATTAATCTAGAACACTTTCTACAGCACAGTTTTAATGTGATTTCAATACGTTTAGTTAGTTTCCTTAGACCATTTAAGTGTTTCTCAGCCTTTTTACACCTGCTGACCACTGAAAATAGGAAAAAAAACATTTTGCGAACCGCTAACGCAGAAATAAAATATATCCCCATATACGGGTATAATCAGTCGCGATGGCCGCGCGGCTTAAATGTCGGCCTATTGTGTCGTGGGTCCCAGGTGCGAATCCTGGGTAAACATATTGTTTTTCAATTCGTGTATGAGTTCGAGTATGGACCTAATCTAATAGGTTGACACGGGAAAAACTTGGCTACAAATCGCAGTTCTCAGTTCCCAATGAATACGAGAAAATATTCATCAGAATCACCACCGCCTTGCGCTACAAAGAATTTTTCAGGGTTGTTGCAAGGCGGTTTCATAGGCCCTGGCCGAATTCAAATTAGCAATACCCGATGCGGGTAGAAGAATAGTTTTCAATAAGGCGTATTCTGTCAGCCAGCACAATTTTCATTTGACTAGCATCAAGTAGAGTAGTTTGCGTGCCAAAGTTCTTAAAGAAACCTCAATAGTAAATGCGAGGAATAAAGGCATCTAGAAAAAGAAAAAAAAACCTAATAGGTTGAGCAAGTGGCTGGCATCCATTTCTCGTAAAAACAAAATCTGTTAATACAAACCTCCACTCTGTGGAGGCCCATATATGATCTTATTAGAATCGGATAAGGTCGAAAAAAAACTTATAATACCGTCTGATCGCGATTGATTTCGTCACGTAATTTGAAAGGGGGCTTCGAAACAGTTCAAACTTCATAACATTATCAAATTAAGTTGATACGTACTTATAAAATTTAATGTTCAAGGAGGCTTAAAGATTTACTTATCTACGTGCTTGTACACAAATTAAACCACTAATAATACTTTACTACTTTTAATACTTTTATTTTATTTTTTAACGTCAAAATCAGTCAATACATCGGGCATCCACGTCCCTAAACCCATCACTGGAGAACGGGGTTTATAGTTATAGGTTTTATGTTAGAATATTAATTACATAGTAGATGGCAACCCTAATAAACGGTCAAAGTTCTGTGACTTGCTTATTCTAAGGGCCAATGACAATGCTTCTAGTTAATTTAGCGATTATATTTGTAAAATGTGAACTGTGATTATATACCTACTATTAAATATGACTTATTGACTAATGGGAACATAGTTTTAAAAGTGAGAATTTTACCTTTTTATAGTCATAACATTTTCTTTGATTTTTAATTAATCATAGACAACGGAATATATCCAAAAATGGTGTCGTCCTTTCGATCGCCAAATCTCGTCTCGAAAATTCTCGAGAAATAACCAGAAAATGCCAACCTCGAAAAAAATAATTCCGAAATTTTAAGAATTCTTATTTCTAGAAAAATCAATGAGATTAAAAATGAATTTAAAAAAAATCCCTCATAAAAAACAAAATAAAAAATGTCTATTTTGATTCTGAAATTTATCGGTTATTTTTTCTACCGGAAAAGCTTAAAAAAGTTCGAATTGTAGGAATGGAAAAAAAATTTGACCCTAAAATAATCGGCAAGAATGTGTAATTTCATATTAATGTCGATATCTCGAGAATTCAAACACAAAAAATCTTGAATTCTTGAAATAACAAAAATTCTTGATTTCAAAAATTCTCGAATCTCGAAGAATGAAAAAAGTCGAGAAATCACAACCTCTAGTCTAAGTAGTAAGTATATCGTATCAACAAGGAAATGGTAAGTTATAATCAACATGGTGACTCGATTATGACGTGCTTTTTAATACCTATATATAATAGCCCGGATATGCCGATAATTCTGTGATCGTTTATTAATAGTATGTACTGAATCCTCAAGTTAAAATCCTCGCTTGGTCGGCCTTGATAGCTCTCTAGCCGTCGTAATGTTGCAACCAAAGGATGAAAGGGTATTACACATTTTCACCGTGAAGCCATATCTCGTCCCTTCAGTTTTCCCAATGCCTCGTAATGCAATAGACTGCCAATGATTATTAATTAAAACATTCAAATACATGAACATCTGATTGATAATAATGAACTCCAGTGGCGCACCCATGGGGGGGTAAGGGGCCCTGGCACCCCCCAAACATGAAAATTATCAGAATGATTTTAAACATTGAAATTGAAAGCCAATAAACTATACCTTTGAGCTTAGACAAATAAAAATACGGCGAAAAATGATTTGTAATTTTCCAGCACCCTTTTTAGAAAAATTTCTTAGATTTTAATTTCGAAACACTAATGTCGGGTTTTTTTAGAAATCCAATCCCTAATGGAACTGTCAAAAAATTCTCGGTGTCCACCCGAATTCCGGAGTGGTGTAGGTCATGGCTGGGGAGAGCTGACAGGGCTTTAGCCTGTGGACCCGGGCTGTGGGGGGACTGGCGTGTCGGGTTGATCAGAAAGTGAGATAAACACACATCATAAATTAGCTTTAATAGTAAAAAAAGTCATAGGCGCTATAATACTTAATGGGCATGAACATTTTCAATTATATAATTGTGCAATATATTTTTTGGTTATTATGTGTCGATACTCGACAGCTCCATTATTAAAGTAGATGTATTAAAAATGGCCAATAATTCACTGTATAAGTACCCTTAATTTGAACTAAAACATAATTTGAAAAACGTTAATGTGGTGTTTCACACTGCCTTTAATCTTAGCGGTAGGTAGGGGGCCCGCCAACTATCCTAGCCTGAGGGCCCGTTTCAGGATGTGGGGACCATGGTGTAGGTACACCGAGTGCAATAGACAAAAGACCGATAAACGAGAAATTAGGCTGTGAATAAGAAAAAGAGCCTATGGGACTAATTTACATTCTTCTCCTTGGGCTCCCCCCAATATTAAATCCTGAGTGCGCCACTGATTAACTCGTTTCATAGAAGTTATCGACATCGCTTTGCCGCGGACATTTGTGTATTCAAAATGGCGTCATTCGACGCAGACGGACGCTGCGCCGCCCCGACGCGTGCCCCGACGCCATTCCGCCTATCATCCAACGGCATTCTTCTTCACAAAAAACAGTTTCAACCAAAGACTCCGGTCACTATTTTATTTACTGAAATTAGTAACCAGTTTATTCACAATAAAATTTATTTAATAATTGTATCATTTCAAAGTCTTTCATGAATCATTTACAATGTTTATTATTATGTGACAATACATACTATAAATATATTTATTTTTGGTTGGTATTTCAAGTAATGCTTGGATTTTTTAGTGGAATAGTCTTCCGCGGCCTGCGTGCCAGATTCATATCCAACTACCATTGGTAAAGCGATTTCATTTATGATTTGTTCATAAATGCGCGAGCATCAGCGTGTTCCATTATTTTAAATACAATAGACACGCCAGTGCTTCTCATTAATTATAGTCTTCATATTGTTTTACAATGTGTGTTTGAATCAAGAGTATGGACCTAATAGGTTGAGTAAGTGGCCAACATCCATTTCTCGTAAAAACAAAAATCTGTTAATACAAACCTCCGCTCCACGCTTCAATCAATTGTAAGAACCGCTAGATAATTTCGTTATAATTATATAGGACACACATAGCTTATTGGTCAGGGCACACGGGTGCGAATCCCGCTTAGTGTCATATTATTTTTTCAAACAGATGTTTCTATTGGATATATATTTCTTGAGTCAAGCAGCTTAAGTGTCGGCTTATAATGTCGTGGGTCCCAGGATCTAATTCTGGGTCTGTTAAATACAGATATTGTTTTTTCGATGTGTGTTTGGGTCAAAAATATGGACCTAATAGGTTGAGCAAGTGGCCAACATCAATTTCTCGTAAAATCTGTTAATACAAACCTCCACTCTATATAGGCCTATATTATGATCTTCTTATGATCGGGCATGGTAAAAAAAAAACAACGTGAGACACCAGCGCTACACGTTTATATTGACAAATTATTGAACCTATAACCGTAACTAATATGAATTTCTGTAAACATGGGGTATACATGATTTTTCTGTAGACTTGAACATGAACATATTTTATTTTTCCAGATATTTTCTGATAACGTCCTTTTTTTTAGCCAAAGTACATCGGTTAACTAAGCCAAATGGATGTCGTTGGCAATTAAACATTTGAAAACATAATTTTATTGCTTTTGACATAATTATATTTTTCACTAACTACCCTGCCGAAAAAAATTGTTGTAACTACATCACGGAATAATGCTGACACGCTTTTGAAACACTGAAGATTAATTACATTCTAAATAATCTAACTCCACAACCTCAATATTATTATTAATACAATAATCTTGTTCCGGTTTACTTACGTCGACATAACAATCATCACATCAACTCATTAAAGTGTAAATCGCTTGGCTTTTAAATACAATAATTTGGTTTTTTGATTCGACTTAATAAAATTATATTTTCGATTAACCCAGTTTACCTCTCGGGTTAAAGTAAAAATCTATCAATTTTCCTTCCTATATGACTCATTGTTTTCGTCTATAATTATTCTACAACAGCAATCGATCAAGAATTTGCAGTAAAAAAAATCGGTTTATTAATTTTTTAGAATGCAATGCAATTTTGTCTTCAAGCATGTCATCACATTAATCATATTGTAAATTATATAATAGTAGTGATACCTACTACACATCCTAGAGCCTCAAAAAAAGAATATAAATTTACCTATCTACATGTAGTACATAATAGTATGCTAATCGTAATTATACTTTTCCAAACCGGCACAAAATAACATAAAGCATCGCTCAACGTAGGTACACTTTCTTTTTCGCAATATTGAAATCTATACCTATATAATAAATTATATACATAAACAAAAATTTTCAACAACCTCGTTTTTGCACTGTTAGTCCAGCCTCCCATAGACTTTTCGTACACATAATATGCGGAACGCATTCTGACAATTGGAATAGGTTCTAGGGGTCACAAAGATATATAATGTCGATGTTGCCAGGCGATATGAGTGGTAATTTTTTTTTTATTGAGGTTTTAATTTTTTTTCTTATAACCCACCAAAATTGTATTGAGTTCTTCAATAAAACCAAGACCGAATCACGGATTGATTGAAAATGCAATAATTGTACCATGCCACCGGCATGGTACTAGTTTTCTTATATATACCTACTTGTAAATGTCTACAAACTAATTCCTACAAATAGCGCGAATTGTTTTTTCATTCCACCCATATGTAAAGATATTACAGTGTAAGACACTAACGAAATCTATAAATACTTTGAAATTGGTGATTCTGTAATCGTAACCAATATTTGTATGAACATATTATTATATTATAAAAATGATATTTATTTAAAACAACCTAAAAATTCTCCCACGATGGCCGCGCGTCTTAAGCATCCGCCTATAGCGTCATAGGTCCCAGGTGGTTTCGTGTGTTATAATCGCGTTCCTCCGCCCAACACGCACTCTTCGCTACTAATATTTACATCTAATCATAGTCTTCGGGTTGTAGCAAAGAAAAATGGCAGCCGGTATTCAAATTTATTACATTTTTCATGTTAGTGGAATGCGTTTAAATCGGAAATTTATTACATTTTTTTCTCTTTTAAAGTGTGCTAATATTCATTAAAATTATCCTCGGAATGATTCAATACATAAGAGTAGAGTAGAGAGTATAGGTGCCCTAAGGCATAAGTTCTTATATAATGATAGCATTAAGTACCCACTGGTTTACCCCTTACATGTCGATCCAGAAAATTGTATGTATATGTATTTTTTGTATTGTTGGTCATTCAAAATTCAAATTAGATTCAAAATAATATTTGATATAGTGAACTTTATAAATTACAAATTTGAGACGTTCATAACATTGTACAAATCATACTACTCAGCATTACAAGGGTGACACACTTCGATATTTATGTTTTATTGTTAAAACAAATCAGAGTGGCGGAAGCGATGATCAGCATTTCCTCAAGCATAACCTAGATCAACAATGTATATTATGATTTGTTTAATTGCGACAATGACTCTTCTAATGCATTGATTTCATTTGTATAAATAGAAAGGACGACCCATAATTCCGAAGAGGGTTTTTCTTAACTGTTTTCCATCGAAAAACTTGTTTGAAAAGCGAAGGTAAATGTAAATTCAACAGCTCAATAGCTTAGCTAGATTACATATGGGAAAGGGCATTAATGTACTCACAACACCCAACCGTAGAAATATAAGTCAGGAAACCGAGGTCGGCCTCTCAGACCTCACAAGATGTCAGCTAAAAGAAATGTTAGGGGAAAAAATAACTCGTCTCTACTCCTACCTGCTTCTCCCATACGGGAAAAATGGTACGTTGGTAACGGTTGGTTGGAAACGTTGGTATTCATTTTTATAGTGAATACAAACATCCAGACATTTCTTAAATAGTCAGCAAGAGGGTTAAATTACAGAGTGGTCAAATTGAATAGATCATCGCTGACTTCATTTCAACGTAATGCGTGGTTACCGAGACTCCAACTGATGATAGTATAGTTTCGATACAGTCACAACCGATTGAACGAATGTGATTTACAAGTCATTTATTAAATCATACATTACATTACACTAATAAATAAAACGCAAATCGTGACAACATGCATCAAGTCTTCTTCGTATTAATAAGAGACTAATATCGAATTATAATAGTAGAGAAATTAACCATATTTATTAAATTCTCTACAATAATATAAATTATTTATTAATGAATTTCTGTATATATCTATAAGATGCCAATATCGGCAACTTAAATTGCGTTGCCTAAAGTACGTCATAAAGCAGGTATTATATCTACAAAAAAGGCAGTGGCCTAGAATGAACCCGTTTCAAATACAGCCAAGAAACGGGCTAAATTAACTGGCTCTACTAAATGTATGAAATTGACGAAGAGAAAATGTTACTAAGGCTAATGATTAAATTACTCGAAAGTATTTCACTGGTTTTGGGACAACCATATAAATGTATTGTGAGCTTACCAGAAATCGAGCTCAGAGACTGTGGATGAGAAAAAATTGGCTTACATTGGTCTGCGATTTCCGCCTACGATTTACAGAGATCCTCCACACTGAGATTCATTTTCCAGAACGCAGTGAGAAAAAACCTTGTAGTATTGTTAAAATAAAAAAGGCTTTATATACCTACAGTAAGTTATCATCATTTTAACAACCATATAAAAAAAAAATATAACCAGAGCGTTGGAGCGGAACTCGGAGCACTGGAGCAATAGGATTTTACCCGGAGCAGGAGCGGAGCCGGAGCACCGAAAATTTGTAGTGCTCGACTGCTCCGGATGTTTTCATTATTATTAAATTTTCGAAAAGAGTATATTTTAACACTTTGCAACACTGGAATTATTTGAAATATGGCGACACTGCCGATTGATAAATAACGCCGGCAATAAATTCGACAATTTTGTTTACTTTAAAATAATATTATTTACTTCTATTTTCATTACTAATAGAATTAACAATGAAAATGACGATTATTGTAAAACTACTAATTTTTTAATTTTTTGAACATTTGTTTACATATAATACTTATTAACACATTTTACCCGGAGCCGAGCCGGAGCAATTATTAGGTCACCGAGCGGAGCGGAGCAACTCAAGAAGGGTCCGCTCCAACGCTCTGTTTATAACAGTAATAAACAAAAATAAACCGTCAAAAAATGTGCTATTTTCTTTTTATTTTCAAAACTGCTGCCAACGCAGATAATGATATAAGAAAAAATATAATTCATCAATACTAAACTCGTTCAGGAATCGATGTTACAACCATTTGACTCCCTTAGGTAACCTCCCCTAAGACCTCAAAATTTTGGATTTTACCGGCTTTTTTGTTGTATTTATTTAACTAAACACTTCAATTAAAACCAGATGGATGGATCGGACCCTTTTTTGAGTTGCTCCGCTCCAGCTCCGCTCCGGGACCTAAAACTTGCCCCAGGTACGCTCCAGGTAAAAAGATTAAACGTATATAGCTATTAGGTATATGTATACAAAATGTTAAAATATTAAAAAAAAATAGTTTTGAATTGAGGTTGATTAATTGTTGTCATTTTCTTTATTAATTATATTTAACAAAATTTTCGGTAGCAAATCGTCTTTCATTATCTGCCTCTTTTGTCAAAAAAGTGAGGTTATTTATCATTCTGCAGTGTTTTTAGTATTTCAAATAATTCCTGTGTTGCAAAGTGTCAAATATTTTATTTTCATTAGATTTTAGGACGAAAACTTAATAAGAAAAACATCCAGAGCAATGGAGCACTATAAATTTTCAGTACTCCGGGTAAAACCCCATTGCTCCACTGTTCCGTGCTCCTACTCCGAGCTCCGCTCCAACGCTCTGATTATTGCATAGTTGCCAAACAATTTAATGGCATGAATAGATTTTGTTTTCTAATGTATTTTTCTTACCTTTTTAAACAAATACTTTTTTAACTATCGGTTATAAACATATTGGTTGGACATTTTACACTACATGCCTTTCGATCAGAATATGTAAATGTTTTAAATTACGTAGAATATTATTTCTATTCTTATTATGACTCACCAAAAGTCACTCAATTTAAATGCTATGATATCGTAACAGCTCAAGAAATTTGTATAATTGATAATGACATAATATAATTTATGCAAAAAATATATTATACAGATACTTATGAATAAACGTAAGTATTCACTAGACTTTTAATTTTATTCATGAGTGACTCATGTTATGATACAATGTCATATATATATATATATTTTTTATATGTATAATATTACAATTTTAAATTGTTTAAGTGATCCTATGGAATTATAGTGAGCAAAGTGTATTTTTTGCGATAAATTATGACTATTCATAATAATTGACATTGAACGGCATGGAAAACTACTTTTTTCAGATTCGTAAATCAAAAATGACGCTTGAACATGACGTTGTGAGTCATGAATTAACAACACAAAGAAAATATTAATAACCATTTTCATATATTACTATTAAACAATACACTATGTAGAATATTTATGTCTATTAGATTTTTCATAAATTTATCTCAGTAGGTAACCTAACATAGTTTGTAATAATAATAAATTGTCTCAACCGTTTCAACATAATTTTGCCTAGGTTATACTTACTAATGTTGGTATATCAAGAAAGAAAGGACTGCGCATCGGAAACTTGTTGGTAAGTACATGCTCATGAAAAAAATCTACGGTCTGTACAAAGATTCCAGCGCAACTGATATTGGGAGACTACGCTGACTAGGTCATGCACCGTACGAACGACGATGAACTGACTTTGAATGGAAAAGAGGGAGGCTAAAAATTAGCTGGCTAGATTTAGCATCTTATGATTACCGTATGCGTGGAATACCGAATTAGCCGTTGCGCATACAGAAGAATTGTAGGACCCCACCGTTTCGAAAACTATCTCTAACAAATTATTGTTGATTTTTTGAAGTTATACTTCTTTTGGCGTGTGACGGAAGTTGCGCGTGCCGATGCCACACATAATTTATTATTATAATTATATTCATTTCGGTCTCAGTGGTACATGCCCATGCGCATAGTGTCATTTAGTTAGTCGTTCAATACAACAAAAGTAAACAGCACGTGTTGTAAACATAACCAATATTGTGTCATAATAAATATATATGTTTATAAACAAATTTCTGGAGACTAACATCCTACACTGTTAATAATTTATATTATTATATTTATATTGGAGTGTAGGTATGTTTATGTTTCATTGTAAATATTGTGTATCAAGATTCGAGGCTATATTTATGTAAGTATTATTTTATGACTAAAATTATAAATCAATAAATAAATTAATTTTGTGAAAGTTGGTAAATAATTCAAAAAAAAAGTTAAAATTTGATTTTTCATTAATTCATCATGGGCACTTCCGAATCGATTATAACCGCTGTATGGCAAAGATGAGTTTTTGTCCAATACAATAATTAAATTACAATTATCATGTCCTTTTTGAGACACAGATGAATCGCGAACGTTTTCACAACCTAATCCACTGTAATATTAATAGACTCAGGTAACGGCTTATTTTGTTTTGTTACGCCAAAGAAGTATAACTTCTAACGCGCGTACATAAGTACACACACCGATTTTTTATGACTACGGGAGGGGCGGTGTTAACAAAAAAAAACATGGTCTATCTACCCCCACGAGATGTGATCCTGCTTTATATTTATATACTTATTATTGTCGATCGTTCAATTACTTATAGTATACAATATTCACGGACATTGGAGATGTCGGAAGGCAAATCATTAATCAGAATTTATGTTTTATTAAGATCGCATATAACCTAAGATCTTATTATTTTGTATATAAATATAGGTGTGTGTACAATAAAACGCATTATTAAACTTTATTAAAACTTGTAAATTAATGTACCAATGATTTTATAATAATTCCCAAACTGGACTGCCTACTTTAATAGTCCACGAGACGAAGTGGTTGTCTCGATGATTTCACGAACCGGAGCTGTGACTCCGGTGCGTTTCGATCCATTTCGAGCGCTGCATATACCATAGGCATTTAAGGCTATACTTCAGCTGAGGCATGGTTTAAAAAGATCGTGACTAGGCGATGCGCGGATTGTGCAAATGACGCGACCCGAATGCAATATAATTTGTCATAAAAATTCATTAATGTTATGTTTATTATTATATTCGTAATAATAATAGTATATTCATTGACATGTTTTCTTTTTCAAGTACATGCGGACAGTTTTTTAGTCATCTTTACACGATTTAAGAATATATTCCTCCGACGCCATCACAAAACAAATTGACGCGCTCACACCTCGACTGTCAATCTCCGATTGGCGACGACTGCGAAATTTCGTTCCACCTACTGTTGAAAATTATTTGCCGTTTCACTTATGCTCTTAACTGAAAGCTGGGACAATAAAGTAATTTAAGTCATTTCCTCACGAAAACAAAAATGTCAAGACTAAAAATATAACTACTCTACCAAATTTTATTTGACATTACCTATACAAAGCATACTTTGATTGATGCAATACGAAATGGTTTATCTGTCATATTATTGTAACATTTAATCACTTCACGAGTCACGATGCATTCATTTTTTTATGTCTCTAAAATTATAGGCTATTTATGTATGTGACTGTATTTTTACAATGAAGCAATTACGTGCAATAGGTACCCATCGCAATCGCTCTGTACCTTTACATAGGTACCTATAGGTATATCAATACTTTATGAAAAGGAATGAGAATGTTAATAATTATTAATAACTAATAAATACCTATTTATGTCATATCTATGACTTGTGTCATGTAAATAGACTAGACCAGAGCTATTCGAAATATTTTTAGAAATCGAAATATGGATTGTTTTTAAAAATAAAAATAAATACGTGTATAAATGTTTTGAAAAAGAAGTAAGTAATTTTAATTATTCGCTCAATTTTATGTCGTCAATGAGTTTTTTAAATTTCATCGTATTAGTGTGTCGTTATCATCAGTGATTAGGTACCTACCTATTCATCAGTAGTAATATCGTATTATCTTCTTATTTCCCGTACCTGACAAGTGTTTTCTTTTTCTCTGATCTCCACAGCCTACCTCTTACAAAAAGTCACCCTTCCCCACTGGTTGATGTATATATATATTGTGGTAACACTGGACAATTAATTATTGATATTTTATATTGAATCATGTACCTACATTCAAAGACTAGAAATAGGTTGAAAAAAGAAGATTCGGCAGCATGTATTAACAGCGAACTTCAGTGAAACGGCAAATAATTTTCAACAGTAAGTGCGACAAAATTTCGCACTCGTCGCCAATCGGAGACGGATAGTCGAGGTGTGCGCACGTCGATTTGTTTTGTCATGGCGTCGGATGAAAATATTCTTAAATCGTGTAAAGATGACTAAAAAACTTTACGTATGTACTTGAAAAAGAAAACATGTCAATGAATATACTATTAATATAAGTAATATAAAATTAAATGGACACATGTTGAATTTTTATGACAAATTATATTTCGTTCGGCACGCGTCATTTGCACAATTCGCGCGTCGCCTAGCAACGATCTTTTTAGACCATGCCTCAACTGAAGTATAGCCTTAATTTTCAATCAATGACATATCAGCCTGAAATAAAAGGTCTCGCAAATAACATGAAACCTCAAACGAAAATTAGTGTGTTATTAAATGATTTTATATTTCCTTATTTTCTTTCATTTTATGTGTATCATTTTTTTATGTATTCAATAAACAACATAGTTATTACCAATGACATATTAAATGGACGACTCACTTCATACCCGGCGAGCACGAGAAATTGTGCATGAAAGTCATTCACAGATGTATAGGTAGATGTCACGTGACCATTGATGTATCCGTTTCCATTATGCGATACAAGCTTCGAGAATTTATAGTAATATAACCTTTATTGTAATGGCGTATTAGTGTCATGACTCATTGCGTTAGAAACAGATTCTCGGTTACTTACGACTTCTCGGAGATTAGACGCAAGTGAGCTCAGCGAATCAATTGCATTGAATAAACATTCATCAATATCTTAAAATGGCATTTTATAAATAATAAATAATACTAATACATGCAAAGTGATATCCCATCTTTCTTGGAGTGTTTAGTAGATTTTTTTACAATTTTTAACTAGGCACATTGGCATTTTGTAACACAATAATAACGGTGGAGTCGAAACCTGACAGTCAGAAATTTTGTATGGGCAGACCCAGCGGTGTCGCCAGACCGCTTGCAAGCAGAATGTTCATTTGAGCGTAGGATACCGATATTAAAATATGAATTTCGCCATCCGGCAGACCCGACACAAAGTGAGTGTCATTTTATTTTATAGATGCTTCGTCCATATTAATGTCATTGGTTATTACCAATATACCCATTTTTTTATATTCAATAAAAATAAACACATAAAAAGGAATGGCACGCGCCAAGAATTAAAAAAAATCGACTTATTTTGGCACGCCGATCAAATCCTATTTGCCATCCCTGCCCTAGATGGTTACATGATATTAATGATTAATATCTAGAATGCCAATTATTTCGATAGCCAAATCATCCGGGTCACGATCCTCATTTATGAGGTAATATTCCATTCGCTTAAATAAATAGTATTTTTTCCGTTCATAGAGGGGGGGCGGACCTAAAACCCCCCGCCCCTTGTGTGCTGGTTTGTGAACAGGGGTTTATGCGTTGTTATGGGCATTTGCCAAAGGAGACGCTCTGTTGAGGATAATAAAATAAATATAAATAAATAATCAATAGAAGATGTGTGAGCGCGCGCATGAAGAGGAATGACAATCAATTGTGTTCTGCCCACACGTTTGTGGTTTCATTGTATGCTAATGTCGCCCGGCGAAAGGTCCCTGCTCGGCTGGTTGCTTTCGTCGCAAGCTTTTCAAAATATTTGCAACAATAATTTTATTATTAAATTTTCAGAAAGATTTCTAGACTTTCAGTTAGGATTGTCGGATCTAGCGCTCGAAATGGAAAAAAAATTACGAACCGAAGCGCTCGATAATTTATAATATTATATACAATAATTGCTCAATTATGGAGCGTGTTGGATGTTTTTGTTATAATATACCTACCTATTTCAGATGGTCAAATAGAATTAGGGTTCAAATATATCATGATGCACGTCGCGTACCGTAATGCTGTCACAGCTACAAATTTAGTCTATGGCCTCGTCGTTCTGCAGAATATTTTTAACGATCACTACCTCTATAAATTCAATGATGGATAGGGCCAACTCTATAAGTATAGTATTTTGAATTATTATTCATTTCATGCTAATTTCAATTAATTATATTTTGAACAGAACCAAACCTACAGACTATAGATAATAGACAACATTCTTATAGAAAATATATAGGGCCAGCCGCAAAAAACAAAAAACACGCGATTTTTACATGAGTCGAAAATGCGGGTAAATGAATCATGCGGGTATCGATGCAGTGCGGTACGCGTTAGGTGACCTCATTGTTGTTCTGGTGATTTCGGCAGATTTTTCTAATGTCTAACTGTCAATGTGCGTTTAAACAATTTAAAGTTTCAAAATGTGCTACGGGATGGGAGCTTCAGTCTGATAACATTTTAATCATCAAGAAAAACGACATACCACACCTTTTTCCCGTAGCGGCAGCTTACTGTGACAGCATGTGACTATACGTGACGTACCTACATCATAATGTAATCACAGCATTACAGTCTTTAAAATTGTAGCATTAAAATAAATATTGTCAGCGCTGCAGTCGAAAATGGAGAACATGTCACGAATATTATTTTTCACCGTAAGTCCAACAAGTTTCATATTAAACTTTTTAAATGTATATAATATTATAAAGTAATACAATCTAATTGCTTTTTAATAATTGACGAACCGGGAAGCGATAATTAAGTTTTCCATGAGACGGAGCGATAATCTCAGGGATTAAAAAATATAAAAATTATGTTGTTACAATATTTAAAATTTGTTTATCTAAAATTGTTACATTTAAAAAAAAGAGTATCGAAAATTTGTTTTTTGTGACCCACGTTTTGAGGAGCATTTGAATTTGTAAGAAAATTACCAGAACATAATGTTTTTCTCGGACGGGGCAAGCACAATTCCAGTGAAGCCACGTGACCTTATATTATAGTTATTTATGAACTACATAAGAATATGATACGAGAAAAAAACAGAACACCGATATAATATATATCTTAGTGATCATCATCATCAGCCGGGGTCAATCCACTGCTGGATGAAGGCCTCCCCAAGCTTTTTCCAACTCTCACGGTCCTGTGTCGTTCGCTGCCACGTATTTTCACCGAACTTTACCATTTCGTCGATCCAGCTGCTTTTAGGGCGACCCTGTGGCCGTTTCGTGCCCCTCGAGTACCACTGGATGACGGCATTTGTCCGGCGGCCGATCTTTCGGCGAGCAATGTGCCCCGCCCATCTCCATTTCAGCTATTTGGCAACGTCTATTACATCGCGTACTCCTGTCTGCTTTCTAACCCATTCGTTTCTCTTACGGCCCTTTCGCGTGATGCCCAACATACACCTCTCCATGCCTCGCTGTGCGACTCTTAGCCTTTGGACATCTCTCGTGTTGAGGGTCCACGTCTCGCAGCCATACGTGAGCACGGGTAGCACACATTGGTTGAACACCCTACGCTTAAGACATAATGGTAGGTCACTCTTGAAGATACTATTCAGACGTCCGAAAGCACTCCATCCCTTTAAGCCTCAATTACATTGAGCTTCTTTACAAGCTGTTTATTGGCGAATTTACAATCTGCCTGTAAAGTCGCCCAGTGTAATCATCGAATAAGCTAATAAGCAGGTTGTAAACACTCCACGAGAAAAGTTGAAAGCCGGTCAACTTTACACGCTACACGCCGGCGTGTGGGCCTACTGCGTCTGCGCAGTAGAGCGCAGTACCAACCTCCCGGTAAAAAAACGAACTACGTTCCGTCAAAATAGTCGCTGGCTTGTGGCTTCTCAGCGAATGGAAAGTTTTGTGTGTAATCATCAAATCGCAGTAGCTGAATCGCCCGCTTTTAAATTCGTCATAAACAGCTCGTAAAGAAGCTCAATGTAATTGAGGCTTTAGTGATAATGATGAACAAAGGCATTTAATTATATTTTTATTTTCATTAAAATTTGCAATGCTAATTTTTATTAGGTACTATTAGAAGCTTTGTAATTTTGTTTTTTTTTAGGGAAAAATATGAATACTGATCTCTTAAATTATTTTGGTATAGAAGTCTTTATAATTTGAGAGGTTTCGATGTTTTTGAAAAAAAAATTAGCAATAAGTACATATTATTTAATTCTGTTATAGTTCAATATTTTTCGGTCAAGCTAGATTCATTTAAAAATAAATTATATCAATGTTATATAATTACATTCCAAATTTTGGTGGAGAAGATTGTTTATTAATAATTTTCCCTATCTATAATACCTACTAAATTGTAGCGTCCATAATAATAAATGTTCCAATAGTATGGATAACTATCGTGAAATAATACAATATAATTTGTAACGTCATTTTCATGACATTTTGAGTTTTGAAATTAAAATAAATTATAGATAAGTTTATAATAAATATCTACCTATAACTGCGTACATAGAAGACTATACTGAATTGTTTGAACGAAACCAAACATTTAATTTTTGATGGAATCAAAGACTTTTTGATTATTCCACTATAATGGAACAACTTAACCTTGAAATTTCGTAGATTACGATTTCTTCCGCTGTACACGAATTAACTAGGGTAAATTTAATTATTGTTACCGTTATTATTTCCGATTACTCTTAAATGAAGACGTTTGCATCGTTTTCTCTTGCTCGGCGTCGCTCTAACTACGTCATATTTTCTGTCAAAACTGTCGAATTCCACGCTTATGTGGTTGATATGTTAAGGTGACGCATCAGTGAAACGCCAAATAATTTTCAACTGTAGGCGCGACGAAATTTTGGACTCGCTCGCATTCACTGAGAGAACGTCGAGCGAGGAACACGTCACTTTGCTGCGTGATGGCGACGGGCCAATTAATTCTAAAATCGTGTAAAGATGACTAAAAACGTTACCCATTTGCTTTAAAAAGAAAACATGTCAATGAATATATTATTATTGTTACTAATAGAACAATAAACATAACATAAAATGGACGTATGTTGGATTTATTTGACAAATAATATTTCGTTTGACAGGCGTCATTTGCACCCGCGACCCGCAATCCGCGCATCGCCTCAACTAATGCATGGCCTTAATAGAACCGATCCTTGAAAAAAATCCGTGTTCTAATAGATCTGCTCTTATGTTCCCAAATACTATCATCGGACTAGATCAATTCACTGCCGGGTGAAGGTCTCTCCAAGCTGATGTCATTCATATCAGTCCCGTGCATTGTGTTGTCACGTATCTTCCTCCGCCGGTCCAGCGGGCTCTAGGTCTACCTTAGCCCGCTCTCGTCTCGCCTAAAACGTGTCGAATACACACGTTCCCAAATGGGGCTCCGCAGATTTATCGAATGCGACTGCTCATTTGAAAAAACATCTGGCTGTTGCAATCGACAAGTTGAATCCTTTACGGGCTCCAAGAGTCGAAGTCACATAGAAACACCTACGAATTGGTCATTCCTATACCGTATCGCCGATCACCGCATTCAAATCTCTATACGTTTCGGTAGATGGGTAGATGTGCGCGGTCTTCACAAGCAACATTGGATCTCAGTTCTCGGAAACAGTGTTGTATTTGCGTGTTGCATTATTTAATGTATCCAGTGAGTGTCTGTTCTTCGAGCTATGTGACGTGACCACTTCCATTTAAAGTTTTAAGTAAACTCTGTTATTACTATACCCTCGTTTGTTCATTGGTTAAAGTACCAATTAAATTAAAAAACCCACTGACTTCACAGACCGAACCTAAATACTCCCCGCCGCTGTCGGATTGTAAGCATACAATGTATGAAAAGAAAATCATCAATGTTCAATAATGTCAAATGTAACATTGCCGTATAAATGTAACAGGGTTGTCATACCAATCTACTATCAACCGACTCGCAGTTTAATTTAGTTCAATACGCCTGCTTATCGAGTATGCAAATCCAATTATTATAAGAAATTTGAGATATGTACCTACTTATCGGTTTGCTTAGAATTTTAGTATCAGTGCACCAAAAATCTCAAGAGGACGTCTTCTTCCGTAAAGAAGTGGTTTATTATGGTAGACAACCAGTCATATATGTATATTATTATTATATTATATATATATTATACATCTATGCGAAATCAATAAAATTATTATTCCATTATTACACCACGTCATGTCCATTAAACCATCGATAATATAAAACTGGATATACAATACGATAAATTAAAGGTCCCTCATAAACTTAGTCTGCCTATACAATGATTATTATTAGAATATATTAATTTCTTTTATTTTGTTAACTGTCAATTCATGGTGGAACTGCATTGTATTGATGTTTTAATTTAATAAAACGATTTTTTTTAGTACTTATTCCATTAATTGAGTAAGCATTTACTTACCCCTAGGGTTTTCAAAGTATTAATAATACTACAATTAATAATAATGTAAAAATTCATAATATTGTTGGAACGAATAAGAAAATGTATTCTGTCTCTATCTATACACGTATAGTATTTAAGCAAAGGCAAACGGCCTATCTGAATAGTCTTGATAATGGTGTTACAACCGAAATAGCTATCGACAAACCTTTTTAAAAAAACCTGTAGAATTTAATATTAATTATATTTTCATTTCTTGTACTTATTCCACTTTTAATCAATAGATTAGGACCGGTTTCGTCCGCCTCAGAGAGACATTTTCAACTGAATATATTAATATGAGAGTCTGCCAGACTCCACACCACACCACAGAACAGATTAATAAATAGGATTCCGATAGGCT
Organism: Rhyacophila brunnea; assembly: GCF_057557595.1. NCBI lineage: Eukaryota > Metazoa > Arthropoda > Insecta > Trichoptera > Rhyacophilidae > Rhyacophila > Rhyacophila brunnea. The sequence continues at coordinate 62,102,449 of NW_028232751.1, forward strand.
ATAGGTACCCCAATACACTACATATTAACGGAGGGTTTTGAATGTGTGAATGTCCTACGATAATGAACCACACATTATAGACTTGCAATAGTGTGTGTTTCAACCTTCAAATACACCAATATTGAATGAGCGTCAGTGCATATACCGAGAGCAGTTGTCAGAACAAAGGACAAGCGTATTCTTGACACGTGTTTAAGTTTGTTACATATTCTTCCACGCTTTATATCGGTTGCCTTTTACTCCACACCCGTTAGGTATGTCAGTTGGTCCACATATGCAAATTTAATTCTTTCTTAAACAGATAACTAAATTAGATTAAATTAAAATTAAACTTTACCTTAATTGTGATAAAGATGCATAATATTAAAAATTCGCGTTGATGGATTTACTTATTATATTATATTCTGCTAAAGTATCAGCTTAATTATTGCCACATACAAATACATTGTGCACTTATTATTGTATTATAGTTATATTTTTTTCGACTTATACGTGGTGTGAATGAGAATTCTGCCATTCTTGGTAGTATTGAATTGATATTGATTGTCCCTGATAACTAACTTAGAAATCGGGAGCATCAGTTGTTTGTTCTCCCGAGGAGCAGAACTAACCTGCCATTGGTGATGCCAATTGGGAGGGTAATGACTCTGTTCAACCAAATCGCTTCGGATGTTGATATATTCCATCTACGTGACGATGAGTATATAGGTGGACGTTGTTTTATAAATTCTTAAAATAGGGACTGCTTAACTCATCCGGTGTAGGTACTTCCTTGTACCTATATACTTTATATATTTTTTTGTATTTACACATTTCTACTGTAGAATAACTTAATACTGATATATCTCTTATCTGTTTTAATAATATTTCATTGTTTCTAAATGTCATGTTGTGAACGTCTTAAACTTAAAATTTGTAATGTCCACAATAATGTCTCTGTTCTGGCAGAACACACTAACTGGAGAATACTAGTTTTGAGTAATTTGACTTTGAAGTTGTTAAAATGTTTGAAATGGTCTATCATGTGAGTTTATTAATTTTAGTAATCGTAAAAAGGATGACTTTAAAATAAAGACTGTTTATTTATTAAGAAGGTTTCCAGACGGTAAAGTTTGAAATAATGAACATTTTGGTATAACTAACTCAATATGTCATTTTTTCGAATTAGTTTCTTCTGCCAGAACAGTGTAAAATAAATAAATTGAATTGAAAAATAAATTTAATTGAATTATTGTCTATGATTTAAAAAATATTTCTATCTACATTTAAATAATGGCGCATAATGCACATTTCTTTAGCCGTATTCTCGTAACACGTTGACTTTAATTTATTATTGAGATGTTGTTTTTAATGCGGTGTTAATTTAGATGTTAGAGTTTTTAGACGATGCGTAGGTACTACGCGCCTTTATGATGTTCTTTCGTTTTACTTAGGTACCTGCGTCACCTACCTCATTTAATACTTGGAGATTTGACAAGCGTATGCGATCTTATCCGTTGAACATTGAAACACGTATATCTTGCATTCCATCACTGACAGAAATATAATATAATGGAGTGAAATCCTTCAAATAACAGCTTCTAAATGTATTAACAACTGGTTCGCAACACCCGGTGCAAACCGACTGAATGACACCACCGTTAGTGGGTGCTTCCATTAGCTTCGTGAGTTGAACAATGGTTTGGTGAATGACCAAGTAGCATAGCATATACATATAGGTACTCATCGTTCGTGCCCCATGCTGGCCTAATAATTTGAATTAGCTGTCGTATCGGTCACACTCATCCAGGCTCCGAGGATTTCCGATTCTCATCATCACTCTCAATATATTATTATTATATTATGTTTTGCTTAATATAATATAAAATAAATAATATACAGGTTCAAGTCCCGTCGGGTGTTTTTCTTGTGCATGATATGTTTTCAATATATGGAATGTTACATTCTCAAATCTTGTGAATTATTCGTTGAATAGCTACATAGGTTTCTCAAGACTATAACCAAGTTATCTAAAATTTATATTATACTAGCTGAAGTACCCGGCTTCGCACAGGGTCGCTTCGTGGTTATATTTATCTTAGATATTTGAAAAATAATAAGGGGTAATTATTTTTTTAATATTAAAATATCTGTGTATATGGCAATATGAAAATAATTCTAATAGGAGTAAAGGTCAAACATAAGAACACTAAATTAAAATCGAATCCAAAATATGAAAACGTTATTAATGTTATTAATATGTAGTAAAAAAAAATCAAAATTGGATGAAAAAAACAAACAACAAACTTTGTATTTTATATAATAATAATTTAGAAACCTTCGCAGGTGTGCGCACAACAACTGACAAAAGTTTCATCGCAATCGGATGAATGGTATAGGAGCGCATACGAATAGTAGAAGAAGATGATTTTCTAAATCAGAAATCTTTGTGGGCATGCGCATGACAACTCACCAAAGTTTCATTGCAATCGGATTAATGGTATAGGAACGCATACGAATAGAAGAAGAAGAAGATGGTTGTACTAATTCAAAAACCTTCGCGGGCGTGCGCACAACAACTGATCAAAATTTCATCACAATCGGATGAATGGCATAAGAACGCATACAAATAGAAGAAGAAAAAGATGATTGTACTAATTGAGAAACCTTTGCGGGCAAGGGCACAACACTTGATCAAAATGTCATTGCAATCGGATGAATGGTATAGGAACGCATAAGAATAGAAGTAGAAGATGATTTTCTAATTCAGAAATCTTTGTGGGCATGCGCACGACAACTCGCCAAAGTTTCATTGCAATCGGATGAATGGTGTAGGTACGAATTCTAATAGAAGAAGAAGATGATGGTTTTACTAATTCAGAAGCCTTTGCAGGCGTGCGCACGACAACTCACCAAAGTTTCATTGCAATCGGATGAATGGTATAGGAACGCATAGGAATAGAAGAAGATGGTTGTACTAATTCAGAAACCTTTGCAGGCGTGCGCACGACAACTCACCAAAGTTTCATTGCAATCGGATGAATGGTATAGGAACGCATACGAATAGAAGAAGATGGTTGTACTAATTCAGAAACCTTCGCGGGCTTGCGCACAACAACTGGTCAAATTTTCATCGCAATTTGATGAATGGTATAAGAACGCATACGAATAGAAGAAGATAGAATATAGAAGAAGAAGAAGATGATGATTTTTCTAATTCAGAAACCTTTATGGATGTGCATACAACCACTTACCAAATTTTCATTGCAATCGGAAGAATGGTATAGGAACCAAGGAAGAAGAAGAAGATACTTGTACTAATTCAAAAACCATTGCGGGTGTTACCACAATAACTGACGAAGGTTTCATCGCAATCGGATGAATGGTATAGGGACCATACGAATAAAATAAAATAGAATGAAGAAGAAGAAGAAGAGGAAGAAGATGGTTGTACTAATTCAGAAACCTTCGCGGGTGTTGGCACAATTATTGACGAAAATTTTATTGCAATCGGATGAATGGAATAGGAACGCATACGAATAGAATAATATAGAATAGAAGAAAAAGAAGAAGAAGAAGATGGTTGTACTAATTCAAAAACCATTGCGGGTCTTACCACAACAACTGACGAAGGTTTTATTGCAATCGGATGAATGGTATAGGGACCATACGAATAAAAGAAAATAGAATGAAGAAGAAGAAGAAGAGGAAGAAGATGGTTGTACTAATTCAGAAACCTTCGCGGGTGTTGGCACAATTATTGACGAAAATTTTATTGAAATCGGATGAATGGAATAGGAACGCATACGAATAGAATAATATAGAATAGAAGAAAAAGAAGAAGAAGAAGATGGTTGTACTAATTCAAAAACCATTGCGGGTCTTACCACAACAACTGACGAAGGTTTTATTGCAATCGGATGAATGGTATAGGGACCATACGAATAAAAGAAAATAGAATGAAGAAGAAGAAGAGGAAGAAGATGGTTGTACTAATTCAGAAACCTTCGCGGGTGTTGGCACAATTATTGACGAAAATTTTATTGCAATCGGATGAATGGAATAGGAACGCATACGAATAGAATAATATAGAATAGAAGAAAAAGAAGAAGAAGAAGATGGTTGTACTAATTCAAAACCATTACGGGTGTTACCACAACAACTGACGAAGGTTTTATTGCAATCGGATGAATGGTATAGGGACCATACGAATAAAAGAAGATAAAATGAAGAAGAAGAAGAAGAAGAAGAAGATGGTTGTACTATTTTAGAAACCTTTGCGGGTGTTAACACAATAACTGGCGAAGGTTTCATCGCAATCGGATGAACGGTATAGGAACCATACGAATAAAAGAAGATAGAATAAAGAAAAAGAAGAAAATGATGATTTTTCTAATTCAGAAACATTCATGAATATGCATACAACCACTTACCAAAATTTCATTGCAATCGGATGAATGGTATAGGAACCATACGAATAAAAGAAAATAGAATGAAGAAGAAGAAGAAGATGATGATTTTTCTAATTCAGAAACCTTCATGGGTGTCCATACAACCACTTTCCAAAATTTCATTGCAATCGGATGAATGGTATAGGAACGCATACGGGACAGACACACAGACAGACAGACATACAGACATTCATTTTTATATATTAGTATAGCCTATACTCTTCCCGCAAGTGCAAGCAATAAGTTTACCAAGTTTTATCGCAATCGGATGAACGGTATGGCTGCGCATTAAATACGAACAAACAAACACACAAATATTAATTTTTATATATTAGATTCATTAAATCAATGTCTATAACACATTGATCACTGTTTACATATTGTATTATATTGATATTGTTTTTATTTGTCACTGGGCGAGGTTATGTCAGACCAGGCTAGATAATATGGTTTCAGTTTTATAACAATCATAATAATTTACTTAAATAACATAATGTACCTACGTGTAGAAAAATATGAACGTGTGTGTCGTTGTGTTTCAGACGAGCGATTTGGACAGCCTGCTATGCAAGCAGGAGAGCGGCGGTCACCCGTCGATGGACGTGGACTTCTTCGAGTCAGGAGGCGGCCGCTGCGACGATGCTTACCTGCGCCCGGCCCTCTGGGAGGACATCGCCTCTTCCATCCGCAACATCGACCCAGAGAACGCGTCCATGCTGGCACCGCTCGGCTCCCATGTCAAGCTGGAGGCGGAAGACCCCATCGTGGCGCCTTCGCTGCAGATGGACGAGAAATCGCCGTTCGCAGCATCACCCTGCTCGCACGCACTGGTGCAGTTCGCACCACCGCCCCACGGGTACCCGCCGCCGCCTGCGAAGGGCCCCCGGCTGCTCTACATGTCCCCGCTGACGCCGCCCACGTCCGACCCGGGTTCACCGGGGAACTCACTTCAGGTGATTTACACATTGAGATTCCTATTATTGTCAATAAATTAAGCATTATTATAAGATTCTAGTAGCTATGTTGAATATTACGCAACTGTTGTAATTACAGGTGCAGAATCGCAGACCCTATAACTGTACTGTCACCAATTGTCTTAAACAATCATCAAACATTACACAGCAATCTGTGGCGAAGGGTGGAGGTACGCTGTATAATAAGGCCAATTATCATGCTTTAAAAAAATTGCGGCGTCTTACTGAGGGCGTGAAGATCTCTTCACATAATTTTTGCTGTCGGTATGATTAGCTTCGTTTTTTTTGCTGTATACACAACGTAAATTCATTTTCTTTTCGTAATTTCCATGTGCTTTTCTCTTCCTGGCATTAAAATAAACTCATTGAACTCGGTCAGAGCTCACTTTGAGCGTAGTAACAACAAGTCTTGGGCATCTTCTCCCAGGACACTCACAGTCCAATTGTTTCAGATGCTTCACATCACCAATTGTAGGGTCCCGCGATACGCTCGATTAAGACCGAGTGTGGTGCGGGGCGGGTTTCGGTGGAGGGCGCTTAACTTCAATGTTAAGATTCGACAGAAATAGTGCACACTAAACTTTGTCAGTCACACTTATTTGTTTTCATTGAACTAAGAATACAATATTTGCAGATGGTGCTGGTTTGTTTTTAAAAGTCAATTAAACCATGCCTAAGCCAAACCATAATAGTTTAGGTATGCTATGGTGATCTGAAAAAAAATATGTACACTTTTTCAGACATTCTTCTTTGTTTTCGTTGGTTTAAGAATACATAATATTACATAAGATGTTGGGTAGTTTTTATAAATTCACTAAACCTTGCCACGCCAAACCATAATTGAGAAAAAATATTCTTATATCTATAAAATATTTTTGACTATTATCTACTATGCCTTGGGTTAAGCAGGGGTCAATTGAATTTAAAACTAATAAACACTAACTACTCATTGTGGTCATAGTTCAATGAAAACAAATACGTTTAACTGACAAAGTTTATTGTGCATTATTTATGTCGGATCATAACAGCTTACCTCTATCCTTCGCCACTGATAGCAATTATTAGAAAAATAACCAATATTTTCATACTAAACTTGACCTGAAATTGCGGTTAATCCTAAACATGAACATCTAAAAACAGTCGTTCAATCGCAATATTGTTACATATGTCAAGGGTTCTCAATGGCGTACTCATTTAACTATCGATGTCTTATTGCAAAGATATTGTATGTCCAGTTTTTGTAGAAATTGAGTTGACATACACAAAACGTTCGTCTGCATCGTATCTTTATACTGTAAAAATATTGTATGTCCAAATGCGATATTTCAGAAGATATTGTATGATTAAAATACATAATAATATGTCCATATCACATACATCTCAAATCTTAAAATTCGATTTTCTCAAAACATACAAAAGTTTAACATACAATATTTTTACACTAAATAAGACAATTTTATAAACAGTATAGAAATATACATATTAATCGTTATAAATAGCAAGGAAATTTATGTATAATTGACAATCTATAATACGCCAGTAAAAAAAGTCTTTGGTACGAGGGTGGGTCAATAATTCCTTAGAAAAAAGCATTAAAACAGTTTTTATTTTTGTATTTTTTTTTTATTTCTCAACATAATCTCCTTGGAGCTCAATACACTTGGTTAGACGTTTCTCAATTTTTTTTAAACCGTCAGAAAAATAAGTTTTCGGAAGGTCCTCAAAATAAGCATTTGTCCGATCGATGACTTCTTCATTTGAAAAAAAACCTTGTCCACTTAGCCATTTTTTTAAGTTTGGGAAAAGGAAAAAGTCACTGGGGGCTAAATCTGGCGAATACGGTGGGTGGTCGACCAATTCGAACTTCAATTCTTCAATTTTAGCCATTGATCGTAAACATGTGTGAACACGGGCATTGTTCTGATGAAAGAGGATTTTTTTCCTGTTTAAATGATGCCATTTTTCTTCAATTTCGTTTTTTAGCTGGTCCAATAAAGATGCATAATAATCCCCTGTTATTGTTTTTCCTTTTTCCAAATAGTCAACGAAAATAATTTCACGTGCATCCCAAAATACAGCAGCCATAACCTTACCAGCTGATTTTACGGTTTTCGCCTTCTTTGGACATGGTTTGTCTTCGCAATCCACTGCTTTGACTGTTCTTTCGTCTCGGGAGTATAGTGGTGTATCCATGTTTCATCTACAGTCACAAAGCGACGAAAAAATTCATCCGGATTGCGTTGCATGAGCGACAACAGGGCTTTAGAGGCCACCACCCTATTGCGTTTATTGTCGACTGTGAGCAAACGCGGCACCCATCTTGCAGAAATATTTTTCATGCCCAATTTGTCATGTAAAATAGAAATGACGCTACCTTTTGAGATCCCTGTAACCTCAATTATCTCACTCAACTTTAATCTTCGGTCACTTAACACCATATCGTGGATTTTATTGATCATATCTGGTGTAGTCACCTCTACAGGACGTCCTGAGCGTGGTTCATCCTTTGTTGATGTACGACCACGTTTAAATTCATTTAACCAGTTATAAATAGTTGCAAGTGAAGGAGCAGATATGCCGTGAACTAAATCCAACTCATTTTTTATTTCCTTTGCTGTTAACCCTTTTATATTAAAATGTTTAATAACAGCTCTAAACTCAATTTTCTCCATTTTCCATTTTTCCATTTTCCACAAGCAAATTTTTTTTTTAAATGTACGAAAAACACACAACAACCCGACCAATCTGATTGAAACTTCGCAGCATACTGAATCGGTAGTGCCGCTGCATGAAAACAAACCGCTTACAGTACTAGTCGCGCCACTTGTCGGCTTTTCTAAGGACTTATTGACCCACCCTCGTACCATAAACAAAGTAGAGACCTGAAATCTGGCACATTTTTATAGTTTTAGGATTTGTAGAGTGATCTTGCTAATTTTACTAAATTAAAAAAAATAACGTATTGCGTATGTAAACGTAAAAACTTTTTGATCTTATAGGTATCTAAAAAACGCTGCTACTGGTATTTTGTGTATATTAAATTAAAACCTAATATTTCTACACTTTATATGAACATTATTTTATGGTCGTAATTAAAATGCTTTTTCTTAACAATATATTCTAGAAATTATTGAGATGAAACCATATTATACAAAATAAAAATTCAGCGCACAAACCATGTTAAATATAAAAATTTACTTAAATTGTTCTAAATTAGTATATAGGTGATATAAAGAAAAAATACATGAAAATTCGATAAAAAATATGTATAATTTTTGAATATTAATGAAATATTGATGATAAAATTAGATATACCTAATTAAGCTCACTGCCAACTCGAGTAACGTGGGGCTCCATCTGAATTTGGCGAAGACCAATTTAATGTATATCTACTGCATGCATTGATACCGACAATCATGAGTGGGATTCCAGTCTTCCTATTAAGCTAGTGGTTAAATAGGTGCTTAAGTGCCACTTTCTAGTGAACTTGGGCATGGTGGGTCTGCAATATCTATATAAATACATATTTGAAAAAATAATAAGACAGTATCAAAATATGCCAGGGCTTCGAACCGGAACTGAACGGAAAACCGATAACCGGAATAACCGTTATTTTTGTCGGAACGAAAACCGGTTTCGGTTTCGGCGCAAGTACATATATATACGAAAAAATATGCTGCTGTTTTTCATTTCAAATGTGTGTGTCACATTCAAGGCGCAGAGAAATCATTCAGGATCGTTAGAGGCATCTCAACATAATTCTCATAATTTTTAATACTTAAATTTTAATTAAAAAAATGTATGGCTTCGAAGCGTGGCGCGGCCTATCATACAAATAATATGTTTTAAATTATGGTGGAAAATAAAATATGAATACAAATGAAAACATTTAAAAATTATTACTCGTAGCTGAACCGAAAACAGAGTACTGATCGGAAAAACCATTGTTTTTTAACAAAAACCGAAACGAGAAAAAATAACGGTTCGTAGCCCTGAAATATGTCGTCATTTTCACTACTATCGTTTTGAAATCATGTTATGCGACAAATGACATTGGACAACATAATTTCTGAATTATCACCTTAAAAAATGTACCTACAACAAACTAAAAGTAAATATTACAACACTATGTAAATCAGTAAGGTTATTGTTGTTGTAAAAATTTTCAGACTTGCAAGAGGATGATGTATTTTGTAAATATATAGTCAAAATAATAAAAAATAAACACAGGGGCAAACTAATATTAATATTTGGCAAAAAGAATTAGTTATTGTACAAAATTCTTACGATTGTTTTTTGAATTTTAAGTTGGTATATAATATTTAAATATATTACCATCAATATTCCATTAGTTTTCATTAAAAAATAAATATTGCCATAATGAGCACAAAATATTTCTCCTTGAATGTAAATAATCTACAAAAATGTATTTTTTCATATATTATAGTATATCTATACAAATTTACACTTTATTCATTAGACTCTGAAATACGAATAGCGACTCTGTATTTAATATAATAATATATTATATTTAAAAAAATATATAAAGCCAAATCAAAAATAAAACAATCAAAACCTAATACGCCAATAATTAGGAATGAACACAAAGCGGATTAATAAGATGCAAACGCCAGTCACATCATTGATTTTGACGATAATGTTGGTATATATGGGGGCAAACTCAGTAAGTTTTCAAATTGAGGACCTCAAATATTCACAATATTGTATGCTCGTTTACTTTAATACAATATAAATTATGATGCAGATGTAAATATTGAAAATAACATACTATTCAATTTTGATTTAAAATTTTCACATATTTCTCCACACTCGAGATTCGTACCTTCTTACAACTGTACCGTAACAAGATAACGAACTTCATTTGTGTTGCTTGTCATACATTTTGAAATATTAACAAAATTAGGGAGATAGCGAATCTGTTGTGTAGGCAGTAACCCGAAATCAGAAATTATGTTAAACTAAATATTGTTGATATACGAGTAAAACTTACTATTACTATAGATGCCAAATTTCAGCTTTCTATTGTTTAATGGGATGTTGATTGATTCGTGAAATTTGTTTACTAGGTTTATTAAGTTTTATCATCGGTGTTTGAAAACAACTAGTGGGTATCCGAATTAGTGCAAAATTTTCGATCTTTTTTATCTTTTGAAATTTACGGAATAAATACTCATTTCATTCCAGCAAAAGAAATGGCGTATTTCAAAAAAATACTACCTTATTCTTAGGTCAATAATTATTATAAAACAATCATTATTCGTAGGATGTTTTATCACATTTCAAACGACATGGTCAAAGACAGCTTATAATCAGTATCTTTAGAATTATCTTCAAATGTGTTAATTATACCCATTTTTTGAATAATAAAATGCCTAATTCTTAAATAAATTAATAAATCTAAAAAATCTTAACACCACTGCACATGGATGTACTGAAATATGACTATATTCCAAAATATTTGATTGAGAGGCTTCAAAGAATACTATGTTAAAATTATATAAATAGATTTTTTTTTTTTTTTTTAGAATTATTAATAACCATATCCTTGCTTTTTCGTACAAGGTGGTTGTTAGTAATCTTGAACAATCACAAACACCCATGCTTTGAGAAAAACACATAAATGTTTTTGTCATGACCGGGAATCGAACCCAGAACTCTCGGGTGGAAGGCCAGCGCCTTACCCACTGCACCACGAGAGCCGCCTATATAAATAGATTATCTACAACGTTTAAGGAATGTCCAGGCTTATGCTCTGAAAATACCATAAAACTTCATTTTGACCTACGTGGCGCGTGTGGGCCGTTAACGTCAATCTTTTAAATAATTATAAATACTATTTAAATAAGTTTATTGAGTACGTTTATTTTTAATAAATATCATTCTAATGTGTCCCATAATCAATCTTGCATGAGCGATATTTTTAAATCATACCAATTTCTGCGCGAAAATAACTTCATAAAGTGTATCTAAAACAAACTCAAAGATTTTTTGTGCTAATATAATATTATTTTTAAAATATGGTTTTTTGTAAATAAAAACACCTAAATCAGTGGTATATTGCAAAACTTTCAGTTATGCCTGTGTATCTATCTACCTGCCATTTTTAAAGCTAAATATATAAGTATGTGGATAAAATTTATAAATTGTATTTTTTCTCATTTATTGCGCATATTTACCGCCTAGTTTTTTTTAAAGAAATAATAAAATAAAAATGAACATTATATGCAATTTTCACTTTATTTTGATACATTTACTATACTTATATGTATATTCAAACTGACATACCTATTGCGCAATGCGTTATATTATAACAATTAGAATTCAATTAACCTACTTATTTACTTTGACTAGTTAAACAATTTCAATAGGTTTTCTTAAATTTACTATGATACAGCCGCAATAAGAAGAGTGTTTATTAAGGTAGGTTCGCAATTAATATATAATATAGACGTTGATAATCGCTGCCTAACATTTCAATTACTTACAATGATTACCTACATATTAGGTATTAATAATAATTCAGCTAACATAAAAAAAATATTAAAAAGTTAGTTATTGTCGACACCAGTGGCGAAGGGTTGAGGTAAGCTCTTCAGATCCATCATAAATAGTGCACACTAAACTTTGTCAGTCATACGTATGTGTTTTCATTGAAATACGACTACAATTATTTACAGTTGGTGTTGTTTAGTTTTTAAATTCAATTACATGCTACGAAAACCAAGCTAATGGACAATAGTCAAAAACTACTCGTCCATCTATAAAATATCTAAAATTATGAAATAAAATCATATATAACTTTGGATATTTTATACTTAGAATACTATTTTTTATCTATTATAGTTTGGTTAGGCAGGGAATTTAAAAAAAATAACCAACAATTTATGTAATATGTATTCTCTTAATCCAACGAAAACAAATAAGTATAAATGAAAAAGTGTCCACAATTATGTCGTATCGCCCAATCCAATGTAAACCAAAACTATTGTGGTTTAGCTTAGGCAGGGTTTAATTGATTTTTAAAAACTAACCAACACCGTCCGTAAATAATTGAAGTCTAAGTTCAATAAAAAGAAATGTATATGACTAACAAAGTATAATGTACCTACACTATTTATGGCGAATCGTAACAGCCTACTGGTACTTCGCAACTGGTTGACACACGAAAAATTTCGTGAGTTTGATTGATTCTTGTCTTATTGATATATTTTTCTGAAGACTTATTTTGTTTTTTTTTCTGAAAAAAATTGTCTCACATTTTTGAGAGGGGTTTTTGATTTTCACCTCTAGTTTTTATTGAAGATAATGACTGTATCACGTAGCATTCTGTCTCATAGAAAATTTAAAAAAAAATCGCACCGGTTCAATAATAAGAAATAATTTTTATTCATTCACTTTAAATATGTATGTCTTTTTTTCTAACCATAATAGTAAAGTTATCGGACAGATGGTAAATAAATAGCATATCATTTAATTATAATATGTAATAATACCTCTACAAAAATAGTAATAAACTTTAGTGTTATTTTATTTTACTACCGCTTTTAGGGGCGAAGTCACCTATCAAATTTCTGTTTACTTTTAAACAGACTTTGTTTTGTATGGGGTGTTTCTGTTCTTTGCTATATCTTGCTTATTTAAAAAAAATCTGTGTGTACTTATGTACGCGCGTTAAAAGTTATACTTCTTTGGCGTAACAAAACAAATTAAGCCGCTACCTGAGTATATTAATATTACAGTGAATTAGGTTGATGAAAACCTACGCGATTCATCTATGTCTCATATAGCACATGATATACGTAATTTAATTATTGTATTGGACCAAAACTCATCTTTGCCATACAGCGGTTATAATCGATTCAGAAGTGCCCATGATGAATTAATAAAAAAACAATTTTATTGGCGTGTTATTGTGATTATATTCATTTCGGTCTCAAGGGTATTTCATCGATATAGAAATGTATGCGAATAAATAATATTAGAAGAATACAGATGACTGTACAACTATTTTCGTTAACAATAATAATTTATTACAAATCAGAAGCATACATAGCCTATTATTGGTTTAAATGAAACGTGATATTGGCTTTTGTGATGATACATAATAATTATTATTGTCTTCAATTATTATAAACCGCTAATAAATAAAGTGACATGGGATATGCGACAAATATTATCCTAAACTGTAAAAATGTGTATTTTTGTGTATGAAGTGTCTAAATATTGTAAATTTACAACATATGTACCATTGTTTGAATTATTTGCCAACTCAACATTCACAAAATTTATTTATTTATTGATATGTAATTTTACTCATAAATAATACTTACATAAATATAGCCTCAAATCTTAATGAAAAATCATAATAATAAATTGTGTTGCATCGGCGCGCGTAACTTCCGTCACACGCCAAAAATACACTTTTATCTGTTTTCCCAAACGCGCCAAAAGAAGTATAACTTCAAAATGGCTTCTCCCTTTGCAAATTTGTAAAAAAGAAAATATGAATACTATCTAATAGATATTTACAATTATTGTCAAGTGCTTAATACAATATAAAACTAAGGAAGAATAAAAGTACATGATCATAAATTAGATATATATATATATATATATAATTTATAACACAGCATTGACGTCCCGCACTGCTTATTGGTAGCAGCTAAAAGAAGAACGGAAAATAATAAATAGAAATAGTAGAAATTTGTTTTTTTTTTCACTTTTTCACTTTGCTTGCTTTGATCTTTAGCAGAAATGGATGTCAGAAGTTTAATGACTATTTCAAAGTAAAAAAATGAATAACTTATTCTACCTACTTAACATGAAAAACAAACATTAATATTATCGGTAAATTATGGAACGATCCGGTTCGTAAAATTTGATATTTCGAGCGCTGAATTCTACATACGATACCTTAATTTATTTTTAAATAATATACGAATATGCACATTTACCTACAATTAACATTTTAAATTATTTGTCTACATTTTGCGATCGTGTGACATTGTTTGTATGAGTTAATAATATGTGACTTTAGGATTTCTAAACATCCGTTTAAAAAATTCAACGCCTTTTGCCATTTTTGTAGCGGGCGCCACTGTACATACCGACTTTTACGATAAAACATTATATTATGTCCAGTATTTTAAATAATTTATTCCTTGTAAATAAGTATCTATTATAATGATAATAATAACAATATAAGTAACAAACAATGCATTTGTTTGTACCACTGTACCTACATTATGGCGTCTAGTAGCGGAATGCAATTTTGTTCTATTGCGCAATTGAAAATTCTAGGGTTGGCACTGTATTCTTGCTGTACCTATCTACTTTACAACAATAAAAATAATTAACCGATTAACTGCCTTGCGCTTTACAGGTGACGCAAAATGCGCTCTACTAGCTGAAGTACCTGCGAGAATGGTTCGCTGCAGTGGTGACGTTTATCGTAGAGACCCACATGCGATAAATTTGCCTGTGCGATAAACCGCCATTGAGTAATAAAATACAGCTTAGAATAGATTTATGCATGGCCCCCACATCCTGAAGTAGGCCCCTTGCCTGGATCTTTAACCGGCCCACCTACCTATCGCTGAGGTTAAGGGCAGTATGATGCTCTTTCCCAAACTCTACACGGGAAATATCATATAAGTATATCAATCAGCATATCACATAAAATTGCAATCCACAACCACATATTTAAAATATTTTGGTACAAGTCGGTTATGTGGAATACAGCGGCACATTTTGAAAATAGCCGATATACTGGATTATTTGTTAGGTTAACCTAACCAAACCTAACCTAACCTAAACTAAACTAAACTAACCCAAACTAACAAATAATCCAGTATAGGTAGGTATAGGGTATTTTCAAAATGTGTTTGCCGCTGTATTCCACATAACCGACTAGAACCAATATTTTATAGCCCTGAAGTAATATAGTTCCACAGGCGACTTTTTTTACTGTTGGAGTAAATTTGCGATGTGTAATTTCACTTAGATGGTCGACCCGCCACGCCGGGCCCCTAGGATTGAGTCCCGTCAGTCCCCTTTTTGGGGGCTACGGTTATATTGCAAGAATTTTTTGAGACTAAGGAAAATCTGTTCAGATTTGCTGACTACTCTCGTCCAGAACTTCTCAGTACCTATAACCGATCTCAATTATAAGTATTGTTTTTGTGTATATGTTGCATCCTACCGCTGCACCGCAACATTTACAACTTTCCTACTGCATATATTATCACTTAAGGCTGTAAACAGTGGTAACCACACACCCCGCACATGGCATTTTCCATAATGTTAGTATTGGACGTTCTCACGTGCCACGTTTCGCATGCGACTCGTTTCGTATGTCGTAAAGCAGCGTTCCGCAACCGGTGTGCCGCGAGACGATTTCAGGTGTACCACGGTGCATTACAAAAAAAAACAAATAATTTTGTATATTATACAATACTTACTTAATAGCCAAATTTGCGTACATGGCTGGCAATATATTTGAGCACCTGCATGAACTTAATAAAACAATGCAAGGTCAGATTGAAAATATATTGACGTGCTCTGATAAATTAGAAGGATTTAAGACAAGGATCTCTACAAATGTACCAAAGGACCTGCCAGGCCACCATTGAAAACAAACAATTAATTTTGAATCCGTCTCAAAAACATTTTACTGTGCTGCAAAAGAAATGTCATCATTACTTTCATACAATAAATACGACTGGATTCGAAACCCTTTTGCAACCAATGCCGAAAATTCTATAGAAGCGCCTTTCCTATAAATTCGAGAGGAATTGGTTGAAATGAGAAACGACGGCACAGTACAACTGAACTTCGCCGGTGTTCCATTGGC
Source organism: Rhyacophila brunnea (assembly GCF_057557595.1). Lineage (NCBI taxonomy): Eukaryota > Metazoa > Arthropoda > Insecta > Trichoptera > Rhyacophilidae > Rhyacophila > Rhyacophila brunnea. The sequence goes on from NW_028232751.1 coordinate 62,118,726, forward strand.
TATTTTCTGGATTTTGGTTAAATATCCTCGGATTTCCGACAAGGCTACGCAGTTCGGCTCTCATTTTCTACGACATAATATTATTTAGGACTTAGATAAGCTAAGTTTTTCAACTCAAGTTATACTTAAAAATAGCAGTCTTGTTTGAAGGGTCTTGACCGAGAACTTTGGATTGCTCTTTCAAATATCAAGTCAAAATATATAAAACTTTTACGTTCATTGGGACAAGCTCACTTATCACATTAATTAGTTATTATATTGATAATACAAATACATGGACATATGTATATTTAGTTCGTCGTCGTGTGTTATGTTGTTAGTATATTTAATTATTTATCAAATAAAAAAACATAAATTATTGTTATTTTGGTGCATGGCCCCCACAAAGGGGGAGCTGACAGGGCTCTAGCCTGGGGGCCCAGGCTAAGGGGTGGGGCGGCGTGGCAGGTCGATTAAGTGAGATAAACACAAATTGCAAACGGCGCTATTTTACTACGCTAGTATTAACATTTTAAAACATGCGATTGTAGAATATAATTTCTTATTATTATGTCAATACTCGACAAATAATTATTCTTAACCCGACAACTAACCATAATTCAAGTGGATGTATTAATAAATACAAAAAATCGCTGAACATACGATCAATACCATTAATTTTATCTCATACACCATTTTAAAAACGTCTTAGCAATAGGTAGGGGAGCCCGCCAAAGATCCTGACACTGGGGTCCCCCTTCAGGATGTGGGGTCCATGTTTTGGTGTATAAATTGTTTTACGTGTGCCGCGGAATTCTGGGAAGACCTTTGGTATGCCGTGGGTAAGAAAAGTTTGCGTAGAACTGTCGTAAAGTATGCAGTTAATCGGTGCGATTGACTTCTGCGTCGCTTTCACCTCTGACCGATTTTGTCTCGCGAACAACACGTTGGCGAAGGGTTCCTTTTCAAGGTAGGTGGGCTGAGGTAGACAACAACTGACAAAATAATAGTCGTAGAGTAGCCATATTCATGAGACTTGAATTTGAATTAGGTATAACATAATATTATTTGTATAATAGATATTTCGATAAAAAAAGACAAAATTCACCAAATTTAAGTATAGAATAACGTGTTCTCCAATATTTCTCGAAAATCGATTTATGTAGCATACGTAGCAGTGGCGAAGGGTGGAAGTAGGCTGGTAAGATCCACCATAAATAGTGCACACTAAACTGTGTCAGTCATACGTATTTGTTTTCTTCTTCTTCTTCTTTGGCCATATCCGCCCCTTAACTGGAGCATATGGACACCACGCGGCACCTCCAAGAATCCCTGTCGCTCGCCAGTCTTCTTGCTTCGTTCCAGGTCAAACCAACATCCCGTAGCTCCGCCGTATACACTCTGTATAATTTAACTAAAACTACAATTTACAGATGGTTTTGGTTAGTTTTTAAAATTCAATTAAACCCTGCGAAACCAAACCATAATAGATAATATAGATAAAAAATATTTTTTATCTATATCTAAAATATCTAAAATTGTGCCATGGTCATACATATAATAATATATGCACATAATAATTAGGTAGTATGCATAAAAAAGTGTACAAAATTTTGTCCGACCGCTCAAAATATACGAAAACTATTAAGGTTTGGTTTAGGCAGGTTAAATTCTGTACGATATGATTGCAATTCTGAAATGTTATTTTGAGTACATTTAAGTTACTATGTAATGGAAATCATACCCTTACAGAATAAGAAATACTCAAATATTATGTTTGAACTAAGCTTACTCAAAAATAACCAGAATGGACTTGGTTCACTATGCTTGTGAACCACTCAATTGTAGTCTTTTTTCCGACCATGTCCGATCCTAATAAGATCATAAAATATGGGCCTCCGCAGATTTGTATTAACAGATTATGTTTTTATGAGAAATGGACGTCAGCCACTTGCTCAACCTATTAGGTCCATACTCTGACTCAAACACAAATTGAAAAACAATATGTGTATTTGTCAGACCCAGGATTCGAACTTGGAACCCACGACACTATAGGCCGATGCTTAAGCCAAATTATTGTTGTCTTAGTTCAATAAAAACAAATATGTATGACTAACAAAGTTTAATGTGCACTATCTTTGCTGGATCTTAACAGCCTACCTCCACCCTTCGCCACTGATAGGTGTAGGTTGGTATAAATTTATGAGTTTCGACGGAATGAGTATTCTTAGGAATCAGTCTAAACATACATATCTTTTGTAAACACAAAGTCATTCATTTGACATTATTACCTCTTAAATAAGTATGCACCCTGTGCTATAGTCATAACTCATAACTAAGTAACTCATAACTAAGTAACTCATAAACATAACTTATAACATAAAAAATAATCCATGCATATGCGTGACAACCCTGAAGGCATCCGTATTATTTGTTCACTAAGATCAATGATTAGCTTAGGTTAGTGTAGTACCCAATCTCAGATATGTATTTTAGCGAACATATTATTTCATCGTAAGGCATACATATTTGTATTAAAGAGTGGGCGTCTCTACAATGACTGACGTACATGGATGGATTATATTATAGTACCTATGTGACTTAGGTACGATCAGTAGCGTAGCAAGGGGAGGGCAAGCAGAGCAACCACCCAGTGTCCGGAAACTTGTACGCATGCAGTTCGCCGTATCACACTATCCACACTTCACTGTTAAATGTTGTTTCGGAAATATATGGTCGTATATTAAAGAACGTTCAACCTCTTTAGGTCGTATAGTACTGACATAAAATTTATGTCTAAATAAAACACGTTTCTTGTCGGTTTACACTTTACAGGAAGCCAGTAGCAAACAAATTTTGAAAATAGCCGATATACTGGATTAGTTAGGTTACGTTTTCACACTTTCATGAATTTTGCCAGAATCAGCTATGAAAATAAAATTTAATTAACGTTCATATTGAATCTAATAAAATTGGAGACCGTATAGTAAACGATCATCTCGTTCCTATAAGAAAGCTCACGGCGAACTGTGCCACGGTGAAATATTTTACGTACAGCTTACAATATGTAACCGGGCGCAGAAGCGGAATATCGTTGACCACGCAGAATTTTTTTTTTCCTATGTTGAGAATTAATTTATTTTTTCGACCATGTCTGATCATAATAGGATCATATGGACCTCCACAGAGTAGAGGTTTGTATTAACAGATTTTGTTTTTTTTTACAAGAAATGGATGTCAGCCACTTGCTCAACCTATTAGGTCCATACCCTGACTCACGGACAAATTGAAAAACAATATGTGTACTTGCCAGACCCAGGATTCGAACCTGAGACCCACGGCGTGATGGTCCAACGCTTAAGACGTGCGGCCACCGTGGGCGTTAGAAAGCGTGAGCGTGAGAATTAATTAGTAATAATTTAATAGGAATATAAAGTAAAATAGCGCCTTTTTGAAGTGATACTTCTTTTGGCGCGTTTGGGAAGACATATCAGAGTGTATTTTTGGCGTGTGACGCCGATGCAACACAATTTATTATTATGATTATTCATTACGATTTGAGGCTATATTTATGTAAGTATTATTTGTGAGTAAAATTATATATCAATAAATAAATAAATTTTGTGAATGTTGAGTTGGTAAATAATTCAAACAATGGTATGTTGTAAATTTACAATATTTAGACACTTAGGATAATATTTGTCGCATATCCCATGTCAATTTATCTATTAGCGGTTTATAATAATTGAAGACAATAATAATTATTATGTTTCATCACAAAAGCCAATATCACGTTTCAGAAACTATTAAATAGGCTATTTTTTACTTTAGTACTTACATATTATTGCTGAAGGTATCTATATCGATAAAATACCCTTGATACCGAAATGAATATAATCATAATAACACGCCAATAAAATTTGATTTTTTATTAATTCATCATGGGCACTTCTAAATCGATTATAACCGCTCTATGACAAAGACGAGTTTTGGTCCAATACAATAATTAAATTACAATTATCATGTGCTATATGAGACACAGATAGGGATTCCAATCCCGGGATCCCGAATCCCAGGATCCCGGGATCCCGAGCTATTTTCGATACCTATGAATCCCGGGATTGATAAACATAATCCCGGGATTTCGGGATTGTTTTTTTTATCAATTTTTATGGAAAATAAAATAAAAGCGAAAATAAAACAGAAAAAATACTTTTAATAAAAAATAACTACTGAAGAAAAAAATAACTACTGAATTTGAATGAAGTTTGATTTATACCCATGTGTAGGTTGCCGATTCATTTTATTTTTTCACATGAATTATTAAAAATAAAAAAGATTGGAAAAAAACAATGCACTTTTAACAAAGTAATTCTACCATGATATCATACGTTTTACGGCAGTTTCATATTTGGCTGACTAATTAGATTTATGATGCGGAAAGGCCATAAGTACGCCATGATTATTTGCTTACTATTTTAAATCTCGCTAATCCATTCATTGTGTCTTTACTATCAGAAACAGCAATCTCATATTAAATTCACATTATTATTTATATTACAATATTATTTACTCCATTAAACTTGTGTATTTCCAAGATTGAATGTATACAATATTAACAATAAATGTCATAAATAGTATAAATTAAACTAGATTTATCTTTGACCGATTTTATCAATGTTATTTGTAAATATAAAAATTTTATATTAACAATGGAAAAAAATTCCAATCCCGGGACCAATCCCGGGACGTGTCTGTATCTTTCTACTAAGTGTTATGATAAAAATACATATTATCTTATGTTTTTAAAAATTAGGTGTACCTACCTAGGTACATTGTAATATGGGTGATCACTGCAGATGTTCGTTGATCTCTTTGACCTAGGTGCATACACAAGATGGGGGGTTTCGGATTCACACCCCTCATAATAGAACTCCTCATATACTTGATTGTGAAGGAAAAACAGTGAATTTTCAGGATTAGGTATAATATATCATAATCAGTGACGTCCCTAGACAAAATGCCGCCCCTGGGCAGCGCCATAATGCCGCCCCATTGTTTATACAATATTTTTTATCATCTGTGCTCGTGTCGTCTAGGTTTAGGTAGCTATTTCCATATATACCAAATGATTCTCCTCGATTTGCCGCCCTTCGAGTAACTGCCGCCCCCAAGCGACGCTCAATCTGCCTACCCCCACGGGACGTCACTGATCATAATTATCCAGACGATTGATAAACAATTGTCGACAACTTGTAAATTGAAAATGTTCATTAGGATAAAACCAGTCCTGTATTATGTATTTGTCTTTTTATAATACCTAATAATATCTTAGTATAGTTAGCACTGCGAATTGCATTATCAATGAAGAATTTTTTAAATCATTTAATGGTTCTTTCTTTTATTTAGAAAGAATGTGGCAACCATACTGATACTAAATATGCATAATATTAATGTTTACCGATTTATAAGTCTTTTTCTATAAATATTTAAAAAGTATTTTCAGATTGTATCTAAAGATGAATATGTACTGGTCAGACATCCATCATCAGCTGTGTACCAGATTTATTCATATAATATACTATTTTTCTTCTTTGCGCACAATGTCAATGGCATGGAGTTATGCATAAACTATCCAACTCATAAAACTCAACTATTGATACAATGTTTTCCTAATAGCATGTAACACTGCAAATTATAGATAATATGTGATGACTTCTTCCTGCAAAACTATGTCTACTGTTGATACTTTGTGTACACTATAGGTATATGTCTATATTTTCTCATCAGTGTTTTCAGAATTATGTAATTCGTGGGTATTCTGCGAATAAGCATTAAGTCAAAAATACTAGTTTTGAGATAATCGAGTTTGAAAGTTTGGACGGTCTTAGCTTTTTTTATATATATAAAAGGCAAATTCCTTTCTGCGATATTGCTTTGAGTATGACTGAGTGCAGTTTCGCACGCAGAATTTTGTGAATATAGCCTGAAAATGAGAGAAGCAAATGCACTAAGTCCTTTTAGTGCCTTTTCTCTGAATAGATGTATGTCTTTTTGACTTATAACATAAATTATCTTCGCCAGTTATATAGATATATGACTGTGTGTGTTTTTGTAGACTATAGAGCGTACTCTTAATAAGATTACCTCATCATTAAGTCAAAACAGCAAAATTTTGACTTAGTGCTTTTTCGCAGAATACCCACGGACTATATTCAATAATTAGAATGGTTACATTCTTAAATCTTGTGAATTATTCGTTGAATAAAGAAATGGTTAATTAAAAATATCTATTCATTTTACGTGTAGTATAGGAATTTAGTCCTATCATTGGGATAGATAAAAACACTCCAAAATTGCTATACCTACGTTCTTTCAATCATAAATTATTATACTGTGTTCAATGTTATTTCAACTGTAGATTGTATGTATGGTTTTGTATATATGACTTAGGGTGGACCTCGTAGAACACCCCCGCCCCCGTATCCTGCACCCCGGGGCGGTCTGGGCCCTCCTGCTGCTCCCCCGCCCCCGCTTCTTCGCCCCCCAGCCCCGCAACACCTCGTCAAATTCAACCGACGGAACAATCCAGAGCTGGAGAAGAGAAGAGTGCACCATTGCGACTTTTTAGGTATTTATATTGCTTACAAAAACTTTAGATTCACTTAAGTCTAGCGAATACACAACCACTGGTAATAAAAACTGATGGCTACCCCAAGTTGCATGTAAATATTTTAGTCTATCTATTCGCCGTTCTACATTGATACGATGATGTGCACAGAGTGGTCGGTAGTAACGGCTATAAACAAACACACCAAACTACCAACGCTGAAATTTGATGTGCACAGAGTGGTCGGTAGTAACGGCTATAAACAAACACACCAAACTACCAACGCTGAAATTTGATGTGCACAGAGTGGTCGGTAGTAACGGCTATAAACAAACACACCAAACTACCAACGCTGAAATTTGCACGTATCCATGGTATCAACACAGTGTGCAAGAACGACCCATACAAACGGTGAGAAATGTAGTCTACACCGTGTAGCACACAAAGATGACTGTGGTTATGTTTATGCGTGGCTTTAGAATTTTCACTAGAGTATAGAAGAAGGTTTTTTTGATTCAAAGTTTTTTAAACTTTCTTTCAATTACCAATACAAATTCAATATTATAATACCACCCTAATTTAGTATCTTATATTTAGAATGTACTTTTAACTAACCTAAACAAATTGTTTCTTTCACTCCAGGGTGCAGCAAAGTCTACACAAAAAGTTCACATCTCAAAGCCCATCAAAGAATACATACAGGTTAGATAAAAAATCACTATATTTTATTGATAATCACATCTATATATATTTATTATTGTTACAAAATCAGCGCACGAAATGGAAAAGTTTACGAACCGGAGCGCTCAACAGTTTTCTGAAGATATTTGCATAGTTAACAAATTTTATGTGTATTTCATAAACATAAGTGTGTTAGATTTTGTATTATATTATGGCCTATCTGGCTCAGAAGGTCAAATTATTTTTTCCACGTGACAGAGCAATAATTTTACCGATTTCACGAACAGGAACGGCGCGCTTCCGTGCGCTCTGGTCCATTTCAAGCCCTGTACATAATTGTCATAATATATTAAGATTACTATAATTTCCATTTCTTGAGCGTTTGCTTTAAAGTGTATACTAGGGTGCTTAAAATATGAAACATCTAGCTGCTTCAAAAAATAAGTTAAGTACTATATATTTCTTATTAATCAGTGTTTATACAATAGTGTATTATGGACCTACTGAAACATTTTTTGGGTAAGGTATCCGTTACGTAATTCTGCCATCAGATGTCCATAACAATACAACAATAATTCACCTATTTATATCTACGTTTTACAAAATCATAATAATATTTTATTAATTTTATTATCAACATCTGCTTCAAGACTAATTAAGAATTGATCTGAATTTTTTCAGATCAATATTTTTTTGTTTTCATTTTCAATAATAAAAATGCAAGAAGGCGATTTTTACCCATACTGAAAAAAAAAATAGTTCATTACAAAAGAATACTTACTGATATCTTAAAAGTTCTTATAACATTAAAAGTGAGAGCTTTAATTTATTTACGATATATGGTAATACATTCTATTAATAATTTATAATACAATAATATATCATTATGGTTATGTTTCTTTGCAATACTGCAGTAAATAATCAGCTGTTATTTATAATTGCGCTTTAATTTTGCTTTTGTGATTATTAAATTGTATAATAGTATTGTTGTATTCAAAGTCTCCGTCCCATTTTAGAGGAAACTCATGATGTATTGCTTATATAAAAAAACATTCATAAATAAGTTTCAACAATTTTAATTTGTGTTATTGTAACAATGTTATTAGCATGCGTGTGTATGAATAAAACGTGTTATTTACCATAGTTACAAATTAGCAGTTATTACACCTATTATTATAATGCTGTTATTTTTTGCTGTATGTTTGCTCTCATAAAGAATACATGAATACATATGTGTAATGCGCAAATAGCGATATGTATAATAATAGAAATGCTCATAAACTATTTATTTTGGAATAGATTCATTTTAATTTTGATTATGTTTGTGAAATGTGTGTTGTTATCAAATTCCAAATATTTTATTAGTTATTGAATTTGTATACCTACATATTTGCCCCATATATTGTATACCATAATCACAATCTAACGGATTATTATTTTATTATTACTAATGAACATTCTGCCATCTAGTGGTACAAAAATTATATATGTTGGCGCTGTTGCGGTACAATAACTAAAAAGCCATCTGACGGCAATTATGGTAAGCTATATGAAATATTACTTTATAGTTTACTACGATCGTCACCAGATGGCAGTAGTATTAATATATTCATTCGTTTCTTTACAAAGCTATTAAATTATTAGTAGTCTATAAGAACAGTTGAATATAATTTTTAGAGACAGAGTTTGAGCACATATTAATTATTCACTAAATTCTAACATGAGAGTGTACACAAAATATATCACAATAGAGAATAGGTACTTCAATGAAAATATGTCGAAATTCTTTGAATCTGTTCCTAAACAAAAATAAGACTATGAAAAAGTCAACCAACAGACCAATATCGGATTTTGGGTACAAATCAATGTTGCAATTTCACACAAAAAAGGATTTACATACCTATGTGGAGACCAAAGACTATGGCAGGATTGGAGGCCGTCTTGTGACAATTTTGGATGGAAAATTAACTTTATTAAAAATATATGGATAGTTGCTTTCAGGATTTTTTTCTGGTTGATTTTTGAATAATATGTATCTTTATAAGATTCTAGAACTTTATGACGAAGCGGTCACCTCATCTGCACCATAAAAAAATGTTACTTAGTCCCAAGAATTTTATTTGTATTGTTTTGAAATACAAGGACCTGTGAAAAGGTTTTGTATATTATGATCAATGTAGTCCTTAGGATTGGACACAGGGGATGGTAAGAGATTAAAAATTCCGATGAAATCATGAATAGAAAAAAAAGATTGTTTGCATTGATTACAGGTGAAAAGCCGTACACATGTCAGTGGCCGGAGTGCGAGTGGCGATTTGCTCGGTCGGATGAGCTGACTCGGCATTACCGCAAGCACACAGGCGCTAAACCCTTCAAATGCGCGGTGTGCGAGCGGTCCTTTGCCCGCAGCGACCACCTCGCGCTGCACATGAAGCGACACCTGCCCAAGGCGGGGAAATGACCCGTGCGACGGGCGACCGCCGCGCCCTCTCTCTGATGAGAGTGACCTGTTTCCACATGCGCCGCCCTGCTGCTACTAGCTGCATAGTATAAGCTACTTCTCTGATTTTGTAGGGTTCTATCTCGGCTAAGGGGCTGCTATACCTAATGATTTCGACAAGGGTAAATTGATAATTACCCGACCATAGTTTGGTATATTTTTTCCATAAAAGCGGGTCCACACTGAAAACAAGTCGCGCGACAACTCGTTAAATTTTACGATAAGCATGATAATTATCGTAAAATTTCTTAAGCAATTATGGTAATTATCGTAAAATTTAACGAGTTGTCGCGCGACTTGTTGCCGGTGTAGCCGCACTTTAATGCACTGATGTTGCCAACAATCCTCGGAATGGTATTAATCCCCGTAAAACAATAATGTCAAACGCCTTCATATTGTGTCGGTCTATCTCGTAAAACTTGTAAATCACTTTCGGTAAAAAAAATTATTTCATTGACTGCCGTAATATTATCGAGTATCTAATTCTGTGTAAGATTATTGTACCCATAATATAACAAATAATCATTTCAAAAATCTATCCACAATATCCTCGTAATTTGTATTCATACAACGGAAAAATTTACAAACATAAATGGCAGGAATCGTTATCATTTTCAATTTTATTAATTACTAAAATTTCAAAATTCTATTAAAAACTAAAATTAGACAGTTTTTACAGTTTACTTGTTGATTTCATGAGGTTTTTGAGATAAACTGGCGATATACAAATACAATCCAATAATAAATTAATGTCTGTAGCTAATAGCTATCAAAATCATTAGGTGTAGCGGCCTGGTAAGGCTCTCAGGCACACTGGATAGTCAGGATTGTAATATTACACCCTGTCTTTAAGGATCTGGTCTCCAATTTTTCCTGTAGGTTAGTCTGAAAGCCCTAGTCTTGGCCAGCTTTAATTAAGTACCTATATTTATTAACAGAACTGGCGTTTATTTTTAATCCATCATGAGAATCATACTGATAGTAGCTTTACGGTTATTAAATTTAGTAATTGAACTTGTTTGACAGTTGCTTCAGGTCTCATTACAAATAATTTGATGTAAGTTTTGCTTAAATTGCTTAAATAAATTACATCAGAGAAGAGATAAAGTCATTTAATGTTCATTTATTCACAATTCTATGGAATTATCTAAAAATCTCATCTCGTAATCTACAATATGATTTATCTTGTTAATTGTTTAATAAACACCATGTAGAAATAAAGGACTCGAAATGTACATGTTATATATTATCAGATCAGAGACATATTCATGAAATGAAATAAGACAAACTGTCAATTTAATATTAATTTTTAAGAAAAATCAATACAGATAAGAATGTTGTACCTCTCACATTTTTGTTTGTGAGGTAACTCAAAAAATGTTAAACAATCCTTCTCTCTATAGACGGAACCCAAAATCATGAAAATAAAGCTTTAAAACGCTATTGATTAAATTCATTTCACTACAGAGATGTATTTAAAGCAAACTTCGGTTGCAAACATTTCAATACAAAATAATATTTACTCAATCAGCTAATGCACCAATTTTGCCACACTAAACACTGAAACTTGTATTTATTATGAAAATGAATTGATAAAATTGTTTTATTTATTATTATTACAATACACACCGTGCCAGAACCAAATCATTCCCGTTATAATACAAAAATATAGCTAGGTATAACTGCATATGAAGATAATATGAACGTAAATACAGACCGTATCAATTATTATTGTGCTAACATATGCAGTGAAAGATGTCAAATATTTCTTTATAGTCACCATACAGAATTTAAATTTTTCTATGACTACCAATAATTAAAAAATTAAAAAATGTCATAAGTAACACAAAAAGTTCAAAAGACTCCCTCTAGTAACTAACTAAAAGTCTTTAGAGTGCTTACATAATTTTAAAACAAGCCACCCAACACATTCCATGATCTATAATACATAACGCAGTCCAAATATTACAATTTCGAAGCGATCTAAGAATAGTATGTGATAGTGAGGAATATTTAATTGGACATTATTATAAGCAACTTGAAACAATGATAAGAATGAAAATAATATATTTATATAAGCAAATGTGTATTGTGGTACTTAGTGTATTTGTGTATGTCTAAAAAAGGTGTCTTCTGATAATTGTATTTCTACCTATATATTTCTCAATATCAAACATTACACTACACACTCTATATACTTATTTAATTACACAATCTGATATTCATACACTTTCTACTGTGGATAACTATTATATTATCATTGTTCCAGAAACATAATAAATTTAATATAATATTTATATAATTATTTAAAAGTGGAAATTGACATAATATTAATATATATCCCAGAAAAAGAATAGTTATGACCTAATAATTGGTATAATTGGATGGTATTATGCGAAAAGGATCCATCCCACATAAGCATGACAGAACAAGTTTTTGCATATTTTTTTCAACGTTATGATTTGATTATTACCACGTTTTTATTAGCTCTTATTCTTGTTTGTCCAGTACACATTTTTTCTTGTGTGTCCAGTCCTAGCAACTAAATTAATAATATATACGTGCGTTACTATGGAAATCAATATGAAATGTCAAAATGACATTTCAGTATTCTATATTAAGTATTTCCATCAAGTACAAAAAAAAGTATTTATTAATATATAGAATTGTCAAGTTTATATGATTCAACAGAAAATTTTAAAACGTGGTAAGTATACAAAAAGTTCTTTTTATCTTGTAATTATTTTTATAATTCAGTAAGACCATTGATTTACCAAATAGGATATATACTCTTAGTTTATTCATTCGTACATTTTTTCTACATTTTGTAGAACATTCAGGGTTGATCTATGGTCCGCTTATTGGTATTAGGTAGAATGCAGCCAATGCGATGTCAACTGATAGTTTAGATAGATAGAATAGTTTGCAGCCGATGAGGTTTTTATTGCTAAGGCGCAGGTGAGCCCAAACTGAACGTAGACTCTGCACGATTGTCATTTTTAATGATGATTGCTCTATGAGCATAGCAGAAGATTTCAAACCTCATTGAGTAAGACAATCTAATCTATCTATATTTAATACACAAACAAAGTGAGTGGTAATTTTGTAGTTTTTAAAAGATAATTATGTCAAATTTGTTCAGGTATGCAGTTGAGCTTTCCAACGCATATCGATGGCCTAATATCAATATCCCATAAGTGAACTTTTACAAATTGAGCAGGAAGCTAAATAAACTAAATATTTAATGTCCCGTATCTGACTCTTAATAGTTCACACATGTTATAACTTCATAGCATGCCAATAACCCGCAACGTAAAAAGTGGTAAAGCAAAGCACATAACGCCTAATATAATGATAACATCCAATAAAATGTAACATATTATATATAAAGATAAACATCCAAATTTGTTATATTACTTACTGTTTTACATTTTAAGCAATTCCAAAGTGACATTTTGAAGCTGAATTCAACACACGTCATGCAACACGCTTGACAGCTTAGAGGCAAAATACGGGCTATTACAGGTTTATTTCTGCACTGTTCAGATACGGGAAATTAGTAAAATGGCAGTATCATTTTTGTTAAAATAACTACAGTTATGGGAATTTCGCAGTTGATGGGCAGTATTTTTGTTTTTAGTACATCAAAAAGTCATTTACATCATATAGGTCAGATACGGGGTATTGACATTAGACCATCGATATACTATAATCAAAATGTCACATGTAAGAATCCTGCATTTGAGTCAAATTTATTGTTTTTATAACACTCAATATAATATGCGGTTAGATCTAGCGCATTGACCGAATTCCTAACTACCAATGCTCGGTTTTGGCACAGAAATTGTGATCAAAATACTTCTTTTTTTTTTTTTACTATTTAAGTAATCTGGTATCAAACCTTTTTGGGAAAACGGAAAACTTTGAGTGGCCCCTTTCTGCATAGTTCAATTCATTCTACCGCCCCTCTGTAAGCTAGTGATAACTTTCATCAGGAAGGGAGTTTTAGTCACAAAATTGTCAAATCGAAAAATTCATTAATCTTGTGTAAATAAATAAACATAATAAATTAAACATCTTTTTTAATGTTTAAGTATTAGCCATTATCATTTAGTACGCTGAATAATATTATGTTTTAATTAAATTTATAAAATAATTAATAATAAAAGTGTAATAATTATAAGACGTAAGATGAAAAATGCACATATCTCCAATATTATAAGGGTTCTTTTTAATGCACAAATCATGTACAAAATTACATTTTCGTCAAAGTTTTAATATGAATTGTCCTTAATACTAATATTAACATTAATATGATATATAATCATTATTTTTATCACAAAAACTATAATATATTATATTGTAATATGCGACTGTAAGTCAAAAGATTTTGATGAATGGTTTCACAGCGTATTATAATACTGTTAATATTTTAAAATACCTAAAATGAGTCTATGTCAAGTCTATTTTGATACTTATAATATAACAGATAGCCTTAACTGTCAAGTGGAAATCAGCCTGCACCTCCAGCCAGCCAGCCGGTGAAATTCGGTGCAATGGCCCATGGTGCGCTAACCACTAGACGTTTTTGACAGACAGTGATCCCATCCTTATCCCGTGCCTACTTTACCAGGTTATATAAATTCTGCAGCGGTACTCCAGCTTTACATTGCTTACTCGGTTGTTATACACAGACTGTACACAATCTATACGGACTGCATGTAGTTATGTTCTTCCACTGTCCGTCGCGTTGAGTTGCACCGACTAGCTGTCTTAATGGCGCGTAGACAGACTTAACGCTACTGCTTGACCTCCAAAATTTTTACCTAAAGGCGAATTGCAGTGCTACTGTAGTTTCGTAAGAGCATCTACCAACATAATACGATAGATGCAATTTAAATTTACTGATACTTTTTATTTTAAAATATTTTAATAATCATTACCTATTTTCTTCTTCTTCTTTTGGTACCGTCTTCTAACGAACGTTGGTAATCAGCTTGTAGTACATCTCCCTATCCCGGGCCAGTTGTATGAGTACCAAATCTTAGGAGACAACTTATCAAACTAAATTTAATATTAATGTCTTTAAAAAAATTGTCCACCAATCCGACCCTGAATGTACTCTATTCCCAATATTGTTATTGTTCTATTATTCATGCAGTACTGATAAAATAAGCATATAACTGGATCCCTTAGTGTACCGCCAGAGTGGACAGCATTTAGCAGGGCGTGAGCGGCGTGCGCAACTTTAAGTCTAAAGTATAACCGTGAGTGAAATGTTAGTGTCTTTTTTTGGTTATATGTTTATACATTTTGAGTTGCACACTCCGCTCACGCCCCGCCAAACGCTGTCCACTCAGGCCGTACACTTACAGACACCGACGACAAAGTAATCTCTTCAATACACCTACTTTATATTATTATATACATATATATTTTATCAATTAAGAAAATAATATATAGGTACCTATTGGAAGATTTTGTTTTTGTACGTTGACCAAAATATTATATTCTTTATCGGGTTATATCCCGGCTTCCAATAATTTGATAAATATTCTGTTGCCATAAGATTTTACCATGTATTATAAATTATGAGACCGCAGTCTATATGAATATTGAAGTGATATCTGGTTCACACTTACGTTTTAAGCTACTTTCAGTGTTTCCCAACCTTTCGACATCTGTGTACCCCTTTTATAATTTTCATAACACTGAGTACCCCTCAATGTATCATTGTTATCTTGGACTAGAATTTACGATGAGTGACAAATAAGATTTACCTGATTATGTTTAAATTAAACTGCCCCGTTTCATCATAATGTTGGTACCTAGCTCTATAATAGCTTATAATACTTTCTTTTTTCATGCTCTCTGATAACACTTATCAATAATGCATTTTCTATATTATCCATTTACTAGTCTCAAATTAATGCCATGCTACAAAAAGATGTTTTCACATTGCTTAAATGTTTTAGAACACCTGATTGTAATAGAATTAAATTACGATTTATTTTTTTACAATAATTGATTTTTTTACTTATAGTTTAAAATGTGAATAATTTATAATTACTTTCGACATGACTTAAGATGAAGCGTTTCTCCAAAGGTTATCAAAAAATGAAATGAAACATTTTTTTTAATATTGCATCACCTTTCAGGGGTGGTCAGCGATGATTATTTATTTTAATTATACTTATATAATAAATGTTCGAATTTTTTATATTTAAGACTTGCAATTTTATTATTGCTAATAATAATAATATAGCAACATAAGTATGTAGATAATTATAAAAATATTTAAATATAGGCACAATAATTCTGCCAACCGAAATGTACCTACGTTCATACACACATGCTATTGTCATGTCATGTCAATCCAATTCCGCCATCACAAGTTTTATTCGAATAATAATTTGAAATTCCAGTACTACTTATAAGACGTAATGCATGTAGGTATACAATTGCATTTGCCGAGTTATTATGACGTTTAATTAAAGAAACACAATATTGTAATATATGCCTGCATTCTTTCTTTGGAAAAGTAGAAACTTCTCGGATACCTACATAAAATTAAAATAATATTATCTTAAGAATATTAGTTTTATATGAAGAACGTTTTAAATCGTAATATAATATTTTAAAATATATTATTATAATCCATATGTACACTTTACTTTTTAGTACTAAATACATATTATATAAATATTTGTTTATTGTTAATTTTATATTGAATTTTATTTAATTTAAAAGTATAATTAATATATATTATTATCATGCTAGTACGCAACTATGTAGTATTAGGAAGCTTAAGTGATTTAACAAAGCTATGTAAGTACTATGTTTAAATGTAAAACTTTTTTTTTTATTTTCTTACAAAAACCAAATGCGAGTGGTGTTATAATGTGCCATTAGTTTAAAGCGTATATTATTTTATAAGTCTTTTTATTTTTAATACCAACTGCCATGTAATGTATATCGTATAAACAATTATTTTATAAACTGATTTTATTACCGAGTTATTTTTCATAAAATAATCATTTGCCATAATATAGTCATATCTCGTGTCTATATCAAAAAAAAATCAAAGAAAAGAAAATTTTCAGGTAAAAAATATCTTTTACACTGAATCTCAGGAATGACTGAAATATATAATGACTATAAGTGTATTATATTGAAAAATATGTGTTCTATGCCTTCAGCGTGTTACCTCGCTCTATGAGGCCATACTTACAAATTTCGCCAGTTATCTCGCCCGACTTTAAACTCAAATTACTAGCCACTGTCGATTGATTAGCATAATCTAAAAAGAATAAACACACAATGACATCTGTTTCAATAATAATGAAATACTAAGCCACAAATTATCGGTATTATAACGATAGTAGTAAGAGCGAAGCTCTACAGTAACATTCAACGTGTATCGTTAAAAATCTGCGGTCTGTAAGATACTGCCGTAGTAATATCGTGAGGCTTAGAAAATATTAAGTTAAAAACATCATTCAATCAGCGTACATAAACCATTTGCACTGAAAAGCATGTTAAAAGTGGGTGGTAAGAAGCATTTGGAGATTGTCAAGGAAAATTTAAAGTTGGATAAATTGATTAGCAGAGAGATGATTAGGAAAGTAATATAGGAAAAACAAGACGTTTTATGTAATGGAATCAGTCAAGCGTCACACTTATTCATTTTTGGTGAATGAAAAATTAAAATGCACCATATGTATAAAAAAAATGATTTATTTGTATATTATTTGATAACACATTCTTCATAATGATATTTAAGCAAGAACATACGCTTAGGATACACTGTTTTATTAAAAAATAAAGTAAAATCTCAATCAATCGACTCAGCAATAGCAACGCACGCAAGATACAGCACAATTCAAAGTACTGTATTTACAAATAATAAGTACCTACATAATTCAAAATGTTGGTTTACCTATTAAAAAATATACAGCATGTTAACATGAATTATAAGCATGGATTTATATATATATTCGCTTAGTTACATTGACAGTACAGTTCTAAAATATTTATTCTATTACAATTTTTTTTCTATGTAACTAAACCAAAGAAATTTAATAAAAACAGTGCCCAGGTACCAATTCAATATAAATAATAAATTATAGTGTTATGCAAAAGTGGTGGAGAAAACATTTTGGCAAAAATTATTAAGTAACTATCTTTGAGGATTAAAAATTTTGATAATTTTATTTTCTTTTTTTTTTGCATAATTCCCATTTGTAAAAGATATTCCGTGGCAAAACTTTTTTGAAAGGATGTTATTAAAAATATATATACATACCAGCTGAAGTATGCGGTTTTGCACTAGACCATAGTTTCTTAACCGGTAGTATACTGTATAGGGACTATAATATTATTATGTCAAATGAAAATAATAATCTGACAACAGTAAAAGCAATACAAAAGAGCGTTAAATTTAATTAAAATCATGCATCAAACTTTCAAACAGTATCTTAAATATGTTTCAAAATTGGAAGGAACAAAAAATAAATATCAACATCCAAACATATTTTGACTTTTATGTACTTATTACAAAATATTATCATTTCCTTTTGTAAATCCATGCTGTAAAGTTGCAATCTCAATACATATATTGTAACATCCTGTCAGTTGCAATAAAATATTTCAGAAAAGATAACCCTGTCTATACCGTGATTATCATATAATGAAGTGACAACATCCAAAAATAGATACGTATACCAAAATAATATGGTCAAAATCTATCAAAAAATAAGTACATTATAATAATATGTAGGATATTATCCTCATGTCTCTCTATGCAATCTAAGACAATATTATAATTATTGTATCCATAACTTCCAGAACCCGCCAAATGCAAAAATAATACCTATAGATAAATGCCAATATGACCAATTGTATTTTGGTTTATTGGCTAATAAAAATGGGCATATTCTTCTTATTTTAAAATACAATACAATGAATAAAACATAATGGAACGTTACAACTGCTTACTGATGCCATGCTTGAGACACAAAAATGTCATTAAAAAATGAATCGCAGGCGTATGGCTATTTCAAAATGCGCGCTTCATATTATGTCATCAATAACATTTCCAACAATCGTTTGTTTCTGCATATTTCTGTCAATGGCAGTTGGTGACAGTAAAATTTATATAATATTTTCTTAAGAACTATCAGTCACTTGCATATGGTTTTTCGAGATGTTTCATTGACTACTATGTATAACACTTAATTTTATTATATCTCAATCGGGAAGACTTAAAATTTTTGTACTTCTAAAATCCCTGTCAAACTTAACATATTACACAAATGAATTTTAATCATTATATAATCTACTTACGATCTATTCTGTATAATAACTTTGTTTTTTCGTATAGATAATTAGTTACCATTGTACATTATAATTACATTACATTATAACTTGTAATTTTTGAAATTAAGTAGGTATAGTAACGATTTTAAAATAAATTTATTGAAAAAAATATTGTTGTTTTTCTACTCTATCATTCTACTACTATCAGTTTTTTATACCATGTGCGATCTTAATAAGATCATAATATGGACCTCCACAATGTAGAGGTTTGTATTGACAGATTTCTGTTTTTACAAGAAATGGATGTTAGCTACTTGCTCAACCTATTAGGTCCATACTCTGACTGCAAACACAAATTGAAAAACAATATGTAGGTATATTCTAGGATTCGAAATTTGTGATTATTTAAGAACGTTAAGTTAAAGCCAATGTTGAGATAAGAACTAGATCTGAACATGTCAGTCAAAATGAAAATATGCACTAGGAAAACAATTATTTATAAATTACTAATTATAAAGGATAGAAGTAATGGACTGTAAAATTATCACAAACCGATGATGAGTGGAGGACGTAGGCTATGGAAAAATTATCTGCATTTATTGCCATATTAAAACAAAATAGTAGAAGTGCGGTATCTTTACAATACAATCCACTGAAGCCGAGTTTTCAAAATATTCAATTATCAATAATTATTGTTGATTTTTTTACTGCAAAATGTGTAAAATGAAACATTATTAAAACTTATTAGTTGTTCAAGCAAGATCAGTTAGACTAAAAACACTTGTAGGGATGGAATGACATTCTCACGTATTCACATTTAGCATACCTTGGACTTTCAATATTATAGTCAAATTTCATTTGGAATACTTATGTACAATGCCATTGTTTAATTTATAAACATTATCTAATAGTATTATATACAAAAATATAAAAAATAATAATTAATAGTATATAAACTAGAAAATAAGTAGATAACAGATAGATATATATTCATAGGTTATATATATATATTCATTAGATATAGTCATTTACTTTTGTTTGTAAGAAATAAAAAGGCTTTTTTATTTATGTACAATACTACTTGACACTATTGACAAAGATAGGCTACTATGCTTGATATAGATTAGACATTTATTTATATATTTATGATTGCTGATTTTATTAATAAGTATGAATTATTCAAATAAGTAGATATGTAAAGGTTAGACAGATTTTACATAACGTCGCTATAGGATTGGTTTGTCGAAATCGACCTTTTAATGCAGAATGATTTTTTGTATCTAAATGGACCAGAATCATCCTTTTCTTTAAATTGTTTTGTAATGAAAATAGCATTCATATGCTGTAAAAACAACAATTTAAATAACTCCATGTATTTAAATATAGGATGATGCAATTTGTTTTTTATCTCCTGAACATTTTATATTATTTGGTCTATTCGACAAACTAATCCTACAGCAACGATAATATGATAAATATGTGTGGATCTATGGGGTTGTATTTTGTTACCAACCCTCAAATAAGTTAGGTAGGTGGGAAATTAAATCACGATATAATTAATTTAAGATTGCCAGTCCTGAGATATTTTCTCTGGTGATGCCATAGAGCAGTGACGTCTCGTAAGATAGGTAGATGTTAAGGGAATGAATGAAAAGAGGATAATACAATTTTTTGAGAAAAGTTTTTCGTGGAAATGAAATCACAAAATACCTTGCAGAGAAAGAATACAAAAATGTACAAGCTTCTAGAATTTAGAAGGTGAGAGCCCAATTCTAAAAATTAGTTATTTTACAAAAGAGGAATAGGTATGTATTTTAAAAAAATACATTTTAATGGGATATATTTGCAGGAGTCTAATATGTATTAACACTATAGGTACTTCCAATATGTGTAAATTTTTGGTAATGCATAAAAATGAACAAATGAATTGAATGAATAATGAATGAAATAAAAACAGGGTGTTAGAAATTGAGAGCAAGCCAATAGATATTATATAAAATTAAATTAATTATAAACAGGTTGATTGATTGGCAACCAAATATACTTATGTAAATATAATAGAGCTCTAGAAAAATGACCTTAATTGATTAATATAATCTTTTATAATTATTATAGTTTTAGAATCTGAAATGTGCACTGGTCTTCTGCGCAGCTTCAATTTCAAAATCATTATTTTTCAATCCCATTATGACATGCCAGATGAACAAAACAAATGTAAAAAGCATTGCTATCATTCGAATCCCACTGACAAAAAAAAGTTATAGAATACATTATACGTTCACATTATTAGTTGTTGGTGGTTCGTAAAATAATGGAGAACATTTGGCAAGCAAGAAAAATATTTACTGGAAGGTTTTATAAGACCTCCTTTAATATTAATTGTGGAAATGATACTTTTACATTATCTGCAACGAGACAAAGCGTCAAGGAAAAGGGGGTGAAAAACATGCGATGACAACAAAAAATATAAATAAGGAATCGATCGATAGGTAGGAGAAACGATTAATTCAGTAGGTATTCAAAATCATTTTTTTTTAAATGACGATTTATTCAGTATCGTAGCCATTAGTGAAATGATTATTCAATGTTACGTTACCAGTCCGAGGTCCAAGGCTTGGTGGATGAGATGTTATGCGGAGACTGAGATTGAACTGAGATTAAGATTGATACTAAGACTACTGTACTGAGCGAGCTTAAGGTTAAGACTACGACTATCTCATCAACTATGACTCGCTATTTATAAACATTGTTGATATAGTTTGTAATTGGAAAATCTGCTAGCCTCTGAATTATTGCAACTTCGAGCGTTATGATGACCTAGCCCGAGGCAGTAGAACGCCATCTAAGAATGTCAAGTGTGTAGAATATACTGACTATCTGTGATGATTATGCAATAATTAAATGACTTGCTAATTCTTATATTCCAGAAATAATGCAGACAAGGGCCGAGACCATTGACCGCTACATAATAATATAGACTAAAAAAAATAGTTAATGCCTTGTACCACGGCCGGTCTGAATCGGGTGAATAAATTCCTTAAATTAACACGAGGATATAAATTTGCAAATGGTTGGTTGTCAACACTTTTAAGAATTAATTACATCAATATTTTCAATTTGCTTTAAACATTCCCAAAACTCAATATTAAGTGAATGTGAGGTATTTGAATAACGAACAAGGTTTTCAATTTTCTTCATCATGAGACTATCAGTAGGCGATAGAATAATTCTCATACCTACGTAAAAATAATAATCCATTATAGACAGGTCAGCAAATTGTTGAAGACATTTATCGAACATTTCATATGACAATTTTCCATCTTCATTCAAGCAGATGAACCCATATGTCACAATGTCCACTCCGGGGATTCTGATGACCTTACCCAATTGCTTATGTATTGTCAAATATGTTTCAATAAAGTGGTGCTCTCTGTCAAGGCATCTCATCGCATCTGTAACATCACCATTAACGGAAGCAATATATATCGAGGCCGAAACTCTCTCCATGTCCACTACATCCATTTGCTTTTGAAGAATATTATTTTTCTTCTCTAATCGCCGAACAGTGGATGACCTCTGGAAAATATAACAATGTTATAAGTGAAGTGTTTTTTAGAAAAAATTCGACGCCCAATGGGACTTGAACCTATAAGCACTAGATTCACGCCAATGTGCTTTACCAATTAAGCTGCGGGCCTCCTACTTAACTACGATGAAATTAATTAGTAGTTTTTAAATGACATGCTTATCAAATTGTGTTAATATTCGTTGAATTAAATAAATAGTTTATTAACGTTATAAGTATTATTATGATTGAGAATAATTTAACTGAAATAACCTTTGTTTAGTTCAGTAAAATAGTATCACAATTTATATAGGTATCAGTAGGCAAGTTTTTGTTATATTGAGATCGATAGTTTGAAGAAGCAATATAACTGTGTTCTTTTTTTCGAATATGGTTAAGCCCCTCTCCGTTTTCCCCACTCTCATTTAAAAAAGACTTTGACAACATGTGTTGGAATTGAAGTACATAAATTCATCTCGCCATTGTTTTCGGGGCAAGGAAAATTAAAAAACAAAATAAAGCTGCACGAGGACGTACATTACGCAGAACTAAGTAATAACTTTCAAACTAATTTTGAACTATCATTTCATTACTGCAAGCGCATGACACGTTTATTCAACAGTGAAATGACACAAACCAGATTATTCATGTAAAAACACATAACGTGTATTATTATAATCAGCGCTCGAATTAGAAAATTTTACGAACCAGAGCACTCGACAATTTACTAAAAAATATATTAATAATTGTGTAACCTGCTCCAGGCTTCGGTGCGTCCTGGTCCATTTTGAGCTGTGATTATATATATTTAAAAAAACCTAACTTTGGAAAACTTTGAAATTTATGAAACGTGTAAACTGGCAGCAGTCGTGTATTACTCGGAAACAGAATAATTTCACAATTTATTTTAGTCATAGTTTCTTTTACAGTAGGTATAATAAAAATAATTTATGATACAAAAATGGTTAAGGGCGTATGTCATTGTCATTATTGTACATTCATCAATTGTAGCATCGAATTAATATTTTAGAAATAACTAGGTACGTCTAGTATCGTAAGGCTGGCCGCGCACTAGGCAACCATAATAAGGAGCAGGAAATTCTTACAGCCAGTTCGCACTGGTCGCTGCCTCGAGATGGATGTAGAAGATGCAGTTATTATTTACCTCTCAAACCCAAAGGAAAAAAAAGAGACATTATTGGATTCACCCCCCGCTTCTCGAACGGCACTCAAAAGGTGTATTTCAAAGTTACATTAATAATTTAAAAAAAACACTTGAAATCTTTGTTAGCTATGCAAGAATCTCAGTGCAGTCGTTTAACGAGCTGATGGATACTGTTCGAGTATCAATCATGGGAACTGATACTCGAATGCGAGATTGTGTTCTGAAGAAAAATTAGTTGTTACACTGAGGTATGTGTACATAAAACAAAATTTAATGTTTAATTAACTATTTATTTTATTCAACAAATAATTCACTAGATTTAAGAATGTAACATTCTAATTATTGAACATACATAATTTTGAAAACACTTCTGAGAAAATATATTATAACCAATAGAAAAAATCTTTTTGAAAAAAGTAAGACACCCAGCAGGATCGAACCTGCATTAATTGTCATTAGATTTAGAAATCAAGTCATGCTACTCTTCTTCATTGAATTAAATTAATAGATAACTGAATTAAGTCTATTTCCAATTATGATTAAGACCTCGTAAATTCGATATTATGGAAAAATGAAGTTTGTTCGACAAAATTTTAAATCATATCAAAACCTCGGTTCTCTAGACTGGTATGCTGTCCATCTATCGACAAATTTTAAGAACTCGTAGGTCCAGGTCCAGGTCGATGGTGGAGAATACCTTCCTCCCGCGGAGAGCTTGGGCAAAATCTTGGATGTGACGTACCGGATATCGATCTGGTATGGATCTGGCATTCAGACCTCGGTAGTCACCACACGGACGCCATTGTTCATTCGATTTGGCGACCAGGTGTAACGGCGATGCCCAACTGCTACCTGATGATCGAGCGATCCCAAGTCTCATCATATCTTGAAACTCCCTCTTCGCAATCTGTAGTTTGTCCGGAGCGAGTCGCCTTGGGCGCGCAGCCACTGGTGGTCCCAGTGTTGTATTGATATGATGTTTCGTTGTGTGATGCGGCGTTTTGACTGTGCCATCGGGACGTGTGATATCTGGAAACTGTTGCAACAGGTCATGATACGCAGACCTGCCTGAAACGGTTTTGATCGACAGGACCTCTCCCGTACTGCGGTTTCCGGAAGTGGTGAGATGAGTGGTTTGGTCCAACAGACGTCTATTCTTGGCGTCGACTGACAATCCAAAATGGATTAAAAAATCAATTCCAATTATGGGCTTATTAACAACGGCAATGACGAACCTCCATGTGAAGTCTCGTCGTAGGCCCAAGTTTAATGTCAACGGAAGGTTCTCGTATGTAGCGATTACCGTACCGTTCGCCGCTGACAGCTCGTATGTTGTTTTTGTTAGACGTCCCGGAACCTTAGAACGTGGGTACACACAGAGATCGGCGCCTGTGTCGACTAGAAACTGTATTTTCGTGTTGCGGTAGGTGACAAATAGGCGGCTTGGCATTGGGCTGTATTCACTGGCCGCTATCAGTGGTTGCCCGGAGCGTTTCCCTCTTGATGGCTGCAGGGTTGTCTGCACTTCTGTGCGGCTGCTCCGAACATATGGTGGTACCAGCATTTGCCTTGGGTATCTTCTCTGTTGCGGCTGGATAAACGTCCACTTGTACGGCTTCGTGAGCGGCTGTGGAATCGCCGGCCGTGGTTCTTTGCCCGTCTCATCTCGGATCATTGTCATTTGCTCCTGCAATGACAATGCGAGTTTCCGCATCCTGGTCTCAATCAGTTCTTCCATAAGTTCGCTGTTACTGGTTGCGGCGGGGCTGTGGGTGTCGTCATATCCTCTCGGCATTGTCTTGAATATGTTGAATTTGCGGTTGCGTGGAACGTCGGGTTCACCTCTGTAGGGGGTCGTCGATGTGAGGGCCGATGGAGTTGTGACGAGGAGAGATGAGAAGTCGTTGTCGTGATTATGAAGGGTGTGAGTTTATTTCAATTGCATAAGTACAGATGTACAATTGTTACAATAATGTGAATCACAGCACAGAGCGATGTGCTTCGGTCGAAAACTTACAATCGAATAATTCTCTTTTTATCAATCATGATGTACTGATTATTATATTATCAACTTATAATTATGTAATAATTAGGCTATTAACTAACTAAGTGAGAACAGATATACAAAGATTATTGTCGCGGTCATTGATTCACAAAGTTAGCTATGACTTGATACCTACATGGAAATGCCTATTAATTTGATGTGTAATAATATGTAATATCGCCATACTTACTTTTAGCGATTTTTTTTTAAATATGAAAACTAATATAAATAGTAATTATTATTTTATTTAAGTTAAATCAAAAATGCAGTTTCCCCCCCCCCCCCCCCCCTCCCCCCTTGTATTAGTTCTAAGGCGGCGTAACACAATAGTTCACTTTCATTTGCGTTCACTCTTACCTACCAAGCGGTGGATATAATTTTCCAAAACTATATTAGTCTATGGTTTTCTGAAAGTTTACAATATTTTTAGGTAGGAGGTAAAAAAAAATCTATCGGAAGAAGAAAACATATTTTAAATAGAGAGTTTGACTAGTGATAATAGTGGGTAAATTATAATTTATTAATAATCATTCATAGATCATAGATATTCAGAGTCTCGCAAATATTTTTGTTTATTACCACAATACTCTATCTTTTATCTATTGTTTGAAAAAAGAAAACAAAGAACTGTCAGAATTCAGTCTGACAATTGATATCGTTGAGGTCGATCGATATTTGTCATTGTGCGGTGCGCTTTAAGATCTAAATCATTAAACAATGCCGAGAAGCAGAGATTTCCCTGAATTGGAACGGGTAAGCGAAAAAACTTTTCTAATAATTAATTGCATACATTTATTTTGATTCTTACATTAATACACAAGTATTTTTTTGACGATTTTGTATTTTTCTAAGATTGTAAAAGACATTTCGAAGTAAATTAGTAAAATTATTTAGAATGTCATCTTCTGTAGCATAACAGTGTTCCGTAACTTAGTTAGCGTAAATATTTGAAATATGAAATTCATATTTGAAATTGGTCTCCCGTTAAGTAAAAAATACCACGCATAACTAAATTTGTATTTTTCCTTATTTTCAGAGCATTGCCGATGAAGTGCAAGGACGGGGAAGAGCGCCGTCCAGAGACGTGGTGGTGCCGGCTGTGTTGGTGAATGACCAGCCCCACGCAGACGAGCCCCTCGCAGACGAGCCCCTCGCAGACCAGCACCTCCCAGAGTCGCCATCGGTACACAGCTATTTTGTATATGTTTTCTAATATATTTAAGTAGGTTTTTTAACAACATTAGGATTGTTGTTTATTAAACATTTTCTGCTCCATTTTTGGCACGATTTAATATCTATATTTTGTGACGGTGCTTGTGATTTTGTTTCTGTATAATATCATTCAAACTTAAACCGTATTATTGTAGTACTATAATTTTTTCACAGCTAAAAATGTATTTTTCTTTATTTTCAGAGCCCTGTGGCAGATATAATCCGTTTTTGGGAAGGATTAGGGGCCAGCGAGGTGGTGGCGCTGATGAGGCGACACCAACCGGCATTGCCAGAGATGGCTCAAGGGGAAGTATTGCCCCCCCCGCGGTATAATAATGTCCAAATACAACCCGAAGAGCCGCAGCCATTGGTGGCGAGGGTAAGCAATTTTTTAAAATTAAATATATTTAAGTAGTTTTTTTGAAGTTATACTTCTTTAGGCGTGTTTGGGAAAACAGATCAGAGTGTATTTTTGGCGTGTGACACGCCGACGTAACACATAATTTATTTTGTTTGTATGATAATTTATATTGCATTCGGGTTGCGTAATACTTTGAAATATTTATCGTTGTATTAGGCGGATTCAAATTTGTTTTTGTTGACTTTCCTAACGTTATTTTTATTCAAAATAAAATATTGAGCTGCCGTCTTGAAAGTTAAATCTGAATGAAAATGGTATCGATAAAAATTATCTATCACACGATAGCCGGGTATTTAATATCTATATTTTGATTAGATTTTAGAATGTGGTTTTGTCTCTGAATAACATTATTTAATTATTAAAGCCCCATCGCCATATTATTATCGTATGTGTAGTTTGCAATACTTTTCTATTATATATTGCCACATTTTTTAATAACTCTAGCACAGGCCGATGTACACATTCGTGTAAATAAATTGTACAATTGTCTGTATACTTTTACCTCTATACGAGTGCACTCGCAGAAACACTGTAAGCATTGCTATCGACTTAAATATAATCTGGACAGTATTTTGCTCAATTTAATTAAAACAGCATTTAAACAGTGTGCATTTGTTTACAGGCAGGTGTGTGTCGGTCAATACTAAAAAACTGACTCTTAATTATTTGATAATATCACTTACAACATGCTTTTCTTTGTTACAGAGAAGGGGACGGCCGCGGCTAGTGCCAAATGGCGAGCCGAGGAGGCCTAGGAGAAGACGGGTTCGGCTAGCGCCGGAGTTCACGGGAGTAAGTTATTATTTTAATTGTTTTTGATAATCATTGAGTGCATGGTTGTAATGACTAACAAAAATATTTGATACCTAGCCAATTTACGAGTATAAATCTTCGATCAGCATTGTCTTGCGGAGATGTTTCTGCCGACATTTCTGATTATCTTGTCAAATATAGTGGCACACGAGTAATAATTGAACCCTTCTCTGGAAAAATAGCATTATCCTTATTCTTAATTTTGAGATATTAATGATTTAAACTACCATACTCCTAATGTCATCTGTTGTCGAGATTAGTCATCAATAATTAGGAATCAATAATTAATTGTGCGTTGTGCTGTTGTATACATTCTTTAGAGTTTTAAAGCAAAAAGTCTAATGTTTCTATTTCTTTTTTTTTTCAGGTATATGAAACCCGTGGGTGGGTAAAGTATAATCGGGCGGAGGTAATAATTATCTCCTCCGACTCGGACTAAATTGTCCTGAACCTGCCAATACCATACCGTACTACGCTAATATGTAAGACGAGAATGAAGACTTTAAAGAATTTACAAGACTACTTAGTTATTATTATATTGTTAATGTTTAAAAAGTTATCAAACACTTGAATTTGTAATTTTAGGAGTTTTTTGATTAGCAATACTATTCTTGTCATAATTTAAGATATAATATTTAAAAACTTACAATTTACTACTGGGTACTTACTATTCACGTGATATTAATATAGTTTTATAGTCAATTTTGAATTACCTTGCCATTTAATATGTGATAAAATCTTGACTGTGGATAGTAGATAAATATATAGTATGAAACTTATTTGCTGTGATCGAATGTCTCGTTTTAGTAGACATTGATATTGTTGTTGTATTAAAAAATTTAATAAACTTTTGCAATTATTTTCTGCCTTTTTATTTCACATTCCATTTCCCTTTTGATATACATATTCTTTAAATATCGACTGTCAATTGTGGCGTCTGATTATAAAAACCGATAATTCAATAACAGATATTCACGATTCTTTGTTATCGTAATGAATTTTTGGGTCTCCGCTGTGTGTTCTTCCTCTATTGAGAATAGGCTCTGCAACGAGCCCAAAACGTCGGCAAAAGAAGGAGGACGAAAATGATGTTTTTTTGCGTCAAGTGTAACTGATTGGTTTTAACATTAGTTTTTTCTTTTATTTTCAAACTAGGACAGTATGTCCATTTCTATTAACTGATGAAGGTCTTTCTGCAATAAATACATGACAAGATTATTTATATCATTTTAAATAATTGGTTTCTATAAATCGTTTTTAAATATTTTTTTCATAATGTGAGTTTGCACATGTTTTGTTAGGTTTTAATCGATATGACGTGTGATTTATCAGTTTTTGTTATTAGACGCCTGATTTCTTGATGAAAAAACATTGTAGTAATTGAAATAAAACACAATATTCAAACCATACAATTTAACATAAACGAGACCGGTCATCATGATTATTAAATTATGGGAAATCAGTATCACATAATATTATTGTGATTTATTTTAATTACTAAGTATACAATATTCACCAAAATCTACACAAATACATCATTACATGACAAGAATCCACAGAGCACTGAAGGCCGGTTCAAACTGGTCAAGTAATTTAGTAACTAAACTAAATTTAGTAAAATCATTTAGTCGAGTCGATCCATTTTTTCGGTCGAGTAGCGAATATGAGACAAGCCTGAACACGTTATCTTTAGTCAAGTTCATTAATTGTCGTAGAATTTCTTCCTCCCATTCTTCTAATATATGAAGTTATTAACTATTTTTTTTTTTAATTATACCAATTTCAATAATAAGAATACTTTGTGAGTTATTCGTTGAATTCATTATTTATTTTTGCTTTGTTCATTTTGACACGTCACTCACTGATGTTTTGTGTTCGGACACTTTTCAGTTAGTAAATAATTTAGTGGTAACTGAATCACTAGCCACTCGACTAAATTACTCGACCAGTCTGAACCAGCCTTGAGAGCCTATTTAAAAAGATTCAAACTGAGATGATGACTGCTCTCCATGTGTGAACACTTCTTAATTAGGGTGGCATGTCATTAACGATTGCCCGATATTAAAAAGGGCTCTTAGAGCCTTTCATAAACCTCACGATACTAAATAACAAAATATCGAATACTGGCAGGCATGCACACACAGTTTCCTAGAGTCTGGAACAAAAGACTACAAAAAATGTTGGTGAATTTTTCTTCTTCGTCAGGTCTCATGACTGAGAGTCATGTTCCAGAAGATTTGGCTGTCGAGGAATCTTAGTTGCAGGGTAAGTATCATCACTCAACCTTTGGCGGGTTTTGGCCTCCTTCAAAAACTTCCTCCATCCTGGACGATCACGCGCCGACACCTCTCCATTTGTGGTGGCCGTATTTTCCTTTTATTGATAAACATTATATTCGTCTTATAAATTGAAATAACATTTATTAAGTTATTTCAATTTATCTCAAAATTGCATAAACCGTTTTAGCCGCTTTTGAAAGTAAGCGCTTCATATCTGAGAAAGTTAGTTTTGCATCTTCTCCGTACGAGTTTACTTTTTGGAGCACACTGTTAGTTTTTGATTCCAGTTCCTCGGTGTCTTTTTCTGTATCGTCAGCAAAGGCTTGTATATGTGTATTGTGTGGTAAGATTATTCTGTCAAAAGCAGTCTTTCTCAAAGTGGGAGATAACGCCCCCTTTTGGGCGCTGGAGGCTTTCAGGGGAGCAGTAGAAGGTTTAATGAAAATTAGGGGGCGTTAAGGAAATCTAGAGAGGCGACGGCAGAAAAATTTTATGTATAAAAATCCGACGGAATCTAAACGACACCACTTGAGATGCGATAAATTAGTGTTGCTTACGCATGTAATAATGTGGATGCAGCTTTATATTTCATGTAGGTACGTAGTCCATGGTTTTTCATACAAAAATTTTCGGTCGTCGCGGCGATCCCATCCCTATCCGAAGATTCATCCTTCACGTTAGATAAGTTTTATATTCAAAGCCTTCTTTTTAAAAATACTTCTAAATATGATTAAGTATGAGTTTTATTTCCTCTCATTGAAACATTTTTTGATCTCAGAAATAGGATATGAGTCACACCCTATCTATCCTATCCATATAATAATGCATGTTTAAAAATTATATTTGCAATAACTGTTTTTAAGATACGCAACAGATGGTAATGTAAAAAGGTAAGTTGAAAAATATATGTTGAGGGGCACTCTTAGACTATAGATACATCTAGGGGGCACTAGATTTTTTTAAATCTCAATGTGGGTGGTGGTCAAAATAAGTTTGAGAACCTGTGGTTTATAGCAGTGCTCTGCAACCTTTTCTCACCCACGGCGCACCAAAGGTCTTCCCAGAATTCCGCGGCGCACCACACGTAAAACAATTTATACACCAAAACATGAACCCCACACCCTGAAGGGTGACCCCAGACCAGGATCTTTGGTGCCCCCCCTACCTATCGCTAAGCTCAAAGACAGTCTGATACTCTGAAATAGCGTTTTTTCAAATGGTATTTATTGTATGTTTTGCGATTTTTTGTATTTATTAATACATTCACTTGAATTTGATGGTTTGTTGTCGGTTTAATTATTAAAATTAATCCATTTATTATTAATTAATTAATTTAAAATCAACTTAATTATTATTAACTAATTATTTAACATAAACTTAATTATTTCTAATTAGTTATGCAGACGAGATCGAGAGGGTCCCGGGGCAACAAAGCGTTGCAGAGGCGACTCCCGGAACCCACAAAACAGACTGATCTTGGCCTTTTTATCCGTTAGGGGTGGTCGTATTTCTTACCAATTCACACCGATCACCGATACCGCCATATGCTACACATTTATATAAGGTTGACGGATGTCAGTCTATCAACCAAACATATAGCGATATCGATGTACATAATATGATTAATATTAATATTACTTTAATTACATTAATTCCTTAATTACTATATACCACTAACGCCCATCTATACATCTCGCTTTATTATTTGACTAACCCATTGCATATCTATATTAAATTTACCTATTATATTACAATTTACATTACACATTACAATTACAAATCAAATCATATCTTACATTTAATCTAACTTAATTAACCCTTTAACTAAACATGTATTTAATCTAAATTTAATCCTATTACCTTATATTTACATGGTCTGCGACCGACTTATCTCTTCCACAGTTCACTCTGAGAAGTGGTGGGACTTGCCAGAGCAAACTGCGGGACTTCTACATGTATTAAAATTGTTCTGCTTTGTCGAGGGTCGTAATTATCTAACCGGTGGCGCATTGACTACCAGGATCAGACCGAGCGGTTGGGAGGCACTACTCCTTATGGGAGCGCCCCCCACAGGGGCGGAAAATTAAGTGTGCGTCATTAGCATAGTGGTCTATATGCGTGGGCGCGAAACCCGAGAGATGCAGCTTGGATTCCTGCGGGGTCTTATTTTTTTCAAAAAGATTTTTTCTGTTGGTTATAATATATTTTCTCAGAAGTGTTTTCAAAATTGTGTATGTTCAATTAATTAGAAGCCGAATTGTTTAAAGATTGCCAACATTAAGTACACATAACACAATGTCAAATATCACACGAATTATATATACCTATTGTAGTAGACTGTGCAGGATAGATCAACTTAACACGTCACATACACAAGCAACCTGCTCCGCTGACCGCTACACATGACTATTCACTATTGCACTATGAGGCAGGGCAGGGGGAATGCACTCGCACTACAACAGTACAACGAATGAACTTCACTTTGTTGCACAGCAGTGTTGCCATATTTTGAAAGTGGAGTTATAGTACAGTGACTTCAAAATTATAGTATTTCGGCAAAAAATATAGTACGCGTTAAGTGACCAATAATTTTCTGCATTTTCAAAAAATTAAACGTGGGGTAATTAACGTCTTGTTTTTGTTTTTTTTAGACAAAATATCCATGAAGGGTAATTTATTAACGTCTCGTTTTTTAGACAAAATTAAAATGTTAAGTCAGTGGTTTCCAAACTTTATGTTACTCCGCTTCCCTTTTAAAAAAATCAATCTAGGCGCCCCCCCCCCCCTTATTTCATTAAATAATACAGACACATTTTAAATAGTCAACAATGTACCTACTTGCAAATACAAAAATGAAAAAAAAATAAACAAGGTTTTACTAATAATATTACATTATTTTTTGACGAATGCGCTTGTTTATTTGCACAATCAATTTCAATAGTAGTCAATCCAAATTCATCTTATTCATTGACAAATGGATTCTATCATGGACCCCACATCCTGAAGCAGACCCCCCGGTCAGGATTTTTCAACCACATATTTAAAATATTTAATAGTTCCGAAACAAAGCAGCGCCATAGGCGACTTTATTTACTTTTAATAAAATAATGTGAAAAGTACATTAGCAAACTAACCAAGAACTCAGTATATAGATTTTTGTTTGCTTCAATATATCTGGCGTAGAAATCATTTAAAAGTGGAGACATGACGAACTTTTTTTTTTGTCATTTGATTTCCGAAGCTCCATTTTGTTATGAATGCCTTCACTTTGTCGTTTTAAATCAGTGAATGCATTAGTGGTCCTTGGATTGATTTACTCACTCATTTTTTTTTTTAATTTCAACCAAATAGACAAGTTTAACAACAAAATTATTGTTCCTAAACAAATTTGCCTCAAATTTCAACATAATGATTAATTTGACCCTTTTATTTCATTTTTTACGAGATAGCCATTGCGCTTCACATTAGTATAGAAGTGAGGGATTATAAAATTAGTCTCCATATTTGCAGAAAGGTTTGCAAACAACCTTTTATAGGACTGTTTTTTTGTGTAGTTTATATCTAGCGGCCGTTTTATGAACTATGCATTTGCAAACTGCAAACCTGTGGTACATTAATTGTGTTAAACTTTTCGCGCCTCTCTTTGCAACACTCTGCTCCTCCCAGTTTGGAAATCGCTGTTTTAAGTAATTAACGTCACCTTTTTTTAGACATGTGGATTATTTTTTCTTTCTTCTCATGGATTAGTTTGGCGTTGTTTTGCTTCTATTGGCAATTTTTTTTCCGATTTCTCAAAATTATAGTATTTTGGGCGTACTTTACCTGTTTCATATCGTAAATAGTACGCAGACGAAAATTATAGTACGGTTGGCAACACTGTCCGGCATGCATTAACTCAAATGCTCTTAATTATCAAAACAAACACCCAAAACCTAATATCATAAATTCATAAATACCACAGGCAAAGTAATCGCTTTTTGTCGCTACGTATTTTTATTGTTTTTTGCAATTTGAGCTTTAAAAATCAAGAGTGCGTACAGCGTACTGCTTATAGACAGCGATAAATATTGTAAATCACAAGAGCCGAAATAAGTCGGTATGATGGAAGGAATAATTGTGTTGTGCCTAATAAAATAATTAATTTTAGTTGCATGACTAAATTAAGGTCAATATATTTTATAAAGTCTCTTTTTCTGTTCATCTCATTTAGCTGGTCGCCACACCGGGCCCCCAGGCTAGAGCTCC
This sequence comes from Rhyacophila brunnea, assembly GCF_057557595.1. Taxonomy (NCBI): domain Eukaryota; kingdom Metazoa; phylum Arthropoda; class Insecta; order Trichoptera; family Rhyacophilidae; genus Rhyacophila; species Rhyacophila brunnea. The sequence continues at coordinate 62,153,558 of NW_028232751.1, forward strand.
ATCAGCCCCCCCCCCCCCCCTTGTGGGGGCCATGGTTATACGTATTTGTTTACACTGAACTAAGACTACAATTTACAGATGTTGGTTAGTTTTTAAAATTCAATTAAACCCTGGGAACCCAAGCCATAATGTGCATCTGTCTATAAAATATTTAAAATTATGCCATTAAATCATACATCATTTTAGATATTTAATAGAGAGAATAATATTTTTAACTACTATTATTTGGTTTAGGCAGGGTTTAATGAATTATACAAAACTAACCAACAACATGTGTAATATGTATTCTTAGTTCAATGAAAACAAATAAGTATGAATGAAAAAGTGCAATATATAAACATATTATATTCTATTAAAATGTCAGTGGTAGCAATCGGCGATTGCCAGCTGTTCTGCTAGGGCTATCAATCTGAAGTGGTGTCAGACGATATTGTGAAGGCCATCCTGAATAGACTTCGCACATGACCCAAAATTTAGATTGGCAGTGACGACTTGCAAATCGTAAAACTGACAAATCAGCGAAATGTCAAACGTTCTGAGGTAAATGTAAATCCATCCCGAAGGGAAAACTATGGCGCCGTCTATGCATACTTCACAATTATATTAATATCCAACACAGCCAAGCCGTCTGCAAGACCTAGCGAGACAAACTGGCGACCGCCAGCTGGCTCTGTTAGTAATTTATAATTACTTTCGACATGACTTAAGATGAAGCGTTTCTCCAAAGGTTATCAAAAAATGAAATGAAACATTTTGTTTTAATATTGTATCACCTTTCAGGGGTGGTCAGCGATGATTATTTATTTTAATTATACTTATATAATAAATGTTCGAATTTTTTATATTTGAGACTTGCAATTTTATTATTGCTAATAATAATAATATAGCAACATAAGTATGTAGATAATTATAAAAATATTTAAATACAGGCACAATAATTCTGCCAACCGAAATGTACCTACGTTCATACACACATGCTATTGTCATGTCATGTCAATCCAATTCCACCATCACAAGTTTTATTCGAATAATAATTTGAAATTCCAGTACTACTTATAAGACGTAATGCATGTAGGTATACAATTGCATTTGCCGAGTTATTATGACGTTTAATTAAAGAAACACAATATTGTAATATATGCCTGCATTCTTTCTTTGGAAAAGTAGAAACTTCTCGGATACCTACATAAAATTAAAATAATATTATCTTAAGAATATTAGTTTTATATGAAGAACGTTTTAAATCGTAATATAATATTTTAAAATATATTATTATAATCCATATGTACACTTAACTTTTTAGTACTAAATACATATTATATAAATATTTGTTTATTGTTAATTTTATATTGAATTTTATTTAATTTAAAAGTATAATTAATATATATTATCATGATAGTACGCAACTATGTAGTATTAAGAAGCTTAAGTGATTTAACAAAGCTATGTAAGTATTGCTTACAAAACATAAAACATTTAAATGTAAAACTTTTTTTTTATTTTCTTACAAAAACCAAATGTGAGTGGTGTTATAATGTGCCATTAGTTTAAAGCGTATATTATTTTCGTAATTCTTTTTATTTTTAATACCAGCTGCCATGTAATGTATATCGTAAAAACAATTATTTTATAAATTTATTTTATTACCTAGTTATTTTTCATAAAAAAATCATTTGCCATAATATAGTCATATCTCATGTGTCCATATCAAAAAAAAAAATATTCAGGTTAAAAATATCTTTTACACTGACTGAAATATATAATGACTATAAGTGTATTATATATTGAAAAATATGTGTTAACCGGTTCTATGCCTTCAGCCAATGACATTAATATGGACGAATCATCTGGAAAATAAGATGACACTCACTTTGTGTCGGGTCTGCCGGATGAGGAAATTCATATTTTAATATCGGTATCCTTCGCTCAAATGAACATTCCGCTTGCAAGCGGTCTGGCGACACCGCTGGGTCTGCCCATAGAAAATATCGGACTAGTTGCCGTTTGCGCCCGACACGTTTTGACTCCGCCGTTATTATTGTGTTACAAAATGCCAATGTTCCTAGTTAAAAATTGTAAAAAAAATTCTACTTAACACTCCAAGAAAGATGGGATAACTTTTCATGTGTAAGTATTATTTATTAGTGATAAAATGCCGTTTTAAGATATTGATGAATGTTTATTCGATGCAATTAAATGACAGAACAATTGGACAGAAATGGTCGAACTTTTTTACGCATCGCTGCGATGATTTCTCCGTTCCTATAAGGGCTCAACGCACAAGAAACGGTGATTTATAAAATTGGTCCGTATTGTAATGACAGTTGGTAAGATATATATTCGTTCAGATTTTTCAAACACGGTAGTATTGTTTGCACCTTACTTTAGGAACTTGCTTGCAGGAACGGACTGGTAATATTATTTTTAATTTATTATATGTAATTAAACATATTTTGTGAAAACGTTTGTTTAATTTAAAATATTTTTTGTCGTGAAATCGATAAATGTATTGGGAAGTATATATTTTTATAATTGAATCGCTGCAAATTAAAAAGTGAAATAATCAAGGGAGAATATTAGTATTATGTCAATGGATTTAGCGTTTTTATTGTCATTATTATCTCTCATTGAATTTTAGAGTTCCTCGCGAAGCAGAAAGGCGATTACATTGGACATATATACTTAGAGTATTAAGATGCGATCCATGTTGGACACCATCGGATGAATGTGTAATTTGTTCCGATCATTTTGATAGAAAACATTTCATCACGACAAGGAATGGACTTCGTCGATTAACAAATTCTTTAGTGGTGATTATAAGATTGCATACAAATATCCAATTAATATTATAAAGAAATTTATTATATATAAATGCCATCATAAATTTATATAGTTAATATTATAATATTATATATTATTATTAAATTCTACAAAATATTGAAATACATATTATCGAATAAATTTTGGCTGGTGATTACGCGAACAATAATTGATCAATATAATATATAATATATGTATATTAAAATCATCAGACTTTTTCAGATAAAGGTATGTAATCACTTCCGTCGCGGCGGTTATGCCAAATTAAGAATTTCTGATGATTATCGAATTGACGAACACAGGGCAGCTAGTTTAATATTAAGTACCTAGGTACTTATTCATTTTGTAAAATGGAGTTCTGCCAAGTAAATACTGACTGAATCATTAAATAATTTTATTGTTGTTTTAGTATATTGATATACAATTGAAAACACCATTATTGGAATTCGATAACGATGACGATTCACAAAATAGTGACTGTATTGAAAATCAAGCTAATGTTAGCGAAGTCGACCCTCCGATTGAATACCAGTGTGAATATGGATGATATGGATATCGGAGAAGACGGAATCACGGATCAACTTTCTGGATGATACTGGTATCGCATGTTTGAAAATAAATGTGCGAAGGTACATACGTCAAACATACAATAATAAAATATTTTTATAACTTGTTTTTATCTCGAATAAATGGCGTTCAACAACAATTTAATTGTGTTAGAGTATTTCTTTTTTTTATTATATTTATCTACCTCCGTTCTCTTATATTATCATAGGTACCTACTTACTTTTGTATTCATACTTCGAAACTGTGTTATTAATTGATAAAAGGCATCTATTTGTTATACACTGCGCAACAAAAAGAATAATAATATAAATGACGAGTTACAAAAATATTTAAAGTTATTAATTAAGGGCAAAATTCTCAGTTTGCGTCTGGATGCGTTTGACTGACTTGCGTCGAATCTCTGAGAAGTTGTAAGTAACCGAAAATCTGCTTCTAACGCGATGACATTAATACGCCATTACAATAAAGGCTATATTACTATAAATTCTCGAAGCGTGATATCGTATAATGGAAATGCAACGTCATATGGTCACGTGACGTCTACCTATGCATCTGTGAATGACTTTCATGCCCTATTTCTCGTGCTCGCCGATATGAAATGAGTTGTCCATTTAATATGTCATTGCCTTCAGCGAGTTATCCCGCTCTATGCGGCCGTGATCGACAGGCTGCACATACAAATTTTGCCAGTTATCATGCCCGACTTTAAACTCAAATTACTAGCCACTGTCGATTGATTTGCATAATCTAAAAAGAATAAACACGCAATGACATCTGTTTCAATAATAATGAAATACTAAGCCACAAATTATCGGTATTATAACGATAGTAGTAAGAGCGAAGCTCTACAGTAACATTCAACGTGTATCGTTAAAAATCTGCAGTCTGTCAGATACTGCCGTAGTAATATCGTAAGGCTTAGAGAATATTAAGTTAAAAACATCATTCAATCAGCGTACATAAACCATTTGCACTGAAAAGCATGTTAAAAGTGGGTGGTAAGAAGCATTTGGAGATTGTCAAGGAAAATTTAAAGTTGGATAAATTGATTAGCAGAGAGATGATTAGGAAAGTAATATAGGAAAAACAAGACGTTTTATGTAATGAAATCAGTCAAGCGTCACACTTAATCATTGTTGTTGATTGAAAAATTAAAATGCACCACAGGTATAAAAAAAAATCATTTATTTGTATATTATTTGATAACACATTCTTCATAATGATATTTAAGCAAGAACATACGCTTAGGATACCACTGTTTTATTAAAAAATAAAGTAAAATCTCAATCAATCGACTCAGCAATAGCAACGCACGCAAGATGCAGCGCAATTCAAAGTATTGTATTTACAAATAATAAGTAAGCTACATAATGCAAAATGTTGGTGTGCCTATTAAAAAATACAGCATGTTAACATGAATTATAAGCATGGATTTCACTTAGTTACATTGACAGACAGTTCTAAAATATTTATTCTATTACAATTTTTTTCTATGTAACTAAACCAAAGAAATTTAATAAAAACTAGTGCCCAGGTGCCAATTCAATATAAATTATAAATTATAGTGTTATGCAATAGTGGTGGAGAAGACATTTTGCCAAAAATTATTAAGTAAATATCTTTGAGGATTAAAAATTTTGATAATTTCATTTAGTTTTTTTTTTTTGCATAATTCCCATTTGTAAGAGATATTCCGTGGCACAGTTATATAACATTTTTGAGAGGACGTTATTGAAAATATATATCCATACTAGCTGAAGTATGCGGCTTTGTACTAGACCATAGTTTCTTAAGGTGAAGCCTTTACTGAGCCGTTTTTAAGCCTAGCGGAAAAATACGAAGCTTGCAATTTGAGATTTTTATTTGATAATTTACAATTTCAACTGTATTAATTAATAAATATGTATCTGAAAACATTAAAAAGAAAAATATTTTTTATATTGAGTCAAAGATAAACTTACAATTGTAAAAAATGTAATAACATGTGAATTTGTTGAATCGGACCGCACCCTACTATAACATAAATTTTATGGTCATATTTATTATTAAAATTTAGTTTATTAAGTTTTCTAAGCATCACCTAAGAGATTTTTGACTAATTCCTAGTTTTAATATTTTTTATATCTATTTAAAAAAACATAAATTTTTATAAAAAATATAAATATGTATAACTTGAAATCCTTTTTATTTATGTATGGTCCCAATATTGAAGCTTGATTTGATATAAATAAAAAAGGATTTCAAGTTATACACATTTATATTTTTTGTAAAAATCGATGTTTTTTAAAATAGATATAAAAACTATTAAAACTATGAATTAGTCAAAAATTTCTTAGGTGATGCTTAGAAAACTTAATAAACTAAATTTTAATAATAAATATGACCATAAAATAGATGTATTAATAGGGTGCGGTCCGATTCAACAAATTCACATTTTTTACAATTGTAAGTTTATCTTTGACTTAAAATATTTTTTTTTTCTTTTTAATGTTTTCAGATACATATTTATCAATTAATATAGTTGAAATTGTAAATTATCAAAAAAAAATCTCAAATTGCAAGCTTCGTATTTTAATAATAAAATAAATCGTAAGCGTAAATCGCAAAATATTTTTTGATTTTTTTGTGATCCGCGAATGTAAAAGGGTTAAGAAACATTGCACTAGACTTAGACCACCTCGTGATCGATATATATTTATCTCCTTAACACAACAAAAATAGTACTTAATTAGATTTTTGAACATCAAGATAAACTGTACAGGGACTATAATATTATGTCAAATGAAAATAATAATCTGACAACAGTAAAAGCAATACAAAAGAGCATTGAATTTAATTAAAATCATGCATCAAACTTGCAAACAGTATCTTAAATATGTTTCAAAATTGGAAGGAACAAATAAATATCAACATCCAAACATATTTTGACTTTTATGTACATATTACAAAATATTATCATTTCCTTTTGCTCTGCTGTAAAGTTGCAATCTCAATACATATATTGTAACATCATGTCAGTTGCAAATAAAATATTTCAGAAAAGATAGCCCTATCTATACCGTGATTATCATATAATGAAGTGACAACATCCAAAAATAGATACGTATAGCAAAATAATATGGTCAAAATCTATCAAAAAGTAAGTACATTATAATAATATATAGGATATTATCCTCATGTCTCTCTATGCAATCTAAGACAATATTATAATTATTGTATCCATAACTTCCAGAACCCGCCAAATGCAAAAATAATACCTATAGATAAATGCCTTTTAATGCCATTTTAAAATACAATACAATGAATAAAACATAATGGAATGTTACAACTGCTTACTGATGCCACGCTTGAGACACAAAAATGTCATTAAAAAATGAATCGCAGGCGTATGGCTATTTCAAAATGCGCGCTTCATATTATGTCATCAATAACATTTCCAACAATCGTTTGTTTCTGCATATTTCTGTCGATGGCAGTTGGTGACAGTAAAATTTATATAATATTTTCTTAAGAACTATCAGTCACTTGCATATGGTTTTTCGAGATGTTTCATTGACTACTATGTATAACACTTAATTTTATTATATCTCAATCGGGAAGACTTAAAATTTTTGTACTTCTAAAATCCCTGTCAAACTTAACATATTACACAAATGAATTTTAATCATTATATAATCTACTTACGATCTATTCTGTATAATAACTTTGTTTTTTCGTATAGATAATTAGTTACCATTGTACATTATAATTACATTACATTATAACTTGTAATTTTTGAAATTAAGTAGGTATAGTAACGATTTTAAAATAAATTTATTGAAAAAAATATTGTTGTTTTTCTACTCTATCATTCTAGTACTATCAGTTTTTTATACCATGTGCGATATTAATAAGATCATATTATGGACCTCCACAATGTAGAGGTTTGTATTGACAGATTTCTGTTTTTACAAGAAATGGATGTTAGCTACTTGCTCAACCTATTAGGTCCATACTCTGACTGCAAACACAAATTAAAAAACAATATGTAGGTATATTCTAGGATTCGAAATTTGTGATTATTTAAGAACGTTAAGTTGAATCCAATGTTGGGATAAGAACTAGATCTGAACATGTCAGTCAAAATGAAAATATGCACTAGGAAAACAATTATTTATAAATTACTAATTATAAAGGATAGAAGTAATGGACTGTAAAATTATCCCAAACCGATTATGAGTGGAGGACGTAGGCCATGGAAAAATTATCTGCATTTATTGCCATATTAAAACAAAATAGTAGAAGTGCGGTATCTTTACAATACAATCCACTGAAGCCGAGTTTTCAAAATATTCAATTATCAATAATAAATTATTGTTGATTTTTTTACTGCAAAATGTGTAAAATGAAACATTATTAAAACTTATTAGTTGTTCAAGCAAGATCAGTTAGACTAAAAACACTTGTAGGGATGGAATGACATTCTCACGTATTCACATTTAGCATACCTTGGACTTTCAATATTATAGTCAAATTTCATTTGGAATACTTATGTACGAGGGTGGGTCAATAATTCCTTAGAAAAAAGCATTAAAACAGTTTTTATTTTTGTATTTTTTTTTTATTTCTCAACATAATCTCCTTGGAGCTCAATACACTTGGTTAGACGTTTCTCAATTTTTTTTAAACCGTCAGAAAAATAAGTTTTCGGAAGGTCCTCAAAATAAGCATTTGTCCGATCGATGACTTCTTCATTTGAAAAAAAACGTTGTCCACTTAGCCATTTTTTTAAGTTTGGGAAAAGGAAAAAGTCACTGGGGGCTAAATCTGGCGAATACGGTGGGTGGTCGACCAATTCGAACTTCAATTCTTCAATTTTAGCCATTTATCGTAAACATGTGTGAACACGGGCATTGTCCTGATGAAAGAGGATTTTTTTCCTGTTTAAATGAGGCCGTTTTTCTTCAATTTCGTTTTTTAGCTGGTCCAATAAAGATGCATAATAATCCCCTGTTATTGTTTTTCCTTTTTCCAAATAGTCAACGAAAATAATTCCACGTGCATCCCAAAATACAGTAGCCATAACCTTACCAGCTGATTTTACGGTTTTCGCCTTCTTTGGACATGGTTCGCCTTTCGCAATCCACTGCTTTGACTGTTCTTTCGTCTCGGGAGTATAGTGGTGTATCCATGTTTCATCTACAGTCACAAAGCGACGAAAAAAATCATCCGGATTGCGTTGCATGAGCGACAACAGGGCTTTAGAGGCCACCACCTTATTGCGTTTATTGTCGACTGTGAGCAAACGCGGCACCCATCTTGCAGAAACTTTTTTCATGCCCAATTTGTCATGTAAAATAGAAATGACGCTACCTTTTGAGATCCCTGTAACCTCAATTATCTCACTCAACTTTAATCTTCGGTCACTTAACACCATATCGTGGATTTTATTGATCATTTCTGGTGTAGTCACCTCTACAGGACGTCCTGAGCGTGGTTCATCCTTTGTTGATGTACGACCACGTTTAAATTCATTTAACCAGTTATAAATAGTTGCAAGTGAAGGAGCAGATATGCCGTGAACTAAATCCAACTCATTTTTTATTTCCTTTGCTGTTAACCCTTTTATATTAAAATGTTTAATAACAGCTCTAAACTAAATTTTCTCCATTTTCCATTTTTCCATTTTCCACAAGCAATTTTTTTTTTAAAATGTACGAGAAACACACAACAACCCGACCAATCTGATTGAAACTTCGCAGCATACTGAATCGGTAGTGCCGCTGCATGAAAACAAACCGCTTACAGTACTAGTCGCGCCACCTGTCGGCTTTTCTAGGGACTTATTGACCCACCCTCGTATTATCGCGGCCATAAGAAAATGCAAGTGTAAACACGTATTATCGTGCAAGTTGCAAGACTGCATGTTTGAATCTATTATTAGGTTCAGCGGCTTTTGCATGTTCATGCGACAGTTGCAAGTTGCACGATACTGAGCATGCGCAGTAAAAATATAGTGGCGAACTTGGCGGAATAAATATGAACTACACCGCACAGAACATGTTTTTGACGTTTACCGATTATCTATGAACCTGTCAAATAGCACCACACAATGATGGTATTTTTTAGAATTTTACGAACCGCTGCTGCTCCCCGGTGTCATCCTGAGTACTGCTGGAATAAACATTAGGCGTCGATGAAGTCGAGTTAACTCGATAACGTCTTCCATTTCTGGGCATTGTATAAACTCCTAGAATATAACAAAATGATTCATGTTTAAAAATAATTTAAAAGTTGGTATTTGACATTTAAAACATTTTTTAAAATACAATATTATCACAAATAATACATGCATGGGGGAATGGCAACATGAAAAAGTTCTCCTCAAGTTTCAATAAAAAGATACTGCACAAATATATTATCAACAGTGCTATGCTAGGGGCGGCAGGTTATATGAAAGTATGGTGAAGCAGGCAAGTATGGTGAAAAAGTATGGTGAGGCAGGCTGCTAATCAATTTGTGGCAAAATTTCCACGTTAACATTATGTTATATGAATACATTATAATGACCAAAGTAAATCCTGCGTGATGCCCTGATTTTTTTTTATCGGGTCGCTATTTCTCGTAAGTTGGCGGCTATTGTTGGCCTGCTTCATTCAGTTGCATGAGAAAGCCGATTGCTTGCCCTCTTTTTATTTAATATCTCTATGGTGCTATGCCATGAAGGCATTAGTGACAATTTGCAGCAATTTGAAATTTTTTTTATTGGTTTTTTCATATACTCATGGGTATTTTATTGTAAATTTGTCCCGTAATAAATTTTGCTGATGTACTTTTTTAAACTCATTTTCCCTGTAATGACCCTAACGCACTATTGGCTTAGCAACCTCGGTCGATCCACTACTGGATGAAGGCCTCTCCATAACCATCTCCACTCTTTTCGGTCCTTAGTTATTTGCTACCACGTACCAGGATGGGGCATATATATGTATCTCATAGACATCAAGAATAGAAGAGGGTATTTCTAACATGCTCTTTCCAAATATAAGTATCAAAGTGTTTGAAAAAAAATGTCACCTACAGGACAAAACTCACATGAACGAAAATAAAATGGAATGAGAATGACATTGTGATGATGCTTAAATTTGGAGAATTTCTTATTAAAATAAAACATTAATCTCAATTTACAATAACAATACGGGTGAAATTCGGGAATCCATGTTAACGGTCTTAACGTTTTATACCTACAAGGAAATATTATAAGATGATAATATTCGTACTATTATCTTCTTTTGTGGTACATTTTTAAAATGACACTTGTATGGGAACTCCTCATCTAGTAGTATATCAATGATCTTATTACAAAATGAAATACTTGTAAAATGTCTTCAGAATGATGATTGATTGGTGTACTAAAATGGCATATTTAGCAGATATTTTTAATTACTTACATAACGTTAACACAAACATTCAAGGAAAAAACGAAAAAAAAATTGACATTCACTGACAAATTGACAGGAATTCGGAAAAAAATAACTCCGTGGAAAAATCGAATAATAGGGAAAAATAAGATATTATGTTTCCTTCACTTAACGAAAACATTGCATAGGAAATTATTTCCGACATTAGAACATTTAGCTTTATTGGAAGAAAATATTGCATATTACTTTCCCTCCTTCAATATAGAAAATTATGACTGGATACGAAATCCATTTACTAGGTACGATTGATACATCGAGTTGTGAATTTTCGCACCAATAAGAAGAAGAATTGGTCACCTTGTCAACGGGTCGTCCTTTAAATTAAATTTTCTGAAATATGTAACTATGGAGAAATTTTGGATTTCTGTCCAAGTCGAACATCTGGCACTGAAAATCTGTTACAGTTTTCAACATCATATTTGTGTGAGCTCGGTTTCTCAAGAATAAAATAACTAATATAAAAACTATAAAACGAGAAAGACTTACATAGTTAGACGAAGAATTGAGGATAGCTATATCAAATATTCGACCTAATATTTCTAAAATCTGCAAAATCCGAGAATCTCAGGTATCACATTAATTGATTTTAACCAGCGTTCGAAATGGAAAAAATTAAATTCCATTTTGTAATTTGAGTTACCTACAGTTCTTCCATATACCAAATTAAATGTATATATATCGTTTCTTTAACAATTCTTTTCTTTGACTGTTATGTAATCTGTTTAATTTGTAATAAGAGTTATGTCGTTTGATTTTGGCGTATTCGGAAATTTGTACGTATACAGTTCACCGCAGGACATTTATTCGTGTGCCGCAGTACGTGAAACATATTGTCTTCATGTAACATTTAATCAAATGACGAGCTCTTCGTTGAACATTTCACCGTGGAATACATTTGTACACGTATCTTACAAAATGCGGCAATAGTTTGCAAATAGTAATATTCCAATTAGATTTAATACTAATTTTATGAGATGTCTTTATTGGTTTTAAATAATTTAATTGATTAAACTACATAAATTAAATATTATACGATATGTTTGTAATTATAATGTAGCCTATCTATTTTCTTCTGTCTTTCCCTTATATTCCGATGGTTTTATTACGTAGTTTTATATATTTTATTTATACATGAATATTACAGGTTACCCGAAATAGCATTATTTACTTCAGTATTGTAAATAAATAATAATACCTATTATATTTCTGGACTTTTGGTAAAAGAAGTACCTATATCGATGTCATGTTTCCAGTACAAGCGATTGTTTAATGCCTTTCAGACTTGTTAATTGATAATTATAACAATAATGATGCACAATAGATTTTTTGTTGTTTTTAATACAAGTAAGTAAATAATTTGGAAAAGACTAAAAAATAAAGCATTTTTGAACATTTTTAAGAACTTTTCAACACTTAACTTAGTACTTACATATTAGAAAATTTTGACAAAGCCACTTCTTTTACCTAAATCCAGATTTATAATTCCTTTTGTAATATATATTGGTATCATGTTGTTACCGCCTAAAGCATGGCATCAATCAGACAGAAATTTATAGCCCGTAAGTTTAGATGTAATAACGAAATTTTATAGTCATAGCCAACAAAGTCTAAACTAAAAATAAGTACTTACTTAATTTAAAAAAATGTAAATTTGTTACTTACATAATATTTATGTCACGAGTTACGTTATTATTTACATTTATGGTCATTATTAAAATTTAGTTTATTAAGTTTTCAATTTTTTACCCTGTAGATTTTTGACTAATTCATCGTTTTATTATTTTTTATATTTATTTTAAAAAACATTGATTTTTATAAAAATATAAATGTGTACCTATAACTTAAAATCCTTTTTATTTATATTTTTTTAAATTATATTTAGAAAATGTTGTTTCACAAAGTAAACTGAATTTATTATTAAATAATTAATACATGTAAAATGTGTATGAATAATTTATAATGAACTGTTTCGTTCCTTCTCGGGTAACCTTTTGGACAATGGCCGCCCATATGAGGCGCATAGTCTGTCTGCCTGTCCTCATGATCATAATATTAAAATGAATTAAATCAACAGAAATGCGGAACGTATTGGTTTCCACAAAATGAAGATTATATTAATCGACTTACTACAAAGAAGAGTTGTGACTTATTAGTCATTCGCCCAACACATTGGGTCTTTACGCTGGATTAACACATATTTAAAAAACAACATGTATTTCTCTATATCCGCGGGATCGAGCCCACTTCTTGAAATATGACCGCTCCACCAACTGCCACCATGGATGTATTATCATCAGAATATGTAAAAATTAAGGTAAATACTACGTACTTATCTATAACGGTCAATGATATCCAAAATGAATTAAATAACACTATTAATCTTTATATGTAGGTACATTTATTTTTATATTAAAGCAGGTATTACCATATTTGTATTTCCAATAATACCTACTTACCTACAATAAGTTCCAAATCAACTAGTCCATCGTCCAGACGCAAATTTTATATGTAGTGAAGGCCTCCGACTTCCTGACTAGCTCAGGCACTTGGAAGTGGAGGTTCATTAATGTGGAGGAACAGGCAGGAACCTCATGGACGTGGAGTAACCAAGAAGTCACGGGGCACAAAGTCAATTAAACACCAGATGAAATCTTCAGAACTCGTATTTTATTGTTATTAGAATATGTTTGGCCTTATGGCATTCCTTCATCAAGGATTATAGTCCAATGGTATCATTCACATTGGTATCGAAAGTCCCAAAGTTTATAATAATTAAAAGAAACTCGATTTATTGTTATTATCCATACACCACAATTAGTAAGGAAAAAAAAAGTCAAATCAATTAATATTCGAAGTTCACAGTTCGAAGTCTCAATAAACAAGAGTCAACTAATATCCGAAGTCACAAAAATAACCACATTTATTACTGATTAATTAAAAATTAATTCGAATATTATTATTTAATTATTTTAAAATTAACTTGATTATTATTAACTAATTATTTAACATTAACTTAATTATTTCTAATTAGTTATGCAGACGAGATCGTGAGGGTCCCGGGGCAACAAGCCATCGCAGAAGCGACTCCCGGAACCCACAAGTGACAAAAACAGACTGACTTTGGATTTAATAATCTTGCCTTTTTATCCGTTAGGGGTGGTTGTATTTCTTACAAATTCACACCGATCACTGATACCGCCATATGCTGGCTACACATTTATATAAGGTTGACGGAATTATTGTCAGACTATCAACCAAACATATAGCGATATCGATGTACATAATATGATTAATATTAATATTACTTTAATTACATTAATTCCTTAATTATCTTAATTATTTTAACTACTACATATTACTAACGCCCGTCCATACGTCCTACTTTATTATTTCTCTAACCCATTGCATATTACATTAAATTTACCTATTATATTACAATTTACATTACATATTATCTTCCATCCAAATCATATTTTATATCTAATTTAATTTAATTACCCTTTAACTAAGCATATTATATTTGATCAAAATTTTAACCCTATTACCTTATTACCTATATGTACATGGTCTGCGACCGACTTATCTCCTCCACAGCTCACCTTGCGGGGTGCTAACACTCGACAAGACCAACTGTGGGACTTCTACATATGTTAATTTTGTTCAGCTTTGTCGAGGGTCGTGATTATTCCACCGGTGGCACATTGACTACCAGGGTCAGACCGAGCGGCTGGGAGGCACTACTCCTTATGGGAGCGCCCCCCACAGGGGCAGAAAATTCAGTGTGCGACAGTAGGTAGGAGAAACATTTGATTTATTTTTATATACCTACCTAAGAGGACATTTTTCACATAACAAATGTTTTTTTATTCAAACATTGCAAATGAATCTGTTTAAACCATTTAAACTATAATTTTCTAATTATAAAGATAATTTCTTTCCACTACTGGTGCTACCCTCTACCTTTCCCTGAATTATGAGTTGGAGGACACGCGTAATAACGGTACTAAAATGACATCTTAGGATTAAAATCAGCATCACATTTATAATTTCGGTTAACATAATATAATATCCCTAGGTAGGTACCTATCTGAATCATTGGAAATGAACACTAACTAACTAGGTACCTATTGTTGTGTTTTATTTGAATAGCTACCTAATAATAATGTTCTCCTAATTCCCACCAATAAATAGCTGCGACGTTCCCTGGCTGCGACGCTGCCGAGGGTCGCGGACCGATCACCGAATGTCCTTTGTTTGTCCGCGAGGCTTCAATCAACTCTCGAAAATCAACAAAAAAAATCATAATCTGCAAAAATTCTTTCGCTGGAAATGACAAGGGTAGCGCTTTTCAACCCGAAGCTTGTAGAGCTCTACCGGCATAATAAGACCCGCGAGATGAAGCGGGGTGAGAGGAAAGACGTGCGAAAGGTGGGGGTAGTGGTAGGTCCACTCATGTGCAGCGACACATTCCATTCAGTAAACACTTACCGCGAACATCTCCAGTATTTTAACAATATCTCATACAAAATGACTTCAAAGTCTGGAAAACCAATACCCGAACCTGCCAGGGAGATTGTTTTATAACGTTGCAAAATTTTGCGATGAAGAAAAAAAGATTAAGCAAGTCATTATCCCTTTGCAAAATTCAATTCTTAGACTGTCTTAGAGCGTCCATGATGACATGTACGGTCTTGCTATATATGTTAATGTTGCCATACACTGATAAAATATACTCAATAATTTAAAATTTAGTTTGATATTTTTTAAAGAAAAAATGAAGCTTTATTTTTATTTCTTGTAATAGTGTCAAAAAGACATTGATTTCTAAGTAGTGTTTGAAAAGGTGTATTTTAATATGACTATTGTATTTTGTATTAGTACCCACTCTGACCAACTGTTTTCTTTTTCTTGCGCAAATTATAATATCTACACTTATAACATAGGTATAACTACAAAAAGTACCCGCCTATATACACTTAATATCCATTCCTTTTATGTGCGCTATTATTTTTTCATTGTTTTAGGGGTGTCAAATAAATAAGTAATTTTTATAAATATTATATACCTACTTATTTCAAAGCATATTATTATATACCTACCAAATTCATGTTTCGTATCAATAACAAAGACCGGCATACCAATTAAATAAACAATAGGCCTTGCTGCCTTTTAAATCGCCTAAAATACTTCCAAACTGCCCAAAGTCCCAAACACATGGATGCCACATGGGGTTGTAATATATAAATATTGTCTTGGGCGAAGCTCATACCTACTTAAATTCTTGGAAACAATTAGGTAGGGATATTTTTTATGTAAGTACTGTCTTAAATCTTTCGGACACACATTTTTAAGGTGATGTAATGTTCTGAGTTTTTGAATGAGTTCATTCATCAATTATTAATAATGCATTCATTAGACATTGGATGGTTTGGAACAAATGAATTTATAGGTGTTTAATTATTATTATGCACGACTTTAATATAAATAGGTAAGTGCTTTTGCGGAATAAAGCTGTCAATGATTTTTTTTATGCTAGGCACGAATTTAATGGCAAGGCTTCTGGTCAAATTATTAATGCTGAGAAAGTAATTATTCCTAATAAGTACTTAAAATATTGTTCTTTTTTTATTATCCACTTTCTTTATAAATTAGAAGTTATATCTAGGGAGCGGATTTATATGCAACAAAAAAACATGATTATATGGATGCACATGAGCACTTAAAACGAAAAAAATTGCAGTTAAAAGGGGAGTTTTATATGGGGAAAATGTAGATAGGCAATACGCCCAAATGATGAAAAAACGGAAAACGAATTATTAGTTTTAATCCTATAATCGAAGTTTTAATCATTATAATACAATAACAAAAAAAAACAAAAATTTAAAATAATAAACTAAGTATTTTTGGTACTGTTCGGTTATACCGGAGGCAGCGGAAAACGCATTTTGAAAATAGCCGATAAACTGGATTATTTGTTAGGTTAACCTAACCAAACCTAACCTAACCAAACCTAACCTAACCTAACCTAACCTAACCCAACCTAACCGAACCTAAACTAACCCAAACTAACAAATAATCCAGTTTATCGGCTATTTTCAAAATGCGTTTTCCGCTGTCTCCGGTATAACCGAACAGTACCGTATTTTTTTATTCAACGAATAATTCCCAAGATTTAAGAATGTAATATTCTAAGTATTGAACATACTTACATAATTTTGAAAACACTTCTGAAAAAATGTATTTATAACCAATAGAAAAAATCTTATAGATAGTTTATTAGTTAATTAGATCTTAAAAATAGTTTATTAAATTATTAGCAAATTCAAGTAAGTTACAACACAAAAATATCTTGGAGTAATCCGTGACGTCGGCTAGTAATTAAAGTAATACCTACTTTGATTTAAAATACAAAAGTCGATTGCCAATCGTAGCTCAATTTGGGAAGCGCTTCAAAGAGTATTATAAGAGCCAATAATAGTTAAAATATTTCGTAATTAGTATGACAGCTTTAGCATAGTGGTCTTTGGGCGGCTGGCTCAATACCTGGAGAGATGCAGGTTCGATTGCTGCGGGTTGCCTTACTTTTTTCACAAAGATTTTTTCTATTGGTTATATTCACAGAAAAGAAAGTTCCCTGGTTATATTATACATATTATATATTATACATATATATATCTACATTTTTTCAGAAGTGTTTTCAAAATTATGTACTTATGTACAAATTTAAATGATCAATATACCTAATGTTACATTCAGTTACATTCTATTTTCAAAATTGTTTTTTTATAAGTGCAAAAAATTAAATAAGAAATACAATATAAACCAAACACAGCTTTAAAAAACAAAAACGACACACTTAACTATATTATTATATTCTTAACTTTAAAAAAAAGGTTTTTTTAATGCGTTTTGGCATTATTGTTTCCTGCATATCTGCCAGTATTTGTTTATATACGGAAAACGACCTCTCAACGTCCACAGAGATGATTGGGCAAAATTTAAATAAAGTTTTCAATTTTCTGATAAATCCACACCTGTTCAGTTATATTGGAGAATTTTTCGTATTTGCCTCCTATCACACCTGGGATGGAAGACAAAAGACAATATGGTTTTAACATCTAACAATGCCAAGTGACTGTTAAAGAAAATCCTCGTGTCTCCTCCAGTTTTTAGAATACTTTGGGTTAAAAAGAAATGAGTCTCGATCACAGCTATCGTCGGGCAATCTACGATGTTTTATAAATAAGAGCAAAAGCCCATAAATATGCATTAATTTATGAAATATGCACTAATGTCCCAAATATACGCTCTAACGTCTCAAATATACGTTTATATGCACAATAAAAAATATTCTACGTGTCTCAAAACGGATTTCTATGTAACTCTGATAACTGTGCATACACCCTAACAAAACATGCAATAGGACAGCGCCCGGCAACCTATGCCACGGGTGCCACTGGCACTGGCCCCCGAGTGACCCTTTTTTTGCTTATCATATTCTGTTGGCGAAGGCCGAGACCACAGAACAGATATTTCTGAGTTCCCTGGCCGAGACGCTATTATATTATAAGCTTAGATTATGATACATCCTAAATTTCTGATATGATATCATCAGTCAATTCGTTCAAAATGAATTAATTATGACCCAGGATATTATCAAAACTACAAAAAAAAGGACCTAATTTTTTTAAAATTTGAAATGAAATTCGATTGGTAAAAACGAAATTACCTATATCCACTACGTTATAAGAAATATTAGATCAATTTAACAAAAGGTGTACTGGTTTATGAGCTTTATAAAATTTGTTGTGTCTTATGATCACCTCGATCACCTCTAAATATAAACGAAAATAATTTCAATTTCAAATTTCAAATTATTTATTTTTAGCATATTGTGGACATTACAAATTATAAGTTTAAGACGTTCATAACATGACATGAAACATTATTAAGTATAAAGAAGGGAAAAAAGGTAATAAAAGCGATAAAATTGAAAATATAAAAAGAGAACGTAATATAAACATACAAAAGCAGTGACAATACTGACAATACAATTATACATCTATAGAAGTTCAAAGAAGTACACCGAGTTTATTAAGGAGGCCCTATTTTAAGAATTTATAAAATGGCGTCCACCTAAACTCACCCTCTCGCAAGTGGCAAGTCTAGCTCAAACCATCGCAATGATTTTTCCAATGGATGTGGTGAATTTCGATTTACAGTTGGTTGAACTTCAAAATGACGTTAGGTTGACACACTTGAAATAGGTATATGGAAAGTACTGAATATCTAACTCATATTTAAAGTAGGTAAGTACGTCTATCTTCGAATTTTATCATGACGTTTTATACATATTAATGTGACTCATCATTTTCTCTCATGAATTTTTTTAAAATCAAAATATCGATCAAATAAGAGTGAGGATTTCATTATGTAACAAAATAATATCATTATCATTAAAATATTCACTAAAAAGTATTCGGTTAAAAAATTGAGTTTTTTATGGAAAAAAAAATCGTTGATATTATTAAGTATCCGTTTCACCAAATATTACTGATAAAAAAAATCGAATAACAAATATAATAATCTTCGTCATTAATATACCTAATACAGTAACAAAAAAAGAAAATTATCAATATAAAGTTTTATGAATTTGTTGATTTTGAATAAAACCAATTCCCAGAGCATACACTCAAGTTTTACTTAAGACACTTTAAAAAAAAAATACACTGATGTCTCAATAATTATGATCAATGTGTGGTTCTTACAAATTCAAATTTTGCTAAAAAAATGGTTATAACAATAATATGATATGCCATGCCAGTCAAAATTGATCCACGCATTCTGCTCCAAACGGTATAATTAGATGAGATATATCGATCATTTTAATGAGGACAGTAATTTTTCCTGTTACAATAATGAACGAACAAAAACATTAAATTGCTCATATCTCCAAACTATGTTTCTGCGGCATATCATTGTCTTGCAATATCCCATTCAATTTAACTACAAATTCAATGAAATTTAATATACTAAACACGACACAAAAACGATTTTTATTGCGAACTTAACTATTCCTAAATAAACTGTTAATTACTATTTTTTTGTTCGAAACAAGAAGTTACGTAGTTACAATAATGTGTTTAATCGGCGACGAGTGCGAAATTTCGTGGCACCTACTGTTGAAAAGTATTTGCCATTTCACTGATGTATGCTTTAAGCGAAGTCCGCGTGTCTCCAGTTTTGTGATTACTTTGGGTAAAAAAGAAAAATGGGTCTCGATCATAGCCTTCTATCGTCGAGCAATATACTTACAATGTTTTATAAATAAATGCGAAAGCCCAAAAATATGCGTTCAATTTATTCATGCAATATGTTCAAATTTCTCAAATATGCATTGGCGTGCCACAAAACAAGTAATTCAAAGTACTGGACACTCAGCGTGCCATTGAAATAAAACTAGTACTTACTTAAATCTATTTACAGACAATTATTATAGACAATTTTATTTGACTATAATAATACACTCTACGCTACATAAAAACATGAAAAAATTACAATATTTAAACATTAGTAACTCCCTTGAGACTCAATTTTGGAAGCTAACACCTCAATATTTGGTTCATTGTTTGAAGTTTTTAATTTTATGCACATTTCCGAATTTTCTTCAGTTGAACAACTTCGATACGGGTTTATAATACCTATATTTCATAATTGAGAATGTTTTCTCACAGTAGTACGTTGTACCGAAAACACTTAAAAGAGCGAATGTGACTTTTTTCATGCAATGAAATCTGTCTGGGAGTTCATTCCACGTTTTGGTAATCATGTCAAGATAATTGTCTTCGTTTTTCATAATTTCATCTCTGGCAGTTTTGAAGTTTAATTTCCAAATTTCAGAATTGTTAAATTCGATTAACTCTAAATCCACAATTATTATATTTTTCGACCATGTACGATACTAATAGGATCATATGGGCCTCCACAGAGTCGAGTTTTGTATTGACAGATTTTATTTTTTACGAGAAATGGATGTCAGCCACTTGCTCAACCTACTAGGTCCATACCCTGACAAACACAAATTGAAAAACAATATGTGTACTTGCCAGACCCAGGATTCGAACCTGAGACCCACGGCGTGATGGTCCAACGCTTAAGCCGCGCGTCCACCGTGGGTACATAATTATGTATCTACTCAATGTTCAAAATTCAACACAACACATAAAAAATGTTTTTGTAAATCGTTAAATCTGTTTATGAAATACTTCTGCAAAGTTGATATAATATAATCCATTATATTATCAGTTATTGCAAAGCCATGCAAAGCAACAATTAATAATTAAATTAACTATTTTTTTATTTAACAAATAATTCACAAGATTTAAGAATGCAACATTCTAATTATTATTGAACATACATAATTTTGGAAACACTTCTGAGAAAATATATTATAACATAACCAATTTTTCTATAATCTAAGCACAATGACCAGTAGAATGAGCATAACCAATAGAAAAAAATCGGTGTGTTTACTTATGTACGCGCGTTAAAAGTTATACTTATTTGTCGTAACAAAACAAAAACAAACTTGTAATATACTAGATTCCTCGACTAGCTCTTAATTATCTTGTTAAATTACACACTCAAGAAAAAAGACCGCTTATTTTAACGCTGTTGGTTTATTTCTATACACTTTAACTTATATTACTAAATTATATAAGTATTTATCGTTGTTTTTATTTAAAAAGGTAAGTTAGTGAAGGCCTCCGACTTCCTGACTAGCTCAGGCACTTGGAAGTGGAGGTTCATTAATGTGGAGGAACAGGCAGGAACCTCATGGACGTGGAGTAACCAAGGAGTTACGGTAGAAAAAGAAAGTCGATACACAAGAAAACACTAGTTAACTTCAGAACGAGTATATTATCAATATTGTTCACATACGTAATTCACAATTAATCGTAAGAGGTCCAATTATTTAATGTTCTTAGGTAATTAAATTTTATTTTGTTAAACAATCACAATAAGTCGAATGTAAAATTCATTAATCGGACGTAAGTCACAATTATTCAAAAGAGAAAAAAGTCGGAATTGTCATTCCCGAAGTTCACAAAAAAAAATCGGCATATATTTATTATTTAATTAAGAATAATTTTATTATTTGTCAAGTATTGATATAATAATAATAAATTGTTACCTACAATCACATGTTTTAAAATATTAACACCAACATAGTCAAATAGTGTGTATACTTTTTTTTTTCCTGTTAGAGCAAATTTGTAATTTGTATTTATCTCACTTACCTGGTTGAACTGCCACGTCGGCCCCCCTGAGCCTGGGCCCATAGGCAAGAGTCCTGTCAGCTCACTCTTTGTAGGGGCCATGCACCAAAATTAGATTAATTTATGTTTTTTTATTTGTCAAATAATTTTATATACAAATACTATACCGACAAGAACCGTATTTTATTTAGACATGAATTTTATCTCAGTAATATGTGACCCAAATAGGTTGGACGGTCTTTAATATACGACCATAATTATTATTATATTTCTGATACAACATTTCACAGGAAGTGCATACGTACAAATTTCCGAACACGGCCAAAACCAACTATCATTCAAACAGCCCGTGCACAATCTTAGGACACATCGCGTTTCATGATAACGATAAGTTTTCAAATCTGTGATTGTTAATCGTTTTTGCTGTTACAATTTATTTTGCTGTAGCCCCCCACCAGTTTATAGGAATAATGATTCTGATGACTTTGAGGACCGCTTATTGACACGCCTCAGACCTTACGAAACATCATGAATGTAGTTTCAGCAGTAAATAAAAACTATCAACTTATTTAGGTTTCACTACGTCGTGTCAAATTAAAATTAAAAAATGCTAGGGCCACTAGTATGTTATGCTAAATTCAATTGAGCAGTCAAGGACAAATATATTTTTGGTAAATATGCCGCAGATGCTCGCATGAGATTTTATCATTTTCTTTTTAGACAAAACCAAACCTAACCTAACCTAACTAAACCTAATCTACCCCAACCTAATACAATCTTAGTTTATGATAATGATGCATTAAAATGTATGAAAATTTAAAATTAACAATTATTGGATCTAAAAGCGCCGACAGAAAAAGGTATCAATTTAAAATTTAATACAATTTTCTATATATATGGCATACCTAAACTGTTTTCGTTTAAAAAAACCATAAAAGCTCATGCGAACATTTGCGACACAATTACCATATTTTTTGCCTGTTCAAGTATTAACAGCAGTAATAGTAGGTACCTACGGACAAAAAATAATTTAATGGATGCACATTATGCAAAACTGGTTTTGATACGAGAGTCCGGAAAAAAGTATTATGTTGGTTAAGCTGTCATAGAGAAATTTCTTCTATTGCAAGACTGCTAGTAATTTTTAGTGATAGTTTTAAATACTTCTCGTTCAAAACATCACTAAATAATAATTTACCAAGTAAGTACATTCTCATTGACAGGTTTAAATATCGTGGGATTTGTATGTATGCATATTATTAGGTACTAATGTATTTTCACCCATAAACTGATGTAATCAATCTGTTTCTAAGTTCTCTTGGCCGTCCAATGAAATCAAAGGTACATGTCTGTGGCTATTTTTACCCATTTGGTAAACTCGTCCATAACATCGTAGAGGAAAGACAGTCGTTTAACTCAGACTACTTCATTGGTATTTTGTTTTTTCTAGATTCTTGCAAGTCAGTATCACGGCAGAGAATAATACGACAGTAAGTATTTTTATAAATGTTGCATTAATGATTTTACTTCATGCTATGTTTAGTAATTATAGGTCATATCCAGATTTTAGGTCGTTATAATGATCTAATTTCACCGCAAACACAAAATATGTCACTTAAAAACAATGTACTCGTATGTATAGAATATAATACGGAATTCAATATTTTTTCTATTCTCTTCTCTAAAATTTTCTAATGGAAAATTTCAATGATTACGAACATATAAATGTAGATAATTTATTTATCGAAAAAAAAATAGATTTCAACGGCGGATACATTAGCTGGTGATTAATCATTCTAAACATACATTATTATACGAATAAAACAATGAGGATTATCATATTATTTAATATCTCATTTGTAGGATGTTATTATATCAGTTAAGCATAATATAGCAAGCGCTTTTGCTTAGGTAAAATAATGTCTTGGTTTTCTATAATGGTATCATGTTTTGGAATGAACGATCATGACATGATTGCCATAATGATCATTTTTTGTGGATATGTTTTTCGTCCTTGTTATTGACATAGACCAACATCACGCAATTGAGGATATGATTATTTCTTTCAGTGACCACGAGGGAGGAAATATATCTACCCATACTGTCCACTTGGTTGGGTCTGCGCTTAGCGATCCTTACCTATCGTTTGCTGCTGGTATGAATGGACTTGCCGGACCGCTCCATGGATTAGCTAACCAAGAAGTATGTTTTAGCATAAATTTCATTTAAAATGTCTTACATGCTGTGATTATGTTGACCATTACAATCTTCACACCCTAAAACAGCTCTACGGTCTGTGTAAGAAATCCAATTTATTTACCAGGTTTATTATTATGGAGTGGAAACAATTACCAATCACTGATTATCATCAATTATCACTAATCAGTAATTTAGATAATCAGTTTGTGACTTGTGCGAAGGTGTTAATTATTTTCTATTAATAAAATTTTTATGTAATTAAATTGTTTTTCTGCCAATTTCAGGTGTTGGTGTGGCTCCAGAAGCTGCGTAAACAAATAGGTGAAGATGCCACCGAAGACCAACTGAAAGAGTTCATCTGGAAGACACTTAAATCTGGCCAGGTTGTGCCCGGATACCGCCATGCCGTTCTCCGTAAGACTGATCCTAGGTATTGAATTTATCAAATATTTTCTTTCATTTTTTGAAAAAGTTTCCACAAGTATCAATCATTATAATTTATATGGGGTCTTTGTATTCAGCATTAATTGTCATTAGATTTAGAAATCAAGTCATGCTACTCTTCTTCATTGAATTAAATTATTAGATAACTGAATTAAGTCTATTTCCAATTATGATTAAGACCTCGTAAACTCGATATTATGAAAAAATGAAGTTTGTTCGACAAAATTTTAAATCATATCAAAACCTCGGTTCTCTAGACTGGTATGCTGTCCATCTATCGACAAATTTTAAGAACTCGTAGGTCCAGGTCCAGGTCGATGGTGGAGAATACCTTCCTCCCGCGGAGAGCTTGGGCAAAATCTTGGATGTGACGTACCGGATATCGATCTGGTATGGATCTGGCATTCAGACCTCGGTAGTCACCACACGGACGCCATTGTTCATTCGATTTGGCGACCAGGTGTAACGGCGATGCCCAACTGCTACCTGATGATCGAGCGATCCCAAGTCTCATCATATCTTGAAACTCCCTCTTCGCAATCTGTAGTTTGTCCGGAGCGAGTCGCCTTGGGCGCGCAGCCACTGGTGGTCCCAGTGTTGTATTGATATGATGTTTCGTTGTGTGATGCGGCGTTTTGACTGTGCCATCGGGACGTGTGATATCTGGAAACTGTTGCAACAGGTCATGATACGCAGACCTGCCTGAAACGGTTTTAATCGACAGGACCTCTCCCGTACTGCGGTTTCCGGAAGTGGTGAGATGAGTGGTTTGGTCCAACAGACGTCTATTCTTGGCGTCGACTAACAATCCAAAATGGATTAAAAAATCAATTCCAATTATGGGCTTATTAACAACGGCAATGACGAACCTCCATGTGAAGTCTCGTCGTAGGCCCAAGTTTAATGTCAACGGAAGGTTCTCGTATGTAGCGATTACCGTACCGTTCGCCGCTGACAGCTCGTATGTTGTTTTTGTTAGACGTCCCGGAACCTTAGAACGTGGGTACACACAGAGATCGGCGCCTGTGTCGACTAGAAACTGTATTTTCGTGTTGCGGTAGGTGACAAATAGGCGGCTTGGCATTGGGCTGTATTCACTGGCCGCTATCAGTGGTTGCCCGGAGGAGCGTTTCCCTCTTGATGGCTGCAGGGTTGTCTGCACTTCTGTGCGGCTGCTCCGAACATATGGTGGTACCAGCATTTGCCTTGGGTATCTTCTCTGTTGCGGCTGGATAAACGTCCACTTGTACGGCTTCGTGAGCGGCTGTGGAATCGCCGGCCGTGGTTCTTTGCCCGTCTCATCTCGGATCATTGTCATTTGCTCCTGCAATGACAATGCGAGTTTCCGCATCCTGGTCTCAATCAGTTCTTCCATAAGTTCGCTGTTACTGGTTGCGGCGGGGCTGTGGGTGTCGTCATATCCTCTCGGCATTGTCTTGAATATGTTGAATTTGCGGTTGCGTGGAACGTCGGGTTCACCTCTGTAGGGGGTCGTCGATGTGAGGGCCGATGGAGTTGTGACGAGGAGAGATGAGAAGTCGTTGTCGTGATTATGAAGGGTGTGAGTTTATTTCAATTGCATAAGTACAGATGTACAATTGTTACAATAATGTGAATCACAGCACAGAGCGATGTGCTTCGGTCGAAAACTTACAATCGAATAATTCTCTTTTTATCAATCATGATGTACTGATTATTATATTATCAACTTATAATTATGTAATAATTAGGCTATTAACTAACTAAGTGAGAACAGATATACAAAGATTATTGTCGCGGTCATTGATTCACAAAGTTAGCTATGACTTGATACCTACATGGAAATGCCTATTAATTTGATGTGTAATAATATGTAATATCGCCATACTTACTTTTAGCGATTTTTTTAAAAATATGAAAACTAATATAAATAGTAATTATTATTTTATTTAAGTTAAATCAAAAATGCAGTTTCCCCCCCCCCCCCCTCCCCCCTTGTATTAGTTCTAAGGCGGCGTAACACAATAGTTCACTTTCATTTGCGTTCACTCTTACCTACCAAGCGGTGGATATAATTTTCCAAAACTATATTAGTCTATGGTTTTCTGAAAGTTTACAATATTTTTAGGTAGGAGGTAAAAAAAAATCTATCGGAAGAAGAAAACATATTTTAAATAGAGAGTTTGACTAGTGATAATAGTAGGTAAATTATAATTTATTAATAATCATTCATAGATCATAGATATTCAGAGTCTCGCAAATATTTTTGTTTATTACCACAATACTCTATCTTTTATCTATTGTTTGAAAAATGAAAACAAAGAACTGTCAGAATTCAGTCTGACAATTGATATCGTTGAGGTCGATCGATATTTGTCATTGTGCGGTGCGCTTTAAGATCTAAATCATTAAACAATGCCGAGAAGCAGAGATTTCCCTGAATTGGAAGGGGTAAGCGAAAAAACTTTTCTAATAATTAATTGCATACATTTATTTTGATTCTTACATTAATACACAAGTATTTTTTTGACGATTTTGTATTTTTCTAAGATTGTAAAAGACATTTCGAAGTAAATGAGTAAGATTATTTAGAATGTCATCTTCTGTAGCATAACAGTGTTCCGTAACTTAGTTAGCGTAAATATTTGAAATATGAAATTCATATTTGAAATTGGTCTCCCGTTAAGTAAAAAATACCACGCATAACTAAATTTGTATTTTTCCTTATTTTCAGAGCATTGCCGATGAAGTGCAAGGACGGGGAAGAGCGCCGTCCAGAGACGTGGTGGTGCCGGCTGTGTTGGTGAATGACCAGCCCCACGCAGACGAGCCCCTCGCAGACGAGCCCCTCGCAGACCAGCACCTCCCAGAGTCGCCATCGGTACACAGCTATTTTGTATATGTTTTCTAATATATTTAAGTAGGTTTTTTAACAACATTAGGGTTGTTGTTTATTAAACATTTTCTGCTCCATTTTTGGCACGATTTAATATCTATATTTTGTGACGGTGCTTGTGATTTTGTTTCTGTATAATATCATTCAAACTTAAACCGTATTATTGTAGTACTATAATTTTTTCACAGCTAAAAATGTATTTTTCTTTATTTTCAGAGCCCTGTGGCAGATATAATCCGTTTTTGGGAAGGATTAGGGGCCAGCGAGGTGGTGGCGCTGATGAGGCGACACCAACCGGCATCGCCAGAGATGGCTCAAGGGGAAGTACTGCCCCCCCCGCCGTATAATAATGTCCAAATACAACCCGAAGAGCCGCAGCCATTGGTGGCGAGGGTAAGCAATTTTTTAAAATTAAATATATTTAAGTAGTTTTTTTGAAGTTATACTTCTTTAGGCGTGTTTGGGAAAACAGATCAGAGTGTATTTTTGGCGTGTGACACGCCGACGTAACACATAATTTATTTTGTTTGTATGATAATTTATATTGCATTCGGGTTGCGTAATACTTTGAAATATTTATCGTTGTATTAGGCGGATTCAAATTTGTTTTTGTTGACTTTCCTAACGTTATTTTTATTCAAAATAAAATATTGAGCTGCCGTCTTGAAAGTTAAATCTGAATGAAAATGGTATCGATAAAAATTATCTATCACACGATAGCCGGGTATTTAATATCTATATTTTGATTAGATTTTAGAATGTGGTTTTGTCTCTGAATAACATTATTTAATTATTAAAGCCCCATCGCCATATTATTATCGTATGTGTAGTTTGCAATACTTTTCTATTATATATTGCCACATTTTTTAATAACTCTAGCACAGGCCGATGTACACATTCGTGTAAATAAATTGTACAATTGTCTGTATACTTTTACCTCTATACGAGTGCACTCGCAGAAACACTGTAAGCATTGCTATCGACTTAAATATAATCTGGACAGTATTTTGCTCAATTTAATTAAAACAGCATTTAAACAGTGTGCATTTGTTTACAGGCAGGTGTGTGTCGGTCAATACTAAAAAACTGACTCTTAATTATTTGATAATATCACTTACAACATGCTTTTCTTTGTTACAGAGAAGGGGACGGCCGCGGCTAGTGCCAAATGGCGAGCCGAGGAGGCCTAGGAGAAGACGGGTTCGGCTAGCGCCGGAGTTCACGGGAGTAAGTTATTATTTTAATTGTTTTTGATAATCATTGAGTGCATGGTTGTAATGACTAACAAAAATATTTGATACCTAGCCAATTTACGAGTATAAATCTTCGATCAGCATTGTCTTGCGGAGATGTTTCTGCCGACATTTCTGATTATCTTGTCAAATATAGTGGCACACGAGTAATAATTGAACCCTTCTCTGGAAAAATAGCATTATCCTTATTCTTAATTTTGAGATATTAATGATTTAAACTATCATACTCCTAATGTCATCTGTTGTCGAGATTAGTCATCAATAATTAGGAATCAATAATTAATTGTGCGTTGTGCTGTTGTATACATTCTTTAGAGTTTTAAAGCAAAAAGTCTAATGTTTCTATTTCTTTTTTTTTTCAGGTATATGAAACCCGTGGGTGGGTAAAGTATAATCGGGCGGAGGTAATAATTATCTCCTCCGACTCGGACTAAATTGTCCTGAACCTGCCAATACCATACCGTACTACGCTAATATGTAAGACGAGAATGAAGACTTTAAAGAATTTACAAGACTACTTAGTTATTATTATATTGTTAATGTTTAAAAAGTTATCAAACACTTGAATTTGTAATTTTAGGAGTTTTTTGATTAGCAATACTATTCTTGTCATAATTTAAGATATAATATTTAAAAACTTACAATTTACTACTGGGTACTTACTATTCACGTGATATTAATATAGTTTTATAGTCAATTTTGAATTACCTTGCCATTTAATATGTGATAAAATCTTGACTGTGGATAGTAGATAAATATATAGTATGAAACTTATTTGCTGTGATCGAATGTCTCGTTTTAGTAGACATTGATATTGTTGTTGTATTAAAAAATTTAATAAACTTTTGCAATTATTTTCTGCCTTTTTATTTCACATTCCATTTCCCTTTTGATATACATATTCTTTAAATATCGACTGTCAATTGTGGCGTCTGATTATAAAAACCGATAATTCAATAACAGATATTCACGATTCTTTGTTATCGTAATGAATTTTTGGGTCTCCGCTGTGTGTTCTTCCTCTATTGAGAATAGGCTCTGCAACGAGCCCAAAACGTCGGCAAAAGAAGGAGGACGAAAATGATGTTTTTTTGCGTCAAGTGTAACTGATTGGTTTTAACATTAGTTTTTTCTTTTATTTTCAAACTAGGACAGTATGTCCATTTCTATTAACTGATGAAGGTCTTTCTGCAATAAATACATGACAAGATTATTTATATCATTTTAAATAATTGGTTTCTATAAATCGTTTTTAAATATTTTTTTCATAATGTGAGTTTGCACATGTTTTGTTAGGTTTTAATCGATATGACGTGTGATTTATCAGTTTTTGTTATTAGACGCCTGATTTCTTGATGAAAAAACATTGTAGTAACTGAAATAAAACACAATATTCAAACCATACAATTTAACATAAACGAGACCGGTCATCATGATTATTAAATTATGGGAAATCAGTATCACATAATATTATTGTGATTTATTTTAATTACTAAGTATACAATATTCACCAAAATCTACACAAATACATCATTACATGACAAGAATCCACAGAGCACTGAAGGCCGGTTCAAACTGGTCAAGTAATTTAGTAACTAAACTAAATTTAGTAAAATCATTTAGTCGAGTCGATCCATTTTTTCGGTCGAGTAGCGAATATGAGACAAGCCTGAACACGTTATCTTTAGTCAAGTTCAATAATTGTCGTAGAATTTCTTCCTCCCATTCTTCTAATATATGAAGTTATTAACTATTTTTTTTTTTAATTATACCAATTTCAATAATAAGAATACTTTGTGAGTTATTCGTTGAATTCATTATTTATTTTTGCTTTGTTCATTTTGACACGTCACTCACTGATGTTTTGTGTTCGGACACTTTTCAGTTAGTAAATAATTTAGTGGTAACTGAATCACTAGCCACTCGACTAAATTACTCGACCAGTCTGAACCAGCCTTGAGAGCCTATTTAAAAAGATTCAAACTGAGATGATGACTGCTCTCCATGTGTGAACACTTCTTAATTAGGGTGGCATGTCATTAACGATTGCCCGATATTAAAAAGGGCTCTTAGAGCCTTTCATAAACCTCACGATACTAAATAACAAAATATCGAATACTGGCAGGCATGCACACACAGTTTCCTAGAGTCTGGAACAAAAGACTACAAAAAATGTTGGTGAATTTTTCTTCTTCGTCAGGTCTCATGACTGAGAGTCATGTTCCAGAAGATTTGGCTGTCGAGGAATCTTAGTTGCAGGGTAAGTATCATCACTCAACCTTTGGCGGGTTTTGGCCTCCTTCAAAAACTTCCTCCATCCTGGACGATCACGCGCCGACACCTCTCCATTTGTGGTGGCCGTATTTTCCTTTTATTGATAAACATTATATTCGTCTTATAAATTGCATAAACCGTTTTAGCCGCTTTTGAAAGTAAGCGCTTCATATCTGAGAAAGTTAGTTTTGCATCTTCTCCGTACGAGTTTACTTTTTGGAGCACACTGTTGGTTTTTGATTCCAGTTCCTCGGTGTCTTTTTCTGTATCGTCAGCAAAGGCTTGTATATGTGTATTGTGTGGTAAGATTATTCTGTCAAAAGCAGTCTTTCTCAAAGTGGGAGATAACGCCCCCTTGTGGGCGCTGGAGGCTTTCAGGGGAGCAGTAGAAGGTTCAATGAAAATTAGGGGGCGTTAAGGAAATCTAGAGAGGCGACGGCAGAAAAATTTTATGTATAAAAATCCGACGGAATCTAAACGACACCACTTGAGATGCGATAAATTAGTGTCGCTTACGCATGTAATAATGTGGATGCAGCTTTATATTTCATGTAGGTACGTAGTCCATGGTTTTTCATACAAAAATTTTCGGTCGTCGCGGCGATCCCATCCCTATCCGAAGATTCATCCTTCACGTTAGATAAGTTTTATATTCAAAGCCTTCTTTTTAAAAATACTTCTAAATATGATTAAGTATGAGTTTTATTTCCTCTCATTTAAACATTTTTTGATCTCAGAAATAGGATATGAGTCACACCCTATCTATCCTATCCATATAATAATGCATGTTTAAAAATTATATTTGCAATAACTGTTTTTAAGATACGCAACAGATGGTAATGTAAAAAGGTAAGTTGAAAAATATATATTGAGGGGCACTCTTAGACTATAGATACATCTAGGGGGCACTAGATTTTTTTAAATCTCAATGTGGGTGGTGGTCAAAATAAGTTTGAGAACCTGTGGTTTATAGCAGTGCTCTGCAACCTTTTCTCACCCACGGTGCACCAAAGGTCTTCCCAGAATTCCGCGGCGCACCACACGTAAAACAATTTATACACCAAAACATGAACCCCACACCCTGAAGGGTGACCCCAGACCAGGATCTTTGGTGCCCCCCCTACCTATCGCTAAGCTCAAAGACAGTCTGATACTCTGAAATAGCGTTTTTTCAAATGGTATTTATTGTATGTTTTGCGATTTTTTGTATTTATTAGTACATTCACTTGAATTTGATGGTTTGTTGTCGGTTTAATTATTAAAATTAATCCATTTATTATTAATTAATTAATTTAAAATCAACTTAATTATTATTAACTAATTATTTAACATAAACTTAATTATTTCTAATTAGTTATGCAGACGAGATCGAGAGGGTCCCGGGGCAACAAAGCGTTGCAGAGGCGACTCCCGGAACCCACAAAACAGACTGATCTTGGCCTTTTTATCCGTTAGGGGTGGTCGTATTTCTTACCAATTCACACCGATCACCGATACCGCCATATGCTACACATTTATATAAGGTTGACGGATGTCAGTCTATCAACCAAACATATAGCGATATCGATGTACATAATATGATTAATATTAATATTACTTTAATTACATTAATTCCTTAATTACTATATACCACTAACGCCCATCTATACATCTCGCTTTATTATTTGACTAACCCATTGCATATCTATATTAAATTTACCTATTATATTACAATTTACATTACACATTACAATTACAAATCAAATCATATCTTACATTTAATCTAACTTAATTAACCCTTTAACTAAACATGTATTTAATCTAAATTTAATCCTATTACCTTATATTTACATGGTCTGCGACCGACTTATCTCTTCCACAGTTCACTCTGAGAAGTGGTGGGACTTGCCAGAGCAAACTGCGGGACTTCTACATGTATTAAAATTGTTCTGCTTTGTCGAGGGTCGTAATTATCTAACCGGTGGCGCATTGACTACCAGGATCAGACCGAGCGGTTGGGAGGCACTACTCCTTATGGGAGCGCCCCCCACAGGGGCGGAAAATTAAGTGTGCGTCATTAGCATAGTGGTCTATATGCGTGGGCGCGAAACCCGAGAGATGCAGCTTGGATTCCTGCGGGGTCTTATTTTTTTCAAAAAGATTTTTTCTGTTGGTTATAATATATTTTCTCAGAAGTGTTTTCAAAATTGTGTATGTTCAATTAATTAGAAGCCGAATTGTTTAAAGATTGCCAACATTAAGTACACATAACACAATGTCAAATATCACACGAATTATACATACCTATTGTAGTAGACTGTGCAGGATAGATCAACTTAACACGTCACATACACAAGCAACCTGCTCCGCTGACCGCTACACATGACTATTCACTATTGCACTATGAGGCAGGGCAGGGGGAATGCACTCGCACTACAACAGTACAACGAATGAACTTCACTTTGTTGCACAGCAGTGTTGCCATATTTTGAAAGTGGAGTTATAGTACAGTGACTTCAAAATTATAGTATTTCGGCAAAAAATATAGTACGCGTTAAGTGACCAATAATTTTCTGCATTTTCAAAAAATTAAACGTGGGGTAATTAACGTCTTGTTTTTGTTTTTTTTAGACAAAATATCCATGAAGGGTAATTTATTAACGTCTCGTTTTTTAGACAAAATTAAAATGTTAAGTCAGTGGTTTCCAAACTTTATGTTACTCCGCTTCCCTTTTAAAAAAATCAATCTAGGCGCCCCCCCCCCCTTATTTCATTAAATAATACACACACATTTTAAATAGTCAACAATGTACCTACTTGCAAATACAAAAATGAAAAAAAAATAAACAAGGTTTTACTAATAATATTACATTATTTTTTGACGAATGCGCTTGTTTATTTGCACAATCAATTTCAATAGTAGTCAATCCAAATTCATCTTATTCATTGACAAATGGATTCTATCATGGACCCCACATCCTGAAGCAGACCCCCCGGTCAGGATTTTTCAACCACATATTTAAAATATTTAATAGTTCCGAAACAAAGCAGCGCCATAGGCGACTTTATTTACTTTTAATAAAATAATGTGAAAAGTACATTAGCAAACTAACCAAGAACTCAGTATATAGATTTTTGTTTGCTTCAATATATCTGGCGTAGAAATCATTTAAAAGTGGAGACATGACGAACTTTTTTTTTTGTCATTTGATTTCCGAAGCTCCATTTTGTTATGAATGCCTTCACTTTGTCGTTTTAAATCAGTGAATGCATTAGTGGTCCTTGGATTGATTTACTCACTCATTTTTTTTTTAAATTTCAACCAAATAGACAAGTTTAACAACAAAATTATTGTTCCTAAACAAATTTGCCTCAAATTTCAACATAATGATTAATTTGACCCTTTTATTTCATTTTTTACGAGATAGCCATTGCGCTTCACATTAGTATAGAAGTGAGGGATTATAAAATTAGTCTCCATATTTGCAGAAAGGTTTGCAAACAACCTTTTATAGGACTGTTTTTTTGTGTAGTTTATATCTAGCGGCCGTTTTATGAACTATGCATTTGCAAACTGCAAACCTGTGGTACATTAATTGTGTTAAACTTTTCGCGCCTCTCTTTGCAACACTCCGCTCCTCCCAGTTTGGAAATCGCTGTTTTAAGTAATTAACGTCACCTTTTTTTAGACATGTGGATTATTTTTTCTTTCTTCTCATGGATTAGTTTGGCGTTGTTTTGCTTCTATTGGCAATTTTTTTTCCGATTTCTCAAAATTATAGTATTTTGGGCGTACTTTACCTGTTTTATATCGTAAATAGTACGCAGACGAAAATTATAGTACGGTTGGCAACACTGTCCGGCATGCATTAACTCAAATGCTCTTAATTATCAAAACAAACACCCAAAACCTAATATCATAAATTCATAAATACCACAGGCAAAGTAATCGCTTTTTGTCGCTACGTATTTTTATTGTTTTTTGCAATTTGAGCTTTAAAAATCAAGAGTGCGTACAGCGTACTGCTTATAGACAGCGATAAATATTGTAAATCACAAGAGCCGAAATAAGTCGGTATGATGGAAGGAATAATTGTGTTGTGCCTAATAAAATAATTAATTTTAGTTGCATGACTAAATTAAGGTCAATATATTTTATAAAGTCTCTTTTTCTGTTCATCTCATTTAGCTGGTCGCCACACCGGGCCCCCAGGCTAGAGCTCCATCAGCCCCCCCCCCCTTGTGGGGGCCATGGTTATACGTATTTGTTTACACTGAACTAAGACTACAATTTACAGATGTTGGTTAGTTTTTAAAATTCAATTAAACCCTGGGAACCCAAGCCATAATGTGCATCTGTCTATAAAATATTTAAAATTATGCCATTAAATCATACATCATTTTAGATATTTAATAGAGAGAATAATATTTTTATTTGGTTTAGGCAGGGTTTAATGAATTATACAAAACTAACCAACAACATATGTAATATGTATTCTTAGTTCAATGAAAACAAATAAGTATGAATGAAAAAGTGCAATATATAAACATATTATATTCTATTAAAATGTCAGTGGTAGCAATCGGCGATTGCCAGCTGTTCTGCTAGGGCTATCAATCTGAAGTGGTGTCAGACGATATTGTGAAGGCCATCCTGAATAGACTTCGCACATGACCCAAAATTTAGATTGGCAGTGACGACTTGCAAATCGTAAAACTGACAAATCAGCGAAATGTCAAACGTTCTGAGGTAAATGTAAATCCATCCCGAAGGGAAAACTATGGCGCCGTCTATGCATACTTCACAATTATATTAATATCCAACACAGCCAAGCCGTCTGCAAGACCTAGCGAGACAAACTGGCGACCGCCAGCTGGCTCTGTTAGTAATTTATAATTACTTTCGACATGACTAAGATGAAGCGTTTCTCCAAAGGTTATCAAAAAATGAAATGAAACATTTTGTTTTAATATTGTATCACCTTTCAGGGGTGGTCAGCGATGATTATTTATTTTAATTATACTTATATAATAAATGTTCGAATTTTTTATATTTAAGACTTGCAATTTTATTATTGCTAATATAATAACATAGCAACATAGGTATGTAGATAATTATGAAAATATTTAAATACAGGCACAATAATTCTGCCAACCGAAATGTACCTACGTTCATACACACATGCTATTGTCATGTCATGTCAATCCAATTCCACCATCACAAGATTTATTCGAATAATAATTTGAAATTCCAGTACTACTTATAAGACGTAATGTATGTAGGTATACAATTGCATTTGCCGAGTTATTATGACGTTTAATTAAAGAAACACAATATTGTAATATATGCCTGCATTCTTTCTTTGGAAAAGTAGAAACTTCTCGGATACCTACATAAAATTAAAATAATATTATCTTAAGAATATTAGTTTTATATGAAGAACGTTTTAAATCGTAATATAATATTTTAAAATATATTATTATAATCCATATGTACACTTTACTTTTTAGTACTAAATACATATTATATAAATATTTGTTTATTGTTAATTTTATATTGAATTTTATTTAATTTAAAAGTATAATTAATATATATTATCATGATAGTACGCAACTATGTAGTATTAAGAAGCTTAAGTGATTTAACAAAGCTATGTAAGTATTGCTTACAAAACATAAAACATTTAAATGTAAAACTTTTTTTTTATTTTCTTACAAAAACCAAATGTGAGTGGTGTTATAATGTGCCATTAGTTTAAAGCGTATATTATTTTATAAGTCTTTTTATTTTTAATACCAACTGCCATGTAATGTATATCGTATAAACAATTATTTTATAAACTGATTTTATTACCGAGTTATTTTTCATAAAATAATCATTTGCCATAATATAGTCATATCTCGTGTCTATATCAAAAAAAAATCAAAGAAAAGAAAATTTTCAGGTAAAAAATATCTTTTACACTGAATCTCAGGAATGACTGAAATATATAATGACTATAAGTGTATTATATTGAAAAATATGTGTTCTATGCCTTCAGCGTGTTACCTCGCTCTATGAGGCCATACTTACAAATTTCGCCAGTTATCTCGCCCGACTTTAAACTCAAATTACTAGCCACTGTCGATTGATTAGCATAATCTAAAAAGAATAAACACACAATGACATCTGTTTCAATAATAATGAAATACTAAGCCACAAATTATCGGTATTATAACGATAGTAGTAAGAGCGAAGCTCTACAGTAACATTCAACGTGTATCGTTAAAAATCTGCGGTCTGTAAGATACTGCCGTAGTAATATCGTGAGGCTTAGAAAATATTAAGTTAAAAACATCATTCAATCAGCGTACATAAACCATTTGCACTGAAAAGCATGTTAAAAGTGGGTGGTAAGAAGCATTTGGAGATTGCCAAGGAAAATTTAAAGTTGGATAAATTGATTAGCAGAGAGATGATTAGGAAAGTAATATAGGAAAAACAAGACGTTTTATGTAATGGAATCAGTCAAGCGTCACACTTATTCATTTTTGGTGAATGAAAAATTAAAATGCACCATATGTATAAAAAAAATGATTTATTTGTATATTATTTGATAACACATTCTTCATAATGATATTTAAGCAAGAACATACGCTTAGGATACACTGTTTTATTAAAAAATAAAGTAAAATCTCAATCAATCGACTCAGCAATAGCAACGCACGCAAGATACAGCGCAATTCAAAGTACTGTATTTACAAATAATAAGTACCTACATAATTCAAAATGTTGGTTTACCTATTAAAAAATATACAGCATGTTAACATGAATTATAAGCATGGATTTATATATATATTCGCTTAGTTACATTGACAGTACAGTTCTAAAATATTTATTCTATTACAATTTTTTTTCTATGTAACTAAACCAAAGAAATTTAATAAAAACCAGTGCCCAGGTACCAATTCAATATAAATAATAAATTATAGTGTTATGCAAAAGTGGTGGAGAAGACATTTTGGCAAAAATTATTAAGTAACTATCTTTGAGGATTAAAAATTTTGATAATTTTATTTTCTTTTTTTTTGCATAATTCCCATTTGTAAAAGATATTCCGTGGCAAAACTTTTTTGAAAGGATGTTATTAAAAATATATATATACATACCAGCTGAAGTATGCGGTTTTGCACTAGACCAGGGGTCGGCAAACTCTTGGACCAAAAGAGCCAAATATGAGTATCACAACGGTAAAATTTTTTTTCGAGAGCCATACATATACTTTTATAAATATGATTTATTTCAGTGAATGTTATTGTTTATTTATCAAGTGAAGAAGATTTTGCGAATAAAACTAACGTAAATTTAAGTTTTTTTAATATTGACATTATAAATATAATTTTTACAGAAAATGAGTAACCTACAATTTTCACGCATTCCTTAAAACTAACGTGAACTATGTATGACCTTCCTTGCATTTCTTTGGAGAGTGTCTATATGTTTGGTATGTAACTTGTAGTTTTGAATTTCAGGCGTGACTCCAAATTCTCATCGGTTATTTGGCTTCTCTAAATGCTATTTATATTGTTCATCATAGTATCTACCTCATTATGTAGATCTATTAGAGCGCTCCGCTGTGTTGTGAAATTAAATTGGATTTTTCTCTCTTTAAATCTTCAATTTTGGTGACAAGACCTAAAAATTTGGAGCTACATAACTCTTTGCTTGTTGAATTCACCAAAAAAAATTATTTCAAAAGTGCTCGTGTCAATATAAATTGGAGAAAAATTTAATTTGTCGACTTTCGCAATGGGCGGATTTAAAACGACAATAATCATAACTTTTTTGTAAAAAATATGAATTGGGAATTTGGCAAAGAGCCGCACGCTAATACCTAAAGAGCCGCATGTGGCTCGCGAGCCGCGATTTGCCGACCCCTGCACTAGACCATAGTTTCTTAACCGGTAGTATACTGTATAGGGACTATAATATTATTATGTCAAATGAAAATAATAATCTGACAACAGTAAAAGCAATACAAAAGAGCGTTAAATTTAATTAAAATCATGCATCAAACTTGCAAACAGTATCTTAAATATGTTTCAAAATTGGAAGGAACAAATAAATATCAACATCCAAACATATTTTGACTTTTATGTACTAATTACAAAATATTATCATTTCCTTTTGCTCTGCTGTAAAGTTGCAATCTCAATACATATATTGTAACATCCTGTCAGTTGCAATAAAATATTTCAGAAAAGATAACCCTGTCTATACCGTGATTATCATATAATGAAGTGACAACATCCAAAAATAGATACGTATACCAAAATAATATGGTCAAAATCTATCAAAAAATAAGTACATTATAATAATATGTAGGATATTATCCTCATGTCTCTCTATGCAATCTAAGACAATATTATAATTATTGTATCCATAACTTCCAGAACCCGCCAAATGCAAAAATAATACCTATAGATAAATGCCTTTTAATGCCATTTTAAAATACAATACAATGAATAAAACATAATGGAATGTTACAACTGCTTACTGATGCCACGCTTGAGACACAAAAATGTCATTAAAAAATGAATCGCAGGCGTATGGCTATTTCAAAATGCGCGCTTCATATTATGTCATCAATAACATTTCCAACAATCGTTTGTTTCTGCATATTTCTGTCGATGGCAGTTGGTGACAGTAAAATTTATATAATATTTTCTTAAGAACTATCAGTCACTTGCATATGGTTTTTCGAGATGTTTCATTGACTACTATGTATAACACTTAATTTTATTATATCTCAATCGGGAAGACTTAAAATTTTTGTACTTCTAAAATCCCTGTCAAACTTAACATATTACACAAATGAATTTTAATCATTATATAATCTACTTACGATCTATTCTGTATAATAACTTTGTTTTTTCGTATAGATAATTAGTTACCATTGTACATTATAATTACATTACATTATACCTTGTAATTTTTGAAATTAAGTAGGTATAGTAACGATTTTAAAATAAATTTATTGAAAAAAATATTGTTGTTTTTCTACTCCATCATTCTACTACTAACAGTTTTTTATACCATGTGCGATCTTAATAAGATCATATGGACCTCCACAATGTAGAGGTTTGTATTGACAGATTTTTGTTTTTACGAGAAATGGATGTTAGCTACTTGCTCAACCTATTAGGTCCATACTCTGACTGCAAACACAAATTGAAAAACAATATGTAGGTATATTCTAGGATTCGAAATTTGTGATTATTTAAGAACGTTAAGTTGAATCCAATGTTGGGATAAGAACTAGATCTGAACATGTCAGTCAAAATGAAAATATGCACTAGGAAAACAATTATTTATAAACTACTAATTATAAAGGATAGAAGTAATGGACTGTAAAATTATCACAAACCGATGATGAGTGGAGGACGTAGGCTATGGAAAAATTATCTGCATTTATTGCAATATTAAAACAAAATAGTAGAAGTGCGGTATCTTTACAATACAATCCACTGAAGCCGAGTTTTCAAAATATTCAATTATCAATAATTATTGTTGATTTTTTTACTGCAAAATGTGTAAAATGAAACATTATTAAAACTTATTAGTTGTTCAAGCAAGATCAGTTAGACTAAAAACACTTGTAGGGATGGAATGACATTCTCACGTATTCACATTTAGCATACCTTGGACTTTCAATATTATAGTCAAATTTCATTTGGAATACTTATGTACAATGCCATTGTTTAATTTATAAACATTATCAGTATTATATACAAAAATATAAAAAAAAATAATTAATAGTATATAAACTAGAAAATAAGTAGATAACAGATAGATATATATTCATAGGTTATATATATATATTCATTAGATATAGTCATTTACTTTTGTTTGTAAGAAATAAAAAGGCTTTTTTATTTATGTACAATACTACTTGACACTATTGACAAAGATAGGCTACTATGCTTGATATAGATTAGACATTTATTTATATATTTATGATTGCTGATTTTATTAATAAGTATGAATTATTCAAATAAGTAGATATGTAAAGGTTAGACAGATTTTACATAACGTCGCTATAGGATTGGTTTGTCGAAATCGACCTTTTAATGCAGAATGATTTTTTGTATCTAAATGGACCAGAATCATCCTTTTCTTTAAATTGTTTTGTAATAAAAATAGCATTGATATGCTGTAAAAACAACAATTTAAATAACTCCATGTATTTAAATATAGGATGATGCAATTTGTTTTTCATCTCCTGAACATTTTATATTTGGTCTATTCGACAAACTAATCCTACAGCAACGATAATATGATAAATATGTGTGGATCTATGGGGTATTGTATTTTGTTACCAACCCTCAAATAAGTTAGGTAGGTGGGAAATTAAATCACGATATAATTAATTTATGATTGCCAGTCCTAAGACATTTTCTCTGGTGATGCCATAGAGCAGTGACGTCTCGTAAGATAGGTAGGTAATGCACTGCTTAGGGGTTCCACATGTTAAGGGAATGAATGAAAAGAGGATAATACAATTTTTTGAGAAAAGTTTTTCGTGGAAATGAAATCACAAAAAAACCTTGCAGAAAAAGAATACAAAAATGTACAAGCTTCTAGAATTTAGAAGGTGAGAGCCCAATTCTAAAAATTAGTTATTTTACAAAAAAGGAATAGGTATGTATTTTAAAAAAATACATTTTAATGGGATATATTTGCAGGGGTCTAATATGTATTAACACTGTAGGTACTTCCAATAAGTGTAAATTTTTGGTAATGCATAAAAATGATTACAGGGTGTTAGAAATTGAGAGCAAGCCAAAAGATATTATATAAAATTAAATTAATTATAAACAGGTTGATTGATTGGCAACCAAATATACTTATGTAAATATAATAGAGCTCTAGAAAAATGACCTTAATTGATTAATATAATCTTTTATAATTATTATAGTTTTAGAATCTGAAATGTGCACTGGTCTTCTGCGCAGCTTCAATTTCAAAATCATTATTTTTCAATCCCATTATGACATGCCAGATGAACAAAACAAATGTAAAAAGCATTGCTATCATTCGAATCCCACTGACAAAAAAAAGTTATAGAATACATTATACGTTCACATTATTAGTTGTTGGTGGTTCGTAAAATAATGGAGAACATTTGGCAAGCAAGAAAAATATTTACTGGAAGGTTTTATAAGACCTCCTTTAATATTAATTGTGGAAATGATACTTTTACATTATCTGCAACGAGACAAAGCGTCAAGGCAAAGGGGGTGAAAAACATGCGATGACAACAAAAAATATAAATAAGGAATCGATCGATAGGTAGGAGAAACGATTAATTCAGTAGGTATTCAAAATCATTTTTTTTTTAAATGACGATTTATTCAGTATCGTAGCCATTAGTGAAATGATTATTCAATGTTACGTTACCAGTCCGAGGTCCAAGGCTTGGTGGATGAGATGTTATGCGGAGACTGAGATTGAACTGAGATTAAGATTGATACTAAGACTACTGTACTGAGCGAGCTTAAGGTTAAGACTACGACTATCTCATCAACTATGACTCGCTATTTATAAACATTGTTGATATAGTTTGTAATTGGAAAATCTGCTAGCCTCTGAATTATTGCAACTTCGAGCGTTATGATGACCTAGCCCGAGGCAGTAGAACGCCATCTAAGAATGTCAAGTGTGTAGAATATACTGACTATCTGTGATGATTATGCAATAATTAAATGACTTGCTAATTCTTATATTCCAGAAATAATGCAGACAAGGGCCGAGACCATTGACCGCTACATAATAATATAGACTAAAAAAAATAGTTAATGCCTTGTACCACGGCCGGTCTGAATCGGGTGAATAAATTCCTTAAATTAACACGAGGATATAAATTTGCAAATGGTTGGTTGTCAACACTTTTAAGAATTAATTACATCAATATTTTCAGTTTGATTTAAACATTCCCAAAACTCAATATTAAGTGAATGTGAGGTATTTGAATAACGAACAAGGTTTTCAATTTTCTTCATCATGAGACTATCGGAAGGCGATAGAATAATTCTCATACCTACGTAAAAATAATAATCCATTATAGACAGGTCAGCAAATTGTTGAAGACATTTATCGAACATTTCATATGACAATTTTCCATCTTCATTCAAGCAGATGAACCCATATGTCACAATGTCCACTCCGGGGATTCTGATGACCTTACCCAATTGCTTATGTATTGTCAAATATGTTTCAATAAAGTGGTGCTCTCTGTCAAGGCATCTCATCGCATCTGTAACATCACCATTAACGGAAGCAATATATATCGGGGCCGAAACTCTCTCCATGTCCACTACATCCATTTGCTTTTGAAGAATATTATTTTTCTTCTCTAATCGCCGAATAGTGGATGACCTCTGGAAAATATAACAATGTTATAAGTGAAGTGTTTTTTAGAAAAAATTCGACGCCCAATGGGACTTGAACCTATAAGCACTAGATTCACGCCAATGTGCTTTACCAATTAAACTGCGGGCCTCCTACTTAACTACGATGAAATTAATTAGTAGTTTTTAAATGACATGCTTATCAAATTGTGTTAATATTCGTTGAATTAAATAAATAGTTTATTAATGTTATAAGTATTATTATGATTGAGAATAATTTAACTGAAATAACCTTTGTTTAGTATCACAATTTATATAGGTATCAGTAGGCAAGTTTTTGTTATATTGAGATCGATAGTTTGAAGAAGCAATATAACTGTGTTCTTTTTTTCGAATATGGTTAAGCCCCTCTCCGTTTTCC
The DNA here is from genome assembly GCF_057557595.1 of Rhyacophila brunnea. NCBI lineage: Eukaryota > Metazoa > Arthropoda > Insecta > Trichoptera > Rhyacophilidae > Rhyacophila > Rhyacophila brunnea. The sequence continues at coordinate 62,197,519 of NW_028232751.1, forward strand.
CCACTCTCATTTAAAAAAGACTTTGACAACATGTGTTGGAATTGAAGTACATAAATTCATCTCGCCATTGTTTTCGGGGCAAGGAAAATTAAAAAACAAAATAAAGCTGCACGAGGACGTACATTACGCAGAACTAAGTAATAACTTTCAAACAAATTTTGAACTATCATTTCATTACTGCAAGCGCATGACACGTTTATTCAACAGTGAAATGACACAAACCAGATTATTCATGTAAAAACTCATAACGTGTATTATTATAATCAGCGCTCGAATTAGAAAATTTTACGAACCAGAGCACTCGACAATTTACTAAAAAATATATTAATAATTGTGTAACCTGCTCCAGGCTCCGGTGCGTCCTGGTCCATTTTGAGCTGTGATTATAAGTTATTAACGTATATTGTGTGTTCTTTAAAAAACCTAACTTTGGAAAACTTTGAAATTTATGAAACATGTAAACTGGCAGCATTCGTGTATTACTGGGAAACAGAATAATTTCACAATTTATTTTAGTCATAGTTTCTTTTACAGTAGGTATAATAAAAATAATTTATGATACAAAAATGGTTAAGGGCATATGTCATTGTCATTATTGTACATTCATCAATTGTAGCATCGAATCTATATTTTAGAAATAACTAGGTACGTCTAGTATCGTAAGGCTGGCCGCGCACTAGGCAACCATAATAAGGAGCAGGAAATTCTTGCAGCCAGTTCGCACTGGTCGCTGCCTCGAGATGGATGTAGAAGATGCAGTTATTATTTACCTCTCAAACCCAAGGGGGAAACAAGAAACATTATTGGATTCACCCCCCGCTTCTCGAACGGCACTCTAAAGGTGTATTTGAAAGTTACATTAATAATCTTAAAATAACACTTGAAATCTTTGTTAGCTATGCAAGAATGTCAGTGCAGTCGTTTAACGAGCTGATGGATACTGTTCGAGAATCAATCATGGGAACTGATACTCGAATGCGAGATTGTATTCTGAAGAAAAATTAGTTGTCACACTGAGGTGTGTGTAAAATTTAATGTTTAATTAACTATTTATTTTATTCAACGAATAATTCACTAGATTTGTTATGGGTTGGAATTATTAAAAGATATTATTAATTGTATTTAATGTTGTCCTTTATTTCCGGTTAATAACACAAAATCACATAACATATTTTTACTGGTATACTAATATAAGGTTGAATATTACTAGGTACACAATGTGTGTTTCTTGTGAGAAGTCCGGCTGAAGAGTGTTTTATATACTGGAATACTACAAAAAAGGAACAATAAAGATGATGCAACGAACTTAAGAAATGAACAAGATTTAACATGTAAAAATAATAATGAACTCATTTCAGCCGGTCGAATCCACTGGCTGACTCACTAACAGTTACAGAATTTGAATGGCACATAACAGATTTAAGAATGTAACATTCTAATTATTGAACATACATAATTTTGAAAACACTTATAACCAATAGAAAAAACCTTTTTGAAAAAAGTAAGACACCCAGCAGGATCGAACCTGCATCTCTCGGGTTTCGCGCTCATGCACATAGACCACTATGCTATAGGCGCCATACTTAATTGCGACAAATTTTAAGTAAAGGCTCTTAATACTCTTGAAGCGTTCTCCAAATTGAGTTCCTATTGGCGATCGGGTTTTGTATTTTAAATCAAAGTAGGCATTACTTTAATTACTAACCGACGATTTTGTGAATTATTCAATGAATAAATTAATAAATAGTTATAAAATAATTACAAGATAAAAAGAACTTTTTATATACCACGTTTTTAAATTTTCTGTTGAATCATATAAACTTGACTTGACTAGCTTAAACGATCAAAATAATTTGTACTCGATAGAAATGATACTGAAATGTCATTTTGACATGTCATTGATTTCCATAGTAATATTAATATACGTATATATTAATAATTTAGTTGCTAGGACCCCAGACCCCCTAGAAACCAATAATGGTGTCGAAATAACTTTTCATACAAAACAGAATTAACTGAAAATGAATTCAATTCTACTTAAAGATGGCTAAAAGTATTAAAAAAATGCATTGGCATCGTGTTCTGATATATTCTTAAAATTTCAAATGTTAGTCGAGAAGATAGTTAAAAATCGATGGCAAGATTTGTACCGGACAATGAACCACCGGACAAATAAGAATACGAGCTAAGAAAAACGTTGTAATAAGGTTAACTTACATAGTGATAGATCCGTATAGTTATATCAATGCTACAGAAGGTTTCTTCCAAAGCTTCTATGACCTTTTCCAATTGCAGATTCTCTTTCCCATGACCAATCTCAGGCAAGGCCAAGAATTTTACATTCTTCATTAGGATATGTTCTTTCATCGCATTAAGGGATGACTTAAGATCTTCAATGTGTAACTGTTGAGTACTGAATTGCCTAGTAACAAGGTAGTAAATGAACTGGTTACTGTTTTCATGACGCTTGAGCACAGCCACCCCGCCAGTATCTACATTCTGATCCATCAAAGTTCCGACTTGTTTGAACGTCTTCCTGGAATCATAATATTATCAATAGAATTACCCAAACTGCAAGCCAGGACGTGTCCACCAATTTCATAAAAAGAAAAGAGTTCCATGATTGCATACCAGCTATTCCAACTTATTAACACTAAACATGTTTCCGTTATTTTTCTTTATCTGAAATAACACGTATATCACTCGTGTCAATTCCGTATAAAAAGCGGTTATAATAGCAATAATTATTATTTATCAATTTTTTTATTGACTTTAGTTAAGTGATATGATAGAATAGACCCGCTGGTAGGTAGATGAATTGCCACATGCTTGCACCAACAACCCAGGCCTTTCATTCAAGCCAACAAATACTGAAATTGATTTTGTGTTTTTGCATAATTTCAAAAATAACACGGAATTACATATATCAATTTTGTCAGATAGCAATAACTTATAGTTTTGTGAACTTTCGTGAAAAACGGTTAGAAGTTGACCGTTGTAACACATGGATACCTTCAGTGGCGATGCGCCCTTGAGAGCGCTAGAGCGCTGAACACCCACCCAATTTATGAGAAAAGAAAATATTTTTTTTAAATATTTCATTTATATTTGATTTATTAAAAGACAGTCTTCTGATCTATTACCGTAGTCAATTATGTAATATATAATTTATGTCGACATTATTATAGTGAAATATTTAAGATAAAAAATTATAAGTATTGATAATCTCTTTGAACCCAAATTTGACAAGAATTAGGCATTTTAATATTCAAAAAATGCCTAATTCTTGCCAAATTTGGGATCACAGAGATAATCAATATAATTTTGTTATCGTAAATATTTCACTATAATAATATCGACATAAATTATACTGATGGTTTTATAAATGCGTTTAAAAATTAATAAACGTAAAAAATCTTAACACCACTGCACATTTATGTACTGAAATATGACTATATTCTAAAACATTAGAGCGAGAGGTTTAAAAGAATACTTTTTTATGTAATACAAATACTTTATGCAGTCATCAAATGTTTAAAATAAATATAAAGGATAATAAGGCTTCAAAATTATTTAAATAGGTTATCTACAACGTTTAAGGAATGTCCAGGATCATGCTTTGAAAATAGAATAAAAGCCCAATTTTGACCTACGCTGAGCATGTCACCCCTTAAGACTTTCTGGATCTCAGGTAGGTACAGAGTTATAATACGCAATTTTATTATTTTTAGTGTCTCATTATTTATAACAAAAAAAAGACTCCCAAGACAGCTCGGCTCTATAATTGACTTATGATGGGGAAAGATCTGTACAATATAGGTACCGACCAATGTTCCCTCTATTTTTCACAAGGATATGTGCGCAAAAGACATTGGCTGTGCAACTTATTAAAAATTTTGTGCGCCACATAACGGTATTTGGACAACTAAACGAAATGGCTAATTTTTAATAATGACAATAATCAATAACACTATATATGTAATGTCAATTAATTTATTCATTAAAATAGTAAATTATATTTATTGTAATACATATTGACACACCCCTGGGACATTGGTCCTCTACTCGTCGCTATAGGATTTGTTTCCCGAATAGACCAAATGTCAATTTTACAGGAGACGAAAAACAAATTTCACTGTCGTATATTTTAATATCAGTAGATGTAACAATCATTCTTTCTATACTGTATGATTGCAACATTATCTAAGAATAGATTCCAAGAATAATATACTGGTATAAATCATTAAATGAACAGAAAATGCGTTTTATTTACAAGTACTCACTGTGGATATTCGGGAAATTTTTAGCGCTCTCTCAGAATAATGGATATTCGGGACAAAACATGGACGTTCGGGATTTAAGACCGTAGCGTATTGCTGCACGGCCCACAGATTACTGAGTGGTCAAAAAGTACGCGCCTCAAATGTTATATTTATTTACACGATAATTGTTAATAATTACCTCTACTTTTTAAATACTTAATGATCGTAATTACCCAAGTTCGTATGAAATAATAACACGCGGCAATCGCTTTTTTAGGTTTTTTTTTCGGTAATAAAATAGTTTTTAAGTAATTAACTATTTTTTTATTGAACGAATATTTCACAAGATTTAAGAATGTACCATTCTAATAATTGAACATACTTACATATATTTTTTTAATCACTTCTGAGAAAATATATTATAAGGTATCTACTACTTCAATTACTAACCGACGTCACGGTCATTTCTCCAATATTTTATGATGGTACTTACTCGTACTTGCTAACAATTTTATATTAATACTTTTTCCAAAAAAAAAAAAATCTATATATATATATTTCTATAATTGACAATTAAACTTATTACAAACCACCAAATAAATATTATATATTTACTATTGTAAGGAACAACAACACAAAATAATAGCATGTATAAATTAATTACCATTGGCTGCTAATATTAGGTAGGTACCAATATCCTAAGTATATAATATCCACCAAATAAATAGTTACTAACATACATATTAAATTAAAATATTAATTATCAGCGCATTCAAAAATAAATAATAGCATCGCCTTTATTTTCATAGAAATACCTAGATTAAAAGTAAAATAAAGACAAACAATGTTTGATTAATAATAATTTGAAATAATAATTATTTTTTACGTCATAGTAGTTGCCGGGTCATACTGTAGAATTCATATAACCGTTGGGATTTTGTGTCATTTATCAAAACAAAATGCAGTTATTTAGGTTGAAATACTCACTTCCACAACTCTATTGTAAGTTCAGGGCGAACTGGTGATGTATCAGCTATGAATGATTTCTTCAAATTTGATGAATTCACTATTAAAACAATAGTAACGTTAAAAACAATATCAATAAGACGAAATTTGAAAGAAGTCTCCAGACGGCGGAAAAATATGAAAGTGGGCGTGATTGTTTTAGAGCTAGACAGCGTGAATGTGGGAGCGAGATGCACGGCGTGAGCGCGGTTTGATTGGCTAAAGTCATATTCGGGAAATAAACACTCAGCCAGAGATATATTTCGACCGAAATTAACTTGGATATTCAGGTACGAATAGTTGGACATTCGGGAGAAAACCACGGAGTAATTGTAACTTAACATGGCGTATTCGGGTTTTTTAAAAAAATATCTCTGTTCCTAGATAAAAATATATTGTTTTTATAAATGATTTCGGTAGAGTTCGATAAAAGAAATTGAACTGCATTAAAATGTCGATTTCGACAAAAATGGATATTCGGGAAACAAATCCTATAGCGACGTACTGACGTCCACCCTAGAACATTTGAATGGCCTAAGCCCTTGGTTAGCCTACAAGCGGCCAGGTCGAGCGGAGCCGAAAAATGTATGGGGACCACCCTGAAAGCGCGGAGAGTGAGCGGTAGACAGTCTGGCCGCTCGTCGAATTTGCAGCGTTTCCAGCGGCTTATAAGCGGTGTGTCAAACAAAATTGACTGTTCCCCTCGCCCTTCGTTTGCCCGACTTCCAAAAACGTCTGCAATCGGTAGCGTTGGGAAGCCGCTGCTATATTTAATTCGGATCACAAAACATTTTGTGTTTTACGCGCGTCTTAGTTTGCTATTCATTTTTATTTGAAGGAAAATACCTACTAAACCCATAGTATTATAAATTACACTAGCATGTACCTATACTTTAAGTTTTTTTTTAAATATGTACAGGTATAAATAATCTAATCCATTTAAGTTTTGTACTATGTATTCCGTTTGAGTCGTTTTGTGCGAACCGGTTTTTGACTTACGGCATCTTCAGGTACTATGCACACTCACGAAAGGTAAATAAACATTATCAACAAATGCAGTTAATTATATCTTATATACTTAATAAAATTAATACAACAAAGTAGGTAAAAAGCTTATTACCTACCTATTGAGTCAAGATTACCTACATATTGCCTGAAGATGTTGAATGCAGAGATGCAGAATTCCTCCAACTCACATGTACTTGTACATACAAAAAATAAACCACTAATATTATGTGTCATCACTGTTATCTTCAATAATAATAGGATGGAGCCACCTTTATACAGATGGATCCAAAGATCAGAATAGAGCAGGAGCAGCTCTTGTGATACCAGAAGTAGGTATAAACAAGAGCTGGAAGCTAAACCCAGCAATACCAATAATGACGGCGGAACTCATCGCGATAAACGAAGCAATTAAATACACTTTAAGCGATGATTTCTCGGCGCAATCCGCTGTCATTTTAACAGACTCCAAAAGCGCTTTACAACATCTTGCCGCAGCAACTCGCTCACATAACAGTAAAACCATAGCATACCACATCCTTGACCAGATCGACGCCAAGAAAAATAGAGGAGGAGATCTATGCCTTCAATGGATCCCATCGCACATGGGCATTGAGGGAAATGAAAGAGCAGATGAGCTGGCAAAGGTAGCCGGCCATTCAGGGGTACCATATCAGTGGATACCAGAAAACCTGGACTGGAATGAGGCTATAAAGAAAATGTGCCATAGTATGTGGATAGATTTTCACCATAGGGCATCATTAGAAAAGGGGAAATGGAGTAAGTCGATTCTACCAACACCACGAGAGGTGCCCTGGTTTGTAGAGTCTTCTTTGACGAGGAATGAGCTTAAGTTAATACTGAGGCTAAGAACAGGGCACACCATGGGCAAAAGATTTGATGTCCTCATGGGAAGAAGCGAATCGCAGCTCTGCGATGAATGTCATGTTTTAGAGGACATTGTACATATAGCACTGCAATGCCCCAAATATGAAGTTCACAGAGTACAGCTGCGAATTGCAGATATCTATGAGAATGTCGACGAATTGAAGGGTGTCCTGGCGGTGGGTAAGACGGAAGAGCTAGGCAAAATTGTAAAGTTATTTAACAGAATAGGAGTGAGGACCTGATCGACGGATCCCCTTCTAGAAGAGAAGAGGCGATATGACAGCGAGTCGCAGTCAAAGCCTCGGTAAAATCACAAAAAAAAAAAAAAAGTTGCATATCAATTTTTTGCAAACATTTGTATAAAAACAATAATTCATAGATAATATTTTAAACAAATGTGCACTTTTTTGTATTTCGCCACGAATAGAAAACGTATGCAAACCCACAAAGAAACATGCGAACGTGGACGTGTCTATAGATGTTGTTTCACTAAAAGTAACGCCGTGTGGTCTCGACGAATGTTGTTTTGGTTAAATCTCATACATTTGTATGATACGGGCTGCCCAGACTACATTTAATTGATAAGAATGTGTGCAGGTGAATACGTGCGTAGACTTCCAAATGTTTGTAACGTGCATTTGTTAAGCGATATAAGTTTACAAACAAAGTGGGTATTCTACAAAAAGATCATACAATACCTTCTGGTTATAATCCAAATAAGTCTGTTCAGGTTCTCAATTTCATTAAATATATTAAATAAATATTTATATTGAAAAGGTGAAGTGCCACTGGCTCAAGCCGCTGGTAAAAGACGCTCCTACGTTGGACAGGCAAAACATTTGGAGCGGATAATTAGTCTAGACTTCAACGCGAGTCGCATGAGCGTCTGTACGCTAACCGCAGCCTAAGTATTGATACCAGATGGAAGTCTCCCACAGGAGACTACCTCAAAGGGCGGACCGAACCATCAACTTTCCCAAAATACCACAGCCTACGTCCACTCTTCGCGGTTATCGCAACCCTCGGCGGAGCGGAACCCGTCTCCTAGAAATTCGAATTCGTCTATGCTCCCGCCAAAACACAGACGCGGTCTACCAAAAACGGCCACTCGAAACAGCGCCGTCGGTAAAACAGAGAGCGCGTTAATGCCGGCAATCTGACGGTTGAACGCGCGCGAAAAGCTGTCTCTTACATCAAACGCCGAAGCAACAGCATCGACCGCAAAATCTCTCTCTCGGATCAGACGTCGACCAGCCAGGATCTCTTCTTGCCTCTGCTCGCCTCAGACGCGAAGCCAAGCCAGCATCCCCTATTCTCCAGCCAAAAGGACCGCGTCGGCGCCAAGCAAGATACTAAGCGAAAAGCATTCCGGACAGCCCGCCAGCATTTCTCGCCAAAAAGACTGAATCGCCAAGCCGCGCTGACTCTCGCCTCGGATGCCAAGCATCAGCAGCCCAGCCGCGACACCACGTCTGCAGCCCGCCAAATCGCCATGACCAACCCACGTCACGACAATAACCTGTATCTACTTAAAATATACCAACTAATATTTCAAATTTACCCAGTCTGAATAAACCTTATCAAGATCTATTGATCCTCCATCTTGAAGTAAACTCAACATTTCCAAATGTTCTAACTGTAGACGATTCCTTAATTTGGTTTTCAAACTGTTCGTAAGGCTGTAACCATGCTCGCAATCTGCACTGGAAGCTTAAAATTGTTCCACAAATATCCATCAATTTTGCCAACTCGGCAAATTGGTCATTCTGAAAAGCCAAAGTCACCATATCTGGAAAGTTGTTTATCAGTTTGCCTCTGACTTTTTCCGAGACTAAGAACTTGAAGTCATTGTACTGCTGAATAACAACTTCTTCCTCCTGAAGAAAATGTTTGTACTTTGAACAGGTTAGGAACTCATCCTAACGCCCTTTCATCCTAATGCTGGTGTAACTTTTGTGAGCTCTGTTGTAATGTATGTGCGCGCGCTCGGCGAATTGTGTGCGCGCGCACACACCTAGAGTGGGTTTTTACTAACATCTATGTTAGAAAATAATAATAATCAAAAATATAAAACAAACCTGAAACAACCGGCAACACCAGAAGCCATATCCATTTCTTTAGTGACGCTGTGTGCTAGAGAGAATGTGCTCGGGGATTCAAAAATATTATGCTCAAAGACTTCGACAAACTTGGCTCTACCAACCCAGCGTTCATTTTCCGCCAACTCAGACGATCGACTAAACAGAAATAGACAATCATTTTACAAGATACTTGAATAACAATTACAAATTGTCATGTCTTTTCAACAAACCAGTAGGTATCTCAAATATATCAAATGTCAGGTCAAAAAAAATACTGAACATAAAAATATCATATTTTACTTTTTTATAAAAGACATTTCACTAAAAAAAGACATCATGCATTATAATAGATATTTTTACAATAAAATGTAATAACCCACTGGGCGAGCTTGCGCTATAAATTATATCAGTTTATTAGTGAGCCCCATGGGCGCCGGCAGTATGGTCCAAGGTGGTGCCAGCGCGCACCATCTTTGGTTAAAAAAAAATATTTATTTTTATTTTTAATTTTTATTTATTAGATTTGATTAATATTAGATTAATAATTAGATTTGTTCCCGCTGTCTGTTATAAACTGTTTTAAAATAGGTTGACTTTTTTTGATTGTTTTAATAATAAAATTTATTTGAAACAATCCTTTTTGTTGATTCTAGTATTTTGACAGCTGCTTCAGACTATAACCGCATCCTTCGAATGGTTCAACTATAACTAAATTTAAATATTTAAATACTAGATATTGAGTTTTGGTCTGAATACCTTGCATCTTGCGTACGACAGTGGCTCAGTCGGATTTATTTTTTACTTATTTTTATCGCCTATTACATTGGATTCAAGGAGAGAGTGATAGTGTGTTGTTGGTACTGGGATATTATTTATACTGGATTATTTGCGGTTTATTTATTCGGACTTATATGAGTGTTAAAATGGTAAGGCAAGACTTTTCCACATTGATTAAAGTGGTTAGCACATCACTAGTTTTTTTCTTAATTTAAAAGTATTTATTTACATCAATTGCTGTCAGTATCGACAACTAAAAAAATGTAGAATTAAAAAAAATATTATTGTCCAACCACGCAATGGTCAGTTTAATTAGTCAGTTTAGTTGCGTATTTTAAGTATCGGTATTAGTTTGATTATAATTGAATTAGCGATTTATACGCCCTTATTATGGTGGTTTTAAAAATAAATTAAATTAAAATTAATTTAAAATTTAGCAATTGTTGTATAATACATAAATATAACAATATTATTTATTGAAGCAAGTTCTATGTAGAAAAAACAAATTTAATTTTTAACATTTTGCAAACGGTGACTTGCGCAATGGAAGAACATGGCTTTTGAGTATGATGAATCCCGTATTATTTTTTGAGCTCCATCTATATGACCAGACATGTTGGCACATCCATCGTATCCTTGGCCAATCAACATATTATGCAGATCCAATCCAAAATCCTGTACCGTCTTTTTATTATCTTGGCAGAATAGAACATAATCAAAAATGGCTATTTATCCAATATGATTTATATTAGTGCTTCATAATGTGATGCTGAGTGCCGACAATTCAATAAACCAAATAGATTTATTTAAAATCCGCTAAAATTACACGGAATACCCTTAACAATTAATAGGTTTCGCGAAAACCATTTTTGGGGAAAATTACTGAAGAAAACCACAACGCTCTTAACCTTAGCGATAGGTAGCGGGGCCGTCTTACATCCTGGCCTGGGGGCCCGCTTCAGGGTGTGGGGTCATGCAGGGAACTATGGGGTGGCTGCATATTGTAAACTGCGACACCTACGCGAAATATCCAACATTTGGTGGAAGGAGAATGTAAATTTTCTTACATGCACTACCTTACACAAAATACCGTTGGCGCCCATGGTGGTCCCTCTTACCCAGCAGACAGAGTACTCAGATCGCTGTGCATAAACAGCCATTTCACAATAATATGCGCAAAGGTAGATAAGATTTGTTGTTTGAAGCATTTCTCGTTACACAGGTTTGCGTGCTCAAGGATAGATCAGTTTTACACGTGCATAGGTTTACTGCTGACAATAAGTACGAGTATTATCGCGGCCATAAGAAAATGCAAGTGTCTTCGACCATGTCCGATCCTGATAGGATCATATGGGCCTCCACAAAGTGGAGGTTTGTATTGACAGATTTTGTTTTTTACAAGAAATGGATGTCAGCCACTTGCTCAACCTATTAGGTCCATACCCTGACACACACAAATTGAAAAACAATATGTGTACTTGCCAGACCCAGGATTCGAACCTGGGACCCACGGCTTTGTAGTCCAACGCTTATGCCGCGCGGCCACCGTGGGTGTAAACACGTATTATCGTGCAAGTTGCAAGACTGCAAGACTGCATGTTTGAATCTATTATTAGGTTCAGCGGCTTTTGAATGTTCATGCGACAGTTGCAAGTTGCACGATACTGAGCATGCGCAGTAAAAATATAGTGGCGAACTTGGCGGAATAAATATGAACTACACCGCACAGAACATGTTTTTGACGTTTACCGATTATCTATGAACCTGTCAAATAGCACCACACAATGATGGTATTTTTTAGAATTTTACGAACCGCTGCTGCTCCCCGGTGTCATCCTGAGTACTGCTGGAATAAACATTAGGCGTCGATGAAGTCGAGTTAACTCGATAACGTCTTCCATTCCTGTGGGTCTATTCTATGCTTATCGACCGCTAAAGTGATAAAGTGAAAAATATTATCAAACTTAGGGTAGGTTTGTATCAAAATATTAGCACTTATTGTAACAATTACACGAAGCCGGTTTTTATTGTTGCAATAAGTGCTATATTTTAACAGCACCTATCTTGCTGCTGTTAAAATATCGCACTTATTGCAACAATAAAAACCGGCTTCGTGTAATTGTTACAATAAGTGCTAATATTTTGATACAAACCTACCCTAAGTTTGATACTATTTATCAATTTAGTGTTCGATAAGTATAGAATAGACCCACTGGGCATTGTATAAACTCCTAGAATATAACAAAATGATTCATGTTTAAAAATAATTTAAAAGTTGGTATTTGACATTTAAAACATTTTTTTTAAATACAATATTATCACAAATCATAGACGCATGGGGGAATGGCACCATGAAAAAGTTCTCCTCAAGTTTCAATAAAAAGATACTGCACAAATATATTATCAACAGTGCTATGCTAGGGGCGGCAGGTTATATGAAAGTATGGTGAAGCAGGCAAGTATGGTGAAAAAGTATGGTGAGGCAGGCTGCTAATCAATTTGTGGCAAAATTTCCACGTTAACATTATGTTATATGAATACATTATAATGACCAAAGTAAATCCTGCGTGATGCCCTGATTTTTTTTTATCGGGTCGCTATTTCTCGTAAGTTGGCGGCTATTGTTGGCCTGCCTCATTCAGTTGCATGAGAAAGCCGATTGCTTGCCCTCTTTTTATTTAATATCTCTATGGTGCTATGCCATGAAGGCATTAGTGACAATTTGCAGCAATTTGAAATTTTTTTTATTGGTTTTTTCATATACTCATGGGTATTTTATTGTAAATTTGTCCCGTAATAAATTTTGCTGATGTACTTTTTTAAACTCATTTTCCCTGTAATGACCCTAACGCACTCTTGGCTTAGCAACCTCGGTCGATCCACTACTGGATGAAGGCCTCTCCATAACCATCTCCACTCTTTTCGGTCCTTAGTTATTTGCTACCACGTACCAGGATGGGGCATATATATGTAACTCATAGACATCAAGAATAGAAGAGGGTATTTCTATCATGCTCTTTCCAAATATAAGTATCAAAGTGTTTGAAAAAAAATGTCACCTACAGGACAAAACTCACATGAACGAAAATAAAATGGAATGAGAATGACATTGTGATGATGCTTAAATTTGGAGAATTTCTTATTAAAATAAAACATTAATCTCAATTTACAATAACAATACGGGTGAAATTCGGGAATCCATGTTAACGGTCTTAACGTTTTATACCTACAAGGAAATATTATAAGATGATAATATTCGTACTATTATCTTCTTTTGGGGTACATTTTTAAAATGACACTTGTATGGGAACTCCTCATCTAGTAGTATATCAATGATCTTATTACAAAATGAAATACTTGTAAAATGTCTTCAGAATGATGATTGATTGGTGTACTAAAATGGCATATTTAGCAGATATTTTTAATTACTTACATAACGTTAACACAAACATTCAAGGAAAAAACGAAAAAAAAATTGACATTCACTGACAAATTGACAGGAATTCGGAAAAAAATAACTCCGTGGAAAAATCGAATAATAGGGAAAAATAAGATATTATGTTTCCTTCACTTAACGAAAACATTGCCTAGGAAATTATTTCCGACATTAGAACATTTAGCTTTATTGGAAGAAAATATTGCATATTACTTTCCCTCCTTCAATATAGAAAATTATGACTGGATACGAAATCCATTTACTAGGTACGATTGATACATCGAGTTGTGAATTTTCGCACCAATAAGAAGAAGAATTGGTCACCTTGTCAACGGGTCGTCCTTTAAATTAAATTTTCTGAAATATGTAACTATGGAGAAATTTTGGATTTCTGTCCAAGTCGAACATCTGGCACTGAAAATCTGTTACAGTTTTCAACATCATATTTGTGTGAGCTCGGTTTCTCAAGAATAAAATAACTAATATAAAACTATAAAACGAGAAAGACTTACATAGTTAGACGAAGAATTGAGGATAGCTATATCAAATATTCGACCTAATATTTCTAAAATCTGCAAAATCCGAGAATCTCAGGTATCACATTAATTGATTTTAACCAGCGTTCGAAATGGAAAAAAATAAATTCCATTTTGTAATTTGAGTTACCTACAGTTCTTCCATATACCAAATTAAATGTATATATATCGTTTCTTTAACAATTCTTTTCTTTGACTGTTATGTAATCTGTTTAATTTGTAATAAGAGTTATGTCGTTTGATTTTGGCGTATTCGGAAATTTGTACGTATACAGTTCACCGCAGGACATTTATTCGTGTGCCGCAGTACGTGAAACATATTGTCTTCATGTAACATTTAATCAAATGACGAGCTCTTCGTTGAACATTTCACCGTGGAATACATTTGTACACGTATCTTACAAAATGCGGCAATAGTTTGCAAATAGTAATATTCCAATTAGATTTAATACTAATTTTATGAGATGTCTTTATTGGTTTTAAATAATTTAATTGATTAAACTACATAAATTAAATATTATACGATATGTTTGTAATTAATAATGTAGCCTATCTATTTTCTTCTGTCTTTCCCTTATATTCCGATGGTTTTATTACGTAGTTTTATATATTTTATTTATACATGAATATTACAGGTTACCCGAAATAGCATTATTTACTTCAGTATTGTAAATAAATAATAATACCTATTATATTTCTGGACTTTTGGTAAAAGAAGTACCTATATCGATGTCATGTTTCCAGTACAAGCGATTGTTTAATGCCTTTCAGACTTGTTAATTGATAATTATAACAATAATGATGCACTATAGATTTTTTGTTGTTTTTAATACAAGTAAGTAAATAATTTGGAAAAGACTAAAAAATAAAGCATTTTTGAACATTTTTAAGAACTTTTCAACACTTAACTTAGTACTTACATATTAGAAAATTTTGACAAAGCCACTTCTTTTACCTAAATCCAGATTTATAATTCCTTTTGTAATATATATTGGTATCATGTTGTTACCGCCTAAAGCATGGCATCAATCAGACAGAAATTTATAGCTCGTAAGTTTAGATGTAATAACGAAATTTTATAGTCATAGCCAACAAAGTCTAAACTAAAAATAAGTACTTACTTAATTTTAAAAAATGTAAATTTGTTACTTACATAATATTTATGTCACGAGTTACGTTATTATTTACATTTATGGTCATTATTAAAATTTAGTTTATTAAGTTTTCAATTTTTTACCCTGTAGATTTTTGACTAATTCATCGTTTTATTATTTTTTATATTTATTTTAAAAAACATTGATTTTTATAAAAATATAAATGTGTACCTATAACTTAAAATCCTTTTTATTTATATTTTTTTAAATTATATTTAGAAAATGTTGTTTCACAAAGTAAACTGAATTTATTATTAAATAATTAATACATGTAAAATGTGTATGAATAATTTATAATGAACTGTTTCGTTCCTTCTCGGGTAACCTTTTGGACAATGGCCGCCCATATGAGGCGCATAGTCTGTCTGCCTGTCCTCATGATCATAATATTAAAATGAATTAAATCAACAGAAATGCGGAACGTATTGGTTTCCACAAAATGAAGATTATATTAATCGACTTACTACAAAGAAGAGTTGTGACTTATTAGTCATTCGCCCAACACATTGGGTCTTTACGCTGGATTAACACATATTTAAAAAACAACATGTATTTCTCTATATCCGCGGGATCGAGCCCACTTCTTGAAATATGACCGCTGGCCACCATGGATGTATTATCATCAGAATATGTAAAAATTAAGGTAAATACTACGTACTTATCTATAACGGTCAATGATATCCAAAATGAATTAAATAACACTATTAATCTTTATATGTAGGTACATTTATTTTTATATTAAAGCAGGTATTACCATATTTGTATTTCCAATAATACCTACTTACCTACAATAAGTTCCAAATCAACTAGTCCATCGTCCAGACGCAAATTTTATATGTAGTGAAGGCCTCCGACTTCCTGACTAGCTCAGGCACTTGGAAGTGGAGGTTCATTAATGTGGAGGAACAGGCAGGAACCTCATGGACGTGGAGTAACCAAGAAGTCACGGGGCACAAAGTCAATTAAACACCAGATGAAATCTTCAGAACTCGTATTTTATTCCTTTTGGCATTCCTTCATCAAGGATTATAGTCCAAAGGTATCATTCACATTGGTATCGAAAGTCCCAAAGTTTATAATAATTAAAAGAAACTCGATTTATTGTTATTATCCATACACCACAATTAGTAAGGAAAAAAAAAGTCAAATCAATTAATATTCGAAGTTCACAGTTCGAAGTCTCAATAAACAAGAGTCAACTAATATCCGAAGTCACAAAAATAACCACATTTATTACTGATTAATTAAAAATTAATTCGAATATTATTATTTAATTATTTTAAAATTAACTTGATTATTATTAACTAATTATTTAACATTAACTTAATTATTTCTAATTAGTTATGCAGACGAGATCGTGAGGGTCCCGGGGCAACAAGCCATCGCAGAAGCGACTCCCGGAACCCACAAGTGACAAAAACAGACTGACTTTGGATTTAATAATCTTGCCTTTTTATCCGTTAGGGGTGGTTGTATTTCTTACAAATTCACACCGATCACCGATACCGCCATATGCTACACATTTATATAAGGTTGACGGATGTCAGACTATCAACCAAACATATAGCGATATCGATGTACATAATATGATTAATATTAATATTACTTTAATTACATTAATTCCTTAATTATCTTAATTATTTTAACTACTACATATTACTAACGCCCGTCCATACGTCCTACTTTATTATTTCTCTAACCCATTGCATATTACATTAAATTTACCTATTATACACGATTTATTCAATCGAGACAGGGAGAAAAACCAAATATCAACTTTTTTGACTTTTCTGTCGCATGTATAATGGAAGATCTCTCTAAACATGGCATTATCACTTCCCTTCCGACTAAATATAGGTAGGTACACAATACATCTACGGTGAGCAATAATACATAACTGAAACATTTAATGACTTCAAAATAAAGTGATAGTCAGCAATTACAAGGTTTTGTGTCTGCTTATGGTAGTTGAGATGGATATCCAAAACAAGGTACCTATTTGGAATGATAAAAAGATCATGGCTATGTCAAAATGCCGACGGAGATTAGGTATGTCGACGTAGTTTTAAAATTTGAAATAATATAGCTAGCCATGTGTTTTTTTTTAATTCATAATCGGCGGCAGTGCGTAAGGTACTGGCCTTCCATCCCAGATGATGAGTTCTGGGTTCGATCCCGGTGAAGTCAAAATATATTTACATAATCTAATATGTAACTTCCTTAAGCCTGGGAGTTTTACCACTATTATTGGGCTTCACGGCCTGTTATGGTGTTTAATAAAGAAACAAATAATAATTATAAAAAATAATACAGCCCCTTTATAAACATTATATATGTATACAATACTTATGTGTTTACGTTATTTCTTGATAATAGAAAGTAACATTCAGACCATCGACATCTAATTCAAATATAATTTTCTACAGTAAATATTTTACTATATAACTATAACAATACTAACCTAACATGATCTTGATCTTGATCCCCTGGAAATCTGTTATGCCAAAAGTCAATTCTTAGTATAATATCATTAATTATTCATAAAATATTTGAAATCGTTAAACTTTGTAATTTGTGTGTTTATCTCTTCATTTTGTGATTAAAATGAATATTGACAGTAAATAAATGCACATTTACCTATGCATATTGCATACGCAACTGTATAAATCATTATTATAAACAAAACAGTTATAATTGATTATAATAAATATTATCTAATATTCCCTGTCTGAAATGCGGCCCTGTTATTCAAACAAAACACACGTATTATATGCATACAATGGTGTGCGTCGCACTTTCCAAATACACCCAATATTGTTTGTGCGTCGTCAAATACCACGCGTAAAATTAATTTTAATTCATGTTAAGATATTGACATATATATTCAAAATAACAACAAAAATATGCTTTCTTGTGAAATGTAGTTGCGCTATTTGTTTTATTTTTCATATTTGTATCGCTACTACAACCTTTTACTGAACATATTGCCATTTTCAATTTTAAATTAACATAAAACCGAGAGCACTGAGGCAGTTGTCAGACCGACGCACAAGTTTAGAGTGACGTTTTCTGAACACGCGGTTTAAGTTTACCTTACTCGAGATCGGTTGCTTGCGTAGCCTTACCGGTTGGGTATTTCAGTTCCCTATATTTCTGAGTTCCCTGGTAGCGCTTTTCAACCCGAAGCTTGTAGAGCTCTACCGGCATAATAAGACCCGCGAGATGAAGCGGGGTGAGAGGAAAGACGTGCGAAAGGTGGGGGTAGTGGTAGGTCCACTCATGTGCAGCGACACATTCCATTCAGTAAACACTTACCGCGAACATCTCCACTCTCCAGTATTTTAACAATATCTCATACAAAATGACTTCAAAGTCTGGAAAACCAATACCCGAACCTGCCAGGGAGATTGTTTTATAACGTTGCAAAATTTTGCGATGAAGAAAAAAAGATTAAGCAAGTCATTATCCCTTTGCAAAATTCAATTCTTAGACTGTCTTAGAGCGTCCATGATGACATGTACGGTCTTGCTATATATGTTAATGTTGCCATACACTGATAAAATATACTCAATAATTTAAAATTCAGTTTGATATTTTTTAAAGAAAAAATGAAGCTTTATTTTTATTTCTTGTAATAGTTTCAAAAAGACATTGATTTCTAAGTAGTGTTTGAAAAGGTGTATTTTAATATGACTATTGTATTTTGTATTAGTACCCACTCTGACCAACTGTTTTCTTTTTCTTGCGCAAATTATAATATCTACACTTATAACATAGGTATAACTACAAAAAGTACCCGCCTATATACACTTAATATCCATTCCTTTTATGTACGCTATTATTTTTTCATTGTTTTAGGGGTGTCAAATAAATAAGTAATTTTTATAAATATTATATACCTACTTATTTCAAAGCATATTATTATATACCTACCAAATTCATGTTTCGTATCAATAACAAAGACCGGCATACCAATTAAATAAACAATAGGCCTTGCTGCCTTTTAAATCGCCTAAAATACTTCCAAACTGCCCAAAGTCCCAAACACATGAATGCCACATGGGGTTGTAATATATAAATATTGTCTTGGGCGAAGCTCATACCTACTTAAATTCTTGGAAACAATTAGGTAGGGATATTTTTTATGTAAGTACTGTCTTAAATCTTTCGGACACACATTTTTAAGGTGATGTAATGTTCTGAGTTTTTGAATGAGTTCATTCATCAATTATTAATAATGCATTCATTAGACATTGGATGGTTTGGAACAAATGAATTTATAGGTGTTTAATTATTATTATGCACGACTTTAATATAAATAGGTAAGTGCTTTTGCGGAATAAAGCTGTCAATGATTTTTTTTATGCTAGGCACGAATTTAATGGCAAGGCTTCTGGTCAAATTATTAATGCTGAGAAAGTAATTATTCCTAATAAGTACTTAAAATATTGTTCTTTTTTTATTATCCACTTTCTTTATAAATTAGAAGTTATATCTAGGGAGCGGATTTATATGCAACAAAAAAACATGATTATATGGATGCACATGAGCACTTAAAACGAAAAAAATTGCAGTTAAAAAGGGAGTTTTATATGGGGAAAATGTAGATAGGCAATACGCCCAAATGATGAAAAAACGGAAAACGAATTATTAGTTTTAATCCTATAATCGAAGTTTTAATCATTATAATACAATAACAAAAAAAAACAAAAATTTAAAATAATAAACTAAGTATTTTTGGTACTGTTCGGTTATACCGGAGGCAGCGGAAAACGCATTTTGAAAATAGCCGATAAACTGGATTATTTGTTAGGTTAACCTAACCAAACCTAACCTAACCTAACCTAACCTAACCCAACCTAACCGAACCTAAACTAACCCAAACTAACAAATAATCCAGTTTATCGGCTATTTTCAAAATGCGTTTTCCGCTATCTCCGGTATAACCGAACAGTACCGTATTTTTTTATTCAACGAATAATTCCCAAGATTCAAGAATGTAATATTCTAAGTATTGAACATACTTACATAATTTTGAAAACACTTCTGAAAAAATGTATTATAACCAATAGAAAAAATCTTATAGATAGTTTATTAGTTAATTAGATCTTAAAAATAGTTTATTAAATTATTAGCAAATTCAAGTAAGTTACAACACAAAAATATCTTGGAGTAATCCGTGACGTCGGCTAGTAATTAAAGTAATACCTACTTTGATTTAAAATACAAAAGTCGATTGCCAATCGTAGCTCAATTTGGGAAGCGCTTCAAAGAGTATTATAAGAGCCAATAATAGTTAAAATATTTCGTAATTAGTATGACAGCTTTAGCATAGTGGTCTTTGGGCGGCTGGCTCAATACCTGGAGAGATGCAGGTTCGATTGCTGCGGGTTGCCTTACTTTTTTCACAAAGATTTTTTCTATTGGTTATATTCACAGAAAAGAAAGTTCCCTGGTTATATTATACATATTATATATTATACATATATATATCTACATTTTTTCAGAAGTGTTTTCAAAATTATGTACTTATGTACAAATTTAAATGATCAATATAATGTTACATTCAGTTACATTCTATTTTCAAAATTGTTTTTTTATAAGTGCAAAAAATTAAATAAGAAATACAATATAAACCAAACACAGCTTTAAAAAACAAAAACGACACACTTAACTATATTATTATATTCTTAACTTAAAAAAAAAGGTTTTTTTAATGCGTTTTGGCATTATTGTTTTCTGCATATCTGCCAGTATTTGTTTATATACGGAAAACGACCTCTCAACGTCCACAGAGATGATTGGGCAAAATTTAAATAAAGTTTTCAATTTTCTGATAAATCCACACCTGTTCAGTTATATTGGAGAATTTTTCGTATTTGCCTCCTATCACACCTGGGATGGAAGACAAAAGACAATATGGTTTTAACATCTAACAATGCCAAGTGACTGTTAAAGAAAATCCTCGTGTCTCCTCCAGTTTTTAGAAGAATACTTTGGGTTAAAAAGAAATGAGTCTCGATCACAGCTATCGTCGGGCAATCTACGATGTTTTATAAATAAGAGCAAAAGCCCATAAATATGCATTAATTTATGAAATATGCACTAATGTCCCAAATATACGCTCTAACGTCTCAAATATACGTTTATATGCACAATAAAAAATATTCTACGTGTCTCAAAACGGATTTCTATGTAACTCTGATAACTGTGCATACACCCTAACAAAACATGCAATAGGACAGCGCCCGGCAACCTATGCCACGGGTGCCACTGGCACTGGCCCCCGAGTGACCCTTTTTTTGCTTATCATATTCTGTTGGCGAAGGCCGAGACCACAGAACAGATATTTCTGAGTTCCCTGGCCGAGACGCTATTATATTATAAGCTTAGATTATGATACATCCTAAATTTCTGATATGATATCATCAGTCAATTCGTTCAAAATGAATTAATTATGACCCAGGATATTATCAAAACTACAAAAAAAAGGACCTAATTTTTTTAAAATTTGAAATGAAATTCGATTGGTAAAAACGAAATTACCTATATCCACTACGTTATAAGAAATATTAGATCAATTTAACAAAAGGTGTACTGGTTTATGAGCTTTATAAAATTTGTTGTGTCTTATGATCACCTCGATCACCTCTAAATATAAACGAAAATAATTTCAATTTCAAATTTCAAATTATTTATTTTTAGCATATTGTGGACATTACAAATTATAAGTTTAAGACGTTCATAACATGACATGAAACATTATTAAGTATAAAGAAGGGAAAAAAGGTAATAAAAGCGATAAAATTGAAAATATAAAAAGAGAACATAATATAAACATACAAAAGCAGTGACAATACTGACAATACAATTATACATCTATAGAAGTTCAAAGAAGTACACCGAGTTTATTAAGGAGGCCCTATTTTAAGAATTTATAAAATGGCGTCCACCTAAACTCACCCTCTCGCAAGTGGCAAGTCTAGCTCAAACCATCGCAATGATTTTTCCAATGGATGTGGTGAATTTCGATTTACAGTTGGTTGAACTTCAAAATGACGTTAGGTTGACACACTTGAAATAGGTATATGGAAAGTACTGAATATCTAACTCATATTTAAAGTAGGTAAGTACGTCTATCTTCGAATTTTATCATGACGTTTTATACATATTAATGTGACTCATCATTTTCTCTCATGAATTTTTTTAAAATCAAAATATCGATCAAATAAGAGTGAGGATTTCATTATGTAACAAAATAATATCATTATCATTAAAATATTCACTAAAAAGTATTCGGTTAAAAAATTGAGTTTTTTATGGAAAAAAAAATCGTTGATATTATTTAGTATCCGTTTCACCAAATATTACTGATAAAAAAAATCGAATAACAAATATAATAATCTTCGTCATTATACCTAATACAGTAACAAAAAAAGAAAATTATCAATATAAAGTTTTATGAATTTGTTGATTTTGAATAAAACCAATTCCCAGAGCATACATTCAAGTTTTACTTAAGACACTTTAAAAAAAAAATACACTGATGTCTCAATAATTATGATCAATGTGTGGTTCTTACAAATTCAAATTTTGCTAAAAAAAATGGTTATAACAATAATATGAGATGCCATGCCAGTCAAAATTGATATCGGTCAGTCATCCACGCATTCTGCTCCAAACGGTATAATTAGATGAGATATATCGATCATTTTAATGAGGACAGTAATTTTTCCTGTTACAATAATGAACGAACAAGAACATTAAATTGCTCATATCTCCAAACTATGTTTCTGCGGCATATCATTGTCTTGCAATATCCCATTCAATTTAACTACAAATTCAATGAAATTTAATATACTAAACACGACACAAAAACGATTTTTATTGCGAACTTAACTATTCCTAAATAAACTGTTAATTACTATTTTTTTGTTCGAAACAAGAAGTTACGTAGTTACAATAATGTGTTTAATCGGCGACGAGTGCGAAATTTCGTGGCACCTACTGTTGAAAAGTATTTGCCATTTCACTGATGTATGCTTTAAGCGAAGTCCGCGTGTCTCCAGTTTTGTGATTACTTTGGGTAAAAAAGAAAAATGGGTCTCGATCATAGCCTTCTATCGTCGAGCAATATACTTACAATGTTTTATAAATAAATGCGAAAGCCCAAAAATATGCGTTCAATTTATTCATGCAATATGTTCAAATTTCTCAAATATGCATTGGCGTGCCACAAAACAAGTAATTCAAAGTACTGGACACTCAGCGTGCCATTGAAATAAAACTAGTACTTACTTAAATCTATTTACAGACAATTATTATAGACAATTTTATTTGACTATAATAATACACTCTACGCTACATAAAAACATGAAAAAATTACAATATTTAAACATTAGTAACTCCCTTGAGACTCAATTTTGGAAGCTAACACCTTAATATTTGGTTCATTGTTTGAAGTTTTTAATTTTATGCACATTTCCGAATTTTCTTCAGTTGAACAACTTCGATACGGGTTTATAATACCTATATTTCATAATTGAGAATGTTTTCTCACAGTAGTACGTTGTACCGAAAACACTTCAAAGAGCGAATGTGACTTTTTTCATGCAATGAAATCTGTCTGGGAGTTCATTCTACGTTTTGGTAATCATGTCAAGATAATTGTCTTCGTTTTTCATAATTTCATCTCTGGCAGTTTTGAAGTTTAATTTCCAAATTTCAGAATTGTTAAATTCGATTAACTCTAAATCCACAATTATTATATTTTTCGACCATGTACGATACTAATAGGATCATAATATGGGCCTCCACAGAGTCGAGTTTTGTATTGACAGATTTTATTTTTTACGAGAAATGGATGTCAGCCACTTGCTCAACCTACTAGGTCCATACCCTGACACACACAAATTGAAAAACAATATGTGTACTTGCCAGACCCAGGATTCGAACCTGAGACCCACGGCGTGATGGTCCAACGCTTAAGCCGCGCGTCCACCGTGGGTACATAATTATGTATCTACTCAATGTTCAAAATTCAACACAACACATAAAAAATGTTTTTGTAAATCGTTAAATCTGTTTATGAAATACTTCTGCAAAGTTGATATAATATAATCCATTATATTATCAGTTATTGCAAAGCCATGCAAAGCAACAATTAATAATTAAATTAACTATTTTTTTATTTAACAAATAATTCACAAGATTTAAGAATGCAACATTCTAATTATTATTGAACATACATAATTTTGGAAACACTTCTGAGAAAATATATTATAACATAACCAATTTTTCTATAATCTAAGCATAACCAATAGAAAAAAATCGGTGTGTTTACTTATGTACGCGCGTTAAAAGTTATACTTATTTGTCGTAACAAAACAAAAACAAACTTGTAATATACTAGATTCCTCGACTAGCTCTTAATTATCTTGTTAAATTACACACTCAAGAAAAAAGACCGCTTATTTTAACGCTGTTGGTTTATTTCTATACACTTTAACTTATATTACTAAATTATATAAGTATTTATCGTTGTTTTTATTTAAAAAGGTAAGTTAGTGAAGGCCTCCGACTTCCTGACTAGCTCAGGCACTTGGAAGTGGAGGTTCATTAATGTGGAGGAACAGGCAGGAACCTCATGGACGTGGAGTAACCAAGGAGTTACGGTAGAAAAAGAAAGTCGATACACAAGAAAACACTAGTTAACTTCAGAACGAGTATATTATCAATATTGTTCACATACGTAATTCACAATTAATCGTAAGAGGTCCAATTATTTAATGTTCTTAGGTAATTAAATTTTATTTTGTTAAACAATCACAATAAGTTGAATGTAAAATTCATTAATCGGACGTAAGTCACAATTATTCAAAAGAGAAAAAAGTTGGAATTGTCATTCCCGAAGTTCACAAAAAAAAATCGGCATATATTTATTATTTAATTAAGAATAATTTTATTATTTGTCAAGTATTGATATAATAATAATAAATTGTTACCTACAATCACATGTTTTAAAATATTAACACCAACATAGTCAAATAGTAAGTATACTTTTTTTTTTCCTGTTAGAGCAAATTTGTAATTTGTATTTATCTCACTTACCTGGTTGAACTGCCACGTCGGCCCCCCTGAGCCTGGGCCCATAGGCAAGAGTCCTGTCAGCTCACTCTTTGTAGGGGCCATGCACCAAAATTAGATTAATTTATGTTTTTTTATTTGTTAAATAATTTTATATACAAATACTATACCGACAAGAACCGTATTTTATTTAGACATGAATTTTATCTCAGTAATATGTGACCCAAATAGGTTGGACGGTCTTTAATATACGACCATAATTATTATTATATTTCTGATACAACATTTCACAGGAAGTGCATACGTACAAATTTCCGAACACGGCCAAAACCAACTATCATTCAAACAGCCCGTGCACAATCTTAGGACACATCGCGTTTCATGATAACGATAAGTTTTCAAATCTGTGATTGTTAATCGTTTTTGCTGTTACAATTTATTTTGCTGTAGCCCCCCACCAGTTTATAGGAATAATGATTCTGATGACTTTGAGGACCGCTTATTGACACGCCTCAGACCTTACGAAACATCATGAATGTAGTTTCAGCAGTAAATAAAAACTATCAACTTATTTAGGTTTCACTACGTCGTGTCAAATTAAAATTAAAAAATGCTAGGGCCACTAGTTTGTTATGCTAAATTCAATTGAGCAGTCAAGGACAAATATATTTTTGGTAAATATGCCGCAGATGCTCGCATGAGATTTTATCATTTTCTTTTTAGACAAAACCAAACCTAACCTAACCTAACTAAACCTAATCTACCCCAACCTAATACAATCTTAGTTTATGATAATGATGCATTAAAATGTATGAAAATTTAAAATTAACAATTATTGGATCTAAAAGCGCCGACAGAAAAAGGTATCAATTTAAAATTTAATACAATTTTCTATATATATGGCATACCTAAACTGTTTTCGTTTAAAAAAACCATAAAAGCTCATGCGAACATTTGCGACACAATTACCATATTTTTTGCCTGTTCAAGTATTAACAGCAGTAATAGTAGGTACCTACGGACAAAAAATAATTTAATGGATGCACATTATGCAAAACTGGTTTTGATACGAGAGTCCGGAAAAAAGTATTATGTTGGTTAAGCTGTCATAGAGAAATTTCTTCTATTGCAAGACTGCTAGTAATTTTTAGTGATAGTTTTAAATACTTCTCGTTCAAAACATCACTAAATAATAATTTACCAAGTAAGTACATACTCATTGACAGGTTTAAATATCGTGGGATTTGTATGTATGCATATTATTAGGTACTAATGTATTTTCACCCATAAACTGATGTAATCAATCTGTTTCTAAGTTCTCTTGGCCGTCCAATGAAATCAAAGGTACATGTCTGTGGCTATTTTTACCCATTTGGTAAACTCGTCCATAACATCGTAGAGGAAAGACAGTCGTTTAACTCAGACTACTTCATTGGTATTTTGTTTTTTCTAGATTCTTGCAAGTCAGTATCACGGCAGAGAATAATACGACAGTAAGTATTTTTATAAATGTTGCATTAATGATTTTACTTCATGCTATGTTTAGTAATTATAGGTCATATCCAGATTTTAGGTCGTTATAATGATCTAATTTCACCGCAAACACAAAATATGTCACTTAAAAACAATGTACTCGTATGTATAGAATATAATACGGAATTCAATATTTTTTCTATTCTCTTCTCTAAAATTTTCTAATGGAAAATTTCAATGATTACGAACATATAAATGTAGATAATTTATTTATCGAAAAAAAAATAGATTTCAACGGCGGATACATTAGCTGGTGATTAATCATTCTAAACATACATTATTATACGAATAAAACAATGAGGATTATCATATTATTTAATATCTCATTTGTAGGATGTTATTATATAAGTTAAGCATAATATGGCAAGCGCTTTTGCTTGGGTAAAATAATGTCTTGGTTTTCTATAATGGTATCATGTTTTGGAATGAACGATCATAACATGATTGCCATAATGATCATTTTTTGTGGATATGTTTTTCGTCCTTGTTATTGACATAGACCAACATCACGCAATTGAGGATATGATTATTTCTTTCAGTGACCACGAGGGAGGAAATATATCTACCCATACTGTCCACTTGGTTGGGTCTGCGCTTAGCGATCCTTACCTATCGTTTGCTGCTGGTATGAATGGACTTGCCGGACCGCTCCATGGATTAGCTAACCAAGAAGTATGTTTTAGCATAAATTTCATTTAAAATGTCTTACATGCTGTGATTATGTTGACCATTACAATCTTCACACCCTAAAACAGCTCTACGGTCTGTGTAAGAAATCCAATTTATTTACCAGGTTTATTATTATGGAGTGGAAACAATTACCAATCACTGATTATCATCAATTATCACTAATCAGTAATTTAGATAATCAGTTTGTGACTTGTGCGAAGGTGTTA
Organism: Rhyacophila brunnea; assembly: GCF_057557595.1. Lineage (NCBI taxonomy): Eukaryota > Metazoa > Arthropoda > Insecta > Trichoptera > Rhyacophilidae > Rhyacophila > Rhyacophila brunnea. The sequence continues at coordinate 62,225,178 of NW_028232751.1, forward strand.
ATTATTTTCTATTAATAAAATTTTTATGTAATTAAATTGTTTTTCTGCCAATTTCAGGTGTTGGTGTGGCTCCAGAAGCTGCGTAAACAAATAGGTGAAGATGCCACCGAAGACCAACTGAAAGAGTTCATCTGGAAGACACTTAAATCTGGCCAGGTTGTGCCCGGATACCGCCATGCCGTTCTCCGTAAGACTGATCCTAGGTATTGAATTTATCAAATATTTTCTTTCATTTTTTGAAAAAGTTTCCACAAGTATCAATCATTATAATTTATATGGGGTCTTTGTATTCAGCATTAATTGTCATTAGATTTAGAAATCAAGTCATGCTACTCTTCTTCATTGAATTAAATTAATAGATAACTGAATTAAGTCTATTTCCAATTATGATTAAGACCTCGTAAATTCGATATTATGAAAAAATGAAGTTTGTTCGACAAAATTTTAAATCATATCAAAACCTCGGTTCTCTAGACTGGTATGCTGTCCATCTATCGACAAATTTTAAGAACTCGTAGGTCCAGGTCCAGGTCGATGGTGGAGAATACCTTCCTCCCGCGGAGAGCTTGGGCAAAATCTTGGATGTGACGTACCGGATATCGATCTGGTATGGATCTGGCATTCAGACCTCGGTAGTCACCACACGGACGCCATTGTTCATTCGATTTGGCGACCAGGTGTAACGGCGATGCCCAACTGCTACCTGATGATCGAGCGATCCCAAGTCTCATCATATCTTGAAACTCCCTCTTCGCAATCTGTAGTTTGTCCGGAGCGAGTCGCCTTGGGCGCGCAGCCACTGGTGGTCCCAGTGTTGTATTGATATGATGTTTCGTTGTGTGATGCGGCGTTTTGACTGTGCCATCGGGACGTGTGATATCTGGAAACTGTTGCAACAGGTCATGATACGCAGACCTGCCTGAAACGGTTTTAATCGACAGGACCTCTCCCGTACTGCGGTTTCCGGAAGTGGTGAGATGAGTGGTTTGGTCCAACAGACGTCTATTCTTGGCGTCGACTAACAATCCAAAATGGATTAAAAAATCAATTCCAATTATGGGCTTATTAACAACGGCAATGACGAACCTCCATGTGAAGTCTCGTCGTAGGCCCAAGTTTAATGTCAACGGAAGGTTCTCGTATGTAGCGATTACCGTACCGTTCGCCGCTGACAGCTCGTATGTTGTTTTTGTTAGACGTCCCGGAACGTGGGTACACACAGAGATCGGCGCCTGTGTCGACTAGAAACTGTATTTTCGTGTTGCGGTAGGTGACAAATAGGCGGCTTGGCATTGGGCTGTATTCACTGGCCGCTATCAGTGGTTGCCCGGAGGAGCGTTTCCCTCTTGATGGCTGCAGGGTTGTCTGCACTTCTGTGCGGCTGCTCCGAACATATGGTGGTACCAGCATTTGCCTTGGGTATCTTCTCTGTTGCGGCTGGATAAACGTCCACTTGTACGGCTTCGTGAGCGGCTGTGGAATCGCCGGCCGTGGTTCTTTGCCCGTCTCATCTCGGATCATTGTCATTTGCTCCTGCAATGACAATGCGAGTTTCCGCATCCTGGTCTCAATCAGTTCTTCCATAAGTTCGCTGTTACTGGTTGCGGCGGGGCTGTGGGTGTCGTCATATCCTCTCGGCATTGTCTTGAATATGTTGAATTTGCGGTTGCGTGGAACGTCGGGTTCACCTCTGTAGGGGGTCGTCGATGTGAGGGCCGATGGAGTTGTGACGAGGAGAGATGAGAAGTCGTTGTCGTGATTATGAAGGGTGTGAGTTTATTTCAATTGCATAAGTACAGATGTACAATTGTTACAATAATGTGAATCACAGCACAGAGCGATGTGCTTCGGTCGAAAACTTACAATCGAATAATTCTCTTTTTATCAATCATGATGTACTGATTATTATATTATCAACTTATAATTATGTAATAATTAGGCTATTAACTAACTAAGTGAGAACAGATATACAAAGATTATTGTCGCGGTCATTGATTCACAAAGTTAGCTATGACTTGATACCTACATGGAAATGCCTATTAATTTGATGTGTAATAATATGTAATATCGCCATACTTACTTTTAGCGATTTTTTTAAAAATATGAAAACTAATATAAATAGTAATTATTATTTTATTTAAGTTAAATCAAAAATGCAGTTTCCCCCCCCCCCCCCCCCTTGTATTAGTTCTAAGGCGGCGTAACACAATAGTTCACTTTCATTTGCGTTCACTCTTACCTACCAAGCGGTGGATATAATTTTCCAAAACTATATTAGTCTATGGTTTTCTGAAAGTTTACAATATTTTTAGGTAGGAGGTAAAAAAAAATCTATCGGAAGAAGAAAACATATTTTAAATAGAGAGTTTGACTAGTGATAATAGTAGGTAAATTATAATTTATTAATAATCATTCATAGATCATAGATATTCAGAGTCTCGCAAATATTTTTGTTTATTACCACAATACTCTATCTTTTATCTATTGTTTGAAAAATGAAAACAAAGAACTGTCAGAATTCAGTCTGACAATTGATATCGTTGAGGTCGATCGATATTTGTCATTGTGCGGTGCGCTTTAAGATCTAAATCATTAAACAATGCCGAGAAGCAGAGATTTCCCTGAATTGGAACGGGTAAGCGAAAAAACTTTTCTAATAATTAATTGCATACATTTATTTTGATTCTTACATTAATACACAAGTATTTTTTTGACGATTTTGTATTTTTCTAAGATTGTAAAAGACATTTCGAAGTAAATGAGTAAGATTATTTAGAATGTCATCTTCTGTAGCATAACAGTGTTCCGTAACTTAGTTAGCGTAAATATTTGAAATATGAAATTCATATTTGAAATTGGTCTCCCGTTAAGTAAAAAATACCACGCATAACTAAATTTGTATTTTTCCTTATTTTCAGAGCATTGCCGATGAAGTGCAAGGACGGGGAAGAGCGCCGTCCAGAGACGTGGTGGTGCCGGCTGTGTTGGTGAATGACCAGCCCCACGCAGACGAGCCCCTCGCAGACGAGCCCCTCGCAGACCAGCACCTCCCAGAGTCGCCATCGGTACACAGCTATTTTGTATATGTTTTCTAATATATTTAAGTAGGTTTTTTAACAACATTAGGGTTGTTGTTTATTAAACATTTTCTGCTCCATTTTTGGCACGATTTAATATCTATATTTTGTGACGGTGCTTGTGATTTTGTTTCTGTATAATATCATTCAAACTTAAACCGTATTATTGTAGTACTATAATTTTTTCACAGCTAAAAATGTATTTTTCTTTATTTTCAGAGCCCTGTGGCAGATATAATCCGTTTTTGGGAAGGATTAGGGGCCAGCGAGGTGGTGGCGCTGATGAGGCGACACCAACCGGCATCGCCAGAGATGGCTCAAGGGGAAGTACTGCCCCCCCCGCCGTATAATAATGTCCAAATACAACCCGAAGAGCCGCAGCCATTGGTGGCGAGGGTAAGCAATTTTTTAAAATTAAATATATTTAAGTAGTTTTTTTGAAGTTATACTTCTTTAGGCGTGTTTGGGAAAACAGATCAGAGTGTATTTTTGGCGTGTGACACGCCGACGTAACACATAATTTATTTTGTTTGTATGATAATTTATATTGCATTCGGGTTGCGTAATACTTTGAAATATTTATCGTTGTATTAGGCGGATTCAAATTTGTTTTTGTTGACTTTCCTAACGTTATTTTTATTCAAAATAAAATATTGAGCTGCCGTCTTGAAAGTTAAATCTGAATGAAAATGGTATCGATAAAAATTATCTATCACACGATAGCCGGGTATTTAATATCTATATTTTGATTAGATTTTAGAATGTGGTTTTGTCTCTGAATAACATTATTTAATTATTAAAGCCCCATCGCCATATTATTATCGTATGTGTAGTTTGCAATACTTTTCTATTATATATTGCCACATTTTTTAATAACTCTAGCACAGGCCGATGTACACATTCGTGTAAATAAATTGTACAATTGTCTGTATACTTTTACCTCTATACGAGTGCACTCGCAGAAACACTGTAAGCATTGCTATCGACTTAAATATAATCTGGACAGTATTTTGCTCAATTTAATTAAAACAGCATTTAAACAGTGTGCATTTGTTTACAGGCAGGTGTGTGTCGGTCAATACTAAAAAACTGACTCTTAATTATTTGATAATATCACTTACAACATGCTTTTCTTTGTTACAGAGAAGGGGACGGCCGCGGCTAGTGCCAAATGGCGAGCCGAGGAGGCCTAGGAGAAGACGGGTTCGGCTAGCGCCGGAGTTCACGGGAGTAAGTTATTATTTTAATTGTTTTTGATAATCATTGAGTGCATGGTTGTAATGACTAACAAAAATATTTGATACCTAGCCAATTTACGAGTATAAATCTTCGATCAGCATTGTCTTGCGGAGATGTTTCTGCCGACATTTCTGATTATCTTGTCAAATATAGTGGCACACGAGTAATAATTGAACCCTTCTCTGGAAAAATAGCATTATCCTTATTCTTAATTTTGAGATATTAATGATTTAAACTATCATACTCCTAATGTCATCTGTTGTCGAGATTAGTCATCAATAATTAGGAATCAATAATTAATTGTGCGTTGTGCTGTTGTATACATTCTTTAGAGTTTTAAAGCAAAAAGTCTAATGTTTCTATTTCTTTTTTTTTTCAGGTATATGAAACCCGTGGGTGGGTAAAGTATAATCGGGCGGAGGTAATAATTATCTCCTCCGACTCGGACTAAATTGTCCTGAACCTGCCAATACCATACCGTACTACGCTAATATGTAAGACGAGAATGAAGACTTTAAAGAATTTACAAGACTACTTAGTTATTATTATATTGTTAATGTTTAAAAAGTTATCAAACACTTGAATTTGTAATTTTAGGAGTTTTTTGATTAGCAATACTATTCTTGTCATAATTTAAGATATAATATTTAAAAACTTACAATTTACTACTGGGTACTTACTATTCACGTGATATTAATATAGTTTTATAGTCAATTTTGAATTACCTTGCCATTTAATATGTGATAAAATCTTGACTGTGGATAGTAGATAAATATATAGTATGAAACTTATTTGCTGTGATCGAATGTCTCGTTTTAGTAGACATTGATATTGTTGTTGTATTAAAAAATTTAATAAACTTTTGCAATTATTTTCTGCCTTTTTATTTCACATTCCATTTCCCTTTTGATATACATATTCTTTAAATATCGACTGTCAATTGTGGCGTCTGATTATAAAAACCGATAATTCAATAACAGATATTCACGATTCTTTGTTATCGTAATGATTTTTTGGGTCTCCGCTGTGTGTTCTTCCTCTATTGAGAATAGGCTCTGCAACGAGCCCAAAACGTCGGCAAAAGAAGGAGGACGAAAATGATGTTTTTTTGCGTCAAGTGTAACTGATTGGTTTTAACATTAGTTTTTTCTTTTATTTTCAAACTAGGACAGTATGTCCATTTCTATTAACTGATGAAGGTCTTTCTGCAATAAATACATGACAAGATTATTTATATCATTTTAAATAATTGGTTTCTATAAATCGTTTTTAAATATTTTTTTCATAATGTGAGTTTGCACATGTTTTGTTAGGTTTTAATCGATATGACGTGTGATTTATCAGTTTTTGTTATTAGACGCCTGATTTCTTGATGAAAAAACATTGTAGTAACTGAAATAAAACACAATATTCAAACCATACAATTTAACATAAACGAGACCGGTCATCATGACTATTAAATTATGGGAAATCAGTATCACATAATATTATTGTGATTTATTTTAATTACTAAGTATACAATATTCACCAAAATCTACACAAATACATCATTACATGACAAGAATCCACAGAGCACTGAAGGCCGGTTCAAACTGGTCAAGTAATTTAGTAACTAAACTAAATTTAGTAAAATCATTTAGTCGAGTCGATCCATTTTTTCGGTCGAGTAGCGAATATGAGACAAGCCTGAACACGTTATCTTTAGTCAAGTTCAATAATTGTCGTAGAATTTCTTCCTCCCATTCTTCTAATATATGAAGTTATTAACTATTTTTTTTTTTAATTATACCAATTTCAATAATAAGAATACTTTGTGAGTTATTCGTTGAATTCATTATTTATTTTTGCTTTGTTCATTTTGACACGTCACTCACTGATGTTTTGTGTTCGGACACTTTTCAGTTAGTAAATAATTTAGTGGTAACTGAATCACTAGCCACTCGACTAAATTACTCGACCAGTCTGAACCAGCCTTGAGAGCCTATTTAAAAAGATTCAAACTGAGATGATGACTGCTCTCCATGTGTGAACACTTCTTAATTAGGGTGGCATGTCATTAACGATTGCCCGATATTAAAAAGGGCTCTTAGAGCCTTTCATAAACCTCACGATACTAAATAACAAAATATCGAATACTGGCAGGCATGCACACACAGTTTCCTAGAGTCTGGAACAAAAGACTACAAAAAATGTTGGTGAATTTTTCTTCTTCGTCAGGTCTCATGACTGAGAGTCATGTTCCAGAAGATTTGGCTGTCGAGGAATCTTAGTTGCAGGGTAAGTATCATCACTCAACCTTTGGCGGGTTTTGGCCTCCTTCAAAAACTTCCTCCATCCTGGACGATCACGCGCCGACACCTCTCCATTTGTGGTGGCCGTATTTTCCTTTTATTGATAAACATTATATTCGTCTTATAAATTGCATAAACCGTTTTAGCCGCTTTTGAAAGTAAGCGCTTCATATCTGAGAAAGTTAGTTTTGCATCTTCTCCGTACGAGTTTACTTTTTGGAGCACACTGTTGGTTTTTGATTCCAGTTCCTCGGTGTCTTTTTCTGTATCGTCAGCAAAGGCTTGTATATGTGTATTGTGTGGTAAGATTATTCTGTCAAAAGCAGTCTTTCTCAAAGTGGGAGATAACGCCCCCTTGTGGGCGCTGGAGGCTTTCAGGGGAGCAGTAGAAGGTTCAATGAAAATTAGGGGGCGTTAAGGAAATCTAGAGAGGCGACGGCAGAAAAATTTTATGTATAAAAATCCGACGGAATCTAAACGACACCACTTGAGATGCGATAAATTAGTGTCGCTTACGCATGTAATAATGTGGATGCAGCTTTATATTTCATGTAGGTATATAGTCCATGGTTTTTCATACAAAAATTTTCGGTCGTCGCGGCGATCCCATCCCTATCCGAAGATTCATCCTTCACGTTAGATAAGTTTTATATTCAAAGCCTTCTTTTTAAAAATACTTCTAAATATGATTAAGTATGAGTTTTATTTCCTCTCATTGAAACATTTTTTGATCTCAGAAATAGGATATGAGTCACACCCTATCTATCCTATCCATATAATAATGCATGTTTAAAAATTATATTTGCAATAACTGTTTTTAAGATACGCAACAGATGGTAATGTAAAAAGGTAAGTTGAAAAATATATATTGAGGGGCACTCTTAGACTATAGATACATCTAGGGGGCACTAGATTTTTTTAAATCTCAATGTGGGTGGTGGTCAAAATAAGTTTGAGAACCTGTGGTTTATAGCAGTGCTCTGCAACCTTTTCTCACCCACGGCGCACCAAAGGTCTTCCCAGAATTCCGCGGCGCACCACACGTAAAACAATTTATACACCAAAACATGAACCCCACACCCTGAAGGGTGACCCCAGACCAGGATCTTTGGTGCCCCCCCTACCTATCGCTAAGCTCAAAGACAGTCTGATACTCTGAAATAGCGTTTTTTCAAATGGTATTTATTGTATGTTTTGCGATTTTTTGTATTTATTAATACATTCACTTGAATTTGATGGTTTGTTGTCGGTTTAATTATTAAAATTAATCCATTTATTATTAATTAATTAATTTAAAATCAACTTAATTATTATTAACTAATTATTTAACATAAACTTAATTATTTCTAATTAGTTATGCAGACGAGATCGAGAGGGTCCCGGGGCAACAAAGCGTTGCAGAGGCGACTCCCGGAACCCACAAAACAGACTGATCTTGGCCTTTTTATCCGTTAGGGGTGGTCGTATTTCTTACCAATTCACACCGATCACCGATACCGCCATATGCTACACATTTATATAAGGTTGACGGATGTCAGTCTATCAACCAAACATATAGCGATATCGATGTACATAATATGATTAATATTAATATTACTTTAATTACATTAATTCCTTAATTACTATATACCACTAACGCCCATCTATACATCTCGCTTTATTATTTGACTAACCCATTGCATATCTATATTAAATTAACCTATTATATTACAATTTACATTACACATTACAATCACAAATCAAATCATATCTTACATTTAATCTAACTTAATTAACCCTTTAACTAAACATGTATTTAATCTAAATTTAATCCTATTACCTTATATTTACATGGTCTGCGACCGACTTATCTCTTCCACAGTTCACTCTGAGAAGTGGTGGGACTTGCCAGAGCAAACTGCGGGACTTCTACATGTATTAAAATTGTTCTGCTTTGTCGAGGGTCGTAATTATCTAACCGGTGGCGCATTGACTACCAGGATCAGACCGAGCGGTTGGGAGGCACTACTCCTTATGGGAGCGCCCCCCACAGGGGCGGAAAATTAAGTGTGCGTCATTAGCATAGTGGTCTATATGCGTGGGCGCGAAACCCGAGAGATGCAGCTTGGATTCCTGCGGGGTCTTATTTTTTTCAAAAAGATTTTTTCTGTTGGTTATAATATAATTTCTCAGAAGTGTTTTCAAAATTGTGTATGTTCAATTAATTAGAAGCCGAATTGTTTAAAGATTGCCAACATTAAGTACACATAACACAATGTCAAATATCACACGAATTATATATACCTATTGTAGTAGACTGTGCAGGATAGATCAACTTAACACGTCACATACACAAGCAACCTGCTCCGCTGACCGCTACACATGACTATTCACTATTGCACTATGAGGCAGGGCAGGGGGAATGCACTCGCACTACAACAGTACAACGAATGAACTTCACTTTGTTGCACAGCAGTGTTGCCATATTTTGAAAGTGGAGTTATAGTACAGTGACTTCAAAATTATAGTATTTCGGCAAAAGTTAATTAAGGGTATTAAGGGTAATTTATTAACGTCTCGTTTTTTAGACAAAATTAAAATGTTAAGTCAGTGGTTTCCAAACTTTATGTTACTCCGCTTCCCTTTTAAAAAAATCAATCTAGGCGCCCCCCCCCCCTTATTTCATTAAATAATACAGACACATTTTAAATAGTCAACAATGTACCTACTTGCAAATACAAAAATGAAAAAAAAATAAACAAGGTTTTACTAATAATATTACATTATTTTTTGACGAATGCGCTTGTTTATTTGCACAATCAATTTCAATAGTAGTCAATCCAAATTCATCTTATTCATTGACAAATGGATTCAATCATGGACCCCACATCCTGAAGCAGACCCCCCGGTCAGGATTTTTCAACCACATATTTAAAATATTTAATAGTTCCGAAACAAAGCAGCGCCATAGGCGACTTTATTTACTTTTAATAAAATAATGTGAAAAGTACATTAGCAAACTAACCAAGAACTCAGTATATAGATTTTTGTTTGCTTCAATATATCTGGCGTAGAAATCATTTAAAAGTGGACACATGGCGAAATTTTGTCATTTTGATTTCCTAAGCTCCAATTTGTTATGAATGCCTTCACTTTGTCGTTTTAAATCAGTGAATGCATTAGTGGTCCTTGGATTGATTTACTCACTCATTTTTTTTTTTAATTTCAACCAAATAGACAAGTTTAACAACAAAATTATTGTTCCTAAACAAATTTGCCTCAAATTTCAACATAATGATTAATTTGACCCTTTTATTTCATTTTTTACGAGATAGCCATTGCGCTTCACATTAGTATAGAAGTGAGGGATTATAAAATTAGTCTCCATATTTGCAGAAAGGTTTGCAAACAACCTTTTATAGGACTGTTTTTTTGTGTAGTTTATATCTAGCGGCCGTTTTATGAACTATGCATTTGCAAACTGCAAACCTGTGGTACATTAATTGTGTTAAACTTTTCGCGCCTCTCTTTGCAACACTCTGCTCCTCCCAGTTTGGAAATCGCTGTTTTAAGTAATTAACGTCACCTTTTTTTAGACATGTGGATTATTTTTTCTTTCTTCTCATGGATTAGTTTGGCGTTGTTTTGCTTCTATTGGCAATTTTTTTTCCGATTTCTCAAAATTATAGTATTTTGGGCGTACTTTACCTGTTTTATATCGTAAATAGTACGCAGACGAAAATTATAGTACGGTTGGCAACACTGTCCGGCATGCATTATCTCAAATGCTCTTAATTATCAAAACAAACACCCAAAACCTAATATCATAAATTCATAAATACCACAGGCAAAGTAATCGCTTTTTGTCGCTACGTATTTTTATTGTTTTTTGCAATTTGAGCTTTAAAAATCAAGAGTGCGTACAGCGTACTGCTTATAGACAGCGATAAATATTGTAAATCACAAGAGCCGAAATAAGTCGGTATGATGGAAGGAATAATTGTGTTGTGCCTAATAAAATAATTAATTTTATTTGCATGACTAAATTAAGGTCAATATATTTTATAAAGTCTCTTTTTCTGTTCATCTCATTTAGCTGGTCGCCACACCGGGCCCCCAGGCTAGAGCTCCATCAGCCCCCCCCCCCCCCCTTGTGGGGGCCATGGTTATACGTATTTGTTTACACTGAACTAAGACTACAATTTACAGATGTTGGTTAGTTTTTAAAATTTAATTAAACCCTGGGAACCCAAGCCATAATGTGCATCTGTCTATAAAATATTTAAAATAATGCCATTAAATCATACATCATTTTAGATATTTAATAGAGAGAATAATATTTTTAACTACTATTATTTGGTTTAGGCAGGGTTTAATGAATTATACAAAACTAACCAACAACATGTGTAATATGTATTCTTAGTTCAATGAAAACAAATAAGTATGAATGAAAAAGTGCAATATATAAACATATTATATTCTATTAAAATGTCAGTGGTAGCAATCGGCGATTGCCAGCTGTTCTGCTAGGGCTATCAATCTGAAGTGGTGTCAGACGATATTGTGAAGGCCATCCTGAATAGACTTCGCACATGACCCAAAATTTAGATTGGCAGTGACGACTTGCAAATCGTAAAACTGACAAATCAGCGAAATGTCAAACGTTCTGAGGTAAATGTAAATCCATCCCGAAGGGAAAACTATGGCGCCGTCTATGCATACTTCACAATTATATTAATATCCAACACAGCCAAGCCGTCTGCAAGACCTAGCGAGACAAACTGGCGACCGCCAGCTGGCTCTGTTAGTAATTTATAATTACTTTCGACATGACTTAAGATGAAGCGTTTCTCCAAAGGTTATCAAAAAATGAAATGAAACATTTTGTTTTAATATTGTATCACCTTTCAGGGGTGGTCAGCGATGATTATTTATTTTAATTATACTTATATAATAAATGTTCGAATTTTTTATATTTAAGACTTGCAATTTTATTATTGCTAATAATAATAATATAGCAACATAAGTATGTAGATAATTATAAAAATATTTAAATACAGGCACAATAATTCGGCCAACCGAAATGTACCTACGTTCATACACACATGCTATTGTCATGTCATGTCAATCCAATTCCGCCATCACAAGATTTATTCGAATAATAATTTGAAATTCCAGTACTACTTATAAGACGTAATGCATGTAGGTATACAATTGCATTTGCCGAGTTATTATGACGTTTAATTAAAGAAACACAATATTGTAATATATGCCTGCATTCTTTCTTTGGAAAAGTAGAAACTTCTCGGATACCTACATAAAATTAAAATAATATTATCTTAAGAATATTAGTTTTATATGAAGAACGTTTTAAATCGTAATATAATATTTTAAAATATATTATTATAATCCATATTATGTACACTTTACTTTTTAGTACTAAATACATATTATATAAATATTTGTTTATTGTTAATTTTATATTGAATTTTATTTAATTTAAAAGTATAATTAATATATATTATTATCATGCTAGTACGCAACTATGTAGTATTAGGAAGCTTAAGTGATTTAACAAAGCTATGTAAGTACTATGTTTAAATGTAAAACTTTTTTTTTTATTTTCTTACAAAAACCAAATGCGAGTGGTGTTATAATGTGCCATTAGTTTAAAGCGTATATTATTTTATAAGTCTTTTTATTTTTAATACCAACTGCCATGTAATGTATATCGTATAAACAATTATTTTATAAACTGATTTTATTACCGAGTTATTTTTCATAAAATAATCATTTGCCATAATATAGTCATATCTCGTGTCTATATCAAAAAAAAATCAAAGAAAAGAAAATTTTCAGGTAAAAAATATCTTTTACACTGAATCTCAGGAATGACTGAAATATATAATGACTATAAGTGTATTATATTGAAAAATATGTGTTCTATGCCTTCAGCGTGTTACCTCGCTCTATGAGGCCATACTTACAAATTTCGCCAGTTATCTCGCCCGACTTTAAACTCAAATTACTAGCCACTGTCGATTGATTAGCATAATCTAAAAAGAATAAACACACAATGACATCTGTTTCAATAATAATGAAATACTAAGCCACAAATTATCGGTATTATAACGATAGTAGTAAGAGCGAAGCTCTACAGTAACATTCAACGTGTATCGTTAAAAATCTGCGGTCTGTAAGATACTGCCGTAGTAATATCGTGAGGCTTAGAAAATATTAAGTTAAAAACATCATTCAATCAGCGTACATAAACCATTTGCACTGAAAAGCATGTTAAAAGTGGGTGGTAAGAAGCATTTGGAGATTGTCAAGGAAAATTTAAAGTTGGATAAATTGATTAGCAGAGAGATGATTAGGAAAGTAATATAGGAAAAACAAGACGTTTTATGTAATGGAATCAGTCAAGCGTCACACTTATTCATTTTTGGTGAATGAAAAATTAAAATGCACCATATGTATAAAAAAAATGATTTATTTGTATATTATTTGATAACACATTCTTCATAATGATATTTAAGCAAGAACATACGCTTAGGATACACTGTTTTATTAAAAAATAAAGTAAAATCTCAATCAATCGACTCAGCAATAGCAACGCACGCAAGATACAGCACAATTCAAAGTACTGTATTTACAAATAATAAGTACCTACATAATTCAAAATGTTGGTTTACCTATTAAAAAATATACAGCATGTTAACATGAATTATAAGCATGGATTTATATATATATTCGCTTAGTTACATTGACAGTACAGTTCTAAAATATTTATTCTATTACAATTTTTTTTCTATGTAACTAAACCAAAGAAATTTAATAAAAACAGTGCCCAGGTACCAATTCAATATAAATAATAAATTATAGTGTTATGCAAAAGTGGTGGAGAAAACATTTTGGCAAAAATTATTAAGTAACTATCTTTGAGGATTAAAAATTTTGATAATTTTATTTTCTTTTTTTTTTGCATAATTCCCATTTGTAAAAGATATTCCGTGGCAAAACTTTTTTGAAAGGATGTTATTAAAAATATATATACATACCAGCTGAAGTATGCGGTTTTGCACTAGACCATAGTTTCTTAACCGGTAGTATACTGTATAGGGACTATAATATTATTATGTCAAATGAAAATAATAATCTGACAACAGTAAAAGCAATACAAAAGAGCGTTAAATTTAATTAAAATCATGCATCAAACTTTCAAACAGTATCTTAAATATGTTTCAAAATTGGAAGGAACAAAAAATAAATATCAACATCCAAACATATTTTGACTTTTATGTACTTATTACAAAATATTATCATTTCCTTTTGTAAATCCATGCTGTAAAGTTGCAATCTCAATACATATATTGTAACATCCTGTCAGTTGCAATAAAATATTTCAGAAAAGATAACCCTGTCTATACCGTGATTATCATATAATGAAGTGACAACATCCAAAAATAGATACGTATACCAAAATAATATGGTCAAAATCTATCAAAAAATAAGTACATTATAATAATATGTAGGATATTATCCTCATGTCTCTCTATGCAATCTAAGACAATATTATAATTATTGTATCCATAACTTCCAGAACCCGCCAAATGCAAAAATAATACCTATAGATAAATGCCAATATGACCAATTGTATTTTGGTTTATTGGCTAATAAAAATGGGCATATTCTTCTTATTTTAAAATACAATACAATGAATAAAACATAATGGAACGTTACAACTGCTTACTGATGCCATGCTTGAGACACAAAAATGTCATTAAAAAATGAATCGCAGGCGTATGGCTATTTCAAAATGCGCGCTTCATATTATGTCATCAATAACATTTCCAACAATCGTTTGTTTCTGCATATTTCTGTCAATGGCAGTTGGTGACAGTAAAATTTATATAATATTTTCTTAAGAACTATCAGTCACTTGCATATGGTTTTTCGAGATGTTTCATTGACTACTATGTATAACACTTAATTTTATTATATCTCAATCGGGAAGACTTAAAATTTTTGTACTTCTAAAATCCCTGTCAAACTTAACATATTACACAAATGAATTTTAATCATTATATAATCTACTTACGATCTATTCTGTATAATAACTTTGTTTTTTCGTATAGATAATTAGTTACCATTGTACATTATAATTACATTACATTATAACTTGTAATTTTTGAAATTAAGTAGGTATAGTAACGATTTTAAAATAAATTTATTGAAAAAAATATTGTTGTTTTTCTACTCTATCATTCTACTACTATCAGTTTTTTATACCATGTGCGATCTTAATAAGATCATAATATGGACCTCCACAATGTAGAGGTTTGTATTGACAGATTTCTGTTTTTACAAGAAATGGATGTTAGCTACTTGCTCAACCTATTAGGTCCATACTCTGACTGCAAACACAAATTGAAAAACAATATGTAGGTATATTCTAGGATTCGAAATTTGTGATTATTTAAGAACGTTAAGTTAAAGCCAATGTTGAGATAAGAACTAGATCTGAACATGTCAGTCAAAATGAAAATATGCACTAGGAAAACAATTATTTATAAATTACTAATTATAAAGGATAGAAGTAATGGACTGTAAAATTATCACAAACCGATGATGAGTGGAGGACGTAGGCTATGGAAAAATTATCTGCATTTATTGCCATATTAAAACAAAATAGTAGAAGTGCGGTATCTTTACAATACAATCCACTGAAGCCGAGTTTTCAAAATATTCAATTATCAATAATTATTGTTGATTTTTTTACTGCAAAATGTGTAAAATGAAACATTATTAAAACTTATTAGTTGTTCAAGCAAGATCAGTTAGACTAAAAACACTTGTAGGGATGGAATGACATTCTCACGTATTCACATTTAGCATACCTTGGACTTTCAATATTATAGTCAAATTTCATTTGGAATACTTATGTACAATGCCATTGTTTAATTTATAAACATTATCTAATAGTATTATATACAAAAATATAAAAAATAATAATTAATAGTATATAAACTAGAAAATAAGTAGATAACAGATAGATATATATTCATAGGTTATATATATATATTCATTAGATATAGTCATTTACTTTTGTTTGTAAGAAATAAAAAGGCTTTTTTATTTATGTACAATACTACTTGACACTATTGACAAAGATAGGCTACTATGCTTGATATAGATTAGACATTTATTTATATATTTATGATTGCTGATTTTATTAATAAGTATGAATTATTCAAATAAGTAGATATGTAAAGGTTAGACAGATTTTACATAACGTCGCTATAGGATTGGTTTGTCGAAATCGACCTTTTAATGCAGAATGATTTTTTGTATCTAAATGGACCAGAATCATCCTTTTCTTTAAATTGTTTTGTAATGAAAATAGCATTCATATGCTGTAAAAACAACAATTTAAATAACTCCATGTATTTAAATATAGGATGATGCAATTTGTTTTTTATCTCCTGAACATTTTATATTATTTGGTCTATTCGACAAACTAATCCTACAGCAACGATAATATGATAAATATGTGTGGATCTATGGGGTTGTATTTTGTTACCAACCCTCAAATAAGTTAGGTAGGTGGGAAATTAAATCACGATATAATTAATTTAAGATTGCCAGTCCTGAGATATTTTCTCTGGTGATGCCATAGAGCAGTGACGTCTCGTAAGATAGGTAGATGTTAAGGGAATGAATGAAAAGAGGATAATACAATTTTTTGAGAAAAGTTTTTCGTGGAAATGAAATCACAAAATACCTTGCAGAGAAAGAATACAAAAATGTACAAGCTTCTAGAATTTAGAAGGTGAGAGCCCAATTCTAAAAATTAGTTATTTTACAAAAGAGGAATAGGTATGTATTTTAAAAAAATACATTTTAATGGGATATATTTGCAGGAGTCTAATATGTATTAACACTATAGGTACTTCCAATATGTGTAAATTTTTGGTAATGCATAAAAATGAACAAATGAATTGAATGAATAATGAATGAAATAAAAACAGGGTGTTAGAAATTGAGAGCAAGCCAATAGATATTATATAAAATTAAATTAATTATAAACAGGTTGATTGATTGGCAACCAAATATACTTATGTAAATATAATAGAGCTCTAGAAAAATGACCTTAATTGATTAATATAATCTTTTATAATTATTATAGTTTTAGAATCTGAAATGTGCACTGGTCTTCTGCGCAGCTTCAATTTCAAAATCATTATTTTTCAATCCCATTATGACATGCCAGATGAACAAAACAAATGTAAAAAGCATTGCTATCATTCGAATCCCACTGACAAAAAAAAGTTATAGAATACATTATACGTTCACATTATTAGTTGTTGGTGGTTCGTAAAATAATGGAGAACATTTGGCAAGCAAGAAAAATATTTACTGGAAGGTTTTATAAGACCTCCTTTAATATTAATTGTGGAAATGATACTTTTACATTATCTGCAACGAGACAAAGCGTCAAGGAAAAGGGGGTGAAAAACATGCGATGACAACAAAAAATATAAATAAGGAATCGATCGATAGGTAGGAGAAACGATTAATTCAGTAGGTATTCAAAATCATTTTTTTTTAAATGACGATTTATTCAGTATCGTAGCCATTAGTGAAATGATTATTCAATGTTACGTTACCAGTCCGAGGTCCAAGGCTTGGTGGATGAGATGTTATGCGGAGACTGAGATTGAACTGAGATTAAGATTGATACTAAGACTACTGTACTGAGCGAGCTTAAGGTTAAGACTACGACTATCTCATCAACTATGACTCGCTATTTATAAACATTGTTGATATAGTTTGTAATTGGAAAATCTGCTAGCCTCTGAATTATTGCAACTTCGAGCGTTATGATGACCTAGCCCGAGGCAGTAGAACGCCATCTAAGAATGTCAAGTGTGTAGAATATACTGACTATCTGTGATGATTATGCAATAATTAAATGACTTGCTAATTCTTATATTCCAGAAATAATGCAGACAAGGGCCGAGACCATTGACCGCTACATAATAATATAGACTAAAAAAAATAGTTAATGCCTTGTACCACGGCCGGTCTGAATCGGGTGAATAAATTCCTTAAATTAACACGAGGATATAAATTTGCAAATGGTTGGTTGTCAACACTTTTAAGAATTAATTACATCAATATTTTCAATTTGCTTTAAACATTCCCAAAACTCAATATTAAGTGAATGTGAGGTATTTGAATAACGAACAAGGTTTTCAATTTTCTTCATCATGAGACTATCAGTAGGCGATAGAATAATTCTCATACCTACGTAAAAATAATAATCCATTATAGACAGGTCAGCAAATTGTTGAAGACATTTATCGAACATTTCATATGACAATTTTCCATCTTCATTCAAGCAGATGAACCCATATGTCACAATGTCCACTCCGGGGATTCTGATGACCTTACCCAATTGCTTATGTATTGTCAAATATGTTTCAATAAAGTGGTGCTCTCTGTCAAGGCATCTCATCGCATCTGTAACATCACCATTAACGGAAGCAATATATATCGAGGCCGAAACTCTCTCCATGTCCACTACATCCATTTGCTTTTGAAGAATATTATTTTTCTTCTCTAATCGCCGAACAGTGGATGACCTCTGGAAAATATAACAATGTTATAAGTGAAGTGTTTTTTAGAAAAAATTCGACGCCCAATGGGACTTGAACCTATAAGCACTAGATTCACGCCAATGTGCTTTACCAATTAAGCTGCGGGCCTCCTACTTAACTACGATGAAATTAATTAGTAGTTTTTAAATGACATGCTTATCAAATTGTGTTAATATTCGTTGAATTAAATAAATAGTTTATTAACGTTATAAGTATTATTATGATTGAGAATAATTTAACTGAAATAACCTTTGTTTAGTTCAGTAAAATAGTATCACAATTTATATAGGTATCAGTAGGCAAGTTTTTGTTATATTGAGATCGATAGTTTGAAGAAGCAATATAACTGTGTTCTTTTTTTCGAATATGGTTAAGCCCCTCTCCGTTTTCCCCACTCTCATTTAAAAAAGACTTTGACAACATGTGTTGGAATTGAAGTACATAAATTCATCTCGCCATTGTTTTCGGGGCAAGGAAAATTAAAAAACAAAATAAAGCTGCACGAGGACGTACATTACGCAGAACTAAGTAATAACTTTCAAACTAATTTTGAACTATCATTTCATTACTGCAAGCGCATGACACGTTTATTCAACAGTGAAATGACACAAACCAGATTATTCATGTAAAAACACATAACGTGTATTATTATAATCAGCGCTCGAATTAGAAAATTTTACGAACCAGAGCACTCGACAATTTACTAAAAAATATATTAATAATTGTGTAACCTGCTCCAGGCTTCGGTGCGTCCTGGTCCATTTTGAGCTGTGATTATATATATTTAAAAAAACCTAACTTTGGAAAACTTTGAAATTTATGAAACGTGTAAACTGGCAGCAGTCGTGTATTACTCGGAAACAGAATAATTTCACAATTTATTTTAGTCATAGTTTCTTTTACAGTAGGTATAATAAAAATAATTTATGATACAAAAATGGTTAAGGGCGTATGTCATTGTCATTATTGTACATTCATCAATTGTAGCATCGAATTAATATTTTAGAAATAACTAGGTACGTCTAGTATCGTAAGGCTGGCCGCGCACTAGGCAACCATAATAAGGAGCAGGAAATTCTTACAGCCAGTTCGCACTGGTCGCTGCCTCGAGATGGATGTAGAAGATGCAGTTATTATTTACCTCTCAAACCCAAAGGAAAAAAAAGAGACATTATTGGATTCACCCCCCGCTTCTCGAACGGCACTCAAAAGGTGTATTTCAAAGTTACATTAATAATTTAAAAAAAACACTTGAAATCTTTGTTAGCTATGCAAGAATCTCAGTGCAGTCGTTTAACGAGCTGATGGATACTGTTCGAGTATCAATCATGGGAACTGATACTCGAATGCGAGATTGTGTTCTGAAGAAAAATTAGTTGTTACACTGAGGTATGTGTACATAAAACAAAATTTAATGTTTAATTAACTATTTATTTTATTCAACAAATAATTCACTAGATTTAAGAATGTAACATTCTAATTATTGAACATACATAATTTTGAAAACACTTCTGAGAAAATATATTATAACCAATAGAAAAAATCTTTTTGAAAAAAGTAAGACACCCAGCAGGATCGAACCTGCATTAATTGTCATTAGATTTAGAAATCAAGTCATGCTACTCTTCTTCATTGAATTAAATTAATAGATAACTGAATTAAGTCTATTTCCAATTATGATTAAGACCTCGTAAATTCGATATTATGGAAAAATGAAGTTTGTTCGACAAAATTTTAAATCATATCAAAACCTCGGTTCTCTAGACTGGTATGCTGTCCATCTATCGACAAATTTTAAGAACTCGTAGGTCCAGGTCCAGGTCGATGGTGGAGAATACCTTCCTCCCGCGGAGAGCTTGGGCAAAATCTTGGATGTGACGTACCGGATATCGATCTGGTATGGATCTGGCATTCAGACCTCGGTAGTCACCACACGGACGCCATTGTTCATTCGATTTGGCGACCAGGTGTAACGGCGATGCCCAACTGCTACCTGATGATCGAGCGATCCCAAGTCTCATCATATCTTGAAACTCCCTCTTCGCAATCTGTAGTTTGTCCGGAGCGAGTCGCCTTGGGCGCGCAGCCACTGGTGGTCCCAGTGTTGTATTGATATGATGTTTCGTTGTGTGATGCGGCGTTTTGACTGTGCCATCGGGACGTGTGATATCTGGAAACTGTTGCAACAGGTCATGATACGCAGACCTGCCTGAAACGGTTTTGATCGACAGGACCTCTCCCGTACTGCGGTTTCCGGAAGTGGTGAGATGAGTGGTTTGGTCCAACAGACGTCTATTCTTGGCGTCGACTGACAATCCAAAATGGATTAAAAAATCAATTCCAATTATGGGCTTATTAACAACGGCAATGACGAACCTCCATGTGAAGTCTCGTCGTAGGCCCAAGTTTAATGTCAACGGAAGGTTCTCGTATGTAGCGATTACCGTACCGTTCGCCGCTGACAGCTCGTATGTTGTTTTTGTTAGACGTCCCGGAACCTTAGAACGTGGGTACACACAGAGATCGGCGCCTGTGTCGACTAGAAACTGTATTTTCGTGTTGCGGTAGGTGACAAATAGGCGGCTTGGCATTGGGCTGTATTCACTGGCCGCTATCAGTGGTTGCCCGGAGCGTTTCCCTCTTGATGGCTGCAGGGTTGTCTGCACTTCTGTGCGGCTGCTCCGAACATATGGTGGTACCAGCATTTGCCTTGGGTATCTTCTCTGTTGCGGCTGGATAAACGTCCACTTGTACGGCTTCGTGAGCGGCTGTGGAATCGCCGGCCGTGGTTCTTTGCCCGTCTCATCTCGGATCATTGTCATTTGCTCCTGCAATGACAATGCGAGTTTCCGCATCCTGGTCTCAATCAGTTCTTCCATAAGTTCGCTGTTACTGGTTGCGGCGGGGCTGTGGGAGTCGTCATATCCTCTCGGCATTGTCTTGAATATGTTGAATTTGCGGTTGCGTGGAACGTCGGGTTCACCTCTGTAGGGGGTCGTCGATGTGAGGGCCGATGGAGTTGTGACGAGGAGAGATGAGAAGTCGTTGTCGTGATTATGAAGGGTGTGAGTTTATTTCAATTGCATAAGTACAGATGTACAATTGTTACAATAATGTGAATCACAGCACAGAGCGATGTGCTTCGGTCGAAAACTTACAATCGAATAATTCTCTTTTTATCAATCATGATGTACTGATTATTATATTATCAACTTATAATTATGTAATAATTAGGCTATTAACTAACTAAGTGAGAACAGATATACAAAGATTATTGTCGCGGTCATTGATTCACAAAGTTAGCTATGACTTGATACCTACATGGAAATGCCTATTAATTTGATGTGTAATAATATGTAATATCGCCATACTTAGTTTTAGCGATTTTTTTTTAAATATGAAAACTAATATAAATAGTAATTATTATTTTATTTAAGTTAAATCAAAAATGCAGTTTCCCCCCCCCCCCCCCCCCCTTGTATTAGTTCTAAGGCGGCGTAACACAATAGTTCACTTTCATTTGCGTTCACTCTTACCTACCAAGCGGTGGATATAATTTTCCAAAACTATATTAGTCTATGGTTTTCTGAAAGTTTACAATATTTTTAGGTAGGAGGTAAAAAAAAATCTATCGGAAGAAGAAAACATATTTTAAATAGAGAGTTTGACTAGTGATAATAGTGGGTAAATTATAATTTATTAATAATCATTCATAGATCATAGATATTCAGAGTCTCGCAAATATTTTTGTTTATTACCACAATACTCTATCTTTTATCTATTGTTTGAAAAAAGAAAACAAAGAACTGTCAGAATTCAGTCTGACAATTGATATCGTTGAGGTCGATCGATATTTGTCATTGTGCGGTGCGCTTTAAGATCTAAATCATTAAACAATGCCGAGAAGCAGAGATTTCCCTGAATTGGAACGGGTAAGCGAAAAAACTTTTCTAATAATTAATTGCATACATTTATTTTGATTCTTACATTAATACACAAGTATTTTTTTGACGATTTTGTATTTTTCTAAGATTGTAAAAGACATTTCGAAGTAAATTAGTAAAATTATTTAGAATGTCATCTTCTGTAGCATAACAGTGTTCCGTAACTTAGTTAGCGTAAATATTTGAAATATGAAATTCATATTTGAAATTGGTCTCCCGTTAAGTAAAAAATACCACGCATAACTAAATTTGTATTTTTCCTTATTTTCAGAGCATTGCCGATGAAGTGCAAGGACGGGGAAGAGCGCCGTCCAGAGACGTGGTGGTGCCGGCTGTGTTGGTGAATGACCAGCCCCACGCAGACGAGCCCCTCGCAGACGAGCCCCTCGCAGACCAGCACCTCCCAGAGTCGCCATCGGTACACAGCTATTTTGTATATGTTTTCTAATATATTTAAGTAGGTTTTTTAACAACATTAGGATTGTTGTTTATTAAACATTTTCTGCTCCATTTTTGGCACGATTTAATATCTATATTTTGTGACGGTGCTTGTGATTTTGTTTCTGTATAATATCATTCAAACTTAAACCGTATTATTGTAGTACTATAATTTTTTCACAGCTAAAAATGTATTTTTCTTTATTTTCAGAGCCCTGTGGCAGATATAATCCGTTTTTGGGAAGGATTAGGGGCCAGCGAGGTGGTGGCGCTGATGAGGCGACACCAACCGGCATTGCCAGAGATGGCTCAAGGGGAAGTATTGCCCCCCCCGCGGTATAATAATGTCCAAATACAACCCGAAGAGCCGCAGCCATTGGTGGCGAGGGTAAGCAATTTTTTAAAATTAAATATATTTAAGTAGTTTTTTTGAAGTTATACTTCTTTAGGCGTGTTTGGGAAAACAGATCAGAGTGTATTTTTGGCGTGTGACACGCCGACGTAACACATAATTTATTTTGTTTGTATGATAATTTATATTGCATTCGGGTTGCGTAATACTTTGAAATATTTATCGTTGTATTAGGCGGATTCAAATTTGTTTTTGTTGACTTTCCTAACGTTATTTTTATTCAAAATAAAATATTGAGCTGCCGTCTTGAAAGTTAAATCTGAATGAAAATGGTATCGATAAAAATTATCTATCACACGATAGCCGGGTATTTAATATCTATATTTTGATTAGATTTTAGAATGTGGTTTTGTCTCTGAATAACATTATTTAATTATTAAAGCCCCATCGCCATATTATTATCGTATGTGTAGTTTGCAATACTTTTCTATTATATATTGCCACATTTTTTAATAACTCTAGCACAGGCCGATGTACACATTCGTGTAAATAAATTGTACAATTGTCTGTATACTTTTACCTCTATACGAGTGCACTCGCAGAAACACTGTAAGCATTGCTATCGACTTAAATATAATCTGGACAGTATTTTGCTCAATTTAATTAAAACAGCATTTAAACAGTGTGCATTTGTTTACAGGCAGGTGTGTGTCGGTCAATACTAAAAAACTGACTCTTAATTATTTGATAATATCACTTACAACATGCTTTTCTTTGTTACAGAGAAGGGGACGGCCGCGGCTAGTGCCAAATGGCGAGCCGAGGAGGCCTAGGAGAAGACGGGTTCGGCTAGCGCCGGAGTTCACGGGAGTAAGTTATTATTTTAATTGTTTTTGATAATCATTGAGTGCATGGTTGTAATGACTAACAAAAATATTTGATACCTAGCCAATTTACGAGTATAAATCTTCGATCAGCATTGTCTTGCGGAGATGTTTCTGCCGACATTTCTGATTATCTTGTCAAATATAGTGGCACACGAGTAATAATTGAACCCTTCTCTGGAAAAATAGCATTATCCTTATTCTTAATTTTGAGATATTAATGATTTAAACTACCATACTCCTAATGTCATCTGTTGTCGAGATTAGTCATCAATAATTAGGAATCAATAATTAATTGTGCGTTGTGCTGTTGTATACATTCTTTAGAGTTTTAAAGCAAAAAGTCTAATGTTTCTATTTCTTTTTTTTTTCAGGTATATGAAACCCGTGGGTGGGTAAAGTATAATCGGGCGGAGGTAATAATTATCTCCTCCGACTCGGACTAAATTGTCCTGAACCTGCCAATACCATACCGTACTACGCTAATATGTAAGACGAGAATGAAGACTTTAAAGAATTTACAAGACTACTTAGTTATTATTATATTGTTAATGTTTAAAAAGTTATCAAACACTTGAATTTGTAATTTTAGGAGTTTTTTGATTAGCAATACTATTCTTGTCATAATTTAAGATATAATATTTAAAAACTTACAATTTACTACTGGGTACTTACTATTCACGTGATATTAATATAGTTTTATAGTCAATTTTGAATTACCTTGCCATTTAATATGTGATAAAATCTTGACTGTGGATAGTAGATAAATATATAGTATGAAACTTATTTGCTGTGATCGAATGTCTCGTTTTAGTAGACATTGATATTGTTGTTGTATTAAAAAATTTAATAAACTTTTGCAATTATTTTCTGCCTTTTTATTTCACATTCCATTTCCCTTTTGATATACATATTCTTTAAATATCGACTGTCAATTGTGGCGTCTGATTATAAAAACCGATAATTCAATAACAGATATTCACGATTCTTTGTTATCGTAATGAATTTTTGGGTCTCCGCTGTGTGTTCTTCCTCTATTGAGAATAGGCTCTGCAACGAGCCCAAAACGTCGGCAAAAGAAGGAGGACGAAAATGATGTTTTTTTGCGTCAAGTGTAACTGATTGGTTTTAACATTAGTTTTTTCTTTTATTTTCAAACTAGGACAGTATGTCCATTTCTATTAACTGATGAAGGTCTTTCTGCAATAAATACATGACAAGATTATTTATATCATTTTAAATAATTGGTTTCTATAAATCGTTTTTAAATATTTTTTTCATAATGTGAGTTTGCACATGTTTTGTTAGGTTTTAATCGATATGACGTGTGATTTATCAGTTTTTGTTATTAGACGCCTGATTTCTTGATGAAAAAACATTGTAGTAATTGAAATAAAACACAATATTCAAACCATACAATTTAACATAAACGAGACCGGTCATCATGATTATTAAATTATGGGAAATCAGTATCACATAATATTATTGTGATTTATTTTAATTACTAAGTATACAATATTCACCAAAATCTACACAAATACATCATTACATGACAAGAATCCACAGAGCACTGAAGGCCGGTTCAAACTGGTCAAGTAATTTAGTAACTAAACTAAATTTAGTAAAATCATTTAGTCGAGTCGATCCATTTTTTCGGTCGAGTAGCGAATATGAGACAAGCCTGAACACGTTATCTTTAGTCAAGTTCATTAATTGTCGTAGAATTTCTTCCTCCCATTCTTCTAATATATGAAGTTATTAACTATTTTTTTTTTTAATTATACCAATTTCAATAATAAGAATACTTTGTGAGTTATTCGTTGAATTCATTATTTATTTTTGCTTTGTTCATTTTGACACGTCACTCACTGATGTTTTGTGTTCGGACACTTTTCAGTTAGTAAATAATTTAGTGGTAACTGAATCACTAGCCACTCGACTAAATTACTCGACCAGTCTGAACCAGCCTTGAGAGCCTATTTAAAAAGATTCAAACTGAGATGATGACTGCTCTCCATGTGTGAACACTTCTTAATTAGGGTGGCATGTCATTAACGATTGCCCGATATTAAAAAGGGCTCTTAGAGCCTTTCATAAACCTCACGATACTAAATAACAAAATATCGAATACTGGCAGGCATGCACACACAGTTTCCTAGAGTCTGGAACAAAAGACTACAAAAAATGTTGGTGAATTTTTCTTCTTCGTCAGGTCTCATGACTGAGAGTCATGTTCCAGAAGATTTGGCTGTCGAGGAATCTTAGTTGCAGGGTAAGTATCATCACTCAACCTTTGGCGGGTTTTGGCCTCCTTCAAAAACTTCCTCCATCCTGGACGATCACGCGCCGACACCTCTCCATTTGTGGTGGCCGTATTTTCCTTTTATTGATAAACATTATATTCGTCTTATAAATTGAAATAACATTTATTAAGTTATTTCAATTTATCTCAAAATTGCATAAACCGTTTTAGCCGCTTTTGAAAGTAAGCGCTTCATATCTGAGAAAGTTAGTTTTGCATCTTCTCCGTACGAGTTTACTTTTTGGAGCACACTGTTAGTTTTTGATTCCAGTTCCTCGGTGTCTTTTTCTGTATCGTCAGCAAAGGCTTGTATATGTGTATTGTGTGGTAAGATTATTCTGTCAAAAGCAGTCTTTCTCAAAGTGGGAGATAACGCCCCCTTTTGGGCGCTGGAGGCTTTCAGGGGAGCAGTAGAAGGTTCAATGAAAATTAGGGGGCGTTAAGGAAATCTAGAGAGGCGACGGCAGAAAAATTTTATGTATAAAAATCCGACGGAATCTAAACGACACCACTTGAGATGCGATAAATTAGTGTTGCTTACGCATGTAATAATGTGGATGCAGCTTTATATTTCATGTAGGTACGTAGTCCATGGTTTTTCATACAAAAATTTTCGGTCGTCGCGGCGATCCCATCCCTATCCGAAGATTCATCCTTCACGTTAGATAAGTTTTATATTCAAAGCCTTCTTTTTAAAAATACTTCTAAATATGATTAAGTATGAGTTTTATTTCCTCTCATTGAAACATTTTTTGATCTCAGAAATAGGATATGAGTCACACCCTATCTATCCTATCCATATAATAATGCATGTTTAAAAATTATATTTGCAATAACTGTTTTTAAGATACGCAACAGATGGTAATGTAAAAAGGTAAGTTGAAAAATATATGTTGAGGGGCACTCTTAGACTATAGATACATCTAGGGGGCACTAGATTTTTTTAAATCTCAATGTGGGTGGTGGTCAAAATAAGTTTGAGAACCTGTGGTTTATAGCAGTGCTCTGCAACCTTTTCTCACCCACGGCGCACCAAAGGTCTTCCCAGAATTCCGCGGCGCACCACACGTAAAACAATTTATACACCAAAACATGAACCCCACACCCTGAAGGGTGACCCCAGACCAGGATCTTTGGTGCCCCCCCTACCTATCGCTAAGCTCAAAGACAGTCTGATACTCTGAAATAGCGTTTTTTCAAATGGTATTTATTGTATGTTTTGCGATTTTTTGTATTTATTAATACATTCACTTGAATTTGATGGTTTGTTGTCGGTTTAATTATTAAAATTAATCCATTTATTATTAATTAATTAATTTAAAATCAACTTAATTATTATTAACTAATTATTTAACATAAACTTAATTATTTCTAATTAGTTATGCAGACGAGATCGAGAGGGTCCCGGGGCAACAAAGCGTTGCAGAGGCGACTCCCGGAACCCACAAAACAGACTGATCTTGGCCTTTTTATCCGTTAGGGGTGGTCGTATTTCTTACCAATTCACACCGATCACCGATACCGCCATATGCTACACATTTATATAAGGTTGACGGATGTCAGTCTATCAACCAAACATATAGCGATATCGATGTACATAATATGATTAATATTAATATTACTTTAATTACATTAATTCCTTAATTACTATATACCACTAACGCCCATCTATACATCTCGCTTTATTATTTGACTAACCCATTGCATATCTATATTAAATTTACCTATTATATTACAATTTACATTACACATTACAATTACAAATCAAATCATATCTTACATTTAATCTAACTTAATTAACCCTTTAACTAAACATGTATTTAATCTAAATTTAATCCTATTACCTTATATTTACATGGTCTGCGACCGACTTATCTCTTCCACAGTTCACTCTGAGAAGTGGTGGGACTTGCCAGAGCAAACTGCGGGACTTCTACATGTATTAAAATTGTTCTGCTTTGTCGAGGGTCGTAATTATCTAACCGGTGGCGCATTGACTACCAGGATCAGACCGAGCGGTTGGGAGGCACTACTCCTTATGGGAGCGCCCCCCACAGGGGCGGAAAATTAAGTGTGCGTCATTAGCATAGTGGTCTATATGCGTGGGCGCGAAACCCGAGAGATGCAGCTTGGATTCCTGCGGGGTCTTATTTTTTTCAAAAAGATTTTTTCTGTTGGTTATAATATAATTTCTCAGAAGTGTTTTCAAAATTGTGTATGTTCAATTAATTAGAAGCCGAATTGTTTAAAGATTGCCAACATTAAGTACACATAACACAATGTCAAATATCACACGAATTATATATACCTATTGTAGTAGACTGTGCAGGATAGATCAACTTAACACGTCACATACACAAGCAACCTGCTCCGCTGACCGCTACACATGACTATTCACTATTGCACTATGAGGCAGGGCAGGGGGAATGCACTCGCACTACAACAGTACAACGAATGAACTTCACTTTGTTGCACAGCAGTGTTGCCATATTTTGAAAGTGGAGTTATAGTACAGTGACTTCAAAATTATAGTATTTCGGCAAAAAATATAGTACGCGTTAAGTGACCAATAATTTTCTGCATTTTCAAAAAATTAAACGTGGGGTAATTAACGTCTTGTTTTTGTTTTTTTTAGACAAAATATCCATGAAGGGTAATTTATTAACGTCTCGTTTTTTAGACAAAATTAAAATGTTAAGTCAGTGGTTTCCAAACTTTATGTTACTCCGCTTCCCTTTTAAAAAAATCAATCTAGGCGCCCCCCCCCCCCTTATTTCATTAAATAATACAGACACATTTTAAATAGTCAACAATGTACCTACTTGCAAATACAAAAATGAAAAAAAAATAAACAAGGTTTTACTAATAATATTACATTATTTTTTGACGAATGCGCTTGTTTATTTGCACAATCAATTTCAATAGTAGTCAATCCAAATTCATCTTATTCATTGACAAATGGATTCTATCATGGACCCCACATCCTGAAGCAGACCCCCCGGTCAGGATTTTTCAACCACATATTTAAAATATTTAATAGTTCCGAAACAAAGCAGCGCCATAGGCGACTTTATTTACTTTTAATAAAATAATGTGAAAAGTACATTAGCAAACTAACCAAGAACTCAGTATATAGATTTTTGTTTGCTTCAATATATCTGGCGTAGAAATCATTTAAAAGTGGAGACATGACGAACTTTTTTTTTTGTCATTTGATTTCCGAAGCTCCATTTTGTTATGAATGCCTTCACTTTGTCGTTTTAAATCAGTGAATGCATTAGTGGTCCTTGGATTGATTTACTCACTCATTTTTTTTTTTAATTTCAACCAAATAGACAAGTTTAACAACAAAATTATTGTTCCTAAACAAATTTGCCTCAAATTTCAACATAATGATTAATTTGACCCTTTTATTTCATTTTTTACGAGATAGCCATTGCGCTTCACATTAGTATAGAAGTGAGGGATTATAAAATTAGTCTCCATATTTGCAGAAAGGTTTGCAAACAACCTTTTATAGGACTGTTTTTTTGTGTAGTTTATATCTAGCGGCCGTTTTATGAACTATGCATTTGCAAACTGCAAACCTGTGGTACATTAATTGTGTTAAACTTTTCGCGCCTCTCTTTGCAACACTCTGCTCCTCCCAGTTTGGAAATCGCTGTTTTAAGTAATTAACGTCACCTTTTTTTAGACATGTGGATTATTTTTTCTTTCTTCTCATGGATTAGTTTGGCGTTGTTTTGCTTCTATTGGCAATTTTTTTTCCGATTTCTCAAAATTATAGTATTTTGGGCGTACTTTACCTGTTTCATATCGTAAATAGTACGCAGACGAAAATTATAGTACGGTTGGCAACACTGTCCGGCATGCATTAACTCAAATGCTCTTAATTATCAAAACAAACACCCAAAACCTAATATCATAAATTCATAAATACCACAGGCAAAGTAATCGCTTTTTGTCGCTACGTATTTTTATTGTTTTTTGCAATTTGAGCTTTAAAAATCAAGAGTGCGTACAGCGTACTGCTTATAGACAGCGATAAATATTGTAAATCACAAGAGCCGAAATAAGTCGGTATGATGGAAGGAATAATTGTGTTGTGCCTAATAAAATAATTAATTTTAGTTGCATGACTAAATTAAGGTCAATATATTTTATAAAGTCTCTTTTTCTGTTCATCTCATTTAGCTGGTCGCCACACCGGGCCCCCAGGCTAGAGCTCCATCAGCCCCCCCCCCCCCCTTGTGGGGGCCATGGTTATACGTATTTGTTTACACTGAACTAAGACTACAATTTACAGATGTTGGTTAGTTTTTAAAATTCAATTAAACCCTGGGAACCCAAGCCATAATGTGCATCTGTCTATAAAATATTTAAAATTATGCCATTAAATCATACATCATTTTAGATATTTAATAGAGAGAATAATATTTTTAACTACTATTATTTGGTTTAGGCAGGGTTTAAT
Organism: Rhyacophila brunnea; assembly: GCF_057557595.1. Lineage (NCBI taxonomy): Eukaryota > Metazoa > Arthropoda > Insecta > Trichoptera > Rhyacophilidae > Rhyacophila > Rhyacophila brunnea. The sequence continues at coordinate 62,255,821 of NW_028232751.1, forward strand.
GAATTATACAAAACTAACCAACAACATGTGTAATATGTATTCTTAGTTCAATGAAAACAAATAAGTATGAATGAAAAAGTGCAATATATAAACATATTATATTCTATTAAAATGTCAGTGGTAGCAATCGGCGATTGCCAGCTGTTCTGCTAGGGCTATCAATCTGAAGTGGTGTCAGACGATATTGTGAAGGCCATCCTGAATAGACTTCGCACATGACCCAAAATTTAGATTGGCAGTGACGACTTGCAAATCGTAAAACTGACAAATCAGCGAAATGTCAAACGTTCTGAGGTAAATGTAAATCCATCCCGAAGGGAAAACTATGGCGCCGTCTATGCATACTTCACAATTATATTAATATCCAACACAGCCAAGCCGTCTGCAAGACCTAGCGAGACAAACTGGCGACCGCCAGCTGGCTCTGTTAGTAATTTATAATTACTTTCGACATGACTTAAGATGAAGCGTTTCTCCAAAGGTTATCAAAAAATGAAATGAAACATTTTGTTTTAATATTGTATCACCTTTCAGGGGTGGTCAGCGATGATTATTTATTTTAATTATACTTATATAATAAATGTTCGAATTTTTTATATTTGAGACTTGCAATTTTATTATTGCTAATAATAATAATATAGCAACATAAGTATGTAGATAATTATAAAAATATTTAAATACAGGCACAATAATTCTGCCAACCGAAATGTACCTACGTTCATACACACATGCTATTGTCATGTCATGTCAATCCAATTCCACCATCACAAGTTTTATTCGAATAATAATTTGAAATTCCAGTACTACTTATAAGACGTAATGCATGTAGGTATACAATTGCATTTGCCGAGTTATTATGACGTTTAATTAAAGAAACACAATATTGTAATATATGCCTGCATTCTTTCTTTGGAAAAGTAGAAACTTCTCGGATACCTACATAAAATTAAAATAATATTATCTTAAGAATATTAGTTTTATATGAAGAACGTTTTAAATCGTAATATAATATTTTAAAATATATTATTATAATCCATATGTACACTTAACTTTTTAGTACTAAATACATATTATATAAATATTTGTTTATTGTTAATTTTATATTGAATTTTATTTAATTTAAAAGTATAATTAATATATATTATCATGATAGTACGCAACTATGTAGTATTAAGAAGCTTAAGTGATTTAACAAAGCTATGTAAGTATTGCTTACAAAACATAAAACATTTAAATGTAAAACTTTTTTTTTATTTTCTTACAAAAACCAAATGTGAGTGGTGTTATAATGTGCCATTAGTTTAAAGCGTATATTATTTTCGTAATTCTTTTTATTTTTAATACCAGCTGCCATGTAATGTATATCGTAAAAACAATTATTTTATAAATTTATTTTATTACCTAGTTATTTTTCATAAAAAAATCATTTGCCATAATATAGTCATATCTCATGTGTCCATATCAAAAAAAAAATATTCAGGTTAAAAATATCTTTTACACTGACTGAAATATATAATGACTATAAGTGTATTATATATTGAAAAATATGTGTTAACCGGTTCTATGCCTTCAGCCAATGACATTAATATGGACGAATCATCTGGAAAATAAGATGACACTCACTTTGTGTCGGGTCTGCCGGATGAGGAAATTCATATTTTAATATCGGTATCCTTCGCTCAAATGAACATTCCGCTTGCAAGCGGTCTGGCGACACCGCTGGGTCTGCCCATAGAAAATATCGGACTAGTTGCCGTTTGCGCCCGACACGTTTTGACTCCGCCGTTATTATTGTGTTACAAAATGCCAATGTTCCTAGTTAAAAATTGTAAAAAAAATTCTACTTAACACTCCAAGAAAGATGGGATAACTTTTCATGTGTAAGTATTATTTATTAGTGATAAAATGCCGTTTTAAGATATTGATGAATGTTTATTCGATGCAATTAAATGACAGAACAATTGGACAGAAATGGTCGAACTTTTTTACGCATCGCTGCGATGATTTCTCCGTTCCTATAAGGGCTCAACGCACAAGAAACGGTGATTTATAAAATTGGTCCGTATTGTAATGACAGTTGGTAAGATATATATTCGTTCAGATTTTTCAAACACGGTAGTATTGTTTGCACCTTACTTTAGGAACTTGCTTGCAGGAACGGACTGGTAATATTATTTTTAATTTATTATATGTAATTAAACATATTTTGTGAAAACGTTTGTTTAATTTAAAATATTTTTTGTCGTGAAATCGATAAATGTATTGGGAAGTATATATTTTTATAATTGAATCGCTGCAAATTAAAAAGTGAAATAATCAAGGGAGAATATTAGTATTATGTCAATGGATTTAGCGTTTTTATTGTCATTATTATCTCTCATTGAATTTTAGAGTTCCTCGCGAAGCAGAAAGGCGATTACATTGGACATATATACTTAGAGTATTAAGATGCGATCCATGTTGGACACCATCGGATGAATGTGTAATTTGTTCCGATCATTTTGATAGAAAACATTTCATCACGACAAGGAATGGACTTCGTCGATTAACAAATTCTTTAGTGGTGATTATAAGATTGCATACAAATATCCAATTAATATTATAAAGAAATTTATTATATATAAATGCCATCATAAATTTATATAGTTAATATTATAATATTATATATTATTATTAAATTCTACAAAATATTGAAATACATATTATCGAATAAATTTTGGCTGGTGATTACGCGAACAATAATTGATCAATATAATATATAATATATGTATATTAAAATCATCAGACTTTTTCAGATAAAGGTATGTAATCACTTCCGTCGCGGCGGTTATGCCAAATTAAGAATTTCTGATGATTATCGAATTGACGAACACAGGGCAGCTAGTTTAATATTAAGTACCTAGGTACTTATTCATTTTGTAAAATGGAGTTCTGCCAAGTAAATACTGACTGAATCATTAAATAATTTTATTGTTGTTTTAGTATATTGATATACAATTGAAAACACCATTATTGGAATTCGATAACGATGACGATTCACAAAATAGTGACTGTATTGAAAATCAAGCTAATGTTAGCGAAGTCGACCCTCCGATTGAATACCAGTGTGAATATGGATGATATGGATATCGGAGAAGACGGAATCACGGATCAACTTTCTGGATGATACTGGTATCGCATGTTTGAAAATAAATGTGCGAAGGTACATACGTCAAACATACAATAATAAAATATTTTTATAACTTGTTTTTATCTCGAATAAATGGCGTTCAACAACAATTTAATTGTGTTAGAGTATTTCTTTTTTTTATTATATTTATCTACCTCCGTTCTCTTATATTATCATAGGTACCTACTTACTTTTGTATTCATACTTCGAAACTGTGTTATTAATTGATAAAAGGCATCTATTTGTTATACACTGCGCAACAAAAAGAATAATAATATAAATGACGAGTTACAAAAATATTTAAAGTTATTAATTAAGGGCAAAATTCTCAGTTTGCGTCTGGATGCGTTTGACTGACTTGCGTCGAATCTCTGAGAAGTTGTAAGTAACCGAAAATCTGCTTCTAACGCGATGACATTAATACGCCATTACAATAAAGGCTATATTACTATAAATTCTCGAAGCGTGATATCGTATAATGGAAATGCAACGTCATATGGTCACGTGACGTCTACCTATGCATCTGTGAATGACTTTCATGCCCTATTTCTCGTGCTCGCCGATATGAAATGAGTTGTCCATTTAATATGTCATTGCCTTCAGCGAGTTATCCCGCTCTATGCGGCCGTGATCGACAGGCTGCACATACAAATTTTGCCAGTTATCATGCCCGACTTTAAACTCAAATTACTAGCCACTGTCGATTGATTTGCATAATCTAAAAAGAATAAACACGCAATGACATCTGTTTCAATAATAATGAAATACTAAGCCACAAATTATCGGTATTATAACGATAGTAGTAAGAGCGAAGCTCTACAGTAACATTCAACGTGTATCGTTAAAAATCTGCAGTCTGTCAGATACTGCCGTAGTAATATCGTAAGGCTTAGAGAATATTAAGTTAAAAACATCATTCAATCAGCGTACATAAACCATTTGCACTGAAAAGCATGTTAAAAGTGGGTGGTAAGAAGCATTTGGAGATTGTCAAGGAAAATTTAAAGTTGGATAAATTGATTAGCAGAGAGATGATTAGGAAAGTAATATAGGAAAAACAAGACGTTTTATGTAATGAAATCAGTCAAGCGTCACACTTAATCATTGTTGTTGATTGAAAAATTAAAATGCACCACAGGTATAAAAAAAAATCATTTATTTGTATATTATTTGATAACACATTCTTCATAATGATATTTAAGCAAGAACATACGCTTAGGATACCACTGTTTTATTAAAAAATAAAGTAAAATCTCAATCAATCGACTCAGCAATAGCAACGCACGCAAGATGCAGCGCAATTCAAAGTATTGTATTTACAAATAATAAGTAAGCTACATAATGCAAAATGTTGGTGTGCCTATTAAAAAATACAGCATGTTAACATGAATTATAAGCATGGATTTCACTTAGTTACATTGACAGACAGTTCTAAAATATTTATTCTATTACAATTTTTTTCTATGTAACTAAACCAAAGAAATTTAATAAAAACTAGTGCCCAGGTGCCAATTCAATATAAATTATAAATTATAGTGTTATGCAATAGTGGTGGAGAAGACATTTTGCCAAAAATTATTAAGTAAATATCTTTGAGGATTAAAAATTTTGATAATTTCATTTAGTTTTTTTTTTTTGCATAATTCCCATTTGTAAGAGATATTCCGTGGCACAGTTATATAACATTTTTGAGAGGACGTTATTGAAAATATATATCCATACTAGCTGAAGTATGCGGCTTTGTACTAGACCATAGTTTCTTAAGGTGAAGCCTTTACTGAGCCGTTTTTAAGCCTAGCGGAAAAATACGAAGCTTGCAATTTGAGATTTTTATTTGATAATTTACAATTTCAACTGTATTAATTAATAAATATGTATCTGAAAACATTAAAAAGAAAAATATTTTTTATATTGAGTCAAAGATAAACTTACAATTGTAAAAAATGTAATAACATGTGAATTTGTTGAATCGGACCGCACCCTACTATAACATAAATTTTATGGTCATATTTATTATTAAAATTTAGTTTATTAAGTTTTCTAAGCATCACCTAAGAGATTTTTGACTAATTCCTAGTTTTAATATTTTTTATATCTATTTAAAAAAACATAAATTTTTATAAAAAATATAAATATGTATAACTTGAAATCCTTTTTATTTATGTATGGTCCCAATATTGAAGCTTGATTTGATATAAATAAAAAAGGATTTCAAGTTATACACATTTATATTTTTTGTAAAAATCGATGTTTTTTAAAATAGATATAAAAACTATTAAAACTATGAATTAGTCAAAAATTTCTTAGGTGATGCTTAGAAAACTTAATAAACTAAATTTTAATAATAAATATGACCATAAAATAGATGTATTAATAGGGTGCGATCCGATTCAACAAATTCACATTTTTTACAATTGTAAGTTTATCTTTGACTTAAAATATTTTTTTTTTCTTTTTAATGTTTTCAGATACATATTTATCAATTAATATAGTTGAAATTGTAAATTATCAAAAAAAAATCTCAAATTGCAAGCTTCGTATTTTAATAATAAAATAAATCGTAAGCGTAAATCGCAAAATATTTTTTGATTTTTTTGTGATCCGCGAATGTAAAAGGGTTAAGAAACATTGCACTAGACTTAGACCACCTCGTGATCGATATATATTTATCTCCTTAACACAACAAAAATAGTACTTAATTAGATTTTTGAACATCAAGATAAACTGTACAGGGACTATAATATTATGTCAAATGAAAATAATAATCTGACAACAGTAAAAGCAATACAAAAGAGCATTGAATTTAATTAAAATCATGCATCAAACTTGCAAACAGTATCTTAAATATGTTTCAAAATTGGAAGGAACAAATAAATATCAACATCCAAACATATTTTGACTTTTATGTACATATTACAAAATATTATCATTTCCTTTTGCTCTGCTGTAAAGTTGCAATCTCAATACATATATTGTAACATCATGTCAGTTGCAAATAAAATATTTCAGAAAAGATAGCCCTATCTATACCGTGATTATCATATAATGAAGTGACAACATCCAAAAATAGATACGTATAGCAAAATAATATGGTCAAAATCTATCAAAAAGTAAGTACATTATAATAATATATAGGATATTATCCTCATGTCTCTCTATGCAATCTAAGACAATATTATAATTATTGTATCCATAACTTCCAGAACCCGCCAAATGCAAAAATAATACCTATAGATAAATGCCTTTTAATGCCATTTTAAAATACAATACAATGAATAAAACATAATGGAATGTTACAACTGCTTACTGATGCCACGCTTGAGACACAAAAATGTCATTAAAAAATGAATCGCAGGCGTATGGCTATTTCAAAATGCGCGCTTCATATTATGTCATCAATAACATTTCCAACAATCGTTTGTTTCTGCATATTTCTGTCGATGGCAGTTGGTGACAGTAAAATTTATATAATATTTTCTTAAGAACTATCAGTCACTTGCATATGGTTTTTCGAGATGTTTCATTGACTACTATGTATAACACTTAATTTTATTATATCTCAATCGGGAAGACTTAAAATTTTTGTACTTCTAAAATCCCTGTCAAACTTAACATATTACACAAATGAATTTTAATCATTATATAATCTACTTACGATCTATTCTGTATAATAACTTTGTTTTTTCGTATAGATAATTAGTTACCATTGTACATTATAATTACATTACATTATAACTTGTAATTTTTGAAATTAAGTAGGTATAGTAACGATTTTAAAATAAATTTATTGAAAAAAATATTGTTGTTTTTCTACTCTATCATTCTAGTACTATCAGTTTTTTATACCATGTGCGATATTAATAAGATCATATTATGGACCTCCACAATGTAGAGGTTTGTATTGACAGATTTCTGTTTTTACAAGAAATGGATGTTAGCTACTTGCTCAACCTATTAGGTCCATACTCTGACTGCAAACACAAATTAAAAAACAATATGTAGGTATATTCTAGGATTCGAAATTTGTGATTATTTAAGAACGTTAAGTTGAATCCAATGTTGGGATAAGAACTAGATCTGAACATGTCAGTCAAAATGAAAATATGCACTAGGAACAGTGGCGGCTCTAGCATATTTTAGTAAGTGGGGTCACATGGCGTGAAATATCATATGAAATACATATTATATGTATACCTAATTAATGTCAATCAAAACGTATATTCTATTTTTATTAATATTTTGAATTCTAACATTAATTGTGTGTACTTAAGTGATTTATTTTGTATAGTAGCTGTTGCTTCAGATTCTATAAATAATTCAAAGAAAACATACCTTTTGTAGCTATTACTTCATCTTCATATGCCTCCTGTGTCCGAAAGAGTCTTATAATTAAATTCTACTCTTCTATTTTTTAGTTTGGCGAACCGGTCAATCACTTTGTTGTTGAAATCAGGAACGGACTTGATGAATTCGTCTTCTATTGATAACATGGAAAGCGCATTCAGCCGTTCCTCACCGATTGTATTTCTTGAAGATGTTTTTATACGTTTCAGCGTCGAAAAACACCTTTCTGATTCTGAAGTCGTCATTGGGATCGTGATAATAATTTCTAAAAGTTTGGTGACTTCAGTAAATATCTCTTTTACATTATTCTCGTCCAATGACGCTAAGAGAGAAGCGGCGGATTTTACATCACTAGTGAGTTCGTCATGTCCATACAGAATTTGTAATTCTGTTCTTAATTTATTTTTAAGTAGAAATGGATAATATTTAACCGCTATATCAAAATCTTTATCGGGAAATTTTTTTGAAAAATCTTTGAAAAATCTCACATCCACCAATCTTGCAGCGGTAAGATGGTCAGTATTCGAAAATCTATCGCTGACATGCACAACAATGACATCGCATGCTTCTTTCATCACGCGCTTCAAATCACTAGCGGAAAAATTTCTTTTACATGTTAAATCAGCGTAGAGGTCTCCCAATTCATCCGTTTTCTCTCTTATTTTTAATATGGCTGCTTTAAAGTGTGTTATAGCTAAGTTTGCTGAAATATTATCTATGGAAACTTTTTGAAGTTTTTGAAATAAAATGTCAACTTCCGGCATAACTTGCGCGAAAAATGAAAGAAGACAGCAGAATAACCTATCGTATAAAAGATTTAAGAGTCCACATGCTTCACTTAAAGTTACTGCATCCCACCCTGGATCTTCTTGAAATTTCAAAAAACACTCCCGCATCTCATTCAAATTTTCATAAACAGTGTTTATCATACGCCCAGAAAAATTCCACCTTGTTGCGCTAGGTCTTGGCATCCTCTGGTTCACAACATTGTCTAATAAACAGGTGCGTTTCGTGGACACTGAGAAAAATGATGAGAAGCCAGAAATATTACCGAAGAATATTTTTAGTTCCTTGTGTGTTTTCGAACACAGTTGCTGCATTACAAGGTTCAATTGATGAGCGTAGCAATGCACAAAATGTGCGTATGGGAAATCAACCTTAATCTGTGCCTGTACACCATTTAAATTTCCTTTCATTACTGCCGCCCCGTCATAAGTTTGAGCTATCAATTTCTCGCGATTGATTCCACATTCACTCAGTACTGACTTTATTTCTGCTGTCAGGCCACTGGCCGATTTATCCACTAGTTTAGAATACTGCACAAATCGTTCAGTAACAGTCCCAAGTTTAGTAATATACCTTAATATTATAACCAACTGTGCTTTACAAGAAACATCGGTTGTTTCATCCGCTTGGATTGAAACAAAATTCGTGGTAGATATCTCCTCTTTGAGGAGTTCTCTATATAAATCGTACATGCAGTCCAAAAGCTCATTTTGAATTGTTTTTGAAGTCCCTTTAAATGACGGCGAATTTTCGTAATAGTTTTTTAATATTACATCATCTTCACATAGTAACTGGAACACTGAGCGAAACACTCCCGGCTTCAAGGATTCGGAAGTCTCATCGCGGCCACGGATTCCAATTTCGCACGAACCACAAAGTCTTAACACAGAAATTATTTTTGAAAGTACATACTTATCTATTTTTGTCAACTTCTTGATTATGGCGTTGAATATTACGCCTATATACACTGTCTAATTTTTCAACAATATTTGATTTACCAAAAAGTTTTAATGTCACAGCATTTTTCATGTGAGACGACGAAGTTTCGTGTGAAGTTAGCCTCTCTGATAAATGTTTTAAATCTGAATAACCAGATTGAGCCCAAACAGTTTCACCACCAAAAATTAAACAGGGAAAACAAAATAGTCTTTTTAAGGATACACTTGCAGTCAACCACGTTTTTTTAGTAAACCATTCCGATTTAAATGTCAATTTTTTTTTTGGTTTCACTAGTTCATTCACAATAACTAAATCACTAGGTTGGTGAGCTCCTAATCGTTTCACTTCTAGTTTATCTTCAAATGTCAATGTACTGAACTTATATTTCAATAAATAATCCACCTCATTCATCATAGTACCTACGTAATATTATTTATCAAAATTATTTTAGTAACGTGAGATGAAAACTATCTACAAATTTCAAAAATCAAATCTTAATCAAACTTCACAATACTAATAGAGAGTATGTATTAACAATTATAATTTAAAACTTATTTAAATAGATGGATGACCGTTAATCACTGACGTCTGACTGGCAAACTAAAACAACTTGTGACAGGATATGCGCCGACCAACAAGATATTATAATAATAATAATATGTACGTCAACTTTTACCTAGGTACTAACATTTTTTATGTAGGAGTGGGTATTTCTAGTGGCGACCCCTAGCCAGCACCAATACATGTACAGCTAAACGTGCATATGACGTGCTTGATGCTCTACACAGTCTCATAATTGCATTGCTTGCATAAATATTTGTTTTGATTTGACGGGGTCCATTCCAGACGGTCCCGGCTACAAGGGAACTCGGAAAGTTCTCAGAACTGTGACCCGACATTATCGTTGTACGTACCTGCTACGTAGATAGACTGAAGCATTAACAGGGTTGCGCCACGAAACAAGAATTAGGGATGGGTAAACAGTGCAAATAAAATATATACTTAATTAATTTATACAAAATCAATGTATTATGGTAGGAACGTATAACATGAATATCAATTGAATATTGATTATAGAATGACGATGAGGGGACCGGGGTCTGTCCCCTAGGTACCCAAAAGAAGAGCCGCCCCTGACTAGGAAAACAATTATTTATAAATTACTAATTATAAAGGATAGAAGTAATGGACTGTAAAATTATCCCAAACCGATTATGAGTGGAGGACGTAGGCCATGGAAAAATTATCTGCATTTATTGCCATATTAAAACAAAATAGTAGAAGTGCGGTATCTTTACAATACAATCCACTGAAGCCGAGTTTTCAAAATATTCAATTATCAATAATTATTGTTGATTTTTTTACTGCAAAATGTGTAAAATGAAACATTATTAAAACTTATTAGTTGTTCAAGCAAGATCAGTTAGACTAAAAACACTTGTAGGGATGGAATGACATTCTCACGTATTCACATTTAGCATACCTTGGACTTTCAATATTATAGTCAAATTTCATTTGGAATACTTATGTACGAGGGTGGGTCAATAATTCCTTAGAAAAAAGCATTAAAACAGTTTTTATTTTTGTATTTTTTTTTTATTTCTCAACATAATCTCCTTGGGGCTCAATACACTTGGTTAGACGTTTCTCAATTTTTTTTAAACCGTCAGAAAAATAAGTTTTCGGAAGGTCCTCAAAATAAGCATTTGTCCGATCGATGACTTCTTCATTTGAAAAAAAACGTTGTCCACTTAGCCATTTTTTTAAGTTTGGGAAAAGGAAAAAGTCACTGGGGGCTAAATCTGGCGAATACGGTGGGTGGTCGACCAATTCGAACTTCAATTCTTCAATTTTAGCCATTTATCGTAAACATGTGTGAACACGGGCATTGTCCTGATGAAAGAGGATTTTTTTCCTGTTTAAATGAGGCCGTTTTTCTTCAATTTCGTTTTTTAGCTGGTCCAATAAAGATGCATAATAATCCCCTGTTATTGTTTTTCCTTTTTCCAAATAGTCAACGAAAATAATTCCACGTGCATCCCAAAATACAGTAGCCATAACCTTACCAGCTGATTTTACGGTTTTCGCCTTCTTTGGACATGGTTCGCCTTTCGCAATCCACTGCTTTGACTGTTCTTTCGTCTCGGGAGTATAGTGGTGTATCCATGTTTCATCTACAGTCACAAAGCGACGAAAAAAATCATCCGGATTGCGTTGCATGAGCGACAACAGGGCTTTAGAGGCCACCACCTTATTGCGTTTATTGTCGACTGTGAGCAAACGCGGCACCCATCTTGCAGAAACTTTTTTCATGCCCAATTTGTCATGTAAAATAGAAATGACGCTACTTTTTGAGATCCCTGTAACCTCAATTATCTCACTCAACTTTAATCTTCGGTCACTTAACACCATATCGTGGATTTTATTGATCATTTCTGGTGTAGTCACCTCTACAGGACGTCCTGAGCGTGGTTCATCCTTTGTTGATGTACGACCACGTTTAAATTCATTTAACCAGTTATAAATAGTTGCAAGTGAAGGAGCAGATATGCCGTGAACTAAATCCAACTCATTTTTTATTTCCTTTGCTGTTAACCCTTTTATATTAAAATGTTTAATAACAGCTCTAAACTAAATTTTCTCCATTTTCCATTTTTCCATTTTCCACAAGCAATTTTTTTTTTTAAATGTACGAGAAACACACAACAACCCGACCAATCTGATTGAAACTTCGCAGCATACTGAATCGGTAGTGCCGCTGCATGAAAACAAACCGCTTACAGTACTAGTCGCGCCACCTGTCGGCTTTTCTAGGGACTTATTGACCCACCCTCGTATTATCGCGGCCATAAGAAAATGCAAGTGTAAACACGTATTATCGTGCAAGTTGCAAGACTGCATGTTTGAATCTATTATTAGGTTCAGCGGCTTTTGCATGTTCATGCGACAGTTGCAAGTTGCACGATACTGAGCATGCGCAGTAAAAATATAGTGGCGAACTTGGCGGAATAAATATGAACTACACCGCACAGAACATGTTTTTGACGTTTACCGATTATCTATGAACCTGTCAAATAGCACCACACAATGATGGTATTTTTTAGAATTTTACGAACCGCTGCTGCTCCCCGGTGTCATCCTGAGTACTGCTGGAATAAACATTAGGCGTCGATGAAGTCGAGTTAACTCGATAACGTCTTCCATTTCTGGGCATTGTATAAACTCCTAGAATATAACAAAATGATTCATGTTTAAAAATAATTTAAAAGTTGGTATTTGACATTTAAAACATTTTTTAAAATACAATATTATCACAAATAATACATGCATGGGGGAATGGCAACATGAAAAAGTTCTCCTCAAGTTTCAATAAAAAGATACTGCACAAATATATTATCAACAGTGCTATGCTAGGGGCGGCAGGTTATATGAAAGTATGGTGAAGCAGGCAAGTATGGTGAAAAAGTATGGTGAGGCAGGCTGCTAATCAATTTGTGGCAAAATTTCCACGTTAACATTATGTTATATGAATACATTATAATGACCAAAGTAAATCCTGCGTGATGCCCTGATTTTTTTTTATCGGGTCGCTATTTCTCGTAAGTTGGCGGCTATTGTTGGCCTGCTTCATTCAGTTGCATGAGAAAGCCGATTGCTTGCCCTCTTTTTATTTAATATCTCTATGGTGCTATGCCATGAAGGCATTAGTGACAATTTGCAGCAATTTGAAATTTTTTTTATTGGTTTTTTCATATACTCATGGGTATTTTATTGTAAATTTGTCCCGTAATAAATTTTGCTGATGTACTTTTTTAAACTCATTTTCCCTGTAATGACCCTAACGCACTATTGGCTTAGCAACCTCGGTCGATCCACTACTGGATGAAGGCCTCTCCATAACCATCTCCACTCTTTTCGGTCCTTAGTTATTTGCTACCACGTACCAGGATGGGGCATATATATGTATCTCATAGACATCAAGAATAGAAGAGGGTATTTCTAACATGCTCTTTCCAAATATAAGTATCAAAGTGTTTGAAAAAAAATGTCACCTACAGGACAAAACTCACATGAACGAAAATAAAATGGAATGAGAATGACATTGTGATGATGCTTAAATTTGGAGAATTTCTTATTAAAATAAAACATTAATCTCAATTTACAATAACAATACGGGTGAAATTCGGGAATCCATGTTAACGGTCTTAACGTTTTATACCTACAAGGAAATATTATAAGATGATAATATTCGTACTATTATCTTCTTTTGTGGTACATTTTTAAAATGACACTTGTATGGGAACTCCTCATCTAGTAGTATATCAATGATCTTATTACAAAATGAAATACTTGTAAAATGTCTTCAGAATGATGATTGATTGGTGTACTAAAATGGCATATTTAGCAGATATTTTTAATTACTTACATAACGTTAACACAAACATTCAAGGAAAAAACGAAAAAAAAATTGACATTCACTGACAAATTGACAGGAATTCGGAAAAAAATAACTCCGTGGAAAAATCGAATAATAGGGAAAAATAAGATATTATGTTTCCTTCACTTAACGAAAACATTGCATAGGAAATTATTTCCGACATTAGAACATTTAGCTTTATTGGAAGAAAATATTGCATATTACTTTCCCTCCTTCAATATAGAAAATTATGACTGGATACGAAATCCATTTACTAGGTACGATTGATACATCGAGTTGTGAATTTTCGCACCAATAAGAAGAAGAATTGGTCACCTTGTCAACGGGTCGTCCTTTAAATTAAATTTTCTGAAATATGTAACTATGGAGAAATTTTGGATTTCTGTCCAAGTCGAACATCTGGCACTGAAAATCTGTTACAGTTTTCAACATCATATTTGTGTGAGCTCGGTTTCTCAAGAATAAAATAACTAATATAAAAACTATAAAACGAGAAAGACTTACATAGTTAGACGAAGAATTGAGGATAGCTATATCAAATATTCGACCTAATATTTCTAAAATCTGCAAAATCCGAGAATCTCAGGTATCACATTAATTGATTTTAACCAGCGTTCGAAATGGAAAAAATTAAATTCCATTTTGTAATTTGAGTTACCTACAGTTCTTCCATATACCAAATTAAATGTATATATATCGTTTCTTTAACAATTCTTTTCTTTGACTGTTATGTAATCTGTTTAATTTGTAATAAGAGTTATGTCGTTTGATTTTGGCGTATTCGGAAATTTGTACGTATACAGTTCACCGCAGGACATTTATTCGTGTGCCGCAGTACGTGAAACATATTGTCTTCATGTAACATTTAATCAAATGACGAGCTCTTCGTTGAACATTTCACCGTGGAATACATTTGTACACGTATCTTACAAAATGCGGCAATAGTTTGCAAATAGTAATATTCCAATTAGATTTAATACTAATTTTATGAGATGTCTTTATTGGTTTTAAATAATTTAATTGATTAAACTACATAAATTAAATATTATACGATATGTTTGTAATTATAATGTAGCCTATCTATTTTCTTCTGTCTTTCCCTTATATTCCGATGGTTTTATTACGTAGTTTTATATATTTTATTTATACATGAATATTACAGGTTACCCGAAATAGCATTATTTACTTCAGTATTGTAAATAAATAATAATACCTATTATATTTCTGGACTTTTGGTAAAAGAAGTACCTATATCGATGTCATGTTTCCAGTACAAGCGATTGTTTAATGCCTTTCAGACTTGTTAATTGATAATTATAACAATAATGATGCACAATAGATTTTTTGTTGTTTTTAATACAAGTAAGTAAATAATTTGGAAAAGACTAAAAAATAAAGCATTTTTGAACATTTTTAAGAACTTTTCAACACTTAACTTAGTACTTACATATTAGAAAATTTTGACAAAGCCACTTCTTTTACCTAAATCCAGATTTATAATTCCTTTTGTAATATATATTGGTATCATGTTGTTACCGCCTAAAGCATGGCATCAATCAGACAGAAATTTATAGCCCGTAAGTTTAGATGTAATAACGAAATTTTATAGTCATAGCCAACAAAGTCTAAACTAAAAATAAGTACTTACTTAATTTAAAAAAATGTAAATTTGTTACTTACATAATATTTATGTCACGAGTTACGTTATTATTTACATTTATGGTCATTATTAAAATTTAGTTTATTAAGTTTTCAATTTTTTACCCTGTAGATTTTTGACTAATTCATCGTTTTATTATTTTTTATATTTATTTTAAAAAACATTGATTTTTATAAAAATATAAATGTGTACCTATAACTTAAAATCCTTTTTATTTATATTTTTTTAAATTATATTTAGAAAATGTTGTTTCACAAAGTAAACTGAATTTATTATTAAATAATTAATACATGTAAAATGTGTATGAATAATTTATAATGAACTGTTTCGTTCCTTCTCGGGTAACCTTTTGGACAATGGCCGCCCATATGAGGCGCATAGTCTGTCTGCCTGTCCTCATGATCATAATATTAAAATGAATTAAATCAACAGAAATGCGGAACGTATTGGTTTCCACAAAATGAAGATTATATTAATCGACTTACTACAAAGAAGAGTTGTGACTTATTAGTCATTCGCCCAACACATTGGGTCTTTACGCTGGATTAACACATATTTAAAAAACAACATGTATTTCTCTATATCCGCGGGATCGAGCCCACTTCTTGAAATATGACCGCTCCACCAACTGCCACCATGGATGTATTATCATCAGAATATGTAAAAATTAAGGTAAATACTACGTACTTATCTATAACGGTCAATGATATCCAAAATGAATTAAATAACACTATTAATCTTTATATGTAGGTACATTTATTTTTATATTAAAGCAGGTATTACCATATTTGTATTTCCAATAATACCTACTTACCTACAATAAGTTCCAAATCAACTAGTCCATCGTCCAGACGCAAATTTTATATGTAGTGAAGGCCTCCGACTTCCTGACTAGCTCAGGCACTTGGAGTGGAGGTTCATTAATGTGGAGGAACAGGCAGGAACCTCATGGACGTGGAGTAACCAAGAAGTCACGGGGCACAAAGTCAATTAAACACCAGATGAAATCTTCAGAACTCGTATTTTATTGTTATTAGAATATGTTTGGCCTTATGGCATTCCTTCATCAAGGATTATAGTCCAATGGTATCATTCACATTGGTATCGAAAGTCCCAAAGTTTATAATAATTAAAAGAAACTCGATTTATTGTTATTATCCATACACCACAATTAGTAAGGAAAAAAAAAGTCAAATCAATTAATATTCGAAGTTCACAGTTCGAAGTCTCAATAAACAAGAGTCAACTAATATCCGAAGTCACAAAAATAACCACATTTATTACTGATTAATTAAAAATTAATTCGAATATTATTATTTAATTATTTTAAAATTAACTTGATTATTATTAACTAATTATTTAACATTAACTTAATTATTTCTAATTAGTTATGCAGACGAGATCGTGAGGGTCCCGGGGCAACAAGCCATCGCAGAAGCGACTCCCGGAACCCACAAGTGACAAAAACAGACTGACTTTGGATTTAATAATCTTGCCTTTTTATCCGTTAGGGGTGGTTGTATTTCTTACAAATTCACACCGATCACTGATACCGCCATATGCTGGCTACACATTTATATAAGGTTGACGGAATTATTGTCAGACTATCAACCAAACATATAGCGATATCGATGTACATAATATGATTAATATTAATATTACTTTAATTACATTAATTCCTTAATTATCTTAATTATTTTAACTACTACATATTACTAACGCCCGTCCATACGTCCTACTTTATTATTTCTCTAACCCATTGCATATTACATTAAATTTACCTATTATATTACAATTTACATTACATATTATCTTCCATCCAAATCATATTTTATATCTAATTTAATTTAATTACCCTTTAACTAAGCATATTATATTTGATCAAAATTTTAACCCTATTACCTTATTACCTATATGTACATGGTCTGCGACCGACTTATCTCCTCCACAGCTCACCTTGCGGGGTGCTAACACTCGACAAGACCAACTGTGGGACTTCTACATATGTTAATTTTGTTCAGCTTTGTCGAGGGTCGTGATTATTCCACCGGTGGCACATTGACTACCAGGGTCAGACCGAGCGGCTGGGAGGCACTACTCCTTATGGGAGCGCCCCCCACAGGGGCAGAAAATTCAGTGTGCGACAGTAGGTAGGAGAAACATTTGATTTATTTTTATATACCTACCTAAGAGGACATTTTTCACATAACAAATGTTTTTTTATTCAAACATTGCAAATGAATCTGTTTAAACCATTTAAACTATAATTTTCTAATTATAAAGATAATTTCTTTCCACTACTGGTGCTACCCTCTACCTTTCCCTGAATTATGAGTTGGAGGACACGCGTAATAACGGTACTAAAATGACATCTTAGGATTAAAATCAGCATCACATTTATAATTTCGGTTAACATAATATAATATCCCTAGGTAGGTACCTATCTGAATCATTGGAAATGAACACTAACTAACTAGGTACCTATTGTTGTGTTTTATTTGAATAGCTACCTAATAATAATGTTCTCCTAATTCCCACCAATAAATAGCTGCGACGTTCCCTGGCTGCGACGCTGCCGAGGGTCGCGGACCGATCACCGAATGTCCTTTGTTTGTCCGCGAGGCTTCAATCAACTCTCGAAAATCAACAAAAAAAATCATAATCTGCAAAAATTCTTTCGCTGGAAATGACAAGGGTAGCGCTTTTCAACCCGAAGCTTGTAGAGCTCTACCGGCATAATAAGACCCGCGAGATGAAGCGGGGTGAGAGGAAAGACGTGCGAAAGGTGGGGGTAGTGGTAGGTCCACTCATGTGCAGCGACACATTCCATTCAGTAAACACTTACCGCGAACATCTCCAGTATTTTAACAATATCTCATACAAAATGACTTCAAAGTCTGGAAAACCAATACCCGAACCTGCCAGGGAGATTGTTTTATAACGTTGCAAAATTTTGCGATGAAGAAAAAAAGATTAAGCAAGTCATTATCCCTTTGCAAAATTCAATTCTTAGACTGTCTTAGAGCGTCCATGATGACATGTACGGTCTTGCTATATATGTTAATGTTGCCATACACTGATAAAATATACTCAATAATTTAAAATTTAGTTTGATATTTTTTAAAGAAAAAATGAAGCTTTATTTTTATTTCTTGTAATAGTGTCAAAAAGACATTGATTTCTAAGTAGTGTTTGAAAAGGTGTATTTTAATATGACTATTGTATTTTGTATTAGTACCCACTCTGACCAACTGTTTTCTTTTTCTTGCGCAAATTATAATATCTACACTTATAACATAGGTATAACTACAAAAAGTACCCGCCTATATACACTTAATATCCATTCCTTTTATGTACGCTATTATTTTTTCATTGTTTTAGGGGTGTCAAATAAATAAGTAATTTTTATAAATATTATATACCTACTTATTTCAAAGCATATTATTATATACCTACCAAATTCATGTTTCGTATCAATAACAAAGACCGGCATACCAATTAAATAAACAATAGGCCTTGCTGCCTTTTAAATCGCCTAAAATACTTCCAAACTGCCCAAAGTCCCAAACACATGGATGCCACATGGGGTTGTAATATATAAATATTGTCTTGGGCGAAGCTCATACCTACTTAAATTCTTGGAAACAATTAGGTAGGGATATTTTTTATGTAAGTACTGTCTTAAATCTTTCGGACACACATTTTTAAGGTGATGTAATGTTCTGAGTTTTTGAATGAGTTCATTCATCAATTATTAATAATGCATTCATTAGACATTGGATGGTTTGGAACAAATGAATTTATAGGTGTTTAATTATTATTATGCACGACTTTAATATAAATAGGTAAGTGCTTTTGCGGAATAAAGCTGTCAATGATTTTTTTTATGCTAGGCACGAATTTAATGGCAAGGCTTCTGGTCAAATTATTAATGCTGAGAAAGTAATTATTCCTAATAAGTACTTAAAATATTGTTCTTTTTTTATTATCCACTTTCTTTATAAATTAGAAGTTATATCTAGGGAGCGGATTTATATGCAACAAAAAAACATGATTATATGGATGCACATGAGCACTTAAAACGAAAAAAATTGCAGTTAAAAGGGGAGTTTTATATGGGGAAAATGTAGATAGGCAATACGCCCAAATGATGAAAAAACGGAAAACGAATTATTAGTTTTAATCCTATAATCGAAGTTTTAATCATTATAATACAATAACAAAAAAAAAACAAAAATTTAAAATAATAAACTAAGTATTTTTGGTACTGTTCGGTTATACCGGAGGCAGCGGAAAACGCATTTTGAAAATAGCCGATAAACTGGATTATTTGTTAGGTTAACCTAACCAAACCTAACCTAACCAAACCTAACCTAACCTAACCTAACCTAACCCAACCTAACCGAACCTAAACTAACCCAAACTAACAAATAATCCAGTTTATCGGCTATTTTCAAAATGCGTTTTCCGCTGTCTCCGGTATAACCGAACAGTACCGTATTTTTTTATTCAACGAATAATTCCCAAGATTTAAGAATGTAATATTCTAAGTATTGAACATACTTACATAATTTTGAAAACACTTCTGAAAAAATGTATTTATAACCAATAGAAAAAATCTTATAGATAGTTTATTATATTAGTTAATTAGATCTTAAAAATAGTTTATTAAATTATTAGCAAATTCAAGTAAGTTACAACACAAAAATATCTTGGAGTAATCCGTGACGTCGGCTAGTAATTAAAGTAATACCTACTTTGATTTAAAATACAAAAGTCGATTGCCAATCGTAGCTCAATTTGGGAAGCGCTTCAAAGAGTATTATAAGAGCCAATAATAGTTAAAATATTTCGTAATTAGTATGACAGCTTTAGCATAGTGGTCTTTGGGCGGCTGGCTCAATACCTGGAGAGATGCAGGTTCGATTGCTGCGGGTTGCCTTACTTTTTTCACAAAGATTTTTTCTATTGGTTATATTCACAGAAAAGAAAGTTCCCTGGTTATATTATACATATTATATATTATACATATATATATCTACATTTTTTCAGAAGTGTTTTCAAAATTATGTACTTATGTACAAATTTAAATGATCAATATACCTAATGTTACATTCAGTTACATTCTATTTTCAAAATTGTTTTTTTATAAGTGCAAAAAATTAAATAAGAAATACAATATAAACCAAACACAGCTTTAAAAAACAAAAACGACACACTTAACTATATTATTATATTCTTAACTTTAAAAAAAAGGTTTTTTTAATGCGTTTTGGCATTATTGTTTCCTGCATATCTGCCAGTATTTGTTTATATACGGAAAACGACCTCTCAACGTCCACAGAGATGATTGGGCAAAATTTAAATAAAGTTTTCAATTTTCTGATAAATCCACACCTGTTCAGTTATATTGGAGAATTTTTCGTATTTGCCTCCTATCACACCTGGGATGGAAGACAAAAGACAATATGGTTTTAACATCTAACAATGCCAAGTGACTGTTAAAGAAAATCCTCGTGTCTCCTCCAGTTTTTAGAATACTTTGGGTTAAAAAGAAATGAGTCTCGATCACAGCTATCGTCGGGCAATCTACGATGTTTTATAAATAAGAGCAAAAGCCCATAAATATGCATTAATTTATGAAATATGCACTAATGTCCCAAATATACGCTCTAACGTCTCAAATATACGTTTATATGCACAATAAAAAATATTCTACGTGTCTCAAAACGGATTTCTATGTAACTCTGATAACTGTGCATACACCCTAACAAAACATGCAATAGGACAGCGCCCGGCAACCTATGCCACGGGTGCCACTGGCACTGGCCCCCGAGTGACCCTTTTTTTGCTTATCATATTCTGTTGGCGAAGGCCGAGACCACAGAACAGATATTTCTGAGTTCCCTGGCCGAGACGCTATTATATTATAAGCTTAGATTATGATACATCCTAAATTTCTGATATGATATCATCAGTCAATTCGTTCAAAATGAATTAATTATGACCCAGGATATTATCAAAACTACAAAAAAAAGGACCTAATTTTTTTAAAATTTGAAATGAAATTCGATTGGTAAAAACGAAATTACCTATATCCACTACGTTATAAGAAATATTAGATCAATTTAACAAAAGGTGTACTGGTTTATGAGCTTTATAAAATTTGTTGTGTCTTATGATCACCTCGATCACCTCTAAATATAAACGAAAATAATTTCAATTTCAAATTTCAAATTATTTATTTTTAGCATATTGTGGACATTACAAATTATAAGTTTAAGACGTTCATAACATGACATGAAACATTATTAAGTATAAAGAAGGGAAAAAAGGTAATAAAAGCGATAAAATTGAAAATATAAAAAGAGAACATAATATAAACATACAAAAGCAGTGACAATACTGACAATACAATTATACATCTATAGAAGTTCAAAGAAGTACACCGAGTTTATTAAGGAGGCCCTATTTTAAGAATTTATAAAATGGCGTCCACCTAAACTCACCCTCTCGCAAGTGGCAAGTCTAGCTCAAACCATCGCAATGATTTTTCCAATGGATGTGGTGAATTTCGATTTACAGTTGGTTGAACTTCAAAATGACGTTAGGTTGACACACTTGAAATAGGTATATGGAAAGTACTGAATATCTAACTCATATTTAAAGTAGGTAAGTACGTCTATCTTCGAATTTTATCATGACGTTTTATACATATTAATGTGACTCATCATTTTCTCTCATGAATTTTTTTAAAATCAAAATATCGATCAAATAAGAGTGAGGATTTCATTATGTAACAAAATAATATCATTATCATTAAAATATTCACTAAAAAGTATTCGGTTAAAAAATTGAGTTTTTTATGGAAAAAAAAATCGTTGATATTATTAAGTATCCGTTTCACCAAATATTACTGATAAAAAAAATCGAATAACAAATATAATAATCTTCGTCATTAATATACCTAATACAGTAACAAAAAAAGAAAATTATCAATATAAAGTTTTATGAATTTGTTGATTTTGAATAAAACCAATTCCCAGAGCATACACTCAAGTTTTACTTAAGACACTTTAAAAAAAAAATACACTGATGTCTCAATAATTATGATCAATGTGTGGTTCTTACAAATTCAAATTTTGCTAAAAAAATGGTTATAACAATAATATGATATGCCATGCCAGTCAAAATTGATCCACGCATTCTGCTCCAAACGGTATAATTAGATGAGATATATCGATCATTTTAATGAGGACAGTAATTTTTCCTGTTACAATAATGAACGAACAAAAACATTAAATTGCTCATATCTCCAAACTATGTTTCTGCGGCATATCATTGTCTTGCAATATCCCATTCAATTTAACTACAAATTCAATGAAATTTAATATACTAAACACGACACAAAAACGATTTTTATTGCGAACTTAACTATTCCTAAATAAACTGTTAATTACTATTTTTTTGTTCGAAACAAGAAGTTACGTAGTTACAATAATGTGTTTAATCGGCGACGAGTGCGAAATTTCGTGGCACCTACTGTTGAAAAGTATTTGCCATTTCACTGATGTATGCTTTAAGCGAAGTCCGCGTGTCTCCAGTTTTGTGATTACTTTGGGTAAAAAAGAAAAATGGGTCTCGATCATAGCCTTCTATCGTCGAGCAATATACTTACAATGTTTTATAAATAAATGCGAAAGCCCAAAAATATGCGTTCAATTTATTCATGCAATATGTTCAAATTTCTCAAATATGCATTGGCGTGCCACAAAACAAGTAATTCAAAGTACTGGACACTCAGCGTGCCATTGAAATAAAACTAGTACTTACTTAAATCTATTTACAGACAATTATTATAGACAATTTTATTTGACTATAATAATACACTCTACGCTACATAAAAACATGAAAAAATTACAATATTTAAACATTAGTAACTCCCTTGAGACTCAATTTTGGAAGCTAACACCTCAATATTTGGTTCATTGTTTGAAGTTTTTAATTTTATGCACATTTCCGAATTTTCTTCAGTTGAACAACTTCGATACGGGTTTATAATACCTATATTTCATAATTGAGAATGTTTTCTCACAGTAGTACGTTGTACCGAAAACACTTAAAAGAGCGAATGTGACTTTTTTCATGCAATGAAATCTGTCTGGGAGTTCATTCCACGTTTTGGTAATCATGTCAAGATAATTGTCTTCGTTTTTCATAATTTCATCTCTGGCAGTTTTGAAGTTTAATTTCCAAATTTCAGAATTGTTAAATTCGATTAACTCTAAATCCACAATTATTATATTTTTCGACCATGTACGATACTAATAGGATCATATGGGCCTCCACAGAGTCGAGTTTTGTATTGACAGATTTTATTTTTTACGAGAAATGGATGTCAGCCACTTGCTCAACCTACTAGGTCCATACCCTGACAAACACAAATTGAAAAACAATATGTGTACTTGCCAGACCCAGGATTCGAACCTGAGACCCACGGCGTGATGGTCCAACGCTTAAGCCGCGCGTCCACCGTGGGTACATAATTATGTATCTACTCAATGTTCAAAATTCAACACAACACATAAAAAATGTTTTTGTAAATCGTTAAATCTGTTTATGAAATACTTCTGCAAAGTTGATATAATATAATCCATTATATTATCAGTTATTGCAAAGCCATGCAAAGCAACAATTAATAATTAAATTAACTATTTTTTTATTTAACAAATAATTCACAAGATTTAAGAATGCAACATTCTAATTATTATTGAACATACATAATTTTGGAAACACTTCTGAGAAAATATATTATAACATAACCAATTTTTCTATAATCTAAGCACAATGACCAGTAGAATGAGCATAACCAATAGAAAAAAATCGGTGTGTTTACTTATGTACGCGCGTTAAAAGTTATACTTATTTGTCGTAACAAAACAAAAACAAACTTGTAATATACTAGATTCCTCGACTAGCTCTTAATTATCTTGTTAAATTACACACTCAAGAAAAAAGACCGCTTATTTTAACGCTGTTGGTTTATTTCTATACACTTTAACTTATATTACTAAATTATATAAGTATTTATCGTTGTTTTTATTTAAAAAGGTAAGTTAGTGAAGGCCTCCGACTTCCTGACTAGCTCAGGCACTTGGAAGTGGAGGTTCATTAATGTGGAGGAACAGGCAGGAACCTCATGGACGTGGAGTAACCAAGGAGTTACGGTAGAAAAAGAAAGTCGATACACAAGAAAACACTAGTTAACTTCAGAACGAGTATATTATCAATATTGTTCACATACGTAATTCACAATTAATCGTAAGAGGTCCAATTATTTAATGTTCTTAGGTAATTAAATTTTATTTTGTTAAACAATCACAATAAGTCGAATGTAAAATTCATTAATCGGACGTAAGTCACAATTATTCAAAAGAGAAAAAAGTCGGAATTGTCATTCCCGAAGTTCACAAAAAAAAATCGGCATATATTTATTATTTAATTAAGAATAATTTTATTATTTGTCAAGTATTGATATAATAATAATAAATTGTTACCTACAATCACATGTTTTAAAATATTAACACCAACATAGTCAAATAGTGTGTATACTTTTTTTTTTCCTGTTAGAGCAAATTTGTAATTTGTATTTATCTCACTTACCTGGTTGAACTGCCACGTCGGCCCCCCTGAGCCTGGGCCCATAGGCAAGAGTCCTGTCAGCTCACTCTTTGTAGGGGCCATGCACCAAAATTAGATTAATTTATGTTTTTTTATTTGTCAAATAATTTTATATACAAATACTATACCGACAAGAACCGTATTTTATTTAGACATGAATTTTATCTCAGTAATATGTGACCCAAATAGGTTGGACGGTCTTTAATATACGACCATAATTATTATTATATTTCTGATACAACATTTCACAGGAAGTGCATACGTACAAATTTCCGAACACGGCCAAAACCAACTATCATTCAAACAGCCCGTGCACAATCTTAGGACACATCGCGTTTCATGATAACGATAAGTTTTCAAATCTGTGATTGTTAATCGTTTTTGCTGTTACAATTTATTTTGCTGTAGCCCCCCACCAGTTTATAGGAATAATGATTCTGATGACTTTGAGGACCGCTTATTGACACGCCTCAGACCTTACGAAACATCATGAATGTAGTTTCAGCAGTAAATAAAAACTATCAACTTATTTAGGTTTCACTACGTCGTGTCAAATTAAAATTAAAAAATGCTAGGGCCACTAGTTTGTTATGCTAAATTCAATTGAGCAGTCAAGGACAAATATATTTTTGGTAAATATGCCGCAGATGCTCGCATGAGATTTTATCATTTTCTTTTTAGACAAAACCAAACCTAACCTAACCTAACTAAACCTAATCTACCCCAACCTAATACAATCTTAGTTTATGATAATGATGCATTAAAATGTATGAAAATTTAAAATTAACAATTATTGGATCTAAAAGCGCCGACAGAAAAAGGTATCAATTTAAAATTTAATACAATTTTCTATATATATGGCATACCTAAACTGTTTTCGTTTAAAAAAACCATAAAAGCTCATGCGAACATTTGCGACACAATTACCATATTTTTTGCCTGTTCAAGTATTAACAGCAGTAATAGTAGGTACCTACGGACAAAAAATAATTTAATGGATGCACATTATGCAAAACTGGTTTTGATACGAGAGTCCGGAAAAAAGTATTATGTTGGTTAAGCTGTCATAGAGAAATTTCTTCTATTGCAAGACTGCTAGTAATTTTTAGTGATAGTTTTAAATACTTCTCGTTCAAAACATCACTAAATAATAATTTACCAAGTAAGTACATACTCATTGACAGGTTTAAATATCGTGGGATTTGTATGTATGCATATTATTAGGTACTAATGTATTTTCACCCATAAACTGATGTAATCAATCTGTTTCTAAGTTCTCTTGGCCGTCCAATGAAATCAAAGGTACATGTCTGTGGCTATTTTTACCCATTTGGTAAACTCGTCCATAACATCGTAGAGGAAAGACAGTCGTTTAACTCAGACTACTTCATTGGTATTTTGTTTTTTCTAGATTCTTGCAAGTCAGTATCACGGCAGAGAATAATACGACAGTAAGTATTTTTATAAATGTTGCATTAATGATTTTACTTCATGCTATGTTTAGTAATTATAGGTCATATCCAGATTTTAGGTCGTTATAATGATCTAATTTCACCGCAAACACAAAATATGTCACTTAAAAACAATGTACTCGTATGTATAGAATATAATACGGAATTCAATATTTTTTCTATTCTCTTCTCTAAAATTTTCTAATGGAAAATTTCAATGATTACGAACATATAAATGTAGATAATTTATTTATCGAAAAAAAAATAGATTTCAATGGCGGATACATTAGCTGGTGATTAATCATTCTAAACATACATTATTATACGAATAAAACAATGAGGATTATCATATTATTTAATATCTCATTTGTAGGATGTTATTATATCAGTTAAGCATAATATGGCAAGCGCTTTTGCTTGGGTAAAATAATGTCTTGGTTTTCTATAATGGTATCATGTTTTGGAATGAACGATCATAACATGATTGCCATAATGATCATTTTTTGTGGATATGTTTTTCGTCCTTGTTATTGACATAGACCAACATCACGCAATTGAGGATATGATTATTTCTTTCAGTGACCACGAGGGAGGAAATATATCTACCCATACTGTCCACTTGGTTGGGTCTGCGCTTAGCGATCCTTACCTATCGTTTGCTGCTGGTATGAATGGACTTGCCGGACCGCTCCATGGATTAGCTAACCAAGAAGTATGTTTTAGCATAAATTTCATTTAAAATGTCTTACATGCTGTGATTATGTTGACCATTGCCATCGGGACGTGTGATATCTGGAAACTGTTGCAACAGGTCATGATACGCAGACCTGCCTGAAACGGTTTTGATCGACAGGACCTCTCCCGTACTGCGGTTTCCGGAAGTGGTGAGATGAGTGGTTTGGTCCAACAGACGTCTATTCTTGGCGTCGACTAACAATCAATTCCAATCAAAATCAATTCCAATTATGGGCTTATTAACAACGGCAATGACGAACCTCCATGTGAAGTCTCGTCGTAGGCCCAAGTTTAATGTCAACGGAAGGTTCTCGTATGTAGCGATTACCGTACCGTTCGCCGCTGACAGCTCGTATGTTGTTTTTGTTAAACGTCCCGGAACCTTAGAACGTGGGTACACACAGAGATCGGCGCCTGTGTCGACTAGAAACTGTATTTTCGTGTTGCGGTAGGTGACAAATAAGCGGCTTGGCATTGGGCTGTATTCACTGGCCGCTATCAGTGGTTGCCCGGAGCGTTTCCCTCTTGATGGCTGCAGGGTTGTCTGCACTTCTGTGCGGCTGCTCCGAACATATGGTGGTACCAGCATTTGCCTTGGGTATCTTCTCTGTTGCGGCTGGATAAACGTCCACTTGTACGGCTTCGTGAGCGGCTGTGGAATCGCCGGCCGTGGTTCTTTGCCCGTCTCATCTCGGATCATTGTCATTTGCTCCTGCAATGACAATGCGAGTTTCCGCATCCTGGTCTCAATCAGTTCTTCCATAAGTTCGCTGTTACTGGTTGCGGCGGGGCTGTGGGTGTCGTCATATCCTCTCGGCATTGTCTTGAATATGTTGAATTTGCGGTTGCGTGGAACGTCGGGTTCACCTCTGTAGGGGGTCGTCGATGTGAGGGCCGATGGAGTTGTGACGAGGAGAGATGAGAAGTCGTTGTCGTGATTATGAAGGGTGTGAGTTTATTTCAATTGCATAAGTACAGATGTACAATTGTTACAATAATGTGAATCACAGCACAGAGCGATGTGCTTCGGTCGAAAACTTACAATCGAATAATTCTCTTTTTATCAATCATGATGTACTGATTATTATATTATCAACTTATAATTATGTAATAATTAGGCTATTAACTAACTAAGTGAGAACAGATATACAAAGATTATTGTCGCGGTCACTGATTCACAAAGTTAGCTATGACTTGATACCTACATGGAAATGCCTATTAATTTGATGTGTAATAATATGTAATATCGCCATACTTACTTTTAGCGATTTTTTTTAAAATATGAAAACTAATATAAATAGTAATTATTATTTTATTTAAGTTAAATCAAAAATGCAGTTTCCCCCCCCCCCCCTTGTATTAGTTCTAAGGCGGCGTAACACAATAGTTCACTTTCATTTGCGTTCACTCTTACCTACCTACTACTAATTACCTACCAAGCGGTGGATATAATTTTCCAAAACTATATTAGTCTATGGTTTTCTGAAAGTTTACAATATTTTTAGGTAGGAGGTAAAAAAAAATCTATCGGAAGAAGAAAACATATTTTAAATAGAGAGTTTGACTAGTGATAATAGTGGGTAAATTATAATTTATTAATAATCATTCATAGATCATAGATATTCAGAGTCTCGCAAATATTTTTGTTTATTACCACAATACTCTATCTTTTATCTATTGTTTGAAAAATGAAAACAAAGAACTGTCAGACTTCAGTCTGACAATTGATATCGTTGAGGTCGGTCGACATTTGTCATTGTGCGGTGCGCTTTAAGATCTAAATCATTAAACAATGCCGAGAAGCAGAGATTTCCCTGAATCGGAACGGGTAAGCGAAAAAACTTTTCTAATAATTCATTGCATACGTTCATTTTGATTCTTACATTAATACACAAGTATTTTTTTGACGATTTTGTATTTTTCTAAGATTGTAAAAGACATTTCGAAGTAAATGAGTAAGATTATTTAGAATGTCATCTTCTGTAGCATAACAGTGTTCCGTAACTTAGTTAGCGTAAATATTTGAAATATGAAATTCATATTTGAAATTGGTCTCCCGTTAAGTAAAAAATACCACGCATAACTAAATTTGTATTTCTCCTTATTTTCAGAGCATTGCCGATGAAGTGCAAGGACGGGGAAGAGCGCCGTCCAGAGACGTGGTGGTGCCGGCTGTGTTGGTGAATGACCAGCCCCACGCAGACGAGCCCCTCGCAGACGAGCCCCTCGCAGACCAGCACCTCCCAGAGTCGCCATCGGTACACAGCTATTTTGTATATGTTTTCTAATATATTTAAGTAGGTTTTTTAACAACATTAGGATTGTTGTTTATTAAACATTTTCTGCTCCATTTTTGGCACGATTTAATATCTATATTTTGTGACGGTGCTTGTGATTTTGTTTCTGTATAATATCATTCAAACTTAAACCGTATTATTGTAGTACTATAATTTTTTCACAGCTAAAAATGTATTTTTCTTTATTTTCAGAGCCCTGTGGCAGATATTATCCGTTTTTGGGAAGGATTAGGGGCCAGCGAGGTGGTGGCGCTGATGAGGCGACACCAACCGGCATCGCCAGAGATGGCTCAAGGGGAAGTACTGCCCCCCCCGCCGTATAATAATGTCCAAATACAACCCGAAGAGCCGCAGCCATTGGTGGCGAGGGTAAGCAATTTTTTAAAATGAAATATATTTAAGTAGTTTTTTTGAAGTTATACTTCTTTAGGCGTGTTTGGGAAAACAGATCAGAGTGTATTTTTGGCGTGTGACACGCCGACGTAACACATAATTTATTTTGTTTGTATGATAATTTATATTGCATTCGGGTTGCGTAATACTTTGAAATATTTATCGTTGTATTAGGCGGATTCAAATTTGTTTTTGTTGACTTTCCTAACGTTATTTTTATTCAAAATAAAATATTGAGCTGCCGTCTTGAAAGTTAAATCTGAATGAAAATGGTATCGATAAAAATTATCTATCACACGATAGCCGGGTATTTAATATCTATATTTTGATTAGATTTTAGAATGTGGTTTTGTCTCTGAATAACATTATTTAATTATTAAAGCCCCATCGCCATATTATTATCGTATGTGTAGTTTGCAATACTTTTCTATTATATATTGCCACATTTTTTAATAACTCTAGCACAGGCCGATGTACACATTCGTGTAAATAAATTGTACAATTGTCTGTATACTTTTACCTCTATACGAGTGGACTCGCAGAAACACTGTAAGCATTGCTATCGACTTAAATATAATCTGGACAGTATTTTGCTCAATTTAATTAAAACAGCATTTAAACAGTGTGCATTTGTTTACAGGCAGGTGTGTGTCGGTCAATACTAAAAAACTGACTCTTAATTATTTGATAATATCACTTACAACATGCTTTTCTTTGTTACAGAGAAGGGGACGGCCGCGGCTAGTGCCAAATGGCGAGCCGAGGAGGCCTAGGAGAAGACGGGTTCGGCTAGCGCCGGAGTTCACGGGAGTAAGTTATTATTTTAATTGTTTTTGATAATCATTGAGTGCATGGTTGTAATGACTAACAAAAATATTTGATACCTAGCCAATTTACGAGTATAAATCTTCGATCAGCATTGTCTTGCGGAGATGTTTCTGCCGACATTTCTGATTATCTTGTCAAATATAGTGGCACACGAGTAATAATTGAACCCTTCTCTGGAAAAATAGCATTATCCTTATTCTTAATTTTGAGATATTAATGATTTAAACTATCATACTCCTAATGTCATCTGTTGTCGAGATTAGTCATCAATAATTAGGAATCAATAATTAATTGTGCGTTGTGCTGTTGTATACATTCTTTAGAGTTTTAAAGCAAAAAGTCTAATGTTTCTATTTCTTTTTTTTTTCAGGTATATGAAACCCGTGGGTGGGTAAAGTATAATCGGGCGGAGGTAATAATTATCTCCTCCGACTCGGACTAAATTGTCCTGAACCTGCCAATACCATACCGTACTACGCTAATATGTAAGACGAGAATGAAGACTTTAAAGAATTTACAAGACTACTTAGTTATTATTATATTGTTAATGTTTAAAAAGTTATCAAACACTTGAATTTGTAATTTTAGGAGTTTTTTGATTAGCAATACTATTCTTGTCATAATTTAAGATATAATATTTAAAAACTTACAATTTACTACTGGGTACTTACTATTCACGTGATATTAATATAGTTTTATAGTCAATTTTGAATTACCTTGCCATTTAATATGTGATAAAATCTTGACTGTGGATAGTAGATAAATATATAGTATGAAACTTATTTGCTGTGATCGAATGTCTCGTTTTAGTAGACATTGATATTGTTGTTGTATTAAAAAATTTAATAAACTTTTGCAATTATTTTCTGCCTTTTTATTTCACATTCCATTTCCCTTTTGATATACATATTCTTTAAATATTGACTGTCAATTGTGGCGTCTGATTATAAAAACCGATAATTCAATAACAGATATTCACGATTCTTTGTTATCGTAATGAATTTTTGGGTCTCCGCTGTGTGTTCTTCCTCTATTGAGAATAGGCTCTGCAACGAGCCCAAAACGTCGGCAAAAGAAGGAGGACGAAAATGATGTTTTTTTGCGTCAAGTGTAACTGATTGGTTTTAACCTTAGTTTTTTCTTTTATTTTCAAACTAGGACAGTATGTCCATTTCTATTAACTGATGAAGGTCTTTCTGCAATAAATACATGACAAGATTATTTATATCATTTTAAATAATTGGTTTCTATAAATCGTTTTTAAATATTTTTTTCATAATGTGAGTTTGCACATGTTTTGTTAGGTTTTAATCGATATGACGTGTGATTTATCAGTTTTTGTTATTAGACGCCTGATTTCTTGATGAAAAAACATTGTAGTAATTGAAATAAAACACAATATTCAAACCATACAATTTAACATAAACGAGACCGGTCATCATGATTATTAAATTATGGGAAATCAGTATCACATAATATTATTGTGATTTATTTTAATTACTAAGTATACAATATTCACCAAAATCTACACAAATACATCATTACATGACAAGAATCCACAGAGCACTGAAGGCCGGTTCAAACTGGTCAAGTAATTTAGTAACTAAACTAAATTTAGTAAAATCATTTAGTCGAGTCGATCCATTTTTTCGGTCGAGTAGCGAATATGAGACAAGCCTGAACACGTTATCTTTAGTCAAGTTCATTAATTGTCGTAGAATTTCTTCCTCCCATTCTTCTAATATATGAAGTTATTAACTATTTTTTTTTTTAATTATACCAATTTCAATAATAAGAATACTTTGTGAGTTATTCGTTGAATTCATTATTTATTTTTGCTTTGTTCATTTTGACACGTCACTCACTGATGTTTTGTGTTCGGACACTTTTCAGTTACTAAATAATTTAGTGGTAACTGAATCACTCGCCACTCGACTAAATTACTCGACCAGTCTGAACCAGCCTTGATAGCCTATTTAAAAAGATTCAAACTGAGATGATGACTGCTCTCCATGTCTGAACACTTCTTAATTAGGGTGGCATGTCATTAACGATTGCCCGATATTAAAAAGGGCTCTTAGAGCCTTTCATAAACCTCACGATACTAAATAACAAAATATCGAATACTGGCAGGCATGCACACACAGTTTCCTAGAGTCTGGAACAAAAGACTACAAAAAATGTTGGTGAATTTTTCTTCTTCGTCAGGTCTCATGACTGAGAGTCATGTTCCAGAAGATTTGGCTGTCGAGGAATCTTAGTTGCAGGGTAAGTATCATCACTCAACCTTTGGCGGGTTTTGGCCTCCTTCAAAAACTTCCTCCATCCTGGACGATCACGCGCCGACACCTCTCCATTTGTGGTGGCCGTATTTTCCTTTTATTGATAAACATTATATTCGTCTTATAAATTGAAATAACATTTATTAAGTTATTTCAATTTATCTCAAAATTGCATAAACCGTTTTAGCCGCTTTTGAAAGTAAGCGCTTCATATCTGAGAAAGTTAGTTTTGCATCTTCTCCGTACGAGTTTACTTTTTGGAGCACACTATTGGTTTTTGATTCCAGTTCCTCGGTGTCTTTTTCTGTATCGTCAGCAAAGGCTTGTATATGTGTATTGTGTGGTAAGATTATTCTGTCAAAAGCAGTCTTTCTCAAAGTGGGAGATAACGCCCCCTTGTGGGCGCTGGAGGCTTTCAGGGGAGCAGTAGAAGGTTCAATGAAAATTAGGGGGCGTTAAGGAAATCTAGAGAGGCGACGGCAGAAAAATTTTATGTATAAAAATCCGACGGAATCTAAACGACACCACTTGAGATGCGATAAATTAGTGTCGCTTACGCATGTAATAATGTGGATGCAGCTTTATATTTCATGTAGGTACGTAGTCCATGGTTTTTCATACAAAAATTTTCGGTCGTCGCGGCGATCCCATCCCTATCCGAAGATTCATCCTTCACGTTAGATAAGTTTTATATTCAAAGCCTTCTTTTTAAAAATACTTCTAAATATGATTAAGTATGAGTTTTATTTCCTCTCATTGAAACATTTTTTGATCTCAGAAATAGGATATGAGTCACACCCTATCTATCCTATCCATATAATAATGCATGTTTAAAAATTATATTTGCAATAACTGTTTTTAAGATACGCAACAGATGGTAATGTAAAAAGGTAAGTTGAAAAATATATGTTGAGGGGCACTCTTAGACTATAGATACATCTAGGGGGCACTAGATTTTTTTAAATCTCAATGTGGGTGGTGGTCAAAATAAGTTTGAGAACCTGTGGTTTATAGCAGTGCTCTGCAACCTTTTCTCACCCACGGCGCACCAAAGGTCTTCCCAGAATTCCGCGGCGCACCACACGTAAAACAATTTATACACCAAAACATGAACCCCACACCCTGAAGGGTGACCCCAGACCAGGATCTTTGGTGCCCCCCCTACCTATCGCTAAGCTCAAAGAGAGTCTGATACTCTGAAATAGCGTTTTTTCAAATGGTATTTATTGTATGTTTTGCGATTTTTTGTATTTATTAATACATTCACTTGAATTTGATGGTTTGTTGTCGGTTTAATTATTAAAATTAATCCATTTATTATTAATTAATTAATTTAAAATCAACTTAATTATTATTAACTAATTATTTAACATAAACTTAATTATTTCTAATTAGTTATGCAGACGAGATCGAGAGGGTCCCGGGGCAACAAAGCGTTGCAGAGGCGACTCCCGGAACCCACAAAACAGACTGATCTTGGCCTTTTTATCCGTTAGGGGTGGTCGTATTTCTTACCAATTCACACCGATCACCGATACCGCCATATGCTACACATTTATATAAGGTTGACGGATGTCAGTCTATCAACCAAACATATAGCGATATCGATGTACATAATATGATTAATATTAATATTACTTTAATTACATTAATTCCTTAATTACTATATACCACTAACGCCCATCTATACATCTCGCTTTATTATTTGACTAACCCATTGCATATCTATATTAAATTTACCTATTATATTACAATTTACATTACACATTACAATTACAAATCAAATCATATCTTACATTTAATCTAACTTAATTAACCCTTTAACTAAACATGTATTTAATCTAAATTTAATCCTATTACCTTATATTTACATGGTCTGCGACCGACTTATCTCTTCCACAGTTCACTCTGAGAAGTGGTGGGACTTGCCAGAGCAAACTGCGGGACTTCTACATGTATTAAAATTGTTCTGCTTTGTCGAGGGTCGTAATTATCTAACCGGTGGCGCATTGACTACCAGGATCAGACCGAGCGGTTGGGAGGCACTACTCCTTATGGGAGCGCCCCCCACAGGGGCGGAAAATTAAGTGTGCGTCATTAGCATAGTGGTCTATATGCGTGGGCGCGAAACCCGAGAGATGCAGCTTGGATTCCTGCGGGGTCTTATTTTTTTCAAAAAGATTTTTTCTGTTGGTTATAATATATTTTCTCAGAAGTGTTTTCAAAATTGTGTATGTTCAATTAATTAGAAGCCGAATTGTTTAAAGATTGCCAACATTAAGTACACATAACACAATGTCAAATATCACACGAATTATATATACCTATTGTAGTAGACTGTGCAGGATAGATCAACTTAACACGTCACATACACAAGCAACCTGCTCCGCTGACCGCTACACATGACTATTCACTATTGCACTATGAGGCAGGGCAGGGGGAATGCACTCGCACTACAACAGTACAACGAATGAACTTCACTTTGTTGCACAGCAGTGTTGCCATATTTTGAAAGTGGAGTTATAGTACAGTGACTTCAAAATTATAGTATTTCGGCAAAAAATATAGTACGCGTTAAGTGACCAATAATTTTCTGCATTTTCAAAAAATTAAACGTGGGGTAATTAACGTCTTGTTTTTGTTTTTTTTAGACAAAATATCCATGAAGGGTAATTTATTAACGTCTCGTTTTTTAGACAAAATTAAAATGTTAAGTCAGTGGTTTCCAAACTTTATGTTACTCCGCTTCCCTTTTAAAAAAATCAATCTAGGCGCCCCCCCCCCCCTTATTTCATTAAATAATACAGACACATTTTAAATAGTCAACAATGTACCTACTTGCAAATACAAAAATGAAAAAAAAATAAACAAGGTTTTACTAATAATATTACATTATTTTTTGACGAATGCGCTTGTTTATTTGCACAATCAATTTCAATAGTAGTCAATCCAAATTCATCTTATTCATTGACAAATGGATTCAATCATGGACCCCACATCCTGAAGCAGACCCCCCGGTCAGGATTTTTCAACCACATATTTAAAATATTTAATAGTTCCGAAACAAAGCAGCGCCATAGGCGACTTTATTTACTTTTAATAAAATAATGTGAAAAGTACATTAGCAAACTAACCAAGAACTCAGTATATAGATTTTTGTTTGCTTCAATATATCTGGCGTAGAAATCATTTAAAAGTGGAGACATGACGAACTTTTTTTTTTGTCATTTGATTTCCGAAGCTCCATTTTGTTATGAATGCCTTCACTTTGTCGTTTTAAATCAGTGAATGCATTAGTGGTCCTTGGATTGATTTACTCACTCATTTTTTTTTTAAATTTCAACCAAATAGACAAGTTTAACAACAAAATTATTGTTCCTAAACAAATTTGCCTCAAATTTCAACATAATGATTAATTTGACCCTTTTATTTCATTTTTTACGAGATAGCCATTGCGCTTCACATTAGTATAGAAGTGAGGGATTATAAAATTAGTCTCCATATTTGCAGAAAGGTTTGCAAACAACCTTTTATAGGACTGTTTTTTTGTGTAGTTTATATCTAGCGGCCGTTTTATGAACTATGCATTTGCAAACTGCAAACCTGTGGTACATTAATTGTGTTAAACTTTTCGCGCCTCTCTTTGCAACACTCTGCTTCTCCCAGTTTGGAAATCGCTGTTTTAAGTAATTAACGTCACCTTTTTTTAGACATGTGGATTATTTTTTCTTTCTTCTCATGGATTAGTTTGGCGTTGTTTTGCTTCTATT
This sequence comes from Rhyacophila brunnea, assembly GCF_057557595.1. Taxonomy (NCBI): domain Eukaryota; kingdom Metazoa; phylum Arthropoda; class Insecta; order Trichoptera; family Rhyacophilidae; genus Rhyacophila; species Rhyacophila brunnea. The sequence goes on from NW_028232751.1 coordinate 62,292,594, forward strand.
GGCAATTTTTTTTCCGATTTCTCAAAATTATAGTATTTTGGGCGTACTTTACCTGTTTTATATCGTAAATAGTACGCAGACGAAAATTATAGTACGGTTGGCAACACTGTCCGGCATGCATTAACTCAAATGCTCTTAATTATCAAAACAAACACCCAAAACCTAATATCATAAATTCATAAATACCACAGGCAAAGTAATCGCTTTTTGTCGCTACGTATTTTTATTGTTTTTTGCAATTTGAGCTTTAAAAATCAAGAGTGCGTACAGCGTACTGCTTATAGACAGCGATAAATATTGTAAATCACAAGAGCCGAAATAAGTCGGTATGATGGAAGGAATAATTGTGTTGTGCCTAATAAAATAATTAATTTTAGTTGCATGACTAAATTAAGGTCAATATATTTTATAAAGTCTCTTTTTCTGTTCATCTCATTTAGCTGGTCGCCACACCGGGCCCCCAGGCTAGAGCTCCATCAGCCCCCCCCCCCCCCCCCTTGTGGGGGCCATGGTTATACGTATTTGTTTACACTGAACTAAGACTACAATTTACAGATGTTGGTTAGTTTTTAAAATTCAATTAAACCCTGGGAACCCAAGCCATAATGTGCATCTGTCTATAAAATATTTAAAATTATGCCATTAAATCATACATCATTTTAGATATTTAATAGAGAGAATAATATTTTTAACTACTATTATTTGGTTTAGGCAGGGTTTAATGAATTATACAAAACTAACCAACAACATGTGTAATATGTATTCTTAGTTCAATGAAAACAAATAAGTATGAATGAAAAAGTGCAATATATAAACATATTATATTCTATTAAAATGTCAGTGGTAGCAATCGGCGATTGCCAGCTGTTCTGCTAGGGCTATCAATCTGAAGTGGTGTCAGACGATATTGTGAAGGCCATCCTGAATAGACTTCGCACATGACCCAAAATTTAGATTGGCAGTGACGACTTGCAAATCGTAAAACTGACAAATCAGCGAAATGTCAAACGTTCTGAGGTAAATGTAAATCCATCCCGAAGGGAAAACTATGGCGCCGTCTATGCATACTTCACAATTATATTAATATCCAACACAGCCAAGCCGTCTGCAAGACCTAGCGAGACAAACTGGCGACCGCCGGCTGGCTCTGTTAGTAATTTATAATTACTTTCGACATGACTAAGATGAAGCGTTTCTCCAAAGGTTATCAAAAAATGAAATGAAACATTTTGTTTTAATATTGTATCACCTTTCAGGGGTGGTCAGCGATGATTATTTATTTTAATTATACTTATATAATAAATGTTCGAATTTTTTATATTTGAGACTTGCAATTTTATTATTGCTAATATAATAACATAGCAACATAGGTATGTAGATAATTATGAAAATATTTAAATACAGGCACAATCGCGAAATTCGGCCAACCGGAATGTACCTACGTTCATACACACGTGCTATTGTTATTTCAAATGTCAAGCCTGTCAATCCAATTCCACCATCACAAGATTTATTCGAATAATAATTTGAAATTCCAGTACTACTTATAAGACGTAATGCATGTAGGTATACAATTGCATTTGCCGAGTTATTATGACGTTTAATTAAAGAAACACAATATTGTAATATATGCCTGCATTCTTTCTTTGGAAAAGTAGAAACTTCTCGGATACCTACATAAAATTAAAATAATATTATCTTAAGAATATTAGTTTTATATGAAGAACGTTTTAAATCGTAATATAATATTTTAAAATATATTATTATAATCCATATTATGTACACTTTACTTTTTAGTACTAAATACATATTATATAAATATTTGTTTATTGTTAATTTTATATTGAATTTTATTTAATTTAAAAGTATAATTAATATATATTATTATCATGCTAGTACGCAACTATGTAGTGTTAGGAAGCTTAAGTGATTTAACAAAGCTATGTAAGTACTACGTTTAAATGTAAAACTTTTTTTTTTATTTTCTTACAAAAACCAAATGCGAGTGGTGTTATAATGTGCCATTAGTTTAAAGCGTATATTATTTTATAAGTCTTTTTATTTTTAATACCAACTGCCATGTAATGTATATCGTATAAACAATTATTTTATAAACTGATTTTATTACCGAGTTATTTTTCATAAAATAATCATTTGCCATAATATAGTCATATCTCGTGTCTATATCAAAAAAAAATCAAAGAAAAGAAAATTTTCAGGTAAAAAATATCTTTTACACTGAATCTCAGGAATGACTGAAATATATAATGAATATAAGTGTATTATATTGAAAAATATGTGTTCTATGCCTTCAGCGAGTTACCTCGCTCTATGAGGCCATACTTACAAATTTCGCCAGTTATCTCGCCCGACTTTAAACTCAAATTACTAGCCACTGTCGATTGATTTGCATAATCTAAAAAGAATAAACACGCAATGACATCTGTTTCAATAATAATGAAATACTAAGCCACAAATTATCGGTATTATAACGATAGTAGTAAGAGCGAAGCTCTACAGTAACATTCAACGTGTATCGTTAAAAATCTGCAGTCTGTCAGATACTGCCGTAGTAATATCGTAAGGCTTAGAGAATATTAAGTTAAGAACATCATTCAATCAGCGTACATAAACCATTTGCACTGAAAACCATGTTTAAAGTGGGTGGTAGGAAGCATTTGGAGATTGCCAAGGAAAATTTAAAGTTGGATAAATTGATTAGCAGAGAGATGATCAGGAAAGTAATGTAGGAAAAACAAGACGTTTTATGTAATGGAATCAGTCAAGCGTCACACTTATTCATTTTTGGTGAATGAAAAATTAAAATGCACCATATGTATAAAAAAAATGATTTATTTGTATATTATTTGATAACACATTCTTCATAATGATATTTAAGCAAGAATATACGCTTAGGATACACTGTTTTATTAAAAAATAAAGTAAAATCTCAATCAATCGACTCAGCAATAGCAACGCACGCAAGATACAGCGCAATTCAAAGTACTGTATTTAAAAATAATAAGTACCTACATAATTCAAAATGTTGGTTTACCTATTAAAAAATATACAGCATGTTAACATGAATTATAAGCATGGATTTATATATATATTCGCTTAGTTACATTGACAGTACAGTTCTAAAATATTTATTCTATTACAATTTTTTTTCTATGTAACTAAACCAAAGAAATTTAATAAAAACAGTGCCCAGGTACCAATTCAATATAAATAATAAATTATAGTGTTATGCAAAAGTGGTGGAGAAAACATTTTGGCAAAAATTATTAAGTAACTATCTTTGAGGATTAAAAATTTTGATAATTTTATTTTCTTTTTTTTTTGCATAATTCCCATTTGTAAAAGATATTCCGTGGCAAAACTTTTTTGAAAGGATGTTATTAAAAATATATATACATACCAGCTGAAGTATGCGGTTTTGCACTAGACCATAGTTTCTTAACCGGTAGTATACTGTATAGGGACTATAATATTATTATGTCAAATGAAAATAATAATCTGACAACAGTAAAAGCAATACAAAAGAGCGTTAAATTTAATTAAAATCATGCATCAAACTTTCAAACAGTATCTTAAATATGTTTCAAAATTGGAAGGAACAAAAAATAAATATCAACATCCAAACATATTTTGACTTTTATGTACTTATTACAAAATATTATCATTTCCTTTTGTAAATCCATGCTGTAAAGTTGCAATCTCAATACATATATTGTAACATCCTGTCAGTTGCAATAAAATATTTCAGAAAAGATAATCCTGTCTATACCGTGATTATCATATAATGAAGTGACAACATCCAAAAATAGATACGTATACCAAAATAATATGGTCAAAATCTATCAAAAAATAAGTACATTATAATAATATGTAGGATATTATCCTCATGTCTCTCTATGCAATCTAAGACAATATTATAATTATTGTATCCATAACTTCCAGAACCCGCCAAATGCAAAAATAATACCTATAGATAAATGCCTTTTAATGCCATTTTAAAATACAATACAATGAATAAAACATAATGGAACGTTACAACTGCTTACTGATGCCACGCTTGAGACACAAAAATGTCATTAAAAAATGAATCGCAGGCGTATGGCTATTTCAAAATGCGCGCTTCATATTATGTCATCAATAACATTTCCAACAATCGTTTGTTTCTGCATATTTCTGTCAATGGCAGTTGGTGACAGTAAAATTTATATAATATTTTCTTAAGAACTATCAGTCACTTGCATATGGTTTTTCGAGATGTTTCATTGACTACTATGTATAACGCTTAATTTTATTATATCTCAATCGGGAAGACTTAAAATTTTTGTACTTCTAAAATCCCTGTCAAACTTAACATATTACACAAATGAATTTTAATCATTATATAATCTACTTACGATCTATTCTGTATAATAACTTTGTTTTTTCGTATAGATAATTAGTTACCATTGTACATTATAATTACATTACATTATAACTTGTAATTTTTGAAATTAAGTAGGTATAGTAACGATTTTAAAATAAATTTATTGAAAAAAATATTGTTGTTTTTCTACTCCATCATTCTACTACTAACAATTTTTTATACCATGTGCGATCTTAATAAGATCATATGGACCTCCACAATGTAGAGGTTTGTATTGACAGATTTTTGTTTTTACGAGAAATGGATGTTAGCTACTTGCTCAACCTATTAGGTCCATACTCTGACTGCAAACACAAATTGAAAAACAATATGTAGGTATATTCTAGGATTCGAAATTTGTGATTATTTAAGAACGTTAAGTTGAATCCAATGTTGGGATAAGAACTAGATCTGAACATGTCAGTCAAAATGAAAATATGCACTAGGAAAACAATTGTTTATAAACTACTAATTATAAAGGATAGAAGTAATGGACTGTAAAATTATCACAAACCGATGATGAGTGGAGGACGTAGGCTATGGAAAAATTATCTGCATTTATTGCCATATTAAAACAAAATAGTAGAAGTGCGGTATCTTTACAATACAATCCACTGAAGCCGAGTTTTCAAAATATTCAATTACCTATCAATAATTATTGTTGATTTTTTTACTGCAAAATGTGTAGAATGAAACATTATTAAAACTTATTAGTTGTTCAAGCAAGATCAGTTAGACTAAAAACACTTGTAGGGATGGAATGACATTCTCACGTATTCACATTTAGCATACCTTGGACTTTCTATATTATAGTCAAATTTCATTTGGAATACTTATGTACAATGCCATTGTTTAATTTATAAACATTATCTAATAGTATTATGTACAAAAATAAAAAATCTTAATATATATATATATGTATTATACAAAAATATAAAAAATAATAATTAATAGTATATAAACTAGAAAATAAGTAGATAACAGATAGATATATATTCATAGGTTATATATATATATTCATTAGCTATAGTCATTTAACAGTGATTTACTTTTGTTTGTAAGAAATAAAAAGGCTTTTTTATTTATGTACAATACTACTTGACACTATTGACAAAGATAGGCTACTATGCTTGATATAGATTAGACAATTATTTATATATTTATGATTGCTGATTTTATTAATAAGTATGAATTATTCAAATAAGTAGATATGTAAAGGTTAGACAGATTTTACACAACGTCGCTATAGGATTGGTTTGTAGAAATCGACCTTTTAATGCAGAATGATTTTTTGTATCTAAATGGACCAGAATCATCCTTTTCTTTAAATTGTTTTGTAATGAAAATAGCATTCATATGCTGTAAAAACAACAATTTAAATAACTCCATGTATTTAAATATAGGATGATGCAATTTGTTTTTTATCTCCTGAACATTTTATATTATTTGGTCTATTCGACAAACTAATCCTACAGCAACGATAATATGATAAATATGTGTGGATCTATGGGGTTGTATTTTGTTACCAACCCTCAAATAAGTTAGGTAGGTGGGAAATTAAATCACGATATAATTAATTTAAGATTGCCAGTCCTAAGATATTTTCTCTGGTGATGCCATAGAGCAGTGACGTCTCGTAAGATAGGTAGATGTTAAGGGAATGAATGAAAAGAGGATAATACAATTTTTTGAGAAAAGTTTTTCGTGGAAATGAAATCACAAAATACCTTGCAGAGAAAGAATACAAAAATGTACAAGCTTCTAGAATTTAGAAGGTGAGAGCCCAATTCTAAAAATTAGTTATTTTACAAAAGAGGAATAGGTATGTATTTTAAAAAAAATACATTTTAATGGGATATATTTGCAGGGGTCTAATATGTATTAACACTATAGGTACTTCCAATATGTGTAAATTTTTGGTAATGCATAAAAATGAACAAATGAATTGAATGAATAATGAATGAAATAAAAACAGGGTGTTAGAAATTGAGAGCAAGCCAATAGATATTATATAAAATTAAATTAATTATAAACAGGTTGATTGATTGGCAACCAAATATACTTATGTAAATATAATAGAGCTCTAGAAAAATGACCTTAATTGATTAATATAATCTTTTATAATTATTATAGTTTTAGAATCTGAAATGTGCACTGGTCTTCTGCGCAGCTTCAATTTCAAAATCATTATTTTTCAATCCCATTATGACATGCCAGATGAACAAAACAAATGTAAAAAGCATTGCTATCATTCGAATCCCACTGACAAAAAAAAGTTATAGAATACATTATACGTTCACATTATTAGTTGTTGGTGGTTCGTAAAATAATGGAGAACATTTGGCAAGCAAGAAAAATATTTACTGGAAGGTTTTATAAGACCTCCTTTAATATTAATTGTGGAAATGATACTTTTACATTATCTGCAACGAGACAAAGCGTCAAGGAAAAGGGGGTGAAAAACATGCGATGACAACAAAAAATATAAATAAGGAATCGATCGATAGGTAGGAGAAACGATTAATTCAGTAGGTATTCAAAATCATTTTTTTTTAAATGACGATTTATTCAGTATCGTAGCCATTAGTGAAATGATTATTCAATGTTACGTTACCAGTCCGAGGTCCAAGGCTTGGTGGATGAGATGTTATGCGGAGACTGAGATTGAACTGAGATTAAGATTGATACTAAGACTACTGTACTGAGCGAGCTTAAGGTTAAGACTACGACTATCTCATCAACTATGACTCGCTATTTATAAACATTGTTGATATAGTTTGTAATTGGAAAATCTGCTAGCCTCTGAATTATTGCAACTTCGAGCGTTATGATGACCTAGCCCGAGGCAGTAGAACGCCATCTAAGAATGTCAAGTGTGTAGAATATACTGACTATCTGTGATGATTATGCAATAATTAAATGACTTGCTAATTCTTATATTCCAGAAATAATGCAGACAAGGGCCGAGACCATTGACCGCTACATAATAATATAGACTAAAAAAAATAGTTAATGCCTTGTACCACGGCCGGTCTGAATCGGGTGAATAAATTCCTTAAATTAACACGAGGATATAAATTTGCAAATGGTTGGTTGTCAACACTTTTAAGAATTAATTACATCAATATTTTCAATTTGCTTTAAACATTCCCAAAACTCAATATTAAGTGAATGTGAGGTATTTGAATAACGAACAAGGTTTTCAATTTTCTTCATCATGAGACTATCAGTAGGCGATAGAATAATTCTCATACCTACGTAAAAATAATAATCCATTATAGACAGGTCAGCAAATTGTTGAAGACATTTATCGAACATTTCATATGACAATTTTCCATCTTCATTCAAGCAGATGAACCCATATGTCACAATGTCCACTCCGGGGATTCTGATGACCTTACCCAATTGCTTATGTATTGTCAAATATGTTTCAATAAAGTGGTGCTCTCTGTCAAGGCATCTCATCGCATCTGTAACATCACCATTAACGGAAGCAATATATATCGGGGCCGAAACTCTCTCCATGTCCACTACATCCATTTGCTTTTGAAGAATATTATTTTTCTTCTCTAATCGCCGAACAGTGGATGACCTCTGGAAAATATAACAATGTTATAAGTGAAGTGTTTTTTAGAAAAAATTCGACGCCCAATGGGACTTGAACCTATAAGCACTGGATTCACGCCAATGTGCTTTACCAATTAAGCTGCGGGCCTCCTACTTAACTACGATGAAATTAATTAGTAGTTTTTAAATGACATGCTTATCAAATTGTGTTAATATTCGTTGAATTAAATAAATAGTTTATTAATGTTATAAGTATTATTATGATTGAGAATAATTTAACTGAAATAACCTTTGTTTAGTATCACAATTTATATAGGTATCAGTAGGCAAGTTTTTGTTATATTGAGATCGATAGTTTGAAGAAGCAATATAACTGTGTTCTTTTTTTCGAATATGGTTAAGCCCCTCTCCGTTTTCCCCACTCTCATTTAAAAAAGACTTTGACAACATGTGTTGGAATTGAAGTACATAAATTCATCTCGCCATTGTTTTCGGGGCAAGGAAAATTAAAAAACAAAATAAAGCTGCACGAGGACGTACATTACGCAGAACTAAGTAATAACTTTCAAACAAATTTTGAACTATCATTTCATTACTGCAAGCGCATGACACGTTTATTCAACAGTGAAATGACACAAACCAGATTATTCATGTAAAAACTCATAACGTGTATTATTATAATCAGCGCTCGAATTAGAAAATTTTACGAACCAGAGCACTCGACAATTTACTAAAAAATATATTAATAATTGTGTAACCTGCTCCAGGCTCCGGTGCGTCCTGGTCCATTTTGAGCTGTGATTATAAGTTATTAACGTATATTGTGTGTTCTTTAAAAAAACCTAACTTTGGAAAACTTTGAAATTTATGAAACATGTAAACTGGCAGCATTCGTGTATTACTGGGAAACAGAATAATTTCACAATTTATTTTAGTCATAGTTTCTTTTACAGTAGGTATAATAAAAATAATTTATGATACAAAAATGGTTAAGGGCATATGTCATTGTCATTATTGTACATTCATCAATTGTAGCATCGAATCTATATTTTAGAAATAACTAGGTACGTCTAGTATCGTAAGGCTGGCCGCGCACTAGGCAACCATAATAAGGAGCAGGAAATTCTTGCAGCCAGTTCGCACTGGTCGCTGCCTCGAGATGGATGTAGAAGATGCAGTTATTATTTACCTCTCAAACCCAAGGGGGAAACAAGAAACATTATTGGATTCACCCCCCGCTTCTCGAACGGCACTCAAAAGGTGTATTTGAAAGTTACATTAATAATCTTAAAATAACACTTGAAATCTTTGTTAGCTATGCAAGAATGTCAGAGCAGTCGTTTAACGAGCTGATGGATACTGTTCGAGAATCAATCATGGGAACTGATACTCGAATGCGAGATTGTATTCTGAAGAAAAATTAGTTGTCACACTGAGGTGTGTGTAAAATTTAATGTTTAATTAACTATTTATTTTATTCAACGAATAATTCACTAGATTTGTTATGGGTTGGAATTATTAAAAGATATTATTAATTGTATTTAATGTTGTCCTTTATTTCCGGTTAATAACACAAAATCACATAACATATTTTTACTGGTATACTAATATAAGGTTGAATATTACTAGGTACACAATGTGTGTTTCTTGTGAGAAGTCCGGCTGAAGAGTGTTTTATATACTGGAATACTACAAAAAAGGAACAATAAAGATGATGCAACGAACTTAAGAAATGAACAAGATTTAACATGTAAAAATAATAATGAACTCATTTCAGCCGGTCGAATCCACTGGCTGACTCACTAACAGTTACAGAATTTGAATGGCACATAACAGATTTAAGAATGTAACATTCTAATTATTGAACATACATAATTTTGAAAACACTTATAACCAATAGAAAAAACCTTTTTGAAAAAAGTAAGACACCCAGCAGGATCGAACCTGCATCTCTCGGGTTTCGCGCTCATGCACATAGACCACTATGCTATAGGCGCCATACTTAATTGCGACAAATTTTAAGTAAAGGCTCTTAATACTCTTGAAGCGTTCTCCAAATTGAGTTCCTATTAGCGATCGGGTTTTGTATTTTAAATCAAAGTAGGCATTACTTTAATTACTAACCGACGATTTTGTGAATTATTCGTTGAATAAATTAATAAATAGTTATAAAATAATTACAAGATAAAAAGAACTTTTTATATACGACGTTTTTAAATTTTCTGTTGAATCATATAAACTTGACTTGACTAGCTTAAACGATCAAAATAATTTGTACTTGATAGAAATGATACTGAAATGTCATTTTGACATGTCATTGATTTCCATAGTAACGCACGTATATATTAATAATTTAGTTGCTAGGACCCCAGACCCCCTAGAAACCAATAATGGTGTCGAAATAACTTTTCATACAAAACAGAATTAACTGAAAATGAATTCAATTCTACTTAAAGATGGCTAAAAGTATTAAAAAAATGCATTGGCATCGTGTTCTGATATATTCTTAAAGTTTCAAATGTTAGTCGAGAAGATAGTTAAAAATCGATTGCAAGATTTGTACCGGACAATGAACCACCGGACAAATAAGAATACGAGCTAAGAAAAACGTTGTAATAAGGTTAACTTACATAGTGATAGATCCGTATAATTATATCAATGCTACAGAAGGTTTCTTCCAAAGCTTCTATGACCTTTTCCAATTGCAGATTCTCTTTCCCATGACCAATCTCAGGCAAGGCCAAGAATTTTACATTATTCAATAGGATATGTTCTTTCATCGCATTAAGGGATGACTTAAGATCTTCAATGTGTAGCTGTTGAGTACTGGATTGCCTAGTAACAAGGTAGTAAATGAACTGGTTATTGTTTTCATAACGCTTGAGCACAGCCACCCCGCCAGTATCTACATTCTGATCCATCAAAGTTCCGACTTGTTTGAACGTCTTCCTGGAATCATAATATTATCAATAGAATTACTCAAACTGCAAGCCAGGACGTGTCCACCAATTTCATAAAAAGAAAAGAGTTCCATGATTGCATACCAGCTATTCCAACTTATTAACACTAAACATGTTTCCATTATTTTTCTTTATCTGAAATAACACGTATATCACTCGGGTCAATTCCGTATAAAAAGCGGTTATAATAGCAATAATTATTATTTATCATTTTTTTTATTGACTTTAGTTAAGTGATTTGATAGAATAGACCCGCTGGTAGGTAGATGAATTGCCATATGCTTGCTCCAACAACCCAGGCCTTTCATTCAAGCCAACAAATACTGAAATTGATTTTGTGTTTTTGCATAATTTCAAAAATAACACGGAATTACATATATCAATTTTGTCAGATAGCAATAACTTATAGTTTTGTGAACTTTCGTGAAAACCGGTTAGAAGTTGACCGTTGTAACACATGGATACATTCAGTGGCGATGCGCCCTTGAGAGCGCTAGAGCGCTGAACACCCACCCAATTTATGAGTAAAGAAAATATTTTTTTTGAATATTTCATTTATATTTGATTTATTAAAAGACAGTGTTCTGATCTATTACCGTAGTCATTAATTCATATACAAAAACAAATTCTAATATGTGTTTTAACCGCCTATTATAAATCCTGTATACAATGTCCATGGGAGCGAATTTTCAAAGCGCTCCAGTAATCCTGATTTGAGATAATGAGAATGAGTGAAATAGCAATACTGTTATAATATTGTATACGTTAATATGTGTATTGGGAGCACCGCTCTCACTTTCGAATTCGGATTCATATAATGTCGTTAATCCTCGGCTTCAAAACGAGACTGCCCGTATTACACGTGAAGACCACAAGCACATATAATTCCAACTCCATTTTTTGTATAAAATTAACTGTTAATGCCATCTTGTGGAGAATTTCTTAACGTATTTTTCTGTGTATAAATTTTTTCGGAAAAATAAATCTTTGTCATATAAAAAGGTGTTTCTAGTACAGGTGGTCAGGGAAAGATCATTCCATGTGCATGAATACTGGGTAATATGTATTGTATTTTTGTCAATTGAGTAACATTTTCAAATAAATGGTAGTGTTTATTAATCATATTTTTATGTTACCTAATAATTGATGAAGATTAATATATCATAATAATAATATTGTATCTCAATAAAATATAATAAATAAATAATAAACAATTGAAATATAGCATTTTTTGACCAATGTTAACTTTTTTACTTTGGATAATAAATAGATTTTTATCCATAAGTACACTTTTGGAATATAGTAGGTACATCTAGATATGATTGTCCATTATTTTTATCAGCAAATTGATAAGTCTAGGATTTATAATAATAAATAATAAAAACGGTTAGAACTTGGCCGTTATAACACATATATAATGTCTAGCTAGTTGGACTCGACATTATAGAGCACAGTATTTGAATATGAATTTACAGTAAATATTGCTTAATTTAACGACTTAAGGGGGGACATGCTCAGCGTAGGTCAAAATTGGGCTTTTATTCTATTTTCAAAGGATGATCCTGGACATTCCTTAAACGTTGTAGATAATCTATTTAAAGAATTTTGAAGCCTTATTATCCTTTATATTTATTTTAAACATTTGATGACTGCATAAAGTATTTTTATTACACAAAATAGTATTCTTTTAAACCTCTCGCTCTAATGTTTTAGAATATAGTCATATTTCAGTACATAACTCTAAAGATACTAATTATAAGCTATGTCTTTGACCATTCAAGTGTGATTAGGTGCAGGTACAATATAGGTACCAACCAATGTTCCCTCTATTTTTCACAAGGATATGTGCGCAAAAGACATTGGCTGTGCAACTTATTTAAAATTTTGTGCGCCACATAACGGTATTTAGACAACTAAACGAAATGGTTAATTTTTAATAATGACAGTAATAAATAACACTATATATGTAATGTCAATTAATTTATTCATTAAAATAGAAAATTATATTTAATGTAATACATATTGACACACCCCTGGGACGTTGGTCCTCTACTGACGTCCACCCTAGAACATTTGAATGGCCTAAGTATATAACCTCATCCAATAGCTAGCCAGACTGCAGTTTTTCTCTGAGATCTTTCAAATTTACCCAGTCTGAATAAACTTTATCAAGATCTATCGATCCTCCATCTTGAAGTAAACTCTTAACACGCATCAATATTTCCAAATGTTCTAACTGTAGACGATTCCTTAATATGGTTTTCAAACTGTTCGTAAGGCTGAAACCACGCTCGCAATCTGCACTGGAAGCTTAAAATTGTTCCGCAAATATCCATCAATTTTGCCAACTCGGCAAATTAGTCATTCTAAAAGGCCAAAGTCACCATATCTGGAAAGTTGTTTATCAGTTTGCCTCTGACTTTTTCCGAGACTAAGAACTTGAAGTCATTATACTGCTGAATAACAACTTCTTCCTCCTGAAGAAAATATTTGCACTTTGAACAGGTTAGGAACCATTAGGAACTCATCCTAACGCCCTTACATCCTAACGCTGGTGTAACTTTTGTGCGCTCGGCGAGTTGTGTGCGCGCGCACACACCTAGAGTGGGTACTGGGTTTTTACTAACATCTATGTTAGAAAATAATAATAATCAAAAATATAAAACAAACCTGAAACAAGCGGCAACACCAGAACCCAAATCCATTTCTTTAGTGACGCTGTGTGCTAGAGAGAATGTGCTCGGGGATTCAAAAATATTATGCTCAAAGACTTCGACAAACTTGGCTCTACCAACCCAGCGTTCATTCTCCGCCAACTCAGACGATTGACTAAACAGAAATGGGCAATCATTTTACACTGAAGATACATGAATAACAACTACAAATTGTCATGTCTTTTCAATAAACCAGTAGGTATCTCAAATATATCAAATGTCGGGTCAAAAAAATACTGAACATAAAAATATTATATTTTACTTTTTTATAAAAGACATTTCACTAAAAAATGACATCATGCATTATAATAGATATTTTTACAATAAAATGTAATGCCCCACCGGGTCGAGCTTGCGCTATAAATTATATCAGTTTATTAGTGGGTCCCATGGGCGCCGGCAGCATGGTGCAAGGTGGTGCCAGCTGGGTTAAAAAAAAAAAAAAAAATTTATTTTTAATTTTTATTTATTAGATTTGATTAATATTAGATTAATAATTAGATTTGTTCCCGCTGTCTGTTATAAACTGTTTTAAAATAGGTTGACTTTTTTTGATTGTTTGAATAATAAAATTTATTTGAAATAATCCTTTTTGTTGATTCTAGTATTTTGACAACTGCTTCAGACTATAACCGCATCCTTCGAATGGTTCAACTATAACTAAATTTAAATACTAGATATTGAGTTTTGGTCTGAATACCTTGCATCTTGCGTACAAAAGTGGCTCAGTCGGATTTATTTTTTACTTATTTTTATCCCCTATTATATTGGATTCAAGGAGAGAGTGATAGTGTGTTGTTGGTACTGGGATATTATTTATACTGGATTATTTGCGGTTTATTTATTCGGATTTATATGAGTGTTAAAATAGTAAGGCAGGACTTTTCCACATTTTTTTAGCTTAGCTTTGTTAGCTCATCACTAGTTTTTTTTTAATTTAAAAGTACTTATTTAAAGTATTTATTTATTATTTAAAAAATGTAGAATTAACAAAAATATTATTGTCCAACCACGCAACGTATTTTACGTATCGGTATTAGTTTGATAATAATTGAATTAGCGATTTTTACGTGCCCTTATTATGGTGGTTTTAAAAAAAAATTAAATTAAAATTAATTTAAAATTTAACAATTGTTGTATAATACATAAATATAACAATATTATTTATTGAAGCAAGTTCTACGTAGAAAAAACAAATTTAATTATTAACATTTTGCAAACGGTGACTTGCGCAATGGAAGAACATGGCTTTTGAGTATGATGAATCCCGTATTATTTTTTGAGCTCCATCTATATGACCAGACATATTGGCACATCCATCGTATCCTTGGCCAACCAACATATTATGCAGATCCAATCCAAAATCCTGTACCGTCTTTTTATTATCTTGGCAGAATAGATCAAAATAATCAAAAATGGCTATTTATCCAATATGACTTATATTAGTGCTTCATAATGTGATGCTGAGTGCCGACAATTCAATAAACCAAATAGATTTATTTAAAATCCGCTAAAATTACACGGAATACCCTTAACAATCAATAGGTTTCGCAAAAACCATTTTTTGGGGTATATTACTGTAGAAAACCACAACGCTCTTAACCTTAGCGATAGGTAGGGGGGCCGTCTTACATCCTGGTCTGAGGGCCCGCTTCAGGGTGTGGGGGTCATGCAGGGAACTATGGGGTGCTGCAAATTATAAACTGCGACGCCTACGCGAAATATCCAACATTTGGTGGAAGGAGAATGTAAATTTTCTCACATGCACTACCTTACACAAAATCCTGTTGGCGCCCATGATGGTCCCTCTTAGCAGATAGAGTACTCAGATCGCTGTGCGTAAACAGCCATTTCACAATAATATGCGCAAAGGTAAGTAAGATTTGTTGTTTGAAGCATTTCTCGTTACACTCAAGGATAGATCAGTTTTACACGTGCATAGGTTTACTGCTGACAATAAGTATTATCGCGGCCATAAGAAAATGCAAGTGTAAACATGTGTTATCGTGCAAGTTGCAAGACTACATGTTTGAATCTATTATTAGGTTCAGCGGCTTTTGAATGTTTGCACGATACTGCGCATGCGCAGTAGAAATATAGTGGCGAACCTGGCGGAATAAATATGAACTACACCGCACAGAACATGTTTTTGACGTTTACCGATTATCTATGAACCTGTCAAATAGCACCACACAATGATGGTATTTTTTAGAATTATACGAACCGCTGCTGCTCCCCGGTGTCATCCTGAGTGCTGCTGGAATGAATAGAGGGCGTCGATGAAGTCGAGTTAACTCGATAACGTCTTCCATTCCTTGGCATTGTATAAACTCCTAGAATATAACAAAATGATTCATGTTTAAAAATATTGAAAAGTTGGTATTTGACATTTAAAACATTTTTTTAAATACATTATTATCACAAATCACACACGCATAGGGGAATGGCAACATGAAAAAGTTCTCCTCCAGTTTCAATAAAAAGATACTGCACAAATATATTATCAACAGTGCTATGCTAGGGGCGGCAGGTTATATGAAAGTATGGTGAAGCAGGCAAGTATGGTGAAAAAGTATGGTGAGGCAGGCTGGTGATCAATTTGTGGCAAAATTTCCACGTTAACATTATGTTATATGAATACATTATAATGACCGAAATAAATCCTGCGTGATGCCCTGATTTTTTTTTATCGCGTCGCCATTTCTCGTAAGTTGGCTATTGTTGGCCTGCTTCATTCAGTTGTATGAGAAAGCCGATTGCTTGCCCTCTTTTTATTTAATATCTCTATGGTGCTATGCCATGAAGGCATTAGTGACAATTTGCAGCAATTTGAAATTTTTTTTATTGGTTTTTTCATATACATATAGGTATTTTGTTGTAAATTTGTCCCGGAATAAATTTTGCTGATGTACTTTTTTAAACTCATTTTCCCTGTAATGACTCTAACACACTATTGGCTTAGCAACCTCGGTCGATCCACTACTGGATGAAGGCCTCCCCATAACCATCTCCACTCTTTTCGGTCCTTAGTTATAGCAAATTTTGCTACCACGTACCAGGATGGGGCATATATGGTATTTCTAAAATGCTCTTTCCAAATATAAGTATCAAAGTGTTTGAAAAAAAATGTCACTCGGGTGACCACACAAAAGTAGGTATGATTTTTTTTTTTCATTTTAAAGCAGTGGTTCTTAACCGGTGCACCGCCAGCTTGTTGCAAATGCACCGCGAAAAAAATGATAAAAGCAGAAAAATCCGCGAAATAGTGAAAACCGAAAAAGTCCATCGCGAAATTATAAAATCAGACGAAAGATCTCATCTCATCATGGGATCGTAACTCCCATGATGAGAGTTATGTGTAGGAATTTGTACTCCGTCAGTGGTAGGCTCACTTAAAGGATTTTTTACCCTCGTAAAGACAAGAAACCTTAATATTATATCTACGCAGTGTTTTTTACACAGAGAATTTCTATTTTCGAAAACATTACCAGTAGCACTAAAACCTGTACTAGACCATGTTGTAACCAAATCGAGACCTTTAAAAACACACATTTTAAAAAAAAAAACATTCTATTTCTATGGAACCCATGTACGAATGTTTGCTTTTTCACACTGAAGTGAGGTACCTAGTTATCTAGGGGTAAAGTTTTATGCCGACTCATAGAACTTAAGAATGAATTGTTAATCTTATTCATTGATTACTACTGGATGAATCATATTCAGCGACTCGGCCAGTGTTAAAACTTACTGTTTTAATATCAGCGGACTTAACTCGATATAAGCTCACTTAATATTTGTCTCGAAAATGACCTGGCAATAATTATGAGTAAGCCCGATCTAGCTTGAGCCGAGGCACACCGAGCGACTCTGGTCTCGAGACCAGTCGCCGAGGGGCCTTATGTTATAACTTGCGAGTTGAAGTCGCCCGGTCGACATGACGTCATATGACATCATTGTGACGTACTACCGGAGTGATAATAGCATTCGAGAAATTAACGCTACTAAAATACTGGCGTTATCCATTGTCCCCATACACAAGTAGGTGTTTCAGCATAATAATATATATGGTGAGCCGTGTGCGTTGGGCGGCACTCCTCGAGCGTGTATTGGCTGACGTTACAATTACGCCATGTCGTCGGGTGACTTCATATCACTAGTTATAACATAGGGCTGCAGACCGATGTATGCAGTTATATGGACCATGCCACACCTGGTCGCCCAGTAGTCGCACAAGCAAGCATACATCGGTCTGGTCTCGGCGACTGGTCTCGAACCAGAGCCGCCCGGTGACGACTTCTCTGTCCGCTCAGACTTGAATTTTTGGTATAATAGCTTGCAAGCTTTGGGTACAGGACAAAACTCACAATAACGAAAATAAAATGGAATGAGAATGACATTGTGATGATACTTAAATTTGGCGAATTTCTTATTAAAATAAAACATTAGTCTCAATTTACAATAACAATACGGGTGAAATTCGGTAATCCATGTTAACGGTCTTAACGCTTTATACCTACAAGGAAATATTATAAGATGATAATATTCGTAATATTATTATCTTCTTTTGTGGTACCTTTTTAAAATGACACTTGTATGGGAACTCCTCATCTATGATCTTATTACAAAATGAAAGTATTGATGATTTTGTAAAATGTCTTCAGAATGATGATTGATTGGTGTACTAAAATGGCATATTTAGCAGATATTTTTAATTACTTACACAACGTTAACACAAACATTCAAGGAAAAAACGAAAAAAAAATTGACATCCACTGACAAATTGACAGGAATTCGGAAAAAAATAATCGAATAATAGGGGAACATAAGATATGTTTCCAAAACATTGCCTAGGGAATTATTTCCGACATTAGAATATTTTAGCTTTATTGGAAGAAAATATTGCACATTACTTTCCCTCCTTAAAATAAATATAGAAAATTATGACTGGATACGAAATCCATTTACTAGGTACGATTGATACATCGAGTTGTGAATTACCGCACCAATAAGAAGAAGAATAATTGGTCACCTTGTCAACGGGTCGTCCTTTAAATTAAATTTTCTGAAATCAGCGCTCGGAATGGAGCGGAACGCCCCGGAGCGCCGTTCCTGTTCGTGGGATTTCCGAGGATGGCGTTCCTGTTCGTTAAAAATTCGAAAATGGCGTACCGGTTCGTAAAATATCCGACGGACAGCGAGTCGTCTAGTAAAATCCTCAAGCGTCATACTTAATATTATTACGTTCCGGGTCAGATTTAAAATTGACGAAAATGAATAAATTGATAGGTAAATAAAAAACATAAATATTTTTTTTAATTAAAAAATAATTTTACTGGTTTAGAACCACTGATTTTTCTATGACCCGTACATATTACGTACTTAAGAATGTCCGAAATTGTTTTAAACGGTGGGTAAACTACAAAATATTATTTTTTCAAGACAATATGAAACTGGGCTTCAAAAAAAATTGTTTTAAAACACGAGCATATTATGTACTGGAGAGAATTGTATAATTTCTCTCAATTGTTTCCATTTATAGTCACAGAAAAAACATTTCATTTTTAAAAAGAATTTGGTACGCACCGAAATATTAAGAGCGTGTGTGTTAAAAAAACAAATGCATGTCATAAATTTTGTGTTCACCTTCTACGTATTCTTCCGGGCGACCGGGCGAAATGCATTGTCTAAAGACACTAAAGCTGTAAAGTGTAAACTAAATAAATATTGCATACATGAAAAAACCTAACTAGGTAGTTAGACCTTCGCAGATGAGTTCGCTAAATTATTTTATTACCGACAAAATGTGTGCCCTGACAAAAGCCTTTGTAGTAAATAGTAAAAAGTTTTCCCTAAATAACCTACATGTTTTTAAGGGGTTGAAATATTTCAAATTAAATATGTAATTGTTAATACAGTCTTGTTTTTCCCTTTGGCGAGTTCATACATTTTTTAATAATTCACCAATTAATAAATTTCTAGACAGAAACATTAATTTTATTTTATAATTTAAATTATTCATTGCGGTTATAGGTAATACCTATATTTAAGTGTTGTGTCGTGTGATTATCTATTAAGTTATATACCTTATATATCATGTTATACCTTTTTTGTAAGTATTTTGTATACTTGCATAACTACTTCAATTTAACTAAAAGTAATTTTATTTCATTGTTTATAAGTTTATAATAATTCTTTTTATACTGACGTCACTACATTCTGGTAAGTTTTGTGTTTTAATTTAAAATATTAACTGTTTTATATATATGTAAGTTACATTTTAAAGAAAATGGGTTATCTTAAAAGTTGATTAAAATTCCCAGCAGGCAATAACATTACACAGGAAAATAATAAATCTGCACATTAAAAAAAAATTAGATGATCGAAAAGTTCCAACCGAAACTATTGAAAAATATTCCCAAGAGACAAGCGGCCAATTCACTAGAAACCCAGTTATTAAAAATTGGAAGAGTTTTATCAGTGCGGTGGGTGGTTTCAAGTATGCGTACAGTAAATGCCGTTATTAATAATTATTCGGCACTATACGATCATTTTAATAAAGCATCCGAAGATAATACCAGGGATGAATCAGAACGATGCAAATATAGTGGCCTTAGAAAAATGTTAACAAGTGTGGAATTTGTTCGAAATTTAAATACAATGTCAGATGCACTAGATGAATTAGGTGACTTATCGAATTATCTTCAAAGGCGTAATATTACACTAGTTGATGCTGATAAAGCGATTAAAACCACCATTCGTGTCCTTGATTCGATGGCGAATGATCCCGGTCCAAAATTATTAGACGCTCTTAGAGCCATGGATAAAAAGATATACAAAGGAGTAATTATTCAGGAAGGTAAGGTTAAAGCCATTAATGTTTCTCAATTATAAGTCTAGCCAATAACTTAAGAAATCGAATGATTACAACAAGTTCATCGCATGTCAGTCGAAACGCAAACATTCACCAAGAAAACATTAATCTATATAACAATTTATTAGAGAGTATACAAGTACTGGATCGTAATAATTATCGCAAATCAGATGATGACGGCGTGGACATACGATATGGAGAGGATAACATTATCAGATTATGCCATCAATTTCATTTAAATGAATTAGATATTAAACGCGGTTTTAGGTTTTTTTTAAATGTGTGATGATTCTAATAAAACTCCAGAAGATTTGAAACCTCTCCTTAAAGCTATAGCGACGATCCCAATATCAACAGCTGAATGCGAAAGAAATTTTAGCGCTTTAAATGAAATAATGACACCATTAAGATCATGTCTTAATATTAAAACGTGTGCTGCGTTGTTATTTATAAATAGTGTAGGTCCGCCATTGAGGCAATTTAATTCTGAAAAATATGTTCGGTCATGGTAAGCTAAAGGTCGGCATTTAGCGGATGACACGGCAAATCGAAAAAGAGAATTGAAAGATGACAAAACGTACGACCTCCTGTGGAAATTATTGTAAAAATTAAACAAACCAATGCGGATATGCATTTCTTATTTTTCTTAATGATTGTTTATCAACGTGTCAATACATAAACCTTGTAGTAAATATATAAATGTATACATACTATCTATCTATATATAAATATGTATAATAATTATGAATGCACACACATAAAATATGTAATTGTAATAATTAATAATGTATTGCTTGGATCCCTCCTCTATCCACTAACGCCCTTATCCTACAGTATTCCTTTCCTGTGGGTCTATTCTATGCTTATCGACCGCTAAAGTGATAAAGTGAAAAATATTATCACACTTAGGGTAGGTTTGTATCAAAATATTAGCACTTATTGTAACAATTACACGAAGCCGGTTTTTATTGTTGCAATAAGTGCTATATTTTAACAGCATTTATCTTGCTGCTGTTAAAATATCGCACTTATTGCAACAATAAAAACCGGCTTCGTGTAATTGTTACAATAAGTGCTAATATTTTGATACAAACCTACCCTAAGTTTGATACTATTTATCAATTTAGTGTTCGATAAGTATAGAATAGACCCACTGGTAAGGAATATGCTTACACCTCCACGTGGTCTTAGTGGACAGTATTGTTCATTTTTTATTGAAAACAATTAGTCTATAACTCGGCTCAAAATTTCGGTTTCATTGCATTGTATAAATTCAATAAAGCCAAGATTTTAAAACATGTGCATTATTTACAAAATACAGTACAACAGTAAATACAACAGGTAATGTTAAATTGTGAATTAATTTGTTTGTTGTTCAAGATTAATCCAATATAAAAATATACTGTATGAATGACGTTCCAACGTATTAAAATTTATCATACCTTGAAATTCGGGAACAAATTATTTCGCTTAGCACATGTTCAATTACAATAACAATTGACAATATTGACAAAGAGAAGCTTTCTTGCATGTTACACTGGTTACAAATTTATTTATTTATAATGATTATTAATTTTAAATATATGATACTTTTAGTAAGTGTATTTTTAGGAGAGAATTTACTTAATATCTTTTATATCATATTTACAAAATCTTAAATATACAACACCCACGATGGTCGCGCGGTTCAAGTGTCGGCCTATAGTGTCGATGGTCCCAGGTTCGAATCCTGGGTCTGGTAATTACACATATTGTGTATCTGAGTATGTACCTAATAGGTTAGGCAAGTGGTTGAGATCCATTTCTCGTAAAAACAAAAAAAATCTGTTAATACAAACCTCTACTCTGTGGAGGCCCATATGATCTTATTAGGATCGGACATGGTCGATAAAAAAAGAATTTATCTATGGTCTTGTAATTTCTTTACCCATAAAACGGTTAAGTTAGATATTTAAATTAATATGGTATAACAAAATTTCAGGACTTGTGATGCCATACGTATGATAAAAAAAGTATGCAGATAATGGCACTGTTCAATAGTGCCATTTTATTAAGGGGCGGAAAATAAATGATGTAAATATATACAAATATCAAAGTTACCACGTGGAAAAAATTTAAGTATTCATACTCATAACTTGATTATAATGCTGTGAATGTCAAAAGTTCAAAGATTGTTTTTATTTCTTTCATCGGTTTAAGATTGCAACAAAAAATCGAACACTCTTTGATATTCTTTGAAGATTATGCAGCGCTCCGGTTCGTAGAATTGTCCATTTCGAGCACTGTCTGAAATAAGTAACTATGGAGGAATTTTGGATTTCTGTCCAAGACGAACATCTGGCACTGAAAATCTGTTACAGTTTTCAACATCATATTTGTGTGAGCTCGGTTTCTCAAGAATAAAATAACTAATATAAAAACTATAAAACGTGAAAGACTTGCATAGTTAGACGAAGAATTGAGGATAGCTATATCAAATATTCGACCTAATATTTCTAAAATCTGCAAAATCCGAGAATCTCAGGTATCACATTAATTGCTTTTAACCAGCGTTCGAAATGGAAAATTTTGACAAAAACGACACACGATTTATTATATTCCTAACTTTAAAAAAAAGGTTTTTTTTTAATGTGTTTTAGCATTATTGTTTTCTGCATATCTGCCAGTATTTGTTTATATACGGAAAACGACCTCTCAACGTCCACAGAGATGATTGGGCAAAATTTAAATAAAGATTTCACTTTTCTGATAAATCCACACCTGTTCAGTTATATTGGAAAATTTTTCGTATTTGCCTGGGATGGAAGACAAAAGACAATATGGTTTTAACATCTTCCACAATGCCAAGTGACTGTTAAAGGAAATCCTCGTGTCTCCTCCAGTTTTTAGAGTACTTCGTCTTAAAAAGAAATGAGCAGTGCTCGAAATAGAAAATCTTACGAGCCGGAGCGCTGAATAATCAAAAAATATCAAATTGGGTTAGATATTTTTCGGATATCATAAGGGCGATATGCCTAGTAATCAGGGTTTCATTTACGCTTGAAGGGGCCCTGCGCTAATACACATTACCCCCCCCCCCTCAATAACATATTAAATGTAGTTTTTTTTTAAATACCTACTCAATTTTTGCAAAATCACTTAATTGTCATCAATGTTCTTATAATTGGGCTCTTATCTTCAAAATTCTAGAAGCTCATACATTTGCGTATTCCTTTGCTGCAAGGGTCTTTTGTGATTTCAAATTATTTTTCTGGTTCCAGAGACCTACTAAATTAGGGTCCCGGACCTGTAGCCCTTTGGTAAATTCAGCCCTGCTTGTAAGGGTAAACAATTGCAAATTTGGGGCACATCTGAAGTCCGAACAGCCTATACTATATTATAGGCCTTTGTAGGACAAATCAAATAATAAATAATATAAATATATCGCAGGCGATTTTTTTTCCCACGAAATAGTTCTTCGAAAAATTATATTATCCTCTTTTTATTCATTGTCTGTTTGCCGCTCCTTAACGTATGGAACACCTAAACAGTGCATTACCTACCTACCCTTCAAGACGTGACTGCTCTATGGCATCACTAAAGAAAATATCGCCCCTAGCCAGAGTTCATGGCCATCCCAATTTGTTTGATAATATTTTAAGACCGTCAATCATATTATTCATATCGTCATTTAATTACCAACCCACACAATATAATTTAAATTTAAATATCAATATATAATAATATATAATATAGATACCCACACATATAATTTTATCATAATACCTATAATGTAAAATATCTCTAAATTTTCAATCAGCAATAAAATTATAAATATTTATAAGGCTCTCGTGATGTAGTGCGTAAGGCGCTGGCCTTCCACCCGAGAGTTCTGGGTTTGACCCGGTGAGGACACAATATTAATTTGTTTTTCTCAAAGCCTGGGTGTTTGTGATTGTTCAAAATTACTAAGAACCAACTTGTACGAAAAAGCAAGGACGTTGTTATTAATAATTCTAAAAAAAATATACATAAATAAATGTTTAATCTATATGGCACGCAGCCTCTTTTTTCCAATAGTGTCAATCGTTATTGTACCTACCTAACTATTTCAAATGAAATTGGACAGTTGGAAGTCCAAGGTATGCTATATGTGAATGCGTCAGAACATCATTCCATCCCTCCAAATTTTTTTTTGATAATGCTTGAACAACTAATACATTTTTTTTTCTTTATTTGGAAGCAATTGAGCTCTTCTCTGAATGAAAGGCTATTCTGCTTTACAATGGTTTACAAAAGTATACATACATTTTTTTAACTACAGGCATAAATAGTTATATTATTAATAATACAGAATTATATTTTTGTTACACTATACACTAGACATTTACGTTACATTTTTGGAGAAATTCATGTACAATTTTCATAACTGAAATATTTACTAATACATTTTAATAGTGCGTTATTTTACACTCGTTTTGCAGTAAAAAAAATCAAAAATAATTACATAATATTGATGATTGAATATTTTGGAAACTCGGTTTCATTGGATTGTATTATAAAGATGTAGCACTTCTATTATTTTGTTTTAATATACCTACTAGTAATATGAGGAAAATTTAACGTCTCCATATGACATAATATTATGTATTTCCGCCTCACCATTAATTGGTTTGTGTTAAATTTTATTCTCCATTATTCTTCTATCCTCTATAATTCGTGTTATAAATTGTTTTCCTAGTGCATATTTTCATTTTGACTGATATGCACAGATCTAGTTATTATCTCTACTCGATTCGATTGGCATTGGTTTTCCTTGGCTCATTGGGATTCCTAATTAAGAACAAATCTTTTCATATATGGCTATAACGATACTTAATAATTGGACCAGGATCAATTAATATATAATCAAGAATACAAAATACGAATGGTGGTTTCAATAGCATTATCAACACCAAAACTACCTAGTGAAATATTAAGAACCTGAAGGTAATTCGATAAGTTTTCATTTATAATATGTATGTAAATATGTCTACTTTTTATTTGGAGCGATAAAGAGAACCATTTTTATGAACTATTTACAAAATAAAATACGAAACTCACCACAGGCATAGTAATTTTGAGATTTTTACTGGGTAGGTAACACAAAACTAAACTGCTATAAAATAAAAATATTATAAAAAAAAATATTTTATTTCCACTATTGAAGCACTTAATTTCTCTTGTGGTCAGTATATTATAGATACTTAGTAATTATATGTCACGACACTAATATTTCACTACACTAAGTACCGTACAATCAATAATAATTTACACTAAGATAACAGATATTTCTTAATAAACGGATTTGTAGGTAAGTAGAAATATATAATAATAATAAAAAAGTCAAGCAAAAAACACGAATATATATCAACGAGAAATAGGTATACGCTTTTAATTTTCAAACATATCAATATTAATATTAATTTTATCATCAAAAACATTTGGATGATATTTTATTGTCACTACTTATGTTATATATCTACGTTAAAAATATTTTGTATTGAGATTGATTATAGGAAATATTAAATTACAAGCTTATTACAAGGAAATAATGCGACCAGTTCAGAGAGAGAGAAGATACGTACTAACTTTGGGACATATTATGTCATCCTTTAAAAATGACCAAATAAGTGCTTAATTTTTCAAAATTTTGTAAGTTAAGTACAAAAACTTTACAAACAATGCAAGTAAAATAAATGCAAGCTGTCTGCAATAAATCACTATTGTTTGCCTGGATGACGGGCGGTCAGCGCGCGTTTGCTTTTGTTTTATTGACGCAATAATTCGGACAATATGAGAGACCCTAAAATCCATAAAAAGGGCATAGTTGCTGAACACCAACATCAACAGGTCGATTAATGAACGGCCTCGATTGTATTGCGATGTATTGTCAAAACTATTAATGCGTCAAACCTACCTATGTAAAGTTAGCTATACTATATCCTATATTTTGCGCAATCGTCAATCGGACAGTTATGATTTTGTTCTTCCATTCATTTCACTCCATAAAACATTGTGACTTCCACTCCCATATTGATTAGTGATTACAAATGTACTCAAAAAAAAAGCTGTTTGGGAACCCGCGATTTATACTCTTACCAGTCTTATCCAAGTCAGCTAAGCTCCGCGTTTGATACCAAACGGTCGAAAATCCAAGCCTTGGTAGATACCTACACTGAGGTAATTTAATTATTCATAAAACTTTAATTAACAAATTAACTATTTTTCACAATAATGTTATGTAGATATTTCATGTGTTTTAATTGAAAATCAAACCGTACCTACCAGTGTGTATTACAATTATTAGGCACGTAATAATTTTACGTTATTATCGTTATTAGTAGTAGGTACCCTAAATAAATGATGTATTCTGTGATTTTGTCTTCAAGCAAAAAAACAACTTGTTAAATATCACTATAATATAATAGAATAATACCTATAAGTAGGTACTATTATCTCATATTGTCTTGGAAGAGAGCAATAAATGTAAGGGTGTATTTTTTATTATCAGACACATGGGTTGTCTAGAAATGCATTGTTAGGAAAAGATATACCTAGATGCATTTCTAAGAAGAAATTTAGCTTACTGTGGCACCAATTTGTATCGACATGTACGAGGTATTAACAGGGGTAGTCAACAAGTAAAATCATTGTTTAATAGAAAGATTTTTTTTAAAATATATTATACTAATTCATATTCCTCAATTTCAACACATTCTGAACCGAACGCCATATTAAATAGTCTGATGAGGCTCGAAAATTTTACGAGACATCTCGCTATCAGGATTCCACGAGAAGGAACGGTAGATTCGAGGATTCCACGAGACGGAACGGAATTGTCGAGGAATTCACGAACCGGAACGGCGCTCCGGGGCGTTCCGCTCCATTCCGAGCGCTGAACCGATATCCCTGTCAAAGTTAGCGGCACCTCGATGTGCCGTGCTACTGCGAGAACGAGAGAAAATATGTCAATTTTGCATATTGAAAATTGAGATGCAAGATAATATGCAAAGTTTCAAACCACAATTTGTGGTTCGGTTCTACGGATTCTATGGTTAGAATCATAGATACTACTAATAAATGTTCGTTTCGCGGATGTCAAATAACTGTCGTAATATTGTAGCGAAATATTCTCTGTAATTTTTCAGGTTTATTTCAATTTCGTATCATTCAACTTGAATTGAACAAATCAAATCGCACATTGGATTTATTCGGTTTGGTAGAATGTCCACGGAAACGCTTTACTGACGCTTGACAGATCGTCATTAGTCTATGAACCGTCCGAATTGGTTTGACGTTTCATGTACAAACCATTTCTTATGGTCCGAGAACTGTTTGATTTTCAATGATACACTGAACCAAACGTCAAATCTCAAACCATTTCCGGTGTATTTTCTACAGGTTCGTATCATTCAAGCAAAAATCAAACTAAACCATAGCAATATACGTACAAATTGTAGCTGTCGTGTTCCGACGAATGGCAATAAAATTGTTCAAAATGAAATTTTGTCTATGGCTTTAAATTAATACGTTTACATTTTTATATTTAATCCCACGAAATAATATTATTATCTCCGTGGCGAGATTAATGGACATTTTTTTAAATCAAGTTTTAAGACAACAATAATATTTGTACGTGTTAGATAAAATAAAGTAAGTAAGTAGACTCCATGAAATATACAATTATGGGGTAAATGATCATTGCCTAGCTCAGCAGCTCCCAAGCAAGGTCCGCGAGGTAAAATTGATAGTTCCGCGAAAAAATACAAAAAAAAAGTTGTATGTATGTAGAACGATAGCACACTGCAGTATTGCTTCACAGCCGCTTTTCCCCTTTCTATACCACCCATACTATACTCCACCGGGTTGCTTCCACAATCGCCACAGCAGAAGGTTCGATAGGCGTGCGGAGGGTTCAACGCTTTAAATGGTCTCTAAATTGTATTTGTGTATTTAGGTAATATGAAGATTTTTGCAACATAGGTCACTCTTTTTTTAAATGTGACCTGTAACTTTTTAGAAATACAGCATTCAATTATTTGGAAAATTTAAATTAACTTCTTAATTTTTATCGTTAAAGGCCTCAAAATCAGTCTCTACGTGAAAATAATGAAATATTAAAAAGGTCCATCCAAGTTGTAGACACTTTTACAATAATATTATGATTTTTTCTTCAGAATTTCTCAGAACTTCGAAGTACTTTTTTGGAGCGGTGGTACCACACATATTGTGTTGTGACATTTAACTATACTTACAATTTTGTAAGAAAGATCATTCTTTACCTCAAACAATAGAATAGTTCATTCCGCCACTACATCATGTTGTAATATGACAATTTACCTTATTTTATTTTTAAAAGCACCCCAATGGGTCCCGCTTTCCTTGCATTGATTTGCACAATATATATTATGTATGTGTAGTAGTCGCATCGTGGTTATACGCATTGTACCCAAACTTATGTAAACGTGTAGGTACCTACTATATATTTTTTCCCAACCTTTGAAGTTCTCCGCATCCGTTTCGTAAAAAAAATTCAACATTACTCATAAGTACTTGACATTTTAATATTCGTCATCATGATGAATAGGTACTTATTTACTTTATTTTTGGCCCGTTATGCGAATAGAATAATTTTATTGTCAACAATTTTTAAAATGACTATAAAGAAGAATTTGCAAAAAACAATAAACTTTGGTCGATAAAATGAATGCTGACGTACCTATATTCATGCCCCCCACAAGGAGAAAGCTGACAGGGTTCTAGCCTGGGACCCGCGCTCATGGGTGGCGTCCGGCGTGGCGAGTCAACCAGATAAGTGAGATAAACACACATCACAAATTTGCTCTAATAGTAAAAAAACGCTATTTTACTTAAATAATATTAATGTTTAATTAAATGCTATACAATTTTTAAATGCGTTTCGATACTCGACAACTCAAGTGGATTTTAAGTACTAAAAATGCACTGCATATCCATATTTTTACCGTGAACACCATTTGGAAAACGCTATTGTAAGTCGTCATACTGCCTTTAACCTTAGCGATTTAGCAATAGGTAGGGGGGCCCGACAAAGATCCTAACCTAGGGGGGGGGGGGGGCATGCGTACCTATATCTATAATCAAAGATTTTTATTCCACGATTGTTATTTTTTTTTTTTTTTTTTCCGACCATGTCCGATCCTGATAGGATCATATAGGCCTCCACAGAGTAGAGGTTTGTATTGACAGATTTTGTTTTTTACGAGAAATGGATGTCAGCCACTTGCTCAACCTATTAGGTCCATACCCTGACACACACAAATTGAAAAACAATTTTTTTTGTACTTGCCAGACCCAGGATTCGAACCTGGGACCCACGGCTTTGTAGTCCAACGCTTATAGAGATGGTTGCATTTATTTATTGGACATCAAAGAAGATTCAATTTAAAGGAAATGTTTTTATTTATATATCGAACACTATATGGTACATTGTAAAGATATTTAAGGCCTTTCGTTATGTTATGGAAAATATAAAAGGTTCCGATACTAAATTGTTTCGGAAACGCTGGCCGTATAAACTCTAATGCCGACCGATAGCATTCGTATATCAGTTTGTAGGTAGAGGGGTATGACAGTAAAATAACCAGAAAGAAGGTGGGAAGGATATTGCTGGTCCATGGCGCCAATAATTTAGTTGGTGAGACGTGTTTAGCTCCAACATTCTGCATTCAAGAAATCTACTAATATTTGGGTGTTTTCCATATTTGCAAAACAATCGATGATTATTTTTAATCTAATAATTGAAATGATATACGCACGCATTTTTTTGATGTGAATTAAAAAAAACCACACTTCTAAATTGACAAAGAAAGCATTGTAACTCTACACATGAGCAGTATTAATTTTACCCACTGACATCAATCATCATTCATCATCATTGTTTATAATAAATTAACATTCTTAATAATTATATTAGTATGTACATAAACACATAATAATATAATCTATACTGTGCTGTGCGTAACCAGCAAATACAATTTAATGAGGTTGAACAATAATTGCGTTATTGTGAGTAGTATCAGAAACAGGATAAGAAGAAGAAACATTTTAAGATTCAAGTCCTGTTCACTAAAAGAGTTTTACTGTTGTTATTTTTCATAATTAATTATGATAAGATTTATAAGACCATCTGTCGTACATCAAGGTCGTTTTCTGCACATGGTGAATTCTCTCCTTATATTTAAATCATACCTAATATATTGTATTTTCTAAAATCTTTTGATATTCTAACGAATCTACTGTTTTTTTTTATCAAAATATAGGTGCTAAAATTTTAAATTTTGAATTGGCAGCACTGAGCTGTGCCGAGCACGCACCGTGGCGTCGCGTCGGTGCGATACTAGATTGCAACTAGTCCGGACTCCGGAGCATAATAGGTAGGTATCTATATCGATTGAAAACGAGATAACTTTTTTTTTTTTTTTTTTTTTTGTGATTTTACCGAGGCTTTGACTGCGACTCGCTGTCATATCGCCTCTTCTCTTCTAGAAGGGGATCCGTCGATCAGGTCCTCACTCCTATTCTGTTAAATAACTTTACAATTTTGCCTAGCTCTTCCGTCTTACCCACCGCCAGGACACCCTTCAATTCGTCGACATTCTCATAGATATCTGCAATTCGCAGCTGTACTCTGTGAATTTCATATTTGGGGCATTGCAGTGCTATATGTACAATGTCCTCTAAAACATGACATTCATCGCAGAGCTGCGATTCGCTTCTTCCCATGAGGACATCAAATCTCTTGCCCATGGTGTGCCCTGTTCTTAGCCTCAGTATTAACTTAAGCTCATTCCTCGTCAAAGAAGACTCTACAAACCAGGGCACCTCTCGTGGTGATGGTAGAATTGACTTACTCCATTTCCCCTTTTCTAATGATGCCCTATGGTGAAAATCTATCCACATACTATGGCACATTTTTTTTATAGCCTCATTCCAGTCCAGGTTTTCTGGTATCCACTGATGTGGTACCCCTGAATGGCCGGCTTCCTTTGCCAGATCATCTGCCCTTTCATTTCCCTCAATGCCCATGTGCGATGGGATCCATTGAAGGCATAGATCTCCTCCTCTATTTTTCTTGGCGTCGATCTGGTCAAGGATGTGGTATGCTATGGTTTTACTGTTATGTGAGCGAGTTGCTGCGGCAAGATGTTGTAAAGCGCTTTTGGAGTCTGTTAAAATGACAGCGGATTGCGCCGAGAAATCATCGCTTAAAGTGTATTTAATTGCTTCGTTTATCGCGATGAGTTCCGCCGTCATTATTGGTATTGCTGGGTTTAGCTTCCAGCTCTTGTTTATACCTACTTCTGGTATCACAAGAGCTGCTCCTGCTCTATTCTGATCTTTGGATCCATCTGTATAAAGGTGGCTCCATCCTGCGTACCTCTCTGTCAGCATTTTTTCGACACGCTCTCTTGCTTTATCAGATACTATGCTCCGTTTTGGTTTGTCTATTCCTTTGACCTCTAGTTGGATAACAGAGCTGAGGTCGTAGGTACCAACTGGCCTCCTCAGCGAATACATACCTAGGCATTTTGTATTTAATACCTCCCAACTTTCTGTGGCTTTAAGGATTCCTACCAGTAGTGGGAGCTTTCTTTTCTCATAGTATGTATTGCTTTCAACGAGCTCGTATAGGAGTTTCACCTTTGCCAATATGGGGTTATCTATTATAGATTTCCACTTCATCCATGTCTTGGTAGCCAGTGCCCATCTCCTGACATTCAGTGGAGGTACGCTGAGTTCCGCTTGTAGCACGTGAATGGGCGTTGTCCTGATAAATCCTCCACATATTCTTAATGCTTTGGACTGGATGCGATCTAGCCTCACCGAATTAGTTTCGGCAGCGGAGTGGTAAAACATGCTCCCGTAATCTAATCGGCTTCTAATGTGTGCCGTGTATAACCTTCTCATATGAATGGGGTGTACGCCCCACCCACCTCCCGCCAGTACTTTGAGTATGTTCAGAGGTTGTGTCAGGCTATTCGCGCAATGACTAATATGATGCTTCCACGTTAGTCTATAGTCCAGGTTCATACCTAAAAATTTATAAGTGTCTACTCTTTCTATTATAGTGCCGTCGATTTTTAAGTTAAGCTGGTTTTGTCTCTTGCCTCTGGCAAAAAGTACCACCTTAGTTTTGCTGGGAGCTACTTTGAGGCCTCGCGTTTCCAATAATAATTTTATTTCGTCAAGACTCTTCTGCATTAACCTTTGACATTCATCTACTCTTTTTCCCGAACAAAAAAGTGCAAAATCATCTGCATATTGTACAATGTTGACCCTTGTTATTAACTTTAATATGTCAGTTGTAAGAATGTTGAATAGTAATGGGGATAGGGGGTCTCCTTGCGGAAGGCCTCTTGAGCATACCGTACTCTTCTTTTCATTATTTAATATGCCATTTCTACTGACTAGCAGAGTCGTGGATGGAGGGTCGTATCGCGGGAAGCACAAGGATAAAATGTAATGGCGACTTGATACGGAGTTTGAAATGTGCCACGAAATTTTGCTCTTCACAGCCTACTGTTTAGGTACCTAGGATCATGGCCCCCACAAGGGGGGGGGGCTGATAGGGCTCTAGCCTAGTGGCCCGGGTTCAGGGGGGCCCGGCGTGACGGGTCGACCACATAATTGAGATAAACACTTATCTTAATAATATGCCCTAATAGTAAAAAAAGTCACCTGCGGCGCTATTTTACTTCGGGGTTATTAACGTTTTAAAATATAAGTGTGGTTGTGCGAAGCAATTTTTGGTTATTGTGTGTTGATCACTGAATTTTTATTGACCTCGAACACCATTTAGAAAACGCCACTGTATAGCGTCATACTGCCTTTAACCTTCGTGATAGATAGGGGGGGCGCCAAAGGTCTTGGCCTGGAGGCCCGCTTCAGGATGTGGGGGCCATGCCTAGGATACACGCGCTTTCGCGGGTACACTAATCTATGAACATTTCACCGGCAGCTATAACCACTGTTGATCTGCTATCGCTGTGATCAGTCACACCCACAAGTGGTTATCAAATGCGTATGGTTTAACAATAAAATTAGGACTGTTAATGTCGTCTCCGTATTCAATCGACATTGGTAATATTTGAGGAGATTCGGCACGCTGCCTTGTGTTTTTATATTAAATCGATTCTGAGTTCGCTGGTTCATGGCGACTGTCTTTCAGAATTCCTCTGATTAATCTTTTCTGTGGTCCGAACATTCGGGACCTCTGAGGAAACATCCAATTTCGTAGGGATCGACCATAAGAAATAATAATTATCGTCCAGCTAAAAGGCGTATAAAATACCACGGGAAATATTGCGGGAAACTAGCCGTATGGCGTATAGGTACCTACCTAATAACTACAAATAATAGGTAACAATTAATAAATTGTTATTTGGTACATACAGGAAGCAACATTAATAAAATACCTTTATTAAACATAATATTATGATACCTACATATTATAGTGGTATCAATGGTATCGTTACTTCTTATGTAGGTACCAATTACATTTGAATTTATATTGTAGGTACCTCTATTGTTTCAAATGATTTCTACCGTACCTATAGGTACGTAAACTAATACGTAGGTACATATTACCAATTCTGTTTTTTTTTCAATTTTGAATTAACATTTTAATAATGAAAATAATAAAATAACACTAATGACATAACATTGGTGTACATAGGTATATGTTATTGTTAAAGCGCCTGTATACGTGCATGGATTTACTTTCAGCAATTTATAGTGTGTATTTTAAACTATCACGAAAATAACAGGTATTTACACGTATTAGTGCTGACTGTCTCGCCAATCTCATTCTTCAAGAGTAAGCGAGACGCAATGTTATCATTTTATAGTACTATTTGGCAGCTAGTGAAAATCTGTTAACCTAAAAATCAGTGCGCGGTGTAGTTTGTTTTTTCAGGTTCGCCACTATCATTTTACTGCGCAGGCGCAGATATCGAACAAATCCAACTATCGCGTGAAAATTCAGAATCTTCTTTGATTCATGCATGTAACTTGCAACTTGCATGATAATACATTTATTGTTTACAGTGCTGTTCTTGTTATGGCCGCGATGTCAGCAGGTAAATCCATGCACATGTAAACGGGGTATTATTGTTATTATAATTAGTAACATACCTACCTACTAGCGATGAATGATATCACTACAATTTACACAACAGTCACAAAGACAAAGAATAGGCAGTGATGTCCCTAGACAAAATGCCGCCCCTAAGCAGTGCCTAAATGCCGCCACATTTCTTTTATACAGTACTTTTTATCATCCTTTCATGACTCCAATATCTAAAAAAATGTGTTTTATTGATACGTTACTAACAATACACATAGGTAGGTACCACTAAATCTAATTTAAATGCCATCTCTGCTCCAATAGACAATATTGCGAGTCTACGGTTTCAGATAGGTAGGTATCTACATTTATTAAAAATACCTACACTTGACAACTTCCAAAACTCGTGAGTGACTGGCAAACATATTTGGATAAATTTTAAATTAGGTATGCACGACGTGTCATTGCTGTTCACCAAGAACGTGACGTTCAAGGACGACGGAAGTAAACTAGATATCGCGAAACCGACAAAAAATCCTGTTAAAACTTTTATAGTAGGTAGGTACCTAATTAATACATTAATACATACAGTGAGCTGATTTTTGTAATGGAAAGATATTTCCTGTTACTAAGTTTATGTAGCTATTTATATACTTATATACCTAGTGATTCTCCTTGATTTGCCGCGCTTTGGGTAACTGCCGCCCCCAAGCGACGCTCAATCTGCCTACCCCACGGGACGTCACTGAGAATAGGGAATAGGGTATGACATTTATTTAGATCGAATTAATATTGGGTGATAATGAAATTTATGATTGTAACAAAATGGTCTGTATGCTTATATGTTCTTATATAGTATATAAAGAAGTAGGTACCTATATGTTACCAATAAAAATATAAGTAGCTATATTATGTTACCTGTAGGTATGTTTTGTCTTGCAACTAGCGCCGGCTCTAGATGCAGTGTCGCTAAATAAAATTTTAAAAATTCATTAAATTCAAAAATTCGACAATTTTACGTAGGTACCTAGGTACCTTCCTAATGAAAGGTGGATTAGTGGCCTCCAGGGAGTGTTTTTATTGTTAATTCAGAAGTATACAAAAATAATTACAAGATAAAAAGAACTTTATAAATACCACGTTTTTAAATTTTCTGTTGAATCATATAAACTTGAAAATTCTATGTATTAATAAATATAGAATACTGAAATGTCATTTTGACATTTCATATTGATTTCCATAGTAACGCACGTAATTATTTATTAATAATTTAGTTGCTGGGACTGGACACACAAGAAAAAATTTGTACTGGACAAACAAGAATACGTGGTAATAAAAACGTGGTAAAAATACACAGGTAGGTGTGACATTTAATTCAATAATATTAAATTTATATCTGTAGATCTACTGAAATTAACATTGAAACACTGGTATGACAGTATTTTTTTACCTTTTAGTTATCTTTGTCTATGTCTATTTTCGTAGCGATAGTTTATGGTTTATTAAGTCAAAGTCAGGAAGAAATAAAAATGGCTGCGCAATATGTCAATCACAAAGTTGCCGTATTTTTATTAATTATTTGTGTTGTGATTCAAACGTCCTGTCAAGGTATGTTAATAATTTTTTGCTAATTTATTTATGTTTCAGTCGTTGATATCTCTCACTGTGTTGTCCATTTCTAATTAATATAGTCGACAAATCTTACAAGGAGTGGCACGGAGTGCTAATTATTGTATATTTGTGACATGTTTAACTCTTGTTTTCTAATATACACCTTACTTACAATTCGTGACATTATGCATTGCCGTTAACTTGTACAGTCAATGACGATTGTAGCATAATTTCACAGTGTAATGGCAACGTAGCAACGCGTTTATTGCGTTATTATAAAATACCTATTCATCCATGAAGAATGACATTTTCTGAATATTATACCTCACAATATCGATATGCTTTCAATGTTATTGATGGTGAAATTAATACTCGAACCTTTGATTATCAAAGTAATTATATTCATGTTGTTATTATTTAAAATCTTCTGGTTGATAAGTAGGGTTATCAAATAATATACTTTTAGTAGGTAAATACGTACTCGCTTTGTGCTGATAAAACATTGTACTCTCAGTATTAATTTATCGAAGCTAAATGTACCCTTTTTAAATACGAAAAAAAAGAAAAAATAGATAATCTAATTCAGTGGTTAACCTCAATAGCCCAGTCTCCAAACGCATTAAGGCATGCAAGCTACTTTTGATATTATTTAAATTGTTTGGCAAGACGTGCTGTACGAAAACATCTTCTTGGCTACGTTTCCAGGCGCTGTTGTTTACTAAATGGGACGAGCTTATAATGGAATTGCGGTTAAAAATAGGCGGAGCATGTTAGTTCACAGTTTTAACACGTAGCCAAAGTACAGTTCGGTTATGAGGAATACAGCGGCAAACGCATTTTAAAAATAGCCGATATACTGCATTATTTGTTAGGTTAACCTAACCTAACCTAAACTAACCCAAACAAACAAATAATCCAGTATATCGGGTATTTTCAAAATGCGTTTTCCGCTGTATTCCTCATAACCGAACTGTACAAATGTTTTCGTACAGTACGATATGTATGCCGGGACGCTCTCGTGGTGCAGTGCGAAAGGCTCTGACCTTCCATCCGGGAGCTCCGGGTTCGATCCCGGTGAGGACACAATATATCTATGTGATTTTCTCAAAGCCTGGTTGTTTGTGTGATTGTTCAAATTACTAACAACCACCTTGTACGAAAAAGCAAGGGCATGGTTTAAAAAAAAAGAAATATGTAGGTATACCGGATCCAGAAAATAGTCCAGAGGGTAGGTATTCACTTAAAAATGTTCTATTAAGGCCGTACATCAGTTGAGGCACGGTCTAAAAAGATCGTCGCTAGGTGATGCGCGGATTGCGGGTCGCGGGTGCAAATGATGCCTGTCAAACGAAATATTATTTGTCATATAAATCCAACATACGTCCATTTTATGTTTTGTTTATTGTTCTATTAGTAACAATAATAATATATTCATTAACATGTTTTCTTTTTAAAGTAAATGGGTAACGTTTTTAGTCATCTTTACACGATTTAAGAATTAACTGGCCCGTCGCCATCACGAAGCAAAGTGAGGTGTTTCTAGCTCAACGTTCTCTCACTGAATGCGAGCAAGTCCAAAATTTCGTCGCACCTACAGTTGAAAATTATTTGCCGTTTCACTGATGCGTCACCTTAAAGCGAACGGAACCGGTCCTGATCATTTGTGGAATTAGTACTGCATTTTGTGTTGTATTTTAGTTTGAACAATGCCTTTTCAACAAGAATTGACAGTTCACGCCACTATTGAGTCCAATTCTTCTCAATGTCCAACTTTTTCGGTACTAAGAGCTTGTACATTAAAAATGTGCGACTGAATTATTTATTTTACGCTATTATTATGTGACTGTCAAATTTGTACCATGAATTAGGTAACCTGTATAATGGTAATTACATTCGAACTTGGTTATTACGAGGAAGATGGGACCGACTGAATTTGCTCGTTATAAGCATTACTCATATCGTTATATAACATTTTTGGCACGTTCTATTTAAGCATAGAACATAAAAAATCTGAAAACCATCATAAAAATCCCCGAAACAAGCATGGGATTCATAAACTACAAAAGAAGTTGTTTATTATAATGAACGCTGGTAGGTACCTACTGACTTGACAAAACTTGGATTTTTTACATACAATATCTTTTTTCTTTAATGTTGTCGGCGAAAACACCAATTAGGTAATTAGACACTTAACTAGTGTCATAAACGTAATCCGATCCCGGCGGCATCTTGCCTAATCAGATTTTATTGTTTACAGTCGAAAATGTTTTTAAACGATCGACACATTAAAGTTTTATAAAAAAATTTGACGATATTTTTTCTCGGTATATCCGATAAGTAGCTCGTTATAAAAGTGAATAAATGTATGGAGAAAATCATAAACTAAAACGTCAACGAATATTTCCTCATTACATCCGAGATCTCGCTATTTCCGTGATCGTAATAACCGAGTTCGACTGTATATTCAAATCTTCAAATTAGTTTTTTTAGGAACGACAGTATTGATACTTTTTTAACATTCGTACTTGCAGGCAAATGTTGCTTCTAATTTATTCGATATTTTACCAGTTATGCTTAGAAGTTGTACGATTTGAAGTGTAAAAAAATATATCTCTTCCTCGTCACCACCATTATGACTGAAGATCGCAGTCATTCTGGAATTAACACTACATAATTCTGGATTAGCTTTCTCCAATTTCCCTATCCACTGCAAGCTTTGTAGTGGATGCTATTGGTTTTACAGTGAATTTCCTATACATGTTTTCTTTTTAACCATAAAATATGACAAACATGTTACCTTATTTATATTGATAATGAGTACGACATTCAAATATTTAAATACTTCTACATATTATATCAATAATTCTATTGTATCAAATTTGTAGTAGAATGTATTTTGAAAATGATTATTGAAAATATAATGCATAATAATCAATTACCTTCTGTGAATGCTAATATAAACTAATACTTAGATACAAAATAGATTTTTTCTATATTGTGGTTTTAAATAATAATCTAAAATTACCATTAAATGCGAAATCTGCTATGGCATTTTTGTTGTGTACGCAACTGATAATCGTTTGTGTCCAAGGTTTGAATCTGCTTGCTGCCTAAAATCTTTATTTGAAAATATATACCTATATAAAAAAAAATCAATAGCACGATATGCCAGTGGCGAAGGGTATGGGTAGGCTGTAGAGATCCGACAACAATCGTGCACACTTTATCAGTCATACTTATTTTTTTTGATTGATTGTGTTGGTTAATTAAACCCTGCCTAATCAAACCAAGATTTTTCACTCACCCACAAACCTACTACTTACTGGTAATATTTTTGTACCATTATAGACACTATCAATCACTAATTCAGATGTCAGTTATCCCCATAAACTTTTATTCCGAGATATTCACTAAAAACCAGCTGGAATATTTGTTTTGACAATATATTATTAAATATTTGGATATGCTAATATCAAAATAGAGCACCTAAAATATATTCCAATTATTACAAAATATATTTTGCTGTTGGTCAAATAATGTAAGGATGTTACCTAGTTTTCAACCATCTTCTTATTTTAATCTAATTTTACTAGTTGAAGGAGCTGGATTTGATAGTAGTTAATGACTACGTAGAAAAGTACTTAAGGAAAATAATTCCGAAAGAAAAAAATGTGTGAGGCGAATACAAGATCTTCAATATGTGACAACTGTGCGTGGAATTCTTGTCATTACTGTTAATCATTACGCTGGAATAAATCTGCGGGTCTAGGTAATATATAATATGCTAGGTGTTTTTAAGCCGATGGGCCGCAATAATTGATACACTACGCTGCATATGACTCACGGGTAGTACACCACTGATTTAGTTGAATAATTACATAAAACCACAGATAACACTGCCTAATAACATTTTTTTCAATATTCAAATGCCCCTTGATAAAATATCCTTGTTCCAAATATTTTTATCAAATTTTCAATAGTACTGTACTTAATGCCTAGTCCAGACCAAGATACATCTGTGTGTGAACAAATGAATATTGTACAAAAACAAACATAATCAAAATGTATTTCACTGCCGATGGAAAACAGTGTTCAATTAAAAATATTCTTGGTCTGAACTAGGCATAACTATTGCGTAAAAGAAATATATTACATACATAGCTTTTTTTTCAGACTATACCCTGCCTTATGAATCCAATGGGAATTATATTATAGATGATGTAGTACTGTTGGGTAATGTTAGACTTAAGCGGGATGCTGTAGATAATTCTACAATTATAAATACAGTACCCAAGGATGCCCCCCACAACGAGTCTACAGTTATCATCAATTCCGACTTGTATCCGAACATTGTAACTACATCGAGTAAGTATTTGGTTTCTTATTATGCGATTGGTGAACCCACATAAATTACCGGGTCAGACGATAAAAAAACAGAACTATTGTGAACTGTCAATGTAAAGCCACGTGGACCAGTATGTTTTCTTATACAGGAAGAGTTGTACCTCCTCAACAGGATTTTAGAATAAAGTCAGTCGTGAACCGTCAGTTGAGTATCAACCGTCAATAAACAGTTTTAAAAAAACAGTGCACAAAGTAACATATCAAATTGTGAATGCCTCAAGAGAATTTCATAAGTCTTTTTTAATAGGAGAAGCAACATTACACGCTATTGTCTATTGGTGAAAGGTCCAAACATATTGTTTTCCTTTTCCAAATAACCCCCACGTCCCATCTATCATCATCGATCTCGCCAATAGTCAATATGCTGAACTCAGCCGGTAATACGGATGATGCGTCTTGCCACTGTGCCAAAGACTATCTACTCCGCAACTTATTTTATGAGTAGCTTAAAACCACTCTGCAGTTACTGACTATCATTCCCAATGTTTGTTACTGCTAATCATATTCGATACTGGAAAGTTTATAATAGTGGTCGATATAGATTCGTAAATACCAAAAGTTTGTATCACATATACACTATGAAATGGTAAATGGAATTGAATGTTGGAATCCGTAGCTGGTATAGCCTGTAACCTGTGAAAGCTGGTGCTGTACTGCAACTAATTTCCATTCCACTCTGCTCAGTGTGGCCATGCCCTAAACCTGTGACATAATAGAACATTATAAATTGTAGAAAGCATTTCCTATTCCGTCTGTTTTGTGGCATTTATTTATTTGAAAGTTCTCTGATTAAGTACACGAAATACAGACCGGTCATTTTCAATCGCTTCTGAATTTTAAATGGTTGATGGTAATTTCATTTTTAGAACCCATACCAAAAATCCATAATCTCGGAGAGAATGGGACCGGCATCCAGCAGACCAATAAATGTCAGCGGGAGAATTCCAATTCCACCGTGATCTGTGTTAGTGATCCCATCGTACCAGAAGAAGGTAAGAGGCCATCCATGGACTGAAACCGTATGCGGTTTAGATCCGTGTGCCATACTAAACTTATGATTTTTGTTCATGAAAATGTATTTTCAATAAATTTGTAAGTGTTAGTGTATAGTATACATGGATACGATCAGATGCTTATAATATACTTTGTGGAAATATATTATTTCCATGACCAGAAAAGATAAGTTTAGTATAGCACATGGTTCGAAACCGCATATATTTGTTTATTAAAATTTATTTATCTGAGCATGTTTCAATTGGTTTGATATAGTGCATTACAGCATAATATACTAATTAAATACAAATATTTTTTAATACCCTTCAATGAAAAGTTTGTTACCATTTTCATTGAAATATATTTTTAAATCATATTTTTCCAATAAATTGTCGGCTAGAATTTGCACAATCGGTTCTCTTTGTGGAGCATTATTTACAAATACATTGTTGCTTAACATTTTTATGTTTATATTGTGCTAATAGGTTTCTTTATCAACTTGAGTCATTTATTGCAAAACGTGATAAATCAGTATGCTAATATGTATACCATTAAACAGGATGTGGACATGAATTTTTTTTCCAAAATAATCTAAGTTGAATGTCATCTTTTGTTTTTTTTTTTTCCATAATATTGTTCTGTTTATTTCGCACCGGATGAAGTCGGTATTTTTGTTTTCATGATAGTATACTTGCTATAAATATAGAATCTTTTAAGTAAACGCTATCTCAGTGAAACATTGTAAAATGGTTTTAAATCTGTCCGAATTATCAACGAAAAATGTTTAGCAAATATATACACAGTGAATGTGCTTGTAACAAGATTAATCTTTATTGTTTATTTTCATTAGATTAGCTAAAGTTTTTTATTTTATTAGCACTAAAGAAATGGTCTAATATTAAAAGCAGATAAATTGGGTGTTCTGGCTATGGAACCACTCAAAAGTGACATTGTTGAAATTCAAACTACCAGCCAGTAGCACCTATGTCACCTGTAGAATTACAGGTTGCCAGTATACTATCGCTTCCACTTACATTAACTTAGATTACATCAAACTTTTTAATAAAAGTTTACCGTATTCAAATTATAAATATACACAGCATCATGAGGGAAACATTTCTAACCAGTTTGTGACTTCAATCAACCAACTAGTCCGATCACGGTTGAGTAGGTCCGTGGCAAGAAGCTTTCATAAATGTGTCTGTCTACTCTACTGAATATTATTAATAGTCAATGTACTCAGTAGGTTTATATGACAAAACATATAATCTGAAATTGTTGACCAGTAGATGGCACCAGAATGTGAAAAATACTAATGGAAATTGTACCATTTTTCCAGGGAACAGTACTGCGACTGATTTGAACCTAGAGGAGTTTTTGGAGCCCCAAGATAAACTGCTCACTGATAACAACATCACGAAAAGTCAAAATGTAAAGATATAAACTATTTATAATATGAAGTCGTTCAACGCGCACACCGCTCCATCGCAATTAACGTTATAAAAATAGGGTAATTAACTGGTTAGCAGTGAACGACCGAGGGTACTTGATGGAATTTAAGTTTTGTACTATTCCGTTTGAGTCGCCTTTCGGCGTCTTCAGGCACTATGGTAAAGGGTGGTATTGGTTCAATTCCACGTTGGGTGAAAATTATTTGTTGTTTATCATCACTGTGTATTTCATTCAGAGCAAGAGTCCAATGGGTTGTGTTTGATGTAATTTTGGATCGTTCACTGGAGTCGTGGTCAAAATAGAACAATTCCTATTTTTCCCTCACGACACAATCAAAGATCGGAGACAATGGGTTGACCATTACTGTCTATTCTCGGTAATCCTTGTCTCAACTGTCACCAATCGTCGATTGAGTTATGCACTAAAAATAAGAATTATTCTATTTAGGCCAGTTTTTGATATCTCACACCAGGGGCAATTGGCGCAGACGATTGGCTCGAGAGTCTGCCAGTGTAATTGCTTGAGGGTGAAAAAGTAGTTCACTTAGTACATAGGTAGCCGTTTATATTTCAGGAATTGGCAACACTGGTGTTTATTTCGGCCAAAAAATGGAATTAACACGTGAAAATTTTCGTGCAATTATTTTTCACAACTTTCGACGTGGATTATTCGCGGAAACAGTGCATCGCTGAACTTAGTGCTTTATATGGCGATGAAGCACCATTAAAAACTACTGTATATCGCCTGTTTATCTACTTATATCGTGGCCGTCGTTCACTCACAGACGAGCCGCGTGAAGGTAGTCCAAAATCGGTTGTTTCTCCAGAAAACATCAATGCTGTGCGTGAATTGATAATGCAAGATTGTCATGTGACATACCGTGATATTGAGGCATTCCTGGGCATTAGTAACTCCAGCGTGTATACGATCTTGCATGAACATTTAGACGTGAAGAATGTATGTTCGCGTTGGATCCCGCATAATTTGACAATCTTCTACCTAATCTTACCTTCTGCAACGTGGCAAAAATGGTTTTCAGATTGGTTCAAACGCATGAAAAAGTGTATAAATTAACGTGGAGAACATTTTGAAAAACAATAAAACTGTTTTCATTGATAAAAAATCGTTTTTGATTGTTGTTCCCGAAATATAAACGGCTACCCTTGTAATTCAGCTTCACTCTTATATGTTTAGACTGTTTAAAGGTTATTTTTCACTTGCCTGGTAATTAACTTTTTTACTTTTCCTCAGGACACACATGACTATTACAACAGCACAATTGTAACCGACAAAGATTATTTCGATGAATATTGGACGAGTATTTTAAACAGTGGTGAAATCATCACCCATAATGTTCTTAGTGACGCATTTAAGAAGATCTCGGTGAGTGTAATTATCTCTAGTATTCTCAAATATTACTTACAAGCCGGATAAGCAAATGGACAAATAATTCTACAATTTTATAGTTAGTTATACAATGTACCTACATTTTTTATTTACTGTGTTAACAGCTGTTGTAGATATATATATATAATATATATCAGTAGCGAAGGGTGGATGTAGACTGTTAGGATCCACCATTAATAGTGCACATTAAACTTTGTTAGTCATACATATTTGTTTTTATTGAGCTAAGACTACAATTTTGATAGATAGTGTTGGTTAGTTTTTAAAAATCAATTAAACCCTGACTAACCAAACCATAATAATTTTGGTATATTTTGGGCGATACGACAAAATTGTGCACACTTTTTCATTCATACTTATTTGTTTTTGTTGGATTAAGAGTACATATTACTCATA
The DNA here is from genome assembly GCF_057557595.1 of Rhyacophila brunnea. Lineage (NCBI taxonomy): Eukaryota > Metazoa > Arthropoda > Insecta > Trichoptera > Rhyacophilidae > Rhyacophila > Rhyacophila brunnea. The sequence continues at coordinate 62,337,520 of NW_028232751.1, forward strand.
TTGTTGATTATTTTTTTTTAATTTATTTGGCCCTGTCTAAACCAAATTATACTTTATAGATAAAAAATATTATGTTAGCTATAAAATATCCAAAGTTATGTGTTATTTAATTGCATAATTTTAGATATTTTATAGATAGACGAGTATTTTTGGACTATTATCTATTATGGCTTGGTTTCGCAGGGTTTAATTAAATTTTAAAAACTAACCAACACCGTCTGTAAATTGTAATCTTATTTCAATGAAAACAAATAAGTATGATTGACAAAGTTTAGTGTGCACTATTTAAGGCGAATCCTAACAGCCTACCTCCACCCGTTGCCAATAATATATTATATATATATTGTGAGAGAAGGCAAAATATTTTGAATAATCACACGGGATGCAATACACATCTTATGTCCCATAGATGCAGTCTTGTTTATTTTGTCTCGAATATTTATTATATAGACCATTAATCATTATTGTATTTACATATTTATCTTTTTCAGGTTATACGGCTGCCATTTGTGTTTCCATTCTATGGGCACAATATTACCAATGTGACAGTAGCCAGTAGTGGATTTATTTACACAGGAGAGTACTATCATAGTTGGCTTGCTGCAACACAATATATAGCACCCCTGATGGCCAACTTCGACACCCATATTTCCAAAGACAGTTATGTGAAGTACATAAGCAATGGTCAGTATCCTTCGATTAGTTATCAATATAATCTCTGCATGCATACTCATAGATAATAGATTCAGTATGATTGCGGGTCACAGAAAATTGCAAATTAGAATTTTGATGCATAAATGTTGCTAACATCATTCTAGTGTTCTAGGCAAAGAAACAGCTGTTGATGTTGAATTATTTCATTATAATTATTACATACTTATTTGTCTGTGAAATGTAACTACTTTGTATGAAAATTTGCAAGCAATTTATTCTTTTAACACATTCGCACCGGTATAAATATGCACAAAGTACGCGCGGCTGATTCGCGCGAAACTGATAAGAATTGTTAATTATCATAACTTTTGCTCTAGCGGGAAATATTTGTAGAAAACTGGCTGAAATCATCAAATTCTTAATCTAACCAAACAGACCTTCATCTTGTGAAGAAGGTTATAAATATGGCCATTCTAAATAAATTTAAAATATCCAAGAAACTGCTGAAACAACAATTGTTTCAACGGGTCATGTAATGGATTTTTTGCGATTTATTATGTCTCAATTGCAAAATCAGTGGCTCTAATTTTTTTAATGAAAATAAGTTAAATAATTCACCGAGTAATATCGTCTGGCAGTTGGCATATGTAGTGCATTACACTATAATAGTTTTTCCAAAACATAATTACAGTAAAACCTCATTAATACAAATTCCAAGGGACCGAAAATCGAAAAAAAAATTCAAATTACGAAATATGAAATGTATGGAAGAAAAATATAAAAATTTCGATTTTTTTATTTTCATTATATAAATTAGGTATATCATTATAGAATTATAGAAAAACACGAAATATTTTTTATTTTTCCAAATTGAAAAAAATTTTTTACAATTTTCAATGACTGGCTCATGAAATAGTGTACTTTATTAGGATATTTTTATTTGCCAGGACTCTGAAATCATTTCGAATTACGAAATTCGAATTAAAGGTATGGTTTTATATGAAAATAATGTTCAAGGGACTTTTTTTTCGCAAAATTTTCGAATTACGGCGAATTTCGAATTATCCGTGTTCTTATTAATGAGGTTTTACTGTGTTTACATAAGTATTTGGCTCAAGTCACAAAAAATGAAACACAATATTATTTATACAATAAGCAAAACATGTCTTTTATTATGTAAGCTAATGCATTGTGCATGGTCAATTGGAGACGAACCCCTCTACGTCACTGTCACTATCAGAATCACTGACTTCACTGTATCTGTCTTCATAAATTTCATTTATAAATGTATCGTCATCCATATTTACGGCTTGATTTTTAAAAAGAAAAAAATACATCTGACCGTTTGACAATCACGTGAAAGTATGTTTGAATGTTCTCGTAACGGTGCTTGATAAAAAAATGATTTACTTCTTTCAACATTAATATTATTAATTAAACTAACGCTCACGAATTAAGTCAGGTATTCCCGAATTAAGTATTCTTAAGAGAATACCCGATGTCTTCAATGAATGTCAAATAGTTTTCCAATATTAATTATTAACTTTCATAGTTGTATTTTATTGATATCAATTAAATTCCAAACCTTTGGGAGTCTGATTGCTTGATTACGACTTTCCATTGTGATAGGTCATTCGTGTTTGGGATGCGCGGTAAAATATCATATTATTTAAATGGCTTTAGTTCATAATTTCGGACATGGCCACCTGTAAACAAATGAGCTTATCATTAACACATCGCTTGTGAACAATTATTGTGAAGACAATAAAAATTTAAAAAAATATTCAACGAGCTATGAGTGATTAATGTCGACTATATCGATCGCGTTCCTCGTAGCCAATGGTTTAACACTGGATCTTGGATATGGTGTATACCAGTGGCGAGGGGTGGATGTAGGCTGTTAAGATTCAACATAAATAGACCACACTAAACTTTGTCAATCATACTTAATTGTTTTAATCGTACTAAGAATCCAGTTTGCAGATGGTGCTGGTTAGTTTTGAAAATTCAATTAAACCCTGCCTAGATCAAACCTCAATAGTATAGGTATACTATGGACGATCCGACAAAAATAGAGTACACTTTTTCAGTCATACTTATAGTTTCGTTGAATTAATAATACATAATATTACAGCTCTAAACCATACCATAATCGATAAAAAATATTCTTCTGTCTAAAATAATATCTAAAATTATGTATGGTTTAATGGCATAATATAGGGTTTAACTGAATTTTAAAAACTATCCACACAATGTAGTCTTAGCCGGCTCTCACATCTAAACCCGCCTCGTCTACCACACAGAAATATATCAAACCTTCTACGAACATCGTTTCAATGTTGTATATGAAAACCGGGCACATCTACCTAGCGACAGTCATGCGAAACCTCTCAAAATATATATATATTTGGATGCGGTGACCGGTGAGCCGGTATAGGGATGACCAATTCGTAGGTGTGCGTATGCGTTCTGGCGTCTTCGACCGCAACCCGAGACTTATGTGATTTGTTGATAGCAGCACTAGATGTTTTTCTCAAACAAAAAAGTCGCATTCGATTGATCTGCGGTGCTCCATTTGGCAACGCGTGTTTTGTAAATAACGACGACGTCATCGTTACATAGAGAAGTATCAAGTATCGAAGTATCGGTATAGTAAAAATGGATCGTTAGCGAGCAAGACCTCATATACAGAATGTTGCTTTGGTGGCATTTGCAATTTGCAATCGTCAGCACCTCAATCATCTTATCTAAATATTGTGCATAACAATATTTGACAATCAAATGTACGCATAAATAATACAGAGACAATATAAATGTTGTTTATTGAACAAAAGTTATGGTGTCAAATAAACAAAATAGGCAAAAAAAATATTCCAGCATTGATCACACTTAGAGCAGTTTCACACGAGACACTGCATTTATACATAAATGAATGGGCACGTTCATTTATGTATAAATGCAGTATCCAGAAACACCGGTGTCCACACACCAGTGTCTCGTGTGAAATGGCTCTTAGGATCAGTGACCTCCCTACCTACGTAGCATAGATTTTGTGGATTCCATTTAAAATTTATCTGAAAACATGAATAATTTATTTTTTAATACTAATGCCTTAATACGGTGTAAAAAGAAACATGACCAAGTACCTTTTCTAACACGTGAATTTCTCATTTTTGGTCGTCGATGATTTAAAATTATAAACCTTTGAAGTGATTTTAGATGCACAATAATACAGGAAACATTTTTATTAAAATTGTCATATCGGAACAAGAAATTATAACTTGTGAAATACAGCAATAAATTCACGAGTTACTACACTTTTTGCAGAAAGGCGAAAAGTACAGAATCATTCAAAAATTTTCAAATGTTTCATGGGTTATCATACGAAAATAGATAAGATTTAATAATAAACACAAGCAGTTTTTAAATTTTTTAGGATGAAATTGGTTTTTATCACATCTCCAAAAATATAAATTAGCCTATGTTTCTTTTACGTATCTACACATACTCTTGCACAGTGATTATGCATTACAATAGTTGCATGTTTTTTGTTGTTACCTGTTGCGTGAAGTATGTCGCTCAGCGAATAAATCATAACATAAGTGGATCCCTATTGATGATACTATATTATGATCTAGATTGAAGATGTATTCTATTTGTATTTTCTTTACCTTTCAAAAAATGTCTTCTTACTTATTTGACTATTTGTTAAAAAAAAAAAAAGAACTGGAGCGCGATGTATGATAGGTGTGGATTCAACATTTCATTGAAAAATAACTGATATTTTGGAAAATAGGGTGATTTTTGTAAAATTTATTTTCTCTCACTTTTTGCTCTACCTGTGAGTCAGTAGCGAAGACTGCTTAAAATGTATTAACATGCGCAAACAAAATTTTTCTTTCCAGCACTAACATGTCTATGGTTGTTATCGCCGGTTCCGTTTCGATCGCACAAGTTGTATGGTCTTGTCTCGCTTTAGCGCCCTTCTCATTGTCTCCTATTTCCTGCCCAAATTATTGTGCACTACTGGTAATGCGTTACGTTTATGGTGTTGTTATATACTACTTCAAGCCTGTGCACTCACCCGTCTCATTTCCCTGTGGTTGCTGTTTAACATTGTTCATAATAATTGCAATCACTATTGCAAATGCATTTGGTACAAAAAAAAGATGAATGATTATGAATGAGGGAATGGCAGACATGAAATTAACTATTTCTTATTGTTTATTGTTTTCAGGAACATCACTTACCATCATCTGGGAAAATGTAGTTCTAAGCAGTAGACCCGAAGACGGACGTTTCACATTTGCTGGGACGATCCACTCGAATGGAGACATCACATTTGCGTATAAGTCAATGCCTCTCAAGATCGAGTCAATCCAAGATGAAAGGCATCCTGTTAAAGTTGGCTTGAGCGATGCATTTGTCATAGATAGCGTATACTTCCGTGAGTTGCATTTATATTCAAACGATGTGGAAGACAAATACAATACGAGGGCAGTATAATAAGTCTAGTAAAAATGAAACTTAGTCCCCTTTTAGCTCGATACACTTGGTCCAGCGTTTTTCCAATTTTATGTTCCCTTCCAAATAGTATGATTTCTCCAACCCTTTTTTTTCGGTTTTTTCATTGAAGACCTCATCGTTAGTGCCAAATCTTTTACCGCCAAGCCATTTCATATGAAAATAAGGAATAGTCGCAGGGGGCTAAATATGGAGAATATGATGTATTAGGTAACAATTATTTTTATACTTCAATTCATGCAATTTTGCCACAATGACATGTGACCATCCGTCCGTTGTCGTGGTGGAAGAGAATTTTTCTCCTCTCATTGTTTTCTGTGTCATTGAAACGGTCCAATAAATTGCAGTAATATTGCTCAGTAATTGTTTTTCCCCTTTTAAGATAGTCGGTGTGGATTATGCCATATGCATCCAAAAAAACCGTTGTCATAACCTTTCCAACCGATTTAACCACCTCTGCCTTTTTCTGTGCTGATTTACCAGTTGAAACCTACTGTTTCCTTTATTCTTTGGTCTATGGTGTATATGGGATGGATCCATGTTTTAAATTGATGCAAAAATTCATTTGGATTACGCTTAAATTTCTCACACATATGTGTTTATTGTTGTTTGTGAACAATCGCGGCAACCATCTTGCGGAAAGCTTTCTCATATCCAAATGATTATGAAAAATATTTTGAACCCATTTAATTGGGATGCCTACAGCCTCACCAATCTCGTGCATTTTCACTCGCCGGGCTCGATCACAATATCATGAATTTTCTCAATCATTTCTGGTGTGGTGACCTCAATTGGGCGTCTTGAACTTTTGGAATCACTTATGCTTGAGTGCCCATAACGAAAATCGGCAATTTCCCCGTAATATTTTTCAAGCTTTGCTATGGTTTGCGTAATTTAGATGCAAAAAATTTCTTAACTTATGATCCACTGCCATCCAACTGCATGTGACTGATCCACGTGCCATACTAAACCAATGATTTCTGATCATGGAAATATATTTTGATTAAGTATATAAGCGTCTGACGGTATCCGTTTATACACTGTAATATATACACGCTCATATACCTACTGAAAGTATATTTCCATGAATAGAAATCATTGGTTTAGTATGGCACGTGGATCAGTCACATGCAGTTTCAGTCTATGGATGGCCTTCTATTCTGGTAAACGTGCTCACTTTAGTATCGAGATTTTGCATTTGAAGATGTATCCTGTGTACAGTAAAACCTCGTTAATAGAACACGGATATTTGGATCAGTCACATGTTTCAGATCTGTATTTAATTGTTTATTGTATTTTCACATAGTTTTATAAGACAAACAATTGTGTTGAAAAATTGCAAAAATAAAAAAAGCTCAACACGGGTGATGAATACATACCTACATTACTTGGTAACTTCAAGTAGTGAATTAATGACGCATGGTATTTAACACAGATTTTAATTTGAAAGAATTATATCGGAAATTTGGTATTCATATCGATGATAGGAAACAAAATTAAGGCGTATGGGTTTATTCGCAAGAATCAAATTTGACGTAAGCGCCATGAAAAATAACACTCGCAGATACGAAATCAGAGGTTTTAAAAGTGTTGAATTAATAATATTTTTTTCCTAACAAATTTTATAAACATTTTTGTAGTCGGTAGAATAAATTATAAGAATAAAAATAGTAGACCTCTAAATAAGAACCTCATATTATTGATATGCTGAATTTGTGAAGTGACACCTTTTCTTGAACCTATCATATTTAGGTTCAAATTCAGTGCAAATATTTTTCAAAAAAAAATCTAATACTAAAAAACACGAAAGTGTAAACAAATATAATTTTATTCATTTTCATAAGCTAACATTACAAATTATAAGTTTAAAACATTCACAAGATGGCATGAAAGATTTCTGTTATTATTGCGTTTTTATTAAATTATAAAAAAATGACTCATAAAAGAAAGCAATTCAATGAATATTTGTCGAGGAACGTTTTTTTTTTTAAATTTAGTACACAACAAATATGATTTAAGAAACAATTATTATAATAGCATGTATTTGACGGCAGTACGTTTTGGTCGCCGCGGAGGATTTCGGAACATTAGTGTATAGAAAATTAATAATTGGTTCCTTAATTAGTGTATTGGTTTAACGGTATGCAATGTATAAGAATAACTATTATAAATTGTTTTTTTTTTATAATTTTATTTTCTTTTCTATTGATAGCTATTAATTGATAATTGATATTATTATATTGATAGATATTAATTGTTAACTTGATAATTATTATATTGAGGGTTTCTTATATCCATCGACCGTGTTAGTCTGATCAACGAGTTCAGGCAATACACAATTCATATAAATCTTGTCACTTGTGATGTGAAGAGTAATATTGTTTTTATTATTCAATGAAATAGGTTCTTACCTCAATATATGTTTTACTTGAGTTAAATAATTACTAATAAATGCCTAAGGTGATTCCATTCAATTCAACTCGGCATTAAATATATTAAATTCTAAAAGTTTTGTACTATTTCATTTGAGTCGTTTTATGCGATCCTGGTTTCGCCTTTCGACATCGTCAGGATGCGCACTCCTCAAATATACACTGACAACGAAAGCAGCTAATTCTCACTTAACAATAAATTAATACAATAAAGTAAGGTAAAAACTTTATCACCTACCTATTAAGTCAAAGTGCACAATGAAAAATTTAACAAACAATTAATTATGAATAGTTGAATTGTGGCAGTATGAAAAAAAAAGATTTTACCACAAACCATCTGAAAAATACATACATCATAAAACATATACGTGATTTTGTGCCCCAAAACACTTATTTTATTATTATTTTGACGATTAGGAAAATTATGACACATGTTTCAGTGGCCATTACTATGACAGCATTCGAAAACGTATTTTACTTTAAATTTTCTACAAATTTACTATTTGTGACATAAACCACTTAAGATCGATAATAAATAGACCTTGAAAAATAATATTATTTTGTTTCTATTGATAATGCCAATAAACATACTCCTGGATACGTCCCTTTGAAAATAACAAAACATGGCGACCCAGGTACATAAAAACTGTATTAAGCCCAACCAAGTAGGTATTTATCAAAATAATTAAAGTCCACCTATATTTTATCTAAACTGCTCAAGTCCAAAATATTTTTTTTTATAAATGTTGCACCGAACGAATACCTTTAGGACTTCTTTGTAGCCATCGTGGTTATAAGATTCAATTATCTTACAATATCTCACATGCTGCAACCATTTGTATTACAAGATAATAAATAATATAATATAACTACATTTTTCTTAGTTTGACATTCACTGGTATTTTATGATGTTTGATTTGTCAACACAAATTATAACACCTGGTCTACGTTATGTGGTCTTGCCAATTTGATTGTTACTGCAATGCGAGTAAAGGTCATTTTTCTATGAGTTAAAATACTGTTCGCGACGGATAAAATTTTGGAAAAAAAAGACGTCCTCACCCGTTGAAATTCACAAGCCTACTAAGGTTAGAAATGAGAAATTATGGATTAATCGATCAAATGGTCTCTTTTTGTTAATTTTGCAAAATAATTATATATCTAAATTGTCTGAAAATAGGATAAATACATGAAAACGTACGACGTGTTTTGGTAATATAGCGTCACTAATTGTACCGAATTTATAGGGTTTTATTTATTTTTTCATTGTTAATTATTATTTATAGTATTACGGAAATGTTATATTATAATAAAAAAATATTTTTATTGTGCAGTATATATTATTTTGTGAGAAAAAATCATTCAAAATTGGCTGATGTATACTCAAACTAAAATGGCTTTAAAATCTTTATTTTTCTGAAATTAAAAAAAGTACGTGAGTTAATCAATGAAATGTATTGTTTTACCCATTTCTTTCATACAATATATACCTGCAAAACTATTATTAACCCGGCGCCCGCTTCTGTCACGAAAGTAGTACGCGAAATTGCGCAAAACCACGGGGCTACAGCGCTTCTGTCGCCAATGTTGTACGCAAAAATGCGCCGGTCGATTATGTAGAATATACATGACGCATGATTTTGAAATCTCTACCATAATTTGCCTTATTTCATTACCAACGGTGACATATATATAATATTGTCAAATAAATTATGTTACAGTACTAAAACTTCGATGTTTGACATGCCTTCGACAGGCCGTCAATCTACGCTCATTTAATTTTGGCTTGAAACATCGCGCCACTTTACTGCGTTTGCGCAGTATGCGTAATATCACTGTTGTGAGAGGACTGTGCAAGGAATCGCTCTTGTCGTTTTTCCGTACAAAATATTACGTATTTTACGCGATCTATTGTATTGTGTGAATACTATTATAATATTTATAAATATTTTGTCTGTGTTATTGTTTATGTGTTTTTAACTATTCCATTCATGTGTATTAAACTGTTATAAGGTGTTTTGACTATATTTTTTTGGACTATTTTACCTTTGTTATCGTGTGAGTGTTTGGTTGAAAACTTTTTTCAAACTTCAATATGGCTGGTTTAAGTGAGGAATTGGACTCCGATTACGAAATATCTGAAGAAGAATTGGAACCATCTGACCTCAGTGATGTAGATATATCAGAAGAGCCAATTGAACACTTGAGAACATGGACATCCGGACCCCATGTCCCGATCGTGTATGAGTTTGATGATTTTCAATCCGGCATAGCAAACAGCGATTTGACTGAGACTTCGCCTGAGTGTCTTTTTTTTGAACATTTTTTAAACCGTGATATAATGTTGAAGGTAGTCCAACAAACAAACATTTTTTTTCACTATCAATATAATACTCAAGAACTTGGACCAAAATCACGTTCTCATAATTGGATCGATACAACTGTATCAGAATTATATGCATTTTTTGCGGTGTCAATGCTCATGACACGAAACAAACATTTGTCACTAGAAGAACACTGGAGTACGGATTGTTTTTTAAGTGCACCCATTTTCGGTCAGACAATGCCTAGAGACCGATATGAGTTATTGCTCCAAATGCTCCATTTTTCCGATCCAACAAGTGTTACCTCAGATAGACTAAATAAAATTAGGTTACTTTTAGAGCATACACGCAAAATTTTCAAAGACACGATGATTCCGCATCAAAATCTCTGTATCGATGAGAGCATTATTGTTTTTAAAGGGAGACTTATTTTTAAACAATTTATTCCATCGAAGCGTCATCGTTTCGGTATCAAAATGTTCGTGCTGTGTGACGTTATGACGGGTTATATTTTAGATTTTATTATTTATTGTGGTGACGGGACAGACATAGTGGATAGCCAAAATTTTGGAATTTCCGGAGCTGTTGTGACAACGCTGCTGACCGAGTATCTGGGCAAAGGGCATTCGTTGTGGTGCGATAACTGGTACACCGGTCCACAGTTATTCAAACACCTCCATGAAAATAAAACCAATGCTTGTGGGACTGTACGTAAGAATCGCAAAGAAATGCCATGCTTCAAAAAGCTGAAAAAGGGGGAGACAGAGGCAAAGTCAAAAAGCCCACTGTTGGCTCTCAAATGGTGTGACAGAAGAGATGTCCACATGCTTACAACCATGCACGATGACTCCTTCGGTCCAACCGGTAAAACTAATTTTAGAACCGGAGAACCCATTATGAAGCCAAAGTGCATCTTAGAGTATAATAAAAATATGGGGACTGTCGACAAGGCCGACATGATGCTCAGCAGCTTGTCGTGCATGAGGAAATCTGTGAAATGGTACAAAAAAGTAGCATTTCACATGATTGACCTCTATTTATTAAATTCATTCTATATGTATAAATCTGTTACTGGTAGTAAAAAAACTTTAGGAGAATTTCAGTTAGTCGTGATAAAACAATTAGTTGCTAAGTACGCTGTGAAAATCACGAAAACTCCACAACCCAGACCATCGACTAGTGAAAATCCATTGAGGTTGTTACCTAGAACTTTAACAGATCATTTGCCGGAACACATTCCGCCCACGGCAAATAATAAAAAGCCCAGAAGACGCTGTCATGTGTGCGGAAATTCAAAAATTAATAAAAAAAAAACATCTCTATCTAGATATATGTGTTGTATTTGCAATGTGGCTTTATGTCTCAGTCCGTGTTATAAAATCTACCACTCTTCAAAACAATTTTAAATGTGAAAAGTAAAAATAAATATGTAACTCAGTAATAATATTTAATAGCTGTTTAAGTGTCTGCCTAAAAGTTTGTTTAGTCTAAAATTATTGTGCTATATTTACGACCCTACTCAGGGAAAAAACATTATGTGTGATTTTATTACCATTTGTGAAGTGTTTCTATACTCGCGTCAAGCACGAGCGTGACGAATAACAAAATACAAGCCTTGCAGTGCTCCATATACATAAAACAAAATGGCGGAAATCTTCTAAATGGTGAGTCTTTGTATAGAATTAATTTCTTCGGATATTTTTGACATTATGACTGATTTATTACGGTTGTTTAATGTTGTAAAATAATCTGAACATGTCTAGGCGCCTAAAGAGCCATAAAACTCATTTTTTATTACCATTTTTATTATGAAACACAGAAGTTAAATTAAACAAAAACCGTCACCGCGGAGAGTGAATTCGTCATACTACAATAGCCCGCGAGTGCCAGGTTAAGTTCAAAAATTCACTGTGGCGTGACAGTCGTTTTGGCCAATTTCGAAAACAGGACCGACTATTTGTCATTTATTTTAAAAAGTAAAGCGAAACAGAAAATTTTAATGACACAAAAAGTGTTATTTGAATATTATTTATTAGATTTTAAATAAATAAAGTGTTTATTATGTGTCAATTCGTGTTAAACGTCCTTGCCATTTCCACGATTCTGAGAAGACAGGAAAAAACGGGTCCAATGGCCTTAATGAAAACCGAAAAAAAAATCACTATTTTTTCCCACATACATTCCATTTTCGTAATTCGAATTTTTTTCGATTTTCGATCCAGTGGAATTCGTATTAACGAGGTTTTACGATGCCCCAAATTAATTTAAAAAAATTTGTACCCACCTGTAGTAACGATTACTAATTAAAATCAGTTAAATTAATTAATTTTTATGTTTTAGTTATCCGCCGGAAAACAATTTATGAATATCACCGTGTAGACTTTATAAACCTTCATATTACGAATAATACTGTGATAAAATTTATTGCCTTACCCACCTGTTTACAATACGACTCCTGCCAAACGTGTCTCACACACCAAACTTCTTTCGAGGTAAATTATTTTCATTTTATATTCTTATTTTCTACTGAAACAACTCAATAAATGCGAGGCAAACTTTATTTTAAATTTGTTGAGAGTTAAAAATTACTTGAATATGTGTTTGATTGATTGATTGATAAATTGATTAACCCATTCTATGGTTAAATATTATTTTAATTCTATACAGGAATGTCTGGGTTACTTCTTAGCATTTCTAGATTTTTTTTTTTAAATAAAAACCACATTTAAGTAAAAAATCAAAGTTTTCATAAGTAAAAATCATAAACGCCAAGGTATTTTGAGTTGTTTCTATATTGAACTAAGGCATCAATGTCACTCAATTACATTAAGACTAGTGATACAAACAATCCTTGACATATTGGAATACCACAGCGTTAAGAGTAATTTTTACAAAGTTTTAATGATAAATGAATCACTGAAGTGTGACTAGAGAGAACATTACAATCTCCCATAACCTGTATCTAAAATACACGAAATCAATGATAGAAAAAACATGCTGGTTCCACCGAGGGTCTCGTATGCTAATATGGCCGTCTAACAATACCAAACAGTATGGCGGCTTATCACAACAATTATAACTGATATCTTAAGTTTCGCTTTTTCATGTGCGATTTTTTTAGTGACAGCTAAGACGTAATGTAACTAAGTAAGTAATGTAATTAGTGAAACAAAGTGATAGAATACAGAAACTATTGACAAGTGTGGTGATGTACGAATCATTGTAATGTCATTAAATGCAAGCCTAATTATTTTTGATTTGTACTTTTCAGTGCACATGGTGTCCTAGATTGAAAAAATGTTCACACGGAGCCGATAGGCAGAAGCAAGCCTGGATTCTCAATAGTAAGTTCCATATCATGGTTGCTTAGCCAAAAAGGCATAAGAAAAATTAGGTTAAATGAGTTATTCATGGTGTTAAATTATTGTTAAGAATGTTAACTTCAGGGCTACAAAAGTGTGTTAGCAAGATTTATTTCATTTTCAGAAGTTACAACCATGTTTTGGTAGGATAGTGAAAAATATATGACTGAAAACTATATAAAGTTACTAAATGCCACTTACTCTAGATGTGTAATATGTTAAATTTAGTTTTTTCAGTCTTGAGGGTTGCCACTTGCTGACCCCCTCAAGGATCCTTTGTTCTTTTTGCCTTGTGATTGTGTCATTAGAAGAGGAATGCCAATAGAGTCCTATTATACTTGACAATTAACAATTCAGCCAATATATTCAAACTATTTCATCTAAATTAACCTTTATTCAATCGGTACAGAAATATCAATTGTCAAATTCAACCATATTTCCAACCATGTCTTTAGCCGACATCCAGTGAAGCCTTCGTATCTTCAAAATTATTATCACCATCTCTAGCTGCATATGATTTTACTGCATGTTTGGGTACTTATTTTAACGCTTATATGCTATTTTTAAATTTCAGACTGTGATATGGAGAGGGTCATGAATATATCAATGTGTCCAGCAAATAATACCAGCACGGCTGCGCCAGTCAAAAATATAACACCTGATTATGTTAAAAATAAAAATACTTCTGTGATTGACGCTATTCATGCAGGTAAACCGAAAATACATTCTATTGTTCAAAAAATTCACAGCAGAAAGAATTTGTGTTGTGATTAAACTAACTCGGTTTTAAAACAGCGGCATTTATTATTTTATGGTATTGATATATTTTGTGTGATCATGAAATGTTGATTCCTTGGGTGAAGAAAGGCTGGGCATCATAATTACATTTCATGTGAAGTCTGCAGATTGTTCACACTTAGGTTCCAAACATACTCAATTTCTTTTCATTTTTGATATTTGTATGGCATGTGGGTCTTCAACTCTTTATAGCTATAGACTAGCTACATAATCAATACTTGCCCCACTTCAAATCCTATATTGACAGAAAAAAATAATCCCTTTCTTACTAAAAGCAATGCCAATTCATAATTCTAAATTCATTATACTTAATTCCAATTTTCAATCCTTCACTTCTAAGTATATTTTCAATATGTAGATAATGAATATGAAATTTAAGCCATTTGGGGTGCTTATAATTAAATGTGTGACATGAAATTGTTTTATTTCCAACATTGGAGTAGCTATATCCCATGGATATGGGAATGTCAAATTTACATATTTAATCCTTTCCATGCGGACGGCACACTCGTTTGTGCCCTCATTATTTGGCCATTTGATATAATTAGCATGTTATCTAAATGCGCTAATTAAATAGTCATTAAATGCTTTGCTTTTGAAGTCAATTTATTCAACATGGTGACCGGTGCACTTGTATTAGTTCAGTCCTGAGCACTTGGTTTAATTACTATTTGATACAATTCACATCAATCCTTATGTCTGTTGGATATGTCAATATTATGGGGTCCGTATCTTGCTGACAGTGATAAACAAGATTTGAGTTACCCCATCTATACCACCTTCCATGACGCTATAAATGTGTCTGGGTGAAAATATTTTGGTGCCGAACTTCCTTGTCTTGAGACGTAGCCGCACAGGACTGATGTATCAACCATGACATGGTTGATACACATTGTGTACTGCTACTATGGTGATTAAAAAAATAGTTTAAAAAATAAAAGAATGTTGACATGCTCTACTATTATTATCTTTAGTAACATAAAGTGTCAATAGGGGCTGTGTGGACGGACCCTGGCAAATACATCTGCTCGGTCGGATCCTATTAGTGGGCAATCTCATGATACATGTTCAACATCCTGTTGGTTATGCCTATGTTCTATCAAACAAAACTCATGAAGCTTGGCCGGCCGGGAACTGGCTTACAAACAAGAATCACTAAGTACCGTCATAATATATTTTCAGCACGTGTTGAAATGTCTGGAAATGAACCAAAGGTAGGACGGGTGGAAAGCAACAGCGGTGGATCTCAAGGAGCTATAATTGCCGGCCTGCTTGTACTGATTGCTGTGGGAGGGATCGCCTCATGGGTTGTCTATGCGTACCGCAACCCCCACACCAACAGTGGCCAGATTCTTGTCAAGGTATTTATTAATTTTCTGTAGTTCTACTGACATTAAATTCTGATAGTATATTCGTGTCATTCTATTTTCATTTCTGGCATTTTTAGGGATAGATAATACATACAACTTTTACACAGTTAATGTTTCAATTTTGTGTGCAATTTTATAACGTTTTGTACCTTTTCCATGCACACAAGGCAAGCAAAGGTGTTAAGGTATGGCCATTTCATAATAAATACATCATAATATTGTTTTATAATTTATTGAAAATACAATTTATCAGGCAATTCAATGGTTAGGTACTAGAAATTATTGTTATTATGTATCGATAAGACAGTCAGTTGATACAGCAGAAATCCTTGTGAAAGTATCTATTTAAGAATACTCCATATTGTAGGGTCCATACTACGTATCTTTGTGAGAGGGGATTGAAGAATGTGTACTTTAATTTGTTCCAATAATGCAAAACAAACAGCAATTCTAATATGTATTTCTATATTCGCTACAATATTTTTTTATTAATACTTATAGCATTCTTGTGGTATGATAAAATTGTTGATAAATTAAATTTTGGATTACTGAGCTTGGGAATTAATCCAGTTTTATTGTGATCACGGTGTGGCATACTTTATAAAAGGTTTTATCCCGTCACTGGCAAAAATTTATGTTGTTTTTTTTAATGTGTGTTTGATTCTATGAGTTGGGGGTGAATGGCTAACGACCATTCTTCATTAAAAAGTTCATTAATACAACCTCTACTCCTTGCAGCCCTAAATTCTCCGGTTAGATGCGGAATGACAATTTTATTACTTTGTTAACAAAGAATAAAAATATCTTTGTTATTATTTCAGTATCGGCCATCACAATGGAGCTGGCGCCGCGGGGAAGCCCGATACACCGCCGCTACGATTCACATGTAAAAGAGAAAAATGGATTTATTCAGTGATACAGATTTACCCATCGCGTTAACTTCATCAATAGCCGTGTGTAGCGTTACTGACCAGTCAGTAACGCCTCTTGGGACACAACATTAGGCAATGTATGCCGCTTTAATATTTAACTGAGAAGATGAAGTAGATTGATTTCAGTTTCGGCATGTCTTGCGTTTCACATTGTCTTATTCATTTTGTGTAAAAATCGACACTATTCCTACAGAGGCTTGAATGTGACTATTTTCACGTTAAGTTTCTATAAATATTTAAAAATTTAGCATTAAAATGATTAGTGGGCATCAGCAAAAATTTCTATAATTTGCATGTTGCGTTTCTCATAAAATATTCTGCTTAATTGTTGCAAAAACAGAAACACATCATGAAAAATTAAAATGCATTGAGTGTTTGAAAAAATGAACTTTATCTATATTTAAAATCTTCATTTATGTATTTATATCATTATTGTTCTATTTTGTTAACACCGTCGTGACCATCAAATGATTTTGTAAAAATACACAATACGGTATATAGTTAAAATGTTCTCCTACATTGCAAAAGAGTTATTTTGCAGATTTTCGTGTATTTGACCTATTGTGCAAAACGTGTTCACTGTGTTAATATTATAGCAATGATCATGAAGCATGCACTGAAACTTGTTTCAAAATAATAATGTTGACTGTGTGGACATGTATCCGTGCCGGAACTGGAAAATATTTCATTTAGTGTGTTTAAATAAAAACTATAATATCGATTGTAACCATCAAATTCATATAAAAATATTTTAAATATTAATTTCTCCTAATGATATTGGATATAAATTATATTATCATATTAATTGTCAATCTATTAGTATCTTGTTTCAAAATTATATATTGCTGTGAAAAATGAAATATAGATGTTATTAATTCTATGTGCAAAAGGAAAGGGGAGATAAGTCTGAAAATAGCAAAACGAGTCAGATATGCCAAATTAATTATGATGCCTAAAGGGAAAAAGGGACAAATTGAATGTACAAATTTGTCATAAACTCAATCTTATATTTTGTCTTCTTGAATGTACTGATTTTAGATATATCTCCACTTTCCTTTCACACGCAGAATTAAGGGATATGCTTGCAAAATGCACTTATTCCAGTATTTGAGAAAAGTGTGATATGAAAGCCACATTTTAATTAAAATTCTTTGTGGAATTTACGAGATCGCCATTCTCGCGTATAATACATTAGTTATAAGAAGCACCATGGAAACATACATCTCAGTTGTCATTATTCAATAAGATTTTAATATTTTAAATAACCTAGTTGTTTATTAAACCAATTCCATATAGATCTGACAGCAATGTTCGGATTATTTTTTATAAAGTACATAGATAATATAATGGGTAGATACGTTTGGTATCCAATGAATTGCACTGTACCAAGAAAATATAATTAAATAGAATAGAAGGAATAGTGTTTAACCCTTTGAAAATTATCTTCTCCAATATTTATTATAAAGTAAAACCTTCCAAAAGTGTGCAACGAACAGTCGATCTGATGAAAAACTCTCTCAACGACTTATATCGACTTTCACTATCTACAAAGCATTTATTATAAGACAATACATTTCATTTTCTTACATAAGCCTTTTTTTGGTACATAATGATGTATTATTAAGTAATATTAGGTTATAAAACTTATTCTTATGATTACCTACTTTACGGCAATCAATATTTTGTTTTTCCAATAAATACTGAGGCGTCTTAATTGCAATAAATATAAGCAAAATTTAATTAGACATATCGACATTTATTTGTATCATTTTAAATAAGTAATCAGTTACTCATAAAAGTAAATCATCGCCTTTTTTATTAGGTGATACACAACATGCAACTTTACAATTTTTACACGTTCCACTGTTAGACAAATCCAACATGATAGCCGAGTTTGATAGCTGTAGGTACATCAAATTTTACCAGAGTTATTATAAGACATCGAAATTATAAGTTATAAAAAAAAATCCATCTTTGAGTGGATGAATAATTAACAAGTACCAAATTCTTGCAATTACTCGTTAAATATTTATAAAACTCTAAAAGGAATTGTTTTCTGATATTTCAACCTTTTATATCAATAGTATTGAAAATAACACATGTTATAACAGAATATAGATTTGAGCAGCTAATGCCGAACATGCAACTTTCAAATTTTAATACATTGCATTGTTCGGCAGATCCAATATGACATGATGCCAATATTTGAACCAACATTTTTCAGGTTCTTGATAGTTGGTTCAAGTACTGATTTTTTAGAATTGATTTTTAGCTATTTTAATAAGAAACTACAACGAATATTGGAGTTTTCTGTGTCAACAATATCAGGAAATAATGCACTTTTTAGAAATCCAACAAAATATCGATTTGAACAGCTATTGCCCAACATGCAACTTCCAGTTTTAATGGATATTGTTGTTTGACAAACCCTGCATGGCTGCCGAGTTTAATAGCTGCATGTCAAATATTACCAGAGATATAAGAAATCCAATGAGATTTAGGTAAACGGCTTTTAATCAATAAGTATCCAATTTCTGCAATCGTTATTTAGCTTATCGTTTAGAAAACTTCATAATCCATAAAAATAAAAATAAATTCTTTTTGGCCCATTAGATAAAATTATGAAGTAAAAACATTACACATAGGTACAGTTAATAAGCTACTTTTGGATTGAAAAAAATTGTCATGCTTTGAAAAGAGTTTACAAAGAAAAGAAGTACACCCAATAATCTTGGTTATTTATTTCACATGGCAACAGCTTTATTCATATCTACATAAATTAAACAAGAATTATTATACATAATATTATTGGTTTATTTAGCCACTTAATTTTACAGTGCGTTCTTTAAATGGTTATTATGTCATACAGTTTAAATGAAGGTATTTTACAAATAATAAATATTTTTCTATCATATTTTTATAGCATTAAGGTAAAGTTTGAATGTCAATTAATTTTCATAGAGGATACGCAATTTCATTCTGAGTGACTTTGATTAATGTGTGCTATGGTGATTAAATAAACAACACGGTTTTATTATTGTTTTAGTATGTTTTTCACCATTTAATTTTTTTATAAGTGACCAATACCAGCTTCAATCGATAGATTAGTTGAAAGTGGAAAAAAAATATGGAAGACGTAATAAGAAATGCCGTTTGCTTAATTATGATGGCCTTCCACCGAGGATTTACTATATTGAATGTATATATTATAATATTCTCACTCATATCAAAATCTTATTGGATAAAAATTAATCAATTATTTTTTGATTACTTATTAACAATGTTTAGAAGTACATTCCATATGTCAATATTAGGTTTTCTTATTGGAAAGCGATGCCTTAATGTACATTTACATTAATTTAATATATTACTAGTTCTTTTTCTCTCATTCAGTTGGATTTTATAATATGCTAATTATACGATAAGATAAAGTATTACATTTATTTATCACGAGGTATATTTTTTATAATCACACTTCCAAAATATAATTAAATGTGGTGTTACTACCAAAAGTTGGTAAGTCGGTAAATTAGGTATTTAGAGTTACATGAATACATACATAGAACATGCACATGAAGCACAAAGAAATTATTAGCGTTGTGCCTGATTTTAGATGGCATGTCAAATTTTCAAATTGCAATTACTCCATTACATGATTACGAGACTTACCAACTTTTGGCAGTAACCCTATGAATTTTATTAGAGATAATTACTTATGTGCATAATACATATGTATTTAGTATATGTAGCTTCTTTGATCATATGTAGCTTCTTTGATCTTTTAATAATCAAAATGTGCCTATAAAACGATCTTTACATATTAACATCAGTTAATTTCTTTAATAATTATCATTAAAATTCATGAATAGGCATTTTTCCAATAACGCCAATCATTTAAATATGTACTGTGGATTGTTTTAATTTTTTTGTTAGTTGTAGGAGGAATATTAGTCAATAGGAAGTGCAATATACCGCTATAAGAAAAATAATCATGGTAGGAAATACAGAGACAAGTTTTAAATCTACTCCACGCTAAAGGAACATGTTTGTAGTGATTCCTGCATTCAAAATGGAGCTACATACTGACATGTTTTTCTTGCCGGCCTGCTAAGATGCTGTATGTAATTTCTTTCTATTTATATAGAAATAATACAAAATATATTCTCTTATCAACAAACAAAATGGTAAAAAGCAGTACGAGAATGAGTAATGAGAATGCACACATACCCCCAAGCAATCTATCGATATATTTCTCTATATTGTTTTGCTTAAGTAACTGTAGCTCATGGTGAAGTGCCTTAAAATAATTGTGACTTATATTTATACGTTAAGTGATATTAAAAATCATTTTGAATCTATTTAACACCGGGGGCTTTTCTCATTCTTGGTTATGTTTCATTGTTACAACATTCAGTTAGGATTGTAAAATTCTCTATGTTCTTCACAAAACACGTAGTTGTTATTATTACTATTCGTTGAATCTTTCGACGTGTTCTGTATATCAGTCAAACAATATGAGATTCATTTTTTATTTGAGCTTAGTCTTAGCGAATACCTACATTTTATATTATATGTGTTAACAGTTCTATAATTCTAATATCTACTAAATAGTTTTTATAACTTAAATAATGTTAATACATCAATTTTATTTTATTATCAAATGGTTTATACATTCACATTCAAAATAATAAAATTAATATCACAATATAATTTTTTAAACCAAAAGTGTATAAATTTATATATTAACAGAATTAAAAGCATTAGAATGTTCTTTTAAATACCTATTTATTATAACTTTGTAATCCTTATAAATTATCAATTGTCAGGATAATAATTATAAAATTTGTTGTGTATTTGATCAGATCTGTAACAGAATATTTATCTGCATTTTTAAGTTGATTATTTCTTATTTCAATGTTTTGAATGATCAGCAATTATTTTTTTAAAGTATATTTTAAGATATTTTGTAGTGATTACATTCTATCGAACCGTCCAATCAACTATATCATAAAAAATAACTGCAATTTGTTTCCTGACTGATCAATTACCGTTCACACAAAAGTTAATATCAGCTGAAACATCATTTTGAGATATTACTCTACCGGCATTTACAATAGCTGATGGTAGAGCAGCTACCATACAGCGGGGTCAATCCCGCGACTGGACAAAAAAGTATATTTTTTTCTAAATCAATTGGCATAGATTTTATTCAAAACAACTGCCATTCTGCTTAGTGGTGAGTTGCTTAATAATAATATAAACTATGTTTTTTCTATCAACTTGAATTATATGGTATAAAAGCACTTGATTTCATAAGTGCCCATTACAAATTAAGAATTCACATTGTTTGGTTTGATTGTTTGCTGAGTGTTTTTTGATCTAGGAATATAATAACATTGTCGGGTTTTTACATTATTCGAATATAATTTACCTAAGATTAATAATTCAAAAATAATCCTTAGTGATAGCATCCAAAGATAAGATGTCAGGTTGATAGGAGGGGGGGGATTAATTGGTCCGTATTCTTTCAAGTTGTTGAATTATTTTAAAACATTCCATTGATTGCTTTTTGTGTAAATAACGGAAGACTTGAATCTCATGTTAATTAATGCACGAAATAGCACACTACTACTTTGTTATTCGCACGATCAATTCGAATTTATAATCCATACACTTGTCACCTGCTTTGTAGCTTAAAGGATTGCGGAATATTGTTAACTTCAGACTGTATAAAAATTGTTATCCATAGGAATCTAACTGTTGCATGAAAGATACGTTTTATGTCATTCTCTCTGTGTTTTTAGTGTAAAATATTATTACTTGATAAATTGGACAAGATATAAACTGAAATCTGTCCACAAGAAACTGTTCAGTTGTAGGTCTCAAAGCAATTTATTATAACAGAACAAGAAAAAACACATGGATTTTGGTGGACAACTTACTTTCCATGCAACAATAAAATTGTATTATACCCACCTCTTCTTTGTCATTATGAATTTTACTCATAATTCTTACTGTTTAATATTGAAGACATTAATTTTGATTTATTTACCATTACAGAATAACATTATTATATATTATTGACTTACTTAATTTTTTTAAATTTGTATTGTGCGATGCTTGGAGCTAACACTTATATCATTATATATAAATGCGTTTTGATTTGACCTTCTTCTTCTTCCACGGCGCTACATCCTGGGGTGGGATTTGGCCTCCTCCACAACCGCTCTCCACTCACTCCGGTCTCTCGCCACACTTCTCCAGCTACCAGGTCTTCCTATATGAAGCCAGTCCACTTCTACGGCGTCAGCCCATCTCCTTCTTGGACGGCCTCTGGGTCTCTTCCGTTGGGGTAGCCACTTCGTCATGATCCTTGGCGCTCTAACTTCAGGCATTCTCTCCACATGTCCCGCGCCCATCGTAGTCGGTGGGACTTACAGTATCTTATGATTGTTTGCTGTTCAATCAGCTCTTCCAACTCGTGGTTCATTTTTATTCTGTAGTTCCCATTTTCCAATGTGGGTCCAAAGATTTTGCGCTCGAAGACAGCTAATTTGTTTTCCTCGTTTTGAGTTAAGCACCAAGTCTCACAGCCATAAGTGACCACTGGCCTTATAATTGTTTTATAAATTAGAAGTTTAGTTTTGATTTGACCATTAGCTCTATTTAACGTACCCGCCCTGGCTTGAATCCACCTATCTGAGATTAGCGAGTTGTCTTCACCTTGGATACTCAGAACAACTTGAATTTGCGGCGCGGTAATCTATCGCTCCGTTAATGCAACAGGGTAACTTAGTTACGAAACTTCCCTCGCGCATTAAGTTATTTATGTTTTTTTAGAATGCGCGCATGCTCACTAGAGAAAACGAAATGTCATTGGGTAATAATTTCTATTGCAATTATTTGTTTTAAATTATAAAATGGCAATAGATTTGCAGAATACGGGTTATTACTATTGTGATAATATCGTCTCTGTTCTGGCAGAAAACACTAACTGGAGAATACTAGTTTTGAGTAATTTGACTTTGAAGTTGTTAAAATGTTTGAAATAATGGTCTTTCATGTGAGTTTATTAAGTAATCGTAAAAAGGGTGACTTTGAAATAAAGACTGTTTATTTATTAAGAAGCTTTCCAGACGGTAAAGTTTGAAATAAGGAACATTTTGGTACTAACTCAATATGTCATTTTTTTGAATTAGTGTTTTCTGCCAGAACAGTGACGATATTATCTCCACATATTTCACACCCTAAGATATCATTTTTTGTTATTATATGAAAATCAAAGAACTTGCTTGAAGCATTTGATAATGTCAAACTATTGTCAATTTTGAAACTAACAAAAAATTACCTGAACTATGCAATTCTATACGAAACCTTTATGAAACTAATTGTATGGAATTGTAAGTATCTTTTAAACATGTTTACAATAATTTAATATGATTTTTATTTGCTATTTGACGGTAAACTTACACGAATGAATTCAAATTTGGTAATATCACCGCCTCACATTATCACAGAAAACTATTTTATCGATCATTCAAACAAACATCAAATTGTCTGCGATTCGAACATGGGCTCAGTAGAGATATCACTTATCGCGGATACAACCATGGTTTTGCGTACACACTCGCGGCAGGTCTGAATAGAGCTACTGGGATAAGTTTTTTTTATTGTTTTAAAGATTAGTTTGTTAAAAACAGTTCAATGTCTTTTACAAACTCAAGTTTATAAAAAATATAAATGAAATAGTTGAACCGCAAGGTTTTAATTATAATTGTTTATATTTTATTATTTTTTCATCAGTAGTAATGAAGTATTTAACAAGATTAACATATTAATCAAATTAATTGCCGATTAATCCATTGACATCCAAGTTTCTTTAAAATAATTGACCATTCACAGATTCTTTTATCTAGATACAGTGAAGTGTTTATTAGGTTAAGGGTTCATTCAACGGACCTCCAGAGCACAAAAAGTCTTAAAAAAATGACCAATGTCTTAAAACACGGTTTATGTGCTCATTTTAAAATTAAATATTTAAAATAAATTCACTGTTTCGATGTAAAACTTTTTTATACATAGGAAAATGAATCTGGCTGATGCGTCACAACCAACTCAAAAATGAAATGCCAGATGAAAATGAGCCGAGGTGATGAGTTGAGAGCGTCAATTTTAGGAAATAATAAATCACACTAAATACTTTAAAGGTTTCTTCAATTTCTTGCTTTATTCAAGCCGGCCAAATGTGTAACAATAAAACTGAAATTGCTGGTTGGAAATAATATTTCCTTATTTTGTCATAATCAAATAAATCATTTTGTTCATTTCAGTACACATTTCAGTTCTACCATATGTGCTCTGTTCACACTCTTTTTTTTGTATAAAAAATAATCTGCAGTATTCCTATATTATGCATATTTGATTGAGCAATTTAAAAAAGTACTTATCTTACACAAGTATTTCTCGTGTTTAGATGTGAATGAACTGAATTTCATACTTACATGAAAACTTCTCATTTGGAAGCCAATGGGTTATCATATTTTACATTGCAATATTTAAAAAATCGTTAGTCACACGTTAAATAAATATTATAATGTTAAAAAATAAAATAAACTCTGTAATCATTCCAATATTCATGATCAACAAAAACAAAACACAGTTTTGAGATTGATGTAAAAACATTTAATTGATAGGGTTAGTTGCTATCAAGTATTACTTTGTATTATATTATTATTTGTAAAACTGATTGTATTCAGTATTGTTAACCTTAATTTTTTCAAAAGTACTTACCTGAGATTGCATGATTTATGCTGATTTAATTATTTTACTGAAATGTCCCTTGTTAAATGAAATTTAAAATATGATTGCGTTTGTTATTATTTTATTGGATGAATTATTATGAATTGTAATTTTAAAACACCGACTTAATAATATTATGTTGTTGAAATAGAATATAGAAATTAAAAAATAAATCGTTGATACCCGCACGCTTAATAGTTTAATTTTTTATATTGATTATACTCAACGAAATGTAATACTCTATTTCTTACCAATATACAAAATTTGTAACAATATCTAACATGTGATTCACACCGTATTTTTGAATGGTAATATTGTAAAACAATAATATTATATTTTCAATAAATTGTGGCTCTTTCGAGGTTGTAAAATACAGGATTGTTTTTTTTATGGACAAATTTACTTACACGGGACGACATTTGTAAAAATTGTTTTACTTCAGATAAGTAATTATAATTAATTAGGTCATCTTGAATTCAATGTCAATTATAGTGTATAACATTGGGTTTTTGCACAAAACAGGTGCCTATAATATGTGTTTAAATGGGAAATAAATACATAATTATACCAAATTGACTATGAAATTATTTATTTTAAAAAAATTGATTTGTGTCAAATCTTTTTCGTTTTACGTCAAACTGCATTTTGTAGATTTTCTTTTGTGTATAATTATTTCCATGGTGTCTACATCCTGGAGCGGGCCCCCATACCTTTCGCTAAGGTTAAGGACAGTATGATGTTCTACACTTACTAGTATGTCCTAAATGGTATTTCCCAATGGAAGCCCACGATTCCGCAAGGTAAAATTAAGGGCGTTCTGTGTATTCAATATATATTCAAAATCCAATTGAATTATTGAGTTGTTGGCACTCGGCATTCTATTACGAAGCACTGATCGAGATCCCATTTTGTGGTAGCCAAGTAACATGCGACCCTTCAATATACATTTTTGATAAATAGCCATTTTTATTAGTCGGGAAACACTAAAATAATTTAAATTAATTTCTACATGTGAATTATCATTAATTATATCAATCATCATATCACATCTAATTGCATCATATAGCCACATATTTGTAAATGTTAATATACTCCCAAGTAAAATGGCGCCGCAGCCAACTTTTTTTACTATTACTGAAAATTTGTGGTGTATGTTTATCTCACTTGACCTGCCACGCTTATCTCTGAATCGATATCTTCAGTGAGTAGCTGTATAATCAGCTGTCATATTTATATACCAACTTCCTCGATACCGTCTTTCCATTTCCTCAATATCTTCAATAAAAATATGTAGGAAATTCTTTTCACATTTTTTGTCTTTGTTTCTTGAGCAAGTATGTTCTTAGTCTGAAGACTATATCCAAATATCTGTTGGATTTCTTTTCAGTTATGGTTCCAATGATTTATGATCCGACTTTAAACTCAAATTGCTAGCCACTCGATTGATTTACATAATCTAAAAAATTAAAACAAAGCGACACCTGTTTGAATAATTATGAAATACTAAGTCACAAATTATCGGTATTACAGCGAAAAAAAGGCTATCACGGTGGAACTAATCTCACTCCGTATCATTGCGTCGAAGGTTAAACTATCTCACTCCTCATTGTATCTCAATCGTGTAACTGTCACTCTGCATCAGTCTCTATTATATTGTCCAATAAACAATTAGTTTTCAGTTCTTCACTCCTCCATCCATCATCATCATCACCTACAGCCAAAAGTACATAACGAAATAAATACGTATGTACCGTGAAATGTCCTAGCCACGTAAAACGTGTCTTCGTGATTACCTGCATATTTGCTGGGACATGTGTTCCGGATGCCACCAAAGAGTGCGACACTGTATCCTTGTGGCACAGTCTAAAGCCTTCCCTCATCCGGCAGCAGTGCTACAAGAGCAATTTACGCGCTGCAGGTCTGGCATGGCGGGAAGCACAAGAGTTGGCGATGGATCGAGGTAAGTGGCGCGAACTTGTGCTTGCCCTATGCCCCAAGAAGAAGAAGAAAAAGAGTGTGAAACTGTATGAGATTAGACAAATGATATTTACAAAATTTTTCGCACCTACTTAATTAATGTTATAATCCCCAAATTTTGTTCAATAGTCATCCCACATGACTACATGAATTGAGTATTACATTATAATGACTTGTTTTTCAAGAAAATACTGCATTTTTTGTGTTATTAAAAAAATTTGATACTTTTCTTCCAATTCGGTCGATATCATGGCCCAAGCCATAACTAACCTTTTTTATGCCTCACGATATTACAATGGCAGTATCTGACAGGCTGCAGATTTTTAACGATACGTGAAATGTAGAGCGAAGCTCTTACAAAAATGGCTGTCATAACGATAATTTGTGGCTTGGTATTTTATAATTATTCAAACATATGTCACTGTGTATTTATTTTGTAGATTATGCAAATCACTCCAGTGGCTAGTAATTTGAGCTTAAAGTCGGACGAGATAACTCGCAAAATTTGTATGTGCGATTTGTCAATCATGGCCTCATAGAGCAAGAAAACTTACTGAAGGCGTAGAACCGGTTAAACAGACCTCATTTTAAGACAAAACAATGTCCAGTTATGTAGACTGGTATTGCTTGCTTTTGATAAGCGCCAATCTGGTGATTTTCAGATATTTCTTCCAACACTACATATTTAAAAAGAGAAGTAATAATTGTTTCAAAGATTATATTATTAATATGTAGGTACCTACAAGTTTTTAAAAAATATTTCAATTAAGTATAATAATATATTGTATAATAAAAAAAAATGCAGAAAAGCAGTTTAGTAAACTCATCCAAAAGCCTGTTCCCATTTTTGACTTAATATCTACAAATGCTGAAAAAGCAACTTCACAATATAGATATGAAGTTGGAAAAGGCAAGATGTATTTCAGGACTTTCTCTGTTAAAACTGGATACACAATATGTTGCATTTGCAACGAGAATAATGTTGAAGGACGCTCCTTATATTTATTTTTCAAGAACCGTCTGAAGTTAATTCCAACAATCGCTCTTCTTCCGCATGCCATAAACCTAGCATGGATGTTGTATTGATGTCGTATCAATGCTTGTTTCACCAGGCGCAGCCAAAGCCAGGTGCAGCGCGTACCCACACCAAACTCTTCCCGTACCACACTTTGGGAACACTGATTTAGATCTAGAATGTAGAATAAGGAAATAGAGAGGGGTTTAATTATTAATAAAAGAGAATTTGACAGAACACCATTTTTGTATTAAAATTATAAAACAGTACACATTATTATGTACAAATAATAATAAAAATGAATAAAGCAAACATAGGTGTACAATGGTTGAGAGTAGTTAACATAAACAAAATAGAAACTAATATTACAAAAGGAAACTAGCAAAAGTTGATTATCCTCTGCATGCCGCCTCTGGGTGTCCGAGGCAGACATTGCGTGAGGAAGAAGGTGGCTCTGACAGCTTGACTCTGTTAGTTGATAACAGAGGAAGGTACCAAGGTGACAAAGTGGCAAAACTCTCCGTCCATAGATGGTTACTTAACGGCCCACGTGCCACGTTGGTCAAAATAGGGTTATATGGTATTTTCAGAACATAATCCTGGACATTCCTTAAACGCTGTAGATAATATATTTAAATAATTTTGAAGCCTTATTATCCTTTATATTATTTATTTTAAACATTTGATGACTGCATAAAGTATTTTTATTACATAAAATAATCATTATGAAAAATGCAAAAAAATATTTTAAATTTTATTTTATTAAGAAAGAATCAATACAATTATTAAATTAATATGAATTCTACGTCGACATAGAGTTGCATAAAAGATTAATAATTACAGGTAATAGAAGGATAATCAGTGTGACCTTTGTTACTGCTTGTTTGAAACAAGCTGTTGGATTCTCGGTTCCAATGACGTTACTACATATATTTTTTATTGCAAAAACAGTTAATTTTATTCTAGTAATGGTGAGGAATCCCTTTTTCTGTTAAAAGGAGATGCAAAAAAAAACTATTCCAATGTACTAATAGCCCCTTTACACGTGCATTGACAGTACGTATTATCGGGGCCATAACAAGATAATGCAAGTGCAAACACGTATTATCGTGTAAGTTTCAAGACTACATGCATGGATCAAAAAAGTTCAGTGGCTTTTGAATTTTCACGCGATAGCTGCAGCTTGCACAATACTGCGCATGCGCATTAGATATATAGTGGCGAACTTGTTGGAAAAAATACAAATTAACCGTGAAGAGCATTTTGATGTTCACCGTTGCCAGTCTTGATTCTTGGTGTTATTGGCTTGCGTGTCTCTGATTGTTATCTTAGGAATAGAGGGCATCCATTGTATCGAGGTTATACTGACAGAAAGCATTAAGTCATTAAAACAAGTTCTGAGATAATCGCAAAAAGGACTTTAATTTTTTTTTCAAAGCGTTCTCCACGTAGATTTTTTTATGATTTAAAAACATTTTTTCTACATTATAAAGACTAACCTTTATACATAGGTTGCCGTTTATATTTCGGGAATTTGCAACACTGGTGTTGCTAGGTGCAATTTGACTTCTGTATTTTAAAGTTTGACATTTTTAACGGCAAAAGTACTCAGAACGTTTTAACAAACGGACGCTTTTTGTTTTTTTTAAATTCATTTGAAAAATTTATCTCGGCCAAAAATTGGAATTAACTCGTGAAAATTTTCTTGCGTTTATTTTTAACAACTTTCGACGTGTATTAACACGGGAACAGTGCATCGCTGAACTTAATGCTTTAGATGGAGATAAAGCACCATCAAAAACTATGGTATATCGCTGATTTAGCGAATTTTATCGTGGCTGTCGTTCACTCACAGACGAGCCGCGTGAAGGTCGTCCAAAATCAGTTGTTTCTCTAGAAAGCATCGATGCTGTGCGTGAACTGATAATGCAAGATCATTATGTGATATACCGTAAGAATGACGCATCTTTGGGCATTAGTAACACTAGCGTGTATATGATCTTGCATGAATATTTAGACGTAAGGAAGCTATGTTCGCGTTGGATCCCGCATAATTTGACAATCGCACAAAAAGAGGCGCGTGTCGATTGGTGCAATGAAATGCTCAAAAAATACGATCGAGGTGCTTCAAAAATCGTTAATAAGATTTTACAGGTGACGAATCTTAGATCTATGCGTATGAGCCCGAAAGTAAACAGCAGTCAACCGTATGCGTCTTCCAAAATGAGTTTAAACCAAGAAAAGTTGCTCGCGCTCGAAGCAAATGGTCGCCTGTTTATTCAGAAAAACGGGCCATGTCGCAACTGTACCTTTAGAGAATCATAGAATAGTCAATTCTGAATGGAACACAACCATTTGTTTTCCAGAAGTTTTTGGTGAAATGAGGAAAAGCAACTGTTGGCGTCAAATCATCCTTTATCAAGACAATGCGAGCTCTCACACATCGGCTCAAACAAGCGCCTATTTGAGCACTCAAAACATCAAATTGATGGGTCATCCGCCGTACAGACCCGAGTTGGCACCAAATGATTTCTTTTTATTCCCGACAGCCAAGGATAAATTGCGTGGTCAACGATTTTCTACACCAGAAGAGGGGGTTGATGCATTCAAAAACCATGTTTTGGAGTTACCTTCTACAAAGTGGCAAAAATGCTTTCCAGATTGGTTCAAACGCATGGAAAAGTGTATAAATTGTCGTGGGGAATATTTTGAAAAACAATAAAACTGTTTTTATTCTAAAAAAATTCGTTTTTGTTTGTTATTCCCGAAATATAAACGGCTACCCTCGTAGCAAACACAATATACGACATGTTACAAGTCCTGTATTTTGTATCTTTCTATCAGAATAACATAATAACAATATGATTTAATAATGTTTCTATTTTCTCACCATTATATCCTATGCCTTTGTAGGTTTTACCAGGAGGTAGAGCGTAAAATTGTATACATTTTAACATTTAAAACAGAATAACAGCAAAAACTGAGATAATGCATTCTGTCAGTATACCCTCCGTATGTTCTCCTAAGGTGGTACCCATTTATTGTGCTTTCTACGATATTACATAAATAATATAATAAAATTATTGTGTTCAGGGGATTTTGTGTCATATAGGGACATATAATAAAAATACTTTCATCTATGGATAAGTAATGATACACCCCTGTTACAGGCGGGCTTCTCCCGGTGTAAAATAATCATTTAGTAGTCATAAGTCGAAACGTAACCCTAACCTCTAGAAGCGGCTTCATAAAACATCTAATCTGATTCCTTGCTCAACTACGTAATTTTTTTTTATTCATAAGTAAATATATCATAAGTAATACTGGGCGGAGGTGTAATTAAGATAAATTTAATTTGATTTAAAAAGTATAAATGATGATGGATGAAAGAGATAATTTTAAGACTAAATATAAGTATTTAAATCTAATAAATTTTGCTGCAAATTGCGCAACGTTAAAATCTCAGCGCGCCTGCGCCGAGGTGGGCCTCGTGATTCGTCAAATCAGAAGGATCATGCGATCATTTGGCCAATCACGAGAGTCCTTTTGACTGGTCGGCGTGAGTACGGGGAATTTAAAAAAAGAGAAAAAAAAATTAATAAGCGTCCCTTTTCCAACATGTACGGACATGCGAAACTTATTGTAAAAACAAAATATATAAACCTGTAAAAAAATTTAAAATATAAGAGAATACCAAGTTACGCACGAGACAGACGTGGTTTCATTTAATTTCTCCTCAATTTAAAATATCTTTGTTTTGTGAATCCGGGGTTCGATGGACACCTGAGATAGCCGCTGGAACCCCGGACATCTCAGTATGTCAGATATAATATAGATTGTAGAACTATTTGGTGGGCCGAGAAAACCTTGACTGATTTATAATGGAAATTCTTGAATTTACCAATAAATAAAATATATAATCTAATATATAAAAATCAATATTTGTTTGTTTGTTGGTTTGTTTGTTTGTTTCTTTGTTCGTATTTTATGCGCTGTCATACCGTTCATCCGATTGCGATAAAACTTTGTCAACTTATTGCTTGCACTTTCGCGAAGAGTATAGGCTATATCTTATATATAAAAATGAATGTCTGCCTGTCTGTTTGTCTGTCTGTCTGTCTGCCTGTCCCGTATGCGTTCCTATACCATTCATCCGATTGCGATGAAATTTTGGTAAGTGGTTGTATGCTTACCTGCGAAGGTTTCTGAATTAGAAAAATCATCATCTTCTTCTTCTTCTTCATTCTATTTTCTTTTATTCGTATGGTTCCTATACCATTCATCCGATTGCCACAAAACTTTCGTCAGTTGTTGTACGCATACCCGCAAAGGTTTCTGAATTAGAAAAACCATCTTCGTCTTCTTCATCATTACATCTTCTTTTATTCGTATGGTTCCTACACCATTCATCCGATTGGGATGAAACCTTTGTCAGTTGTCGTGGTAACACCCCCAAAGGTTTCTGAATTAGTACAACCATCTTCTTCTTTTATTTTATATTCTTCTATTCGTATGCGTTTCTATTCCATTCATCCGATTGCAATAAAACTTTCGTCAATAATTGTGCCAAGCCCCGCGATGGTTTCTGAATTAGAATAACCATCTTCTTCTTCTTCTATTTTATCTTCTTCTATTCACAATGAAACTTTGGTGAGTTGTCGTGCGCATGCCCACGAACATTTCTGAATTAGATAATCATCTTCTTCTTCTATTCGTATGCGTTCCTATACCATTCATCCGATTGCGATGAAACTTTTGTCAGTTGTTGTTCGCACACCTGCGAAGGTTTCTAAATTAGTATTATATAAAATACAACGTTTGTTGTTTGTTTGTTCCATGCAATTTTGATTTTTTTTTTACTACATATTAATAACATTAATAACGTTTGCATATTTTCGATTCGATTTTAATTTAGTGGTCTTTTGTTTGACCTTTACTCCTATTAGAATTATTTTCATATTGCCATATTGTATAACACAGATATTTTAATATTAAAAAAATAATTTATTGTTTTTTAAATATCTAAGATAAATATAACCTCGAAGCGACCCTGTGCGAAGCCGGGTACTTCAGCTAGTACTCAATAAAAAAGGGCCTTGGAATTTTTTAAATTCTATCTTATTTTATTATTAGAAACAAAAAATCTATACATTTTCAACAGAATGATGACAACGAGTAGTAGGTACTCAAATTTTTAACGAAATTAATAATTCGGTGAAAAAAAATGGCAATACTCCGTTTATTATCTATGCAGGCAACACCGTAATCTATCTGTCAACCGGTTTCTGTCATTATCAGGAAAGAAATTTTACGTAATCTTGTGTACAAAATAGTATTTTAAAACTTCAAAATGAATCCAACGAGTACTGATTTACCAAATCAAGGAATACCGATGGACAGAGGCCTAGGAAATCAACCACCACCCAATCGAAGAGTGCTTCAAGTGAGTAAATAAAGTCATACACAAATTTAGTTCGGTAAACATTCGACACATAATAATATATTATATTGTTTATTAATTATGTTACAAAGCCTTTTGTTGATAATAAATTAAAATTACTTTAAAATTTACTTGCCTGTCGAAAAGGCGAGGTTGCATCATATTTGTTGAGGTCTGCATTTGTGATAATAATGTTCACGAAAATATTCCAAGTTTAAGGAATGATGAATGATAGCAATGATTCTGGACTATGAAAATATTAATTTCGGTAATATTGCTGTGTATAAATACTTATATATGTGTATCATTAACATTTACTTTGCGGAAACGATTTGTTTCAACTAGAATAGGTATTATGAAGAATACCTTGCTTGAGACTTTTATGATTTCCATGTTGCACAGACCATTCTCAAGAGATATAATGTGTTAAAAAGCACTTTTCGATGAATGAATGTGTGTCAAAAAGGGTTCTGTTTACTTGACAGCTAGCATTGCTCGGAGTAAAAGTGGCGGGGGTGATAGTTTAAACTTTACAGTGTCAGTTGTGATGACCGAAGTTACTAGATTGGATGTAGGATTTTGCTGAAATAGCCGGGTGCCATGATTTTTAAGTGTAGCCCATCGTCTGTATTAATATTGTCAAGGTTTTTGACCTTCTTCGAGCAACGTTCGCAGTCAACTTACTCAACGAGCCCGAAACATCAAAGAAATAAGGAAGAAGCATTTACCACCATCTTTACATTTCCTATTTCTTTTGACCGTGTCCAATCTTAATAGGATTATATGGGCCTCCACAGAGTGAAGGTTTGTATTAACAGATTTTTGTTTTTACCAGATATAGATGTTAGCCACTTGCTCAACCTATTAGATCTATAATTATTATTCTGACTCCAAACACAAATTAGAAACAATATATGTATTTGCTAGACCCAGGATTCGAACCTGGCACCTTTACATTATAAACTGACGCATAAGCCGGTTGGCCATCGTCACTGTACCAGATACTGATCGAAAATAATGTATTTTTCACCACAGGGCATCCCTAGAAAAGGGGAAATAGAGTAAATCCATTTTACCATCCACACGTTTGATGCCCTGGTTTGTATAGCAGTACAATGCCTTAAATATGAACAACACAAAGTACAGCTGCGAATTGCGGATATCTTTGAGAATGTCGATGAATTGAAAAGTGCCCTGGCGGTGGGTAAAACGGAAGAGCTTGGCAAAATTGTAAAGTTCTTTGAAACAGAATTGGAGTGAGGGCCTGATTGGCGGGTCCTCTTCCAGATGAGAAGAGGCGATATGACAGCGAGTCGCAGTCAAAGCCTCGGTAAAATCATAAATTTTTTTTTTACATAATATACTTAAGAAATACTTCCAAAAAGCATCTCCTGCAACAACAGAAAAAGATAGCCCCTATAATAAACTTGCTGAAACAATTTTCGCAATGATAAACGTGTGTTCATACGTTAACATACCATTACCTTAATTTTCAACGAAAAATTTGTTTAAAATAAATTCATCAATTTTCATTTGATAATTGTTTTGTCTATAAAAATAATTCCATCCTTTTCAGCCACCTTTAAAAGTTTCGCCAGAAGAAAAACGTGTCATGAGTGAGTGCAACACTGAAAGTTTCTATCAACGTTCTCTGCCGCTGGCATCAATGTTGGGCTTCTTGGTGTATCTTGGTGTTCAGTCAGGTAAAAAGCATATTTTTTCAGCAAATTACCAGATTCATGTAGTTTGTGTTTTATTGTACTATCTATGTACATGCGAGGTGCCTTCTCCGAGGAGACACCTTCACACTGTGTATGAAAAGGTGGCCATTTTGGATATAGAGAGTTTGAATTATTGGAGGAAGCCAGAACATTGCCCAAGCTATTAATAATTGCTCTCCTGCGCATCTATTCTACACACAAGACTACTATCGGCTACTATCAGTGGATAACGAGGGTAGTTTATTATATGTTTGTATTGAAGTATTACAATTGTTACAATAAGTTAGCCATCTAAACTGTCAAAACTGTCTATCTCGCTCTAAAGTTTAGCACAGCCAAGATAGGTGCCGTTAAAACATAGCACTTTTTGTAAAAATTACAACTAACTTATTGTTATTATTGTTACAATAAGTGCTAATACTTCGATACAAAAATATGAAAAACAACCCTCGATAGCTGCCGATAGCAGTCTTTTGTATAGAATAGATGCGCTGATAGTAATAATAGAATTGTATTGATAATTTTATGATAGACTATAATATGCAGATATGTATTAATTAATAAGTGACTCTTTTACTGCGTCATATGAGACCCAATGGTGGAATTTAGTAAATTATTATTTTAGAATCAATGCTATACACTAGTCTGCACTGCTTTGAAGTGAG
Organism: Rhyacophila brunnea; assembly: GCF_057557595.1. NCBI lineage: Eukaryota > Metazoa > Arthropoda > Insecta > Trichoptera > Rhyacophilidae > Rhyacophila > Rhyacophila brunnea. The sequence goes on from NW_028232751.1 coordinate 62,373,533, forward strand.
TTAGTACGTTAATTGGTTCTTTCTTTTCACTTTTTGTATGTAATGATCATTATTGATAACACTTACAGGATATTTGAAACGAAATAGTCGATTCGGCCCTGCACCAAAAGTAATGGCAGCATTGTGCGTTGGCTATTACACGGGAAAGGTGTCGTATCAGAATAAGTGCGCGGAGATGTTGATGGAACTTCCAAATAGCACAATTGGACAGATGCTACGGCAGCGAAGAGATGGAGAGATTGGGTAATTTATAATTCATTTTGAATACATTACTTTACTATCAGATATAGAAATTTAAATATAAGCTATTCACCTAAAATACTCATTTAATTAATATTTCCATGTCTATAACAATGTGTCTTCTATTTCTATGACAAATATCCTGTAATGGAGAGATTTAATTAGTAGAAATTGAAGATTAACATTGACTTCATTCTAACTTCACGCAATGGGGTTTATATCGAACACATGAAATTAAAACTTTATTCAAAAATACTAGCAACACAATGTACTCAATATTGTCATTTACCTAGTCTTTATTTGACATTCAATGTGAAGGTGAGATTGATGACATCAACCAGGGGTAGAGAGGAGGTAAAGGGCTCGATTCTATTACGAGTGGTAAGCAATTGTGACACGGGGGGGTCATAGGGTGAAGAGATAACAGCTCAGACTCTTCTTGCTTAGCCAGAGTGAACGCGAGGGCGTGTGAAACTTAAACGTATAACTGTGTGTGAAATGCCAAAAAAAAAGACACTGTCTACGAACATTTCACTCACGGTTATAGGTTTGAGTTGCGCACGCCGCTGCCGCCCCGCTGCCCACTCGACCACTGTGTTCTCGCACTTTATAACACACAGTTTTACCATACATTTTTCGTAATTATGGTATTCATGCTTTCTTTTAAATTAATAATTCATATATAATAAAAACTTGTGACCTAGTTATGCATCAGCGCATCTATTCTATACACAAGACTACTATCGGCCACTATCGGTGGTTAATGAGGGTAATTTATCATATGTTTGTATTGAAGTATTATAACTGTTACAATAAGTTAGTCGTCTAAACCAGCAGTCCTTGGTCCGTGAGAAAATTTTGGTGGTCCGCAGAGTAATTTGAATATATTTGCAATTTTCATATTCATTTAACTGCCTTGTGAGATTTAATTCATTAATCATTATAACAATTCTGTGTCCTATATTATATAAAAAAGTATGTAATTAAATGTATATACATAAGTATTGTAACAATTACAACTAACTTATTGTAATTGTTACAATAAGTGCTAATGCTTTGATACAAAAATATGAAAAACTGCCCTCGATAGCTGCCGATAGTGGCCGATAGCAGTCGTGTTGTGTATAGAATAGTTCCGCAGGAATGGTTACTGGTATTAGAAACATGACAATAGATTGTTAATGTATAAATTGGGTGAATTTCATAAATAAATAAAGTGCATGTGATCAAATAAAACAGCTGACTCTTCTTCTTTGACCGTTTCTTTCTTAATAAAATAAATATTGTACCCTTTAAAAAATATACATTCACCAACAGCGTTGCCAACTTAGCGTCTTTCTCTGCCAGATCTAGCATTTTTGAATAGGCAGCTAGCTTGCAAATATTGCATCTGACGTATGGCGTTTAAACTAACGTTTTTCAATACCTCAAACAGCTTAAAACTTCTCATAATAAAGCCAGAATGTTAGAAGTACCAGATTTGCATAAAAATCAACATACTGGCCTTTTGTACTTTATATTATTATGAATGTGACATACAAAATGATGGACTACATTTCTTACGTGCATTAATTTGGAATTTTATTTTATTAGTTGCTTAATCCAAAGTTATTTTTCGATGTTCGTTTTGTTAAAAAAAAAGGTTAATAATTACGAGATATTTTTTTTGAAATCTATTTTCTAGACACTGACGTTTCAGAAAATCTAGCATGTTTTTCTGCCATCTGGTTTATTTTCTTACCCTATTTGGCATATTTTTGTGAATAACAAACAGTTGGCAACATTCTATACTTAACCGTTCACTGCCTCTCAGTCAATATATCGCCCTACCCTGGTTATGCGAAATCTTATAAAAGGCTACTTTTACCTAACTGCAAATTTCTCACAAGTAATGTGCGCTTTTCATTGCCTCAAGATAAATTAATAATAATAGTATAACTACATTTCTCATTTCAGGATATAGTGTAGGTCAAAAAATACAATATTAAAACAAGTAATTGATTTTCTTTGTTTAAATGTAGGCCCCTTTCTCCTGGATTTGGAAACCCAATAACTATGTCCGTTGCATCATCCCCTGATGTTTACTCCGATGCAGGGCCGAGTTCATCACTTGATTTAGACACTGATCGACCCAATTCCTCTAACTCCAATCTAGATGACACCTACAGGCCTGTTCCTGATGGTACGGGTTACTTTTTCATTTCCTCCCTTTTTTTTTTTTTTAAATAAATTGACAACAAGTCATACTCGTGTCGAGTTTAGTGTTAAAAGAGAGTGAGGTTGATTGAAAATAATTTTAGGCAGTTTAGAGAGATGTAAATCTGCTGTCAGTTGATCCATCAGGTGTCTTTATCACTCGAATGTTCCTTACTGTCAAATTTTTAGCTTCAAGTTAAAATATAGTACTGATTCTGTTTAATAACTTGTCAGAGATTATTTTGAATGTCAATTGTTGGTTTGTTTTAAAGAAACACTTCATTTTATTTACATTTTTTATATTTTTGATGTCACTTATTTTTCATATTTTTATAATAAATCAAATTCCATTCTTGCCACTTGACTGACCATAAAGTTCTGATCAAATTGAGGTGCATGTCTGCTGCAAAATATTGCAGAGGGCTAAGTCATTATTTTACTTATGCGATTATCACACTGCATTTGAAGGCTCAGTAAACAAAAACGATTATTTCTATTTTCGTAAAATTTTAAACGTATAATTTATTTCTGAAGGTATATTATGTTCTAAACAAAGTATTCTAAAATTTTGTATGTATAGATTAAGAAAGAAATATTATTAACATTTTAAGGGAATTCAAACTGCCGTTTTTGTTTACAACGTTTTTTGTTATTATTTGTCGGGGCAAGTGTGTACAAGATTTTTTGTGTTTTCCTTCAAAGTATTAACTATGACGATTATTATTGAACTGGATTTTAACACTATACGGTCCGCGAATTTTCGCGAAGTACCTACACCAATATCCGGTACTTTTTAATGAAAATCAACAAATTTCGATCGCGAAGTTAAAAATGATATAACTTTTGAACCTATTGATATATTTCAATAAAATTTTCAGAAAATACTTAAAATATATCAATGCATCAAATTGTGTCATTTATTCAACAATTGTCAACCTCTGGCCCGCGTTCCATAAAGATAAAGTATATAATTCGTAAATTTTCGTAAATTGTATATTATATGTTATTAGATTAGTTCAATTTGATAAATATAATGTAAAGGAAACAGCCTATTGATATAAAGCATCACAATATATTATTTTTTAATTAAAAAATATAATAAAATATTCAAATACAAAATGTTTTACACCTCTATAGAATATGTATCAATTCATTTTTAGCGCTAGCTACTCATATCTCTGAATATCAAATATAATAAAATAACAAAGACTTCACACAAACTGTGAAGTGTTTAAAAATAAATGCACATTCATTCCCGAACGAACACTCACTAGTGATTTATTGGTTTTACGACTTTTATGGCCTAGCCGATAAAGGCAGTGCAGTGGCGTGCATCTTTTCGAGTAAATTCAATTAAATAAAATGCACGCATAATATACATTCCCACCGCTTATTACAATTTGGTATTATTGTAGGAATCGAGTCAATCCAATAACAGTGCAGAGGCGTGCGTAAAAAAATCATATAACAAAATCTATGAGCAATAGGATTGTAAAACAAACATCTACATTCCACAAAAATATTTGAATCAACACTCAATTTTATGGATAATACCTTTATATAACTGGCTAGGCACGAAATAATTATTATCACACTAAAGCTGAAATTATTTGAAATAGTTTATAAAACTATGAATGTAAAATGAACTAACAACTAATATACTTTTTTTAAAATTATACGAAGAAAACCAATTACCAATATGTAGATGTAGAGGTACTTTACACTCTTTGGACATGTAAATAGTTTCTTTTCGAAGTTTATGTGAGGAACACACTTTACACTTTCTTCTTAAACGTTTATTAGTTGCGGAAATCCCCGGAAATATTTGATTGTGATTGAAAATTACACTAAAATCTCCGATATCTTCAGTCACTGGGAATATCTGACATAAAATCCGCATAGTTTTCCTCTGTTTAAAAACGAATGGTCCTCCATTTTAAAAAGTTTTTTTGGAGATAAAACTAATAAAAAATATATATCCTAGCTGAAATATACTTAGATTAATTATTTTTTCAATGAAATTAGTGCAATATAAATAATAATAGCTATTATTTATGCAGTTACACAAGCAATAATCTCCCGAAAAAATCGAACGAAAATGACAACGCGATACAAGTTCACATTTATAACTGTTCTCATTTTCAAGATAAAATTTCTATCATGGATGATGAAGCATGGTGGACGTTTCATGGGTAGTAAATCATTAAAGACAAAATATCAAATAGCACGCAATTTCATAGATAAAAATCGCGTTCATTTAAAAAAAAAAGAATGCAGGTTCATAAATGGTTGACTACCACTGAAAAGGGTCGACAATAAAATTTCGAAGTTGAAGTGACGACACTGGAATATAACATTGAGTGTTTATTACCTTTTTTGTTTATGTCTCGTGATTCACCCGCCTAGAAACGGGCTTGTAACTAATTAAAAAAATGGTATAGGTACAAAAAAATACTGAATGGTATTACGTCCGCCATCTCTGTAAAAACCGCGCAATATTTTTTTTCCATCGTGCTTTTACTTCTTGCACATGTCATTCAACCATCTGTCGATAGATCTTGCAACCAAATATTAAATTTCATATTTATTTTTCACAGTAAAGATATGCCTATGTGAGGACGCCACGTAGGCGTCACCGGATCGTAACGTTCGGCTTGCAAAGGACGCCAATGTGGCGTTACCGGACCGTAAAGTGTTAAAATGAAAACGATATTATTTTACATCTCGCTTACACTTGCTTACATGATAGGAAAGTTTTTGTTGCCTCTGTCATATTGAATTTACATTTTTAAAAAATCAACATTGAAGTAATTATATTATTATTAAAAATAGATTTTTAAATATCAGATATATTAATAAAATGCACGGATTTTTAAAACATGTAAATATATAACATAAATATGATTTATTTGTTTACTATTTAAATGTTAAGGCTATACTTCAGCTGGGGCACGGTCTAAAACAATTGTGACTACGCGACGCGAAGATTGTGCAAATAACGCGTGCAGGACAAAACATAATTTGTCATAAAAAGTCAACATGCGTCCATTTAATGTCATGTTTATTGTTCTATTAATAATAATAATAATATATTCATTGACATGTTTTCTTTTTCAAGTAAATGTGTAACGTTATTTAGTCATTTTTAAACGATTTAAGAATTAATTCCCCCGTCGCCATCACAAAACAAATTGACGTGTTCACAGCTCGACTTTCGCTCTCCGATTGCCAGCCAGTCCGAAATTTCGTCGCACCTCGCACCTACAGTTGAAAATTATTTGCCGTTTCACTGAAGTACTGTCTTAATTCTCTACAAAACTAGAAGTCTGTTATTGTCTTCCCCGAGACTCAGGTAAGGTAGTCCAGGGACATTTATGTATGTTTCTGAACTCCAGCCATTTTTCCTTTTCAGCTGTGAGTATGGATTAATTATTATTATGTATTGTGAAACATTCATCTAATACGAAATGGCAGGAGAAATGAATTATTAAACCAGATGGCTGCCAATGACGTCTTAAGACGTGAACGGAACGCCGCTCATACAAAAATGACGTCTTTGGACGTCCCGCTTTAAACAGAATTTTACGTAAACGTTTAACGTAAATCAATTATTTTAAACATACGAATATCTTGAACACACAATGACATATATTGGGAATATCGTCACATACTCCGAATTGAAACAGAATTCGTTTTTATCACGTAACGTAAATTGATTTTAATTTTTTATTTTTGCCATAAAATTTGCGGCGTGCAAGGTAGCGCCATATATACACCTACCGGTAGTAAAAAGGTTAACATACAGTACATCTCTTTAGTGCATTATGTATTATGTTTATCATGGTACACATTTTTCATTTTTACCTTGATGTCTACATGATATTTAAATGTTGTAATTAAATATTAATTATCAGGTCAGCAGTGAATGTTGCAGACTATCTTATAGTTATGATATTAAAGCATACTCTTAATATTTTAACTATTTTAATTTTTAATATTTCAGCATCTTTGACAATAGATGGTTCTGCACTGCCTCCAAGAACTCCAGGAGTAGCTTACGATACTCTCCGTGAAAAAAATAGGAATGAACATTCTACAGCACGTTCTCAGCCATATAAGTAAGATTCTAAGTTAACAACATGCAGTAGGCGCTCGGTAATCCACAATTTTTTCACCTCTGTCGAAAATGCCGGATTATTGAATTTCATTAGGAAATGATAAATAATCGGTCAAGGTCGGGCACCGAACTACCGAGCGAACGGCTCTCCGCTATGCAATCCGACAGTTTAATGTGAAACCTGCCGCATTATAGAGCAGGAGAGCTCAGGTGCAAAATGCCGGACTATTGGACATGCCAGATTGGTGAACGCCGGATTACCGAGCGCCTACTGTACTAGATAAATTCTCTCATTTTTGCAACTCTCTGCTTTAACCATAGGGTTTTAACTACTATAATAGAGGGAGAAGTAGGATTTACATGATTACATTACAGGATGACAGTAAGAATGAAAAAATGTGCACAATTTTGTCATATCGCCTAAAATATACCAATACTATTATGGTTTGGTTAAGACACGGTTTAATTGATTTTGAAAACCCAACCAATACCATCTGTAAATTGTAGCCTTATTTCAATAAAACCAAATACATTTGACTGAAAAAGGTTAATGTGCACTATTTATGGCGGATCTTAGCAGCCTACCTCCACCCTTCGCCACTGCTACATACCAAGAAAGTACTAATTGGATCTACTAATTTTTTTCTAGGTTAGAAGAGCCCACTCCACCAATAATGAGACCTGGACCACCTCAACCTGAGGCTAAGAACAAATACGGAGACACCATGGATTGAATTTAGTGCCATTTACCAAATTGTTATTTATTTATCATTAAACCCTGCAAGAATTATGTGGTTTTTCAATCAATAGTTGTAAGTTATCTTTACATATATATATAAATATCAAAGAGTATTCAAATTCACTATCATATCGTATTAAAATCTATCTCAATAACGTGCAAATTAGCATATGTTATAAATCCAACATTTCAAAATCTAAATCCGAGTGCAAACCTTTATACATCTTTCTGCCTGCTAACAAATGAACATTGTATTTTACAATCATTATTGAATATTGACATTTTTAATGTTTTATTTTGTATTCGCTGCGGATGGAAAACATGTGTAAATGCAAGCAAGTGTGGATATATTTGCGCAAATGTTACTTTATTTTTAGTGATGGTTATATTATGATATTGTGTTGGCATTGAAATTTTAAATGTACACAAAATGAACACAACGCTGGTTTAAAGGTAAAACTCATTATGTTACATTTTGATGTTCTGAGATAATGAGGTTTGAACATATTTTTTGCAATTAAAAATCCAATTTCAAATTAACATTTTTTCTTCTTTTTGTATAAAATGTATAAAAAATCAGAGAATACATTGAAGATTCTATAAAAAAATTAGGAACATTTAAAAAAATGAGTTTTTGTATATAATGAGTTTTTCCACACACATGTTTGTTAGTAAAGTGATAGTATGTCAATACTTTGGCAAGGGTTTCGCAATGTTTTTTATTGTTTTGGATTCTTTTTTAGTAGGTACTTAAGACTACTACTAAGTACTAAAGAATAAAAAATATTTATTTTAACCAAAATAGGAATTAGTAACAATTCAAATTGAAAACAATTAAACATACACTGAGATTAATAATAATTATTTCACAATAATAATACACTGATGACGATAATAAGGACAAACCAATAATTATAATAAATTGAGGTAAGATAAACAGCAATTAAAAATATTCTTTATTCCTCAACAATGTCTTCCAAAACGTCTGGCTCTGGTAATGTGTCTAATGTGTTGCGATCTATATAGATGGTAAATTTTCATACCAATATCTTAACTCTTCCGGAATGTAACCGTTTTTACAAAACTTCATAAGATCTTTTTTTTCAAATTAGATATTGGTAATATGGATTGATATGCACCTACTAATTGTGAAATAACATTACTCCGTCTCCCTTTTCCCGCTGCATAAATTTTTCTGTAAGGTCCTGTATGGTTATACCGATATTGGATAATTCCAGGTAATTTTTTCTCATAACGTAGACATTTAATTTGGAGCCACATTACTAGCTCTACATTTTCATCTATGTTCCTATTGCTTATTAATTTTAAATTTCTTCGTCATATTGGGTCTTCAATACCTACAATGTGCTACAACTCCAGAAGTTAGCGAAGGTAATACAATTTTCCTCGGCTTGTAAGATCAAGTCGAAGTTGAAGCTTACTAGACAAGCCTTGCATGAAAATAGGTGCTCCATGCTTTGCATTTCACCACACTCGCAGGTTTGGTCCTCAGAGAACCCCCACTTCAGCATGTTATCTCGGGTGCGCCCTGCCATGGTTTTCAGTCTGTTTAGAGCTTTCCATGTTCAGTACCCAAGACTGGCTCCATGCGGGAGGTGCTCTGCTGGCTTTACCCAATCTTTGAAACCCTCAGAGGCTAGGTTGGCCGCCCATGCGGATAGTCTCTCTTATTCGGGTGAGACGGTCAGACGTATTATAGTTGTCGCCATAAAGCCTTTTCTGTATTTTAGCCTTGTTTTGCACATTTGATACCCATGCATGACTTGTCGCGGACTCTCTCTTGGGCTGCCTTTTCAACTAGGGCTGCAGTTTGGAGTCGGATTAGAGGGAGGCTATTCCTGAAAGCACGTGAACTTTAATGACAGGCGTGGATTTCAAGCACCCTGTCACGATCCGGCAGGTTTCGTTGAGCGCAGTCCACATGTCTCGTGTGCGCAGACATGTGCCACACCGGACAGGCATATTCGGCCACCGAGGTGCATAGTGCAAGGGCTGAGTGTATGTAGTTGAGCTCCCTACGTATTACTGCTTAGCTTTCTCAAGATACTGTTCTTTGCTGGTGTCTTCATTTTAGTATTAATGCAGTGTTGCTTATAGGACAGCGTCCGATCTAAGGTGATTCCCAGGTATTTGTTGGCTGTTTGTGGGTTCTAAATGCACCCCATCCCAAACAACATCAAGCAATTTCCCTGCGTCCATGTTTTGGAGATGGAACGCTCCTACCCGTGATTTACCTAGATTTGGCTTAAGTTGATTGAGGTCGTAGTATGTCTTTAACTCGCTTAATGTATCTTTAAGCTGTTTCTCAACCACTTCGAAGCTAATGCTTTGATATAACACGGCTAGATCATCTGCATAGAGGAAATGTTTTGTGTTTACTCCGATTGGCTGATCATTAGTATAAACGTTGAACAGTGTGGGTGCGAAGACGGTACCTTGTGAAAGGCCGTTCCGTTGTTGTCTCCAACGGCTGCGTTTTCCGTGCAGTGTTACAAAGAATCTTCGGTTGGCCAGGAGCTTTTCAATCACTCCTGTTATTTTGAAATCATTCAGGAGGTTGTAAATGTAAAGTTTACTCAGCAGAATTCTATGGTTAATTGTATCGTACGCGGCTGTTAAGTCTACGAAGGGAAACTCTTAATGTGATCGATAACCAGTTTCATGTTTGCCTCACTAGCTTTATTGGCTGGACTTTTTTCCCCTCTTCGGTCATTGTTTCTGAATGATCCAGTTTTGGCTTAATCCAGTTAAAGCTGTATTAATTGGTCCATTTGAAATGCATCACATTTTTAACGTTCAGGCAGTATTTCACATTAAACTTATTAACACCATCATTCTGATTATTTAGTATAAGTATCATTTATTCTCATCTTATACAAAAAATCATCCAGTAATATACAGTTGGCACAATATGATAGTTATAAACAATGCAAACCACAGATAATACACTCACTAACTTACTTATATACATGTTTACAGTTCAGGAAAAAATCATTATGTGCGGGAATGACTTTTTCCTGAACATAAATCTGAAATAGGTACTGATAATGATTTCTTCCCCAGTTTTTTTCCGTTAATAAGATAGCTATCGTCACAGTGACCTTTTCCAGCAATAGATATCGTAAAAATTAGTGGATATAATGAAAAAACTCATTTTGGCCAAAAGTGCACATAATGAGTTTTACCTCCAAACCAGCGACAACATATTATTAAGGACCTTTGGATCCCAATCAATAATTTATTCTTAAAATAATATGTTTACATAAATAATTATGACTTTGTTTTACCCTCGTAAAAATAAATAAAATATATTTGCGATCTCCGTGTACATATTATTATATTATTAATAATAAATGAATTTGTATTTTATAATAAGCAACACCAGCCGCAGCCGTATCGCGCGGTCTATTATTCTACTTAACTTAACTTAACTACTTACAAACAACTAATGTCACCCAAAAGCTTTCGGCGAGTCGAAATTCCAACAGTTTTACAAAAACACGGGAGTGGGGGGTCGCCGGCAGTTTGAACCTGGCTGACATCTGGCGGTCGAAAACTTTTTGCCTATGGGAGCAGCAGATATATCTACCAAAGATAACTGTATGGCTGCCATTACGTGTTAATTGGCATGTTCAACCTGTTAATCAAACTGGCCGTGTATGGGGGCCTATTAGTCTACATATAAGTAAAATTTTTCTTTTGTTAACAGATTTCTGTTTTACTAATTGAGTTGATAAATAATTTCAATAATAATGTCATCTCGTGATGAAAATCCAAACTATATGTGCAAAATGTCAATTAAGTACATATTTTTACACAGATGCCGCTACAGGTCTCATGAAATGTTTTTTTGGTTAAAGTGTGCAAATTTTTACAATGTACCAACTAATTTGATGGCAATGTTTGCAGTTGAGGACATGTGTTGAGTTTCAAACCAATATTTATGCATGTGCGTTTGCTATTATGGAGTAAACGACAATTGTATAATTTGTTTACAGAAAGTGTATGTAGGTCTGTACTAGGCTTAATGATTGTGAAATTGTTGTTGTCTTATTGGTCCAATTTTTTATCTCCTTCCTATTGCTGTCCCTATAGCATTTTTCAAACTGTTTATTTTCCATACAATTTAACATTGAATATCAGTGTTTGTGTAAAAATGCATATTCCACGACGCATATTAACTCCAAATGGAGCGGTGTATGTTGAAATTACACTCCAATCGCCACCAATGCGTTGTATCAGTGGCGAAGACTCCATACTAGGCGGTTCTGTGCCAAAGCGAACTAGTTCGCGGATATGGCCGGGCGTACAATGCCGGCAATACAAAAAACATGAACTTATTCGCTTGTCTTTGAAGACAGAATACCAGTCTCAGGCGTTTGTTTTGAATAATTTTAAATTTGGAAGAATACTGGTCCAATAATGAGACATTTAGCATATGATTGGTAAGTGTTTATGATAAACTTTCAATATATTTAAAAAAACAAAATACTTAGGCTTATTTTTGTTAAAAAATTCACGGCCTCTCACTTGCCGCCATATAAAACCTCCCGCCACTTAGCCTACTTATCAGTTAGTTTAATCGTAGACTAACATAATTTGTTCAGAAGAGTATTTTAAAATGTCTAGTTTTACGGATGAAATTATGTATGTTACGTTTATGAATGTTTAGGAAAATACATAGTCCAAACTCATCGCTCAATTTAATATCGTTAGTGAGCTTTTAAAATGTCATCGATTTAGTGTGTACCTATTCATCAGTAGTGATATTGGATTATCTTCTTATTTCCCTTAAGTATACTTGTATACCTGACAGGTGTGCTTTCACACCGGTGTCGCGCTCGTATATAATAAGGAGGCCTTTGTATTCGAATAAAGGGGACATTGTATTATGTTTATGAACGCCCAGAGCTAATGAGTCAACGCATAATTTCGCGATATAAATTAGAACATGAAACTGGCTGCGATCATAAAAACAGGTGTACCGGCGGCTTGAGAATGTAGCGGCCGACGGAAAAGTGTACCATACACGCTTTGACTCATTAGCTCGGGGCGTTCATAAACATAATACAAATACCCTTTTGTTCGAATACAAAGACCTCCTTATTATATACGAGCGTGACACCGGTATCCCGTCTGAAAGCGGGGTACCTCTTTCAAAAAGTCACCCTTCGCCACTGCGTTGTATATATCATTATATTCAACTGATATTCATGCGTTCACTTGGACTTAGCAGAAAACACTTCCAAGCAAAAGTGTAATAAAAATGCGTTATGTAAATTATAATATTTTGAAATGTTTCTGTTTCACACCATTGTGATAATCGTTTTCCTTGCCAGTCACCGATGACCAACCTGCGATCAATGTGTTGCGGTGTACAGATCCGATTTCTTCCCTAGTGCAGGAAGTAGGCTGAGCTAATGTTGTTAGTATCTATAGCCACTATGTTGTTTGTTTATATCGCGCTTGTTGCACCACCTTGTCTCGCTCGGCGACCCTCCCTCTCTTTCCTGTTTTCTGCCCAAACTATTGAGCCTTAGTGATAATGTGACCCATTTATGTTACATTGATATCGCTGACAATATAGTGTGCATAACATATACAATAAATTTGAATTGCATTTGTTGATTATAATCGTTGGATAGTGTAAAATGATGTTAATATCTAATAAATTTTGTCCTTTCAAGAGACCTAGTTGCTTACTTGAAAGTTTATGATAATTTAAAAAATATATATAGTTGACTATGAGAATGAATTACTCCATAACATGATTTCGAGACTTACCAACTTTTAGCAGTGACCCCACTCCATGAATTGTGTACATTGATACTGAAATAGGTTATATGATAGAAAATAAGACATGCCAATTTCTTTTCTATTAAAGTATGTATTCTTAAAATTGCAATAGTGTTTAGTTAGTGCTCTTTGTAATAAACATATCAAGACGCAATTTTCAAATTTGGTCAAATCGACTTTTTGACAATGTGATCAAAAGTGATATTTTCATTCGTCTTTACTAAACAGTTTGTATTTACTAGCAACAATTCAAAGTCATCATCTCTCTAATCAACTTTATGATGTATTCAGCAAGATGTCTGCCTTTGCAATGACATCATTGGATTACATGGATTTGACAATCAGAAGTATATTATATTATTCCTTTTGCACCAGTGTTGCCATCTTTTTCTATGTTGATTATAGTATAAAGCAGTGGTAGTCAACCTTTTTATACCGCCCAATTTTGTATCTCTGTTAGTAGTCAAATTTTCTATCCGCTCGCCGATTGCACAATAATCTATCTAAATCTAGCTGTGTACTGACCAGTGCCACTGGATGCCACAGTGGATTGGGTTTCAGGGGGGGGGGGAGCGCTGGGTGGCATGGGGGGAGATGCGCGAGCTATTCTGGGGCGAGGCTCTTTTGTTTGCGGTTGCACTATAGCGTCATTTAGTTTCACTTACGTAACGTGAACTAAACTTATGCGAGGGCGATATAAATACTTTTTCAGTACATTTTCTGAAATTTAAATTGTTACAGGGAATTTTATGAAAACGTAATGAAAATGTTTTTAAAACCCCTACCACCCACCATGAAAGCTGGAACGCCCACTAGTGGGCGGTAGGTACCAGGTTGACTACCCCTGGTATAAAGCATTGGTGGCAGAACCGTGGTGCATTGGATGATTACAAGTGGCGCATTGCATCTTTGCGCCTACTTATTCTTTTGAAGAAGGTGCCATAAATATGAAATTAAAACTGTTCATCTCTCAGTTAGAAAATAAGGATTTGAGTCAATTTCCACACTTGAAAGAGCAGAATGAATGTAATGCAGATAATAGCAATTTTACCAAATTTTGTCAATTTTTACCAATTTTACCATATTGCAAGGGTCATTTGAAAGTCGTTTTAATAATTTTACTAAAGAAGAAAACTGCATGCTCGCATTTATCTGTTTGAGATCAATTATTGACACTTGCAAAACTGAGATAATTGGCCTTGAAGTTTTGTCTCTGAATAAATAATATTATGTATGCAATCAGCATAACATCGTCAAATTCAAAACCACCATCTCAAAGAAACACCTACCAATAACTTAGAATTATTATTTAATTTAAAGATTTACTAGTAGTTGTATTCGTAACATATTTTTTTGATTTGTCGTTAGGTGTTTGATAATTCATTTAATTCATTCATTATAAGATGATTGATGCTATGACGGGCCGGGTGTCATCTGGGCCCGGAGCTTCATAAACACTAATAAAGTAATAAAAGGCGGTTCTCGTGGTGCAGTGGGTAAGGCGCTGGCCTTCTACCCGAGTGTTCTGGGTTCGATTCCCGGTCATGACAGAAACATTTATGTGTTTTTCTCATAGCCTGGGTGTTACTAACTAACTAACCAAAATTACTAACAACCACCTTGTACGAAAAAGCAAGGACATGGTTATTAGTAATTCTAAAAAAGCCTTCGTATCTTCAAAATTATTATCACTATCTCTAGCTGCATGGTGCCTGAACACGTTGAAGCATTTCTAATACAATTTTACTACATGGTTGGGTACTTATTTTAACGCTTATATGCTATTTTTAAATTTCAGACTGTGATATGGAGAGGGTCATGAATATATCAATGTGTCCGGCAAATAATACCAGCTCGGATGCGCCAGTCAAAAATATAATACCTGATTATGTTAAAAATAAAAATACTTCTGTGATTGACGCTAGTCATGCAGGTCAACCGAAAATACATTCTATCGTTCAGAAAATTCACAGCAGAAAGAATTTGTGTTGTGATTAAACTAACTCAATTTTAAAACAGCGCCATTTATTATTTTATGGTATTGATATATTTTGTGTGATCATGAAATGTTGATTCATTGGATGAAGAAAGACTGGGCATCATAATCAATTTCATACAAAGTCTGCAGATTGTTCACACTTAGCTTCCAAACGTACTCAATTTTTTTTCATTTTTGATATTTGTATGGCATGTGGGTCTTCAACTCTTTTTAGCTATAGACTCTAGCTACATAATCAATACTTGCCTCACTTCAAATCCTATATTGACAGAAAAAAATAATCCCTTTCTTACTAAATGCAATGCCAATTCATAATTCGAAATTTATTATACTTAATTCCAATTTTCAATCCTTCACTTCTAAGTATATTTTCAATATGTAGGTAATAAATATGAAATTTAAGCCATTTGAGGTGCTTATAATTAAATGTGTGACATGTGATTAAAAAATGATTAGGAGCAGTTGTAACAGCATCTTATACCTATTTATACTTTGTACAGGATTCAAACATGTAGCCGTTTTGTATGAAAAGGTGTAATTTGTTTTATTCACAACATTGGAGTAGGTATATCCCATGAAATCCGACCCCGAATGAAACATTAGGCACATAAGACACACTGCGTAGAGAATTTAAATAAAAGTATGAATTGAGATGTCATATTATTGCAACATACCTTATTCTCAAATCACCAACCTTTTTGTGGTTGTGAAAAACTAACTATGAATAAGACAAAAGTAGTATTATATTAGAAAAAAATATTGTTATTGTATAGAATGAAAACTATTGATACTTTTTGACATTTGGTTCTATGCCTCAGCGAGTTTTCTCGCTCTATGTCACAATTCTGTCGATATGATGGCCCAAGCCATAACTAACTTTTTGTATGCCTCACGATATTACAATGGCAGTATCTGACAGGCCGAAGATTTTTAACGACTGTCTGAAAATGGCTGTCATAACGATAATTTGTGGCTTAGTATTTTATAATTTTTCAAACAGATGTCACTGTATGTTTAATTTTGTAGATTATGCAAATCAATCCACAGTGGCTAGTAATTTGAGCTTAAAGTCGGACAAGATAACTTGCAAAATTTGTATGTGTGAATTGTCAATCATGGCCTCATAGAGCAAGAAAACTCACTGAAGGCGTAGAACCGGTTAAACAGACCTCATTTTAAGACAAAACAATGTCCAGTTATGTAGACTGGTATTGCATAAACTCACCTCATGTAAGTGGAATATTTCAATATCTAAAGCAATCTCTCAATTGAAATCACTGGTACAGATGGAGGGATAGAAATGTACATGGAAGGGAGAATGTTTTTTAATAACCAGATGGCCACTGTGACATGTAAACCATAATATTGTTGGTCTATTTCTAATACATAATTTTTGGAGCGGAGCTGGAGCAAGTATTAGGTCCCGGAGCAGAGCAACTCAAAAAAGGGTCCTTTCCGACCCTCTGCTATTATCTATTATGGCTTGGATAGGCAGGGTTTAATTGAATTTAAAAAATTATCAAACACTATTGTAGCCTACGTTTGAATGACAAAGTTTTTGACTATTTATGTTGAATCTTAACAGCCTATCTTCACCCTTCGCCACTGGTATTCACAAACAATATTTGAAAAACCTGCGTGTGCCAACTGGTGTTGCTTACGCTACTTACCACTACGAGGCACTACCATTCCTCACCTAATAGCATCTGATTTAAATTACAAATTTCTACTACCAATTCACTTTGATTCTGCTATCATTATTTATTATCGTTAATATTCTGATTCGTATTATATTATATTTATCACAAACCTCAATATATGTATATATACAATATATGTTTTCATATGACTTTCTTCTGCTTCATTATATATAATGTTTTTAAATAATATTTAAAACTTCATTAATACAAGCATAATAATTAGGCTTCATATTTTAAGGTGTCAGATCTTCAATGTTTGTATCACTTGACATGATTAACGAGTTTGTACGACTAAAAGTACCAATTTCATCAGGTTCAACTGAGGTAGAAGCTCTATTAAAATTCTCTTCAAGCAGTCAATTTTTAAGCATTATTTGTCCATTTATTTTGTGAGGGATAATTTCGTTATATTTAAATATAATTCATATTATATTGTAGACTATTTGTTAATAAAATTCCTGTCAATATAAAACTTGTCTTTTTGGCGCACACCCATAGATTGTCTTTCGATTCGCAAGAATAGTATTCTGGTGTCAAATTCTTGTGGCAGTGCAGATGACTCATTTAGGTGTTGGTAGCGTTATTTTCAAATGACACCAACACCGTTACAAAGCGATTTCTCCTTCCTCTACCTAGTTGGATTTTTCTACGCTTAACTAATTCCATCTGAACTCAAATTAGTATTTCAACCCCTGATACGAATTAACATGTACCTATAAGAGGATAGATTATAAGTTAATAAAGGAAGAATATTATTTATAGTAAAGGAGAGCTAGGTAGATAATAAGTGTTAGTGTTAAATTTTTTAACCGGATGGCTGCCAATGATGTCTTAAGATGCGAACTTTTCCGTGAACGGAATGCCGCATATACAAAAATGAAGTCTGTGGACGTCCCGCTTTAACCCTTTATAGGTCATAAGCGAAAAACGGATAGTTTTGAGACCGGCAACATTAAGGTCTATATTTCTATAATTTTACAAGTTATAAACACCCTTATGGGTTTTACTCATTCTCAGATAATGCACAGAGGTCTTGAATCTGACCAATCGCCCTGAAGTTCGCACATATTGAGTATATTACGAAAAATGTGTCCCGGTCAGTTATCTGACCGGTGTCCATTTAGCGACATGATAGCTGCCAGTTTTTCAACAACAGTGTTTTTAAGTTCTTGTTTTTTGAAAATTGTGACTTGTTTACTGAAAACAAAGTATGCACACTTACATATATACATACAAATATATAGTTTTTTGTATTTCACCTATAAGTTGTATGTGTTATAGTAAAATAATATCAAATTATTGAGTGGCATGTCGAAAATCTAACCTCAAATTGTATAATTTGGATCCTTTTTGATTTACATAATATAAACACTAAAAATAATTTCTAAACCACAACACATCTAATTTCATATAACAATATAGTGAACTTTTACAATTACTAGTTAGTTTTTGTGGATAATTAGTCGCTATCGAGTTATTTGATGATATGTGTCATTCTTTGAAAAAATGTTTTCCATAAAAATCGCGGGTAAAAATAATTGTTTTTGTTTTCATTCAAACTGTAATAATTTTTTGAAATACATATCTCAGAATGAAATAAAATAGTTATGGAATGTTATATGTATAAGTAGAAGCCTATATTGCCGAACAAAATTTTGTTTTTATTGTCTGAGGATGGAAAATGGGAGAAGCGGAGGTTTTAGTGCGAAAGACCTTGAAGACATGGGTAAAGACGCATCCCTGAGATTATTTGAAGGAATAACAGAATACCAATGTGTGTTGGATAATGAAAAAAAACCTATTACACATCTTCACTTTAGAAACAAGTTGGCTGATCAGCTGATAGGATCTTTTACTTCACGAAAAAGGGTTGGTCGACCTCCATTTCCTGACGATATCAATTCAAATCATTATCCATAAAAATGTACACTTCGTAGATGTGGTTATTGCAGCACTATGCTGAAAGTGATACGAAGCTCAGTAACAAATTGCAAAGTATCCCTTTGCATACCGTGTTTTATGCCGTATCAATTATCTGAACAAAAGAAAAAGCCAACAAGGCCTTAGAAATGTTTATTATTTTGAGAAATTTCTATAAAATTGATAAAGTAATTATTTTTGTTACAGAAATAAATGAAATTATAATTTTTTCCTAAAAAAAATTATTAAAAAAAATTTTTGTGAACAAATATTTTTTTTACCTAAATGGACACCGGTCAGAAAACTGACCGCTGGGAAATCGATAATTACGAAAAAACTATATACATAAAAAAAAAAATATTTTTTCTGTTCATCAAAATGAATATAGAATACATAAAAAAAATAATTAAGCACATATCTTTTAAAAAAAAAGTTGTCCTATAAAGGGTTAAACAGGAAACGGGGGGTAAATCAATTATTTTAAACATGCAAATATGTTGAACACACGACATATATTGGGAATGTCGTCACATACACGCAGAATTCGTTTTTACCGCTTGAAACAAAAATTAATTTAATTTTTTTATTTTTGCAAATAAAATTCGTAGCGTGCAAGGTACCGCTATACATACACCTACCGGCAGTAAAAAGGTTAATATGGATTAACATATAGCAAAGAAATAACTTGTAAATTAACTCATCTTTAGGGTTGGTAATCGTCTATTGTATAATAACAAGTATACTTAGGGACAGCGGCGGCTCCTCTAACACTATGCATGTGCGCTGCACTGCTTTTTCCTAAACATCACTCAATGTGCACAATGCTATTCATAAGTCATCACTCGTTTATCGCAATTTAATCCATGTAAATTTATACCAAAAGCATGTACTCACTGAATAGTCATCGAAATCGTGCGCTCGTGGTGAACGCACTAATATCGATCTTAGTTTGCCATTCATATTGCATTGTGTAATAACAGTTCTACCCGATACGTGAAAGTCATAAACATGTCATAAAAACACAAGATTTAATTGCTTTTTGGGACGCCGACCAGATCATAAATTTCGACACAGAAAAAAAACAGTAGGAATACGCGGAAAAATGTAGTATCTGAGATTTAGCAGGATTGATAAAAAATAGTTTTTTTTTATTTAAATCTCATATAAATTCATTGGACATAGGCTGATATTGAATACAAATTGATTATCAACATAAATATTATGGTTACGATCCTTAAATCGTTCTATATTTGCAAATATTTGAATATAATTTATAAAAAAATAATATCTGAGTTATCATGTTGTTTTAGCAAGTGAGTGCATTATTATAACATGATGTCATATGTTTAACAATACCCGACTCGCGCTAAGTTTTATTGCCGACGCAATTTTTTAGACTTTATTTTATTTTGTAGACGAAGGGTCCGACGCCTTGTCGTCAATAATTCAATATCCTGTGTCGAAAAATACGTAAGTATTCAAAACAAACGATTGTTATATATATTTTTTTTATATTGTCTTGAAAAATTATTGCAGTTCACTGTTCAGTTTAATTTCTGCTGCCGCGATCTAAAGTCCCCACAAACGAGGTGGAATTTTAACATTAAAACTGTTGACACCGTTTACATATATTACGAACCACTTAAGGAGTATATGGAAGCAATATTAAACAGTGAAAGTGATAGCAATACAATTAATCAAGCATTAATGTTTCTGCGGTATCTCACAGATGAACATTTCATGTTTTGGCTATCATTTTTTCGGCAGATAATGCCTCATTGTGACATTTTATTTAAACAATTGCAATCTCGAAACTTAGACTCCGTATTGATAAAACGTTTTATTTGTGATTTTGAAGTGTCTGTTAATAATATCAAAAGTTCCCATGAAAGTTTATCCGAGCCTCCCAGTAAAAGAATAAAATTTAACAATATAGAAATGTGTAAAGATGTCTGTGATTTAATATTAGTCCAAATGAAAGATAGGCTTGAATATAATAAACATTTGCTAGCGGCGAAACTTTTTTATTGTGAACATTTTGAAGGATACACAGGGTTAATTTTCCTGAAAATGATTTTAAAATGACCCTGGAATCATATGACTTTTTGGATGAATTTAAACTTAAACACGAATTATCAGTTATTTACAATAGGGACGATTTTACAAACGCGGATGGTGCTATAGCTATTTTACAATTGTTTTATAATAATAATTTAATGACATCATTTTCCCAATGTACTAAACTTTTAAAAATCATTTGTACAATTCCGATGACATTTGTGGAAAGTGAAAGGTGTTTTTCAACCCTTAAAAGAATTAAATCGTTTTTAAGAAATACCATGAACCACGACAGACATAATTGTCTATCTGTGTTAAGCATCGAGAAAAAACTTTTACAATCAGTTCCAGACTTTAATGAGAAAGTGATTGAGGTGTTCGCTAAGCAGAAACAACGCCGAATTGATTTTCTTTTTAAATGAGGTAAGAAAGTTTTTAGTGCACCCCCTATAAAAGCAATTTTGGTAACCACCGGCCGCCACTGCTTAGGGAATGTGACATTTTGGAAACTAGAGAGTAACGAATAAAGGGAATAGGATCTGAGTAACACTGAGTACCCCTTCGTCAAAAAAAATGCATATACATATTTTAATAACAATAAAAATATATTTATTTTTTCCTTTTTTAGTACGTAAAAAAAATAGTAATACTTAACGGCCCACGTGCTCGTCGTAGGTCAAAATTGAGTTTTTATTGTATTTTCAAACCATGATCCTGGACACTCCTTAAACGTTGTAGATAATCTATTTATATAATTTTGAAGCCTTATTATCCTTTATAACTATTTTAAACATTTGATGACTGCATAAAGTATTTTTGTTACATAAAATAGTATTCCTTTAAACCTCTCGCTCTAATGTTTTAGAATATAGTCATATTTCGGTACATAACTGTGCAGTGGTGTTAAGATTTTTACATTTATTAATTTTTAAACGCATTTATGAAACCATTAGTATAATTTATTACGAGATAATTTTTGTATAATATTCACGATAAAAAATTATATTGATAATCTCTGTGATCCCAAATTTGACAAGAATTAGGCATTTTATTATTCAAAAAATCGGCAAGATTAACACATTTGAAGATGATTCTAAAGATACTTATTATAAGCTATGTCTTTGACCATTCAAGTGTGATAAACATTTTATGAACAATGATTGCTTTATAATAATTATTGACCTAAGAATAAGGTAGTGTTTTTTTGAAATACGCCATTTCTTTTGTCATTCCCCAGTGGTTAAGCTACAACATACGGCCGTAGCCATAAATTGACAAACTATAATTAAAGTACGGAGTAAAATGATATTGACGCGTGTGTTTGAACATGTACCGTTTAAAAAAAAATAAAAATAAATTCGGTTAGGTACATGTTCAAACACGCGCGTTAACATAATTTTACTCCCTACTTTAATTATAGTTTGTCAATTTATGGCTACGGCCGTATGTTGTAGCTTAACTACTAGGGAATGACAAAAGAAATGGCGTATTTCAAAAAAACACTACCTTATTCTTAGGTCAATAATTATTATAAAGCAATCATTATTCATAAAATGTTTATCACACTTGAATGGTCAAAGACATAGCTTATAATAAGTATCTTTAGAATCATCTTCAAATGTGTTAATCTTGCCGATTTTTTGAATAATAAAATGCCTAATTCTTGTCAAATTTGGGATCACAGAGATTATCAATATAATTTTTTATCGTGAATATTTTACAAAAATTATCTCGTAATAAATTATCCTAATGGTTTCATAAATGCGTTTAAAAATTAATAAATGTAAAAATCTTAACACCACTGCACAGTTATGTACCGAAATATGACTATATTCTAAAACATTAGAGCGAGAGGTTTAAAAGAATACTATTTTATGTAACAAAAATACTTTATGCAGTCATCAAATGTTTAAAATAACTATAAAGGATAATAAGGCTTCAAAATTATATAAATAGATTATCTACAACGTTTAAGGAGTGTCCAGGATCATGGTTTTAAAATACAATAAAAACTCAATTTTTACCTTCGACGAGCATGTCCCCCCATAATAAAATAAATAAAATTCATTATAATCAATGAGAAGGATGAATTATTAATTGTTTATGTTGAGACAGATCATCATAATTTGGTTCCCTGGTTGTTAATTTTAATCTGAGATGTGGTTCCACATCTAAAAAGCCTGTTCCTTTTTTTTGACTTAATATCTACAAATGCTTAAAAAGCAACTTCACAATATAGATATTATGAAGTTGGAAAAGGCAAGATGTACTTCAGAACTTTCTCTGTTAAAACTGGATACACAATATGTTGCATTTGCAACGAGAATGATGTTAAAGTACGCTCCTTATATTTATTTTTCAAGAATCCGTCTGAAGCTAATTCCAACAATTGCTTTTCTTCCGCATGCCATAAACCTTCTAGCATGGATGTTGTATTGATGTCGTATTAATGCTTGTTTCACCAGGCGCAGCCAAAGTCTGGTGCAGCGCGTACCCCCACCAAATTCTTCCCCTACCCCAGAGGGTACGTGTACCACACTTTGGGAAACACTGATTTAGATGATAGACTAAAAAGGAGAGAAGCTGTAAAATAAGTAATATGAAGAAAGTAACCTGAACTAAGCATAGACTAGTGTAAAAGTTTGTCTGTGAGTACATAAGAATTTTTTTTTTTTTTTTTTTTTTCCGACCATGTCCGATCCTAATAGGATCATATGGGCCTCCACAAAGTAGAGGGTTGTATTAACAGATTTTGTTTTTTACGAGAAATGGATGTCAGCCACTTGCTCAACCTATTAGGTCCATACCCTGACTCACACACAAATTGAAAAACAATATGTGTACTTGCCAGACCCAGGATTCGAACCTGAGACCCACGGCTTGATAGTCCAGCGCTTAAGCCACGCAGCCACCGTGGGTGGGTGCATAAGAATTATATGTGTGCAAATTCTAACTTCTAGAAGTTAGCATAAGGAAATACAGAGAGGGGTTTAATTAATAAAAGAGAATTTGATGGTACACCCATTTTTGTATTAAAATTATAAAACAGTACACATATTATTATGTACAAACAATAATAAAAATGAATAAAGCAAACATAGGTGTACAATGGTTGAGAGCAGTTAACATAAACAAAATAGAAACTAATATTACAAAAGGAAACTAGCAAAAGTTGATTATCCTCTGCATGCCGCCTCTGGGTGTCCGAGGCGGACATTGCGTGAGGAAGAAGGTGGATCTGACAGCTCGACTATGTTAGTTGATGACAGAGGAAGGTACCAAGGTGACAAAGTGGCAAAAATTTCCTTCCATACATAGTTACTTAACGGCCCACATGCGCCACGTAGGTCAAAATATTATTTAGTAAAATATAGTATTTTCAGAGCATAATCCTGGACAATCATTAAACGTTGTAGATAATCTATTTATATAATTTTGAAGCCTTATTATCCTTTATATTTATTTTAAACATTTGATGACTGCATAAAGTATTTTTATTACATAAAATAATCATTACGAAAAATGCAAAAAAAACATTTTAAATTTAATTTTATTAAGAAAGAATCAATACAATTATTAAATTAATATGAATTCTACGTCAACATAGAGAAGCATAAAAGATTATTAATGACAGGTAAAGATAATCAGTGTGACCTTTGTTACTGCTTGTTTGAAACAAGCTGTTGGATTCTCGGTTCCAATGACATTACTACATAATATATTTATTATTGCAAAAACAGTTAATTTCATTCAGGTAATGATGAGGAATCCCTTTTTCTGTTAAAAGGAGATGCAAAAAAAAGTTATTCCAATGTACTAATAGCCCCTTTACACGTTCATGGATAGTACGTATTATCGCGGCCATAACAAGAAAATGCAAGTGTAAGTTACAAGACTACATGCATGGATCAAAAATGTTCAGTGGCTTCTGAATTTTCACGCGATAGTTGCAGCTTGCACGATACTGCGCATGCGCATTAGATATATAATGGTGAACCTGTTGGAAAAAATACAAACTTACTGTGAAGACCATTTTGACGTTCACAGTTCGTCGCTATAGGTTTTGTTTCCCGAATATCCATTTTTGTCGAAATCGACATTTTAATGCAGTTCAATTTCTTTTATCGAACTCTACCGAAATCATTTATAAAAACAATATATTTTTATCTAGGAACAGAGATATTTTTTTAAAAAACCCGAATACGCCATGTTAAGTTACAATTACTCCGTGGTGTTCTCCCGAATGTCCAACTATTCGTACCTGAATATCCAAGCTAATTTCAGTCGAAATATATCTCTGGCTGAGTGTTTATTTCCCGAATATGACTTTAGCCAATCAAACCGCGCTCACGCCGTGCATCTCGCTCCCACATTCACGCTGTCTAGCTCTAAAACAAATCACGCCCACTTTCATATTTTTCGGCCTTCCGCAGACTTCTTTCAAATTTCGTCTTATTGATATTGTTTTTAACGTTACTATTGTTTTAATAGTGAATTCATCAAATTTGAAGAGATCATTCATATCTGATACATCACCAGTTCGCCCTGAACTTACAGTAGAGTTGTGGAAGTGAGTATTTTAACCTAAATAACTGCATTTTGTTTTGATAAATGACACAAAATCCCAATGGTTATATGAATTCTACAGTATGACCCGGCAACTACTATGACGTAAAAAATAATTATTATTTCAAATTATTATTAATCAAACATTGTTTGTCTTTATTTTACTTTTAATCTAGGTATTTCTATGAAAATAAAGGCGATGCTATTATTTATTTTTGAATGCGCTGATAGTTAATTTAATTTAATGTGTATGTTAGTAACTATTTATTTGGTGGATATTATATACTTAGGATATTGGTACCTACCTAATATTAGCAGCCAATGGTAATTAATTTATACATGCTATTATTTTGTGTTGTTATTCCTTACAATAGTAAATATATAATATTTATTTGGTGGTTTGTAATAAGCTTAATTGTCAATTATAGAAATATATAGATATAATAATATACAGATATATATATACGAGTAAGTACCATCATAAAATATTGGAGAAATGACCGTGACGTCAGTTAGTAATTGAAGTAGTAGATACCTTATAATATATTTTCTCAGAAGTGAATTAAAAAAAATATGTAAGTATGTTTAATTATTACAATGGTACATTCTTAAATCTTGTGAATTATTCGTTAAATAAAAAAATAGTTATTAAAAACTATTTTATTACTTAATCCGAAAAAGCGATTGCCGCATGTTATTATTACATACGAACTTGGGTAATTACGATCATTAAGTATTTAAATAGTAGAGGTAATTATTAACAATTATCGTGTAAATAAATATAACATTTGAGGCGCGTACTTTTTGACCACTCAGTAATCTGTGGGCCGTGCAGCAATACGCTACGGTCTTAAATCCCGAACGTCCATGTTTTGTCCCGAATATCCATTATTCTGAGAGAGCGCTGAAAATTTCCCGAATATCCACAGTGAGTACTTGTAAATAAAACGCATTTTCTGTGCATTTAATGATTTATACCAGTATATTATTCTTGGAATCTATTCTTAGATAATGTTGCAATCATACAGTATAGAAAGAATGATTGATACATCTACTGATATTAAAATATACGACAATGAAATTTGTTTTTCGTCTCCTGTAAAATTGACATTTGGTCTATTCGGGAAACAAATCCTATAGCGACGAGTTGCCAGTCTTGATTCTTGGTGGTATTGGCTTACGTGTCTCTGATAGTTATCTTAGGAATAGAGGGCATCCATTGTACGTTCTCCTAAGGTGGTACCCATTTATTGTGATTTCTATGATATTACATAAATAATATAATAAAATTATTGTGTTCAAGGATTTTGTGTCATATAGGACATATAATAAAAATACTTTCATCTATGGATAAGAAAAGACTCGATGACATCGAGCAACTTTACACGCTGCTTGTTGGCAAATTTACAATCTGCTCGTAAACTCGCCCAGTGTCAATGATCACAACAAGCTAACAAGCAGATTATAAACATTCTACCGAGAAAAGTTGACAGCTGATCAACTTTACACGCTTACACGCTGGCGTCTGGGCCTATTGCGTCTGTGCAGTAGAGCGATGGTAGCGACCTCCCAGTAAAAAAACGAACTACTCATTTTGACATTTACCATTTTGACGTTTTAAAATGAAAACATTATTCGGTAAGCATTCTACGTTCATTTACGTTCCACTCCATAGTGCTAGAGCCTGATAAAAGTAAACAACAACGTGTATTGTAACAATTGTGTATATTATCTACGCTTTTTTACATATATTATCTATTGTCTATGATCTGCAACTACGTTCTTTCAAAATAGTCGCTGGCTTGTGGCTTCTCAGGGAATGGAAAGTTTTTTGTGTCATCATCACAATCGCAGTAGCTGAATCGCCTGCTTTTAAATTTGCCAACAAACAGCTTGTAAAGTAGCTCAATGTCAATGTTGCTTAAGGGGGGACATGCTCGTCGAAGGTCAAAATTGAGTTTTTATTGTATTTTCAAACCATGATCCTGGACACTCCTTAAACGTTGTAGATAATCTATTTATATAATTTTGAAGCCTTATTATCCTTTATAGTTATTTTAAACATTTGATGACTGCATAATTCATGGTTTGAAAATACGATAAAAACTCAATTTTGACCTACGACGAGCACGTGGGCCGTTAAGTCAGAATGTAAAACTATTTGGTCAGCCGAGAAAACCTTGACTGATTTATAATGGAATTTCTTGAATTTACCAGTAAACATTTTTCGCCGGAAGTGGTCCTAAATAAAAAAAAGCCTCGGAATTTTTTAAATTCTCCCTTATTTTATTGTGTGAAACAAAAAATCTATATATTTTCAACAGAATGATGACAACTATTGCCGACTCAAGTAGAAAGCCGATACATTTACAATGAGTGGTCCTACGTTTTCAGCCCCTCCCGGTGCTGTCTATGAATGACCTGACATTGTTCTATAGAGTGCTCATACTGACGCGTCTGTCGTGTTCACACAGGGAATGGTTTGATTTGGATAGATGAGTTACATGATAAATAATACACTAGCATTAACACACCTTCTACAATAATGTAATGCATAGATCAATGCTACATATTTTTTAGAAATCAATATTACCACCAGTTTTTGTGTGAAGGACTAGTTTGACTTTGACAACTGATGAATTCCAGGAATGTATAGTATTTATAAACAAAATAACACTGATGGTTAATATATTTGATTTGAGAATTTTTTATAATTCAATTTGAAACGAGAAATGGCGAATCAATATGTCAAGCAATCTGGGATCTGATTTGGACAGCTGAACAGTGGACCACTCGTTGCTTGTGCAAAAAGATAATGCTCAGGCTTCATTTAAAGATGGCGCTGTGACAACGTGTACTCTAATTTTTACCGAAAATTCGGTGAAAAAAATGGCAACACTTCGTTTATTATCTATGCAGGCAACAACATAATCTACCTGTCAACCGGTTTCTGTCATTATCAGGAAATAAATTTTACGTAATCTTGTGTACAAAATAGTATTTTAAAAATTCAAAATGAATCCAACGAGTACTGATTTACCAAATCAAGGAATACCGATGGATAGAGGCCTAGGAAATCAACCACCACCCAATCGAAGAGTGCTTCAAGTGAGTAAATAAAGTCATACACAAATTTTGTTTGATTTAGTTCGGTAAACATTCGACACATATATTGTTTATTAATTATGTTACAAAACCTTCTCAATTTTAATTAAAATTACTTTAAAATTTACTTGCCTGTCGAAAAGGCGAGGTTGCATCTTATTTGTTGAGGTCTGCATTTGTGATAATAATGTTCACGAAAATATTCCAAGTTTAAGGAATGATGAATGATAGCAGTGATTCTGGACTATGGATTCCAATCCCGGGATCCCGAGCTATTTTCGATACCTATGAAGCCTGGGATTGACTTTCGGGATTGATTTTTTTATCAATTTTATGGAAAATAAAATAAAAACGAAAATATAACAGAAAAAATACTTTTAATAACAAATAACTACATTAGAAATAAACTGAGTTTGAATGAAGTTTGATTTATACCCATGTGTAAGTTGCCGATTCATTTTATTTTTTCACATAAATCAATAAAAATGAGAAAGATTGGAAAAAAACAATGCTTCGCACTATAATAATTAAGGCCATGCATTAGTTGAGACACGGTCTAAAAAGATCGTCGCTAGGCGATGCGCGGTTTGCGGGTCGCGGGTGCAAATGAGGCATGTCAAACCAAATATTATTTGTCTTATAAATCCAACATGTGTCCATTTAATGTTCTGTTTATTGTTTTATCAGTGACAATAATAATATATTCATTGACATGTTTTCTTTTTAAAGTAAATGGGTAAAGTTTTAAGTCATCTTTACACGATTTAGGAATTATTACGGCCGTCGCCATCACGAAGCAAAATGACGTCCTTCCAGCTCTACATGCTCTCTCAGAATGGGAGCGAGTGCAAAATTTCGTCGCGCCTATGGTAGAAAATTATTTGGCGTTTCACTGATGAATCACCTTAACAAAGCAATTTCACCATGATCTCATACGTTTTTACAAAGCCTCGGTAAAATCATATTTTTTTTTACATAATACTTAATAAATACTTCCAAAAAGCATCTGCAACAACAGAAAAAGATAGCCCCTGTAATAAACTTGCTGAAACAATTTTCGCAATGATAAACGTGTGTTCATACGGCAATGTTACCTTAATTTTGAAATTTGTTTAAAATAAATTCATCAATTTTCATTTGATAATTGTTTTGTCTATAAAAATAATTCCATCGTTTTCAGCCACCTTTAAAATTTTCCCCAGAAGAAAAACGTGTCCTCAATGAGTGCAACAGTGAAAGTTTCTATCAACGTTCTCTGCCGCTGGCATCAATGATGGGCTTCGGGACATATCTTGGTGTTCAGTCAGGTAAAAAGCATATTTTTTCAGCAAATTACCAGATTCATGTACCTTTTGTTTTATTGTACTATGTACATGCGAGGTGCCTTCTGATTAGACACCTTCACACTGTGTGGAAAGGTGGCCATAGAGGTTGAATTATTGGGGGAAACCAGAACATTGCCAAAGCTAATTAATTGCTCTCCTGCGTATCTATTCTACACACGAGACTACTATCGGCCACTATCAGCGGATAACGAGGGTAGTTTATCATATGTTTATATTGAAGTATTATAATTGTTACAATAAGTTAGCCGTCTAAACAGTCAAAACTGTCTATCTCGCTCTAAAATTTAGCACAGCCAAGAGAGGTGCCGTTAAAACATAGCAATTTTTGTAAAAATTACAACTAACTTATTGTAATTGTTACAATAAGTACTAATACTTGATACAAAAATATGAAAAACTACCCTCGATAGCTGCCGATAGCAGTGTTTTGTATAGAATAGATGCGCTGATAGTAATAATAGAATTGTATTGATAATTTTATGATAAACTATAATATGCAGAAATGTATTAATGAATAAGTGACTTTTTTACTGCGTCATATGAGACCCAATGCTAGAATTTAGTAAATTATTATTTTAGAATCAATGCTATACACTAGTCTGCACTGCTATGAAGTGAGTTAGTACGTTAATATGTTCTTTCTGTTCTCTTTTTGTATATAATGATCTTTATTGATAACACTTACAGGATATTTGAAACGAAATAGTCGATTTGGCCCTGCCCCAAAAGTAATGGCAGCATTGTGCGTTGGCTATTTCATGGGAAAGGTGTCGTATCAGAAAAGGTGCGCGGAGAAATTGATGGAACTTCCAAATAGCACAATTGGACAGATTCTACGGCAGCGAAGAGATGGAGAGATTGGGTAATTTATAATTCATTTTGAATACATAACTTTACTATCAGATATAGAAATTTAAATATAAGCTATTCACCTAAAATACTCATTTAATTAATATTTCCATGTCTATAACAGTGTGTCTTCTATTTCTATGACAAATATCCTGTAATGGAGAGATTTAATAAGTAGAAATTGAAGATTAACACAGACTTCATTCTAACTTCACGCAATGGGGTTTATATCGAACACATGAAATTAAAACTTTATTCAAAAATACTAGCAACACAATGTACTCAATATTGTCATTTACCTAGTCTTTATTTGACATTCAATGTGAAGGTGAGATTGATGACATCAACCAGGGGTAGAGAGGAGGTAAAGGGCTCGATTCTATTACGAGTGGTAAGCAATTGTGACACGGGGGGGTCATAGGGTGAAGAGATAACAGCTCATACTCTTCTTGCTTGACCAGAGTGAACGCGCGGGCAGCGGCGCGTGAAACTCAAACGTATAACTGTGTGTGAAATGCCCAAAAAAAAGACACTGTCTACGAACATTTCACACACGGTTATACATTTGAGTTGCTCGCGCCGCTCCTATAATGCTGAATAATAAAAACTTGTGGCCTAGTTATGTATCAGCGCTTCTATTCTATACTATCGGCCGCTATCGGTGGTTAACGATGGTAGTTTATCATATTATGTTTGTATTGAAGTATTATAATTGTTACAATAAGTTTGTCATCTAAACAGTCAAAACTATCTATCTAGCTCTAAAATTTAGCACAGCCAAGAGAGGTGCTGTTAAAACATAGGACTTATTGTAACAATTACAACTAACTTATTGTATAGTATACATTTTTGAATAAGCAGCTAGCTAGCAAATATTGCATCTGACGTATGACGTTTTTCAATACCTCAAACAGCTTAAAACTTCTCATAATAAAGCCAAAATGTTATAAGTACCAGATTTGCATAAAAATCAACATACTGGCCTTTTGTACTTTATATTATTATGAATTGCCGGCCACAGACGGACAGTTCTCGTAACAGGTTGAACATGCCAGTTAATAACTATACAGTTATCTTTGGTAGATAATCTGCGGCGCCCATAGACGGACACTTTTCGACCTTTCAGATATGTGCCATGTTCAAACTGCCAGCGACCCCCCACTCCCGTGTTTTTGTAAAACTGTTGGAATTTCAACTAGCCGAAAGTTCTCGACTGACATTAGATGGCGGTAACGTAAAGTAGAATATACCGCACGATACAACTACGGCTGGTGTTGCTTGTTATAAAATACAAATTCATTTATTATTAAAAATATAATAATATTATGTACGCGGAGATCGCAAATATTATATTTTATTTATTTTTACGAGAGTAAAACAAAGTAATAGTTATTTATGTAAACATATTATTTTATACAATATAATATAAATGTTAAAATTTTAGAGAGCATTATAAATATTAAGTTATTGTGAAAATATAGACTAATTTTATTTATTGTATGTAGTGAATATTACAAATTATTAATTTAAGACGTTCACAACATAAATTAATATACCTAATTGTGAATGACAATGTCGCTAAATCTAAATAAAATCTAAGTATATATTTTAATAATATCATAGTAATTAATTATTATACTGATGATTGATGTAAATATAATTTTGTGGCTTATTGTATATAAAATCAATACCTTTATAAATATTACCGTTTTCTTACTTAATTAATACTGTCCATTAAAGGGAATAATTTATTCAAAAGAAAAGATTATATTTTATATTTACACGAATGTGTATAATATTGTTTCGGTGAATCGATAAAATACACAATCCACTAGCGAAATCATGATTCATTTTACCAACGTCATAGGTGTGTATTTATGTCAATTTGTTTCTAATAAAAACAATTATAACCATAATAAATTCAAAGTTAAATTATTCGTGTATCATCGTTCAAGTATACCCTACCTAAAACTAATTTAAACAATACCCCTGTGTATTATCTCCGCGAACATAACCTCCATAGTTTTTGACACTTGCTCTGCCACGGACAATAACTGTACGTATATGGGCACGTCTGTTGACAGTTCGACAGATTTAAATGGGGTAGTTAAACTGATCTGTGGTGTGTCCACTAACGTACAGTTATTGAACAGTTATTGTCTGTGCCATGTTCAAACTGCTACGAGAACTGTCCGTCTATGGGGGCCTAATGTGACATACAAAATGATGGACTAAATTTCTTACGTGCATTAATTTTGAATTTTATTTTATTAGTTGCTTAATCCGAAGTTATTTTTCGATGTTCGTTTTGTTAAAAAAAAGGTAAATAATTACGAGATATTTTTTTTGAAATCCAGTTTCTAGACACTGACGTTTCAGAAAATCTAGCATGTTTTTCTGCCATCTGACTTATTTTCTTACCCTATTTGGCATATTTCTGTGAATGACAGTTGGCAACGTTCTATACTTAACCGTTTACTGCCTCTCAGTCAATATATCGCCCTACCCTGCTTATGCGAAATTTTATAAAAGGATACTTTTACATCTCACAATTAATGTGCACTTTTCATTGCCTCAAAATGAATTAATAATAATATTATAACTACATTTCTCATTTCAGGATATTGTAGATAAAAAAATACACTTTATTAAAATAAATAATTGATTTTCTTTGTTTAAATGTAGGCCCGTTTCTCCTGGATTTGGAAACCCAATATCTATGTTCGGAGCATCATCCCCTGACGTTTACTCCGATGCAGGGCCGAGTTCGTCACTTGACTTAGACACTGATCGACCCAATTTCTCTAACTCCAATCTAGATGACACGTACAGGCCTGTTCCTGATGGTATTGTTTACTTTTTCATTTCCTCCCTTTTTTCTTTTTTTTTTTTTTTTAAATAAATTGACAACCAGAATAAATCATACTGTATCGAGTTTAGTGTTAAAAGGCAATGAGATTGATTTAAAATAATTTTAGAAGCTTAGAGAGATGTAAAATCTGCTATCAGTTGATTCATCAGGTGTCCTTATCACTCGAATGTTCCTTACAGTCAAATTTTTAGCTTCAAGTTGATTGAATACTAGTACTATATTTATAGTACTGATTCTGTTTCATAACTTGTCACAGATTATTTTGAATGTCAATTGTTGGTTTGTTTTAAAGAAGGCACTTCATTTTATTTACATTTTTAATATTTTTTATGGCTCCAAACACTTATTTTTCATATTTTTATTTTTATTTTTTAAATCAAATTCCATTCTTGCCAATTGACTGACCATAAAGTTCTTATCAAATTGAGGTGCATGTCGCCTATTGTCACGTGACGTCACAGCAAGCTGCTGTTATGGGAAAAAAGTGTGAAATATCGTTTTTCTTGGTGTTAAAAATATTATCAGACTGATACTCCCATCCCGTAGCACATTTTGAACCTTTAAATGAACATTGTCAGTTAGCAAAATCTGCTGAAATCACCAGAACAATAATGAGGTCACCTCACGTTTAACTGCACTGCATCGACACCTTCATGATTCAATGAACGTTTATACCATTTTCTACATGCCTACACTTTTCGACTGTCATGTCAAAATTACGTTTTTTTGTTTTTAGCGGTTGGCACTATGTATTTTCTATAAGAATGTTGTCTATTATCTATGGTCTGCAGGTTGGGTTCTGTTCAAAATATTATCTATGGATGTTATGTCACAAGTAATTTTAACACACGCACACGTAGAAATTGTTAAAATTAATTAAAATTAGCATGAATAATTAATAATAATTCAAATTACTAATACATTGTAGTTGGCACTCTTCATCATTGTGATTCTTCAGTGAATTTACAGAGATGGTGATCGTTCGAAGAAAGAAATATGATTAACTTGACAACATTTTAAGGGAATTCAAACTGCCGTTTTTGTTTCCAACAATTTTTTGCTATTTGTTGGGGCAAGTGTGTACAAGATTTTTTGTGTTTTCCTTCAAAGTATTAACTATGACGATTATTATTGAACTGGATTTTAAAATGAAAACAATATTATTTTACATCTCGCTTACACTTGCTTACATGATAGGAAAGTTTTTGTTGCCTCTATCATATTGAAATACATTTAAAAAAATATCAACATTGAAGTAATTATATTATTATTAAAAATAGATTTTTAAATATCAGATATATTTAATAAAAATGCACGGATTTTTAAAACATGTCAATATATAACATCAATATGATTTATTTGTTTACTATTTAAATGTTAATTCACTTCAAAACCAGAAGTCTGTTATTGTCTCCCCCGAGAGTCCGGTAAGATAGTCCAGGGACATCTTTGTATATTCCTGGACTCCAGTCATTTTTCCTTTTCAACTGTGAGTATGGATTAACTATTATTATGTATTATGAAACATTCATCTAATACGAAATGGTAGGAGAAATGAATTAATAACATACAATACATCTCTTTAGTGCATTATGTATTATGTTTATCATGGTACACATTTTTCTTCTTTACCTTGATGTCTGTTAAACAAACGTTGCAACTTATTGTTATGATATTAAAGCATACTCATATATTTCAGCATCTTTGACGATAGATGGTTCCGCACTACCTCCAAGGACTCCAGGAATATCTTACGATACTCTCCGTGAAAAAAATAGGAATGAACATACTACAGCACGTTCTCAGCCATATAAGTAAGATTCTAAGTTAACAATATACATTAGGCGCTCGGTAATCCGGCACCCATATTTTTTCACCTATGCCGGATTGTCGGAAATGCCGGATTATTGAATTTTTATAGGAAATGATAAAGGTCAAGGTTGGGCACCGAGCGAACAGCTCTCCGCTATGCAATCCGGCAGTTTAATGTGAAACCTGCCGCATTATAGAGTAGGAAAGCTGAGTTGCAAAATGCCGGACTATTGGACATGCCAGATTGATGAACGCCGGATTACCGAGCGCCTACTGTACTAGAAAAATTCTATCATTTTTGAACTCTCTGCTTTAACCATAGAGTTTTAACTACTATAATAGAGGGAGAAGTAGGATTTACATGATTGTTAATCTAAATAACAATGGTTCATTGTATAATAAACATCTCTGAGGTTTGTAGCACTAATTTATCCCTGGAAAATAGATCTCACTAAGTTTGAAGCTTGCTATAAGTGAATCTGCAATGCAAGATGACTTGAGATATTTTAAACATTTCCCGACCATGTCCGATCCTAATAAGATCATGTGGGTCTCCGCAGAGTTGAGGTTTGTATTAACAGATTTTGTTTTTACGAGAAATGGATGTCAGCCAGTTGCTCAACCTATTAGGTCCATACTCTGACTCATACACAAATTGATAAACAATATGTGTACTTGCCAGACCCAGGATTTGAACCTGGTACCCACGACGCTATAGGCCGACGCATAAGCCGCGCAGCCATCGTTAGTGTATCACTCAGTGTATCGTTTACTTTAGTATAATTTCAGAAAAATGTAACAAAACGTATATGCAGCAAAGCTGGCGTGCGCCAGGTAGGTGAATTTCACAGTGGAGTGATTGTATGGAAACAGTAACAAAATACCGAATGGCATATTTCTGCGTATGCTTGAGTAAAAGTGCCTTTTCATAATGTTGCTACAGATGAAACGACATCTTTACTTTGTTGTGCTATACTACATACCAAGAAAGTACTAATTGGTTCTACTATTTTTTTCTAGGCTAGAAGAGCCCATTCCACCAATAATGAGACCTAGACCACCTCAACCTGAGGCTAAGAACAAATACGGAGACACCATGGATTGAATTTAGTGCCATTTACCAAATTTTTGTTATTTACTTATCATTAAACCCTGCAAGAATTATGTGGTTTTTCAATCAATAGTTGTAAGTTATCTTTACATTTATATATATCAAAGAGTATTCAAATTCTCTATCTATTAAAATCTATCTCAATAACGTGCAAATTAGCATATGTTATAAATCCAACATTTCAAAATCTAAATCCGAGTGCAAACCTTTATACATCTATCTGCCTGCTAACAAATGAACATTGTATTTTACAATCATTATTGAATATTGACATTTTTAATGTTTTATTTTGAATTCGCTGCGGATGGAAAACGTGTGTAAATGCAAGCAGGTGTGGATATATTTGCGCAAATGTTACTTTATTTTTAGTGATGGTTATATTATGATATTGTGTTGGCATTGAAATTTTAAATGTACACAAAATGAACACAACATATTATTAAGGACCTTTTGACCCCATCATTAGGTACCCATACACGGCCAGTTTGTTTTTTACGAGAAATGGATGTCAGCCACTTGCTCAACCTATTAGGTCCATACCCTGACAGACACAAATTGAAAAACAATATGTGTACTTGCTAGGCCCAGGATTCGAACCTGGGATCCATGCGTTATAGTCGTATAGCTTAAGCCGCGCGGTCATGTTAGTATTAAATATATATATACTTAAATTTTATTTAGATTTACCGACATTATGATTCACGATAAGGTATATTAATTTATGTTGTGAACGTCTTCAATTAATAATTTTTAATATTCACTACATAAAATAAATAAAACTTGAATACTGAGTTATTATTCTATATTTTCACAATAACCTAATATTTATAATGCTATCTAAAATTTTAACATTTATATTATATTGTATAAAATAATATGTTTACATAAATAATTATGACTTTGTTTTACCCTCGTAAAAATAAATAAAATATATTTGCGATCTCCGTGTACATATTATTACATTATTAATAATAAATGAATTTGTATTTTATAAAAAGCAACACCAGCCGCAGCCGTATCGCGCGGTCTATTATTCTACTCAACTTGACTTAACTACTTACAAACAACTTATGTCACCCAAAAGCTTTTGGCGAGTCGAAATTCCAACAGTTTTACAAAAACACGGGAGTGGGGGGTCGCCGGCAATTTGAACCTGGCTGACATCTGGCGGTCGAAAACTTTTTGTCTATGGGAGCAGCAGATATATCTACCAAAGATAACTGTATGGCCGCCATTACGTGTTAATTGGCATGTTCAACCTGTTAATCAAACTGGCCGTGTATGGGGGCCTATTAGTCTACATATAAGTAAAATTTTTCTTTTGTTAACAGATTTCTGTTTTACTAATTGAATTGATAAATAATTTCAATAATAATGTCATCTCGTGATGAAAATCCAAACTATATGTGCAAAATGTTGATTAAGTACATATTTTTACATAGATGCCGCTACAGGTCTCATGAAATGTTTTTTTGGTTAAAGTGTGCAAATTTTTACAATGTACCAACTAATTTGATGGCAATGTTTGCAGTTGAGGACATGTGTTGAGTTTCAAACCAATATTTATGCATGTGCGTTTGCTATTATGGAGTAAACGACAATTGTATAATTTGTTTACAGAAAGTGTATGTAGGTCTGTACTAGGCTTAATGATTGCGAAATTGTTGTTGTCTTATTGGTCCAATGTTTCTATCTCCTTCCTATTGCTATCGCTATAGCATTTTTCAAACTGTTTATTTTCCATACAATTTAAAATTGAATATCAGTGTTTGTGTAAAAATGCATATTCCACGACGCATATTAACTCCAAATGGAGCGGTGTATGTTGACATTACACTCCAATCGCCACCAATGCATTATATCAGTGACGAAGACTCCATACTAGGCTGTTCTGTGCCAAAGCGAACTAGTTCGCGGATATGGCTGGGCGGACAATGCCAGCAATACAAAAAACCTGAACTTATTCGCTTGTCTTTGAAGACAGAATGCCAGTCTTAGGCGTTTGTTTTGAATAATTTAAAATTTGGAAGAATACTGGTCCAATAATGAGACATTTAGCATATGATTAGTAAGTGTTTATGATAATCTTTCAATATATTAAAAAAAAAAAATACTTGGGTTTATTTTTGTTAAAAAATTCACGGCCTCTCACTTGCCGCCATATAAAACCTCCCGGCACTTAAGCCTACTTATCAGTTAGTTTAATCATAGACTAACATAATTTATTCAGAAGAGTATTTTAAAATGTCTAGTTTTACGGATGAAATTATGTATGTTACATTTATGAATGTTTAGGAAAATACATAGTCCAAACTCATCGCTCAATTTAATATCGTTAGTGAGCTTTTGAAATGTCATCGATTTAGTGTGTCGTTGTCATTAAAGTGTACCTATTCACCAGTAGTGATATCGGATTATCTTCTTATTTCCTGTAAGTATACCTGACAAGTGTGCTTTCTCGACAGCCTACCTCTTTCAAAAATTCACCCTTCGCCACTGCGTTGTATATATTATTATATTCAACTGATATTCATGCGTTCACTTGGACTTAGCAGAAAACACTTCCAAGCAAAAGTGTAATAAAAATGCGTTATGTAAATTATAATATTTTGAAATGTTTCTGTTTCACACCATTGTGATAATCGTTTTCCTTGCCGGTCACCGATGACCCACCTGCGATCAATGTGTTGCGGTGTACAGATCCGATTTCTTCCCTAGTGCAGGAAGTAGGCTGAGCTAATGTTGTTAGTATCTATAGCCACTATGTTGTTTGTTTATATCGCGCTTGTTGCACCACCTTGTCTCGCTCGGCGACCCTCCCTCTCTTTCCTGTTTTCTGCCCAAACTATTGAGCCTTACTGATAATGTGGCCCATTTATGTTACATTGATATCGCTGACAATATAGTGTGCATAACATATACAATAAATTTGAATTGCATTTGTTGATTATAATCGTTGGATAGTGTAAAATGATGTTAATATCTAATAAATTTTGTCCTTTCAAGAGACCTAGTTGCTTACTTGACAGTTTATGGTAATTAAAAAAAAAATATAATCGACTATTAGAATGAATTACTCCATAACACGATTTCGAGACTTACCAACTTTTAGCAGTGACCCCACTCCATGAATTATGTACATTGATACTGAAATAGGTTATATGATAGAAAATAAGACATGCCAATTTCTTTTCTATTAAAGTATGTATTCTTAAAATTGCAATAGTTTTTAGTTAGTGCTCTTTATAATAAACATATCAAGATGCAATTTTCAAATTTGGTCAAATCGACTTTTTGACAATGTGATCAAAAGAGATATTTTCATTCGTCTTTACTAAACAGTTTGTGTTTACTAGCAACAATTCAAAGTCATCGTTTCTCTAATCAACTTTATGATGTATTCAGCAAGATGTTGTCTGCCTTTGCAATGACATGATTGGATTACATGGATTTGACAATCAGAAGTATATTATATTATTCCTTTTGCACCAGTGTTGCCATCTTTTTCTATGTTGATTATAGTATAAAGCAGCGGTGGCCAAACTGTGGCGCATTGGATGATTACAAGTGGCGCATTGCATCTTTGTGCCTACTTATTCTATTGAAGTAGGCGCCATAACTGAAAAAAATGCTTTATAAACCCATTTTCACTTAGTGAACAAAATGTAATGCAGATGCCTAGTAATATAGAAATGGAACTGATTGATTTAAAAACAAATTCATTATTGAAAATGAAATTTGATAAGCTTTTTCCAGATCAAAATGCTTCCGACATAATTCATTTCTGGCATTCATTACCCTGTAAACATTTCTCAGAGCTAAGAAAATTTGCAAAAAGTAATATATGTCGCTTTGCATCGACATACAGATGTGAACAAGCAGTTTCATCCATAAAATTGATTAAAGGCAAAGCAAGGTCATGAATAACTGGTTCAAATTTGAAGAATTCTCTGCTGTTCTCAGTAACAAATTTAACACCAAACATTGAAAGACTAGCGAAATCCAAACACTCAAAAGTTCTCAGTGCTCCATCCTGCTCAAAGCTCTCTCTCTCTCTCTCTCTCTCTCTCATCACATCCAACAACTGTGATCCATAGTTATCTTCACCAAACGAGACTCTCCGGCAGCTGTAGCACCATCAGCGGGGTCCACGACAGCGATCACCCTCTCGTCCAAGAGATCATTTCTGACTATTATAGATTGGTGCTCCAATAAACGTGTATTTTTTGAACTGGCATAAATTAATTAATTTAATTGCGTGATTGAGTTATTCCTTTTCCTCCTCTAAGCAAAGCAGATCCTACCCCTATCCCTATTTTCCAACCTCAACCACGATCGTAAGAATATAGAAAAGGTGTTTGAGTTGTATGGCGCATCTAAACTCATCTATGAAAAAAATTGGCGCATGGTATGCAAAAGGTTGGCTACCCCTGGAAAGTGTAAAAAATAAAGTACAGTACTCTCTCAGTAATCCGCCACCCCAAAAACCAGACAAGTGTCTAATTAGTCAAAGCGGCGGATTATCGTGCAAACATACAAAATATGGTAAAAATTAAAACAGGTATTTCGTAAAAATAGTTTTTTTTTTGAGAAATTTGCACTAGCAAATTACGGTTTTACTAATAATCAAAATCAAGTATTTACTAAATTATACATATTTATAAACTAAGTTTATTAACTAAATATTAAACAGTAAACCACTTGACACAACCAGTTGTTCAGTGAGGCAGATATTCTTGAATGGCTTAGGATTCCTGGCTTTCCCTATAACCAAAAACTTCAGTTTGTGTGTCCCAGTAGCATTGGAGCACGGCATAATTGTGATGCGGTCCTTGGGCACATGCACGTTTTACGAAGGAGAAGTTTCCAAAATAAACTTGTCTCATCTGCGTTGTATACTTGTACGCGGCGGACTATTGAATTTGACAATCGAATACCGGCGAATTATAGAGTTTGATTTTGTGCTTTCAACCAGTAAAAATAACGGCGGATTATAGTGGTTCTCGGATAATCGAGCGGCGGATTACTGAGAGTGTACTGTATTTCTAAAAAGAAATATAGGAACATTTTTCGTCTTGAATCCGTCAAAATTATAGTAACTATTGTAATATAATTATAGTATTGGCAACATTGTTTGGCACACAGATATAAAATTCAAATTGTATGAGTGCTTCATCAGTGATTTAATTGAGTATCTGCACACACCACCGATACAGTATTCCTTGCATTCTGGCCATGCTTATTGGAATGAAACACGTCAAATACAATTTATTTGACGGATGGGTAATGTTTTAGATAGTTGGATCTTGATATGATTTTGCTTTGTTATAAACAAGTAAACCCATTTAATACTTTATTTCGGTATACAAAACTTATTTATTGTGACACTTGTCACACTTATGTATCAAAATTCCACGTCGGGTGGAGTCACTCATTACCGGTAGATTTTCAGCTGCCAAGTTATGCTTTACATGAGGATACTTATTTACATAAGACTAAATATTTAAATGTTTGAGATCAATTATTGACACTTGCAAAACTGAGATAATTGGCCTTGAAGTTTTATCTCTGAATAAATAATATTATGTATGCAATCTGCATAACATCGTCAATTCAAAACCACCATCTCAAAGAAACACCTACCAATAACTTAGAATAAAGAATTATTATTTAATTTAAAGTTTTACTAGTAGTTGTATTCGTAACATATTTTTTTGATTTGTCGTATTTGATAATTCATTTAATTCATACATTATAAGATGACTAATGCTACGACGGACCGAGCACGGGCCGGGTGTTATCTGGGCCCGGAGCTTCATAAACACTAATAAAATGATATAATAATAAAAAATAAATAAATAATAAAAACAATCGTTCAATATTTATATTTTTATTAATGTGTTATATTGTGCTAAAACATTTAATTTACATTAGGTTAGGGTTTTTCATTTTCGATTCAAATGTTTAAATTTAATGTTTTAAACAGTTTTAATAACTTAAAAGAAATACAACTACATACAACAAATTATAATATTCATACATGAATATTACAATAATATAATATTTATATAATAATAATTACTTTATGAACACTTAATCTTATGAAATATTTTCTTTTATTAAACATCACATTATTTTGAAGGCAACAAGAAAAAATTGTTACATAGTGAATAAAATAACCACGAGACTTTGAATTTTTTTCCTGAATTGTAAAACAGTTAATTTGGTGAACTTTCATAATATTTATGAGAGAGAATTATATGTGACATGAATTATAGATGTCGTCGTATTT
Source organism: Rhyacophila brunnea (assembly GCF_057557595.1). NCBI lineage: Eukaryota > Metazoa > Arthropoda > Insecta > Trichoptera > Rhyacophilidae > Rhyacophila > Rhyacophila brunnea. The sequence goes on from NW_028232751.1 coordinate 62,416,272, forward strand.
ATTCTTCGCTCTCCACATATGTTGGATTTGGCAGTCCTTGCTTCTCATTGCGATTATCAGACAAGGACAAATCACTTCCACTGCTAGTATCTGAGTCTACTGTCACATATTTGTACCGCAATGTCATCAACCAGAATATGATAATGTCCGCAAACATCAGCCCAGCAAACAGGAAAAATTCACTTGCCTGAAATTAAAAACATGCTGTATCAACTATGCACATAGGATAGAAATTCGACCTTTTTTTCCTAATGCCCAATGGAATGTCACCAATAATGGGATTATGTAATTTGGTAAAATGGGTCATTGGAATAGGGAGGGTAGAGCATAATATGACAGACATAAATGCCAAACTGGATTAGTATTTTTTGAACCTTGGGAGACAAAGTTAAGTCAATTTATTCCCAACAAAAATCTGCACCCATGTAACATGAATTCATGGTAATGAAAAAAACTGTATAACAAATACACATTTAGAAGTACATACTATTATTATGAGCTTAACAGATATATTGCGAAACCATAACTATTAATACTGATAAATAATATAACTACCCCTAATCTGCGAGGACTGTTATCGGCAATATTGGATTAAAAATTACTTTAAGTGCGATTCGTTAATATGATTCAGAACGGCTTATGTGGAAAAATATTTGATTAAAAGGACTGCATGTCCAATTAACTTTTCCAATAACTTTATCTAGGGTCAGCACATTCTACAAGTGTGACATATGTCGGTGAGGACAGTCGAGTTCGGTTGAGGACAACCCCAAGCCTTGTCAGCGAAACGCTGCGAATTAGCAGTAATGCGACAGTCAGCATATTATCCAATTGCGGCTTACATCAATAGTAACTCGCTGAAATTTATCAAATATTCATTTCAATAAATAGTGAGTGACAGTTCATGGGATATGGCACTCTACCGGACGCCTTAATGGTGGTAGGTAAACACTATCAGAACACCTCGGGCTGAGCAGACCTCACCGCGTGTTACTTTGCACGGTTAACTTCACACCTGTCCTTCACGCTCTCCTCAATTCACTCGAGTAATCTCCAACTGGTCTATTCACCTCTCCACTTCATCTCTCTCAAAAATTGTTCAGGTCAATACAACGATAAGGCGTAAAGCCCACTGGACGCAGCATGGCGTGTTGAGGAGAGTGCAGGAGCTCTAACCGCCATTTGTTTTATGTATACCGCTGTGCCCAGAGAAAATTCTCTACAAAACACACCACGTTGTTTCCGGTGGGCTTTACAACTTAGAGTAAAAATATACCATACCTGACTATCAAAACCTTTGGCTTCAGCAACAATAACTACAATCAAGTTTCCAAATGCTACGGTTAGTAGCCATCCAGCTGTCAACACCGACTTCATGCTTGATGGCGCTTGCGTAAATGCAAATTCCAGACCGGTCACGGAGAACATGACCTCGGCCATTGTTATGACAATGTACTGTGGCAATAACCACATCATATGGACAGAGTTAGGTGGTGCAATCAGAACTATGTTCATTGCCTGAAAAAGAATTTATTCATTTTATCAAATCACACAAATATATTGAGGCCAGATATTTAATGAGAAGCAGTATAGCAAAATCGCCGGAATAGTGAATCCGGATGTGCAATGAAAAAGTGTCACAGCCTATATGAAAAGTGAAAAACAATATAACGTCTCCGGGTAAGTTTGAACCACCAACCAAAAAGACCAAAAGTCTGCAGTCGAACGCGATTCCATTAAGTTATATCATGTCGAAATTCATAGAATTACTTGTTTTGTTATGTCATAAACACATGACTGTGCACTATATAATTTATATCGTCTATTCAATTCTAAACCCTCCTAAACGCCAAACCATAAAATGTGCAGGAAAGCGAAATTTAGAAATTACTAACCTGTACTTAATTTGATTTTAGTTCTGTAATATCGAAATATTAAAAAAATATTTTAACATGGAACATGTTTCACTCATGATCTTCGACGCAAAAGCGTTACGAAAAATAGACGTAGCATAACTATAGACGCGCAGCCCGCCCGCGCCCTGCCCTGATTACTTACGTTTTATTATTTTCATTTTACTTTCAGTAGCCTACATTATGTGTGACGTATTGTTCGTCTGTTATTATTACTTCTTTAGTTTTATTATTGTAATTTTCAGAAAAGTAAAACTGTTTGAAACCTTTGGATTCGGTTACTTTGACAAATAAATTTTCTTTCGAATTTGGACAACCTGCATCCAGAGATTCAGTAGGCAAAGCATGTTCCATGTTCAATCATTTTAGCCGTCAGGGTTTAAGTAATATTTTTGTCAAAATAATATCCCTTGCAAATGGCTCAATAGTTTTCTTCATCACTCAATTCACTCACATCAGAAAGGCTAATTACGCTACAATACTACAATATCGATTTTTGTTTGTGTTTTAAATTACAATGAATTTTGGGAAATTTTTTGCAATTTCAAATTTATGAAAAATTCAATACATTGGCAAATAATGTCACTTAAGATAATTAAAAATAATCATTTCTTAAATTCAATATAATCCTATGCATTTAGGTTTATACAGAAATGTTGGAAATTTCATAGAGAATCGATTGATGTAAAAAAACCTATTTCAAAAAATTGGCATTTAGGATAGTTTAGAATTGAATAGACGAATGTCGGATGTTCGACGAACAACCTACTTCCACCCTTCGCCACTGGTATGTAGGTATTATAAGTTGTGGTACATGAAAATATGAATTCTTCATTAGAAAGATTATAATATTTATTATTGAAAAAAAATAGCATTCTTTCGCCGGGTAGTCTCTAATATGTATTTATTAGTGGTGTGCAGTGACTTCTGAGATGGGGAATGGTTTTCAAAATAATTGGTTTTTATCAAAAACTTAAAAATATTTATTATTAATATCTTATGTGGATAATTGAGGGATGCCCCCTACAGCATCGATTTACCGTACATCTTTGGTATGTGTATATGTACTTTAAAAGTTTCATTTCTGTCGCGTGTGGTTTTTACACATTCTTTTTTTATTGATTGAGCTTGATTAAGATGCAGAGAAGGTATTTTAAAAGTTTACCGGTTTTTTCCCCCGTTCGTCGATATTCATCACATAGACACCGCCCAATTCAAATGTTACTGCTGTAGCCAATGTTTCCTCACCAATAAAAATATCATAATTGGTTGGAGATAAGTCATATCTTGTCAGATCACCTCGATCTATAATTATGTCTACTTTATCAACATCAATTTTTTTGAAACGAACGGATGCATTTGATGAGGCCGCATTGAAGTTTCTTAAGACTCTGAAAAATGATATGTATTACAAAACACATTAGATTTTTTTTATTCAAGTAAAAAGTTATTATCCGCGGCATAACGATATGTTACATTTGATGCTCATTTCTATTATGGGTAACCGGACAAAACAGAACAGCCAGGGGAAAAATGAAACATTAATTTTTGTGGAATCTACTTAGGTTAGGTTAGGTCATTATTTCATTGTACCTAGTCACCCAATCATTTTGAACATATGTTGATTAAGATGAGATATCCTAAGCTTGCCGGTAAAGTACCGTTTATTTGAGGCTTTCTAGCGATTAGGAATGCAGGAATTAGGTATATAATTTGATTTATTATGACGTATTGAAAATCTGTGCTATTAAAAATCTATCAACATAATAGAGATAGGACAATTTCAATATTAAATTTATATTTTTCTTGAAAGGTTATAGTTATATTCATCGTTGTTCTGTTTTGTCATGGAACCGTTTTATGTAATGCTTCATGTATGCCAGCTATAATATAACACAACCTTTCACGTTATTTTACAATAATTTATCTATTTTCTAATTATTCGCAGCCCGTACAGGATAAAAGTAGAAAGGAAGATAAAAATACTATTTTCTTTTTAAACTCACAATTATTGTTATATGCGTCGTACACCTAACCTAGTGACGGCAATATTTAACTTTACACTTCAGTGAAATCAACGAAATAGGTATATATTACATTATTTTATTTGAAACATTCATCCCAAGATATTTGTTATATATTTACTTATGAATGCTATTACGCATTTTTTTTGTAGCTTCACTAACCCCACCCGCCTCTCCATAGTAGGAGGCTTCTATGACTTTTCTAGAAAAATTAAATCTACAAAGTTTTGGGCATTTCTTTGAATGTTAAGTGTCATGTGATCTACCGGCAGGTTTAGGTTATATATTTAATTCTTACCTAACAACAGGATTGCCCTTTGACGATTTGTCACTCTCGTCAACAAACGATGTCACATCTAGCCCGACCAGAAGTGAAATCGCTTTCTTTTCCTCCAAAGTCCACTTTCCAGTTAAATCTTGACTGAGTCCATTACACTCCGTTTTCTCGATTGAATATGTGTACGTCCTAGTGCCATTCGCTTCGATGTTCAAATTTTCATACTTATCAAGCGATTTTATGAGGATTTTTTCAGTAAACATGTTGTTTATTGTAATATCACATTGAAAAGTGTTGTAGATTCTCATTTGACTCATTCCAGTGGTGGGCAATATGGGGTACGTTTTCTGTAATCAGATTAAATATTTTCATTCAAATGCATCAGGTTAATGGACTCCAGATGGACTGCCTGAAGTGAATGTCTCCGAGGCCTGGAAAAATGCCTCGATCATGATCCTCAATAAAAAAGGAGACCCTGAGGAACTGAAAAATTATCGAGCGATCAGTCTGTTGCCAATATTCCGTACAAAGCTTTCACAAAATTATTCTCCAACCGCCTAGAAACTGTGCTAGACGAGAACCAACAGAGAAAGCGAGTTGAATTCAATCAATGCTACAGCACAATGTCTAATAATATACAGGATGCCAGGGAAGATATATTATAATGACGTCAAGAATATAGACTACCTATCTACCTGGGTTTAATTGATTATGAAAAGGTATTTGATTCTATCAGGAACTCTAGAGTCTAGGCGCTATATAAACATTCTAAATGACATTTAGTGCTTCCCAAACTCATGCGGCCGTGCAGAGGGCTGTGAAATGTTTTAGTAGAATAATAGTTATTTTTTACAATTATACATGTATAATATTTAAATAATATGAAGCGCCTAGTTTCAAAAGCCCCTAAAACGGTTTTTGAAAATTTTTGAGTTAGATATGTATTTAGATAGATATTTTTGTTACCTATATGATGGCCAAAAATTGAACTTTAAAAAACGCCAAAAACCGTCAATACTTATGATCAAAATTTTGAGTAAATTTCAAAACCCGCTAAAATGGTTGGGTGTGCTTTTCAAATACCCCTAAAATGGAAAGCCAAAATACTCTTTAGAATGTAACGAATTAAAAAAATAAATACACAAAGTTCACAGATTTAATAGATATGATTTTTTCTAATTTTTCTCAAAACTACCTAAAATCGTTTTTCTCATTTTTCTTAGATCTACCTAAAATCGTTTTAGGGGCTTTTGAAACTAGGCACTTTATTATGTCATATACGAACACATTATAATAACTAAAATAATTTATTTATTGACGGAGGGGGATTGGGGTCTATTTTTTTTATATCGACTGTAGAAAGAAAAAAGGACAAGTCCAGACAAATCAACTTTTACTGGAGGCACAAAAATGTTCTTGTTATGGTTTCAGGTCAAAGTTAAAATACAAAATAGACATAACCGTAAAGTGCATGATAATTAATAATTTGGTTCAAGGCCTGAACAAAAACGATGCATGAGTGCGAGTGAGAAAGTATTCGGCACCCTTACGATCTCTTTGACACGCGCTAGAGTAAGATAAAAGGTCTACATTTGTGTAAGCTAGTTTCCAAAAATATCGCCATCAAATCGGGGCAAAACGCTTCACACAGCGTCGATAACTTGCGAGCTCGTGTTGCTAAAATTGATATTTTTGTGTTAAACATAAAGTCAGTGGTAAATATTTTTAGTTAATTAAGTAGAAAAGATGGTTCTGTGTGTTGTCTTAAAATGTGGTAGCCGTACTGATAAGCAAGAAGATGGTATAACGTTTCATAGGTAAGTTGATACATGTTCGTGATAATTTATTTGTATTTTATTATATATTTTAATATCAGTGACCTAGTGTTTTTTTGAAATAACTTAAATTATAGATATCTTTATCTAATGGTTGCATTTTGACCGCTTAAAAATACTATATAACGTAAAAAAATAGAAAATTATATTTTAATTCTGAGCGTCTAGTGCGAGCACTTTGGGCGAGCACTAGCGAAATGGTCTATGGTCTCGAACATTTGTAGACGAATGCGTTTGCTCGCTCACAAACCAAACGCAAGGCAAGCGGCTTCATTTAACAATGCAACGGGTGGCGTCTAGATGTATCTATAGTCTAAGATTTGGTTTTTATATTCCTAATCAGATAATAATTATTAAAGAAAAACCAAACAAACCAAAATTTGTGGTTGAACCAAAAATAATAAAGTTAATATTCCACTTGCAAGATGGACCAACAGACATTCACAGATTGGAGGTATCTTCAAACGTTCTTTTTTATGATAGCCTGTTATAGTCATAGAAAAATATTATATAAAATTGGCACATCTTTGGGATTCGAACCAGTGAACAATTGCACGAGTTTGATAAAAATATCATGGTTTCTGACAGTTTCAGCAAAATCCAATATCTGATCTGGCATTTCTGGTCATCACAATTGAGACGGTAGAGGAAGGGTGCCTATTATGAGATAGGTGCCTAATATGAGATATAGCAATAACTCAGCAACCGGACGATAATAAAATATGGTTATGGTGTCACACGGTAGCGAGGAGCAATAGCTCCAAATGACTGTCGGTGCGCAGGGTGCAGCGCCTGTCTTTGGTGATGTATGTGTGTTTTCGTCGATCACTCGTCCAAGAAATTTTGCCGCATGCTACTTTTGATGATCGTAGAACATCTCTAAGGTATCGTACAATGTTTATTTCTTAATTAAACACGTAGTTTGGTAGTTTAATTTATATTTGAGTATCTTCTGTATCATTATCGACTCTAGAAGAAGAATAGTTAATTTTATTATGTCAAATATTGAATGAGCCTAAAATGAGATACTTGGGTGTGCCCAATATGAGATATCTCATATTAGGGACACATTTTACTTTGAAACCATATCAACGTTTATAATGTGTGTATGTTTTATATTATATTGTCCATAGATGCCTCCGTCAAAAAAGAAAAGCTTGCACCCCGGGTTTAGGTTTCAAGCTATGAATGCCGTTTGCAAGAAAGAAATGGGATATCTGAAAGCTGCCAAACAGTTCGGAGTACCAAAAGGCACACTGAAGCGTTATGTCAAAGATGATCGAGACCCAGTAAGCGAACGAAATCAAAATACAAAAAGAAAAGACGGCTGAGGAAAAAGCGATGGGAAAGAAAAATTAGAAATACATTAAAAGAAAGAAGAAGGAGGAATCTGAGTCGTCGTCAAGCGAAAGTGGAGAAAAGATGATAGTGCTGATGATGACGATGAAGAAAATGATGCGATGTGTATTTATTTACTGTAGTTGGAATTTTACGGAAGATACAAGAGTAGAAAAATGGACGCAGGTGTTTCAAATGGAGTCACGAAGATTGTGGTAATTTAACAGCAGGAGATGTTTTTATTTGAGTATTTTGTTATGATGATATTTGAATAAAAGGTGGATATGGATTAATTGAGGCCATGTGAAATGTAAACAAATATACAATTATTCATATCAATTACAGCTATTGTTTTTTTTCATAATGTTCCTAATATGAGATAGTCTCATATTAGGAACAGTGACTATCTCAAATTAGGAACACTTTTTGGAGAACAGCTTATTTGACATTTTTCACTAAACTGGCTGAAAGAAAAATCTTATGACTACAAATTTATTAGTAAACAGTATGTTTGATGTATTTATAATAATATATACCATGCAATGCGTTTATTTTAGATTTGAGAATGTCTCAAAAAAAAGTATCTCATAATAGGCACCCTTCCTCTACAATATCATCAGTTTTTTACTTTGAGCAACATTTGTTCTAAGTTAAACGGAACTTTTTTCGATACACTTAGAGCAGCGTTCTTGAGAGTGGCCTCTGCAACAAGCCCGAAACGTTGAGGAAAGGAGAAGAAAGAACACACAGTGATAACCAAAAAAACTATTACGAATACTGTGTGTATTTATTCATTATCCATTAGCTCGATAATTACATTAATGTCCATAAATATACCAATAGGCGCGCACAGATATTGCGTCTTTTTTTTTTCGACCATGTCCGATCCTAAAATGATCATATGGGCCTCCAAAGGGTGGAGGTTTGTATTTACAGATTTTGTTTTTACGAGAAATTGATGTCAGCTACTAGCTCAACCTATTAAGTCCACTCATACACAAATTGATAAATAATATGTGTACTTGCCATACCCAGGATTCGAACCTAGCACCCATGACGCTATAGGCCAACGCTTAAGACAAGATTGTGAATGTTTAATTTGATAATATATTCTGAATATACTGACCTCGAGTTGTAATTCTACAATTGCTGATATTATGAAAGCAACTGACGCCAAAAGACCTCCGATGACCATTTTGTGCAATGGTTTTGATATCAATTTGCACCACCTCAATGCAGGATAGATGGCCTTAAAAAACAATAAAAAGCAACATGTAGTATGAGTATAATATTTTCAAAAATCTGTAATAAAAATGTCTTTCTGTAGATGGAATCCTATAATATTATGCTTTGTACCTTTCAGTTTTATATTAATGACAAGACTTCACTTGAAAGAGACAAAAGTAAGAAAACCTGCAGGCTGCAACGGAATCCTACCACATTACTTGAAATATTTTGAATAACACTCCTGTCTTACTCCGACTTACACTACCCCGACTTCGGAGTTACGCGGTTGAAGTATCCGACACTTCAGACCCAATTCCACAAGAAAAGCACATGACAATTATTACAACCTTGACAGAAGGTCTCGGCTCAATTGAAAAGGTCTTAAAATTTTTAGAAAACATAGACTCCAACGAAGAACGCGTTATAGCTACAAAGCAAAGAATAAAAAAATTATTAGCTTGTATCGAAGAAATTCTGTATGAAAAAAAAGAAGGCATTGTGTCGTCAGACAAATTTGTTAGATTTCATTAAACCATCAACATTGAAATAACATTTTTACGTAACTTATTTCATTAATACTATCGACCGAAGGTACTTGATGAAATTTGAATTTAAATCCTAATGGATTTAAGTTTTGTAAATTCCATTTAGGTAAATGGAATAGTACAAAACTTAAATCCATTAGAATGTAACTTATTTATTTTTTTAATATTTTGTACATATTATTTAATGTACAAAGAACTACAATTTTATTAAATACTAGCTGAAGTACCCGGCTTCGCACAGGGTCGCTTCGTGGTTATATATATCTTAGATATTTAAAAAATAATAAGAGGTAATTATTTTTTTAATATTAAAATATCTGTGTTATACAATATGGCAATATGAAAATAATTCTAATAGGAGTAAAGGTCAAACAAAAGACCACTAAATTAAAATCGAATCCAAAATATGCAAACGTTATTAATGTTATTAATATGTAGTAAAAAAAATCAAAATTGTATGGAACAAAAAAAAAATAAACCTTGTATTTTATATAATACTAATTTAGAAACCTTTGCAGGTGTGCACACAACAACTGACAAAAGTTTCATCGCAATCGGATGAATTTTATAGGAACGCATACGAATAGAAGAAGATGATGATTTTCTAATTCAGAAATCTTCGTGGGCATGCGCACGACAACTCACCAAAGTTTCATTGCAAATAGAAGAAGAAGGAGATGGTTATTCTAATTCAGAAACCTTTGCAGGTTTAGGCACAATTATTGACGAAAGTTTTATTGCAATCGGATGAATGGAATAGAAATGCATACGAATAGAAGAATATAAAATAAAAGAGGAAGATGGGTTGAATTCAGAAACCTTTGCGGGTGTTACCACAACAACTGATGAAGGTTTCATCGTAATCGGATGAATAGTGTAGGAACCATACGAATAAAAGAAGATATAATGAAGAAGAAGAAGAAGATGGTTGTACTAATTCAGATACCTTTGCAGGTGTTGGCACAACCACTAATGAAAGGTTCATCGCAATCGGATGCATGGTATAGGGACCATACAAATAAAAATAGATAGAATGATGAAGAAGAAGAAAAAGATGGTTGTACTTATTCAGAAACCTTTGCGGGTGTTGGCACAACCACTAACGAAAGTTTCATCGCAATCGGATGAATGGTATAGGAACCATACAAATAAAAGAAGATATAATGAAGAAGAAGAAGATGGTTTTTCTAATTTAGAAACCTTTGCGGGTGTGCGTACAATAACTGACGAAAGTTTTGTCGCAATCGGATGAATGGTATAGGAACCATACGAATAAAAGAAAATAGAATGATGAAGAAGAAGAAGATGATGATTTTTCTAATTCAGAAACCTTTGCGGTTGTGCATACAACGACTTACCAAAATTTCATCGCAATCGGATGAATGGTATAGGAACGCATACGGGACAGACAGAAAGACAGACAGACAAACAGGCATACAGACAGACAGACATTCATTTTTATATATAAGATATAGCCTATACTCTTCACGGAATAAAATAATAAGAGGTAATTATTTTTTTAATATTAAAATATCTGTGTTATACAATATGGCAATATGAAAATAATTCTAATAGGAGTAAAGGTCAAACAAAAGACCACTAAATTAAAATCGAATCCAAAATATGCAAACGTTATTAATGTTATTAATATGTAGTAAAAAAAATCAAAATTGTATGGAACAAAAAAAAAATAAACCTTGTATTTTATATAATACTAATTTAGAAACCTTCGCAGGTGTGCACACAACAACTGACAAAAGTTTCATCGCAATCGGATGAATTTTATAGGAACGCATACGAATAGAAGAAGACGATGATTTTCTAATTCAGAAATCTTCGTGGGCATGCGCACGACAACTCACCAAAGTTTCATTGCAAATAGAAGAAGAAGGAGATGGTTATTCTAATTCAGAAACCTTTGCAGGTTTAGGCACAATTATTGACGAAAGTTTTATTGCAATCGGATGAATGGAATAGAAATGCATACGAATAGAAGAATATAAAATAAAAGAGGAAGATGGGTTGAATTCAGAAACCTTTGCGGGTGTTACCACAACAACTGATGAAGGTTTCATCGTAATCGGATGAATAGTGTAGGAACCATACGAATAAAAGAAGATATAATGAAGAAGAAGAAGAAGATGGTTGTACTAATTCAGATACCTTTGCAGGTGTTGGCACAACCACTAATGAAAGGTTCATCGCAATCGGATGCATGGTATAGGGACCATACAAATAAAAGTAGATAGAATGATGAAGAAGAAGAAAAAGATGGTTGTACTTATTCAGAAACCTTTGCGGGTGTTACCACAACAACTGACGAAGGTTTCATCGCAATCGGATGAATGGTACAGGAACCATACGAATAATGTATAAAGTATAAAGAATAATGTATAAAGTATAGGAACCATAAGATATAATGAAGAAGAAGAAGAAGAAGATGGTTGTACTAATTCAGAAACCTTCGCAGGTGTTGGCACAACCACTAACGAAAGTTTCATCGCAATCGGATGAATGGTATAGGAACCATACAAATAAAAGAAGATATAATGAAGAAGAAGAAGATGGTTTTTCTAATTTAGAAACCTTTGCGGGTGTGCGTACAATAACTGACGAAAGTTTTGTCGCAATCGGATGAATGGTATAGGAACCATACGAATAAAAGAAAATAGAATGATGAAGAAGAAGAAGATGATGATTTTTCTAATTCAGAAACCTTTGCGGTTGTGCATACAACGACTTACCAAAATTTCATCGCAATCGGATGAATGGTATAGGAACGCATACGGGACAGACAGAAAGACAGACAGACAAACAGGCATACAGACAGACAGACATTCATTTTTATATATAAGATATAGCCTATACTCTTCACGGAAGTGCAAGCAATAAGTTAAAGATCTACCATCGTAAGTTGGCAGCCGGTCGAATTTGAAACTAAAATTGTTTATCGAGGATAAATTTGTTATAAATGCCATTTAATTTTACAACATGTTTCTTGAATTATGGATTGCATAATATTTGTACAGAAATCTACTACCAATAATAAATTATAAATTACTATTTTTTTGTTAGTTATGGTAAAATTCTCAATGTCATACTAGCGCCCTCGCTGAAACGCCAATTTATGATGGTAGATCTATAACAAAGTTTTATCGCAATCTGATAAACGGTATGGCAGTGCATACAATACGAACAAACAAACAAACAAATATTAATTTTTATATATTAGATTTTTACTCGATCAAATAAATAGAATATATGGATTGACGTGACTAAACGATTTTACTAAATTACTCTATTCATACACGTTTAGTTACGAAATCACTCGACTAAAATACTAACAAAATCTGAACCAGGCTTTTGGGAGATGGAGAGAGCATTCTTAAATCCTAAATTTTATCATAGTAGGTGTATTGTAAAAAAGGCTATTAACAGTAGTTGTTGATTTACTTAGAGACGGTATTACTTACGACTTCGAACAGTGGAATAAATGCGAGGATAAGTAGAGGGTTCACGACCTGCATCTGGTCTGGCTTGAGGATGAAACTACCCATAGCACCGTTCATGCGTGTCGCTTGGAAAGTCCATCTTGATCCCTGCAATCATAACATTGACATTTTATTTCGACATGAGCATTAGATTACGCAAATAAAATAATTATAGATATCGTAGAGACTCAATAAAATTTAAAAACTTTACATTAGCGTATTAGTATTATAATTGATTGAATGCGTAAGGGAGCGTGACCGGTAAACAATGAAATGGTTGATAAAAATATGTTGTCTTCTTTTTCATGGTCTGAACTAGCTGCTGACAGCTGGTCTACGATATGACGAATTGGTTCATCACTTAATGTAATTTTAATACTAATTCATAATATGTATTATTTATTACCTGTTGATCAAATAGTGCCCAAAAGACAGGCAGTGGCACAAACAGGAGCAAAACTTTCAATAAGGCTTTCACGTCTCCAATCAAGGTGCGGTCAAATTTGTCATCAGCATAGTCCAACCAATGTTCTCTGGTTTCCTGTTTCTTTAGCTTAGACCTTCTTGACACAGCATGCTGCAAAATAATTTGGTAACAAGTGATAAAAAAAAATCCTTTTCATCCAAAAGATAGAACCACATTGTAAGTAAGGATCGGGGCAGGAAACAAGACTGGGAGGACACCGGACAAGAGAATGCGATACAACAGGCACAATGTAAATACTGTCGGTGTCGGCGGTAGCTACCATCGACAATAACTTATTATGCACCAGAACAAATGGCATCTGCCCACCTTACTCGTAATGGAACAGAGACGGATTTTCGACCATGCGAGGAAACTGATTACAGCACCAATTAATAATTGGGGCAAACCATAGATGCAATCAATATCCTCTGACTACAGCGCTCGAAATGGAAAAGTTTACGAACCGGAGCGCTCGACAGTTTTCTGATGAACAATATATAGTAATCATAGTTAGAAGAGTTATCAAATTTTATGTGTATTTCATAAAAATAAGTGTGTTAGATTTTCTATTATATGGCCTATCTAGCTCAGACGGTCAAATTATTTTTTCCACGAGACGGAGCGATAATTTTACCGATTTCACGAACAGGAACGGCGCTCCGGTCCATTTCGAGCCCTGTCTGACTAAGTATACTGCACGTCAAATTACATGAAATATTGATTGAATTCATTCATTTCTCTTCTCCAACTTTACAACCAATGTGGCACAGGTTAAGCCACTCTATAGATAGAGGGCTTTGTAACAGACTGGGTATTGTTTTCCTCATTTTTAAAAAGATTCTGAAGTTTTTGTATCATTGAATATCATTTGAGACATAAAGTACCTACGAAACATTTTATTTTTTTAAATAATCGAAAAAACCTTTCGTATTTTAATAATGCCTGTTTTGACCAATAATAATCATTATAGCCATTAGTCATAAATGACAATTTTAATAATATTGTAAGAACACATTTTCATGTTTTTTTAAGAATTTGGCTATTTTTTGTATGTAGAGGCCGTTGTCAATGTGGGGTCCTACTCGTGCATGCACTTGGACTACGAGTTCACTGCTGATTATTACAAAATGGGTGAGCAATGCAAAGTTTTTTTATTAATTCTAGTAGTGTGAACATGATGACGATTTCGTAACAGTTTTAATAGAGTTGAATAGGTAGCCATAGAAAAAACAATGTTCTCTGCGATTGACATACAAAAAAATTGTCTTGCTTTGGTTACCTACCAACATATGCGATTTTATACAATAATAATTGTTCATTTAAATACCAAAACTGACAAGGTGAAGTGTTTTTTTTTGCTTATGAAATAGCCTCGATATGAAATGATATCACCAGAACTTAATATAAAATTATTGAAATAAAAAACAACCTTCTGTGAATGCCAAAAGGAATCGCTAATAGGTAATCGGATTGCTTTTGGCATTCTTAGAGCGATGTTTTCATTCATACACCTACATTACACTTCATCATAACACATATCGCTTGATAATGGTCTCTGAAACAGGCCCGAAACGTCGAGGAAAGAAGGATGAAGTACACGCGGTGAAAACCCAAAACCAAACCAAAAGTATCTATTACGTTAAAAAAAAACGTGAAAGTCTCAAAGATTATAAAATCTTCTATGGATTGATACTGATACATGAAGCCCATTTTTTTTTTATCACAAAGTGAAAATATTTTCACACTCTTTTGGAATAAAATATGATTTGAAAATTATTTAAAGAGAAGGAGAGTGATGTACATTCCCAGAGAAAGTAAAAAATTCCTAAAAGAAATAGAATTCTAAAAATAATTATTACGATAAAAATACTCACGCTAATACATTTTACTACTTGAAGCAGTACATTTCCTGATGGTTCTTTGATAACATATAATTTCTTTCCGCAAACAAACACAACTGAAAAAAATGAGCATATTATAGTCTTATAGTAAATTATATTTTAATTTGCCTTATCCAAGCGATGCGGGTCGATTCAAATTAGTAAATCAAATGAAACATTGTATTTTTCCAATCAGGACATCTCAACAAAAATACTTTCAATCCAAAGGAAATTTCTAAGCTCAGGTGGTAAATAATATGAATTCATTTATCAAAATAATATGTAATAATACCTACATATGTTTGGTCATTAGGTTGGAAATAATAAAATACGTTGATTGTATTGATTTTGAAGATGACATTTTGTTTTTGAGATGAGATTGGAGAAGTATGTAAACTTCAAATATATTTTATCAAAATTCAGTTCATCTCACCACCTACTTAAAATTAATTTCACATTTACCGTGCGTACCATGCACAACACTCATTTCTTTTTAAGGGTTCTACATATAATTTGAAAATCGCATCCTTTTGTAATACTTTTCCATGCTATGAATGAAAAAGAACAGAAAATGAGCACCTTCTACTTAATAATTTAGTGGTTTCACACACCTAATCCACCAATGTCCATTTTTTATTATTATCTCTACCGCAAAATAAATAATGAAATTAATTTACTAATTGATATCACCATGAGACAACCGGGCACGCCAAAAGCCACAGAGTAGCAATCATTGTTGCCGAAGCAATGAACATCCATTCTCAAAATCGGCGTGATAAATGTGGAAATGAAACTCCCGGCGTTGATGGAAAAGTAAAACAGTGAGAAGAATGTCGCAAGCTGTTTTTCCTGCTGGGGCAACTTGAACTGGTCGCCGCCGAACGCCGAAACACACGGTTTTATTCCTCCAGTGCCCACAGCGACCAGCAACAGTCCTATCATTGTGAATACACTGAAAAATAATATAAAAACCAGCATTTTATGGGTGATAGTGAGACATCGACATTTACAAGTACTTATGGGTTTACTTTCATTGTGTATTTGATCCAGAGTGGTTGGGTCACGGGATTGATCCCGTAGCTGGTTAGATTACTCCACATTTTTTGATGTGATATTTCTGACATTGTTTTTCCAAGTTATATATTATAATATAAGTATTGTGATAAATAATTTGAAAATGATCTCTTTTGATATCAGCAAATAATAAACATAATTAAAATCATCAGCCTGAATCCTTCCACTGGTGGGTGGAGGCTTCTCCAAGCTAATATCACTTATCCCGGTCCTGTAAATTTTGTTGCCACATATTTCTGTAGAATTTAACTATTTTATCAATCCAGTTCTGGGCTATTATATTAATATAATGCATATTATCTCTCTGAGATATTATATTGTCCGTTATAATATTTAAATTAAAAATTATAATGCCTTCATTACACTGTTATAATAAAAATAGAAAGAATAATTAAAATCTTAGTAAGTTGGTAGAGATGTGCTGTATTTACCTTACAGGAATATGTAAAGGTGGCATCGCTGTTATTGATAACAGGACATTACCGCAGGCATACACAATAGAGAGATAGAAAATGGTTCTGGAAAAGGAAATGCAGATCAATTAATATAACAAAAATGTTAATCTAGTTAGTTTTCCATATAAATTAAACTTGTAATGATGGCTCAGTTCCATAGTACGATAAGTCAAAAATTTCAAGTTTTGAGTTATGCTAGCCATTATATTCGTATATCGCTCCTCTTCAGTTCCACAAAATTACTAGTTGTCCTCGTAAGGCCGATGTTTTTGTCACTTTTCTACAAGTCAGTATAGGTGAGTCAAAACTTTGATCAGCCATTACTCAAAACTACTAATTCCTAGTTGTACCACTATGGAACTGAGCCATCGGTATGTTTTCCAATCGTGTAACGATATAGTGAAATGATATATTATTCAGGTGGAAAAATTAAAACATTTAAAAAGTGTGCTTTGACAAAGTACAATTTCATAATATCCTCAGAAAAGGTTCAGAAACCTATTTTACAGTATTAGGGCCTAATGCAAAGATGTCACCATGAAATTAACTTAACTAACATAAGTGGCGCCCATACCAAATAGTGGCAGACTTGAGAAATGCATCTGGCATCTGTCAAAACAGTCGAGCATGTAACATAGAATTCAAACGAATATAGTATTGTATTTAGTTTATTTGTGCACAAGATAAAATGAACCTGCCTTTCAATTGAAATTCAAACAAAATAAAATGCGCGAATGGTATGCATGATGCACCTTACTATATTGACACCTGTCAATTTCACCTGACATTTGTCAATTCTGTCATTATATCTAGAGGTGTTGACACTAATTAATCAGCCGAAGTCAGCCACCTAACGTTGAGTAGTAGATGATGCATAACTTCTTAGTACCAAATCCTTAGCCATTGTAAGTAAGTATATAGCAGCCCTGAACAAAAATTAACCATAAGTGCGAGTGAGAAGGCATTCGGCACGCTTATATCTCGGCACTATGCGTTAGAGTAAAATAGAATTAAATATTTTTTGTAAACATCACTTATAAAAATGGATTTGACTGTACATTCATTTAAAAACTGTAAGCATGTGTAATGAAATTTATTGTTTTTGTGTTAAATATAAAGTTAGTGGTAATTATTTTTAGTTTCAACTATGTTGTGTTTAAATTTGGTAGCCGTACTGAGAAGCAACACGATGGTATATGTTTCATGGTTAAGTTGATTATAATAAAATCGAGGTTCTACTGTGCACTATACGCAAGAAACACGACTTCATTCTGCCGAAAAATTGGCGCTCTCTATATATCATTCCCGACCATGTCCGATCCTAATAGGATCATATGGGCCTCCACAGAGTAGAGGTTTGTATTAACAGATTTTGTTTTTACGAGAAATGGATGTCAGCCACTTGCTCAACCTATTAGGTCCATACCCTGACAGACACAAATTGAAAAACAATATGTGTACTTGCCAGACCCAGGATTCGAACCTGAGACCCACGGCGTGATAGTCCAACGCTTAGGCCGCGTGGCCACCGTGGGTGCCATTACTTTGAGGTATATAGGTATTATGATGTTTTTATCTGGGCATTTTTATATTGCCCATGGAAAATCATAATATTTCAATTCTAGATTTTTTTGTATGGTTTCGTCTTGTTCAGGGATGAGTCAGAAGATAAATCTACTTGTATAACTCATTTAATTGGCTATAAACGTTAATTAATCTAAATTATACAGATAATACTCCAATCTGTATTAACAAAAATGCTATTTATTATGAAACAAGATGCTATTGACCACTCTAGTGATTCTTCCCACACGTGCAATTGTGGAGTGAGTATGGTTTGTATTATTATTAAGTGTTATATTACCTGAATCGACCCAGCCAACTGTCAGCAATCATGGCACCGAAAATGGGAAAGAAGTAGACCAGCATAGTGAAAACATGATAAATAACCACAGAAGTGTCATCAGAGTAGCCCAATTTGTCACTTAAATATAGCACCAATATTGCTGTAAAAAAGGGAAAGAAACATAAATAAACCTCTGTAGGTACGGTGGCAGTAGGTACACTGATTACTCAAAAACCTTCTTCTATTGAGATGGAGCCTAAATCTATGAAATTTAAGCAAAAAAAGGATCGCTGAAGCTAGCTACAAATGACCTCGCATTGCGGTGCAATATGTAGAGAACTTCACACTACTGCTATGACAACTGTTTGCAAGGCATTTGAAAAAAGAACTCTTCACAATGAGTAGACAAGCAGCCAAAATAAATATTACCACACTTCAGAATAATTATTTAATTGAAAAGTCATATTAAATTTGTGTAAAACTGTTTATAACTGCACTCTTGTAAGTAATCAAAATGAACCTAAAAAATGTTCTAAAAATGTAAAAATGCGGTTGCATATGTAAGAAAATTGGAATGTAACCGAGCAATCTTAATATTCATAGAGTTTACCAACTTAACCATGTTTCATGCGCTTGCAAAATAATTTCAAATCTAATGATAGAAATAATGCGTAAGACTCCTTAGTCCTTATATTTATAGTCCAAATTATTTGGTAGGGCATGTTTGCCATTTTGATTGTAAATTTGGACAAAATAAATAGTGCATTAAGTAAAGTTATAAAGATATGTCATATACCTACAGAACTTCTAATAATATTATAATTAATTTACAATACACTATTTTGACAGTTAAGTATTATTGTAACTGAACTTGACATCATTTTTAGATTCGTCTTTTTGCAATACTGTCAGCGACAACTTAGATCAGCAGTGGCAAACCTAAGACATCATGCATGGGACACATTTGTATATCGAAATTAATTTATATATATATTTAATATTTTATATAGAAATAAACAATCAACTTTTATAATAAAATATATTGAACATCATTTCAATATTAGCAGTTATAATTATGTTCAATATTATAGCTACATACAGAAAATTATTTGTTCATGGTAATATATTATAAAAGAAGTGTGGTTAACAATAGTGTCTATTTAAAGATTTGGAAAACAAGAAAGAAATCATTAAAAGAACAAAACATGAACTTATTGTTGGAAATATTTTAAAACAGAGCATTTTGAAATAAAAAAAAATAAGATATTTCACCAGTTCCTAGGTGCAAGTTATATAATATGTATTTTGAAATAGTGATACATACATTTTTGTAAAATAATACATCAATAATATTAAAGATGTCCCGATTTTTCTGTTTTTTTACCAATAATAGCTGTTGGGTCACAACTAAGGCCTGAACAAAAACAAACCATAAGTGCAAGTGAGAAAGCATTCGGCACGCTTATATTCTCCGCAATATGGGTTAAAGTGAGATAGAATTTCTATGGCTGAATTAAATATTCTTCTGGTTTGAATGACTCCATTCATTAAAAAACTGCAAGCACATATTGCTGAAATTTATTATTTTTTTGTTAAATATAAAATTAATGGTAATTAGTTTTAGTTAATTCAGTAGACAATACGGTTAACTATGTTGCGTTTAAATTTGGTAGTCGTACTGAGAAGCAACATAATGGTATAATGTTTCATAGTTAATTTAATAATAATAAACATGAGGTACTACTGTGCGTTATATGCAAGAAACACGGCTTCATATAGCTGAACAATACATACCCTCTTTATATTAGTACTCTGAGGTCACAACCTATTAGTATAAATAATAATTGCTTAGATTTTGGCACGTAAGGACAAGATCGCCATCGCTGACTTAAATAATAAATATGGGAAAATAAAATTACAGTATACAATTAAAAGGAAGAAAGGTAGCTACATTGAATTGTTATTGTTGCAATGATTATAAAATATGAAAAATATCTTACTTCGCATTCCATAGAAAGAAAATCGCTCGCAGAACTCATTTGTGATAATAAAGCCGACGGATCGCGGGTAGCGGTATTTCTGCAAAACAAAAAGTGTAGCATGAGCGGATAGAATTTTTATTAAAACAAAACATTTACACTAATTCATACCAACTATGCATTTTCCTGGCTGTATATGCTCAATAAACGTGATGACGTATCATCAGCTTATTCACAAATGGCGCGCTATAGTTAAAATGTCAAAACCTCTCTTCTTGGTTATGCATATTAGTTGATTACATCAGCTCAATTCTATTTTCAATTTGTGCTTTATGTGATATCATTTAATAATAATACAAAAAACTTGGGTCAATTAATTACATTCAATCAAAATCAGGTAAATTTTGATTTTGACAGGTACCTACAAAATAGGACCACACAAAAATTATACATTTTTAATCAAAATTTGGTCAATTTTGATTATTTGATGTGATTTGATGGTGGCCGTGTTCCGTTCCAACAGAACATAAAGATTTTATTCAGATATATACCTATTTCAAATCTAGCCAAATTTAATTTTTGTAATACTTATTTGTGATATTTGATGGTAACATAAAATACCGAATGATAAAACATAGCAAAATTTACTATGATTTGAATTGACTACATTGATTCAAGATTTATATTAATTTATTTATTCCAATACACAAAAAAAGGTAATATTACTGATTATGTTAAAATAACATACAAATGAAAAATAATATACCTTCCTACATATTACAATAATATATTTTAGATATATAGACTAGCTGAGCCAGCTGGCTCTCGCCAGTCTGTCTCGCTAGGTCTTGCAGACAGCTTTTCGTCATAGTGACTTGGTGTTGGATTTTAATATAAAAATTATAAAGCGTGTATAGACGGCGCCATAGTTTTCCCTTCGGGATGGATTTTCATTCACGTCAGACAATTGAAAATTTAGCTGATTTGTCAGTTTTACGATCTGCATGTCGTCACTGCCAATACAAATTTGGAGTCATGTGCGTAGTCTATTCTGGAGTCTGGCCTTCTCAATATCGTCTGACACCATTTCAGGCTGCTAGGCCTAGCAGAACAGCTGGCAATCGCCGATTGCTACCACTGTCATTTTAATTTTAATACAATATATGTATAGGTATGTGCATTTAAATATGATAAATAATTATACATCTCAATCGTGATTATCATAAATAGCGATCCAATATAACGCGAATATTAATCTCTTTCGGGTCCCATTTACATAATAGAAAAAGGTTAGCAGCATAAAAAATAAATTTAAACATTATTTTGTTTCATTGTCTATAAAAAATAAATGCTTGCAGCCATAGAATAATATTTTAAAAATCATATTTTGATTTAAAAATTAACCTTAAACAATATAGTTTCCCGGTGCGGGACATTCATATCGAGACAAATGTTGATAAATAATGAAGCAATACATATTATATCTGATAAAAATAGGAATTTATAAGACTTAAAGATGTGGAATCAGCTTAAAGAGGCCTTCATACAGCAGTGGATTGATACAGGTTGATGAAGATAATGACGATATAAATGGGTAGGTATATAAAATCACAAATTTAAAAAAATATTGCAGTTTATATGACCAAGAAGAGTAGAATTAGGTTGGGATAACCTTCATCCAGCAGTGGATTAATCTTGGTTGATGATGATAATGACGATATTATGAATGGGTAAATATAATATCAGCAATTTTGATAAATATAGCAATTCGTATGACCGACAGAAATTCAAACAACTTAGAGAGGCCTTCATCCACCGGTGGATTGATTCAGGCTCATAATGATAATGGAAATATAAATAGAAATAATATGATATCACCGATTTTGATAAATACAGCAATTCAAATAACAGAAAGGAGTAGAATCAGGCTTGGGAGGCCATTATCCAGCAGTAGATGGGTTCAAGTCAATGATGATAAGGACGATAGAAATAGGTATAATATAGTAGTAGAATCAGGTTGCGGAACCCTTCATCCAGCAGTGGATTGATCCTGGTTGATGATGATGACGATATGAATATGTAGATAAATGTAATATCACCGATTTTGATTAATATAGAAATTCATATCACAGAAAGGAGTAGAATCAGGCTAAGGAGGTCTTTATTAAGCAGTGGATTGGTTCAGGTCGATGATGATGATGATGACGATATGAATATATAAATAAATATAATATCACCGATTTTGATAAATACAGAAATTCATATGACAGAAGGGAGTAGAATCAGGCTAGCGAGGTCTTTATTAAGCAGTGGATTGGTTCAGGTCGATGATGATGATGATGATGATAATGATGATGATGACGATATGAATATGTAGATAAATATAATATCACCGATTTTGATAAATACAGAAATTCATATGACAGAAAGGAGTAGAATCAGGCTAGGGAGGTCTTTAATAAGCAGTGGATTGATTCAGGTCGATGATGATGATGATGATAATGATGATGATGACGATATGAATATGTAGATAAATATAATATCACCGATTTTGATAAATACAGAAATTCATATGACAGAAAGGAGTAGTATCAGGCTAGGGAGGTCTTTATTAAGCAGTGGATTAATCCTGGTTGATGATGATGATATGAATATGCAGATAAAATATATAATATTACCGATTTTTATAAATACAGGGATTCATATGACATAACGGAGTAAAATCAGGCTAGGGAGGTCTTTATTAAGCAGTGTATTGGTTCAGGTCGATGTGATGATGATGATGACGATATGAATATGTAGATAAATATAATATAACCGATTTTGATAAATACAGAAATTCATATGACAAAAAGGAGTAGAATCAGTCTATGGAGGTCTTTATTAAGCAGAGGATTGATCCTGGTTGATGATGATGATGATGACAATATGAATATATAGATAAATATAGTATCACCGATTTTGATAAATACAGCAATTCATATGACAGAAAGGAGTAGATTCGGGCTAGGGAGGCCATTATCCAGCAGTGGATTGGTTCAAGTCGATGATGATAAGATGGATAGACGAAATAAATTCGTTAAACCAATAGTAGTAGAATCAGGTTGCGGAACTCTTCATCCAGCAGTGGATTGATCCTGGTTGATGATGATGATGATTATGATGACGATATGAATATGTAGATAAATAACATTAGAAATTCAATACTGTCAATAATACAATCAACGTAGAGAGGCCTTCATCCAGCAGTGGATTTATTGAGGCTCGTGATAATAATGGCATTATATATAAATAGGTAGATAATAATATAATATCACTGATTTTGATAAATATAACAATTCATGTGTAAGTAAGGAGTCGAATAAGGCTGAGGAGGCCTTCATCCAGCAGTGGATAGGTCAAGATTGATGATGATAGGGACGATAAAAATAGGTAGATATTATACAATATGACTCATTTTGATTACTATAACAATTCGTATTAATTTCTTTCATTGTTTGCAATGGCAACTTTGTTAGTTTAATATGACTATATTGTGATCTATGGAAATTAGTAGCCTAGGTAATTATTCAATAAAAAAAATAGTGCGTAACAGTCACAAAGAAGTATTTAAAAAAATCAAATTTGGAATATCATGTTATCTATGAAATGGCGGACAGTGGCGCACGCTCCTGTCAAAAGATATTATACGTAGTGAATTGTACCAGGATTATGGTTTTTTCACCGGAAAAAAGTGCGCCAATGCCTACATTACGATATTTGAATAAAAATAATTGAATTCGTTTGTCAAATAAAGGATTAGAAGGTCTTAAGCGACGAAGACGTCATTCTGTTGTGCGTTAAAAGAAGTATGGCGAATTGTATACGCTATATGAGAAAATATCGGTTATAAACGTCACGTTTCTGGAAAATCATCAGATATTTCTTAAATTTGGTCAATTCAATTGGTAGATAATTCGGTAGCGCACATTTCGAAGTGAAGATGTAAAAATAACAATAAAATGTCGCTTAAATGAGCTGTTGGTGTATTTTCCAAAATCTCTTAGGATAATAATATATATGAGATAATTAATACATAAGTAATATAGATAGTAACTCATAAAGGAATAATATTAAAAGCAATATTTTCAGGGGGTAACATACATACAAAAAACAATAATAATATTTAATTAATAACAATTAATATGGAAGAAGCCAAAGATGTCGAATCTTCGTCCAGACGGAACCTTTTGTGATTTCTCTATAAAAATCGCTTAAGGCATTTTAAGTTTAGTACCACTTAAGTATGTATAACTATTCAACACAACACTCTTTTTTAGAGTTTGTATGAAAATTAATTGTCCCTTTTTTGCTTTTATACGTTCAGGCTCCATCTCTATACAAGAACGTTGACTTTTTTAATAAATTGTTTACAATACGATGAGGTTTCTTAACAGATTGTTGTTTTAGGAGAAACGGATGTTATCCACTTTATAGACTTAATGGGTAAACAATGCGTAAATTGGTCAAAACCGGGATTTGAACCTTAGATCCATGACTTTATGAGTTTAAGCATTCACACGTTATTTTTCATCAGATTTTTTTGTTTATTTCATCATTTAAATACTTTTAGTTATGATATTATAGTTGGTTGTCAATTTATGTACAATAGTCTTTCCACAGGCAAAGTTATGGCGGAATTTTCATTTTAATATAAATGTCTTGATTTTGTAAAATTTTACCATCCTTTGACTATAATATCTTGGATATAGCTGCTCATGTTTAATAATAATTAATGGAAGTGACTGTTTTAAATATTTTTTTTGTTAGATTTTTCAAGTGCTTGCTGATTGCAAGCCGCTGAATCAAAACCAAACAACTGAGATCTTGTTATATATTAATGCTATAAGGCTTTGACGGATTTCAAGTCAAGTTAGATGCTTAGGTGACCACTAAAGGTATAATAGATGGTTCAATGGAAGTATTCTATTAAATGGATTATGTTTAGCCTACCTATTTGAAAAGAATTTATTGTTTTTATGCTGGTAAATAGATAATAAATAATAATAAACTCATTTAAGTGATATTATTGTAAAAATGCCATTCAAATTAATCTCATTTCATAAATAAACAATAAGCACAAGGCAACACCAATCATTAGCAGGTAAATATATATATATTTATTCGCATATTATTTACAATTTATTGCAAATCACAGACTACCTCTATTATGTTAATTAACTTTAAATTTAGTAGCTACCCATTTACATATTATAATTATTAAGGAAAATGGCTACAAAGCTTTTGTTTTGGAACAGATAGCAGACAAAATATGTGAATTTAAAATCATACAACTAAAAGTTATTAACTATGTAAATATATGAATGAGGTAAGATCAATGACATTAATATGGACGAAGCATCTGGAAAAATAATGACACTCACTTTTTTGTCGGGTCTGCCGAATGGCATAATCTGTTCTAATGCCATTACAATAAAGGTGATATTGCTATAAATTCCCAATACTTGTTGTCGGGTCTACCGAATGGTTCGAACGGGTTCGCTTAAATGAACATTGACACTAGAAACACTGTTCTAACGCCATTACAAAAAGGTGATATTGCTATAAATTCCCGATGCGTGATATCGCATAATGGAAATTGCGTGACGTCCACTTATACATGTGCGAATATCGCTATGCGCGAATTTACTTGCTAGCTACTGTATTGAGTGCGTTGTCCATTAATAATGTCATTGGGTAAAATCGATCCTTTTTGAATGTAGTGAACTAACCGATTTACAAAGATTTTGTGTAAAACTAAAGGAATACAATATGCAATTTTATTTACTCGATGATGAATTTGTGGGTATTTAAAAAAGTAATAATTGGTGCCCTACTTAATTAATGCGAAATAACAAATCTGTAATTGAGAGCCAGTGTACCTTAAAGAACATTTTTGGGAAAACGATTTCTAAGATTTTTCATGACATTAATGTTAACGTACTTACGGGTTTATATTTTTTAAAATCTAAGGTTTCTGTTATGAATAGACTCAAAAGTGAATTGATCCTGAAAGATAATCATGATAATTTAGGTACAACATCTGTACATAATTTATTTTCGGCAAATTCAAACTCGAGATGTACTGTCTCTTAGGTATGGAAATATGAACACTATTTTTAAAGAAGGGTCTATAGTGAGAAAACATCTTCTTGGCTACGTAAGGAAGCGCTCTTGGGGACTAAATGGGAGGAGCTTGTTAGTTTATAATGGAAGTGCAGTTAAAAATGGGCGGAGCTTGTTAGTTCAAAGTTTTAACACATAGCCAAGAAGATGTTTTCGCACTATAGTCTGCATAGACATACGTTTATTATATGAAAATTTTATGAGGCAAGAAACTACAAGGTATCGTCTCACACGTAAAGTTGAGGCGAAACCGTTTCTGTTCAGTAGACTGAAAGGGAACATGTGTTGAGCAGCGGCGATTTTCTTTGACGCAGATGCCACAATCGAGTCTTCAATCTTATTAGAAAATTTAAAAGGGGGCCTCTAAACCGTTCAAACCACTCATAAAATTATACTAATATCTTTAAAAACATGTTACATTGGTATATGACTTTTTTTATTTTTTATTGCAGGGGCCTCACAATCAGTCAGTACCCCGGGCCTCCGGGTCCCTAAACCGTGTAGGGCAGACTAAGCCATGGAGCGGAGAGCAAATTTAGCTGAAGTAGTACATATATAAATAATAATAACCTTTTAAAGAGATTCATAGTTTACTTAGCGGTAGTTAATTCATATATTTTATATTATATTAACGGCCCCACGATGGCCGAGCGGAGCTGCATATATGCGTCTCTGTTTTTGGTCTCACCCCTAGCAACAATAAAAACATTAGTGACAGCCGATTTGACAATACATTGTTATAATTTTTCACCGTGTCGTTATTAATATTATTATGGTGTTATTACTAATCGTCAACTCACACTACGTACAATGAATAAATGGGCAAACGACAGGGTATTGGAGCTTATTAATGAGGTTTATTTACATCCGGAGCTATGGAACATCGAATCCAAACTATATAACGATCTATGAAAAGGCCAACTACAAAGCTGCACAAACATCAAATTTTGACATTCTTTTAAAGTTTTTAAATAAATAATTATCAATGTCTAACTCCTGGTTTATATTACTTATTGTTTCACTTTTGTTTAAAAGTAGGACCCGATCCAAATCCTTTTTTCATTTAGGATTAATTTGTTTATGTGATTATTTATATGGTGCAGAAACTTCATTGCCGGCCGTAGTTGTCACGTGTATGCACAAAATACATCGGCCTCACTTACCCCGACACTGATGACGGGTCATACATTGCCCAGCAATTGGGCAATAGTTGCATCATTTTTTTGACAATTGTGGCAATCTGCAATTTTTGATGCTCGTTTACGGGCCCCTTTTGGAATGACTGATTATATGTTTTATTTTCTTTAGCAGTCATCATTAAAATATTTTGAATGCGTTTTTATTTTTTGATAAAATAAATTAATGACTTTCACTCAATTAGTATTATCTGAACACAAGATATAATTTTTTTTAATTAACTGAATTATGACAAGAACAAGCACGTGGATATTTTTTTTAATGACGCCTGCTAAATTACAATATAAAGGTTCATTCACAGATCATCATTCAGCAGTTTGGTGTTTACAATGTTTTATGATAAAGTAGAAAATTTTGATTTTTTGTTTGAAATTTGTTATACATTAGCATTAGAGCATTGACGATTACTGAACACGTGATTGAATGAGTCATTGAAGAGAGCTAGTGTTGGAGGGGGATTTTTACAATACGTCCGAAGTCCGAAGCACTATGGACCCGTTGCGCAAACTTACTTCAGTTGAAGTACACGAAATTTTATATTTTCTCAACAGGCACTTACGAGTGCAGATTACATTTACTACATATGCTTTGGCGGTAGAGGCGCTCGCGACTGTCAGTTTGACATATGGTAAAAGTCAGATTTTTAATGTACGTAATATTGTATAAGGCTGTTTATCTATTACATGTCTTTTACTTAACTATTGCCGTTGAAAGTGTTATTTTGTGGTCAAATTCTCATTTATGTATTTACTTGCTGACCCGGCGAACTTCGTACCACCTTAGAATCAATATACTTATGTTAACTTATTTGCTGAATTATATTCAGTTTTTTATTAAGTTAAAATGAATACTAAAAATGAATAAGTTCAATAAATGTGCAAAAATCAAATCAAAATGAAAAGTATTTTAATTACATTAAACTGTACACCCACGATGACCACGTAGATTAAGCGCCTGTCTATAGTGTCGAGGGTCCCAGGTTCGAATCCTGGGTCTGGCAAGTTCACATAGTGTTTTTCAATTTGTGCATTAGTCAGAGTATTGTCCTAATACGTTGAGCAAGTGGCTGACATCCATTTTTCGAAAAAATAAAATCTGTTAATACAAACCTCCACTTTGTGGAGGCCCATATGATTCTATTAGGATCAGACATGGTCAAAAGAAAAAAAAAAGAATGTAATTCACGTGGCAGCAAGGCTTTGTTGAAGCGAATCGAAATGATTCGCGTAGCATTGTTGCACTACTTTCTGTTAAACTATTTGCTGGATGGGTTGCACTCAGGTCGATTCCCTTCATTGAAGCACCTTGTGATATGCGACATTTTTCGTTTTGTTGTCAGGTGCGAAAACAAATAAAGCAGATGGTTTGCCGACACATGAATATTTTACGTACAATTGACCGTGAGAGAAACATTCATTTTATAGATTCAGGCCACAAACACTCAAAGATTGGCCTTGTAATTTGTTGATCGTCGTGCCGAATGCAAGACGAATTGGAAATTGAATTCGTTTAAACTCGAATGGCATATCGGTTGGGATCATCGAAATTCTCGGAATGAGAACTTCCTCACCTTTGAACATTTCTTTGATTATCGTCGCGTGAATCAAATTGCCCATGAGTTTTCTCACCACCAAACGCGTTCCATTACATAGTTTTGGTTGGTTCAGATTTCAAAGCATGATGACTACCGAGCCAACCCTCAGTTGTAAATTGTGCGGTGGCAAGCCAGGCAGATGCAATGAGTTTAAAAATTCAGTTGGATAGTTGGTTGCTTCGTCTTCGTTTGTTACACAGATTTGAAGGAATGCAGTGGACCAACGATTTGATTTTGAATTGTGAAGTTTAAGTGATCCACATCTTTGTTCTTTGCCGCAAGAATGCTCGTTCACTCAACCAATTGTAATTTTTGTGGTTAGCAATGATATTCGGTAACACTTTGTTGATGAGTTCGTCCATAGTTGAGACTAAATTGCAAAATTTAGCGGAAACGAAATCAATCCGTTCGATTCATCGACAGGAACACGGCCGCTACCGATAGTCAGCAATTGCTTGGAGAAATCTTCGGCAGATGGATCGTTTAGCAATGCAATTCGCATGTTTGTCGTCAGCTGAAGTTTCTTCACATAGCGCCACAGAGTCGATGATTTGAGGCAAGCATTTATTTCATCGGCAGCGGCCGATCTTGGAATGACTGGTAGTGTTTGGCGGAAATCGCCAGATAGTAGAATCATTGCGCCTCCAAAACTTCTTGAGTCATTACGCAGATCTTTCATAGTTCGATTAAGTGCTTTCAATGCGCGTTTGTGCGCCATTGTGCATTCATCCCAGGTGATGATTTTACTTGCTAACAAAACTTCGGCCATTACT
Organism: Rhyacophila brunnea; assembly: GCF_057557595.1. NCBI lineage: Eukaryota > Metazoa > Arthropoda > Insecta > Trichoptera > Rhyacophilidae > Rhyacophila > Rhyacophila brunnea. The sequence continues at coordinate 62,446,351 of NW_028232751.1, forward strand.
GAGTGTTTCGCAATGTTGTATGTCGGTTTTTCAGTCGTTTGCAGGTTTAAGAGCAATTTCAACTTTGAATGAGGCGTTCGGCATCCTTCTAGCAACGTGGCCGCTATCACAGAAGAAGCATTTGCTACAGCATTTTCAGATCTCGCCATCACAATATCCAAAATCAATGACATGAGGAATGTCTTCATACTTCTACCGGGCGCCTCGAGGAAAAATAAGCCACCATTTTCATCATTAATTGCCTTCATTGATGTATCGTACACTTCTTTCTGTTGGGGGTTCAACAGTGGTACATTCGTTCGAACTGATTGGTTCAATGCATCTCGATCATAATATTCACATTCATTTTCTAATTCTCGATTGAAAGCGTCGTACATTCCACGATGTGGCGTTGGCATTCTTAACTAACAAATTGCTGCACGTGAGGTAACACAATATGTCTTCAATCAAAAGCAAAGCCTGGTTATGTATCTCCTCATTCACCTCGAGTTCGGGATTCCCTGAACTGACACGAATTCGATGTAAAATGTCTTCTGACATGTCATCCTTGTATTTGTTCTACAGTTCAGGTGGATTCGATGGGAAGCATGTCGAAATAATGATAGTAAATAAACTGCGTATCTGACTTAGAGATGCAGAAACAATTGCTTCAGCGATTATCATATCGCAATGAGTATCGTTTTCAAGCAAATTGAGCTGTTGACATGAAGCACGAAATGTTGGGCACACTAAAACATTGACAGTTAGACATTTCGACTATCATTCTTTCTTTTGTTTGTTTGTTTCTTGTTTATTGTTTCTGTCATGTATCAGAGATGGCGTTGTATACGGATTTAATTTTTTTGTGATTTCCTTTTATTTTCGAATGCGCGAATGGTTCATTGTTCAAAATGTCAAAATGTATGAGAAAATTAATTTTATTCATAATTTTCTTTTCCGTGAATTTTTCTGATGTTTTAATAGTTATTCTGCTATTCGGGGCTGAGACAAATCCAACAAATCAAAGATCGTAAAAATCGGTACAGCCGTTCTTGAGTTATAAATGGTGTAACTAACCCGACTTTCTTTTATATATATAGATTGTGATTTTCTAATACAGAATCATACATGTTTGGTTGTAAAATACATCAGAAATTCCGTTCAGATTCTTGTATTGAATATTGTAATATTAGAGACGTAACTAGCTTCTAAGGATTAATTAGCTACGTACTTTAACAATCAATCGTTTAATAATGCAACGTTAACGGGTAAGTACTGATTAAATATGGTCATTACCAAAATGGATAACAATGTTATTTAAGTTCTGTGTTGACATGTTTTTTTTAATTCATCCGTAAAAATTCCATCTTACTCTAACGCATAGAGCGGGAGGTATAAACATGCTGAATGCTTACTCACTCGCACTTATGTTCCATTTTTATTCATGCCTCGATACCATTCGAAGCTATATACGCACAATATTTCCTATAAAATTAAAAATTTCACCTACTTTAATCGAAGTACCCGCGCAGCGGATTTCGTACTGCTTCGTTCAAAAATCAGGTTACTGGTAGTGTTATTAAATTTAACGACCCATGCCAACCGTACTAAAATCATAGTACCAGTGCTCGAAATGGAAACGTTTACGAACCGGACCGCTTGACAGTTTTCTGAAGATATTTACATAGTTATCAAATTTTATGTGTATTTCATAAAAATAATTACAATATAACGTACGAATAAGTATTACGATTTTCTATTATATGGTTTATCTAACCCAGACGGTCAAATTATTTTTTCCACGAGACGGAGCGATAATTTTACCGATTTCACGAACAGGAAAGGCGCTCCGGCGGTTTCGAGCCCTGCATAGTACAATAAAAACAAAACAATGATTCGGTTGGTCGATGGTGTGCGTGCGGATGTTTACCCCTACTAGTGCTACTAATTACCTGGCAGCCGATGTACTCATAGCGCTAACGACGGAATACGTATTCGTACGCATACAATCCATGAACCAAATCATTGTTTTGTTTTTACAGTACAGTACTATAATTTTGATTCTGCCAAATATGCCAAAATACTATAATTTTGAAGAAAAACGAAAAATATTCATGTACCTACTATGGCTTCTTCAGAAATACTATATTTTTCACACTTTGTACCTACTATAAATCGGATAGAAAAAGGTTGCAACACTGTGCCTTTGAAACGACGTTTGACAATCGATTCCGTAAAGATGAAAACTTTTTCATCTCCAATATTAACTGGATCTGGGTCCGCGGATGTGTGTCAGATCTTTTAAGATTCCTACTACATTTTTGCTTAATATAGATAAGAAATAATAACACAATAGAATTTCTAATGAGTTTAAATACAATTTGAAATTACAGTTTAATCATTAAACTTTGTTAGGTGGCGGCATTTTCAGTTTGAATAAAGGCGGCATTTAACCTAGGAACATCACTGAGAATACAAGTAAACTTTTATAATGTACTATAAAAAAATTAAGCCATAGGTACATATTTAATCAACTTTAATCTCTAGACAAAGAATAGAATTCTAATGGATTTAAGTTTTGTGCTATTCCATTTGAGTCGTTTTTTGCGACCCGGGTTTTGCCTTTCGGCATCTTCAGGCGCTATGTATACTCACCAAAGGCAAACACACACTGACAACGAACACTCTTAACTCTAACTTATATAGTAAATCAATACAATAAAGTAGGTAAAAACTCCATTACCTACCTATCAAGTCAAAGGTCACAATAAAAAATATAATAGACCAATTATGGATAAGCATATTATAATAAATCGTCAAACCTAATAATAGATCATTAGTACTAATAAACAATAAAAATACTTCACTCAAGAGGTGTAAAAACGTCAATTCTAGGAACAATGGTAACGTATTGGAAATTAATGGAGTTAACTAATGTTAACATTAGAATTTAAATTCAAATTCCATCAAGTACCTTCGGTCGATAGTATTAATATTAAATATAATATTTTAGAAGATTATTTTTCATAAGAATATACATACAGTTAGGGCTTCCAATTAACCAGAGGAAAAATACTACCCGGTTAGCGGTTATTTTGAGAATAACTAACTGGGTAACCGGTTATAACCGTCGTATTTAAAAAATGAATTTTCAAGTGTTTTCGATATTATTTTTTGCACATTTTTCCTCTTTGACTCTATAATTAGACGTGGATTTTAGCCACCTCTCGTTTAATGAGATATAACATGATATGTTATCCACTTGCTGAACCTACTATGTCCATGTTCTGGATCCGAACACATATTATTGAAAAAGATCATGTGACACATTATCACTCGCTCATGCGGGTACATAATATAAATAATTTTATTAATATTAATTGTTGTAGACCTACATATTATTATAATATTGTAAAGACGTAAGTTTTGAATGATTTGAAGGGAGGGATTTTTGACATTTGTTTTTGATAGCATTTGGGGCCTAAAACTTATAAATGGGTGGAACTCTAATAATAGTTTAGTTTACAGCCTACTTCAAATTGGATATGCCTGGTATATAGTAAAATACTTAAGTCATTATAAACATTGCCTACTAATTATTGTTCATCTTTTTAAATTGTTTGGCATTTTAATAATCAATAATCTACAGTAAGTCAGCAATTAATACTAGAAAAAATTAATTATTATCAAGTATGTACCTACCTTTCTTTTTTAATATGACTGTAATTTCATACCAACATGATAGATAAATATGATTATTATTTTATTAAGATTTATACTGGGCAGTAATTTATTTAAAAACATATTACCACTTTCACAAAAAGTGATCAAGAAGCTAGTCAATTAATTTGTAATCTCTTTTTAGAATTTCGTAGCTTTGATAACTGATAACCGCGTGAAATTACCTGGTTTTCGGTTAGTTTAGAAACCCGCGGTTACCCAGTTAGCCGGTTTCGGTTATAACCGGTTTGGAAGCTCTACATACAATATATTATATACTCCATGAGGGCGACAAACACCTATATGCAAAATGAAAGTGAATAATTTTTGAGAATAGGTTTCTTGGTAAAGAGATTATTTGTCGTCAGCACCACTGACAGGTTATGCCTACTCTAAGGTACTCTAACTGGGCGTCTTATGTGGGCGAAGTTGGCGAAGCGTTGAACGGCGCGCGCAACTCAAACATATAACCGTGTGTGAAAATGTTCGTAGACAAAGTCTTTTTTTGGTTATATGTTTATACGTTTGAGTTGCGCACGCCGCTCGATGCGCCACCGAACGCGCTGACGCAAGACGGGGCAGGGCGTAAGATGCCAGGAGATACGCATATCAGAAAGTTAAAAATGTATATTGCAGTTGTGTGTATAGGTATCTGGGAAGATAACTACTGTAGATACCGAATTTTAATACGTATGTAGATACACTTTGAGACTTTAAGGGACAGCAATTAAATTCTCCATAAGGGTATGTCTTTGCCTAGGGATATCATTGATATAATGTTGATTGACTAAAATACAATTTGTGATCCCAGTGAGCACAAAGAGAAACTTTATCTTTTTACTGCTTTACGTGTCGCAAGAGCCTGCAATTCATTTACAAAAAAATTACTAGATGCTGACATAGATTTATTACTCATTTACAATGTTGGATTTGTGTACCTTATTATTCTTGTATTAAATTTTGATCAAAACAAAATGTGGGACATTGCCTTTTAAATGAATATTAATTATTAAAGTTATCGAATCTATAATGATGTTGACTTTGTCGCCAACAATAACAAATCAATGTTTTGGATAATTATGTTAAAAAAGAAGTCATTTTAAATGGAAGATAAAAGAATCACCGGTGGGTGCGCATAAAAATATGCGCATCGTACAGCTTGCTGTGTTGCCATATCTACTGAAATTTTTGGCAAAAAAGAAGAAAATATGTTTTTTTTTATCAAATCTACCATTTCACATGTTTTTTTAAGAAATTTTATTCAGTTCTCACCAGGTAAAATTGTTGATTTTTAGTTAGTTTTTAATAGTTTTTCAATCAAAAATAAATTTACTGAATTTTTATATGGCAACACTTCCGACACATAAACTCCGTTCCACATAAGACAGTGTCTGTCAAAGTTTTTTACTTAATGGCACATGGGGAAGGCGCATTTGTTTCTTGGCACAGCAAATAAAAGTTTTTTTTATAGCCTATGAAAAAAAAAACTTAATGTAGGTATTAATAAAATAATATTGTTTTATCAATATAGGTAATTAGATAATAATTATATTAGTGAAAACGATATAATTGATTTTACGCCCCTTGTGGTCCAGAACGTATGGTATGAGGTGGGGGGGGGGGGGTATTTATGTGGTTTTATCAAGACCTGGGTGTTTTATGTGATTGTTTCACTTCTACTTCTGCACTACTGTTTCACTATCTATTGTCATTGAACGCATCGGAGCACTGCTCCGGTTCATGAAATACTCGAGACTGTCTCGTGGAAAAATGAATAATGGCCGTCCTGTTCGGGAATTATTATAAAAATAATTGCTTTAATTTACATTTTTTACGTTAATTAATTTAAGTACATTTATTAATTAATGAAGTCCAACAAAATTTAGGCAATCATAAAATCCATTCAGTTTCGGCCTTCAGCGAATAGACTATATTTTTTAAGTGTTCCTCATAAAGACAAAGTCAGTTATATCAGCATGTGCTAACCAAAGTGTTACATATACTAGTAACAATAATTAGTTATGAATACACAAATATAATATGCATCTTTAGTTGCTATAACTAATTATTAACATAAATTCTGATTACTGAGAGTTTCGTACCATTACGTCATAGGATTCGGGTATAGCATTCCAGGATTCGCCTTCCGACATCTTCTATTTCTGTGGATATTGTATGATATTACTGATTACATGATCTTAAATAATACATCATTATAAGCACAAAGCAGTGGACGTCCCACGGCAAAACAATAATACCATTTATACGGCCTTGTTCGTAAAAAATGTTTTTTCGTCTGCAGCGCTAAAAAACGTTACCTGCTTAAATTTTTAATAATAATGCTTATCAGATGTCTCAAACTGTTATTGTATTTGTCCACATAAAGTACTTAGTATCTATATAAGGCATTTACAAAAAAATCGCACACTTCAATATATTCGAAAAATTATCGAGCGTTCCGGTTCATAAACTTTTCTATTTCAAGCGCTAACAATCTACAACCCATGAGGCCCACTCATGACCTGTTGTAGTGTTGAAAAAAAAGTGTCTCTAAAATTGCATAAACAAACACGTAACAACAATCGAAACAGCAACAGAGATTTAACAGTCATAGTTAATATTATATTGACTCCAAGACAAAATCCAAAATTCTGACAATAATTATTCTAGCAGAATGTGCAGAAAATGCAGCTTTGTGCACAGGGTTGTTTTTTAAGTCTAATAAATTATCTTCCGCCATTAATGTCAGGTGTGTACCGCCGTATCTTACGAAATTATTGATGACCCACTTGTACATATTTTGATAATCAAATGACGGAAAATACTGTAGAAAGGTTTTTTACTGTCTCATGTACTTCTGACAAAATTTTCGCGACACACATGAAACCACACAGTTTGGCAGGTCCTAAGAGCACCAGCCACCGGTCATTTATGCATTTTCCCCATCTACGTCAATGCACGGACGGACAAATTATTAATCGTTTCAATCAGTAGTTCGGTTGATACATATCTAATACTATTATGAAACCTACATATATTTCCAAAAACCGATAAGTCTACATTTATGGTCAAAATGTAATAAATACGAGTATACGAAAAAACAGCTATAAATTATAGATAACGTTAATTAAAATGGAAAATAACACCTCATATATTATGTTTGTTGTTCTTTGAATAATAAAATTTGCATAGTGTTACCTACTAACACTCCGTAGAACTGATTCAACTATTGAAAAATTGAATGGTGCAAAATGTTACAATGATTGACGTTTTTATTTTTGTTAAAAATGATGTTATTCTCGATTGCGACAATGACCTGTTACTGAGGTAGACGTATCAAATCGTATATCAGAGCTTCTCAACATGAGGGGTGCGGGATATAATAAATACTCCCATCGTCGACTTACTTTACCGAGACACTTTCCCATACAAAATATCAATATTAACTACAGTTACAGAAAAACGTTAGCAGAATACGTCAAAGACATTACCGAAAATGTGCAATAAACATCTTTATTTTAATGTGTGTAGGTACATACATCTAATGCATGCAAACATGCAAATAATGTCAAGTAAATCAGTAAAATGTGTCAATTGTTACGACAAAAATCTATTACGATAAAAAACAACCGTGAAAGTCTCAAACATTAGATGAACTGTTTACGAAGGTCATTTTATTCTGCAGATACAAGTCAATGGCTTAAATTTTACTTTTTATAAATCTGGTCCGCGCATCACACTTGAGGAGCACTTTATATTCTATATTATTAATTATTATACTTATTGAGGCTGACCTCAAAGTACGAAACATATTCAATTTTATTTCAATTCAGTGAAGTTATGCGCATCCGTTATCCGTAGATAACAATATTAGATAATTATTTACATGAGCAACTTTGCTAATAAGTCCCAAGAAGTTTACAGCATGAAATGAAAAATTAAAATTTAATGAGATAAGTTAGCTATCCATGTATACGTCATATAAAAAGGTATAGTACAAATGATGAAGGATGATAATATAGTATCGACTTTCGAAATTACAAAACAATATATCAAAACGTCCATTTCACTCTAAAATGCAGAATAAAACTTTCTCTATACAGGCGGATTATAAATATATTAAAGTGAAGTTGAAAAACAATCATTTCGCATTGCCGATCAATTCGTAAAAAAAATCACACTGTCATCGCCCGCATCTGCGAAAAACCGCAAGTTGAAATCAACACTTTGAAAACAATTTTAGATTCACTTGATCATTCAATTTTAAATGTACACACATTGCCAATATAATCTCTGAACAAACCATTACTACGTAAACACACAAAATCGCAAACAGTGTATGTGCATAAGTAACACAACTAAACAGAATAAACGAATAGATTTCGTAAGTAAAAGATTTGTGTTTTTACGGTTATTAAAATGGTTATTGGCCAGTGACTATCAGGCCAATGCTCGAAATAGAAATTTTTACGAACCGAAATATATAAATACATGGTTATACCTATAATTTGATGTGTATTTTATAAAAAAAAGTGTTAGATTTTTTGTTCGTCAAAATAATTTTTCCACAAGACGGAGCGATAATTTTGGGGTGGGGTATGAACCGGAACGGCGCTCCGGTCAATTTCGAGCCCTGTATTAAGCCAGACCTCTTGATACAAATATTAAAATCAATTAATAGGTAGTGAATTTGGCGGACGTATGTCTTCAGAAAGAGGCACCGCCGGTGTTGTGGAATAGTAATCAACTGATGCCCTGCGGCCTAAACAAACGGTCAAATCATCATCAACTGATGCCCCGGGGCCGAAACAAACGGTCAAATCATCATCAACTGATACCCCGGGGCTTAAACAAACGGTCAAATCATTTCAAGTAAACGTATCCTTTCTCAGTTGAAATACCTGTTGAAGATAGAAGGTAATGTGTCATTATGCTGAATCTTTCGAATAATGCATCACCAGACATATATTTTTTGATTGAATTATTATTCACAATATCACTTGATTCAAAAATATTATTATAGATGCCGATTATTACTATGATACTGCTTGAGAGCTACTGGTGTACACATATATTAATTTGATAGATTAACAAAGAGCTATCGACCTCACGTTTCGACACACTTTTGCAAGGCCATAATTCAAATTTCTATTTTTATCATTCACGGTAAGCAGCAACAGGTAACAGACTGCATCGATGAAATACCTCGTATGTACCAAATACTCGAATAATAATAACTATATTAATATTGTCAAAAAATTATTGAGCGCTCCGGTTCGTGAAATTTTCCATTTCGAGTGCTGTGTAGATGTCAATATAATATAGACGCGCACGGTATAATTTTGATTTTGCAAAAAATTTTAAATACTATAATTTCACGCAGAAAAGGCCAAAATACTATAATTTTGAAGAATTCAAGACTTACTTCAGAAATACTTTTACACCTTTATACTATAATCAGCATAGGAAAAAATGACTGCATTGTAGACAAACAGTTTATAAAGATTTCTACAACTTTACTTATTAATTAATTTTAATTTTGTACAAATGTTCACATTAATAAACTCTTTCTTTTTACTCAACGAATGACACAAGATTTCAGAATGTAACATTATATATACTGAATATACATAATTTGAAAACATCTCATGCATATTCACACTAGAAAAGTAGTATGTTTTACCAATTGGTGCGAATCCAGCAGATACAGATTCAAGTCCCGTCGGGTGTCATATTTTTTTTCTACAAAACGATTTTTTCTAGTGTGTAAGTGTGTATATGCATGAGATGTTTTCAAAATGTTCATATGTTGCAATCCGTCGCGGATATAAAACATTGTTGCAACGTTATATTATATGGACGGCCCCTAACAACCTTATTTAAAATTGCAACATGCAAATGCAAACATTTTAAGTCCAACTAATAAAATACCTATGGATTTCATGAAAAACTAAAATAAACTTTAAAAAAATCTTGGTACTAGTCGGTTATCCTGGATACAGTGGCAAACACATTTTGAAAATAGCCAATATACTGGATTATTTGTTAGGATAACCTAACCTAACTTAACTTAACCCAAATTAAGAAATAATCCAGTATATCGGCTATTTTCAAAATGTGTTTGCCGCTGTATCCAGGATAAATGTATAGAACCAAAATATATACTTACCTACCTATTACAAGAAAAACTTTTCTGTATTTTTTTTTTATTGGATGGTTCATAATAATTAGGGATCAAGTACATCAAAATGGATCCTGAGATATTTGGATCTAAAGTTAAAACTCCTTTTGTAAAATTCAAGAATGTTTTCACTGTTATATACTTACTATATTTTGATAGTACCTATATGGATCAATTTAAATATATAGTCGAAACATAAAGTATACACATTCAGGCTTTATTAATATTAGCAAATTAATGTTAGCAAATACCTCTTTATGTTTATTATACTGATGAAGGAACTGTCAAAATCATGTCAAGACTGACATCGGTGTTGCCAAGTCAAAATTGAAAATTTCAGTAGATTTTGGAAAATGTAGTATATTAGATATAATTTAAGACTAATAAGGATAAAAATAACTAATAATTGTAAACAATGATGATATTGATGGGTAAAATGGCGCTCTTGGGTAGAGTTACAATGCTTTCTTCGTCAATTTAGAAGTGTAACACATTAAAAAAGATCGTGCATAAATCATTTCAAGTTTATTATTAAAATAATCATCAGTAAACTTACAATTATGGAGAAACACAAATATCAGTAGATTTCTTGAATTTCGAAAAAAAATCAAAAAATCAGTATATTGGCAAAAAATATCCGTAGATCTACTGAAATTTCAGTAGATATGGCAACACTGACTGACATGATTCACATCCAAATCAATATTTTCGATGTCTTATCAATATACTAGTATTGCCATTATGCGGAAAATTGTACAGCTACGAGTGTGATACACACAATATAGAAATCTGTTTTATCTAGCCACTAAAACAAAATATCGAATTTTATGAAAATTGGACTTGATCCATAATTTATTATTGTGAGCCACCCATTTATCGCTTTCCTGAATAATTTCAAAAGCGTGACTCATAATGTTTTCGAAATACAGTTTTCAATGTTTCTAATTTCGCACAATAATAATATAAGAGATAATTTACAGGCGGCTCTCGCGGTGCAGTGGGTAAAGAGCTGGCCTTACATCGCGGAGTTCTGAGTTTAATCCCGGTCAGGATACAACATTTATGTGTTTTTCTTAAAAGCCTGGGTGTTTGTGATGTTCAAAATTACTAACAACCACCTTGTACCGAAAAGCAAGGACATGGTTATTAATAAATAAAATAAAAAGAATAATACAATGTAGGTATGTCATAAAAATTGTGTATAATAGGTTTTCCAAAACTATGTTCCGCGACAATTTGGTAGAGTTTTATACACTTCTGCAATATTTTCTGAAAACTAGTAAGGACGATTCCAGGGTTCGGAATCCATTTTCCGTGACAGCTAAACCAGTAGGCTTAAGCGCAGTGACTATGAAAATCTTATTGATTTAATTAGTGACTGTGATTGAAGATCAGCCTTTAAATGATTTAGCTATTATTGTTTTCATGGCCCCCACAAGGGGGGCTGATATGGCTTTAGCCTGGGGACACGGGCTCTCGGTGGGCCCGGCGTGGCGGGTTGATCATATAAGTAAGATAAACACACATCACAAATTTGTTTTAATAGTTAAAAAAAGTCGCCTGCGGCGCTATTATACTTCATAACTATTAACATTTGTTAATTTTAAATTATATAATTCAACGATGTAATTTTTGATTATTACGTATTGATACTCGACAACACCATGATGAAAGTAGATGTATTAAAAATAGAAAAAAATAGTTAATAATACACTGAATAAGGGCCCTTAATTTGAGCTGTAACAAAATTTGAAAATTGTTAATGTAATGTGTCACACTGCCTTTAACATTAGAGATAGGTAGAGGGCCCGCCAAATATCCGAGCCTGAGGGCCCGCTTCAGGATGTGGGGGTCATGATTGTTTTACTTCCGTTTTCTACTACCTATTTATCCGAAGCGGGATTTTCTATTTATGCTGCAACGAAGTCAAAGTGCAGGAACAGGCTCGACGCCACAACAGATATTAGAATGCAACTTACCAATATTGTGCCTGATATCAAGAAGATATCCAATTCAAGGACTCAAAATTATCAAAGTCATTACCTAAGTGCTTTATTTATTCATATGTTTATATTATATTATAGTTGTATGCTTAAAAATATGTAATTAGTAAATAAATAATGTGTTTTAATAACATTTTTTTTTTAATTTCAACTAAGTAGTAGGAATCAATCTAAAAAATAAGCTAAGTGTTCCGTTAAAATTTCCGGGTTTGCGAAGTGTTCCATTGCAGAAAAGGTTTGGGAAACCCTGCTACATAATATTATATTATAAAACTAATTCTAAAATTATAAACAGTACAATCTGTGAAAAGTATTGAGAACTTAATTATTATTATTTGTTTACACATTTTTGCGACAGATGGTGTTAGTGTACAATATGTACCCAAGTATGCGAAATGCAGTGCGATGAAAAAATTAATAAACAATTTTTGTCGACTTTCGTAGGAGGTTGGATGCTATTAGGTAAGGAAGGACCACCGCCTTCGCTAATCTGTGGATGTGGTCAGCCTTATAAACAGGCTGACTACATTGTGTACAATGGTGTATATAATAAAACATGAAACTGTAATAGGATAGCGGAAACAATATGTCCGCAGGAATATTACGACAAACCTAATAGCGACGATAACCTCCTTTTGCCACTTTATATTCTTATTTTGATTAATTTGTTAATTAATTCTGAATAAGTCGTTTCTTGTAAACCGTCGTAATCGGGTCAATTACGGATATAGGTAGCAATGAAATGAAATAGATAGGTATCTATAAAAAAAAAATATTTTGACCATGATCCTGACAATGTAGGTACCTAAATGCCTCGCTAATAAGAAATTGAGTAGGTACTTAATACAAAAAAATATATTTCCAAAACATTGATAAGCCATATAAAAAATGTATCTAGGTAGGTAAAGCGTCAGTTACATTGAGTTTCTTTACGAGCTGTTTGTTGGCGAATTTATAATCTGCCTGTAAAGTCGCCCAGTGTAATCATTGAACAAGCTAACAAGCAGGTTGTAAACACTCTACGGAGAAAAGTTGAAAGCCGGTCAACTTTACACGCTACACGCCGGCGTGTAGGCCTACTGCGTCTGCGCAGTAGAGTGCAGCAGCAACCTCTCGGTAAAAATACGAACTGAGTTCTGTCAAAATAGTCGCTGGCTTGTGGCTTCTCAGCGAATGGAAAGTTTTGTGTGTAATCATCAAATCGCAGTAGCTGAATCGCCCGCTTTTAAATTCGCTCAATGTAATTGACGCTTAATACTCGTACTTATGTAGGTACGAAATGAATTAATGTAGGTAGGTAATGATTGCCAATTCGCATGGAAACATATTAAACAAAATGAAATAAGATTTATAATGTTTGATAATTTATATTACTATGACAATACCTATCTACTCGAAAAATAAGTTTCATTTTTTGTTTATTTCAATTTTTTTCTCACTCTATTAAAAATGCATTTTTATGATACGAGGGTGGGTCAATAAGTCCTTAGAAAATCCGACAGGTGGCGCGACTAGTACTGTAAGCGGTTTGTTTTCATGCAGCGGCACTACCGATTCAGTATGCTGCGAAGTTTTAATCAGATTGGTCGGGTTGTTGTTTTTTATTTTCGTACATTTAAAAAAAAAATTTGCTTGTTTACAAAAATGGAGAAAATTGAGTTTAGAGCTGTTATTAAACATTTTAATATAAAAGGGTTAACAGCAAAGGAAATAAAAAATGAGTTGGATTTAGTTCACGGCATATCTTCTCCTTCACTTGCAACTATTTATAACTGGTTAAATGAATTTAAACGTGGTCGTACATCAACAAAGGATGAACCACGCTCAGGACGTCCTGTAGAGGTGACTACACCAGAAATGATCAATAAAATCCACGATATGGTGTTAAGTGACCGAAGATTAAAGTTGAGTGAGATAATTGAGGTTACAGGGATCTCAAAAGGTAGCGTCATTTCTATTTTACATGACAAATTGGGCATGAAAAAAGTTTCTGCAAGATGGGTGCCGCGTTTGCTCACAGTCGACAATAAACGCAATAGGGTGGTGGCCTCTAAAGCCCTGTTGTCGCTCATGCAACGCAATCCGGATGAATTTTTTCGTCGCTTTGTGACTGTAGATGAAACATGGATACACCACTATACTCCCGAGACGAAAGAACAGTCAAAGCAGTGGATTGCGAAAGGCGAACCATGTCCAAAGAAGGCGAAAACCGTAAAATCAGCTGGTAAGGTTATGGCTACTGTATTTTGGGATGCACGTGGAATTATTTTCGTTGACTATTTGAAAAAAGGAAAAACAATAACAGGGGATTATTATGCATCTTTATTGGACCAGCTAAAAAACGAAATTGAAGAAAAACGGCCTCATTTAAACAGGAAAAAAATCCTCTTTCATCAGGACAATGCCCGTGTTCACACATGTTTACGATCAATGGCTAAAATTGAAGAATTGAAGTTCGAATTGGTCGACCACCCACCGTATTCGCCAGATTTAGCCCCCAGTGACTTTTTCCTTTTCCCAAACTTAAAAAAATGGCTAAGTGGACAACGTTTTTTTTCAAATGAAAAAGTCATCGATCGGACAAATGCTTATTTTGAGGACCTTCCGAAAACTTATTTTTCTGACGGTTTAAAAAAATTGAGAAACGTCTAACCAAGTATATTGAGCTCCAAGGAGATTATGTTGAGAAATAAAAAAAAAATACAAAAATAAAAACTGTTTTAATGCTTTTTTCTAAGGAATTATTGACCCACCCTCGTAGGTAACGTAACGAGGAGTTTATGCCGCTTGGGCATTAGACTACTAAAGTACCTACTCCTGCTCTAGGCTCTAATACTTATATATTTTTACATACATATTATCCAAATATTATTTACTTTCTTATTACCACATAAATGACGTCATAATAATATATTATGAATAGGTACAAGTGAATATAATTTTGATTTAGGTAATGCCACGATAAAATCGTTACTATTTTATCAGAGTAACAATAACATTTATTTTTCACATCATCGCGACGAGACGCTAGCCGAGCTGTCTCCAAGGTTCTTCTCCGAACACGCCCGATAGTAGTTGGATGAGTGCCGCTTGGAACCTTATTTAAACAATTTATATTTTTAACCGTAATATTTAATATAAGTGAATACTAGACTAAACAAAAAAATGAAAAGATATTCTGCTATTTATAAAATATCTAAAATTGTGTATGGTTTAATGCTTTAATGCAGCGATACTCAACCTGCGGCCCTTTAAGCTTTTATGTGCGGCCCGAAACACATTTATTATCAGAAATTTCGTATATCTTGAGATTTTTTTTTTTTTTAGAATTATTAATAACCATATCCTTGCTTTTTCGTACAAGGTGGTTGTTAGTAATTTTGAACAATCACAAACACCCAGGCTTTGAGAAAAACACATAAATGTTTTTGTCATGACCGGGAATCGAACCCAGGAACTCTCGGGTGGAAGGCGAGCGCCTTACCCACTGCACCACGAGAGCCGCAATATTTTGAGATTCGTTTCGACTTTGATGCACATATAGTGACACCCGAAGAGGATTGTCATTATGGTCCACGTCAGATCTGGTATAAGAGTGTTGCTATTGCACACGATTAATTTAAAAAACACGCATAATTTTTAAAATCTCAAAAATGTTTTGTAAAGAAGGGGGGGGGGGGGGTTCATGATTTTTTTTCGTCACACCAGTAGTGATGTGGCCGTGTTACTTTACAAATATATGTATTTGGCCCGAAGAAAGAAGAGGTTAAGTATCATTGCTTTAACTATTATCGAATATAAGTTGGATTTAGGGTTTAATTGAATTTTTAAAAGTAAAAAACACTATCGAATATGCCCGTACATAGTTCACATTAACTTCCTTTATACTAGGTAATCAGGCAAAGAAAAAAAAAATCAGTGTAGTAAAAAGTGAAAAAATATGTAAAGTTATAAAACGTACCTACCAATACTCTACTACAAAAGTGGATCGCGACACCGACCAGTGCCGTAGGTCACACATACCAGCTATTTCAATCGAAATATTGCCACGAGTTACAACAGTAAACTCCCGTAATAATATTATGACTTTCCAAATTTAACCATGTCATCAAAACTCCAATAAATAAGTATATTTTTTTCATTTCCAACACCAACTCGACATACCAGTACACCAGGGAACTCAGAAATAATGGGAACTGAAATACCTATCGGGTGTGGAGTAACAGGCAACCAATCTCGAGTGTGGAAAAATATGGGATACACTTAAACACGTGTAAAAATACATTTCTCTTTCGTTCTGACAACAGCTCTCGGTGTATGCACTGACGCTCATTCAATATTGGTGTATTTGAAGGTTGCAACACACACTATTGCACTTCTATAATGTGTGTTTCATTTTCGCAGGATACTCACATATTCAAAACCCTGCGTCAAAATGCAGTGTATTGGGGTATTTTTTTCGATCATATCCGATCCTAATAAGATCATAATATGGGCCTACACATAGTGTAGCATATTTTGTTTTTACAAGAAATGGATGTCGGCCAGATCTCAGCCTATTGGGTCCATACTCTGACTCATACACAAATTGAAAAACAATATGTGTATTTGCCAGACCCAGGATTCGAATCTGGGGCCCACGATATAGGCCGACAAAGTCGTACACATAAGCAGTGACGTCTCGTAGATGTAAGCAGGTCATGCGTTGCACAGAGGCGGCGTATTATAAACGGCGGCGAATGAAAAAGCGAATACAAATATCACTATCATCAACGAAGCAGACGATGCAGTCGCTTTGTATCGACATATTAGTTTAAAAATAAATTGTAACATACAAAGTCATAACTATTGCTGTACTGAAATACCCATTTCAATGCATATTATAATATAGGTTTATCGCACAAGCAAAATTTTCAGAAGGTGGCTCCGCGCTAGCGCCACAGACCTTCAAAGACCTTCACATACCTAAAACCACCACTGTTTGAGCATCGATTTCATGGAAATGCTCTTATTCTCAGTATTTATCTCAATATTTGTATTATAATATTATATTTGTATATATTATATTATAAGTATAATAATAATAAAATTGGCAGATAATTTGTAACTAAAAATGAAAATGAGTGGCATTCTAAGCTTGCTTAGGGGCGGCACTTTTCTAGGGACGCCACTGCACGCAAGTAATACGATTTCTAACCCAACTAGACATAAGATGTTCAACGGCTAAATTTTGTACAATTCCGTTTGACAATAATTTTGACATATTTTGGACTATTTCATTTTAAATGGATTAATTTGTTTTGATCAGAGTGTATTTTTGGTGTGTGACAAAGTTGCGCGCACCGATGTAATGCCCGGTCCACACCGAAAACAAGTCGCGCGACAACTCGTTAAATTTTACGATAAGCATGATAATTATCGTAAAATTTCTTAAGCAATTATGATAATTATCGTACAATTTAACGAGTTGTCGCGCGACTTGTTGCCGGTGTGGCCGCACTTTAATGCATTTGTCGTGTGACGGAAGTTGCAACACAATTATTTATTATTATGATTAGTCATTCTTTTAACTATTATAACATTCTACACTGTTAATTTATATTGACAAAACTTTATTTATATTGTAGTGTATATTTATTTTTTATTGTAAAGATTGTGCATCAAGATTTGAGGCTATATTTATGTAGGTATTGTTTATGAGTAAAATTATATATCAATAAATAAATAAATTTTGTGAATGTTAAGTTGGTAAATAATTCAAAAAAACATATCAATATTTGATTTTTTATTAATTCATCATGGGCACTTCTGAATCGAGTATAACCGTTGTATGGCAAAGACGAGTTTTGGTCCAATAATTTAATTATTATTTGTTTTGTTACGCCAAAGAAGTATACCTAACTCCTAACGCGCGTACATAAGTACACACACCGATTTTTATTTTTTGTCATAACATTAAGTACCTACCTATATAGTAATTTAATAATTAATTATAATATTACATACGACTAAATGTATTTAACGGCCTGCCCTAGAACGACAAATCGGATGAGTTTATTGATACATTGGCTCATTGAACAATTAGCGATTGGCTTTCAGTTATTGACATATTAGCGTTTCTCACTAGTCATTACTGTAGCAAACAGTTAACCGCTTTGCATTCAAAGTTTAAGTCGGGTCTCACATCCAAATTCGTCTCAACTGCAATACGTCGTATTTGTCGATGTGATTATGTTGGCATTCATAAAACACAATATGTAACTAAATGCCGTACACTGCATGATTGCAATCCATAACAACAAACCTAACCTAACCTAACCTAATGAAGGCCTCCGACTTCCTGACTAGCTCAGGCACTTGGAAGTGGAGGTTCATTAATGTGGAGGAACAGGCAGGAACCTCATGGACGTGGAGTAACCAAGAAGTCACGGGGCACAAAGTCAATTAAACACCAGATGAAATCTTCAGAACTCGTATTTTATTGTTATTAGAATATGTTTGGCCTTATGGCATTCCTTCATCAAGGATTATAGTCCAAAGGTATCATTCACATTGGTATCGAAAGTCCCAAAGGTTATAATAATTAAAAGAAACTCGATTTATTGTTATTATCCATACATTATTAATTAAAAATTAATCCGAGTATTATTAATTAATTATTTTAAAATTAACTTGGTTATTATTAACTAATTATTTATAATTAAACTGTTTATTATTATTTGATTATGTAGACGAGATCGCGCGAGTCCCGTGACAAGTGTCGCAGAGGCGACCCCCTGAATCCACAAGAAGACTGATATCGGATTGCTTGCTTGGGGTAATGGCAATGTTTAACTGGGGCGCCGACTCAATGGGAGTCATCCCCGTTATCTCTAGTTACTGTCGTTGTGATTGCCTTAGGGTATTTTTGTACCTCTTCTGAGTTCGTTGGGCCTCGGTGGCTTCGCGACCGGACCGAGGCCCAATTTGTGGTCTCGATTGAGTTTATCTCTGGTGAATTAAAAAGCTAGCACATTCTTCTTTCGGCCGTCCGTCGATTGCCGATTGTCCGCTCTTCTTTTTCCTTCCTTGCATCATTGTTAGGCTGCCGTTCGGTTCATCAGTTTTTCAGGAGGGAGGTCTGTCTGTCGTTATTTCGTTTTGTTAGTAAGTAGGTTTATCGGTGTTTGTTCTTCTTCTTTGATTTTCTCTTCTTTTGATTTGGCGTATCGTCTGAGTTTGCAGGGTCTGGGTTGCTGATGGTTGAATCATGTTGTGATCCAAGGTTTTTTAGCGAGAGGGCTGTGTGTTCAGCTTCGTCGAGCTTATACATTATCTCGTTGTAGTCTGTAGGGATGTTGGTCTTCTGAGTTTCTTCAGCGTGCTGATCTGGAGGGTTGGTGATTATGTATGAGCTGTAGCGGTTAGTTGCTGCTTTCTTGTATTGTCTTAAGAAGAAATAATTTCTCTCGCTTTCGATGGTTGGGTGGTCTATTTCGTCTATTTCTGCTATAGTTTTTTCAGTGTATGTGATGATTTTCGTTAATTCGGTAGTGGAGATATCTATTTTGTGTTGTGTCAGGGCTTCGGTGTTTGTGCGGATTGTGCGTTCGAATTCGTTTAGGTATTCAGAGTTCATATATTCTAGGGCATATTCGGCTGATGATGCCTCGTAGTATTCCTCCCAGTCTTTGTCATAATCGAAATCAGGATCGACTTTTAGGTCTTCCAGGGTCTCACTGGATTCTGAGTCTGGGGTATGCGGTATTTCTATTTCAGGCGTCCAATCTCTTTTTGGGTTGGTGGTTTCGGCAGTCGGCAGAGTGGCTTTGCCGATGTTTTGGTCAGTGAGCTGTCCTGTCGTGTCCGTTTTTTGGTCGTCGGTCTGGTTTTTGTAATTCATCTCGTTGGAGTCGGTCTCATTGCGTTCCGTTTCTGGTGTCTCGCATGTTTCATTTACCGGTGCGGGTGTGTCCTGGAGGTTTTCTAGTTGTTTAAGTAGTTTCCGGATTACGTCCGTGCTGGTTTCAATATCCTGGCTCTCGGTTACTTCAGTTATTGGAGCAACGTGAGTTTCCGTTTCCGGTGTCTCTGCTATGTTAGTTTGGGTTTCCGAGTTTTTGGTGGCGGTTTCTCGTAGAGTGTTCCGCTCGTAGATCTCTTCGGTTTTTTGTATAGTCTGTTTGGCTTTGGCAAGTAGTTCGTCGAGGGAGATTTTCATCTTCTTGTTGGCCAGATCAGCGGCGATGGTCGACTGATGTTGAGTCTGGTTGATATCCTCTGATGGTTTTAGTATGTCTGGCTTACTTGGAGTCTGTGTGGTTTGATTCCAAGTGATTTTATTTGGTCTGGGCTGAGATTTGGCAGTGTGGGCTGCTTGGAATTTCTTGGTTTGGTGGGTCGGTAGGGCTGGGCAGTCACGTGTCAGGTGTTTGTAGTTCTGACTGCGCGTGCATTGTCTGTCCGGGTAATTGCGTCGGGGTGTTTCAATTGTCACCCTTGTCTGTAGCACACGTCGGGTTGTAAATATTTTCAGCCCTTTGTCGGTAGATAAAAGCTTGACGAGGACGAGCGGCATTGGATAATTGCTCGTCCCTTGAGTCATGCGTGTCGATGTGATTATCGGCAGTCCTTGTTTGAGGAGGTCATCTGTGATGTCATCCGTTCTGACATGTGGCGGGATACCTCTGACGACGACCTTTAGAATTTTGTCTTCCATAGGTGTCGGAGCTGATGATTTGCGGAGGGCTGGGATCTTGTAGGCTTCCTTCTTGGCGGGCGGCAGCGAGGGTGCCTTCTTTGGTTTAAAGTCAGCATTCCTCTCCGCCGACCGGTGAGATTGGGTCTGTGTGTCCTTGCAAGGGAATTTTGGCGCTTTTGAATTGAGGGCCATTTCCCTGAGGGCTTTTAGGTCCTCATCATCGTCGTTCGTTTTGTGGTCGTCCGCTTGGGCGGGAGCGGAGGCTTGGGCTTTCGAGATTGCCAGCGCATGCTCTTGAAACGCAGCCAGCAACAAGATATGAAGCGGTAGGTATTCATGAAGCAGTGGCGCTTTTATGCTGGACAGCTTGCGCAGCTCCGCCTTGATGTCGGTATTGGTTTGATCCATGGTAGGTATGTGAGAGATAGCTCGCTGCTGGTGTTTGGTCTTGGTAGGTAGGTGCTTCACTGGTAGTGATGGTCTTTTTGTAGAGTCGCTGTGTGAGCGGCGTATCGGGCTGATTTTTTCTTTTTTGTTGGTAGCGCTGCTTGCAGAATGGTGCGATCGCAGCTTGATCGAGGCGAATATCGGTCGAGTCGGAATAAGTAGGTAGTTCACACGGAGCGGTCAGGAGCGCTTGACGTGCGACTGGTCGCGGCGAGTGCCAGTCAGCGAGTGTTATCGGATTTTAGAATCTTGCGTTTTTATTCAGTTAGGGGTGGTCGCATTTCTTTTTCCGACGCTCGACCTTTTCTACCCTTATAGCTACTCACACCGATACCGCCATATGCTACACGTTTATATCCGGTTGACGGATGTCAGTTTATCAACCAAACATATAGTGATATCGATGTACATGATTAATATTAATATTATCTTAATTACATTAATTACCATATACCATTAACGCCCGTCCATACGTCACGCTTTACTATTTAACTAACCCATTGCATATTATATTAAATTTACCTATTATATTACAATTTATATTACAAATCACATTACAAACCAAACCGTATTTTACATTTAATCTATCTTAATTAACCCTTTATCTAAACATGTATTTAATCAAAATTTAACCCTATTACCTATATGTACATGGTCTGAGACCGACTTATCTCCTCCACAGCTCACCTTGAGGAGTACTACTATTCGACAAGGCAAACTGTGGGACTCATTTGCATATTTCGGTCATGTTTGGCTTTATCGAGGGGCGTCTATCGTATAAACAGTGGTCGATTTGGCTATGGAGGTCAGACCAAAATGGTTGTGTCTCCAACTAATCTACCAGGGGGGCACCTACTCAAGGCCTGCGAATTCTGTTCGCGTCACTAGCAAATATTCCCGTATATCGGCTATTTTCAAAACTTGTTTGCCGCTGGCTTCCTGTAAAACGACAAGAACCAATAACTGTTACTGAAGAAACTAGACGATTAAAAAAAAATCGGTGTGTGTACTTATGTACGTGCGTTAGAAGTTATACTTCTTAGGCATAACAAAACAAAATAAGCCATTACCTGAGTCTATTACAGTGGATTAGGTTGATGAAAACGTACGCGATTCTTCTATGTCTCATATAGCACATGATAATTTTAATTTAATTATTGTATTGGACCAAAACTCATCGTTGCCATACAGCAGTTATAATCGATTCAGAAGTGCCCATGATGAATTAATAAAAAAACAAATTTTAATATATTTTTTTAATTATTTACCAACTTTTACAGAATTTATTTATTTATTTATTGATATATAATTTTACTCATAAATAACACTTACATAAATATAGCCTCAAATCTTGATACACAATCTTTACAATGAAAAATAAATATACACCAATATAAATAAAGTTTTATGAATATAAATGAACAGTGTAAAATGTTAGTCTCCAGAAATTTATTTATAGACATATAATATTTTATTATGACACAATATTGGTTATGTTTACAATACATGCTCTTTTCTTGGTTGTATTGAACGATTAACTAAGTGACACTATGCGCATGCGCATGTACCCTTGAGACCGAAATGAATAATGATAATAATCATAATAATAAATTATGTGTTACATCGGCGCGCGCAACTTCGTCACACGCCAAAAATACACTCTGATCTGTTTTCCCAAACGCGCCAAAAGAAGTATAACTTCAAAAAAATATGATTTACTGACAAAACGACAAAATATAATGATCGTTTAGAATATCACTAGTTTTATTATATTATCAAATGTATATAACAAAATATTAAATTTGAATAATACTTATTTAAACGTTAAAATAATATTTTCAAAACGTTTTTCAAGTAAACCAATTACGTTGACAATACCCCACCTTTCAGTAACCACTTTTAAAAAATAATTATAATATTCGCGCCTAGAGCAAATGTTCCAATCGGGCCTCGCACTTGCTAAAACCAGCCCTGCCAATAGGTACCTACCTGTTCGTGGTCGATTTTAATTGAATAGGTACTCGGAAAAGTGGATATACCTGTATGTATATAAGTATGTATATTCATTACATTATAGCGGTGTTTATAATTTATAATAATATATTATATAAAATGGAGCATCGATTTCAAGAATGTTATCAGTTTATTATTGTTACGCAATTTAACTACATATATAAATACTAATCGATTCACTCATAAATAAACCTTTCCAACTAACTATTAATTAACATATTAACACATAAATAATCTGTTCCTGTTTGCAGGCGTATAGATTTTTCATCGTAGGTATATATCGCAATATTTTTTATTTGATAGTAAATTTTCATATTTGCAATAAATTTATCGAATCGAACTCGCGCTGTTATCGCATTGCTGAATCAAATATAAAACAGATTGAGAAAAATGCTATGAAAAACGTCACACAATATAGTGATGTATTGTAAGTTCCTAACAATAATTATTGATTCAAATATTTTCTGGAAAATATAACTATGTAATGATGAAAAATAATTTACATTGTATTCATGATTATAGCCCAAAACTATTGATGACAGTGGCGAAGGGTGACTTTTGGAAAGAGGTAGGCTGTGGAGATTATAGAGAAAGAAAACACTTGTCAGGTATACTTACGGGAAATTAGAAGATAATACGATATTACTACTGATGAATAGGTACACAATAATGACAACGACACACTAATTTATTCGATCCAATAGCTCACTGACGACATAAAATTGAGCGATGAGTTTATATTATGTACTTTTCTAAACACATCACAAATCATTAGATAAAATTATGTTTTATTTAAAAAAAAAAAAACAAGCAATTTGTTTATAAGAGATTGAATGCCATATAAATTATGTTTTTTAAAATATCTAATTATTAATTATTTTGGACAAAGCTGCAGTCATAGATAGAGTTGGGTTTCGGGAATTCTCGAGAATTTTTCGAGATTTTAAATCCTGAATCTCGAGAATTGAAATTTTTAACATTTCGGAAAATCCCGGATCTCGAGAATCTTTTCTCGGGATTCGGGATTTCTTTATTATCAAATATTAACTGAAAAAACGATTTTCTATATGAAAAAACTGGACAGGAAAAGACTGGTCGGGGCATTTAACACAATTAAGCCAACGTCGACTCAAAATGAGCGCAAGTTTAGCAAAATCAGAGAATTTTGTATCTCAAAAGCGTACAGATTGTCAGACGCAGCGATTGACAGTCTGTGCTTTTTGAAATACTATTTTAATAATGTTTTGAATTATTTTTGTTTTCCTACTTTTATTTTGTTTGTCTTCTTACATAAATAAAAAAAATCATATTTTTTTGAAATTTGTCTGTTTTTACACAGATTTTAGGATAAATATCGCCTAGTATAGAGTATTCGCCTTTGATTGATGATTAGTTCAATTATTACCTTGTTGCTCATAATTTCAACTGTGAATCTAATACCCATGTCTAGTATAATAAATAATAATATTACTTTATAACAGTGTTCGAAAACCGGTTTCATTATGTGAGGTAAAGATAAATACTGTTTCTAATGCGCAAATGCTAATAATTTTTTAATATAAAAAATAGTTTTACTGCAGGCATCTAACATAATATTATTGTTACGTCACCTAAATAATACTACAACTAGATAACTCTGTTTTGGTCATTGTTGGAAAAATGAAATTTAAACTTTACTTGATTAACATACATGTAGGTAGGCTATAATTATCATTGAAAATAAAAATGGAAAATTGAGCTTTGTCTAATTGGGACAATGTTCAATTAAATGAAAAAATATTTTAGATATGTTATTGTATTTATTTAATGCATTTATCGTTTTATAGTTATGTAATATTTTCAAGCACAAAATTAATACCGTTCCCATTAACTGCTGTCTTACCTTATTTTATCATTTCGTAGAGAAGGAAATGTAGAATCATATTCAATAGCTATCTCAAAAAACAGTGAAAATTCAGTTATCTAGTTGTAGTATTAATTGTGGTGAGCTACAATTTAGAGATGGTGTTGGCTAGTTTTTAAAAATCAATTAAACCCTGCCTAAACCAAACCATAATAGTTTTGGTATACTTGGCCGATAGGACAAAATTGTGCACACTTTTTCATCCATACCTACTTACTTGTTTTCGTTGAATTAAGAATACATATTGTTGGTTTTTGACTATTATATTTATGACTTAGCTTTTGCAGCGTTTAAAAATAAGTTTTAAAAACTAACCAACACCATCTGTAAATTGTATTCTTATTATTTCAATGAAAACAAATACGTATGACTGACAAAGTTTAGTATGCACTATTTATGGCGGATTTTAACAGCCTACCTCTACCCTTCGCCACTGAAAAAACATCCCCATTCCATAATTTGATTCTCATAAATGCATATAAATTAATTTAATATTTTTTAAACGTCGATATTAATATTATGCGCTCTATAATGTACCCTAGGGGCGGCAGGTTATATGAAAGTATGGTGAGCCGGCTTGTATGACGAAAAAGTATGGTGGGGCGGGCTGGTAATCAATTTGTGCCAAAATTTGAACGTTAACATTATATTATATGGGTACGTTATAATGACCAAAGTAAATCCTCTGTGATGCCCTGAATTTTTTTTTATCGCGTCGCTATTTTTCGTAAGTTATCGGCTATTGTTGGCCTGCTTCATTCAGCTGTATGAGAAAGCCGATTCCTTGCCCATCTTTTAATTTAATACCTCTATGAATGTACATATGATGAAAAGCAATGTTATTATAACCACCTACTTCTACTTGATTAAATTATTGCTAAAATGTACATGTGCGGTAGGTAGCGTGGAATAAAGTCAATCAAGTGTTTTCCCGAGCAACAATTGACATTTCTTTGAAATTTATGGCAATAATAATAATTAGCATTGTCTGTTAGAATTGACAATAATATAATTTATGAGTCGCAAATACATGCTGGAGGCAAACGGAAAAAACACCGACCTGGGTGGATACTTACCTATTACTTGACATGCTATATTTTTAACATTCTAAATAAGTTATTACATTTACATTTGAAGAAAAAAAACTGTCATTTAAGCTTGACATCATTAACCACTAGCCATGGGTTAATTCGTAGATTGACAGATTTCTCATGTCTCAACAATGTCACCAAAACAGTATAAAAAGATAATTATTATTATACGGTTACACAGTAATAAAAATGTAGGTACAGTCCTACAAACTTATCTGAAGAACGGTCAAAAATGCAACTACGAACTACCATATGGACGCCATTTTGAAAACGTCATTCGAATGTCAGATTCTGTCCAATTGCTAGTCTTGATCGTGTAGTTTTCGACTGTGGCTCCCCCATCGATTCTTCAGATAAGTTTTGTAATGAATGAATATGGATAGCACGTGATCTACCTGTCTTATAGATTTTTGTTCTAAATAACAAAAGCAGCGAATTTCATACAACATAACTTTACTATCATGAGGCTTTAGGGCACATCGAGGTCCTATGCGTTGATTCAGGATTCCAACCCTCCTGCGATAGAAATTAAACCAGTGATTCCGAAACCGGTGTATCGCGAGTGATTGGGAAATGTGCCGCAGGGTTTCATTCACTTGTACGTATGCAGTTCGCCGTATCACACTTCACCGTGAAATTTTGTATCGGAAATATATGGCCGTAAGTATATTAAAGACCGTCCGACCTCTTTGGGTCGTATAGTACTGACATAAAATTCATGTCAACATAAAACACGGTTCTTGTCGGTTTACATGAAGCCAGTAACAAACAAATTTTTAAAATACCCGATATACCGGATTATTTGTAAGGTTAGGTTAGGTTTTTATTCTTGAATTCATGAATTTTGCCAAAATTAACTATGAAATAATCATATTGAATATAATAAAATTGGAGACCGTACGGTCATCTCTTTCCGATAGAAAACTCACGGCGAACTGTGCCACGGTGAAATGCTTTACGTACAATTTACATGTAACCTTTCATTCAATGTCAATTCTGATAAAAATTAAATGTCATAAATTGGTTCTACTGGTATGTAAGGTCGGAGTGTCTGGGATTGAATTCATTCGGTCAAAACCAAATGCCGCCTATTCATCGCTTGCATTCTGACGGTGCTGCTTTACGGGAGCGAATCATATCACCTTACGAAGGCTCAGAGCAACCGTATACTGAGCTTCGAAAACAGATGTTTGCGACGGATACTGGGTGTGCGTTGGTATGGCTTTAGGAGCAACAAGGAGAGAAGATAGCGCACCAATATTATCATGCTGAGAGTGAAGAGGCGACGTTGGACCTGGCTCGGCCACGTGCTGCGGATGCCAGAAGATAATTACAACCTGGCTTGGCTATACTTCAAGCCAACAGGAATTCGGCGTCCTGGAAGGCCGCTAAATACTATATAGAGTGTATACGGCGGAGCTACGGAGTGATGGTTTGACATGGGACGATGCAAGAAGAATGGGGAGCAACATGGATTCTTGGAGGCGCCTCGTGGTGTCCATATGCTCCAACTAAGGGGCGGATATGGCCGAAGAAGAAGGTATGTAAGTATATTAAAAAGTCATCTGCGACGCAATTTTACAACGTTTTTATTAGCTCGTATTCTTATTTGTCCGGTGATTGTTTATCCAATACAAATCTTGCAATCGATTTTTAGCTAACTTCCCGACTAGCTAGACATTTGAAACTTTTAGAATATATCAGAACACGATGCCAATGCATTATTTTAATGCTTTTAGCCATCTTTAAGTAAAATTGAATTAATTTTCAGTTAATTCTGTTTTGTAAGAAAAGTTATTTCGGAAGAAATCCGTAATCCAATCCACTATTATTGGTTGCTAAGGGGGTGGTCCTAGCAACTAAATTATTAATATATACGTGCGTTACTATGGGAATCAAAATGATATTTCAGTATATTTATTTGTTTGTGTTTTTTTTTATTATTTACTTCATATCAAGTACAAGTTTGAGCATATTGAGCATAATAATTCAACAGTAAATTTAAAAACGTTGTATATAAAAAGTTCTTTTTATCTTGTAATTATTTTAAAATGTTCTTGCACACTATTTTTGAAGTTATAATTGATCACATTGTCTCATTTATTATCTTCAATGTTATGCCACTCCAACGGACTCAATCACTCTCTTGCGAAATTCCAAAAATCCTCCAAGCCAGCAATCATTAAAAATTACAAAGGAAGCAGCTCTCGAAATGGAAAATTTTACGAACCGGAGCGCTTGATAATTTTACGAAAATATTAACACTGTTACTTATCTAATTCCATACATATATGTATTTAAAAAAAAACGATTGTGTTAGATTTTTTTGTAATATGACATATCTCGCTCAGACTGTAAAGTTAATATTTACACGAGACGGAGCGATAATTTTGGGGATTGTATGCACCGGAACGGCGCTCGGGTGCGTTCCGGTCCATTTCGAGCCCTGGATAGAAGTTGGTGAAATAAATGAAGATGTGTACATTGGTGGTGTAACAGCCGGCGTTAATTATCTAACTATACACCCGGCACTTTTCTAATTTAAACTGGAAGGAATATATAAGTCATTTTATTGATTTTTGAAGGTGGTGGATACTAATATTTGAAACTTTGAATACATTTTTTTTAAATGAAGGGATTTTAGGCACCAATGACATATTAAATGGACAACTCACTTCATACCGGCGCGCACGAGAAATTGTGCATGAAAGTCATTCACAGATGTATATGTAGATGTCACGTGACCATATGACGTATCCATTTCCATTATGCGATACAAGCTTCGAGAATTTATAGTAATATAACCTTTATTGTAATGGCGTATTAGTGTCATGACTCATTGCGTTAGAAACAGATTCTCGGTAGCTCACGACTTCTCGGAGATTAGACGCAAGTGAGCCCAGCGCATCACAGGCGACTGTCCAATGGTTTCTGTCATTCAATTGCGTTGAATAAACATTATCTTAAAATGGCATTTTATAAATAATAAATAATACTAACACATGAAAAGTGATATCCCATCTTTCTTGGAGTGTTTAGTAGACTTTTTTTACAATTTTTAACTAGGCACATTGGCATTTTGTAACACAATAATAACGGTGGAGTCGAAACCTGACAGTCAGAAATTTTGTATGGGCAGACCCAGCGGTGTCGCCAGACCGCTTGCAAACAGAATGTTCATTTGAGCGTAGGATACCGATATTAAAATATGAATTTCGCGATCCGGCAGACCCGACACAAAGTGAGTGTCATTTTATTTTCTAGATGCTTCGTCCATATTAATATCATTGTTAGGCACCCTCTAAATTCGGCCACCCTTGCACAATGCAAATTATGACGGAAGAGGAGACCCTGTTTACTATGCGAAATGTACAAAATATGATAATTTTACGAGTCCGTAAAAAGTATACCTAGGTACGTATAGAAGTATTCTTCGGTGTGCCCCGAACATTTTATAATTTATTTTAAATGTTTGCTATGGTATGGGAAATGTTGAAAATCATTAAATGAAATAAAGCAACTATTGTGAAATATATAATTATACTTATAAGTACCAGTGGTGAAGGGTAGAGGTAGGCTGCTAAAATCGACTATAAATAGTGCAGATTAAACTTTGTTAGTCATACGTATTTGTTTTTATTGAACTACGACTACAATTTACGGATAGTGCTAGCTAATTTTTAAAAATCAATTTAACACTATCTAAACTAAACCATAATAATTTTGGTATGTTTTGGGCGATACGATAAAATTGTGCACACTTTTTCATTCATAATTTGTTTTCGTTGGATTAAGAATAGGTACCTACATATTACACAATATATTGTTGGTTCATTTTTTTAAATTCATTAAGCCCTGCCTGTACCACACGACAATAGATAAAAAAATATTATTATATCTATAAAATATCCAAAGTTATGTATGATTTAATTCCATAATTTTAGAAAAATTATTTATATAAGTACTAATATTTTTTGACTATTATATTATATTATGGGATAGTTTTTCGCAGGGTTTAATTTAATTTAAAAACTCACGAACACTGTAGTCTTGTGTCTTATTTCAATGAAAAGAAATAGGTACGTATGACTGACAAAGTTTAATGTGCACTGTTTAAGGCGGATCTTAACAGCCTACATCCACCCTTCGCCACTGCCTTGTACTACAGTACACAAAATATATATTCTTTTGCATTTCAATAAAATTTAAAAACTTAGTTTTGATGACTATATTCATATCGTTATCTCATTAGTTAGGAACTCCCCTTGTGAAATATACAGGGCTCGAAATAGCTGAGCGCACCGGAGCACAATTCCTCAAGATTATCGCTTCGACTTGTGAAAGAAATAAATATTGCGTTCAGGTTGGTGAATTATTAAAAACTTATTAAATTTACTCACTTTATATTATATGTTTTTTTTAAATTTAATACAAAACTTGTCTCCATGGTCCATGACGCGTCGTGGACCCCGTTTTTTGCCTGCGGCGTTGACAACATTTGCATGCCACAAGTTTATAAACTGTTATTCCATTTGACTGTCTGAGCTAGGTATAAAAAAACTAATTAACACATTTATTTTATATTCTCAATAAAGGTATATAGGTACATTTAGGTACATAAATATGTTAATATATACGGAAAATTATCGAGCACCAAACTGAAAGCCGTCTCTTCATATTGTAATGTTGCAACAAACCGTCTATTAATGTATATGTGGTAAAATCGCAAACTTTGGTGACAAATTAATTTTATGTTAATCGCTCTTTGGTGAAAGTAGTTATTTTGAAATGTGTTGTGATTTTAAAAATCACAGCACGTACGAAGGTACAAAAGAACATACTTATTTCCATTTCGAAGCACAGCTGTACATTTGAATTCCATCTGATTACACAAACCTGTAAGTACATCAGAGCCAGAGTACCGTAAGTCAAATTTTGCCGAAAATTAGGTAAGTTTAGATTTTCTACATAAATTATCATTTTGTCTGTCAAAGCCCAAAGACGATCAAAAAACAGGCGTACGGCACCTTTGCATGTATGTCCTGACGTAATATAAGTACCCATCCAAGTAATGAACACCTGGCCTGAAACATCCTGTTACCTACATGACGTAACTTCTTATGGCTGTCGTGTGTAACGGGTCTTTTGATGAAAACTGCTACATATTGACTGGAGACACCGGTGTCCAGACACAGGTGTCTCGAAAGGCTGCATTGACACATAAATGATTGGGCGCGTTCAGAAGGAGACACACGTGTGTCGCGTACATTTATATGTATATGCAGTGTCCAGAGATATCGGTGTCCAGACACCAGTGTCTCGTGTGAAACGGCTCTTAAGAGTATAAGTCATTAACAACAACTTTTCAGGAGAGCAATTATTTTTTATTAATTTGATGACTTTTATTGGGTGATCTAATATATTATGCACACATTAATTAAATTAAATTAAAGCAGGATTTTAACCAGTGCCCCGACATACCTCCAGAAGAGTTAATCACTGGCTGACATTTTATTATCCTTCACGGTAGATAGTTGACCACGGGGAGGTAGATAAAATTTACACTAAGTAATTTAGATATATATATTTTTTAATATAAGTAGAAATCATTTATAAAAATAAATAGTTGTGGATTTACCTAAGATCTAAAGGCTACCATACATGATCAGTTTTACCTTCAGTTTCGCCTGACCCGCTGGGAATCCGTACCATGTGTGGGTATTTTGGCCTCGAGGTCTATGCGCGTCGGCGGCCGGAGCGACTGAAGCGATTCAATTAGATCCGCCTGACCGGATGGACTGACCGGATTGTGTGTGGCCAATCCCTTCAGTCGGTGCTCGGGCAACAGTCGTGTGGGACTTGTGCGTGATACTATTGATCGCGTTGTGCGTATTTAACAAAATGGCGTCGTGGTCCAAAGACGTTTTTATTAGAATTCATTGAATTATTTAGAACATTACAACCATTTTGGTTCATAAAATCAAAAAACTACTACTAAAAAGGAAAGCGCAACATGATTTGCTTTTGAATAAAGTTTTTACGATTGAACTGATAGCTAATCGTGATACAATTACAAAAAAAGAAAAATTACGTACTTAGTTCATTTCGAAAAGAATTAAAAAAAGTTTAAGCATCTGTGGAATCGGGTGCATCTGCTGATCAAGTTTCTTTAACCAAAACTATGGTAGTATAATGAATTTATATTTCTGAAAGTCCAAAAAGAACCTCTGGACTCAACTACGAGCATAGATATTGTTCTCTTTTTGTTTGTTCCCTTTTATATCGGTATGCGCTTTCACTCCTTGCGATAGATAAAATAATCAGAACTGACACGATTGCATTGTGTATGTCCACGCATCCGTTCAGGCCAAACTGAAGCAGTTTCGCTTGTTCAGTTTCGCCTTTCCATGTATGCGATGATGACCACGTGAGGGAAAAAACACTATAGATTCAAACACAGAATTGAGTATATTGAAAATTTTCATCTAGCACTGCTTTGACAGCTCAGATTTTCCGGATGGTGTCTTCATTTTTAATGAGTGAATAATAATCGGAATTGTTCATTGAAAACTTTTGGCATTCTGAATATTATCAACCAGTCTTATATCAGAACTATGATTTATCAATAAGTAGTAAACACAACGAAATAATATGATTTTGTTATACATACTAAAGTATAAATACTGACTGACATATTGTGTTATATCGCGAATTAAAACAAAGGAATACCTACAGAAAAACCGGAAAACGGTTTAGAACGATGTTTGAATTTTGTTTAAATAATTAATAATATTAGGTGCATACCTATTCTAGCGGAATGTAATAATTATTATAATGCATACTATAGTATCTAGATCAGGGGCCTAAATAAATAATAATATATCAACACAGCGAAAAACTGCAAATCGCATCGTAGCAAACAGAACACTATTACCGCCTGCGAATGCCAAACAACGCAAATATTATTTAATTACCCATTTATCTGTAACGTTTTATCGAAAATACATGTAAATATGTAAGAATAAGCGAGACAGGGAGAAGGCGTGTTAAATGGGACAAAGTGAAAGAAAAGATACATACCTATACGTATACATAAACGCAAAGATAAAATTTTAAAAATAAACTGACACGAAAATAAAGTAATCGTTTATTTTAATCGGGTGTTAATGTTCCAGGTGGTAGAAAAGAGATCACATACTTTCGTGAAACTTGTGAGAGGAAACCTGGCCTTCACCCAGGGAAATGTTTTAAAAAATATCACACTATTTTAAATACTTAGTACATTTTTTTTATTTGATACCTTACAACTTAGAAACCATGAAACAATTACATAATATGTTCTTAATTAATTGTATTGTGTATATTGCCCATTTGATTTAAGAATATTATTAAAATCTTAAGGAGTAGGTAGAACCAAACCATCATAAATCGTCCGGTGTTCGAATTTAGAACTAAGTTCATCACGATATAAAAATTATTGAATGACATGTCAAATATTAGCATGTGGCGCCCTCACTCAGCGGACAATTTATACTGGTGGATCTATACCTACAATGTGTTTTTTTTAGGGAGTGCAAAGGGTACCACGGCATGACTGCAATAATTGTCTAGCGGCTGTCCACACGCTAAACGTCATTTTTGATTTGTCTTACATTATATTCCGGGGATAACAAATAGGATTTGATCGGCGTGCCAAAATATGCCGATTTTTTTTTAATTGGTGGCGCGTGCCATTCCTTTAGGTGTAGGTACACATGATATAATCTAAACCATATTTGTTGAATATTAAAAAAAAAACACAAGTAGGTACATTGAGAACTATATTGCTTATTGAATACTAATACAAAAAAATGATAGGTACACATAAAATGAAAGAACATAAGGAAATATAAAAACATATCATAATAACACACTAATTTTTGAACATATATAATTTTAAAAACACTACTTTTCTGAGAAAATATATTATAAGATTTATATTATAACCAATAGAAAACAACTTTTCGAAAAAAGTAAGACACCCCACAGGAATCGATCTTGCATCTCTCAGTATCGATAGCACATTTTGGTTTAGCACTTTAAGGCTATACCTCAGCTGAGGCATGGTCTGAAAAGATCGTGACTAGGCGATGCGCGGATCGTGCAAATGACGCGTGCCGAACAAAATATAATTTGTCATAAAAATCCAATATGCGTCCATTAATATTATGTTTATTGTTATTTTACAATTTTTTTTTCGACCATGTCCGATTCTAGTAGGATCATTTGGGCCTCCACAGAGTAGTGGTTTGTATTAACAGATTTTGTTTTTTACGAGAAATGCATGTCAGCCACTTGCTCAACCTATTAGGTCCATACACTGACTCACACACAAATTGAAAAATAATATGTGTACTTGCCAGACCCAGACCCAGACCGTGGGTGTAAATATATATTACTAATAATAATAGTAGGTATATTCATTGACATGTTTTCTTTTTTAAGTAGGTACATACGTAAATTTTTTTAGTCATCTTTACACGATTTAAAAATATTTTCATCCGACGCCATGACAAAATAAATCGACGTGCAGACACCTCGACTGTCGGTCTCCGAATGGCAACGCGGCCGAAATTTCGTTCCACATACAGTTGAAAATTATTTGCCGTTTCACTTATGTACGCTCGCAGGTCACTTTTGAAGACATGTTTGGTTTAGCGAACAATATCGTCATTCGTCATACACACCTCCGTCATATAATTTTTCAAACGTAGTGATTTATTATTATCGAAGTGACATTGAAAAAATATGTTTAATTAACAGGTGTCAATGAATAGTTCGAAATACATATTGCTATAACCTTTTAGTATTGCAGGGTATTTTCCTCAGAAACTCTAACATCGATAACATAGCTGTTAATTGAGTAAACATGTTTTGTGTTATGCAGGAATGCAATTATTGTGCAATAATTAACATAAATTAAATTTGTTTCTTCAAAATACTTAGCATCAAACGAATGATCCAAATATTAATAGGTACTTTCCACAAATGTAATCCTGAGTATTTACTTTTTTTTTTATTGATACCGAAATCCGTGATTGAAAAGACCATTGCCCACTGTAGAAGGAAGCCGATACATTACACGACTGGTCCTAATTTCGCCCCTCCCGTTGTCTATGGATGACCTGTCATTGTCTATAGAGTGCTCATAGGTACTTACGCGTCTGTCATTTTCACGTGTCGGAGTATTCTTAGTTTCAGATTAATTGGAGACCTACGAGTTCATCTGATTTAGTGGTTATGTGTTATTAATAATTATTGGAAGTGACGATCAAGGTAAGTAAACTTCTTCTGTGTATAATAATATCATAATACACTAGGACGTTTGTCAATGTGACAGTCGATTCTAAACGACAATAACTAATTACTTATTTATACTCTTCAGGTGATACATCAGTGAAACGTCAAATAATTTTCAACTATAGGCGCGACGAAATTTTAGACTCGCTCGCATTCTGAGAGAGAACGTCGAGCAGGAAACACGTAACTTTGTTTCGTGATGGCGACGGGCGTATTAATTCTTAAATCGTGTAAAGATGACTAAAAACGTTACCCATTTACTTTAAAAAGAAAACATGTCAATGAATATATTATTATTGTTACTAATAGAACAATTAACAGAACATAAAATGGACGTATGTTGGATTTATATGACAAATTATATTTCGTTTGGCATGCGTCGTTCGCACCCGCGACCCGCAATCCGCGCATCGCCTAGCCACGATCTTTTTAGACCGTGCCTCAACTGATGTAGGTATAGTCTTCAGTCATTATAGAATAGCAAACTCTGCATGCAAGTACGTCATCAATAAATAGTATGGCAGTGGACCACTCGTTGCTTGTGGAAAAAGTTATGCTCAGGCTTTATTAATCTAAAGATGGCGATGAAAAGACTCATTTACACATTTTGATGTTTTAAAAAATAATATTGGTAATAATAATTATGATAAAATTTCCAGTTTAAAGGCCAGTGTTAAAACCTACTGTTTTAATATCAGCGGACTTAACTCGATATAAGCTCACTTAATATTTGTCTCGAAAACGACCTGGCAATAATTACGAGTAAGCCCGATCTAGCTTGCATCTTACTCTAACTAATAGTCAGCGCATGACGACTTGCTCTGTCCGCTCAGACATGAATTTTTGGTAGCTTGCAAGCTTTGGGTTGCAGACACCTTAGTCGGCTCGCACATTGGAACTCGTCTCGCCTAAAAACGCATCGAATACGTCGATGTGACGTCATCGTCATTTAACGAAACAACATAACACGTGTTGCCAAATGGAGCTTCGCAGATCGATCGAATGCAACTGTTTCGGCTGAAAAAAACATCTGGCTGTTGCATTCGACATGTTGCATCCTTCTCGGGCTCCGAGTCGGTGGGTCGAAGTCACAAAGAAACACATGCGAATTGGTCATTCCTATACCGGCTCGCCGATCGCCGCATTGAAATATCAATACGTTTCGAAGGCTACGCGCGACTGTCGGTAGATAGATGTGCGAGGTTGTGTCATGCAACACTGGCCGCCTGTTCTCGGAAGCTTTGATTTATGGCGGTAAGGCACACGAGGCGATTTGTGATGTGCGAGCCGGCTTAGGGTCACTATTCCAAGAACGCAAATTTAGTTTTACAGCCAGGGCAATACGGGTGAAATTCGGGAATCCATGTTAACGGTCTTAAGGGGGGACATGCTCGTCGAAGGTCAAAATTGAGTTTTTATTGTATTTTCAAACCATGATCCTGGACACTCCTTAAACGTTGTAGATAATCTATTTATATAATTTTGAAGCCTTATTATCCTTTATAGTTATTTTAAACATTTGATGACTGCATATGGAATTTTTGTTACATAAAATAGTATTCTTTTAAACCTCTCGCTCTAATGTTTTAGAATATAGTCATATTTCGGTACATAACTGTGCAGTGGTGCTAAGATTTTTTACTTTTATTAATTTTTAAACGCATTTATAAAACCATTAGTATAATTTATTACGAGATAATTTTTGTAAAATATTCACGATAAAAAAATATTTTGATAATCTCTGTGATCCCAAATTTGACAAGAATTAGGCATTTTATTATACAAAAAATCGGCAAGATTAACACATTTGAAGATGATTCTAAAGATACTTATTATAAGCTATGTCTTTGACCATTCTAGTGTGATAAACATCTTATGAATAATGATTGCTTTATAATAATTATTGACCTAAGAATAAGGTAGTGTTTTTTTGAAATACGCCATTTCTTTTGTCATTCCCTAGTGATTAAGCTACAACATACGGCCGTAGCCATAAATTGACAAACTATAATTAAAGTAGGGAGTAAAATTATGTTAACGCGCGTGTTTGAACATGTACCTAACTGAATTTTTTTATTTTTTTTTTAAACGGTACATGTTCAAACACGCGCGTCAATATCATTTTACTCCCTACTTCAATTATAGTTTGTCAATTTATGGCTACGGCCGTATGTTGTAGCTTAACCACTGGGGAATGACAAAAGGAATGGCATATTTCAAAAAAACACTACCTTATTCTTAGGTCAATAATTATTATAAAGCAATCATTATTCATAAGATGTTTATCACACTTGAATGCTCAAAGACATAGCTTATAATAAATATCTTTAGAATCATCTTCAAATGTGTTAATTTTGCCGATTTTTTGAATAATAAAATGCCTAATTCTTGTCAAATTTGGGTTCACAGAGATTATCAAAATAATTTTTTATCGTGAATATTTTACAAAAATTATCTCTTAATAAATTATGCTAATGGTTTTATAAATGCGTTTAAAAAATAATAAATGTAAAAAATCTTAAAACCACTGCACAGTTATGTACCGAAATATGACTATATTCTAAAACATTAGAGCGAGAGGTTTAAAAGAATACTATTTTATGTAACAAAAATACTTTATGCAGTCATCAAATGTTTAAAATAACTCTAAAAGATAATAAGGCATCAAAATTATATAAATAGATTATCTACAACGTTTAAGGAGTGTCGAGGATCATGGTTTGAAAATACAATAAAAACTCAATTTTGACCTTCGACGAGCATGTCCCCCCTTAACGCATTATACAAGGAAATATTTTAAGACGATATTCGTAATATCTTCTTTTGTGGTACATTTTTAAAATGACACTTGTATGGGAACTCCTCATCTAGTAGTAGGTATATCAATGTTAGGTACTAACTATACTTTCGTATTGTGTGGCACGTTTAGAAAGAATCGTGAAGGTGACGCTGGACGTTATGTTAGTTCTCAGAATCACCACAATAATTTTTACCAGACGTGATGTTCATTCTCTTCGCAAATTTTATTGTTATTTTTGTACTGTACTGATTCGATATTAAAGTGAATATTTCCACTATGTGCCTCTGGTAGGTGAATTAGTAGATATTCACCTTAACAATAATGTTTTCGCTAGCAGGTGCGCATTAATAACAATAACAAATGTTATAACAAATGGGTCGCGGGAACTGGTTGTAACAATGTAACATGTAACAATATGTAACATAACATATTTATAATATTATTGTCAAGCAATCGCTTAGGCCCGTTTCACACGGGACACCGGTGTCGCGCTAAATAAGAAGCATTTGTATTCGAATAAAGGGGATTTTGTATTATGTTTATGAACGCCCCAGAGCTATTGATTCAACGGATAATTTCGCGTTATAAATTAGAACATAAAACTTTCTGCGGTAATAAAAACAAGTGTATCGGTGGCTTGAGAATGTAGCGGCCGACGGAAAAGTGTACCGGGCACGCGTTGACTCATTAGCTCTGGAGCGTTCATAAACATAATACAAAGGCCTCCTATTTATTATATCGAGGGCGACACCGGTGTCCCTTCTGAAACGGGCCTTATTGTTAGTGGTCAGTGGTACATTATGTTCATGAAGCAGATAAGGCAGTTACTTGCTTCTTCAGAAAGCATGAAAATCTTAAAAAGTTGCATACACAATGATTTATCTACAATCTAAGTGTAAACAATCACTCAATGCATAAAACATTAAAATGTAAACAAATCCTAGCGACTTTTAACACTATAAAAAAGTTAATCGCAAAAAATGCAAAGGGGCCGCTAAGAAGGTAGGTACTTTAAGTGGATAAGTTTATATATGACATAGTATGTATGCATGCCAAAAACAATGTTATAATTACATAGGTATTATATATTATACTATGTTTACCTTTTTACAATTGTCGTCCGGAGAATCCATGGTAGTGCGGTTACTTGTAGAAGTAGATTAACTAATAAACCGTTTTTTTTTTTAAATATATTATAAATCAGTCTTTTTTATCACGACTCGTTTCTTATCGGTTACTAATAATTACTTATTGTCAAGTGAAACATTTTCATTGTTATGTTACCGTTTTTTTCCAAAACCGCCTGCGCAAAACTCAATTTATATAGGCAGGTTCACTAAACTGGATACAAACTGGCGTGGCATTACTCACTTTAGGTTCACTGCAAACATGGATGACCAAATTAAATTCTAATAACTTATTTACATACATGGAAAACGAGTTTGCAATTGCATTTAAAAATAGTAATTAAAGTGATTTGTCATTCGTTGATCATTTATAAATGTAGTTATTTAGGCGAAATGAATAAAATTGCTACTAGAGACAGATAATGACGGAATTACGACACGTATCTATAATTTTTAATTAAAATTAACTAAAATTAATACATTAAAAATTATCAATTAGTAACTAAAACCTTTTTTAAATTAAAAAATAAACTAACAAAAAATAATGTATATTTTAATAATAGGCAGGTACATATTATTTTACAACGTTTTTCTTAGCTCGTATTCTTATTTGTCCGGTGGTTCTTTGTCCGGTACAAATCTTATAATCGATTTTTAACTAACTTCCCGACTAGCTAGACATTTGAAACTTTTAGAATATATCAGAACACGATGCCGATGCATTTTTTAAATACTTTTAGCCATCTTTAAGTATTTTTGGATTCATTTTCAGTTAATTCTGTTTTGCATGAAAAGTTATTTCGACACTCTTATTGGTTGCTAGGGGTCCTAGCAACTAAATTATTAATATACACCTGCGTCACTATGGAAATCAATATGACATGTCAGATTGATATTTCAATATTATTTCTATCAAGTACATTTTTTTTTGATCGTCTAAGCTAGTCATGTCAAGTTTATATGATTCAACAGAATTGTATACCTATAAAAAGTTCTTTTTATCTTGTAATTATTTAATGATTATTTTTTCAATGAAATGTAGTTTCAACGGAGTAAAAGAGATTTTAAAAATTATAATTATTATTTATTTAAAAATAATATACATATAATAATATTTTGTAGTTGGTATTGGGTTTTCAATTAAGCAAAAATGTGTTTAACTTGAAAATATTTTTGATTTATATCTAACCAAAATTCAGTATTGATACACTCCCTTGAAAATTATATCCGTGGCACGTGAAAGAGTTGTACCTATCGATGACGGAAACGTTTGTTATTAGGTTATTAGTGTTATTACTATAAAAACTTTATATAATAATATTTCTAAACGCCTAAAAATTACTACATCTTTATTTATTATTATTAACAAAGTGTGACATTGTCATAATATGAAAATTGATGTCTGTATCTTTTTATGACATTTGCCGGGACAATCAAATGTTGTTAATTCCATGCAATTAACTTCAATGTGCACTGCATTTAAATATGTACCTATGCGCGGAAAATTTAAACGAATGGCAAGAAACAATCAAGGTGCTGCGTAAGAAAAATGAGTTGGAACGATTTTTAAAATCACCACAATATATCTATTAATGGGTACGTGAAACAACTGCATTGTGTGAAAAATTATATATATAATATATTATTCCATTATTTTACATAGATATGGCCGTGTCCGGAAAATTGTACGTATGCAATTGGCTGTATCACAGTTCACCGTGAGCCGTTGTATCGGAAACCGATGGCCGTACAGCATTGATACCAAATTCATGTCTAAATAAAACACTTAAAATACGTAATCAAAACCACCGGAATACAAGGGAAAGACAGAATAATTACAAGAGCTTTTTATATACAACGTTTTTAAATTTTCTGTTGAATCATATAAATTTGACTTGATTAGCTTAAACGATCAAATAAATTTGTACCTACTTGATAGAAATAATACTGAAATGTCATTTTGACAATCATATTGATTTCCATAGTAACGCACGTATATATTAATAATTTAGTTGCTAGGATCCCAGACCCCTAGCAACCAATAATAGTGGATTCGATAACGGATTTCTTCCGAAATAACTTTTCATATAAAACCGAATTAACTGAAAATGAATTCAATTCTACTCAAAGATGGCTAAAAGTATTAAAAATGCATTGTCATCGTGTTCTGATATATTCTAAAAGTTTCAAATGTTTAGGCTAGTCGGGAAGTTAGTTAAAAATCGATTGCAAGATTTGTACCGGATAAACAACCACCGGACAAATAAGAATACGACCTAATAAAAACGTTGTAAAAAATAGGGAGGTATCATATCGCAGGTATATATTTATATAAAAAAAATTGAATGATCCAAAAGTAGTTTAGCAAGTAGGTGCTCGTAAGTATCATGTTGTACCTATCAAATATCGACATAATGACATAATAACGACAGCGTTGTCATCACTCATTAGATATTTAACACCAATCAATGTCAAATTAATGTTCTTATTGAATCTAATAGAATTGGCAATTTCTATCTACGCGTCATTTTTTGATCTCAATTCTATACGGCCATCTCTTTCCGGTAGCATCATGATAAACTGTAATATAGAATGTTATTATTGTTTCCATAGCAGCGTAACTATCTAACATGAATATTTTAAACATTTTAAGCTGACTTCTCTTTTAAAGACTAAAAACATTAAGAAATATACTTAAATGAAAATGATACAGGTACAGAATATTGAAAACAGTTATGGACAATTTAAAATCGCATAATATTTAATTTGGAAGTCGAATTACTCAACTTTGTCACGGGTGCACTTGTATTCGTATTCTCAATTATTATTAAATATAGTTAAAGTTAGAAAAGTATAGATTGATTATTATTTATGATTGATTTGAATGACACTCGTGTTTTCAATTAAAAGATGTCGCTGATTAATAAATTGCAGTTCAAAGACAATAAACAACCATAAACATTTACGTGGTTCACTTAAACTTTATCGTAACTTTTTGTATGCAGTAATAATTGATTGATGTGTAATACTATGTACTATCGCGGTCGCATGCCACCTTGCACGCTTTCGACCGACGACTGGAATCTGTTTGGACTAGAAATGAACGCGAGCTTGTCGGTCGTCATTTTTTTGGTTTTGCCGAGTGGGGGGGTACCTATTGTGAACAGGAGGTGGAAAACGCTTTGACGTTGCCAGTGTTAAAGGAAAATTCCTATTAATAATAAGGTATTTAGGTACATACTTAATTTGCAGATGGTGCTGGTTAGTTTTTTTTTAAGTTAGTTTAAAAGTGTGCTATGGGCATGGCCCCCACATCCTGAAACGGACCCCATGGCTAGAATATTTGACAGCCCCCCCTACCTATCGCTAAGGTTATGTAACAATATACAAGCATTTCCCAAATGGTAATGGTAATTCCAAGAGGTAAAATTATTTAGTGATTTTTTCACATGATTATAAATGTTAATATGTTTGAAGTAAAATAGCGCCCAAGCGACTTTTTTTACCATTGGAGCAAATTTTTAATGTGCGTTTATATAGAACCATCACGCCTATCCCCTTCTAAGCCCGGGCCCCCAGGCCAGAGCCCTGTCAGCCCCCCCTCCCCTTGTGGGGCCCATGGCTATGTGTGATCCTACAAAATAGTCAAAACATTTTCAGTCATTCATCCTTATCTGTTTTTAATGAATAATTCTTGAATTCGAATGAATAATAAATCTCAAATATTTTCATCAAATGTTTTCCAGCCACGGAACACACGACGTGTATGTCACCATACTATGGTGACCACCACGTGACCACGTACATTTCCTTTACCTATTCATGACCGATCGATACAATAACGATATCACACGAACAAAGCAAAAAATTGTATCTATGTTCACCAGTAGTGAAGGGTGAATGTAGGCTTTTAAGATCCGACATAAATGGTGAATAATAAACTTTGTCAGTAAAAAGTATTTGTTTTCATTGAACTAAGACTACAATGTATATGGGTTAGTTTTTAAAACTCAATTAAACCCCTTCTAATTCAAGCCATAGTAGTTGTATTATTATAATTATATTATTCTCCTCTTCTCTCTTGTGAGGGTAATATTGGTTATAATGTAAATGTCCACAATGTTTTCTTTTTTTAAATAAATAAATAATAGTCAAAAAATATTCGTTTATTTATAAAATATTAAAAATTCTGCCATTTAATCATGCATGCATACAGGACTTAATGAATTAAAAAACTATATAAATATAATGTGTAATAAACGTAATATTTGTATATATATTTTTTACAAGGCAAATACTGAATAGTAAATACGAAGGTATAAGGAATCTAATATTCTTATCAGTGGGTCTATTCTATGCTTATCGACCGCTAAAGTGATAAAGTGAAAAATATTATCAAACTTAGGGTAGGTTTGTATCAAAATATTAGCACTTATTGTAAAAATTACACGAAGCCGGTTTTTATTGTTGCAATAAGTGCTATATTTTAACAGCACCTATCTTGCTGCTGTTAAAATATCGCATTTATTGCAACAATAAAAACCGGCTTCGTGTAATTGTTACAATAAGTGCTAATATTTTGATACAAACCTACCCTAAGTTTGATACTATTTATCAATTTAGTGTTCGATAAGTATAGAATAGACCCACTGGTCAATTATTTTCGGCGTTTTTGTATGGCACACTTTAATTAAAATATTACATAATTTAATTTATTACGTAATAAGACTATCGTCACCTCAATTAAATGACTTCGATTTAGTAATTGTTGGTAAACTAACCTACAAACATTTTGTACAGCGCAAGACTGCGGATTGAACGGAGGTAAATGAGTGTTGCCAACTATCGTTAACAAAAAATGCCAGACGGGATATGAAAACAAGCTATTTGGCGGGAAAAAACGCTAGATTTTGTGAAAATAAAATTTACATCATTTATAAAATAAAATAAAATTTATAAAATAAAGCTAATTTAAGTCAAAACCTTTGCATTCGCGTATCTAAAAAAATGTAAATATCGAAAAATTTCGATACGTGTAAAAACCAAACATTTAACAGAAAAATATTTCAAAATTTACAACAAATACCTATATTGTGTCTACAGCATTCAAGTTTCGTTTCATGTTTGAAGACGAGAGCTTCTTTATTGTAGGGCAGACATAGAGAATTAAAGAACTTACCTTTTAGATAAATAATAATGTTAAATTATTATTTTATAT
This sequence comes from Rhyacophila brunnea, assembly GCF_057557595.1. Lineage (NCBI taxonomy): Eukaryota > Metazoa > Arthropoda > Insecta > Trichoptera > Rhyacophilidae > Rhyacophila > Rhyacophila brunnea. The sequence continues at coordinate 62,490,852 of NW_028232751.1, forward strand.
ATGCGGAGATTCGGAATAATACACGAAAACATTAACTAACGCATGAAATTGTTTCACCGTATTTTATTTCCCACTAAAATAGTTACCGACCTGTATCTGATAGTCACGAGCGTGAAAATAAAAATAAACTGACTATCTAGCGTTTTTTTCAACACATTTAAAGCTGTTGGAGGCATCAAAATCCCAGCTATGCCACGCTAGATGCCCATAGAAAAATGGTAGATCTGGCAAGAAAAATGCTATATTGGCATCGCTTATAACAAGCGAAAAGAATACCGATATGTGTAATAAATGTTATAATATGTTTTATACCAGTGGGTATATTCTATCCTTATCAACCGCTAAAGTGATAAAATGATAAATATTATAAAACTTAGGGTAGGTTTGTATCAAAGTATTAGCAATTATTGTAACAATAACAATACGATGTTTGTAATTGTTACAATAAGTGCTAATACTTTGATATAAAACTACCCTAAGTTTGATAATATTTATCACAGTATCACTTTAGCGGTCGATAAGTATAGAATAGACCCACTGCAGTAGATAATAACGTCAAGTAAAATGCATCATTTATTAAATTTAGTATGGCGCAATCATGTTCAATTTATTTAAAATATTATTTTGTTTCCAAAAATGTCTGAATTTTCTTTTTTCCAACCAATTTGTAGTGTTGGTTATATTAACATCATACAAATATTTGTTACTATTATAGACCGATAATAGTGTCATAGTATGCTGTTGTTTCTGAAGACAAAATTTAATTACGGATGGAATACTAAACCGATTTGCACTATTATTTGTAACAATTGCTTCGTATTATGTTTACGGATCTCTCGTATTTTAAATATTGTTACACGCCAAGACAAACGTTAAAGAATTGTTATGTATCAGTATAGTGCATTATATTTTAATCGGATTTTTTATTAATTTTTCTAAACCAAGGCAATATATCCCAAATGAGTTTAGTTGAATAATTACAAGATAAAAAGAACTTTGTATTTAATATAACGTTTTTAAATTCTGTTGAACCATATAAACTTGACTTGACTAACTTAAAGGATCAAAAAAATTTGTACTTGACATGTCACATTGATTTCCATAGTAACGCACGTATATATTAATAATTTAGTTGCTAGGACCCCAGACCCCTAGCAATCAGTAATAGTGTCGAAATAACTTTTCATACAAAACAGAATAAACTGAAAATAAATTCAATTCTACATAAAGATGGCTAAACGTATTAAAAAATGCATTGGCATCGTGTTCTGATATATTCTAAAAGTTTCAAATGTCTAGCTAGTCGGGAAGTTAGTTAAAATCGATTGCAAGATTTGTACCGGATAAACAACCACCGGACAAATAAGAATACGACCTAATAAAAACGTTGTAAAAAATAGGGAGGTATCATATCGCAGGTATATATTTATATTAAAAAAAATAAGAATACGAGCTAAGAAAAACGTTGTAATAAAAATAACGTAGACAGGGTACCATCATTACCTATGTACCTATAAATGTCGAAATTATTAAAATTAGTATTCAAAATTTATTTACTCTTCTGTAAAGTTGCAAATTGTTACCTACGCGCCCTTATGGATGAGTATACTCATTGCCCACTGAAGAAGAAAGCTGATACATTAAACGACTGGTCCAACTTTTTGACCCTCCCGTTATCTATGGATGAGCTGTCATTGCCTGGCATTCTCTATAGAGTACTCATACTGACGCATCAGTCGTGTTGAGTATTCTTCCTACCTTTTCAGGGCTTATTTACACTACAGCGCTCGAAATGGAAAAATTTACGAACCGGAGCGCTTGATAATTTTACGAAAATATTAACGCTGTTACTTATCTAATTCTATACATATATGTATTTAAAAAAACGATTGTGTTAGATTTTTTTATAATATGACATATCTAGCTCAGACGGTCAAATTAATATTTACACGAGACGGAGCGATAATTTTGGGGATTGTATGAACCGGAACGGCGCTCCGGCACGTTCCGGTCCATTTCGAGCCCTGCACAAGAAGCGTGAAAAGTATAATAAGAGAATGTGAAGATCAATTTTTCAAACGTATGACTTACTTGATTTCAGTTTCATTCATTACAAGCCATTCTATTTTCAGAAAACATATTCCTACACTATTCAGAATAATATATGAATAGGTACACTGCTAATAAAAATATGAGTATTAAAATGCTATTACAAATCGATATTTCCAGCTGCCTTGACACAGGGAACGGTTTGATTAGGATAGATGAGTTAAATGATAAATAATACACTAGCATTAAATACACTTTCTACAAAAAATGTAATGCATAGATCAATGGTAGCCGTACTGATAAGCAAGAAGATGGTATTACGTTTCATAGGTAAGTTGATACATGTTCGTGACAATTTATTTGTATATTATTATTTATTTTAATATCAGTGACCTAGTGTTTCTTTCAAATAACTTAAAGTATGGATATCTTTACCTAACGGTTGCATTTTGACCGCTTAAAAATACTATATAACGTAAAAAAATAGAAAATTATATTTTAATTCTGAGCGTCTAGTGCGAGCACTTTGGGCGAGCACTAGCGAAATGGTCTATGGTCTCGAACATTTGTAGGCGAATGCGTTCGCTCGCCCACAAACCAAACGCTCGGCACGTAGCTTCATTTAGCAATGCAACGGGTGGCGTCTAGATGTATCTATAGTCTATGAATGCTACATATTTTTTGGAAATCGATATTATCACCGGTTTTTGTGTGAAGGACTAGTCTGACTTTGACAGCTGATGAATAACAGGAATGTATATTATTTATAAATAACACTGATAGTTAATATATTTGATTTGAGAATTTTTCATAATTCAATTTGAAACGAGAAAGGGCGAATCAATATGTCAAGCAATCTGGGATCAAATTTTGACAGCTGAAAAGTGGACCACTCGTTGCTTGTGCAAAAAGTTATGCTCAGGCTTTATTAATCTAAAGATGGTGGTGGTATATTCAATTTATAGCATCAATGAATTTATTAAAATTTGAATACAGTGGCGTATAAGTCGCGCTCAATTTTCACGTGTTCATCATATTATTTAAAATTTTTAATGTATACTTTTCTGCAACATCTTTTTGGCTATGCTTCTAGGGTCTGCTGTCTACTAAATGGGAGGAGTTTGTTAGTTTATAATGGAAGTGCGGTTTAAAATGTGCAGAGCATGTTAGTTCACAGTTTTAACACGTAGCCAAGAAGATGTTGCTGATGAGTAGTTGTAGTATTTATGTGTCTAGTCTTAGGGATAATAATTGACGTTGTCTAGAGTGTTTGTTTAGACAATATGGTGCAACGCAGCGTTGCCAGACGCCCTGATTGTTGCGGGACGAAAGATACACTGTCCCGCGCGGAACAGCTACATTCACGATTATTCAACAAATAAAAATAAAACGTGTTTAGGTTAGGTTAGGTAAAACAAAAGAACGCGATGAATGCAGCATGTGATGCACACGTGTTTTACACACTAATTTCATTTATTTTAAGAATACCAACATGCAATTGCTATATACCGAACCGGTCTTTTCTCAGATGAATTTAAAATAGTCAGATGCAAGAAACACTAAGATATTCTATTGGGTTGATAAAATCAGAATTACCTACTTACTTGTTCAATTCAACACGATATACTCATGTGCTGAATTTCACCAATACATGAAGCAGCAGAAAGAAATTCTTCAGGAAGTAAAATCTTCAGCCAAGTACAAATAGGCGAGTGTCGGAAAAAAGTGTTATATTATTATTTTGAGAGTTAAAGAGTTTTGAAGTTTGTGTTGTCATTTATGATTGATATTATAGAAATAAACATTAGAAATATTGAACTGTGTGTTTTCTAGATTGTCCCGCTTTTTACTCGTAAATCCCGATTTTTTTAATTTCACATTAGGTCTCTCAGCCAGAGTTGGTGCGACACAGATACGAACGATTGTGTATATTGGTGAATTTCTGAAGAATACAGATTCTTTTTTTGAATGCGTCTGTGTGAGTATTCGGCCGCCTCAACTCTGGTTGTGCGATCTATAAAAATCCCGATTTGGTAAAATAATTATCTGGGAACAGTGTTGTCACAATAGCAAATTGGACTATTATTTTCAAAGTCAAGAAACAATTTTTTGATCCTGATTTCAATCGAATTACCAAAAATATCAAACCCGGCTCTGTTTGATAATTAAATAAGGTTGATTGCAAAGTTGTTTATATTCATCAGCTATCATTTTTTAAATATGTTACGATTAATTTCATACAAGATGTACTGTTAATTTTAATGACGTTAGGACTTTCTTTCATGGAGACTCTAAAATTCGACGAACTGGTTTCTGATGGAACTCATAAACTAACCAATGACTGATGACTCTCACACGGCGCTACTGTAACCCACTTGAAATAATAATCTCATAACCTCAAACTGTCAAAATATAAATAAAATATTATAATACATATTACAGCGCTCGAAATGGAAAAGTTTACGAACCGGAGCGCTTGACAATTTTCTGAAGATATTAATATAGTTAACAAATTGTATGTGTATTTTATATATTTTATATTTATTTTATATTTTTTGTTATACCTATGGCATATCTAGCTCAGACGGTCAAATTATTTTTTTCCACGAGACGGAGCGATAACTTTACCGATTTCACGAACCAGAACGGCGCTCCGGTGCGCTCCAGTCCATTTCGAGCCCTGTACATATATAAAATATAAACGGGAATATTGTGGCAGCCTGTAATTACACAGGCAGTGTTGCCGACCGGCAGGGGGGTATTTCTCAACTTCAGCCACAAATTTTAAATTAAAAATCGGTTCGCCCATCTTTAACTTTTGCCGTCTTGACTTGTTATTGCTAAGTTCAGTTCAGTGCTACTTATTTTGGTAAGAAAATATGATTTTTCATCGAATCTACTGATATTGGCACTACTGTTTTATTTTATATGGGATTGGAATCTGAGAGACTGGGAGACTAGCATATTGTGTCTCTTCAGTTTAGTCGTAAACGTTTTGAAACTGAGAGATTCCAGTCTTGCCGTGAGCGAGCCTCCATTGAAATACATTAGCTAGATACTGGCTGGAATTTTTGTTTCAGCCTAGTCTTTTTTGAGTATTCAGGCATTAGGGATATTTAAAGTCGTTATTTTTTATTTAAATATAAACTTTTACGAACCGGAGCGCCCGATACTTTTCCAAAAACAAGTATTAAAAGTATATTAGATTAAAAATTTATTTTATTCGAAATAATACAATTAAATTTGGTATTATTCTCTTTTCGTATTTATAGATTTCTGGGTTTTACAGTATAAGTATAAGGTTATAAGTATATATATAAATGGATATTATGTATATATATTATATGTAATACTGTATAGCTCACAAATAATGAGGTTCTGGGCAAAAAAATGATGTAAATCTCAAAATATTCATTATCGTTTACTAAGTATTAATTCCCATCCCGGTAATATTTTTTAATATCGGTTAGAGATTAATATTTTCTATCCCGATCCAGTGTTTGTTAAAAAAAATTGAAATACACGTAATAAATTTAATTTTTGAAATAAAAAATAAGAACTCACTGATTATTAAACAAAATTTCACAATTGTATTTATTTCGATAGCCATTTCGGTTGTGACACCATTGCTAAAACCATGTGAATAAACGGTTTGTTTTGCGTATACGTGTTAACAGTGGTGATTTTAGATATGACCAAGTCTGAGGCGCTGACAGATTTGGAGACTAGTCAGGATTTTTCATAATTTGATTAATTTTGAAAAATGCACACAACGAAATTTACGATATCCATATTGGTACCGTTCGGTTATGAGAAATACAGCGGAAACACATTTTTAAAATAGCCGATATACTGGATTATTTGTTAGGTTAACCTAACCAAACCTAACCTAACCTAACCTAACCCAACCTAACCTAACCTAAATTAATTCCAAACTAACAAATAATCCAGTATATCGGGTATTTTCAAAATGTGTTTTCCGCTGTATTCCTCATAACCGAACAGTACCAAAAAATATCCAATTAATAAAAAACACATCACACTTTCTTTCACGTTTCTTTTTTATGATTTAACTAACAGGTAAACGTGTATTATGTATTATATTTTGTATTGTGAGATAATCTCAAGAAATCATATATTTTTTAATCGACGAATATTTTTTGATTGTATTTAAGATACCACAATATTATTGTGAGTATTAATGACGAAGTGGAATAATGTAGATTTTTAAAATGAAAATTTCAGGTAAAAAATATAAGTATATTAATGAATGAAAACTGAGTTAAAATACATTTTTCATATATTATCTGTTTTGTGAATCCATCTATATTCTTTAAGGTAGGTATAATATTAATAATTAATATTATTCCCGAAATTCCGGGATTATATTTCGGCTTCAACAAATCGAGCGGCAACAGTGTTTATACCTCTTATTAATATCTTATTATAATACACAGACAGGTAACAAAAATTGTGTTCATTTTACCAAATTGGCAGTTTTGTTTTCAAAACCGGTGTTCGAAGTTTTTCCTCCAAAACCTGTAATTTTACGATGTTCAAAAATGTGCGCAGAAACTTTGCAGGTATCGTATTATTATTTAGATTATTTACCATACCTACTCCATACACGGCGTAAACTATTTACAAAAAAGTTGTTTCGGTATAATTATAATATCGTCTCTGTTCTGGCAGAACACACTAACTGGAGAATACTAGTTTTGAGTAATTTAACTTTGAAGATGTTAAAGTGTTTGAAATGGTCTATCATGTGAGTTTATTAAGTAATCGTAAAAAGGATGACTTTAAAATAAAGACTGTTTATTTATTAAGAAGGTTTCCAGACGGTAAAGTTTGAAATAAGGAACATTTTGGTTAACTCAATATGTAATTTTTTCGAATTAGTGTCTTCTGCCAGAACAGTGACGATATTATCTTTGAAATCGAGAGCATCCGTTGTTTGTTCTCCCAAGGTGCAGAACTAACGTGCCACTAGCAATGCTAATTGGGAAAGTAATAACTATATTCAATCAAGGCGGCTCTCGTGGTGAAGTTGTTAAGGCGCTCGCCTTCCACCCGAGAGTTCCTGGGTTCGATTCCCGGTCGTGACTAAAACATCTATGTGTTTTTCTCAAAGCCTGGGTGTTTGTGATTGTTCAAAATTACTAACAACAACCACCTTGTACGAAAACGCAAGGACATGGTTATTAATAATTCTAAAAAAAAAAAAAAATATTGATATATTTCACTTACCTGAGGTAAGTTTAGGTGGAAGTTATTTTATAAATTTTTAAGATAGGTTCTACTAATTTCACTCGGTGTGCTTCCATGTACTCTTATTTTACAACGTTTTTATTAGGTCGTATTCTTATTTGTCCGGTGGTTGTTTATCCAGTACAAATCTTACAATCGATTTTTAACTAACTTCCCGACTAGCTAGACATTTGAAACCTTTAGAATTTATCAGAACACGATGCCAATGCATTTTTTTAATACTTTTAGCCATCTTTAAGTAGAATTGAATTCATTTTCAGTTAATTCTGTTTTGTACGAAAAGTTATTTCGGAAGAAATCCGTAATCCAATCCACCATAAATGGTTGCTAGGGGTCTGGGGTCCTAGCAACCAAATTATTAATATATACGTGCGTTACTATGGAAATCAATATGAAATGTCAAAATGACATTTCAGTATTATTTCTATCAAGTAGGTACAAATTTTTTTGATCGTTTAAGCTAGTCAAGTTAAGTGTATATGATTCACCAGAAAATTTAAAAACGTTGTAAGTATATAAAAAGTTCTTTTTATCATGTAAGTATTTATTAATTACATATCACCCTGTATTTTTATTTCAATATTGTTAGCACTTAGTATAATGAATGCATTGCATTAATAATTTTCCATATAATGTTATGTCCATAAAATATATACATTTGAATTAGAATAATTATTATTGATTGCAATTTCATTATAGTTGAGTACCTACGTAGTATAATCACGTGTCCGGAAATTTGTACGTATGCAGTTCGCCGTATCATACTTCACCGTGAAATGTTGTATCGGAAATATATCGCACCTCGAGTGTAAAACCAAGACATGTGCAAATTTTTCAATTTCAAATTTAAATGCGAAACAACTGCAAACGTCGTGAACTTGATAATGTAAAAGTGAAGTAACTGGAAGAACATGTAATAATATAATGTAAGTATAAACCAAATATTATGGTTTTTTAGAAACTCTTAAGAAAAGAAGACTTCAAACCCTAATATCTCCAAAATATGTCTTTTGCACATGTCTTGGTTTTACACTCGCGGTGCGAATGATCGTATAACATCGTCCTACCTCTTAAAACACGGTTCTTGTCGGTTTAAAGGAAGCCAGTGGCAAAGAATTTTTTAAAATAGGCGATATACTGGAGTATTTGTTAGGTTAGGTTTCAAATCTTGATTTCATGAATTTTGCCAAAATCGGCAATGAAAATTGAATTAATGTTCATATTATAGGATAGTAAACGGTCATCTCGTTCCAATAGATAGCTCACGGTGAACTGTGCTACGGTGAAATGCTTTACATATAATTTACACGTCACCGTATAATTATTATTCATTGTGTATTTAGTGGAGTCCGACATACTGCATTTTTAGTGTACGCAATTTTGAAAACGAATCACTAGTAGGTACACATAGTATTTATAATACTAAACAAAATTTGATATCTTAAGTAAATATTATTTATTCAGTTGAAAATATTAGAAAACTATAATAATTCGTCCTTTTTAATAATTATTATTGATCATTTACATTAAACTTATGTTTTAGTTTATTTTTTTATTACAAATATTATGAAATAGAAAATATTTTTATTTTTAACTTAATCTTCTTCTTCGTTCATAGTATGGACACCTGGCGACATCTTCAACAATCCCTGTCGGTCAGCAGTCACCTTGTAGTTTCCCGGACCATAACCAGCACCCGTAGTTCAGCCGTGTACATCCTGTGAATGGCATTTAGCAGCTTTCTATGACGCTGGAATCCGGTTGGCTTAAAAAATTGCTGGCTAGGTTGTCTCTCATTAGGTATCCGTATCACGTAGCCGAACCAGGCCCAATGTCGAATCTTCACATAGATTTTAGTCTCTTATCTCCTCATAGCTTTTAAGAGGGTAGGTACACAAGGTAAACACAAAAATTTGCAAGCTTTCGGAACAGTTGTTTTCATATACATGAATAATCCAATACATTATGATTTTTTCAAAAGATATTATATACCTAAATTTTAATTACTTTCATACAGGGCTCGAAATGGACCGGAGCGCACCGGAGCTCCGTTCCGGTTCCTAAGATCCCCAAGATTATCATCATCTCGTGTAAAAAATAATGTGACCGTCTGAGCTAATAATGCCATACAACAAAACCTAACATACTTATGCGCTCCAGTTCGTAAAGAATTCCATTTCATGTGCTGTATTCATTTGAATAAGTATGAAGTTTTTATATACTTATTGTGTTATCTACAATTTATTTTATAATCCAACGCATACAAAACATCAAAATTTTGAATCGAAATATCGAAGAATAAATAAAAGCAATAATCGTCTGATTTTTGTATCTACAATTTCGTAATGGTATTTTACTATTGAAACGGTACTTTACTTTTGAAATATAATCGCTAAAACACAAATTATTGCCGGGACGGGACTATTTCGATTTCTCAAATAGACTTTTCAATTGTTAATTGAAAAGTCTATTTGAACAATCGCCTGGTATGAGAAAGATTGGGTACACCCACCCAGTGGGTGGGTGTACAATTTTTTGAAGTTATAAAACGTTTTGCGTTTGGAAAAACAGATCAAAGTGTAAAACCAGCGGCGCTCCAATAAGAGGCCTTTACCTTACTGTGTCATTTAACAAGATAATTAAAATAGTAATATTAAATAATATTAATAATAACGGAATGAAGCAATAAAATAATTTTAAACCAGCGGAGATCCAATAAACGGCCCTTATTCTGAGGTGTAATTTAACTAAAATGGTAATAGTAAATAATATAATAACTACGGAATGAAGCAACAAGCAAGCAACAACAACAAAAATTATGTTAACGCGCGTGTTTGAACATGTACCTAACCGATTTTTTTAATTTTTTTTTAACGGTACATGTTCAAACACGCGCGTCAATATCATTTTACTCCCTACTTTAATTATAGTTTGTCAATTTATGGCTACGGCCGTATGTTGTAGCTTAACCACTGGGGAATGACAAAAGAAATGGCGTATTTCAAAAAAACACTACCTTATTCTTAGGTCAATAATTATTATAAAGCAATCATTATTCATATGATGTTTATCACACTTTAATGGTCAAAGACATAGCTTATAATAAGTATCTTTTGAATCATATTCAAATGTGTTAATCTTGCCGATTTTTTGAATAATAAAATGCCTAATTCTTGTCAAATTTGGGATCACAGACATTATCAATATAATTTTTTTATCGTGAATATTTTACAAAAATTATCTCGTAATAAATTATAATAATGGTTTTATAAATGCGTTTAAAAATTAATAAATGTAAGAAATCTTAACACCACTGCACAGTTATGTACCGAAATATGACTATATTCTAAAACATTAGAGCGAGAGGTTTAAAAGAATACTATTTTATGTAACAAAAATACTTTATGCAGTCATCAAATGTTTAAAATAAATATGAAGGATAATAAGGCTTCAAAATTATATAAATAGACTAGCTGACCCGGCAAACGTTGTTCTGCCATATAAATTATTTCTAGTGAATATTTTGGTTGTTAAATAAAAAATAACGAATGTATCGTAAGTGTGTGGGGATGGGATATATGACAGAAAGAGGAATAGAGCGCTGTAGACGATGACCGCCGATAAAAACAAAAAAACATCAACCATTCATTTTCTCAATTCAAAATGAGTAATGATGTTCATAATGAATGAATTACCTGTGACAGGATCTCGTTGTTTAATGTTTATGCAATATCCGTCTTGCCCCTTCCAGAAAATTAGCGGATATTGGAGAGCGTCGTATGAACGGTGTGTGTCAGTGATGAACTCCAGATTATTGTTTCTTCTTCGAATCACGATTTCTCGCGTCGATGTGCGGTCGCCAACCATGATTCCAGCAATGTCGTCAACAACAGGCGCATTGAATCGACGCACGTGCTCTCCAGCTGGTGTTTTATCAGGATTGATGACAATAGCGTGATTGTCACTTTGCAATTCGTGCATGTGTGCTTTGAAGAATTTCAATAATTCATTGTGCTCATTCAACAGGGCGTCCAGTTCGCCGACGATGCGCCTGGCATTAGGCAAATTGAGGCTATTGTAGCCGCAACGTGCATCCACATGATTTATGTCCTCACCGCCCATGAAGTAGATTTGTAAAAAAATATGTGGTTCGTTTGACATTGGCAGCAATGAGCCTACTTTGTGGTATACTTGGCCTTTGATTTTGAACGTAGAATGGAATTGTTGACCATTTGCCGCAGTATTGTGAACTATTTCTGTTGCTCCGAACGAAGTCATTTGGAAGCATGAATTGAATGTGCGAATGGACTTCAGGAACAGGTTTGAATCTGGAACCGTGCCGATGAGCAAGCCGTTCAATGGTTCTGGTGGTATCTCAATTTCTGCTAGTTGCACTTTTCCTGATGCGCAACACATCCCGGCTGACTCATGTTTGAATTTGAGCGCATGACAATGGTGACATTCTTTGTCCATAGCACCAATCAGCACTTTCGGATGAGCGGAATATTCAATATCTGGCTCGTACTCGAATGCGAGACGAAGGAACGAAGCGGATGTAAATGTTCGATGTACTTGTTGGCGTTGTCGGCCATTTGCTCTGCGTGTGTTAACTACGAACCGGCGCGCTTGGCTCCGTTCCAATTGTCGTTGTTGATGTCGTTCAGCTCGTGCCTCTTTTGATTGGGATGCACGCAATTGGGACATGCTTACACGCACGTTTTTGTTATCTTGTTGAATTTGTTCGTCTGTTTTTTCTGCTCTACTATTTCGCATGTTTGTTGCTTTATTCGTTCGACGGCCCAAATGGCCCCCCTTGCGTCTTGCTGGCATTGTGCACTGTAATACACGCACATAAAAATAGATAAATTAAAATAAATCGTACAAAATTTTGCACGCACTGCGTTGTGATATGCCGAATGAAATGTCAAAATGACGCGACGCTTCTCTTAAATTCTTCTCGGACGTAGCGCCATCTGTCATTCAACAACATAAATTATTTCGTTCTGTTTGAAATACGAACGACGGTTAAATTTGTTCATACAAAAATAATAAAATCGCGATTAAAAAATGGGAGGGTGGGGGTAGGAGGGTGAAAATTTGAGGTTATAGGTATTTTTATGCCAAATAATAAAAAAAAAATACAAAAAAAAAATTGTCAAAAAAATAAAAGAAAATTTTTCTGGATAGAGATACCCTAATCATCTAGCGGTATGAAATATACTTGTTGACCTATTCTCATACCTAAAAAATATACATTAAAAAAATCGGTCTAGCCATTTCGGAGGAGTTCGACCACAAACATCGTGACACGAGATTTTTATATATATAGAGATTATCTACAACGTTTAAGGAGTGTTCAGGATCATGGTTTGAAAATACAATAAAAACTCAATTTTGGCCTACGACGAGCACGTGGGCCGTTAAATATATAGATATTATACCTATATTTTATGTGAATTTACACATAAATGTCTTTTTATTTATGGTTATATAACGATAATAAAAATAAAAATTCAGATTTAATGAATTTAAAAAAAAACGTCGATTTTGCGAAAAATAAATATGACGTGTAGGTATTATTTGATCTTTAATATTTTGTTAGTTTTATTAATAGCAAATCATTTTAATATAATATAAATAAGCGCCCACGATGGCCGATTGGTCACGTATACCGAGTCGAGGGTCTCGGGTTCGAATCCCGGGTCTAGCAAAAATCACACATTCTTTTTCAGTGAGTGTGTGTTTAAGCCTAGAGCATGGACCTAATAGGTTAAACAAATGGCTAACATCAATTTCTCGTAAAAAAAATCTGTTACGAAACCTCTTTGTGAGCCGGCCAAGATCCACACCAGATTGTTAGAGTCATTGAAAAAAAATAATTAAGAAACAAATTGTCTCAAATCGCAAGCTTCGTATTTGCCTGCTAGGTGCTTTTGGTAGATGTTAGGCAGTGGTGTGTATGTTTATTTTATTTCTAAAGAAATATCACTTATATAAAGATAAGATAAGAAAATCTCACTAGTTTAAGCCGATTCTAGCCTGTCAATAAACGCATGACTGAAATAATGTGAATTACATAATTTTTATGACGGGACTTAATTATGTACCTTCAATAAAGAATGCTACAAAACTTCTTAAAACTTGTGAATTATTTACTCAATACATAAAAAATGGTTTAATTAAAAAAAAAACTTTTATTAAATTAACTATTTTTTAATTCGAATGAATAATACATACCTAATAATGATTAGTGCATGGCCCCCACAAGGGGGGGGGGATGACAGGGCTCTAATCTTGCGGCCTGGGCTCAAGGCGGATCGACCAGATAAGTGAGATAAACACATTCACAAATTTGCTCGAATTGTTAAATTTGAAATTGTAAAGGTTTTATCATTTTAAAACAAGTGGCAGTGCAATTTTAGATTATTAACTTCAAGTAGATTTATTAAAAATACAAAAAATCGTTAAAAATAGGTACACTGAATACCCTTAATTTTACCTGGAACACCATTCGGAAAACGCTACTGTAAACCGTCACACTACCATTAATCCTAGCAATAGGTAGGCGGGCCGCCAAATATCCTGGCCTGGGGGCCCGCTTCAGGACGTGGGGGCCATGGATTAGTGTCTGTCATTTTTTTCAGTGTGTGTTTGATGCAGTGTAAGGGCCCAATGGGCCAACAACCGTTCTTCGTAAAAATATATTAATATTATTATAAGGAGGGAAATGATACTTTACGTTTTTATGCAAATCCAACCATACTAAACCATCCAAGACGCGCTATCAACGTATCTGATCGTAAAATAAACATAATTTAGGAGATAGTGTGTATTTATGGAAATGAAATTATATAAATATTGTTTTTATTCACAATGTAAACAAAATACAGAAAGTTTGTTCTGCACAGGCTTGACCCACTACCACTAGGTACCCACTATAATCATTATTATAATCTGAAGGAAAGGTTCTCAAACATATTTTGTAAATTGGTGAATATTCGAGCATGGCTTAACATATATTTTAGGTGGGTATCGATAATGGGTTTAAGGTTTGGGCACCGCATCAGTTAAAGTATGACCTTATATGGTTAAGAGGGTTCATAAGAAAATTTTGAGACTACTTTACATGAGGTCATGAGGCTTTATCCGACGGACATTCTCTTAGGTATGCTTACATACTGCAGTCTGCAATTTTAGAAGAGATCTTTATTTAGCTACATATTTTTTTCGACCTATACAAGGTATAAAATAAATGAGAATTCTGGGCAGTGTTGACCTGTATATCCCTAGAAACAGAGAGCATCAGTTATTTATTCTCCCAAGGTGCAGAACTAACCTGCCACTGGTAATGCCAATTGGGAGGGCGATAACTATGTTCGACCAAATTGCTTCGGGTGTTGATATATTCCACTTGCGTGAGGTGAGTTTAGGTGGACGCTATTTTCGAAATTCTTTTAATAAGGCCTCCTTAGCAAACTCGGTGTATTTCTTGGAACTTCTTTATATGGATTTTCCAGCCTTTGTATGTTTATATTAGGTTCTCTTTTATAATTTCGTTTTTATCGGTTTTATTATCTTCTTCTTTATAATAATATTTCATGTCATGTTGTGAACGTCTTAAACTTATAATTTGTAATGTTCACGATATGCTAAAAATAAAAAATAAATGAAATTGAAATTGAATCCGATGAGTATTGGGGGATTTCAAGTCGTGACCCGGGTGACTTGTAATATTTGATAAAAGTATATTCCCAACTGGTTGACCCCACTTCTCTCGGTATTCTTCGACACACAAGGTCCATAGCCACTGAAAGACCCATGGCATTTATGAATGATCTGGAGAATTTAGTATATTCTTTAATATTCTGATGCGACATTTTTAAAAGACAAAAGAGCGAGGCCGACACGAACGGACACCAACTATCCTAATAAATAAGACCGATAGGCCACGGTATATCTCGTAGGCGAGCACACGTAGTTATAGCTGCTTATCAGATGTCCATCGCTAGACTTAAGAATGTCTGGGTATGGGGATTGTACCCGGAAAAGTACGAAGGTCCGCGGTTATAGCGACGAGATGCTATAAATGTAGTAAATGTAGTAAGCGGGGTAATTGGACATCAGTGGTGTCTGCTTGATTTTGTTAACTCCACCCCTTCCCGCCGCCTTATTAATAATAAATTATTATACTTATATTTTTTCGGAATGCACCCAAACTGTTTTTCTGTGTGCGCGGATAGGTTGCTTGTGTAAGTAAGTAACCTAAAAAATCTGTGTGTGTACATGTACGCGCGTTAGAAGTTATACTTATTTGGCGCAACAAAACAAAAAAAAACGTAAGTAGAAAGTACGATAAAAGATATTATTTAATACAATCAATAAGTTTTGATTAAAAAGCATTATCAAATTAGAATGATATTTATTTATAGGTACTTACACAGTTATTGTTGTTGTATTGTTAAATAAAATTATTGAAGCGCCGCTGGCTTATTTCCAATATAACATTCATCCGATAGTTGAAATTAATATATAAGTAGTTACCTACACACCAAAATGGTAATATTAGTTTTAATCATTATATATATTATGTAATATTATTTCCAATCTAATTTCCATGATAGCATCTCTGAAAATAATTGTAAACATCATCAGCTGACTTTTACGACGTTTATAGTCGAACAACATCTTCTTGGCTATGAACTATGAACTAACAAGCTCCTCCCATTTAGTCGACGACAGCACCTTCCGGCTTGTGCCTAAATCTTCTTGTTGGACAGTTGTAAGAAAATTTTAAAGGCGGACCAGACTCCAATGTTACCATATCGGGAAAAATCACGGTATCTAAAAATTACTTATTCGCTAATTGCAGACATTAAATTATATTAATTGTGTTTTTATAGTATTATTGAATTTATTTTGTATAGTTTTCATATTTTTGCTATCGTTTAACAATTACAAAATAATTTACCTAAACAATGGAAAAGAGAAATTTTAAATATGGTATTATTTTCAATTGAAAAACGGAACGAAGCTATTTATGACGAGGTGAACCATACGCGGCGACGTCATTTCCACTTCCGTAACGGTTTCTCAATTTCACTACGTCCCAAAAGAAGTATAACTTCAAAAAGAAAAAGCCTTCTAGATATGTAGGTATAATCGATAATTATTACGATATCAGAATAAGCAAACTCCAGGTTATATTACATTTTAAACGCAAAACACTGATCGACTGATCGTAAATACGTCATCATCATAGGTAAAGTCTTTCTCTAGTCGTTGCATCAATATCTATTAAATATTACGAAATATAGTTTGACATACAAAAATAAAGAAACTTGTATGTGTGCATCTTAGTTTTGGAACATTTAGTAAGTAACCCACTGTACCGACCAGCAAAGAGTTTGGCTCTCGTGAGGTTTGATGCATTCTGATACGAGACTTGAGCAGTAGAGACCACCTCACCGAGGAATTCCTGTCTCTAGGTATTGAGATCCCGAACAGAATTATCAATCTCGTGAATGGAGTAAATTTAAATTGCACAAACAACATAAATATAAGATATTTTATATTTAACAACACCTTTTTAGTTTATAATATGAAGTATTATAATATAAAGCACCGATTTTCTTTGATACAAAATGACCAACGGATTTGTCAGAAAATTTAAAAGGGGCCAAGTGGGAAAGTAGACTAGGAATTTATTTTACTCAGTTTCTATCTACTACTTAATAGTTTTAATTCATCTTGCTCTTAACATCATATTTTTGAATGCGGATTGAGAATTATCATGCCTGAAGCTTTATATAAAAAATAAAATAACTCTTTTGTCATTGGAACTTAAACATAATTACAATAAAATCATTATCTACGTGTGCATATTTAAATTCACCAAGTATTAAATAACAATATAATAATTTAAAAATAAAAAATAATATTTCATGTATATTTTTAAAGTATCTATCTATTTATTTTCGAATTTCATTCGATTGCATGGCGCCCAGTTGTCTCGGCGCCGAATCGTCCTAAACCCACCGGTATCGATCCTTTTCTGTCAGTATCGAATCATTCAATACTATTTCCATAGTTAGAATATTTAAATGCTGATTGTCGATTACAATGTATTAAAATATTTGTAAGTAACATTATTTTCAGTTAAATATAAAGTAGGTATTTTGTTTTAATATATTTTTATTTTTTGATTATTCGGAAATAAATTAATATACTTATTTAATAATAACGTAAATAATTTTGCAGCGGTAGTTCGATGTGTTAAAAACATCCAAGCCCCGTAAAGAGGCTTTTTAAACAACCGCTGGATTCACATCATGAGATGGACTGTACGTTATCAAAAACCATCCGCATGTTGCAATAAACTTCTTATTGGACAGTAAAGTGAGTTTGTTTTTGACATTTTTATAAGTGAAAGTGTACAACGAGTACGATTCGCATTCGGAATCCAAGACGGCAACATAATATGCGACATAAATAATTACGAATGGCGACAAAAAACTTCAGGGTCATAATTTCATCGTGCTCGGTACATGTACAGTCCGACGACAAGATCTCGTCGATGGCCGGAAGTCGCTGTAGTCGCACATATAAAACTTCTCAGTGACGTACCTGTCATGGCGGCAACGCGTGTTTAAATAATGTATCGACTCTCTTTTTAGATGCAACTCCTTTTCTTCTTTGCAATAAACCAACATTTTACTAATAACAATTCTTACATTACTCCTGATAGTTTTAGACATATTTTTATTATAAAAAGCATCAAATTACTTAAGTTGATAGATCTGTACACCACGGAAGCGTCAAATGAAATGATAAATTTGGGAGCGTTCTTCATTTGAAGACGGAAGTGTGATTAACTGGACAGGAGGGTCTCGAGTAGTCCACAGTGTTAACACGTGGACATGAAGTTCTTGTTCGACAATACCACATAACAGATAATAAATAGAATACCGATAGGCTATATTCAATACGCCGCATGTTGATGCCGGATTTTGAATGTATGAGTGTCCTACGAAAATGAAGCACGCATTATGCACGTGCAATAGTGTGTGTAATACACCAACATTAAATGAGCGTAAATGCATAAACCGAGAGCAGTTTTCAGTATTCGACGTAAAACGTATTCTTGACACGTGTGTAAGTTTAACCCGGGTTCTTCCTTACTCGAGTCGGTTACCTACTATCGCCTTACCCGTTATGTATTTCAGTTCCCATTATTTCTGAGTTCCCTGGACAATACGTATTGTAATCTGTACGTATAGGTACGTTGACCAGTTCACTGTGAACTGTTCTATCGGAATAGGTATCCGTATAGTATTGATAACGAACTCATTGGAATACAAGGGAAAGACAGATGAAAATAGTAAGTAAATTAGAAATACAATCATATCGTATATCTCTATATATACAAATCTCGTGTCACGGTGTTTGTGGTCGCACTCCTCTGAAACGGCTCGACCGATTTTTATGATTTTTTTTTGTATATTTGTTAGGTATGAGAATAGGTCGTAAAGCAAGTAAAGTATATTTCATACCGCTAAGTGATTAGGGTATCTCTATCCAGAAAATTTTTTCTTTTATTTTTTTGACATTTTTTTGTTTATTTGGCAAAATTTGAAATAATTTATATGGCAGAATAACGTTTGCCGGGTCAGCTAGTATTTATATAAAATTCTGAATGAATCAAAACTATATTAGTAAGTAAGAGAAGTCGTATCTAACAAATATCTGATAACGATGGCAGAGTTATATTCGGATACTTAATACCAGTCTTAATGGAAACTGAATAATTTTCAACAGTATGTGGGACGTAATTTCGGCCGCGTTGCCAGTCGGAGAGCGATAGTCGACCTGTGAGCATGTCAATTTGTTTTGTGATGGTGTCGGAGGAGTATAATATTCTTAAATCGTGTAAAGATGACTAAATAACGTTCCGCGTGTACTTGAAAAAGAAAACATGTCAATGAATATACTATTATTATTACGAATATAATAATAAACATAACATTAAAAGGACGCATGTTGAATTTTTATGGCAAATTATAGTTCGTTCGGCTCGCGTCATTTGCACAATCCGCGCATCGCCTAGTTACGATCTTTTTAGACCATGCCTCAGCTGAGGTATATATAGCCTTAATAAAAAATTACTATATATTTGGAAAATTTCATTCGAGATTTTTTATTTTTGTTAGATTTTTATGCCATATTATAGAGTTATCCGTTTTTTCATTATGTACTATATGACTCATATAATAATATGTTATTATACCAGGGAAAGTTTATTTGCATTCAGAAACTGGAGATCAATAAATATGACATAACTACTGGTATATTATAATCTATGTAATTATCACACACTCAACTTTGTAGGTATATGAAAAATAAAATATTATATCTACCAGCATTTCTTATTACTTCTGAATATTGTATATAGTATTGAATTTTAGGTATAAGTAGAGTTGGGTTTCGGGAATTTCCCGACGGGAATTCTCGAGAAATTTTAGAGATTTTCCATCCCGAATCTTGAGAATTGAAAATGGGAAATCCCGGATATCGAGAATCTTTTCTCGGGATTCTGGATTTCTTTATTATCAAATATTAAGTGAAAAAATGATTTTCTATATGAAAAAAGTGGATAGGAAACAAAACCTTCAAAGACTGATCGGGGCGACGGCGACTCAAAATGAGCGCAATTTTTGCAACATCGGGGAATTTTGTGTCTCAAAAGCGTACGCGATTGTCAAACGCAGCGATTGACAGTCTGTCAGTAATATTTTGAATTATTTTTGTTTTCCTACTTCTATTTTGTTTGTCTTCTTACATAAATAAAAAAAAAAATATTCTTTTGGAATTTGTCTGTTTTTACACAGATTTTAGGATTTTTACAGGTTTTTTAAAATTTCCTGATATCTCGAGCATTCAAAATTTCATCATTTCGGGAAATCCAGAATCTCGAGATTTAGATTTTCTCTGGAAATACCCAACTCTAGTTATAAGGTGTTAATATTTTTTCTAGAACCAGCTACGACATATTATAATATGTATTGCTATTAAAAACAATGTTTGGCTGTAGGCTTTGGACGTAGATGTTTATTTTCTTGATGCGGAGTAAAGAGAGTTACAATGGTTGGAGTGAGATAACAGTACAGAGTATCGCCGTGAGCTAGGTGCTCAGACCGAGCCGTGATTCGGTAGTGATGATGATCCTTACAAGCTCGGGAGCAAGGCCTGAACAAAAACGATGCATGAGTGCGAGTGAGAAAGTATTTGGCACCCTTATGATCTCGGCGACACGCGCTAGAGTAAGATAAAAGGTCTACATATTTTTGGGATGGTTTCCAAAATTATCGCCGGCAATTCGTGCTGAATCGCTTCACGTAGCATTGATAATCTGCGAGTTCGTGTTGCTAAATTTGCTATTTTTTGTGTTAAACATAGAACAGTGGTAAATATTTTTAGTTAATTAAGTAGGAAAGGTGGTTCTGCGTGTTGTATTAAAATATGGTAGCCGTACTGATAAGCAAGAAGGTGGTATTACGTTTCATAGGTAAGTTGATACATGTTCGTGACAATTTATTCGTATATTATTATTTATTTTAATATCAGTGACCTAGTGTTTCTTTAAAATAACTTAAATTATGGATATCTTTACCTAATTGGTTGCATTTTGACTGCTTAAAAATACTATATAACGTAAAAAAACAGAAATTATATTTTATATCTGAGCGTCTAGTGCGAGCACTTTGGGCGAGCACTAGCGAAATGGTCTATGGTCTCGAACATTTGTAGGCGAATGGTTTCGCTCGCCCACAAACCAAACGCACGACATGTAGCTTCATTTAGCAGTGCAACGGGTGGCGTCTAGATGTATCTATAGTCTATGCTCGGGAGTCTTTTCCCGAGAGACGAATGTCGATTGACGAGTTTTTAATGTCGAGTGAAAAGTGAGAGTTGAGAGTTGACCGTGTCTTTCACCAATCGACCTTCGCTATTTATATAAAACCAATCAATACTTTAAACAAGCCACCGTTTATCTATGTTAATAAATCATACTAGTCATAGTTGACTGAGTTATGATTGAGAAACCAATTGACCGCAGTGTCTAACGACTACGGGTTGTTTTGATAAGCAAGCATGAGATAACCGATAGCTATGTCATTGCTAATAATGAAAACGCTGATGCTAGGTTAAACTATTGATAGTTAAATTATCTTACGTTATCGAAATTCATGCTGACTCGGTATAAGGTTATTGATCGCTATATATGTATTTATATATACACAGTATCAATAAGGCGAAACCAAAAAAGTGTATTTGTTTACGTCATATATTTTTCACTAACTAACCCTACAAAAAATAATTGTGACGTCTTATAGGTAGGTACTAGTTCTATAGAATAAATCTATCTAACGAACTTTTGGGATGGTACATATGACATTCTATGAAGTAGTTCATTCGTAGGTACATTGCCAAATGTAACAAACTCCCATAGGTACCTATTATGGAAACATACAATACAATGTAACCGTACTTTGACAATGTAGAAACAGATTTTTTTTTCGACCATGTCCGATCCTCTTAGGATCATATGGGCCTCCACAGAGTGGAGCAGGTCCATACTCTGACTCATACACAAATTGAAAAAGCAATATGTGTACTTGCCAGACCCATGATTCGAGCCTGGCACCCATGACGCTATAGACCGATGCTTAAGCCGCGCGGCCATCGTGGGTATCTATGAGTATAATATTATATTTCTCATATGATTATCTATCTTAACAAATTCTTGTATTATTTATTTTTTGTTATTGGGTGTCACAAAGAATATTATTGAAAATTGAGACTACTTTAGTGAAACCTTTTTTAACGAGATATATAATTTATACAGCACTCAAACTGAAAATTTAATAGATACCAACATTGTTTACATGAATCTGGTAGTATATTAAAATATTAAATTGTATACAAAGTTAAAAACAACAACAATTCGCGATTTAGATGGACTGGTTTTAGATTTAATGCACAAAAAATCAAGGTCATTAGCAGGGATCGACAACGCTATTTTATTGGCTGAATAGTAATTATCTTTCTACACTAAATAAGATGAACCATTCGATGAAAATGCAATGTGATGTGTATGAATATTTCACAGAAGGCGGCGGAGTGGTAGATCGGTCGCGCCAATTCTCCAGTGTTTGTACGTTGCTAGACTGTATTAGGGAACAACGCGAGCGAAGAGTCTTCCCTATTATGTATATTATGTGTTGTTCGTTGACAAGCCACATCCTCTGGGAATGTCTGAGAATGTCCTCCTAGAGTGAAGAGATGCTGAAGTCGGTCCAACCAGCTGTCCGACTTTATATCTTTTAAAAATTGCGACGTCTTATTGCGGACGTGAAGATCAGTTTAGTTTTTATATTATACTTATAAATAAATGTATTCTCTTTTATGTTAGTTCTCCGTGCATTTCTCTACCATGTCACTTTTTATTATACCCCGTTTCCACGTGCATGGATGTACTGTGCACAGTAAGAAAATGTATGGGGAAACATGTATTATCCTGCAGTTGGCAAGATTGCGTGCATAAATCAAACAAGTTTGGAAGATTCCAAATTGTGATGATTTATTGCGCTCAACTAAGATTATTTTCGATCTGCGCCAGCGCAGTAGAGCGATAGAGGCGAACATGCCGGTAAAAAAACGAACTACTCATTTTGAGCTCCGATTTTCAATACGACCTGTCAGATAGTAATATAAAATGACAACCTCGCATCTCGCTTACTCTTGAAGAATGAGATTGGAGAGTCAGCACTTTTACGTGTAAACAGTTTAAAATAAGCAAGACAGTAATTGCATGCATGTGTACAGGCGCTACTAACTTAAGTCAACTCAATAAACTCATCAGTGATGCCAATCGTACTATAATTATAGTATTTGTACTAGCACTATAATTTTGGCCCGCGTACTATGTACATATAAAAGTCCGAAAATACTATAATTTTGAAAATTGGGAAAATAAGTTCGCAATAGTATTTATCTAAAAAAAAATCCCTCGTCAATTACCTTACGAGTATTTCTTTGAAAATGAAGAAAAGTATTAGTCATTCAAAGAGTAGGAACTATATTGTTTGCCGAAATACTATAATTATGAAGGTTCTGTACTATAATTCAACTTCCACTTTGAAAATATGGCAACACTGAAACTCACTCAAAGATCACATGGCGATCCAAGACTTGGTTATCTGCTCCTTAAACATTACTAAGCATAAAAAAACTGTTGATGCTTCATACCAAACGTATAGCCTCGTGATACGCTTGATTAAGATCGAGTGTGTTGCGGGGCGGGTTGGTTTGGAGGGGCCTTTGTTTGTGTTGTTATTCGTTAACAACTTCGTGGACGGTTTTTAAATTGAAAAGTATAAAAAATAATTACTTAGAGTTTGTAGAAGTGTCATATAACTCTACAAACTGTCAGGTTGTTGTCTGTGGTTATTGATAGACCACAGATAACAACGCAACAATGGCCTAGCTACAATGTAGTCGATACGCGCCACGCTTATCTGCGTATCCATTCTAAATTCAATCTACTTAAATCAACCAATATAAATGTGAGAGTCATTTACTCTGTGTTATACTAAATTTATTCTAAAATATAAAACCATGAAAATACAATCTCTGTGTGTTATTCATCACGTCCCAAAACACTCCATGTCACGCACACATCCGCAACGTTCAGAATAGATAAACATAACATCGGGGACTACCAAGCATCTTCGCATTATCCCCGATAAGTCTAACATGGGCAATGCAGAACGATATGGTTTTTCAATGCTTTGAGCAATGCCTCGAAAACGCTCGCGAATTCCACACGTCGCCACACTGCCTCCTGTGTGCTTTTTCATTAGGACTTGACTATTTACATTACAACATTCCACACCTACCCCTGAGGGTACTATTTCATTGCGAGATATCCACATAAACCGACTTGCATACAAAATACTATCAGATACAATTGAAGATCTTCATTAATTATGAAATAATAATTAGAAATGCGAACCGCAAAATAAAGAGAATTACATTTAGTTATTACAAAATCTTATTTTGTAATCGTTCAAAATTATTATGAACTACTTTTTTTATTCAACGAATAATAATTATTCACAAGGTTTACGAATGTAACATTCTTTATTGATCACACATAATTTGGAAACAAACATACATATCTTCACCTTACTATTAAAACCTCGCAAGTCTGTTTGAGAAGAATGTTGGGGGAAGGAAAAAACGTAATAAAAACAATATTTTAAACACCGCTCTAATCGATGAATCTGCCAACACTGGTTGTGAAATACGAGGTTTTAATTCCATGTTTGAAACCACGAGACCTACGAGTTTTTAAAATTTGTCGATAGATGGACAGCATACTAGTCTAGAGAACCGAAAATGTTTTCATAGATACCTATAAGAAAAAAAATCTTGAAAAAAATTGGTAGGTTGGTACAAATAACATGACTCTTTCCTACATCCATCGGATTCCTATAAATGTGCATTACCGATTAAGCCGCCTCCACTCTACTTAATTACAACAAAAATAAACTAATATTAACTAACTATGATGCAGGTTTGAATACTATCCGGCACCAAATTTCATAAAATCGTGACAGTGGGATCATTTCTAAAATGTTTTCCGACCGCTGATGTAGTCTGATGTAGGTATAATATTATTGTTTTCATAACCTATGTATGTAGATTTTTAAAAAATCTTCTTAAAGATTCAACTATTTTTTGCATCACAAATAAATTAGTATTTAATGGGTAGCTACATACAGATTCCATGTAGGTATGTTGTTGAAAACTTGCAACAATTTAGGAATTTACCTATTCCAATATTTTCAATTCTTTAATGCTTAATTGCATATTAATTATTTTTGTTCCACGTGAATAACAACACGTGTAAATAAAGCTAGGCTGGATAATTGGTTACCTACTAATTCACCGATTTACAACTGTATTATTTTAATAATGATAAATTCAACAGTGTTAAGACGATAATTCAGTGAAACGGAAAATAATTTTCAACTATAGGTCCGACGAAATTTCGGACTGGCTGGCAATCGGAGAGCGAAAGTCGAGCTGTGAACACGTCAATTTGTTTTGTGATGGCGACGGGGGAATTAATTCTTAAATCGTGTAAAGATGACTAAAAAACGTTACCCATTTACTTGAAAAAGAAAACATGTCAACGAATATATTATTATTATTAGTAATAGAACAATAAACATAGCATTAAATGGGCGCATGTTGACTTTTTATGACAAATTATGTTTTGTTCTGCACGCGTCATTTACACAATCTTCGCGTCGCGTAGTCACGATCGTTTTAGACCGTGCCCCAGGTGAAGTATAGCCTTAACAAATACGGTTGGAATAATATCACTGGTGATTTTTTAACGCAGTTGGCGCCTTCGATTTGTCTAAAAAAATAAAAAGAGTCTCGAAATAGTTATACACAAATTATATTAAACTCATGGTTTCTCATAAATTGAGTGCCTATAAGACATTAAGGGCCCACATGCCCAACATAGGTAAAAATGGAGATTTTATGGTATTTTCAAAGCATTAGCCTGAACATTCCTTAAACGTTGTAGATAATCTAGTTATATAATTTTGAAGCCTTATTATCCTTTATATTTATTTTAAACATTTGATGACTGCATAAAGTATTTTTATTACATATTAAAATAGTATTCTTTTAAACCTCTCGATCTAATGTTTTAAAATATCGTCATATTTCAGTACACCCATGTGCAGTGGTGTTAAGATTTTTTAGGTTTATTAATTTTTTAACGCACTTATAAAACCATTAGTAAAATTAATGTTAATATTATACAGTGAAATATTTATGATAAAAAAATAAATTTTATAATCTCTGTGATCCCAAATTTGACAAGAATTAGGGATATTATTATTCAAAAAATGGGCACGATTAACACATTTGAAGATAATTCTAAAGATACTGATTATTAGCTGTCTTTGACCATTCAAATGTGATGAGGAGCACGCGTCCAGATCCAACCGTTGTATATTATACCTATATATTTTTTAATCAAATTTATTTTGATTGATGACTATTTCTTTATCTTGTATACCTTTCTACTTTTTTTTATTTCTGTTTACACGCGGATTATCGCTTGTTTCCTTGACAATGTCCGATCCTAATAAGATTAGATTTTTTTTGTTTTTACGAGAAATGGGTGTTGGCAACTTGCTCAACCTAGTAGGTCCAATTAGTGTCAAATTGAAAAACGATATCTATATTTGCCAGAATTTGAACCTTGGACCCACGACATTATAAGCAGATGCGTAAACCGCACAGCCATCGTGGGTAAAGACAAACTATCACTAGTCATTCATAAATTTAAGTACAATAATTATTTACCACCAGTCACCTCTATCATATCCAGGATTCAAACAATCATACATTCAAAAGAACCACCGCGGACGGTATATATTTTATACCGGACCGTTTATATTTCGGGGGGAATTGGCAACGCTGGTGTTGCTATGTGCAATTTGACTTCTGTATTTTGAAGTTTGACATTTTCAACGGCAAAAAATGCAATTTTGTTTTTTTAAATTCATTTGAAAAAATTATCTTGGTCAAAAAATGGAATTAACTCGTGAAAATTGTCGTGCGATTAATTTTCACAACCTTTCTACGTGGATTATCGCGGGAACTATGCATCGCTGAACTTAGTGCCTTATATGTCGATGAAGCACCATCAAAAACTACTGTATATCGCTGGTTTATCAAATTTTATCGTAGCCGTCGTTCGCTCACAGACGAACCGCGTGAAGGTCGTCCAAAATCGGTTGTTTCTCCAGAAAACAACGATGCTATGCGTGAACTGATAATGCACGATCGTCATGTGACATACCATGAGATTAAAGCATCCCTGGGCATTAGCAACACCAGCGTGTATACTATCTTGCATGAACATTTAGACATGAAGAAGGAAGTTGGAACCCGCGTAATTTGACAATCGCACAAAAAAGGCGCGGTGTAAGGAAATGCTCAAACAATACGATCGAGGTGCTTCAAAAAACGTTTATAAAATTGTTACAGGTGACTAATCTTGGATTTATACGTATGAGCGTGAAAGTAAACAGCAGTCAACCGTATGGGTCTTCCAAAATGATCCATCGATTCACACAATATGTTTTGGAGTTACCATCTGCAAAGTCGCAAAAATGCTTTTCAGATTGGTCCAAACACAATATGGAAAAGTATATTATAAAGTATCGTGGAGAATATTTTGAAAAACAATAAAACTGTTTTAATTGATAAAAAAACGTTTTTGTTTGTTGTTACCGAAATATAAACGGCTACCCTCGTATCTATGATTCTGAATTTATAAAAATTGTCATTATCTTTAAATCATATTATATTATGTGATGTCCTTTCGCGTTATGCCCAGCATGCACCTCTCCATACCGCGTTGTGCTACTCAAAATTGTTGGATCTCTCTTTTACTTAGGGTCCATGTTTCACACGCATATGTGATATGGGGAAGCACACACTGGTTGAACACTTTGCGCTTGCGATGTGAGTTCATTAAAAGCCTCAAATGGAGATGGGCTGGACACATTGCTAGAAGAAGAAATAATCGTTGGACGAATTTAGTCATCCAGTGGTATCCAAGACGTACAAAACGTCCGCAAGGTAGACCTAGAGGCCGCTGGATCGATGAAATGATAAAGTTCTGCGGAAGTACGTGGCAACGCAACGCACAGGATCGAGAGAATTAGAAGCAGCTTGTAGAGGCCTTCATCCAGCAGTGGATATATTCAGGCTGATGATGATGATATTATATGATATATGGAAGATAATATGCGCTTTGGCCGTGGCTGAGAAAGTGGGTTGAGTAAAGATATCACCAAAAAAATGATTCGCCATATATTCGAGTCAATACGGCATTCCACTTGGGCATAATAATTTATTATTAAGTAATTTTTCAATCTAACTAAACGGGCGATCAAGTCGGTCAATAGTATTGTGGTACCTCATAATGTTAACTGAATGATTATATTATGAATAATAGTATATTGTGTGTTCATTGTCAAACGTGACAATAGTAGAAAATATGATCATAATGAAACACAATCTTTCATCTAACAATTTCATGTACATAGGCAGTGGCGTAATAAGGGGCAGCCGCCTCGGGCGCAGCTTTTCGCGCAGAAGTGGAATTTCGTTGAACGTCTAAGAATTAGTGTCTTAGGTGTGTTACCTTTAAGGCTATACTTCAGCTGGGGCACGATCTAAAACGATCGTGACTACGCGAAGCGAAGATTGTGCAAACGACGCGTGCAGAAGAAAACATAATTTGTCATAAAAATTCAACATGCCTCCATTTAATGTTATGTTTATTGTTCTATTAGTAATATTAATAATATATTCATTGACATTTTTCCTTTTTCAAGTAAATGGGTAACGTTTTTTAGTCATCTTTACACTATTTAAGAATTAATTTCCCCGACGCCATCACAAAACAAATTGACGTGTTCACAGCTCGACTATCACTCTCCGATTGGCAGCGAATCTGATATTTCGTCGCACCTATAGTTGAAAATTATTTACCGTTTCACTGAAGTATGCTTTTAATAAAATTTACTTAAAATAATGCGCATTCGATTGGTACACGGGCAAAACAAGAAAAAATGTCACACAAAATTAAAAATTACATTTCCACGTGTATTTTTATCGGCATTAATGAAATGGTGTAAAATGTAATGAAATGTAACAAGGAATGTCAAACGTCAACTTTTATGTCATGTTTTTACCAGCTGGCAGTTCATATTTTGTATGTATTAAGTGTGTCGAAGTTTTGTGCATTAAAATGTCCGATATAGACGAAAGTATTGGGCGAAAGATATAAAAAAGTAGTTGTTTTTCCACCAATACAACAATAATTAAGAATGTCCAACGTGTTCAAAGAGTGCTACGGCCTATAATAGGAGGCCTGCATACAACAGTGGATCGAACCCGGCTTATCAGTGGCAGTGACGTCCCGTGGGGGTAGGCAGATTGAGCGTCGCTTGGGGGCGGCAGTTATTTGAAGAGCGGTAAATTGAGGAGAATCATTAGGTATATGTAGAAATAGCTACCCAAACTTAGTAATAACGGAAATATCTTTCCATTAAAAAAATAAGCTCACTGGTTGGAAACAAAATGAATTAATTAACATAAAAGGTTTCACAGGAGTGAATTTTTTGTCGGTCTAGTTTACTTCCGTTGTTCTTGGACGTCAAGTTCTTGATGACCAATAATGACACGTGCAGATTTGCGAATTATAGGTAGATACATATTTATCTAATTTAAAATTTATCCAAAAATATTTTGGATGTGTATTTCATGTGTATTTGTAAATGTATCTGAAACTGTAGAGATGGCATTTGAATAAAATTAGATTTAGTGGTAATTATATTTTGTTAGTAATGTATCCACACATCACATTTCTTATAATTGGTTTTTTTTACAAAACGTATGTATGGGTAACAATAACAATATTGTTTTCATGCGTAAATTATTCCAAATTCAATGGAGCTTGCCTCGCTATAAGTACATTTCTTGGTGTTAGTCAATGTCCGCTGTGACATTAAATTTCAAATTACGATGGTAGTGCTAGTTACTGATTATCTTTGAATGGAAAGCTGTAACCTGTTCACAATAAATGAAGATTTTTGGATTACATAATATTTTGTTTGAATTATTATCATTTATTTTAACATGCAACCTTCATGGCCACCACAAGGGGGCTGAGTTATAAGAATTGTTACAATAACTGCTATGTTCTAACGGCACCTCTCTTGGCTGTGATAATGATAATTTTTGGAGCGAAATAGATAGTTTTTACAGTTCAGACCGCTAACTTATTGTAATTGTTACAATAAGTGTTAATAATTCGATACTTTCCTACATATTATATAGCTGCCGTAGCTGACCGAAAACAGTCCTGAGTATAGAATAGATGAGAACTGGAACTCTAAGGTTCCGCGGAATCTGGTTGAGAATCACTGATCTAAGCAATGGTTTGAATTGTTACGAATTGTACCTATATGTTATTCTGCACCAGGCAGGATAATTATT
Source organism: Rhyacophila brunnea (assembly GCF_057557595.1). Taxonomy (NCBI): domain Eukaryota; kingdom Metazoa; phylum Arthropoda; class Insecta; order Trichoptera; family Rhyacophilidae; genus Rhyacophila; species Rhyacophila brunnea. Next base: position 62,521,335 of record NW_028232751.1, read on the forward strand.
CACATATTTCTAAAACTGACATATCATTATAAGTCCTAAGTTTTACTGTTCCAATTTATAATAATATGTAATATAATAATATATGCTCCCGACAATTGAGCGTAAAATTGCAAAAAATTCAGCGACACTAATTGGATACAAGGAAAGCATTTATTTTTTTATTTTTTGTTGCGTTAGGTGCCAGTGCATTCTTATGCATGAGTGTAGTGTAGGACCGTAACAAAAATATCGATATTTTGAAGTATCAATACTTTCTGAAAGATACATCGATATTTTGCTATTGATAATTTCTTTCGATAACGATGGATATATAATAAAATTATAAATAATCCTTGGCAAACAACCATAATTTTACAACGATATTTACAAACATGGCCCCCACAAGGCAGGGGGGGCTAACAGGGCTCTAGCCTGGGGGTCAATCAGATAAGTGAGATAAACACACATCAAAAATTTGCTCTATTAGTAAAAAAGTTGCCTGCGCACTATTTTATTTCAATGATATTAACATTTTAACAATAGTAGTACGATGCATTTTTTTATTATCGTATGTCGATACTTGACAACACCGCAATTCAAATAGATATAGATTCTAATGGTTTTAAGTTTTGTACTATTCCATTTGGATCGTTTTTTGCGACACGGGTATCGCCTTTCGGCATCTTCGGGCACTATGCGCACTCACCAATGGTAATACAATTGACACACCGACCCAGGTCGTAAAAAAATGACCCATTCACTGCGTCCAACGCAATTGGTGCGTTGCCCATCAGGTGGCCGTTAGATATAATTAGCATGCTATTTAAATGTGGTAATTAAATATTAATTAAATAGTCCGCGGTGAATGGGGACTGCGGATCATTTAATATAGAATAGTTCAAACTTATCCATTAGAATTTAAATTCAAATTTCATCAAGTGACTCTTGGTCGATAGTATTAATATCAAGTAGATATATTAAAAAATACACAAAATCACTAAAAATACAGTGAATATCCTTAATTATTTTACCTCGAACACCATTTGAATGTTGTATTTCGAAAACGTTGCCTGACACATTTTAAAAAACAGTGACATAAGTTGCAAAAATCATCATATTACCAAAATACACAAATGTTAGTAGTTTTTCTTACTATTATCTTACACTTGCTATAAAATAATATATTTTACATCTACCTACCTATTTATTTTTATACCTATAGGATTGTTTTCACTATTTTCACTAAAACACAATAGTGACTTGTAATGTTTTCAAAATATACCTATCATTCATTTTGAAAACGCTAATGTCGAGCGTCACATTGCTTTTAACCCTAAGTAAACTTAAAAATCCTGGCCTGGGGAGTGGGGGCCCGGTTCAGGTTGTGTGGGCCATCCTTTCCTTAAAGGACGATCCTTCGATACTTTACATCGATACGATACCCATTCCATGTATCGATACTTTTTCAATGGATTGACAGGCCTATATGCATTGTAACTTCGTTTTTGCTACCCGTTTCAACTTATGCTCGCCTAATACCGCGCAAGAACAATACTAAGAATGAACATGAATGAACATAATTTGAGAGAACGAACTCGTAGTATTTATTATAATTTATTATTTATTATTAGACTCATTTTGGTGGTGACACTGACCACAAGTATAATAATTGCCAACAGGGTGAGAAAATAAGCTACATGGCAGAAAAAGATTCTAAATTGTCTTATTATTGAAAGAGTGTCCACACACCAGCATTTCAAAATATATGTCGTAATTATTAAAATAATTTTTATAAGAGCAAAGATCAAAAAAGTATTTCGTACCTACTACCTACGTACCTACACCTCGTATGCAAGGACCTAGGACTATTATTGAAATTTATACTTTCTTCAATAATTTGAACGATATTAACTGTCGATTCTAGGTGAAAAGGCGGCATTGTATTAATTAAAAAAAAAAAAAAAATTAGGACAGATTTCATTAGCCTGGGGTATTATCAACCGATAAACTGATCCTGATCAATGATCATTGTTTGTTTATGTGGAATAAGAACCTAGGTACTATTAATTATTATACTATTGTGTTCAATGACTATTTGTTAAATTAGTGTTAAATTATATTTATTAATAATATAAATTAATATGCAATTTTCTAACAAAACAAACTAGAAAAACTAATTATATTTTATAACATAGGTACAACGTAAATTATTAATCGTTAATCTTATGATTGTTTCGTAACTTTATTGGGGTTCGTAGTATTACTAAAATACTTTTTTTTAATAAAAATTATGCAACGATTATAATATTTTATTTATAGCAACACTATTTTTGTTCGCACAACGCTGTTTCGTTTACGTACCATCCTCCCGACTTTCTGTGCGCCTAATACAAATCCTTTCACGAAGAACGTAAAAATAGTAAGTATTAATGCGATTCGTATGCAAACTTGCCGTTTATTGAAATTATAACAATATCCACAGTATTGTGCAAAATCTATATAATACCTATGCATTATTTTGAGGTCGTGTATTATTTATTGAAATAATCTCTGTATTTGTGAACGCATCATTTCTCTAACACAAATACTCTTGGTTCATGCGCTCCTAATACAAACTTTTATAAGTTGGCTGTATAAATTTCGAAAATACATCTTATTTAGTTATTTCATAGAAAGAATCGATTGAATTAAATTAAACTATTGTATAAAAACGTGGAGAACGTGACGTAATATTTTAAAGTCGATAAAATCATTACATTATTAATTATGAAAAATAAATATCAGCTTGTTAGAAAAACCAGAAAACAATCTCGGTTATCGTGCTTAGGTTTATAAAATGACAGTAGGTTCATGATATAATCATACTGCGTTGTTATTGTAAACACCAAAGCACCTACAAACAAATAACCAAATTAAGTCGTTTCATAATGTTTTTATTCAAAATATTGATCTCTTCGTTAATTATGGTGATAGTGATTGTATAATATTATGTAAGTACTAATAATGTTGATTGATGCTAATTCTATAAATATTTTTAATTTTGAAGTTATACTTCTTTAGGCGCGATTGGAAGAGTGTATTTTTGGCGTGTGACATGTAACACATAATTTATTTTTTCACACAAAAATAAACGCACTCGATTGGATTCGAACCACCGATTGTTCGGTTATCAGCCGAACGCACTACCATTACGCCACAGTATGATACTTCAATCGTGACGTATATACAGTATAATATTATAGTTTAGAATTGTTCCATTGCTCAGGCAGCGAATTTATTATTGTCGGCCATTTGCAATTCCTTACGTAAACAAACTATTAAACGTCATAGTGGCAGTTGTTACTTAAACAATAAAAACAACGATAAATAATTATATAATTTAGTAATATAAGTTAAAGTGTATAGAAATAAACCAACGGCGTTCCAATAAGTGGTCCTTTTTCTTGAGTGTGTAATTTAACAAGCTAATAATTAAGAGCTAGTCGATGAATCTAGGATATCACAAGTTTTGTTACGCCAAAGAAGTATAACTTCTAACGCGCGTACATAATATGAGTAACACCGATTTTTTATTGATATTCAACTAGGCAGGTACAATAATATTAGTATGATTTTAACAATTTTGCAGAAACTGCAGAAAATGCCTAATCAAAATATGTCCATACAATATTAATTAATTAAATAGTAATGCAATATTCTAAAACAAACCCAAAAAACAGATTAAATAGGCAATATATTATATTTTATTATGTACCACGTAATTATTAATCGTTAATCTTAGGATCAAATAAAATATTGTTTCACAACTTTACGTTCGTACTACCTACACTAAAATACTTTTTTATTATAGAAAATGTGTAACGATTATAGCAACACCATTGTTCGCCTAACGATGTTTCGTTTTCGTACAATCCTCCAGACTTTCTGTGCGCCTAATACAAATCCTAGTAGTATTAACCTGATAGCTGCCCGTAACGTAACGTTTACGTCATGCACAGCGGCGATTCAGGCGCCCGTACCGTACGATATACGCCGAGCCGTTCTACGCGCTTGTATGAGTCAAATATTTATTTATTTAATTTTAAAACGTGTAACTACATTTCTGATCAGACCTTGCAAGCAAAAAACATTTGTACGGCGCATACATCGCGAGAATAAGGGAATTTCCCGAAAGGCCAAATCAGGGTTAGCTCAAAATTCCCCTGCACACTGGGATATCTTGTATAATAGGCAGTTGGTATGATTCGATAGTGATGAGTCAGTTGTCGCCGGAATATCATTTAGTCGGGATGCTAATTCGGAATGCTTTCTTATTCAGATTTGCGTTATAATTGGAATGTTTTCAATGTTTTTACATTGAAATTTAATTTCTATTGAGTGACCAAGTGTTTTTATTTATATTTCATATACAATTTGCGTATAAAAAAGTGTTATATTTACGAGTTTTGTTTTAGATTTTACCTACTAAGCTTGAATGAAAAGAAAGATTTTCGATGTTTTTAGATAGAAATTGACAAAGAACTAAGTGTTGTGACTATTTTTCATTTGTATTTCGGATTCGATTTGCGTATACAAAGTGTTTTATTTACGAGTTTAGTTTTACAAATTTTATTATTCAAAATGGATGAGATCGACGAAGTTGGTGAAATCGATAACCTTATCGAAACAGTTGAATCTGAAGACGATGGAAGTGATGATTCGGATGTCGAACTTGAGGAAACTTTGGAAGTCGATGAAAGTGAAATTATCACACCGGAATCCACTGAAAGACCGACATTTGAGTGGAAATCGGATATGTTTGAGCCACGCGCATTTTCCTTCGATGCTAACGTTTCGGGATGCAAAGCTGATAATTTGACTTCGGATGCACTCGAAATGGACTATTTCAAATGTTTCATCGATATTTCTTTTGTTGAAATGTTAGTCCGAGAGACCAACAGACAATTTGTATTTGCCACAAAAAATATCACAGTTTTGAGTGATCGTCTACGGCGATGGGTAGACTGCACAATTGATGATATGTACACATTTTTGGGGCTGTGTATGCTAATGTCTGGTAAATAACACTGGTCTATCCACAGATTGTTATTTTCACCATGTTATTCCGAAACCATGTCCAGGAATCGTTTCGAACTGATGCATCGAATGTTGCATTTTTGTGACAATGAAACGCAGGTTCCCGGAGATCGACTATATAAAATTAGACAGGTCCTGAAGGAACTGAAAATTTCTTTCAAGCAGTACATGTGTCCATATCAGAACATATGTATTGATGAGAGTCTTCTCCTTTTCAAAGGCAGACTTTTATTCTGAGAAATTCATCAGGACGAAGGCTAGTCGTTTCGGAATAAAAAATTTTGTAATGGCTGATTGCAAAACTGGTTTTGTCTTAGATGTAATCATTTATACCGGAAAACAAACTGAAATTGAGAAAAATAATTACATCGGTATATCGGGCAACGTGGTGGTAACGATGCTTGGACCATACTTGGAACTAGGGCATACATTGTACATTGACAACTGGTACAGCAGCCCAACGTTATTCAAGTATCTTTATGATCACCGGACGAATGCCTGTGGAACCGTAAGGAGAAACAGAATTGGGATGCCCAAATTTACTAAGAAATTGAAAAAAGGGGAAACCGATACATTCCATACTGACGAAATTATGGCTTTGGCGTGGAAGGATAAAAAGGATGTTACAATGTTGTCCACAATTCACAACAATACTTTCAAACCTACTGGAAAAGTAGACTATAAGACTAAAATTCCGATTTCCAAGCCGGAATGCATTGTTGATTACAATAAAAACATGGGTGCTGTGGATCGTAGTGATATGATAATTTCTTCTGTAAATTCGACAAGAAAAACTGTCAAATGGTACAAAAAACTTTTTTTCCATTTGATAGATTTATCTCTGCTGAATGCCCATGTATTGTTCCAACAAAAAACTGGAAAAAAACAACCGCTGGGTGAATTTCAATTGAAAGTCATCGGACAACTGATCGAAAAACATAAGTTAGAACCAAAAACTCTTTTGAAGCGAAAAGCACCCTTACCCTCTAGGCTAACAGAAAGACATTTTTTGGGTAAAATACCACCTACTAACAATAAAATTAATGCGGCAAGAAGATGTTATGTATGTGCCAATACAAAAAATCAGAAAAGACGGAAAGAAACTAGGTATTTGTGCAAGCAGTGCGACATTGCTCTGTGTTTTGAACCGTGCTTCGAAATTTTCCATACACAAGAAAGTTTTTAGTGATTTTAATGTGTTTAGTATACTTCTTAGTGCTATAAGTATTTATGGTGACATTTTACAAAAATACTATAAAATTTATTTTTCAAAATACTTATATTAAAAAAAAAAAAAAAATCAACTAATTCTTGTAAGTGCAGTGTTGTGACAACCCTACCATACCTGAAAATTTTCAGACATTTTCACGAAATTGTGTATGAAAAACTTTTTCGCCGAACTTCAATTGAGGTCTCATATATGTAAGTGCATTATATTGGACTTTTCACTATTCTTTTAATTTTTTTATAATATAATTAATTCCTGGGCCCTGGGGAGTATACCTAGTACTTTCAGCTGGGCTGTTAAAAGGGCGTTTCGTATGCAACCAAAGCGTTGAAATAATAATTGTAACAATATCCACCACTATCTACCATCGTAAGTTCACAGCCGGTCGAATTTGAAACTAAAATTGTCTATCGAGGATAAATTTGTCACAAACGCCATTTAATTTTACAACATGTTTCTCGAATTATGGATTGCGCTTGCGTTTATCTAACTCTCATGGCGTCAAAATATAAAAAACACATTATATTTAGTGTTGATACATAAAATATACTTACAAAATATAAAAAAAGAACAACAAGTAAAAAAAGCTTTTTCCTTCTAAATAAGAAATGTACCTAATACATAATTTTATATTTGATATAGTATTTTATAATCAAACGTGTGTGTGTTGCTAATTAAGTAGGCTGATTTTCTTGCTCCCAAGAATTTTATTGTTTGTACATTATTTGTAAACATGAAAAGAGCATTTTAGATTATTAATAAACGAATGTGACCTTATAATATTCGACATTATTCGATAGCTACTTAGCACCAAATAATTTGTAAGTATTTAAAGTAAGCTATATTTGAATATAATCAACAACCAATTATAATGTCTCCACGAAAAAATTAATGCAAACGAAGCGCAATCTAAAAATAACTCAGTAGCGTTTACTGATTGGACGTTATGACAAATTTATTCCAGACTGAGTCAAATGTTTACATTGTCAAACGTCAGCGTGCAGAATTCGGGATATATATTTTGTTATTGAAAATACAGAAGAAATAAGTATAGTGCATAATGGCAAGTAGTTCTAAAACAGTTCGTGGGAATGCCAGAGACATCATTCTAAAAGTATTGCAGTTCTGCGATGACGAGAAAAGACAAAAGGGATTGATTATTCCTATTGATAACGCGATACAACGGGTAGCGGATAAAAAAATATAAATGTAGGATACAATATAAATTAATACTTACTTATTATTTGTGAATGTAAACGGATTTACAAAATTTAGTATATGTAAATTAAACTGACATTTACAAGTTCGAATTCCATAGTAACGCCTCGACAGAATTATCAACATGTATTAAATTACGATAGATATATACCTATTATATAGTATTATTCTATATTTCAGGTGTATCAAGTAGGACAATTAGCCGAATTAAAATTGAAGCATCTAAGAAGACAGATGAAAGACCGAAAATTCCTACGCCAGGGAAGAAAAGAACAAGGAAGAATATAATAGAGCTGGATAGTTTTGACGCCATAAAATAGTATAATATAATAAAGCGCCCAGTAGTATAATATTGATGAAACTTACATTCATCCCACATACGCCGTATCAAAATGCTGGCAAAGTAATGAAGTTCACGGCGTTTTAGCTTCTGAATCTGTCGGGCAAAGATGGATAATTCTGCTTGCGGGTGGAGTCACTGGAGAAATGGGTTTCATCAAAGATGCTTTATTAATTTTTAAATCGAAATCATCCACAGGAGATTACCACGATTCCATGAATGCTGACAATTTAAAAAAAATGGGTAACAGAAAGACTTTTACCCAATTTCCCGAAAACTCTATCGTAGTAATGGATAATGCATCTTACCATTCGGTGCAGCAGGATAAATGTTCAACAATGGGTAATTGCTTAGGTGAAATAAAGAATTGGCTTCTTGAACAAAGAATTCCAGTTGTTGACGAAATGCGAAAAAGCCAACTTAATGAATTAATTTTATCCCACAAAGGTCCAAAGAGATACGTCATTGCTACGAGCATACGAACTGCTTGCCAGCCATGGTCACACGGTAGTAAGACTTCCACCATATCACTGTGACCTTAATCCGATAGAATTAATCTGGGCCACAATGAAACGCAGGGTTGCTCAAAACAATGTCGGACAATTGAATAGCAATATATGTGGATTAACGGAAACAGCCTTTGGAAGTATTACCACAGAAGAATGGCAAAATGTGTGTAAGCATGCCATAAAATTGGAAGAGCAATATTACGCCAGAGATGCTATTATGGATACAGAAATGGATGGTTTTATTTTTACCGTAAATGGTCCTGAGAGACACAGAATCGGATGATATTCTATCTGGAATTGAACGATCATAGTAGTTATATAATTTCTACATTGTTTGTGTAATTTATAGTTTGTTATCGTGTTTTATTTAAAATCCCATTGATGTTGATACTATTTTATGTGAATTTAATTTATTTTCGCCTTTTTTATTATATTTTTTCCATGACTAAAATATACACAATACTACTTTATATTTTACAATTTATGATTTTTCCAACTATGCATTTCTTCCTCGTGGTTAAAGAAAGTAACGCGTTTTTATTTTGATTGTGTTTATTTTTTATTTTAATATTTGTACATAAATCTACTACCAATAAAAATGTATAAATAACCATTTTTTGTTAGATATGGCAACATTCTCAATGTCATACTAACGCCCTCGCTGAAATGCCAATTTATGATGGTATGTATATCTATAGTATTATTGCATTATTTTGTGGTCTTATTAAAATAATCTCGGCAGGTTTTTGTGGGTGCATCGTTTGACTAGCACAGTCAAGTGGTTGTTCAAAGGAATACAATTAATTAATTAATAATGCAATTTTTAAACAAAACCGAAAAATAGGTAAATTAATTATATTTTATTAATGCATAAAAATTATTAATAGTTAATCTATTATTATTATAAAGTTTCATAACTTTATTGGGGTTCGTAGTATTACTAAAATACTTTTTTTATTAAAAATTGTGCAACGATTATAGCAACACCATTCATTGTTAACCTAACGAAGTTTCGTTTTCCTAGCATCCTCCCGACTTTCTGTGCGCCTAATACAAATCCTTTCTGAAGAACGTAAAAATAATGAGTAAATATTATTGATCGTATTGAATGTCATTCATTGATTGTATACAAACCAATGCATTGAATTAAATATCTAGGTTACTTATATTATATTGTAGTAGGCAGTTTTGTGGAAATTTAAATGCATTATTTTCACACGCGTCACATATTAATATGGTCAAGTATCCCTTATTAAAAAATCTCGGAAGGTTTCTGTGAGTGCATCTTTTTACTTTCTGGGTTATTATAAAAAATTACTCTTCTCGTTCATATTCTCCTAATACAAATTTCAGCTACAGGTAATTCGCGGTTCGATTTAAAATATGATGTGAATTATTATAATAATTACTTGGCTGCCTAGCTATTCACTTCGTGAACACGAATATTATTGTCGCATTCCTTCCATAGATTATTTAATATAATATTTCTATAAAAAATAGTTCTATATTATTTAAAAGCACCCAGGTAGATATATATATAGTATTTTATTATTTATATAATATGCTCTCATCATGAACCAGAGATATAACATTCGTTTCGGCAAGTGACATGCTGTACAAATTTGATTATGTATACAATTACAACTAGCTTTACAAATAAATTTAAATTCAATTCTAATCTGAATGTATCAGAATATAATATTATTGATATATAATATACCTACAGTCGAATTTGGTTATTATGAGGAAGATGGGACCGACTGAATTTGCTCGTTATAAGCATTCTCGTTATATCGTTATATAACATTTTTCGCGCCACGTTCTATTTAAGAATAGAACATAAAAAATCTGAAAACCATCGTACTAATCCCCGAAACAAGCATAGCATCTATAAACTACAAAAGAAGTTGTTTTTGTAATGAAGTGCTGAGCCGCCGGCACTACATAGTAACTCTTTGAAAAGGATTTTAAAACTAATTCTGATCAGACATGTAAGTACCTAGATAGCAGTAATATCAATCAGTGACGTCCCGTGGGGGTAGGCAGATTGAGCGTCGCTTGGGGGCGGCAGTTACTCGAAGGGCGGCAAATCGAGGAAAATCGTTTGGAATATATAGAAATAGATAAGTACCTTAACTTAGTAACAACGAAAATATCTTTCCATTAAAATAATCAGCTCACTGGTTTTGTCGGGTTCGCGATATCTAGTTTACTTCCGTTGCCCTTCGACGACCTTGGTGACCAGAAACGACACGTGCAGATTTGCGAATAATAAAATTACTCTGATATTTGGTTAGTAATGTATCCATACAACACATTTCTTAGATATCGGACTCATGAAATGATGATAAAAATAATGTATGAACAAATGAGGCGGCATTTTGGCGCTGCTTAGGGGCGGCATTTTATCTAGGGACGTCACTGATCAGTGGCAGCTCGACGACTTTCTAGATGATGAGGTTTATCCATTAATTATTAAATATACATACCCACCTACTTCCTCATAATTATTCTACTTTATGTACCAAGCTACTTATAATAATATGATTTTATTAATGGGAAATGAATATTTTTTCAGAATAAATAATATGACTATGTGAATCGTTAATTATCTTCTTGACCGCGGAGCATTTAATTACTATGTAATTACCACATTTAAATAACATGCTAAATGAGGGCACAACCGGTGTGACCAACGACATACAACGAGCTTTCTTCTCTCATCTCGGGTCGGGGTTATTTTAATCGTTCCCCACTATGCGTATAATAAATATAATGCATTCGCATCCTTTGTGGATCGAGATTTATTTCGCGACGACGGAATGGAACCGCGTCATCTCGGCTAGCGAAAAATAAAGCCAATAAAGCCATAGCTTTTTAAATTTCTACATATTTCATTTAATTAATTATTTTATTTCATCGTTATCATTATTTTAGTTATTACATAATTTACAATCATTGCTTTATTATTTTTATAATAATAATAAATATCTCTATAAAATAGCGATGGGTTTAATAATTATAACAATAAAACTTTTAAATAAATTAAATAGGCTATTTAATCACGAAATAAAGAAGGTATATTATGTCCAATATTAAAAATATCTTACGTATTTTTTCACACGATATGGATGTGGGAATGGTCCCTACGAACCCTTAAGGTAGAGTCGCCCCTGCGGTTTATAATAACATAAACCTTAGGATAATTTAATTGATATATACGGACACAGAACAATGTATACATACCATAAAAGTATAGTTTATTACCACAGATATTGCAGTAATATACCGTTCGTTATTTTTGTTTTTGTGACCCGATTTTTGACGATGCCCACCTAAACAAGTTTCCACTTTAAGTTGTATTGCCAAAACTATACAGAGAAATTTTAGCATTATTGCAAACAAACTCAACAACATTATATTTAGGTTCATAATATTGAATATTCAGTTTTATGTTTGCTCCCATTTCAAAATAATTTTATTTCGATATATTGCCTGATACAGCAAAGACGTTGAGAGAAACATTCTCTTCTATATACGTAGCTCAGCGATTTCCAAACTGGGAGGCGCGGAGTGTTGCAAGTAAGCATAATTTAAAAATCGGCCGCTAGTTAAAAACTACATAAAAAACAGTCCTATAAAAGGTTGTTTGGAAACCTCTCTGAAGAAATGGAGACTAATTATATTATAATACCTCACTTCTATACTATTGTGAAGTGCGCTGGCTCTCTCTGAAAAAATGAAATAATAAAAGGGTCATGGGGGCCCAGGCATAGGAGGGGCTTGGCGTGGCGGATCAACCAGTTAAATTAGATTGACACACATCACACAAAAAAGTCTTTTTAAATTTATTTTCATTTTTAATTTTAAATATGTGGGTTAAATTGCGCGTTGCAATTTAATGTGATACCACACTTTCCTTAACCTCAGCGATAGGCGGGTACTGTTTTGACTATTTAAAAAGGTGTCTGTATTATTTCATGAAATAAATGGGGGGAGGCGCCAAGATTTTTTTTTTTTTAAAGTGAGGCGTAGTAACATAAAGTTTGGAAACCAATGACGTAGCCTAAATATAATATATTGTCATTGTTTACTGTTTGAATTAGCTATGATTCGTTTTACACTGCGGATTCATTTGTAGTAAACCGTTTGCTATTTTTGCAAGAGATAATAAATACCAAAAAATCAGGTATTTCAGCAAAATAGTATTACTTAACTAAATAATTGTTAATTCACTGAAACAATACATAAATGATTTTAATTTATTATGATTAAGATATTAGTTATGCCCAATAGATAAATGCAAGTTAATTATCTTTTTCGTAAATTTCTTTGTATTTTTTATTGAAATTTATTACAGTTTTAATTTTAGTTTTTAGTTTTAGGAACGTGGAGGCACGATGCGAGTGATTTCCAACTCCCCGGCCAATAAAAATGAAATAAAAACTATAAATTACAACTATCATTCATTATAATATAAGTATTAAATGTTTCCTTCTTGCATTAATAATTAAATGACTGGTTTAAACTTTGTCGAGGTCCTCTTTTACATATTTAGACCAATCGATTGTGTTATCTGCGTCAAATTGATCGCCGCTGAGTAATTATTAGTGATGCATGATTAATACGATAAAAATGCGAAAGCCGGTAGACAATATTTATAACAATAATTTGATAGGCAGTTTTAGTTTATGATATAATTAGAGGCAAGCCATTGATCGAAAGAAAAACCCCGTTTTTCTTTTTCAAGTAAATGGGTAACGTTTTTAGTCATCTTTACACGATTTAAGAATTAGTACCCCCGTCGCCATCACGAAACAAATTGACGTATTCACACCTCGACGTTCGCTCTCCGAATGCCAGCGAGTCCAAAATTTCGTCGCGTCTATAGTTGAAAATTATTTGCCGTTTCACTGATGTATCGTCTTAAAAAGAAATCTTTAATTGGAATGACTCTCTGAAATCGTTGAAACAGAAATGCTATCTTCAATGCATTCGCAAAAACTAAGAATTTGTGATATATTAATTGTTCATTGAGAAACAGATGATTAGGTCAAATGCATCATAATAATATATGCTCCGCAGCAAATATGCAAGGAGAATTCAGGTCTGGAAAGAAGTGGATTGAATGGAGGCTGTATCTTTTAAAATGAATTTAATACTTTGGACGCTGAAGACGCACATGCGCGTAATGACCAGGCGGCCGATCGATGTAATTATCGTGCATTTTAAAGGTGCTAATTAAAATCTCATTATATAGTCAGCAGCGAATGAGTAAGTCAAAAAGTACACCAGGATTCTATTATGAAATTGTAAAATTTGAAAAGAGGAGGACTTTTGAAAATAATGACGGAAACACCCGAAGAACGAAAGAATAGGATTGAGATCGCTGAGCGCATAAAATCTGGTTGCGAACTAGTCAAAGTGTTAATTGATAATGTTGATTGATAATTGGCTACAAAAATAAAAATGCTTCTATGCTTTCTGTACAAGATATTCATAATCGTGTATATACATACATAAACAGATGTTCCCGAAAGCTGGCGAAGTAAAAATTATGCGTGCGAATTTGTTGAATACATTAATGCAGTCATTAAAAAAGATTTTTTGACTTCATTAATAATTTTTGATGAAAGTACAGACATATCCGTGCAAAAAAATCTATTTTTGTACGTTAATTATGAAATTAATAAATACCTTAAAAATATATGTTTTTGTGTGTGTTTGTGGGGGGGGGGGGAGGGGTGTAAATTTACCGCACTGGGTGACGAATAACACTACTCAGATGCGTTAATGATCCGCACACACAATAGAACAATTAGAGGGGACGTTGGTCCGGGTATCTCTCTCAAATTCAACGTTTGTTGAATGTACTACCAACATCGTAAGTTATTGATTAATTGGAAATGTTTGTCATATAATTTTGTTTTTAAGTATATTTGAGGGATTTTGTTTTAGTGTTATTTAACTTTTGTCGGTATGTTTAAGTTGTTATGGCAGCATAAAACGTATACATTAAATTTAATATACAATATAGTAGTAATGAAAAAATAACATTACGAAAATTCATTTTCTAAAACATAAACGTGTATGCTTACTTAAATACCGAAAACATAGGTATTTTGGATTTTTGAAATCGGTATTTCGATATAGATAAATAATAATTGAATACTGGTTTTGAAATACCGGTATCGCAATCCCTAGCGCCTATGTGAAGAATATTCGAATAGCATAGAAAATTAAAATGGGTGTTATATGAGGTGATAATACTAATATCATCAATGAAGTCCCGTGGGGGTAGGCAGATTGAGCGTCGCTTGGAGACGGCAGTTACTCAAAAGGCGGCAAATCGAGGTAAATCATTTGGAATATATAGAAATACCTACATAAACTTAGAATGTAATAACGAAAATATCTTTACATTAAACTACTCATAAAACTCACTGGTTTAGTTGGGTTTGCGATATCTAGTTTACTTCCGTTGTCCTTCGACGTCCTTGGTGACCAGAAACGACACGTGCAGATTTGCGAATATTTTCTGTCTGATATTTTGTTAGTAATGTAACCATACAACACATTTCTTAGATATTGAACTCATGAAAGGATGATAAAAATAATGTATAAAAAAATGAGGCGGCATTTCATCTAGGGACGTCACTGAATATCATAGTATAAGTCGGCTCGCACATTGGAACTCGTCTCGCCTAAAAACGTGTCGAATATGCCGATGTGACGTCATCGTTATTTAACGAAACAACATAACACGTCGTCGCTATAGGATTTGTTTCCCGAATATCCATTTTTGTCGAAATCGACATTTTAATGCAGTTCAATTTCTTTTATCGAACTCTACCGAAATCATTTATAAAAAAAATATATTTTTATCTAGGAACAGAGATATTTTATTGAAACACCCGAATACGCCATGTTAAGTTACAATTACTCCGTGTTGTTCTCCCGAATGTCCAACTATTCGTACCTGAATATCCAAGTTAATTTCGGTCGAAATAAATCTCTGGCTGAGTTTTTATTTCCCGAATATGACTTTTAGCCAATCAAACCGCGCTGACGCCGTGCATCTCGCTCCCACATTCACGCTGTCTAGCTCTAAAACAATCACGCCCACTTTCATATTTTTCGGCCGTCTGGAATCCTCTTTCAAATTTCGTCTTATTGATATTGTTTTTAAAGTTACTATTGTTTTAATAGTGAATTCATCTAATTTGAAGAGATCATTTATAGCTGATACATCACCAGTTTGCCCTGAACTTATAGTAAAGTTATGGAAGTGAGTATTTTAACCTAAATAACTGCATTTTGTTTTGATAAATGACACAAAATCCCAACGGTTATATGAATTCTACAGTATGGCCCGGCAACTACTATGACGTAAAAAATAATTATTATTTCAAATTATTATTAATCAAACATTGTTTGTCTTTATTTTACTTTGAATCTAGGTATTTCTATGAAAATAAAGGCGATGCTATGATTTATTTTTGAATGCGCTGATAGTTAATTTAATTTAATATGTATGTTAGTAACTATTTATTTGGTGAATATTATATACTTAGGATATTGGTACCTACCTAATATTAGCAGCCAATGGTAATTAATTTATAGATGCTATTATTTTGTGTTGTCATTCCAATAGTAAATATATAATATTTATTTGGTGGTTTGTAATAAGTTTAATTGTTAATTATAGAAATATATAGATATAATAATATACAGATATATATACATAGTTTTTTTTTTTTTTGAAAAAGTATTAATATAAAATTGTTAGCAAGTACGAGTAAGTACCATCATAAAATATTGGAGAAATCCGTGACGTCGGTTAGTAATTGAAGTAGTAGATACCTACTTTTATTTAAGGGGGGACATGCTCGTCGAAGGTCAAAATTGAGTTTTTATTGTATATTCAAACCATGATCCTGGACACTCCTTAAACGTTGTAGATGATCTATTTATATAATTTTGAAGCCTTATTATCCTTTATAGTTATTTTAAACATTTGATGACTGCATGAAGTATTTTTGTTACATAAAATAGTATTCTTTTAAACCTCTCGCTCTAATGTTTTAGAATATAGTCATATTTCGGTACATAACTGTGCAGTGGTGTTAAGATTTTTTACATTTATTAATTTTTAAACGCATTTATAAAACCATTAGCATAATTTATTACGAGATAATTTTTGTAAAATATTCACGATAAAAAATTATATTGATAATCTCTGTGATCCCAAATTTGACAAGAATTAGGCATTTTATTATTCAAAAAATCGGCAAGATTAACACATTTCAAGATGATTCTAAAGATATTTATTATAAGCTATGTCTTTGACCATTCAAGTGTGATAAACATCTTATGAATAATGATTGCTTTATAATAATTATTGACCTAAGAATAAGGTAGTGTTTTTTTGAAATACGCCATTTCTTTTGTCATTCCCTAGTGGTTAAGCTACAACATACGGCCGTAGCCATAAATTGACAAACTATAATTGAAGTAGGGAGTAAAATGATATTGACGCGCGTGTTTGAACATGTACCGTTTAAAAAAAAATAAAAAAAAATTCGGTTAGGTACATGTTCAAACACGCGCGTTAACATAATTTTACTCCTTACTTTAATTATAGTTTGTCGTTTTATGGCTACGGCCGTATGTTGTAGCTTAACTACTAGGGAATGACAAAAGAAATGGCGTATTTCAAAAAAACACTACCTTATTCTTAGGTCAATAATTCTTATAAAGCAATCATTATTCATAAGATTTTTATCACACTTGAATGGTCAAAGACATAGCTTATAATAAATATCTTTAGAATCATCTTCAAATGTGTTAATCTTGCCGATTTTTTGAATAATAAAATGCCTAATTCTTGTCAAATTTGGGATCACAGAGATTATCAAAATAATTTTTTATCGTGAATATTTTACAAAAATTATCTCGTAATAAATTATACTAATGGTTTTATAAATGCGTTTAAAAATTAATAAATGTAAAAAATCTTAACACCACTGCACAGTTTTGTACCGAAATATGACTATATTCTAAAACATTAGAGCGAGAGGTTTAAAAGAATACTATTTTATGTAACAAAAATACTTCATGCAGTCATCAAATGTTTAAAATAACAATAAAGGATAATAAGGCTTCAAAATTATATAAATAGATTATCTACAACGTTTAAGGAGTGTCCAGGATCATGGTTTGAAAATACAATAAAAACTCAATTTTGACCTTCGACGAGCATGTCCCCCCTTAATAAACAAAAACCGATCGCCGATAGTCGCTTGATTTTGAAGAATACTGATGAGCAGGTATTAACAGGCCAATAGTTAAAGTTTGTCGTCATAAGTATGTCACCTCGTAGCATAGTGGATAATTCGTGGACTTGGTCGTAAACCCAGGAGATGCTGGGACGATTCCTGCCGGGTGTCTTACTTTTTTCAAAAAGATTTTTTCTATTGGTTATAATATATTTTCTCAGAAGTGATTTCCAAAATTATGTATGTTCAATAATTAGAATGGTACATTCTTAAATCTTGTGAATTATTCGTTGAATAAAAAAAAAAGATTATTAAAAACTATTTTATTACTTATTACGAAAAAAACCGAAAAAAGCGAATGCTGCATGTTATTATTACCTACGAACTTGGGTTATTACGATCATTAGGTATTTAAATAGTAAAAGTAATCATTACCAATTATCGTGTAAATAAATATAACATTTGAGGTGCGTACTTTTTAACCACTCAGTGATCCGTGGGCCGTGCAGCAATACGCTACGGTCTTAAGTCCCGAACGTCCTTGTTTTGTCCCGAATATCCATTATTCTGAGAGAGCGCTAAAAATTTCCCGAATATCCACAACGAGTACTTGTAAATAAAAGGCATTTTCTGTGCATTTACTAATTTATATCAGTATTATTCTTGGAATCTATTCTTAGATAATGTTGCAATCATACAGTGTAGAAAGAATGATTGATACATCTACTGATATTTCAATATACGACAATGAAATTTGTTTTTCGTCTCCTGAAAAATTGACATTTGGTCTATTCGGGAAACAAATCCTATAGCGACGACGTGTTGCCAAATGGAGCTTCGCAGATTGATCGAATGCAACTGTTTTGTCTGAAAATAACATCTGGCTGTTGCATTCGACATGTTGCATCCTTCTCGGGCTCCGAGTCGGAGGGTCGAAGTCACAAAGAAACACATACGAATTGGTCATTCCTACACAATGACATATTAAATGAACAACTCACTTCATATCGGCGCGCACGAGAAATTGTGCATGAAAGTCATTCACAGATGTATAGATAGACGTCACGTGTCGTATCGTATTATGCGATACAAGCTTCGAGAATTTATAGTAATATAACCTTTATTGTAATGGCGTATTAGTGTCATTACTCATTACGTTAGAAACATATTCTAGGTTACTTACGACTTCTCGGAGATTAGACGCATGTGAGCCCAGCGCATCACAGGCGTCTGTCAAATGGTTTCTGTCATTCAATTGCATTGAATAAACATTCATCAATATCTTAAAATGGCATTTTATCAATAATAAATAATACTAACACATGAAAAGTGATATCTCATCTTTCTTGGAGTGCTTAGTAGATTTTTTTTACAATTTTTATCTAGGCACATTTGCATTTTGTAACACAACAATAACGGCGGAGTCGAAACCTGACAGTCAGAAATTTTGTATGGGCAGACCGAGCGGTGTCGCCAGACCGCTTGCAAGCAGAATGTTCATTTGAGCGTAGGATACCGATATTAAAATATGAATTTCGCCATCCGGCAGACCCGACACAAAGTGAGTGTCATTTTATTTTCCAGATGATTCGTCCATATTAATGTCATTGTTCCTATACCGGCTCGCCGATCGCCGCATTGAAATATCAATACGTTTCGAAGGCTACGCGCGACTGTCGCTAGATAGATGTGCGAGGTTGTGTCATGCAACACTGGCCGCCTGTTCTCGGAAAATTTGATTTATGGCGGTAAGGCACACGAGGCGAGTTGTGATGTGCGAGCCGGCTAATATGTACATTCGATAACGTCACGATTTACTATATGTGACATGTCGTCGCTATAGGATTGGTTTCCCGAATATCCGTTTTTGTCGAAATCGACCTCTTAATGCAGAATGTTTTTTTGTATCTGATTGGACGAAAACCATCCCTTTCTTTAAATTACTTTGTAATGGTAATGAATACATCATTCATATGCTGTAAAAATAACAATTTAAATATCTCCATGTATTTAAATATCGGATTATGAAATTTGTGTTTCGTCTCCTGAACATTTGGTCTATTCGGGAAACCAATCCTACAGCGACGATGTTACAACTGTTAGTGTAAATTACTGAGTAATTTGTGATAAATACATCAATATTTCAATATTACAGATTACGGTCCTTAACTCATAATATTACGACGACATTATTAATTTATATACAATACTGACTGTGTAATTATTAATTACAGATTATGAAACAATAGATATAAAAATTGTCTGTATTAATCTCTTCAATATCTCTTTAAAATAAAGTATGGCGTCCAATGTCAAAGGTATTAATTGATTTTTATTGATATAATTCTGATTTTTTGTTTTCAAAACATTTTGATTAGATAAAAAAAAATCTAATTGATCAATCGAATCCATATTGACATGTAAACACCGGTTTTTTTTTATTATAAACGTCAGTGGAAAAGTGTTGGCATCAAAAATTCTACGTACAGTAGAACATCGATATAACGGACTTCGATATAGCGGACCTATCAGATCAAATGTGAAAATTGTAAA
This sequence comes from Rhyacophila brunnea, assembly GCF_057557595.1. NCBI lineage: Eukaryota > Metazoa > Arthropoda > Insecta > Trichoptera > Rhyacophilidae > Rhyacophila > Rhyacophila brunnea. Next base: position 62,541,516 of record NW_028232751.1, read on the forward strand.
AATACCCTGTTAATGTTACACATGCTTAAATCCAAGTGCCACCGCTTGTAAATAATGTTCTACGCATGATAATCACGTCATATCTCTTGCACTCGAATTCGTGTCACAATGCCGTCAAAACGCTTTCGATATAAAACAGTCCAGCTCCAAAAGAAGCAATAGTGGGAAAATAAATGTAGGTATAATGCAATATTATGTACTGATTTTATATTGATTTATTTACCCTTGTACGCCACTGTAATGAAAGATAAATACTCTCGCAGCAGGGTGCAGTTTCAAAAAAAGGCGTTTATGAATCCCCTTGAAAACCGTGTTTTCGTCGCTTTGCCGTGTGCGCGCAGCCTTACTCGTAGACCGACCGTTTGCAACGCTGGCCGCTAATTCACACAGCTGCACAACAGTTTAATTGGTTTACTCGATGTGAATGGGTGCATTTATTCAGTGACGTCCCGTGGGGGTAGGCAGATTGAGCATCGCTTGGGGGCGGCAGTTACTAGAAGGGCGGCAAATCGAGAAGAATAAGTAGGTATAGGTATATAGAAATAGGTATCTTAACTTAGCAATAACGGAAATATCTTTCCATTAAAAAAATTTCCTCACTGGTTGGAAAAAAAATATATTGATTAACATAAAAGGTTTAACAGGACTGTAATTTTTTTGTCGAGCTTGCGATGTCTGGTTTCCTTCTATTGTCCTTGGATGTAACGTTCTTGATGACCAACAATGACACAATATAGAAATTTGCGAATTAGATTTGAATTATAAGTAGATACAATATTTATTATCGTAGTTCATAGTTCCATTTTTGACCGTTCTTCAGATAAGTTTGTAGGACTGCATATATTTTGTTAGTGATGTATCCACACAACACATTTCTTTGGTATTGGTGTCATGGAAGGAGGATAAAAAATACTGTATAAAAAATGCGGCATTTTGGCGCTGCCTTGGGGCTGCATTTTGTCTAGGGACGTCACTGCATTTATTACCCATTCAATAAGTTTACAACAAGCAATGGTTAGATGTAGATGAAGGTGACCCTGGGTATCACGTCATGACTGAATGTTAAATAGCAGATGAAGTTATGATCTTGGAAAATGAGGATGGAAGTGAAGATGGCGAAGAAGAAGAAACAAGACGGCCAAAAACAAAGTTATCAGTGGTAAGATAGCGTCTCGACGATTTAATAACATTTCTTGACTACTGCTGCCACCAGGGAACTCAGAAATAATGGGAACTGAAATACACAACGGGTAAGGCGATAGCAGGTAACCGACTTGAGTAAGGAAGAATCCGGGTTAAACTTACACACGTGTTAAGAATACGTTTTACGTCGAATACTAAAAACTGCTCTCGGTTTATGCATTTACGCTCATTTAATGTTGGTGTATTACACACACTATTGCACGTGCATAATGCGTGCAATGCGTGCTTCATTTTCGTCGGACACTCACACATTCAAAGGCCTGCTTTACCATGCGGCGTATTGAATATTGCCTATCGGTATTCTATTTATTATCTGTTCTGTGGCTGCCACCATGATTTTTCGAATATACCTATTATCGTTTCAGGTAGATGAATCATAAAATAAACCGTGTATGTCATATAACAGACGAATCCGAGGCACGCGCTCGTTGTCCATCAAGTATCATGTTACGGAGGTGAGAAGTGACGACCACATCCGGGCCTGGCACCATGACTATTCGTGTATGCTATCGTCTCAAGTAGACGAATCACAATAAAAAGTGCGTCTCCCTAGTTATATAATATATGGATTCGATGCCAGTTAGTACTGGAACTAGTAAGTATTTCTGCAGAGTCATTCAAACGGCCGATTCTATAAATTTACCGTTACTGATATAATTATGTAAACCTCGTAACCTAAATTTGTTATGAATGAAAGCCATTGCGAATTACTACATAAATCGACCATTTTGCGTAAAACATATGGTTGACTTGTACCAAAACTAATAATTCAAATGTACACAAATTTCAAATGTAAATGAACTGTTCAAGAGTTACTCTTTAGGGCCTTTAGGCTATACCTCAGTTGAGGCACGGTCTAAAAAGACCGTGGCTAGGCGATGCGCGGATTGCGGGTCACGGGTGCAAATGACGCATGCCAAAAGAAATATAATTTGTCATATAAATCCAACATGCGTCCATTTCATGTTCTGTTTATTGTTATATTAGTAACAATAATAATATATTCATTGACATGTTTTCCTTATCAAGTGAATGGGTAACGTTTTTAGTCATCTTTACACGATTTAAGAATTAATACCCCCGTCGCCATCACGAAACAAATTGACGTGTTACCAGCTCGACGTTCTCTCTCCGAATGGCAGCGAGTCCAAAATTTCGTCACGCCTATAGTTGAAAATTATTTGCCGTTTCACTGATGTATCGCCTTAACTTACTGTAGCTGCAAAATGATAGCGAAAATGTTAACGCGATAATTATTTAGAATATATACATTTTAAGAAAAGCATTTTATATACGTCGGAAACGTCAAACATAGATAATTCGTCAAAATAACTGCCAAATATGGCGGAATGCGTCAATGTGCCAACGTACAACATGTTAATTTTTGTCTTTGGTTACCGATTCAAACGCGCGTCCTTTCCTTCGCCACTATGCTCGATTATGGTCTTAGTCTTATCTTTCTTATCAGAATATCATCATCATTATAAAACTTAAAATATCACAGAATTAATTTCGTCTTAGAATACAATATAATTATTCATCATAATTATGATAAAACTGATGACAAAAAACACATCCGAGGTTTTATCATCAATCTGAAAAAAACACGGGGCTTAAAATATTAAATGTATATGTATCTGAATAAAATAAAAGTAGGTAATTAGCCTAGCTACCAACAAATTATCGGTATGTGTACTTATGTACGCGCGTTAGAAGTTATACTTCTTTGGTGTAACAAAACAAAAACAAAACTTGTGATAACCTAGACTCTTCGACTAGCTCTTAATTATCTTGATTAATTACACACTCAAGAAAAGGGACCGCTTATTGGAGCGCCGTTGGTTTATTTCTATACACTTTAACTTATATTACTAAATTATATAATTATTTCTCGTTGTTTTTATTTTTAAAGTAACAACTGTCGCTAACGTTTGATCGTTTGTTTACGTAAGGAATTGCAAATACCCGACAGTAATCAAACTTGTGTTTGTATATAGTAGCTGACTGATTCGCGTAGTTCCCAAATTCACTCTCTACCAAACACCCCAAAAGAAGTATAACTTCAAAATGTCCGGGCGGTTTTGTCGGGGTGCCATCCACTACACATTGATTTGGGCGGTAAAACTCTCGATGACGTATTGGATATAAATGTCGGGGCGGCAATGTCCGGGCGGTTTTGTCGGGTGCCATCCACTACACATTGATTTGGGCGGTAAAAATCTTTATGACGTATTCGATAGAAATGTTGGGGTGGCAATATCCAGGCGGTTTTGGCGGGACCCCGTAGTGCAGTGCTCCGCAACCTTTTCTCACCCACAACACATCAAAGGTCTTCCTAGAATTCCGCGGCACACCACACGTAAAACAATATAAGCCAAAACATGAACCCCACATCCTGAAGGGTGACCTAGGCCAGGATTTTTGGCGTGCCCCTTCCTTATCGCTAAGGTTAAAAACAGTGTTAAAAACAAACACTCTAAAATAACGTTTTTCAAATGGTGTTCGAGGTCAAATTAATAGTATTAATAGTAAATTGAGCATTTTTTGTATTTATTACTACATCCACTGGAATTGTGGTTAGTTGTCGGGTTAAGAATAATTATTTGTCGAGTATTGACACAACAATAATAATAAATCGCAGGCGACTTTTTTTACGATTAAAGAAAATTTGTAATTTGTGTTTATCTCACTTATTTAATTGACTTGCCACGCCGTCCCTCCCTGAGCCTAGGCCCCCAAGCTAGAGCCCTGTCAGCCCTCCCCCCCTTGTGGAGGCCATGCACCAAAATTACATTATTTTGATGAATAAATAAATATAAGTACAAACAACATAATGCACGACGATGAAACTAAATGTACATATTTCCATGTATTTGTATTATCAGTTTAATAACTAATTATTAATGTGATAACTGAGCTTGTTTCAATGAAAGTTCTCGGTCAACACCCTTCAAGCGAGGCTACTTATTATTTTACCACGTTTTTCTTAGCTCGTATTCTTGTTTGTCCAGTGGTTGTTTATCCAGTACAAATCTTGCAATCAATTTTTAACTAACTTCCCGACTAGCTAGACATTTGAAACTTTTAGAATAAATCAAAACATGATGCCAATGCATTATTTTAATACTTTTAGCCATCTTTAAATAGAATTGTATTCATTTTCAGTTAATACTGTTTTGTATGAAAAGTTATTTCGGAAGAAATTCGTAATCCAATCCACTATTATTGGTTGCTAGGGTCTGGGGTCCACTAAACTAAATTATTAATATATACGTGCGTTACTATGGAAATTGAAATGACATTTCAGTATTCTATATTTGTTTGTTTTTTTGCTTTTTTTTGCAAAATAGCAAAAAAATGATTTGTTGTCAATTGCCTTATTTGTCCTAAATTATTAATACATAGAATTGTCAAGTTTATATAATTCAACAGAAAATTTAAAAACGTGGTATATAAAAAGTTCTTTTTATCTTGTAATTATTTAATTATAACTTGAGTAGACAAACTTTGCTCTTCTAGATATGTCGTAGAAAATGGGAGCTAAGCTGCGATAGCCTTGTTGGAAATCCGAGGATATTCTTTATTAATCAAAATCCAGAAAATAGTCAATGGAGCATCGGCGAAGTTCAATTTTAGCGTCCCGTCATTTCTCAATTCAACCAATTCCTCTCGAATTTATAGGGAAAGCGCTTCTATAGAATTTTCGGCATCGGTTGCAAAAGGGTTTCGAATCCAGTCGTATTTCTTGTATGAACGTAATGATGAAATTTATTTTGCAACAAAGTTAAATGTTTTTGAAACGGATCCAAAATTAATTGTTTGTTTTAAATGGTGGTCTCGTAGGTACTTTGATACATTTTTTGTAGAGATCCTTGTCTTAACTCCTTCTAATTTATCAGAACACGTTAATATATTTTCATTCTGACCTTGGATTGTTTTCTTAAGTTCATTCCAGGTGCTCAAATATATTACCAGCCATGAACGCAAATTTGGCTATTAAGTAAGTATTGTAATAATACACAATGTATTGTATGTTTTTAAGCAATGCACCGCGGCACACCAGGCTAGGTCCTAGCATCGTCTTGCGGCACACCGGTTGCGGAGCACTGCCGTAGTGGATGTTTTTATATTATTTCACTGTTGTCGGATAATATTGTATGGATGATGTAGACATTCTATAGTTTTTGTCACATTGTCATCCAGAAAATTCTCGTTTCTAGAGAATATTTTATTTGTATGTTGCGAAATTTCCTTTTCTCCAGGAATCGTTAACGATATTATATTTAGAGAAAAAATAGCACCTGCTATGAAATGATTAAAGAATTAAATGCGTTTGGCGAGCACCCGTGACAGAAGTCAATATTTTTATTTTGCTGTCCTCTCTCGGATACTTTGATTATTAGTATCAGCCACATAATATGCATATATAATTTTCATATTTTTCGAAAGATTCATCTAAATTTTAGATTCCTACCTGTACAATGTAGGTATAGATATGTGTAGGACTGAATTGGAAAGTTGCCACTTTGAAAAGGGACACAATATAATTTATGTATGGCAGGATCCACCCTCTGGTTTTTGTTCTCCTGACGATGACGATAACTTTCTAAAACTGATGATTACATGCAGAAAGAATCCATCGCAAATTGACTGAAATAATAAAATTATATTTATAAAAAAGATTGGTTTTTTTTTGAAATTTGAATAATAAATTCCGACCACAACTTTCCAATTTATTGTTTTTAAAATATATAATACATATTGTGTGGACAGCCCACATGATTATAAAATATGTAAATATATAATATTATGACACATATCAGAATAAAGTTAAGTAAATTAATCTACGCAAATTAATATTCCATTGCATGAAATTTTTCAAAAATGTCAACAAAATTTAAATTTAAATCAAATCTGAATTTGGTTTTTTTGTGAGGCGATGTTGCGATGTTGTGATGTTGCAATAAAATGTGATAATAATAACCTTTCTTATAATAAATATCGTCTGAATATTTTTTTCTGTGTTTTGATAGACAATTAATTAGTAGTTTGGTCTATATTTATATCTGTGATTTTTTTTGATATCACACCATTTTGACACGGATTCTGCGACAATTTTAGAATGGTTAAATTCATAATATAATTAATTATAAATATTATTGGCGAATTTCATCTTTTTTATCTTATATAATTTTGTAATTTTGAAACAAGCTGTTAACAGTAGGTAATAGACAGGGACGCATTTACCATAGAGCTGAAGGGACTATAATAACTCAATGTCCCCAAATAAAATTATTTGCAAAATATCATTAACAAAAATCGGTACTGTTCGGTTAAAGCGGATACAGCGGAAAACGCATTTTGAAAATAGCCGATAAACTGGATTATTTGTTAGGTTAACCTAACCTAACCCAACCTAACCTAACCTAAACTAACCCAAACTAACAAATAATCCAGTTTATCGGCTATTTTCAAAATGCGTTTTCCGCTGTATCCGCTTTAACCGAACAGTACCCAAAAATCTTTTAACCCTATTGTCAAGAAACCCTGAAATATTAAAAATACTAAATTTTAGTGAAATAATAAGTAATTAAAGAGTAATAATAAATTATTTAAAATGTTTTGTGGGAAGCATAAATGCGGCCCTGAGTACTAATCTCGATTGATATACAGCGACAGAATCGAATCAAATGTGATTAATTATTGCATCAAATGAAGTGGAAGTAGTTCACACCGGGGCTTCGAACCGCAACTGAACCGAAAACCGAAAAAAAACTGTTATTTTTGTCGGAAACCGAAACAAAATCGCAAAAAAATGTTTTTTTTCGGTTCGGTACATGGTACATGTTCAAATACGCGCGTTAACATGATCTTAGGGCCGTTTCAGGTGGGACACCGGTGTCGCGGTCGTACATCATAAGGAAGCCTTTGTATTCTAATGAAAAAGCCTTTGTATTATGTTTATGAGTCAACGCTAATCAGTCAACGCATGCCCGGTACACTTTTCCGTCGGCCGCTAAATGCTCAAGCCGCCGATACACTTGTTTTTATTACCACAACCAGTTTTATGATCTAATTTATTACGCGAAATGATACGTTGACTCATTAGCTCTGGGGCGTTCATAAACATAATACAATGGCCCCTTTATTCGAATACAAAGACCTTCTACATTATATACGAGCGCGACATCGGTGTCCCGTCTGAAACAGCTCTTAATCCCCACTTCAGTTGTTGTTCAGTTGTCGTGACGCATCTCGACATAATTGTCATAATTAATTATAATATATTATTTTAAAAATGTATGGCTACGAGGTATCAGGTTATCATATTAGTACCATAAAATGTTCTATTATTTTTAACACAAATAAAAACATTCAAAAATTAATCAATCGGAGCTGCACCGAAAACCGAAATTTTTTCGTAACGAAAACCGCAACGAAAAAAAATAACGGTACGAAGCCCTGGTTCACACTTATATGTACTTATACCGAGTATGAATCTAATTCTGAGGATTTATAGCTATTTTATCGGCGGTAGGATGTGATCGAACCGCAGTAAAAATATATCGTTATCAAACTGTACCTATACAACGGAACACATCTATTATTTTACAGTTTACACGATAACTGCCATACACCAGAACATTCTGTGTTTAAATATTGGTAGGTAAATGTATGTAATTATGTAAGTAATTTTCAATGGAAATCAATTTTTGCATACTGCCAAACACGCTAAAATTCTTTTATGGGGAAGACGCGTGGTTAAAATAAGTTTAGGAACCGGTTCTCAAGACTCAAAATCAGTGATGGCGAACCTATGGGACGTGTGCCACTAGCACGCGAAAGTTTTATTTTGGAGAGAGAAAAAATACCTACTACTTAGGTATAATATTTAAAAAAAAAATAGTATAGATAAAAAGTAGAGATACTTAACGGCCCACATGCGCCACATAGGTCAAAATGGAGCTTTTGTTCTATTTTCAAAGCATAGGCCTGGACATTCCTTAAACGTTGTAGATAATCTATTTATATAAATTTGAAGCCTTATTATCTTTTATATTTATTTTAAACATTTGATGACTGCATAAAGTATTTTCATTACATAAAATAGTATTCTTTTAAACTTCTCGATCTAATGTTTTAGACTATAGTCGTATTTCAGTACATTCATGTGCAGTGGTGTTAAAAAATTTTATGTTTATTAATTTTTAAACGCATTTATAAAACCAATAGTAAAATTGTTGTTAATATTATATAGTGAAATATTTACGAAAAAATATATTTTAAAATCTTTATGATCCCAAATTTCACAAGAATTAGGCATTTTATTATTCAAAAAATGAGCATGATTAACACATTTGAAAATAATTATAAAGATACCTACTGATTATAAGCTATGTCTTTGACCATTCAAATGTAATAAAACATCCTACGGATAATGATTGTTTATTATAATTATTGACCTAAGAATAAGGTAGTATGTTTTTGAAATACGCCATTTCTATTGGCATTTCATTTCAGCTAACTAATTAAAAAAAAGTTTTAAAGTATACCGATTAATAGGCCTCAATGAAGTGTATATTGTACGCTTGTGGCGTTATACAAAATGTTATATTGCACTCTTGTAGTGACGTCCCGTGGGGGTAGGCAGATTGAGCGTTGCTTGGTGGCAGTTACTCGAATGGCGGCAAATCGAGGAGAATCATTTGGCATATATAGAAAAAGCTAAAAGTATTGTCTTTACATATTAGTTGTACAATAATAGTACCTATAGTAAAAATGGTGTGAAAATAATAAATCTATGTATTGCTTATATTATGAATTACTGTAAATGTCAACCAAATAGAACCTCAAACCCTGGTGAATTCTCCTGAATTTAATTATGTATGTTTTAGTGGTAAGTGTAAGTATATTTTGTTATTAATGTATCCATACAACACATTTCTTAGATATTGGAGTGATGAAAGGATGATAAAAAATAATGTATAAAAAGTGGGGCAGCATTTTGGCGCTGACTAGGGGCGGCATTTTGTCTAGGGACGTCACTGCACTCATGTCAATAAAAAGGTTGCTGCCCTCTGCTCTAGACGCTTAAGATTAATAATATTATTAACATATTATTATCACATACATATTATTATGATGCAATATGTACCTACCTGGTGTATTATAAAAGGTGTGATACAGACAGTGTAGGTGTTAAAATGAGGCAAGCCTCGCGTCTTAGGTCAAATATAATACGCCAAATTTAAATAAAATATCATCGTCAGTATTAATCAATCATCCAGATCCAAACACTCATGAGAAAATATAGCCAATAGAAAAAATCTTTCTTTGAAAAAAGTAAGACACCCAGCAGCAGTGACGTCCCGTGGGGGAAGGCAGATTGAGCGTCGCTTGGGGGCGGCAGTTACTCGAAGGGCGGCAAATCGAGGAGAATCATTTGGTATATATAGAAATAACTACTTAAACTTGATAATAACGAATATACATTTCCATTAAAATAATCATCTCACTAGTTGGAAACAAAATGTATTAATTAACATAAAAGGTTTAACAGAACTGCATTTTTTTGTCAGGTTCGCGATGTTGTTATTCTGTTTATTTAGATTTTAGTCTGTATCGAAGCATCGCTATCGATTTAATAATACCTAAACCTTTGCGATCTCAGACTAAAAATATCATTACAAATGTTGCCAAGTTTTGTGAAGAGAAAGCGACACGGATCGCCCTTAATTCATTAAAACGAAGCAAAAATAAGATGAAGCCACTAAGATAACAGCGTCCAAAAAATTTCCACTTTTGAGGAAAATATATTTATAAATTTAATTTTGTAAATTTTTGTGGTAACTATATATTTTGTTAGTAACGTATCCACATAACACCTTTCTTAGATTTTGGAGTCATGAAAAGATGATAAAAAATACTGTATAAAAATGTGGTGGTATTTTGGCGCTGCTTAGGGGCGGCATTTTGTCTAGGGACGTCACTGCCCAGCAGGAATTGAACCTGCGTCTCTTGGGTATCGCGCCCTGTGCATTACCACCATGCTACGACTGCCATTCTTAATTGCGACAATTTTTAACTATTGAAATTTTTTAATGCCTGCTCATAAGCGCTCTCCAAATTGAGTTACGGTAGGCGATCGTTTTTTGTATTCTAAATTAAAGTATTTATTACTTTAATTACTAACCGACGTCACGGATCACTCCAATATTTTCAGTAGTGTTTTCAGAATTATGCACGTTCAATAATAAGAATGGTACATTCTTAAAATCTTGTGAATTATTCGTTGAATAAAATAAATGGTTAATTAAAATTATTTAGTTAGCTACAACAGAAGAGCCTTGAAATTAGACATTTTGTTTGGACCAATAATTTAGAGTTTGCTGGAGGGATTATAATAATATTTATTTTGCTTTATTTGAATTTAATTTATCAAAAAAATGCCTCAATCAAATCAATGTCATGACGACGTACTGTTCAAATTATGTTTCAGTCAACATTTCCGATGTCTCGCCGTGAACAGACTCAAAATCCAGTAGTTTTACGTGCATGCTTTCCAATGGTACAAAGTATATAACAACAACAAGCGCTAGTTTAACTTCTTTTCTATTTGAAGTGTTGTTAGTAACACTTACAAAATGCTTCTTCTAATTACGGCCAATCATAATGATGTTAATTATTATGCAGATTAATAAGATAGAAATATGTAAGCCAGTTGCCTTGGACCAAGGTTTTCACGCTGTGTTGTTTTTAATATTTTATGACCCAACCCAAAGTGCTCTGACCATCCTCAAGTATCGACTTTAAAAGGGAAAAGGACGTAATCTTCAGTTTTTCAAAATATGTTTTATTGGACAATAACGTTGTAACTACACGACTAAATAATACACGTTGTCCCAAAGGATGTAAGCAGCAAATGCCGATTTATTATCTAAATTTTGCAGGCAATTTAAAAAAAATCAAGTGGTAAAAACGACTTAACCATCATTTTTGTTGATTTTTCTTCAATTAGCTGAATAATTAATATCAGATTAGGAATATAAAAACCAAATTATTAATTATCATGCACTTCACGGTTATGTCTATTTCGTATTTTAACTTTGACCGGAAACCATAACAAAAACGTTTTTGTGCCTCCTGTAAAATTTGATTTGTGTGGATTACGTCATTTTTCATTTATACAGTCGTACGGACGTAACTATTAAAAATAACGTATTCTTTAACACGTGTTTAAGTTCATCCCATATTTCTCTACAATCGAGACCACTCCTGTCACCCGGTAGGGAAGCAAGTTTTCATTAATTTTGTGTTGCATTATTTACTTGTTCTGTGTGCAATGCAGAACCGTTGACGAATCACGTCACAATATTATGTGCTTCAACCACTTTGGCGTTATAATAAGAATTATATAAGTACGCTTTTCTCACTGAACTTAGGTCAGCGAAACCGGCCTTTTAAAGTTAGGCGCCTATCTTATGGATGTACCATCAAAACGTACCATTAAACGATCAAAAAAAATTGTACTTGATAGAAATAATACTGAAATGTAATTTTGACATGTCATATTGATTTCCATAGTAACGCACGTATATATTAATAATTTATTTGCTAGGACCCCAGGGGTCCCCTAGCAACCAATAATAGTGGATTGGATTACGGATTTCTTCCGAAATAACTTTTCATACAAAACAGAATTAACTGAAAATGAATTCAATTCTACTTAAAGATGGCTAAAGTATTTAAAAAATGCATTGGCATCGTGTTCTGATATATTCTAAAAGTTTTAAATGTCTAGCTAGTCGAGAAGTTAGTTAAAAATCGATTGCAAGATTTGTACCGGACAAAGAACCATCGGACAAATAAGAATAAACGCTAAGAAAAACGTTGTAAAAAACAGACGATTATCACTTTTATTTCTTCAATATTTCGACGTAAACTTTATTTTGTGGATTATAAAAAATGTCTGAATATTGAATAAATAAACAAATTAAAATAATAATATATTATATACTTACTTGATATTATTATTATATTAATTATATATATTAATTAGTTTTATTCATAAGATATATTGTGTCATAAAAATAGGGGGGGACATGCTCGTCGAAGGTCAAAATTGGGTTTTTATTGTATTTTCAAACCATTATCCTGGACACTCCTTAAACGTTGTAGATAATCTATTTATATTATTTTGAAGCCTTATTATCCTTTATAGTTATTTTAAACATTTGATGACTGCATAAAGTATTTTTGTTACATAAAATAGTATTCTTTTAAACCTATCGCTCTAATGTTGTAGAATATAGTCATATTTCGGTACATAACTGTGCAGTGGTGTTAAGATTTTTTACATTTATTAATTTTTAAACGCATTTATAAAACCATTAGTATAATTTATTACGAGATAATTTTTGTAAAATATTCACGATAAAAAATTATATTGATAATCTCTGTGATCCCAAATTTGACAAGAATTAAGCATTTTATTATTCAAAAAATCGGCAAGATTAACACATTTGAAGATAATTCTAAAGATATTTATTATAAGCTATGTCTTTGACCATTCAAGTGTGATAAACATCTTATGAATAATGATTGCTTTATAATAATTATTGACCTAAGAATAAGGTAGTGTTTTTTTGAAATACGCCATTTCTTTTGGCATTCCCCAGTGGTTAAGCTACAACATACGGCCGTAGCCATAAATTGACAATCTATAATTAAAGTAGGGAGTAAAATTATGTTAACGCGTGTGTTTGAACATGTATTTAACCGATTTTTTTTTTATTTTTTTTTTAAACGGCACATGTTCAAACACGCGAGTTAATATCATTTTACTCCCTACTTCAATTATAGTTTGTCAAGTTATGGCTACGGCCGTATGTTGTAGCTTAACCACTGGGGAATGACAAAAGAAATGGCGTATTTCAAAAAAACACTACCTTATTCTTAGGTCAATAATTATTATAAAGCAATCATTATTCATAAGATGTTTATCACACTTGAATGGTCAAAGACATAGCTTATAATAAGTATCTTTAGAATCATTTTCAAATGTGTTAATCTTGCCGATTTTTTAAATAATAAAATGCCTAATTCTTGTCAAATTTGGGATCACAGAGATTATCAATATAATTTTTTATCGTGAATATTTTACAAAAATTATCTCGTAATAAATTATACTAATGGTTTTATAAATGCGTTTAAAAATTAATAAATGAAAAAAAATCTTAACACCACTGCACAGTTATGTACCGAAATATGACTATATTCTAAAACATTAGTGCGAGAGGTTTAAAAGAATACTATTTTTTGTAACAAAAATACTTTATGCAGTCATTAAATGTTTAAAATAACTATAAAGGATAATAAGGCTTCAAAATAATATAAATAGATTATCTACAACGTTTAAGGAGTGTCCAGCATCATGGTTTGAAAATACGATAAAAACTCAATTTTGACCTACGACGAGCACGTGGGCCGTTAATTACTTTTATTTTCACTCACAATTTATTTTAGGTTATCTTTGAAACACAATCTTTTCATATAATATGTACTTCAATAGAAGCGTGATTTACGCACAGCCTTATTGTAATAATTATTATAATATTACAATAGATAAGCTACCTGAAGGACTTTGAATCGGGGAATCTTGATACCAGTAAAATGCTGTAAGTAGGAGTCACCACGATGTCCGCAATAAGTTTTAGTGGCGTCTCTCGTGGTGCAGTGCGTAAGGCGCTTGCCTTCCGCCCGAGAGTTCCTGGGTTCGATTCCCGGTCAGGACACACAATATTTATGTGTTTTTCTCAAAGCCTGGGTGTTTTTTTTGTGCAACCACCTTGTACAAAAAAGCAAGGACATGGTTATTTTATTAATAATTCTAAAAAAAAATAGTTTTAGTGAATTCTGAAAATCTTCTGAGATACTGTTGGATTCGTCACGCAGTTAGTCAAAATAATATGTTTAAAATGATTGTTTTATATTTACAAAGTATAGAAGAAGTCTTTCTTCACTAAGTTCACCAAATCTACACTATACTGAATTTTAGCGTAATACACCATCGTATAATATATCATTAATGTGATGACCAGTGGTGATAGGTGGAGGTAGGCTGTTAAGATCCGATATAAATAGTGCACACCAAACGTTGTCAGTCAAACGTCTTTGTTTTCATTGAACTAAAACTACAATGTGTAGATGGTGTTTGTTACTTTTTAAATTTCAATTTAACCCTGCCTAATCCAAGCGAAAGTAGATAATAGACAAAAAATATTCGTCTATCTATAAAATATTTTGGTACTGTTCGGTTAAAGCGGATACAGCGGAAAACGCATTTTGAAAATAGCCGATAAACTGGATTATTTGTTAGTTTGGGTTAGTTTAGGTTAGGTTAGGTTGGGTTAGGTTAGGTTAGGTTTGGTTAGGTTAACCTAACAAATAATCCAGTTTATCGGCTATTTTCAAAATGCGTTTTCCGCTTTAACCGAACAGTACCAATATTTTTTATTGATTATGGTTTGGTATAAGCAAGGCTTACACCAACACCATCTATATTATGTATTCTTAATTCCACGAAAACAAATAAGCACGACTAAAAAGTATGCACCATTTTTTTCGGATCGCCCATTGCATATCGAAACTATAATGGTTTGGTTAGGGCAATGTTTAATTGAATTTTAAAAACTAACCAGTACCATCTGCAAATTGTATTCTTAGTTCAATGAAAACAAATAAGTATGACTGATAAAGTTTAGTGTGCACTATTTATGTCAAATCTTAACAGCCTACCTCCACCTCTCGCCACTGTATTCTGTCGCCATATAGGTATACATAATAATGATACACCCCACTCCGTCTAAACAGGGCTCGAAATGGATCGGAACGCACCGGAGCGCCGTTCCGGTTCATGAAATTGGTAAAATTATCGCTCCGTCTCGTGGAAAAAATAATTTGACCGTGTGAGCTAGATAGGTCATATAATAAGAAAATCTAACACATTTATTTTTGTAAAATACTCATAAGATTTGAAAACAACGAGTGCCTATATTAATATCTTCAGAAAATAGTTGAGCGCTCCGGTTCGTTAACTTTTCCATTTCGAGCGCTGCGTCTAAATATAATATAGGTAGAGTTTCAATTTCAACTAGATAACTAGATACACCTGCAGGGAAACATGGGGCATTTCGGAACCCTAAGGTATAACGGAAAAATAACGCCCGAGTTCTCCAGATGACAGATGACAGAACCATCATTCTGCATTTCACACACGTTATGGTAGATCTGGAAAGTATTGATTGAAATTAATAATTATAACACTTTTTGCTTTGTATTTGTTATTTCATTAAGCTATATTTTAACTCAAGCAGGTACCTATCCACCGAACAATTTGTTTATAACCAATCTTTTTAATGTACCTAAATACGTAGGTACCAGCGGCGAAGGGTGGAGGTAGGCTGAAGATCCGCCGTAAATAGTTCACACTAAACTTTGTCAGTCACACGTATTTGTTTTCATTGAAATAAAATTACAATAATTGTAAATTATTTACAGATGGTGTTGATTAGATTTTAAAATTCAATTAATTCAAAAGCAAGCCATAATAGATAATGGTAAAAAAATACTCATCTATCTATAAAATATCTTAAATTATGCAATTAAATCATACATACCTAACTTGGATATTTTGTAGATAGAATAATATTTTTTTTTATCTAGTATACTGTGGTTTAGGTCTAAACAGGCGAAAATAAGGAACATTTTTCAAAATAAACGTTATAACAATATTTATAAAAAAATTAACCATGTCATTAAAAAAAAATATTTGCCTTAACTAAACAATTCTTATTATTTCACATTATTCAGACTGAACAATGTTCCTTATTTTCGCTTTTTTTATAAATATTGTTATTTTATACTGTTAATAAACTCAAGACAGAAGTGTGTAAAATGTACTGTTTAATGAGGGATTTAGGAGCAGATCATTTACTTTAAGTATACTATTATGCCCCGTGTTCCCCTAAATACACGAATCAATTAATTCTGTATTAACGGCGGACCTGTCAAACCCAGATGTCTATGTGTATGCTGCTTTTAATTATTCGTCCGCTTAAGAGCATACATAAGTGACACGGCAAATAATTTTCAACAGTAGGTGGGACGAAATTTTTCACTCGTCGCCAATCGAAGACTGACAAGTGAGGTGTAAGCACGTCAATTTATTTTGTGATGGCGATTTGGAAAGATGACTAAAAAACGTCACCCGTTTACTTGAAAAAGAAAACATTTCAATGAATATACTATTATTATTACTAATATAACAACAACATAACATTAAATGGACGCATGTTGAATTTTTATGACAAATTATATTTCGTTCGGCTCGCGTAATTTGCATAATCCGCGCATCGCCTAGTCACGATCTTTTTAGATCATGCCTCAACTGAAGGATGGCCTTTATGTAAAATGGTAGCAGTATTACAAACATCTGAGGCGAATGCACGATAAATCAATAAAATCATCACTACATACAGCAGAAAGCAAACAAGATTAGCAACCTAATTCTCCACTATCTATGATAAACGTGATAACGCAAACAATGGTACTTATCACGTTTATCAGCTAGAATAATGACGAGATGGTACAATAATGTATTTTTTGTTAATTAACACTGAAGCAATAATAGTACAATCATATTATCAATCAATCACCAGCGTCCTTTGAAACGAAACAATATTATTTTGTCCCTCAATTGGGCGAATATAAATGTACTTCTGAGGATTCAACGAATACAAAATTGACATGTCATTGTACCTACCTATTTATTTTCTTCAGTCTTTCAGACATGAATTTGACAACAATGGCATACGGCTATCGGTTTCCGATACAACATCTCACTAACTGTGATACTCGTGGTCCCTATAAGGGCTGACAGGGCTCTAGCCTGGAGGCCCAGACTTAAAGGAGGCCCGGCATGGCAAGTCGGCCAGATAAATGAGAAAAACACACACCACAAATTTGCTCTAATAGTAAAAAAAGTCGCCTGCTCCTTAATGATTATTAACATTTAAAAATATGTGACTGTGCAATGTAATTTGATGTGTTATGATGATTGATATAATTAAACGATAATTCGTGTAGAATTGGAATATGGCTAAGGGTTCCATGTTACTTGGGTACCACAAAAGAAGGTCGCGATCAGTAATTCATAATAAAATAAACTGGATTTATTTAAAAATCTCTAAAAATACACGTAACCCTGGGGTTCCGTGAGACCACTTGGGGAATACTACTGTAGAAAATAAGACTGCCCTTAACCCTAGCGATAGGTAGGGGGCCCGCCATAGATCCTGGTCTGGATGTGGGGGCCATGGTGATACTGTCAAAGTATACATAGGTTCGTTGATTTCCGGATACAATAGAACAACACAATAGCGCGCAGAAATAAATTAGGTAAAGATTCGCTGGGTGGGCACATGAAGCTGAAGCTACGACTGCTACATGCCAGCGGCATTAATTTACCACTTTGGAGAGGAACAAGTGAAGGGAGTTTGGAGGAAGTCAGGACTGAGGACACACCGTCTGAGTTGATGATGGCCAAGATGTCGACTACGAAGCTACTTTAACAACTTGTTTTTTGCCAGAGTTTTTGAATACACATCAGATTTGCAAGCGACGCATCTAAAGTATTAATAAATAATTCATCGTTTTTAAACATCGTAAATATGTAAAAAGCGATACCTATTAAATTTAAATTTTGTCATCTGGAGTAAAACTGCTATCACATTCATGGCACCCACATTCCAAAGCGGGCCCCATGGCCAGGATTTTGGGCGGGCCCTTTACCTATTGACAGTAGCGTTTTCCAAATGATGTTCGAGGTAAAATTAAAGGTGACCGGTGTAATTATATTTTGCGATTTTTTGTATTGTTTAATAATACATTTAGGTAGGTACCTACCTACTTAAATTATGGAGTTGTCGAATATCAATAGATAGAACAAATAAAACATAAAGTTTTGAGTTAAGTATGAGGAAATGCTTAAAATACCGATATCTACCAGTTCCAAAACGAAACAAGTAATAATCTGTGATTATTTTAGAATGACAGTGGTTTTTATTCTTTAGAATTATACGTTAATCCCGTGGAAACCTAAATATAAATATATTTTTTAGATAATCCTAGAATTTCATTAAAATCTGCAAAAATTAAATTTACTTATAGTAGAAGATTAAACCGGCCCAAAATTTTGTTTCCTGATTATCTTAGAACAAACTATGCTTTTTGAATTGTTACACTTTGCAGTTGCAATATCGATATATGATTATTTTGAAATAACGTTAAAGTAAAATTGCGCCGCAGGCGAATTTTACAGGGGGGCATGATCATATTACAAGACTGCTATCACGTCATTATACAGATATTCTGGGTTAGTTTTGACTTTTTTGTAGCACCTCAACAAAAATGCTGTCTTAATAGAATGACATCGTTGATTCAACTCACGAGTCGGGCGCAGTGTCCAAAATGGTTTCCACCTCATACAATAATTATTCAATATTGTTGCTCGAATATTCTAAGAGCTCGCGGGCGTTCTTCTAGCGGTCGCGTTTACTGTTATGGCTTAAATCTTAAATGGCACACCTGTGCGCGAGTAAAATTTTCACCTTAATACTCTTTAGTCACATGCAGGGACGGCTCTAGTAAAGGAGCAAAGTGTGCAGTGCACTCCCGTCATAGATTAAATAAAAATATATAGGTAATATAAAACCCCCATGTATTCAGAAAAATGCGATATCGAAAACTTATGCGAAATCACTCATTTTAAATTCCGCGCGTTTTCGAACAATGGTGACGCAAGCGTTTCAACACTTCGCCTCAGCCACCCATACACACAAATGTCGAAAAAACAATGTCGATGAGACGCGACCAATACACACGTAATAATTCCATCGATGCAGGAGCATTATTCGAAGTGTTCCTTGAATTTACGCACATTTTTCACGCATACATTTATAGCGGACAACCACAGCGACAAAAGAAATGAAGCTTGTAGAATCAAAATCACCAAAGTTCTATAAGACTACATGAGTCTTCGTTGGAAACGATGTTTTTCATATTCTTTTCATTTCAAGTACAGTGCACCGGCCGAAAGCACACACACATAAGCTAGTCATTTGGACTTTATACACAAACCTCACAAACCAATATGAATATTCCTACATATAACTCAGGCGACGCGTCGAGGTACAGTTGGAAGCCTAATTATTATAATGAAATGACGAACTTCATGTCGATGCATATTGTGTCAAAAATATAATCATATTCACGACTGTTAGTTTGGTTGATATAGTCTATGGGTTGATCGTTCGACAGTTGGGTTTATAATATAGATTTAATAGTATTTACAATGAGTACCGTGTATTCAGTTACATATACCTATTAAGGACAATCGTCACGATTTTTCCAAACGAATTGATATTAAAGTGGCAGGCCGTCCTTTGCCATGTATAAATTTAATTCAAAAGTGTACAGTGAAATCGAAGATTGTTAATCGGAAATTTAATGTGCAAATGTACTCAAAAACACAATGGCTTTGCGGATGTAATATTCTTAATACCCTATTTTGTTTTCCGTGTCTGTTGTTCGGCGGAGATGTTAACTGGACGGTCCATGGTATTCAAGACTTGGTCCACCTGTCAGTAAAAATCAAAAAACACAGTGGTTCAGAAAAACATATTTTAAATGAAATGCAACTTGCAGTCTTGGGAGAAATAGATATACGTTCACAATTGGATGCAGGGTACCGTTTATCTGTGAAACAATTTAACGAACGTGTTGACAAAAATCGTTATATTTTATCCAGATTGATTGACTGTGTGAAGTTCTGTGGTGCATTTGAATTAGCTCTTAGAGGACATGATGAATCTGCAGATTCAAATAATCCAGGTGTTTACCGAGGGCTTATTGACTTTGTCTCGGAAATTGACATAGCCATAAAACAGCATTTGGAGAGCAATAGTGTTTTTAAGGGTACGTCAAAAACGATTCAAAATGACATTTTAGATTCGATTCTAGAGGTGTGCCGTAACGAAATTAAAAATGAAATATCACAAAGCAAGTTTGTAGCTATACAAGCAGATGAAACAACGGACATATCTACTACAGAACAACTTGTTTTGGTCATAAGGTATGAACTACGCGGACAGATACATGAACGATTCTGGAAATTTATGACGCCGAAAAACCACACTGCGGCAGGTATTGCATCTGAAATTTTGAAAGAACTAGAAGTTCTCGACATTAAACAAGCACAACTAATTGGCCAGAGTTATGACGGCGCATCCGTGATGAGTGGCCGATTAGGTGGTGTACAGGCTTTGATAAAAGCTTCGTATCCACACGCACACTTCATACATTGTTATGCACACCAATTGAATTTGATAATGGAAAGAAGTGTTTCAGCTAACACCATAGTCCGAAACTTTTTTGCTAATTTACGAGCGTTTCCAATTTTTTTTTCGAGGTCTGCGAAGCGAACTGATATCTTGAAAGAAATAGTTCATAGAAAAATACCAGCAGCACCAACAACGAGGTGGAATTTCAATATAAGAACAGTTACTGTTGTGCATACTTATCGCGATCAGTTAAAAGAGTGCATGGAACACATTTTAGAATCTGACAATTTAGACGCCGATACCATTAATCAAGCTGGAATGTTGTTACGGTATTTAAACGAAGACAATTTTAACTATTGGTTAGATTTCTTTGCCAAAATTATGCCAAACTGTGATATACTTTTTAAACAACTTCAATCGAGGTCAAAGGACGTGTTGGAGATAAATATGGACATTGAACACTTTACGCGTGCTATACAATGTATTCGTCAAAATAATCATATGTCACAAATTCAACCATCGAAAAAACGTCGTCCCAATGATTTACCTCATTCTGTAATATGTAATGAAGTATGCGACATTATAGTGAACCAAGCGAAAGATCGTTTCGAATATAAAGGTCATTTAGTAATAGCCAAATTGTTTTTTAGTGAAAAGTTCCGGGATTATCATACAAATTTTCCAACTACAGATTTTAATACGGTAACCACATTATACGACATTATTGACAAATTTAAACTTAAAAATGAACTAATAGTCTTATACAGTAGAGAAGATTTCTACGTTACTGATGGAGCATTGTCGATACTTCAACTTTTCACTAATAATAATTTACTGGAAGTATTTAGTGAAAGTGTTACCCTATTAAAAATAATTTGTACAATTCCGATGACTTCAGTGGAAAGTGAGCGTTGTTTCTCAACTTTAAAGAGGGTTAAGTCATTTTTGAGAAATACCATGTCTCAAGGCAGGCTAAATGCGCTTGCGATGCTTAGTATAGAAAAACAATTGATATCGTCAATACCAGACTTTAATATTCGTGTTATTGACGTGTTTTCAAAATCCAAGGATCGGAGGATGGACTTCTTGCATAAATAGGTGAGTCTTTTTTGCACTCCCTCATATTCTTGTCACC
This sequence comes from Rhyacophila brunnea, assembly GCF_057557595.1. Classification (NCBI taxonomy): domain Eukaryota; kingdom Metazoa; phylum Arthropoda; class Insecta; order Trichoptera; family Rhyacophilidae; genus Rhyacophila; species Rhyacophila brunnea. The sequence goes on from NW_028232751.1 coordinate 62,563,254, forward strand.
GGCCGCCACTGGTCACATGTACATATTTACATCACATAGTAATAATACGCGCAATATATTGGCAACAACAGTGGCGGGTTTAGGGACGTGAAGATTTTGAAGGTCCTTTTGACAAAAAATAAAATAATAAACTTAATACCAATTATATCCTTTCGTGGAATCATACCCTTTAGCTTTAGATAAATAAAAATAATTATTATCGAAAATGAGTGATAACTGATGACAGATAATAATATAGTTTATGTTTTTGTGTACCTACAAGTAGATACATATTATCTGTTTGTGTGGTTGTATGTATTATAAGAAACTTGTGAGAAATACACTTTTTTAAGATTTTGGTAGGTATAGGTACTTAATTTATTATTTTGATGACTGGTTTGAACTGTTTCGAGGGCCCTTTTAAATTATCTGACGAATCGATCGCGCCAACTGCGTCAAAGAAAATCGCCGCTGGGCAACCGTCCATAAACATTGCGAGAAACTCCACCATTGTAGGGAAAAACGAAGATTTATAATGAACTAATAACATTTAAAGCAAGACATGTTGGGAATATTATTTCACTACACAACCATTGTCGGGACTAGAGAATCCAATCCCAAGCCAAAATTTTGATCCCGGGATTTCGGTTTTGGGATTACAATTTGACGATCCCGGGATTGGCATTTTTTTCAATAGTTAATATTAAATTTATATATATACAAATAACATTGATAAAATCGGTCAAAAATAAATATAGTTTAATTTATACTATTTAAGACATTTATTGTCAATATTTTGTACGTTTAATCTTGGAAAGACATAGGTTTAATGGAGTAAATAATATTGTAATATAAATAATAATGTCAAAGTAAAACAGTTTTACTTAAAATAAAAAATAACATATTGTGTTGACAATAAAGTAATTAAAACATTATTCTGAATAATAAACCCGAAGTAATCTCCAGAATAACATGTTCTGGTAGTGCGCAATGGTTTACTAGTTTACTTTCTATAAAAAGAAGACAGCTTAGGTGTAAATGGCTGAAACGTCTAACTGAATGTTTCTTGATGTATTTATTCTATTTCTCAAATTCGCTTCACGGATGTTACCTGCATAGTACATATTATGTGGAATTTTTAATTTATGTTAAACTATTTACAAATTTAAACGATTTTCATGTATAAAATGTCCTAGAACCAATATTGTGTTTAGTGTTTACATAATAGGTATTATGTGATATTAGTGTTTCTGATAGTAAAGACTTATTGAATGGGTTAGCTAGATTTAAAATAATAAAGTAAATAATCATGGTTCATAAATCTAATAATTAGTCAGCCAAATATGAAACTTCCGTAAAACGTATGAGATCATGGTGGAATCACTTTGTTAAAAGTGCGTAGCATTGTTTTTTTCAAGCTTTCTCATTTTTATCAATTTATGTGAAAAAATAAAATGAATTAACAACACATGGGTAATAAATTAATCAAACTTCATTCAAACTCAGTTTATTTCTAATGTAGTTAGTACATATTTGTTATTAAAAGTATTTTTTCTGTTATATTTTCCATAAAAATTGATAAAAAAAATCAATCCCGAAAGTTTCGGGATTACGTTTACCAATCCCGGGATTCATAGGTATCGAAAATAGTTCGGGATCCCGGGATTAGTATCCCTAGTCGGGACGTATGGTATGTACTATTTTAATAAATATTTTAAATCAATCCAAGTGATGTAAACGTTACGGCACGGAATTTACTATACTTTAAAGAAATCATTCCCAAATATTAAGCAAAAAATTAGGATTTTCTCATGACCTAGTAAAAAAGATTAGATTGGTCATAATCGCTACTGCTCAACAAGGACATAAAAAAACACTTTATACCTTGAGACCTGCAATAACTTCATCACGCTGCTACAAATATATAATTATGTACATACATATAGACAGTAAGACGCGCACATATAGTTTTATCGCCAGGCAACACAAAAATAAGGCTAGTGAGCTACCTTTTGGATGTGGCCGTAAGAAGGTACAATTCTCGAGTGTGGAGAAATATATGATAAAATTGAACACGTGGCAAATAATGTGTTAATTTCAACTATTACGTCCGTAAGAAATGAAAATATAATTAATCATAGACTAAATATAGAATTATAGACTAGACTATCTTGATAATGGTGTTACAACCGAAATAGCTATCGACAAACCTTTTTAAAAACCTATAGAATTTAATATTAATTATATTTTCATTTCTTGTAAAATGGAATTCTACCTAGTAAATGCTAACTCAATTAATATTACGTCTGTATTTATAACATGTAGAAAGTTTGTCAAGTAAACGAAACATTTGTAAAAGTATTGGTAAAAATTTGAGGAAAATAAGCGGGATTTCTATTTTTTGCGTTTTATGGTACGATCGTCATTAAGTCATAAACCAAAACAGGCTTAAATGTCTTAAAGGTCAATGGCGATTGGCTTTCGCATTTTTATCTTATTAATTAACCTGTGCTATGTATCGTAAATGTTTTTGGCCTGCAAGCTCTTTTGTTATATTATTGTGAAAAATTAAATTTTTGGTGTGACAATTTATAAATTCAAAAAAACGACAGTTCGAAATACAAACATGCTGACTATTTTATAAAATATTATTATATAAGTCATATTATATTATGTAAGTAGTTACCATCGTCAGTCTGGATTAATCTACTGTCGGATGAAGGCATCGCCAATCTAATTTCATTCATCCCGATCCTGTGCGTTGTGTTGTCTCATACTAAGCGGCGAGACATGAACTATCTCGTTGATAATTATTTATAGTTTCCGGATTTTTTTTTACCTTCTGGGTACCACTGGATGACTAGATTCGTCCAGTGATTGTTTCGAGCAATGTAATTAGGTACAGGTAACTATTGTGAATCGCAAAATAGTGCAAATGGTAACAGATAGCAAACGCAAGCAATATTCAACATATTATTACCTATATTAAAATCATAACCGGTACGTTTCGATATACGTTTATATTATGTTGTAGCCATTCCAAATTCAAAACGCATCATTCAGATATCTACTCATTTTAAGCAAGATTAAAAAAAAACAAATGAATATCCCATCAACTGTCACTTGCATACAAGCTACGTTTATATGACAATTATTTATTCTCTTATGTCAGAAAGTGTGATTTTTTGGACGTATTTTTTTATTGATTGATAAGAATTTTAAAATCTATCAGAATAACGTTTTTTTTAATGTATTTTCTTTGTTTACTTATCATACATTTCCATTCATTTTTTTCCAAGCCCAAGAATTATTTCGTATCTAACAGAAATGCACGTGGAGTGGGTAAGCTAAACGTTATTAGCTTATTTACAAATTAATGTTTATTTATTTAAGAATACAAATCATTGTTGACATAACAAATCTAAATTCAAGACGTACACAACATGAGATTGACATTATAACAAATATTACAATATATAATATAATAATAATAATAACAACAGAAAAACAAATTAAATCAAAACATACTTAAGTACAATTTAACACAGAAAAATAAGGTTTCAAAAACAAAATTCAAAACTGAAAATGTATATGTCTTTAGGGAGCGCATTTACTAATCATGCACCCCTCGCTAATGGTGCCTGATAGGCTTGACACGAGGAAAAGGTTCCAATCCAGAATAAATCATGGCTGCGACCACGTAGGTAATTGGTAGGCGCTTGTAAATTCAAATTTATTAGGACACCAGCATTGGAAACCATCCCTCGCGCTAACAAGCAAAGGTGTTTCAAGAGAAGAAGAGATCGACGAGATTCAAGAGAGTGAAAAGTAAGCATGCCTTGCAGAAAGGCAGTCGGAAAATAATCATTTGACGAATTATTGAAAGGAAAATAGTTAAATGTCTTAAAATAAAGACATCGAAGATATTTCTTCTGGACGCGTTCTAGAATAAGCTTATAGGAAACCTCATAAGGACACCAGATAATCGACCCATATTCAAGAATGCTACGCACTAACAGATACGTTTATACTACTCCACTTTTAATTTCCAATATGACAATATTTTTTTTTCACTATGTACCAAATAGCAAATTTCACACCCCACCACATTTATATGGAGTAGTTTCAGGCAGCTAGTGTATTATTATCTTAATAAAATGTATTTTGGTAATTTAATGTTTTCACTCATGATAACAATTTAATATTATATATTTCGAAGAATTAACTTTAAAAGGGATTATAAATCGCTTCACTATATTAAATTGATAGCATTTAAATATAATCCACATGACAAAAATTACGATAACAGCAGAATAAAATGTATGCAATACATCACTTATATTAGTAGGTACCTAATACTTAAGTTAATAAATAACGCAACAATGATAAATATACATTAATTGTCATGATACAATATAATAATTATGTTGACATACAACGAAAATCTTTAATTTTATTGTATATTATAATAAATCGCGTTTAAAGCTTTGACAATAAAAAAATGTTTAAGAAATGAAATATCGACCATTTCTTTATAATCGAGAATTAATTTAAACATCTAGAATACGATGAATTTTGAACATTTCGTTATTTTAAATTTTTAATGGAAACCTACACTATTATTATCATTTAAAGCAATTTCTCTGAAAAAATATAAGTACGCAAAAAAAAAATATATTTTTTACACTTCTATCTATAAAATACCAACAGAAGATAATGGGTTCTTCGTATGCAAAGATAATTTAAAAAATGTAGCTAATGGTATTCAGAATTTTATTAATCTTCACAACATGTATGGCGACGATACATTCTTTATAGCACAATAGTTATTAACAATGTCAATTAAATTGCAAGCGATCGCTAAATTATAGTGTATTATTGAACTGACTTATTTAGAAACGGGCCAAGTGACAAGTCCAACAGAATAGTCATGATGCTGCTAGCAAAAACTTTATTTCAATAATATTTAAACAATAAATATAAATACTGGTAATTTTGAAGTCGATTTTAATTAAGCGCGATTACATCGATTCTATACCATTCTTACCAGTGACAAAATATATATTTTTAATTCATTTTATTTAGCACAACGCAATTTCATTAAAGTCGCAAAAGCTGTAAACAACCAAACACAAAAAAATATATCAGCCCAGTTATTGTATAGAACAGGGATGGCGAACCTTTTTACGTACGCGTGCCACAATTTCCCAAATAATATTTTTCAACTGTCCGACGTGCAAAGCAGTTTTCTTACGGCGAAAATTGTTTTCTTAAGTTTTTATAAAAAAAATAGTTAATAATTGTATTAAAAAGGTTTAAAAAATACAATTGAGTTATTGATATTCTATCTTTCACCGTATTTCTAGCTGAAGACATATTTTTTATTCATTGAATACTTTTTTCCTTGTTTTCAAATTACTCAAAGTGATCGTGGAAGCATTTAAACCACTCTTCTTTCATATTATATTCTCCAGCACTGAGCGGTTTTCCATTTTAAGAGATTATGTTTCAGGTAAAATAACAAGCAGTTATTATATTTGAATGACTGCTGATAATTAATTTCATAAGGTTTGTTGATTGTATATTTTTTATATTGAATTCCCCAATACTAAGGACCAACCTATGCAATTGTATGATGCTATGATTACATTAAACGTAATGATTTGCCTGCGATTTTTTATACAATGCGATTTGTCATTATCTATACATGAATTTCATCGTTTCCGTTTGCGCAACGATTGGTACCTACCTAAACATATTATGAAAAACCGAAGAAAATACGCATGGCTATTTTATCATTATTTTTTAATATTTATTATAGACTTACATACTTACATAGACTTACTTACTATATACTTAAGTATATATTTTATTTGAAAAACCTTATTATATATATTTTTTTTAATATATAAATAAAATAGTAATATTCATTTTCAAAAATTCAAAATGAAACATTCGCGTGCCATAGGTTCGCCATCCCTGGTATAGAGAATACAGCAAAATTAATAATATATCAATTTATTTTAAGTGCAAAATATCGCAATAATATCACACAATTTAATGATACAGGTACAATCGATAAATACAACAATCAAAAAATTTACACATTATTATTTTGTTAGTTAAACATATTATTTTTGTACCTCAGTGCCAGGTTAAGTACACACTTTGTACCTCAATAAATCATAGGTATATAAAAAAACAGTTCACCGGCCTATTTATAACAGAAACCGAAATTCTTAAAACCCTAAACCCGTAAGTAAATTAACAGAATAGTATGAAAATCTTAAATTATGATTTCCCTTAAGTTATGTAGTATTCTTAGGACGTTGGCTCTTCAGCAGCGCTCGAAATGGCCGGAGCGCACCGGAGCGCAGCTAATGTTCGATAAATCCCCAGGATTGTCCCTTAGTCTAGTGGAAAATTTAAATAGTGCTTTCCGGTTCGTGATTTTTTTCAAAGTAGGTAATAAATTTAATATACTTTATATATTTTTGTTAATTTATACGAAAATTTTCGGAATCATAGAAAACAAATAATAATATATACGAGGTGGCGTAAAACTCGACTTCCATTTGCGGCGCCGGCAATAGTATGCCGTAATGCCGCAAGTATAAAGACTGCTATTCCATTATTTGATCTTTTGAACTTGGCAAGTATATAAAAAAAATTATATCTAACACATTTATTTTTATATAATACATTAAATAATTATGGGAATATTATCGAGCGCTCCGGTTCGTACAATTTTCCATTTCGAGCGCTGCTCTTAAGTGCAGAATTATATTGGGTATTATTTTCGAAATAATACGATGTTAATTTCGGACAGTTGATTATACGGATGATAAATTAGTACATATTACATACTACACCAACAATCCACTCATCTGTTTCTGAGCTTATTTATAAAACAATACCTAGTAAAATGAGTTTAGATGATTCAAATATTATGTATTATATAATATATTATATATATCTTACCTTATCATCAACTTCGACGTCTTCTTGAATCGGTTCCTTTACATCTGAAACAATGCAAAAAAAACAATGAATATTTTAATCACTCGCAATTTATATAGTACTAAGGGTTGGCGTCCTAACCACACAGTGGTAGATTTTAATATAATAATTATATAAATATAATAATAATACGCTTTGAACGAAGTCACTCACAGCGATTACATATGGACAGCTCAATGAGGTCACATGTACATGGAATGCGCGCGAGTTTGTACGCGCATGTCTCGCTGTGATACGCCGCAACTGAATGTGGACAGCTCAATGGGTCACCTGTACCTCGACCGCGCGCGAGAAGTGACTCACGGGAATTACGTGTGGACGGCTCAATGAGGTCACATGTACCTGGAATGCGCGCGAGTTTTTACGCCCGTGTCTCGCTGCGATACGCCGCGACTGCATGTGAACATCTCAATGAGGTCACTTGTACTTCGACCGCGCGCGAGAAGTGACTCACGGCGATTACATGTGGACGGCTCAATGAGGTAATATGTGCCTGGAATGCGCGCGAGTTTTTACGCGAGAGTCAAATCGCGCCATCTGGACAATCAACCGTAGATAAATCATTACCTTAATGTTAAACAGTGAAATAATATGTGAGCTCATTCAGTCCAACTATTTTACAACGTTTTTATTATCTCGTTTTCTTGTTTGTCCGGTGGTTGTTTGTCCAGTACAAATCTTGCAATCGATTTTTAACTAACTTCCCGACTAGCTAGACATTTGAAACTTTTAGAATATATCAGAACACGATGCCAATGCATTCTTTTAATACTTTTAGCCATCTTTAAGCAGAATTGAATTCATTTTCAGTTAATTCTGTTTTGTATGGAAAGTTATTTCAGAAAAATCCGTAAAAAGTAAAAGACTAATATTGGTTCCTAAGGGGGTGGCCCTAGCAACTAAATTATTAATATAAACGTGCGTTACTATGGAAATTAAAATGAAATGTCAAAATGACATTTCAGTATTCTATATTTGTTTTTTATTTAAGTACTTCATACCAAGTACAAGTTTGAGCATATTGAGCATAATAATTCAAAAATAAAACGTTATATATAAAAAGTTCTTTTTATCCTGTAATTATTTTTAGGTGGATTTCTGAGGTCAGTTCAACAGAAGTTTGGTCGTATTATGTATGTTTACACTGACGATGTATTATCATATAATATCTTTACTACACAAATTAACATAATAAGCCTTTTTTATGTGCTCAACAGTATATTAAAAATGTATTTTTCCCATCATTAATCTTTTTTGCGATATCCTGGTAGTAACCTTGGTGAAGGCAGATTAGTATTTTATCACATACTTGTGGTATTCACTTCATTCATTAGATATACCTATTTTTTACATGGCTCTACCTATGTACCTAGGTACCGACAAAATTTTTTACTGGCACAAAGTTAAAAATAAAAACAATCGCCATCCAACACAAACATCGTCATCCGTTTAATTATAGTAAAAAGATGTACATCACAGCCGCATTACCATTTTATACGAAGGGCTAGTTGATTTATCAATTTTATTTTGTACGATTATTGTACATGGGCCGGACAATGATACAATTTATATAATTTTCTTCCGAGTCTGTGATTTCTCGACTTTTTCAATTTCTCTAGAATCGAGAATAAATTCTCGAAATCAAAAATATTTATTTTCCCGATCGGTTTTGTGGCTGATTATTTAATTTATTGGGGTTACCAATTTGTGGTTTCTCATTTTTTTGTCGTTTTCACTACTACATTATGTGGATGATATTCACTAATTACAAAAAAAAAAATACGCATTTTAATTGATGTTTATTGTTCGATTACCTAGTTATGATTTCTTGAGAATTCCCAAGATTCTCGAAATTCTCGAGAAATGGAAATTGTTATAAAATTACTACTTCGTGCCGATTTGTTTTTCATTTTTAAGAATTTTGTTGAAAGTGTTCCGTTCAGAGTGGAAGTCGAGAACTTTAATTGTTTAATTGTTATTTTCACCTAAAAACTTAGGAATTTACGAAATTTACCAAAAAACTGTTTTACCGGATTTTTTTACGGGCAGTAAATAACGATTACTCGATTTCTTGAGTATTCTAGATATTTCGAAAAATGAACTTCTCGAGATTCGAGATTGGTATTTTCTGATAAATTATCCAGGCGAGATTTCTCGATCACAACCTCTAGTCAGTGTAGTATATTATTATTATTGGCGAAAAAAGTAATATGACATGTTCTGAAATATTTCAATTTAAAAACCGTTTAAAAAGGGGTAACTGTTCATGAAAGTACGCTATTTTTGATAAAAATATAACAAACCTAATCAATAAATACCCTGGATCCGTTTCGTCAAATATCAAAATAATAATTGCTAAATTGGGAAAAACTTAAGTACATGGCAATTTCGATAACTATTATCTCTTTTTTGAAATTGGTTGATACGCTATTTCATATGATAAAAAAATAAACATGGAAATTAGTTTTCGGGATCTGGATATATCAAGAGAAATCCTGGGATACTATTATTGCAAACACTATCGCTAAACCATAAAAGCAGTTGAAACATTTTGTGTATGTACCAACCTACCTACCTAAACTGAAACATTTTTTCCGAGCGGGGTCAAAATTCAATATAATTTTATAAATTTTAAATCAGGTGAAATATTTTTAATTTGAATTACTTACCTATAGTAGATATTAAAAAAAATATACTTTGGAATGTTTATTGTATTCAAAATTATAATCAATAACGGAAAAACAATAATTCGTTTAATGATCAAATGAAATATTATTTTACATATAACGAACATAACAAATTACCAATTCGAAGCGTTCACGACATGACATAAAATAAGTGTTAACAATTTTTTAAATAAAAATATAGAGAAATGTGACTTAATAATACAATAAGAAATAAAATAAAGCAACAACAATAAAAGTAGATGGAAGCACACAGAGTGAACTGTCGATAGACCCTATCTTAAAAACTTGTAAAACAACGTCCACCTAAATTCACCCTCACGTAAGTGGAATATATCAATATTCGAACTGATTTCATTAATCATGGTAACATGATACAATGATTAGATCACGGATTTCCCGTCGCTGAGTTAGGTGATATTGTAATAAAAATGATATTTCCGTTCCAGTATAATTTACACATTGTAGACATTCATACATGGTCCACAACAGGGGGTGACAAGGCTCTAGCCTGGGGGCCCGTCGTGGTGGGTTGGCCAGCTAAGTGAGATTATCATATTATACTTATCACAAATTTACACTAATATTTGTTTTAAAAAGTCGCCTGTGGAGCGAGCTACTTTACTTCAGATCTGTTAAATATTTAAAAAATATATATATAATTGTGCGTTGCAATTATATGTGATATGATGATTAATATACTTAAATGATAATTTCCGTGTAGAATTTGGATATCACTACGTGTAGAGCATAACACTGCCCTTAACCATGGTGCTAGGTAGGTGGGACCGCCAAAGATCCCGGCCTGGGTGCCCGTTGGGGGCCATGCAATCATGTATCTTGTAGTCAACCTTTTTATACTTACCGCCCACTTTTGTATCTCTGTTAGTAGTCAAGTTTTCTAACCACCCACCGGTTCCACAGTAATGGTGATTTATAAAGTAGGGAAGTAACTTTACTTTATGTTATGTGGCTACTGAATCTGTCAATATCCTCAGAAGTTATATAATCTTTTATAGATGACAATTCAGGAAAAAGATGAAATTCAATAGATTATAGTTGAAGTTTGTCAATAAATAATGACAATACTTTGGGCAGCCAATAAGAATTTTATTATCTCCTTGAAGCTGCAAATTGACATCATTAAATCTCTTGAAAATATGTACCACATAAAAAGCATCTTTATATATTTTGTTATATTATTAAATTGTCACGGGGAATTTTATGAAAACATAATAAAAAGTTTTTCAAACCCCTACCGTCCACCATGAAAGCTGGAACGCCCACTAGTGGGCGGTAGAGACCAGGTTGTCAACCCCAGCTCTAGTATTTAAGACTATTTACGGCGGCATATTGTTAGCTATTCTCCCATCCGGTACGGATAAGGTGGAAAGAGGAAGAAGTAGCTAGAAAACATTAGCAATACCAGGCGGGAGCGGAAATGATGATATACCATTTTAATTTATATGTTCGTTTATGTTTATGAGATTGGTTAATTTATAATAATTACTGTTTTCCGTTCATAATAACAAGAATAGTGACTGATCAATGTCGTTTTGAAAAGACAATGTTTTTTGTAATAATTATTGATCATTAACTGAGATTTATTACGGATTTGTCTTTATTGTTTATGATAAGGACAAGATAACTAAACGTATGTACGTTAATGACTAATAATGACTCTAATCTAATGAGATACGCGGAACGTCTACCAATCAAACCATACCTATAGGTATATACAGGAAACATATTAAAAACTATTTATATGACAATTGGTGTCCTTAAATCGATGTAATCAAATATTTTTTTGCATCTTAAAAATACAGGTAGGTAAGTAACTAACTACTGATATCGATTTCATCCAATCTGACCAAATTAAAGTTTTAAATGTGAGATAAAAACCAATTTCATAAGCATAAAATTAAGATATTATGCTCTCAATGTTTTTTGTGTCTCCGAATAGCTTGATTTATCTAAAAATCGGGTTGTGGAATGCTCGTTATCATCGAGTGTTTATAATAACATTGATATGTTGACTACGTACATTGAAGGAATTAAAATGACAATGCGTTTGAAAATTTTGCTCAAAAATTCTCATTTCAATGTTAAAAGTTTTGATTTTTAAAGTAACTTTCTTAACTTTTTATTTAGTTCAAATGAACTTAGCAATGAACAATGAAATGTTACAGTTTAAAAAATAATTAACCCTGACATTCTGTGTATAATTATTGAATTATTGAATAATCGCAGAAAAAGTACGAATCAAATTTATGACATGTTGAAGAAATTTTTGTTTATTTTATAAAGAAAAGGTTTTTCTACATCGAATGGCATTGTTAACTCAAAACCTTGAAGTTTTGAGTTGTATCCCTATAGACGTTGGGTATCGAATTATTTCTCATCGGAGATTTGTATGGTTAATTATATTTTAATATTGGTGGTATACGAACAAAACTATTTTGAAATAAATACGACAACATTTGAGGTGTTTCATTTATCAATGGTGAAGAATCAGTACAAATGATTATTCAATAATGCGAATAAACATACATGTCTTTCAGTGGCGAAGAGTGGAGGGTATGCTATTAAGATCTGACATAAATAGTGCACTCTATACTTTATCAGTCAAACGAATTTGTTTTCATTGACACGCCTAGCGTGTGGCCATTGGATACATATACATTCACTGATGACCAGTTAATTACCACATTTAATTATCACGCTAAATTGCTACACGCCAGGCGTGTCTTGAGCACTACCCGAGTTTATTTATTTATTTAGGAAAACAAAACATTGTGGACATAATAAATCAAAATTCAAGACGTACACAATATTAGATTTACATTATAACAAATATGGGTTAATATACGGTCATATGTATATTATTTCCGATACAACATTTCACGGTGAAGTGTGATACGGCGAATTGCACACGAACAAGTTTCTAGACACGAAATAAATACACAATATTGAAAACCTTGAACAAAAACTATCAATTTTTAGAACGTTTTTCTTAGCTCGTATTCTTATTTGTCCAGTGGTTCTTTGTCCGGTACAAATCTTGCAATCGATTTTTAACTAACTTCCCGACTAGCTAGACATTTGAAACTTTTAGAATATACCTATCAGAACACGATGCCAATGCATTTTTTAATACTTTCAGCCATCTTTAAGTAGAATTGAATTCATTTTCAGTTAATTCTGTTTTGTATGAAAAGTTATTTCGACACCATTATTGGTTGGAAGGGGTCTGGGGTCCTAGCAACTAAATTATTAATATATAGGTGCGTTACTATGGAAATCAATATGACATGTCAAATGACATTTCAGTATTATTACTATCAAGTACCTACAATTTTTTTTGATCGTTTAAGGTAGTCAAGTCAAGTTTATATGATTCAACAGAAAATTTAAAAACGTTGTATATAAAAAGTTCTTTTTATCTTGTAATTATTATATTATTTCTTCCTCAAAGGTTTGAATTTTGAAACGGGTGATGGGTAAAAATATAGGTTTCCCCAGGGGCATACTGCTAAACCCTACATATCATACAACCAACCAGACGTGGCGAGGGATGGAGGTAGGCTGTTAAGATTCGACATAAATAGTGCACACTAAATTTTGTCAGTTATACTACTTATTTGTTTTCATTGAACTAAGAATACAATTTGCAGATGGTGCTGGTTACTTTTTAAAATTGAATTGAACACTGCCTAACCAAACCATTATAGCTTAGATATTATGCAATGTGTGATCTGACAAAAATGGTGCATACTTTTACAGTCATATATATTTGTTTTCGTTGAATTAAGCATACATATTATCACAGATGGTGTTGGTTAGTTTTTTTAAAATGCATTAATCCTTGCCCGCACCAAACCATAATCGATAAAAAATATTGTTCTATCTATAAAATATCTAAAACTAAGTATGTATGGTTTTTAATGGCATCATTTTAGATAATTTATAGATAAACGAATATTTTTTGTCCATTATCTACTATGGCTTAGATTGTGCAGGGTTTAATTTAATTTTAAAACCTAACAAACACTATACACATTTTGTAAAATCAGTTCAATGAAAACAAATACGTTTGACTGACAAAGTTAAGTGTGTACTATTTATGTCGGATCCAGCCTATATTCACCCTTCACCACTGCAACCAACCAGGCAATGGAGTGGTTGCGGCACACATGGATGTATAGGTAAATCATTTTACAGTGGCACCATGGGTACCGCAAAAATGGCGGTTCGCTAGTAGGTAAAGAAACAGGTATTGAGCAAACAATTCCAATACACTGGCGAATCTCCTATGGTGCCTCTGTCGAATGATTAAACTAAAGGTTTTGGCGATCTAATTTCAACACCCTCCCTCCCATACAGAGTGCATTGCCAAGTGTAAAGCAATACGTCGTTGAAGGATTTGGCAAATACGTCATTTCCACACTGCCGAAAAAGAATATAGACTGCGTCGTGTATATCATGACATTGACGTCACCGCGGTTGTTTCTGGAACTAAATCCGTCGCAATACCGCCCATCTTATCGCATACAGTGTCATGACGTATGTGTCAATGTATAGTAGGCGCACAGTAGTGTTATATTTTTCTGTGATTTGAGCAATGACTTGATTTTAAAATCATTCACATCTTCCTCCCTATCGAAGAAAGGCCCTGTGTACTTAATTTATTCATAGGTATTATTATTTTTTATGATATCTCTATTCTAATAGTTATCTATACTCTATATCTATACCCAATCAAATTTCAGGTAATTTTCCGAAAAACATATATTTTGTTTAGATGTATAATTATTATATGAATTATATGCTGGGACATGTGTTCCGGATGCCGCCAGAGAGTACGACACGTCGTGGCCCTTGTGGCACAGTTTCAAGGGCCTCGATTGCAAGATTGGACAAACAAGAAAAAATTTATACTGGACACACAAGAAAAAATCTGTACCGGACAAACAAGAATACGAGCTAATAAAAACGTGGTAAAATATGTAGTGTTTTGATTTATTTCTCATAAGTGAGGATATTGGTAGTTGGAAGTCAAAAAAACTTTTCCATCGTATGTATATTCATAAAATCATGGCCCCCAGGTCACTATTTTAAATAATATTCTACAACCAACATTAAACAATATGATTTGTATTGATTTAAATGACGTTAATGACATTTGATTTCACTATATTTTTGTTCTTTGTCATGTTTGCAAAAAGAAAATATTCTATTTTCAGTCCTAAATGTGCTTGAACGTGTCGACTTATAATGTCGTGGTCGTCACTCATCAGGTTCGAATCCTGAGTCTGGCAAATGCACATATTGTTTTTCAATGTGTGTTTGAAGTTAGAGTGTTGACCTAATAGGTTGAGCAAGTGACCAATATCCGTTTCTCGTAAAAACAAAAATCTACCCTATCAAAAAAACAAATAATTTCAAAATAGGACACACACTGACCTCTATCCGAATGTTCCTAAAACAACCCTATCAAAAAAAACAAATAATTTCAAAATAGGACACACACTGACCTCTATCCGAATGTTCCTAAAACAACCCTATCAAAAAAAACAAATAATTTCAAAATAGGACACACACTGACCTCTATCCGAATGTTACTAAAACAGTTTACCAAATTAGTTAATGATTTTACCATCGATTTACCTTGAATTTTGTGAAGTGTTACAACTGATATTTTATAGATGATGTAGTTTTTTGATTTTTTTTCGCAAATTATATTTGGCCTGTTAGGTACTGCCAAGGCCTTTTTTACGGCAGCCAAAAGGACCTAATACAAACCGCCACTCTGTGGTGACCCATTATGATTTTCTTGTGATCGGACATGGTCAAAAGAAATGTGCTTGACGTTTTTTTGTGATTATCACAAAATGGCGGATTATGGAGGTGACCGACTTTCAAACTAACATCTCCAAATGAAAGCGGAACTCGTGTACTTTTTGGGTCTAAGATAACACCAAAAAGGGGCAACATAAAACAAATAAGACGTACGTACAGTCCATGTGTAATTTCACACAATATTATAGTGATCAATAACTTTCAAAATCCGACAAAAACATTCGAAAAATATGTGTAAATAGGTACTTACTAATTTACAGAAACCAAATGCCAATACGACCGATATTATTTCACTTATATTTATTTTTATTATAACATATTTATTATAATATTTATTTTATTATAACGGCTTTATTGGCTAATAAAAATGGGTCATATTTTTCTAAATTATTAATATACATACAACATAATCCGGCGCGACAGATCAATTCATTCAATTATAGTAAAAATTTAGAAAAGATATAATTACTACTTCTCAAGGCCTGAACAAAAACGAACCATAAGTGCGAGTGAGAAAACATTCGTCACGCTTATATATCTGCAATATGCGTTAGAGTAAGATAGAATATCTACGGCTGAAATATATATTTTTTGTTAACGTCGCCGGTAAATATTAATTTGAAAGACTACCTGAAATTTATTGTTTTTGTGTAAAATATAAAGTTAGTGGTAATTATTTTTAGTTAATTAAGCATAAAATATGGTTAACTATGTTATGTTTAAATTTGGTAGCCGTAGTGTGAAGCAACATGATGGTATAACCCGTATAACGTTTTATAGTTAAGTTAATAGGTAATCAAAAAATTGAGGTTCTATCGTGCGTTATACGCAAGAAACACGGCTTCATTTTGCCGAACAATAGCCACTCTCTTTATATTATTACTCTGAGGTATTCCTAGAAAAAAATTATAGTACAAGTAGATTTTTCGTCTACAATCCTTCAAAAAAAAAGAAAATTTCTAAAATTAAAGTAGGTAGGTACGTTTGTTAATACTAATTACATTACTCAAATAGCTCCGCGATGTCAGTATGAACAGGTAGATATCTTTGGGCCACAGTATTCTTCGGAGGATTTGAAAACATGCTAAATACGACGGAAAAAACTAACGTTAAAACCGATCATTTATGCTTGAAACATAAAAACGTCATTTAACAAAAATGTAGAATTGTGAATTTATCGAAAGTTTTTGGAAATATATGCCTCATGATGTATGATGGGGTCATTTTTTTAAAATTTTATTTAGTACGACCCTCGTAGTCCAGGACAACATGTAGAATTGGAACTCGTCAGTGGGCTCCGGATTCGATTGGCAGTGAGGTCACGGTGCATGTATATGATATTCTCAAAGCCCGGGTGTTTGCGATTGTTTCACTTATATTACAACACAACTATCATTGCGCCGCATGGTCTGTTCTAGTGTTAGAAAAAAGGTACATAATAAGATATGGCGCTGCCCCATGGATCCAGGTATTATATGCTCTTGAAACACTTTTGCCTGTTATCGCGAGGGATGGCTTCCAATCATGGTGTCTTAATGAATTTGAATTTCTATGCGCCTGTCAATTGTCTACGTCTACGTGGTCGCAGCCATGATTTATTCTGGATCAGAACCGTTTCCTCGTGGCAAGCCTATCAGGCACAATAGCGAGGGGTGCAAGACTAGTCAATGCGCTCCCCAAAGACGTAGACATTTTCGGTGACGTTGTATTCGAAATTTTATTTTTTTGTATAAAATTATACTTAAGTATGTTTTTATTTTTATTTTTATTATTTTATCTTATTCTCTTCTTCTCTCTTGTGAGGGTAATATTTTTTATAATGTACAGCGCTCGGAATGGAGCGGAACGCCCCGGAGCGCCGTTCCGGTTCGTGAATTCGTTGACAATTCCGTTCCGTCTCGTGGATTCTTCGAATCTACCGTTCCTTCTCGTGGAATCCTGATAGTGAGATGTCTCGTAAAATTCTCGAGCCTCATCAGAATATTTAATATAGCGTTCCGGTTCAGACTGTGTTGAAATTGAGGAATATGAATTGGTATATAAATATATTTAAAAAAAAAAAAAAAAATATTAAACAATGATTTTACTTGTTGACTACCCCTGATTTTTAATAATTCGTACATGTCGATAATAACAGGCAAATTTCTTAGAAATGCATCTAGGTATATTTTTTCCTAACAATGCATTTCTAGACAACCCATGCCTGATAATAAAAAATACAGTTTTTATTGAAGAAAGCACCCTTACATGACTGTATTGCTCTCTTCCGTTTTCTTTAAGACAATATGAGATAATAGTATATTATTCTATTCTTCAGTGCTATTCAACAAGTTTTTTTTGCTTGCAGACAAAATCACAAAATACATCATTTATTTAGGGTAGGTACCTACTACTAATATCGATAATAACGTTAAATTATTACGCACCTTTTTTTTATTTTCAATTAAAACACATGAAATATCTACATAGGTATTGTGAAAAATAATTCATTTGTTAATTAATGTTTTATGAATAAATAAATTACCTTTGTGTAGGTATCTACCAAGGCTTGGATTTTAGACACTTTGGTATGAACCACAGGGCTTAGCTGACTTGGGTAAGAGTGTAAATCGCGGGTTCCCAAACAGTTATGATTTTGAGTACATTAAATTTGTAATCAATACGGGAGTGGAAGTCACAATATTTTATGGAATGAAACGGGAGAGAAATGGATGGAAGAAACAAAACAATAACTGTCCGATTGACGATTGCGTAAAATATAGGATACAGGATAGCTAACTTTAGGTACTAGGTAGGCTTGACGCATTCATAGTTTTCACAATACATCATAAGACAATCGAGGCCGTTCATTAGTCGACCTGTTGATATTAGATGGTATGCAACCAACAAGGTGTCTTCCCATCGGTATGGAGCGATATACATCCAAGGAGGTTTAATAACGCTATTGTGCAAGTAAATTAAAATGTCTGTGGTCTCTGTACAATTTTTGCGTGTATGGGCATCTTCATCAGGGGGAACGAACAAATTTAAACGTTCATAGTATTACCCATATCATGCTGAGCTAGGTACCTACTCTTATTTTTTATTTCGGTTTTAGTTCGGCAGAAATACTTCGCAGTGAAAAAATACTCGTAGGTAGGTACCTACCTAAACTCTTTACCTATCCTTCATGTTATACAGAAAATAAAGCTAATGGAAAAAATATATTGTTGAGGATATTAAAATAACCATAGTAATACGGTCCTTTGAAATAAATCATTAAATCAATATAGGTTGGTACCTACTTAGTTCATATTTTTTGTTTCACAAAACTTCTACGTAGCAAAGCTGTTTACTACTCAATAATAATACAATGAATCCTACCTATTGTGCATTGAAAAAAATATTGTGTGAAGATTTATTGCTTGAAGAGATTTTTTGTCTCAAAAAAAGGTTTTATAAACAATAACTAATAGCACATGTAATTTTTGATTTGAGGGCTTTGAAAGAATAAATTTTCTTACAAAATATTATTTTAAACAGCAATC
The DNA here is from genome assembly GCF_057557595.1 of Rhyacophila brunnea. Taxonomy (NCBI): domain Eukaryota; kingdom Metazoa; phylum Arthropoda; class Insecta; order Trichoptera; family Rhyacophilidae; genus Rhyacophila; species Rhyacophila brunnea. The sequence continues at coordinate 62,582,323 of NW_028232751.1, forward strand.
CTCGACTAACAAGAGGTCGTGGTCGTGGTCGTTTACATCGTCGTAGTATTTATTTATAAAACCATAATAATTATAAAAAAGTACATACCCACCTAAATCAAGTAGGTACTATAATAATTATCGTGTCTTGATTGTGAGTTTTTGTTGGTGTTTTGAATTATTATTTGTCTTGTGATTGGAGAAACTTGTCGCATACTATGCAAACCACAAACATGGTGGTACTATGATAGTACTAAGGATTTTTATATAGGTACCTACTGTACAATAATAGCAGAGTACAAATGAGTAAAAATAACAAAACTGTGTAGGTATTGCCAAGTGGTAACGACGAAATCTTAGAACAATGTATTTTGAGTTGTTTCCCTATAGAAGTTGGGTATCGAATAGACCTTACACTCCGGTGATTTGGGTAAGTGTCTAAACTCTATCTTATACCTAGTAACATAAAAAGCGAATAAATATTATGTATTAGTTATTAATTTCATATACCTATTATCGCAAAGGTATTTTTTGTTATAATATATTCATAGAACAGATTCCTTATTACAGAGGTATTTGAGTCATCATAGGGAGATTTAAAATACTGTAGAAAAATTGACGCGGCATTTTATTTAGGAACATCACTGTGTGACGTGTTTTTTCTCACCCTCATATGCACCTATATATTATATAATACCAATGACATATTAAATAATACATAACATATAGATTGCATTGAGCAAATAATACATTGCGAAAACTCATGCGATAGATGTTGTCGAAATAAAAGAGGAAGCATACATTTTAATAAAATCATAGAGGAATCCAATGGGAATTTACTTACATAGTAATTAATAGTTTCAACAACATCAGAAACCTATTAGAATAAATTATCCCACATGCCCACATGGTGTAAATATTTGAATATTTTTTTCTAATATCTACAAGTCTGGGGTTGTTTAAAATTATGCATATTTAATAATGAATGCTACATTCGTAAAACTTGTGTATTCATTAAGTACTTAATTTTATTAAATTAATTCATTATGAACCATGCTCCTACTTTTTCGTACATGATGGATTTTGATGTGATTAAAAAATTGTTTAATCAAAATATTTCCAATTTAGGTACTAGCTTTAAATAAAGTAGCATGTAACTTGGTTTAACCAATGTACTTATCTTCTGTTTGAGACTTTCACGGTTGTCATCGTAATTGATTTTTGGGTTTTCACCGTGTGTAATTCTTCATTCTTTGCTCGACGTTTCGGGCTTGTTGCAGAGGCCATTATCAAGAGATATTATATGATATCGAGGAAAGAAGGAAGAAGTACACGTGGTGAAAACCCAAAAATCAATAACGATAAGGTATCTTCACTCATGTTTCCATTTACACTTATTTACATGTTTTTATTCAAACTACTGACGAAACAAATGGACAATTGTATTGGTTTGTCCATTATTTCATATATTTTTATGTTTCCTACTCCAATTAGATTCATATACTTACATTTAGGTATACATATTTGTATAATTATTATTATTATGAATGATGTATTAAGATTTCGTAAACTTATATTATGATATATTTTTTATGTTACAAACAACTGATTCGGGCGAAGGTGATGAGGAAAATGTTTTATAAAGTACATTATGTAAAACTAAGATATTTTTTTATATTACAGATATTATATCTAATATTGCACATTTTTGAAAAATTATTGAGCGTTCCTGTTCGTAAAATTTTCCATTTCGAGCACTGATAATGTACATCTCATGTTGTGCACGTCTTCAATTTAGATTTGTTATGTCCACAATGTTTTGTTTTCTTAAATAAATAAATACAAATAAATAACTATATATTCAAAACTTAATGGACAAATAATAATTTTTCGAATTATCCGCATACGAAAATAACCCAAGTAGCTATTTATTGCGAAGACGTCTTAGGAGGCCCGCTAAATTTTCAAATGCATGCGATCAAAAATGTGTCATATTATATTATAAATATTATAATAATGTCATTAATTTTTGTGTTTACAGAAGCCTCTTAACAAGATAAAATATTTTGTGACTAGATAACTGAAACATAGATTTGTCAACATGTTTATCCCATCCCCATAATATGATTATTATTGACTAGTACCTAGTATGTATTGCAATATATTTTGATAATGAGATTTTTTATCTGAAAGTGATTACTGATTAATGGGAATCGATTACATTGTAGGAGATAATGAATAATATTACAGGTTATAGGCGTCGCTTTGACGCCCGTCGACATTCGCGTTTATCCATACAAATCTTTTTATTCTTGTAATATTTACTATAGAAGGTCGGCCACCATCAGGGCCATTTTTGTTTCATCTTATATCATCAGAAACAACCAGCAACGTCCCGTGGGGGTGGGTAGATTGATCGTCGCTTGGGGGCGGCAGTTATTTGAAGGGCGGCAATTCGAGGAGAATCATTTGATATACATATTATATATAAATAGCCACATACCTAAACTTAGTAATAACGGAAATATCTTTTTATTAAAAAAATCACTGATTGGAAACAAAATGTATTACCTACATAAAAGGTTTATATAAATATTAAATAAATAATAATTATATAAATAAACGAGACGTCCAGATTTGCAAATAATTGCAGTCTGACTTATTAACCAGTGTGCGCGGAAGTTCTTTGGCCGTCAAAATTAAAGTTGCACCCCTTTTACAGAGAGTCCCACCTACCGCTCCTGGTCCATGATTTTAGTCTGTATCAAAGCGAAAATAAATACTATATAAAAAAAATGGAGTGGAATTTTGGCGTTGCCTAGGGGCGGCATCTTGTCTAGGAACGTCACTGGAAACAACTCAGTGGAACCGCACTCGTACAAAAATACGTGTCCGAAAATTTGTACGTACGCAGTTCGTCGTGAAATGTTGTATCGGATATATATAGCCGCATGTAAAAGCCCGTCCAACCTCTTTGGGTCGTATACTGAGATAAAATTCATCTCTAAATAAAACACGGTTCTTGTCGGTTTACAGGAAGCCATCGGTAAACAATTTTTGAAAATAGCCGATATACTGGATTATTTGTTAGGTTAGGGTTTTCATTCTTGAAGAAACATTATTGTCTGCAATGCTCCATGAACAACGCGTAATTTTTTCATCTCGGTGCTATACATATGACCGTACCGTCATCTCTTTCCGTTAAGAAAGCTCACGGCGAACTGTAGGTACTACGGTGAAATGTAATACGTACAATTTACATGTAACCGTACAAATAACGGAAAACTCGGGTGTCGTATAAATAATGAATTTTGGGAAACTTCGGGAGCTATAGGTATCTGAACAATCTGTAGTTTAGCTGAATTTTATAACAAAAATAAATTGTTTACATTATAGTAAAGTCATTTATAAATACTATTAATTAGTATTAACTTACACCCACGATGACCTAGCGGTTGCAGCATCGGCTTGTAATATCATGGGTCCCGGGTTTAAATCATGGGGCTGGTAAATTCTCATGTTGGTTTTCAACGTGTGTCTGGACCAGAGTATGACCATATGGCTATCTTTTAATAACTCGTAAAAACAAGGCTGTAGTCCACTGTCCATATGATCTTCTTAGGATCGGAGATAGTAAAATAAATATTAACACCGTATTGCGCTACTTTCGATACTAATTAAATAACTCCCTTTTTTATATTTGTCCCGTCCCCATATCTAAAAGTTTGAACGGATAACCGACGGACAATACCCGGTCTTCGGTTATCTTAGAAACCTGTGGTTAACCGGTTAATCTTTTTCGGTTTAAACCGATTTTGGTGCTTTAGTTTAGACGTAAAGTACAAAAGTTGATACACAAGCAAATCCAGAATAATATACTTGATTTTTATGATTTATTTTAGGTGCAGTATAAAAAAATGCTAGATCGGGGATCTATTGGTGCAGCTGTACTCTTACGATTAGGTACACAGAAAATTTACGCGGGTCCTGCGATCTCTCTGTTAAAAAAATATAATCGGTTGTTATCAGTATAATTTATGGAAATACACTTTCTAAGCGTGTTAAGCATTTTAAGTGTATTTCGTAATACGTAACTATAAAACTTGTCCAATAGATAAATCGTCAACTTAAAAGACCTTGTTCAGATGGCGCGTGTCCCACCGCGTTTTACACTCTAGTACCATAAACGTGCTCCGCCCATATAGCGCGTTTAATTTGGCAGTGAACCAACTAGGTAACGTAATTCATTTTTGAATGGACCTAAAAAAACAAGCGCGAGTGCGAGAAGAAAGACTGCAACTCAGCCGTGACACACGGCCCACGGGTCCTGACATTTAATAGCTCGCTTTAATTCATTTAATACTGGAAAGATATATTCTTGTAGCCTATACAAGCTAGATGACATAATTTATTTTCGAATAGCCATAAAAACCTCTCGTCTCAAGTATAAACGTCGCGTTGTCAAGAATTTCGCGAGAGATAACAACTCAATAAATCGCGCTATCTGGACAAGGCCTAACCAAACGTGTTTTAGCTGCTACTTAATAATTTTGATTTAATTTAGTTAAAATTTAATTTAAAAATATATATATATTTAATCCAAATACATGCGATGTTTGTATATATATACTGAATAGAGACAAAAACTACATACATTTGTGATAACAGATAGAAAATTTAAAAAAAATACATTTTACTAACGACCTGTTAGGGGCGGGGGAAATCTACTTAATTTCAATATTTTATTAATTTCATACTGAGATTTTGGGCCCCTTATCCGGTTGACCCACAATGCTTTGCACTCTAGAGATATAGTACTTAGTTGCGCCACTGTTTTTTGGCACTCGGCCAAATTAATGCATTGTGACACTTTCGTGCCGCAGCGTATTATTAGAGACTGTTACACTGAGAGACGGTTGTCTTATAATATTGCTAGCATTCGTTTTTATAACTATTATGGTCAGAACCAAGAAGACTATAAAGTATAGAGTACAATGCATCCTTAATTCGTGATACCAATATCAGTTGGTTAGACGCCAGAATATCTTTCATATAACACCAAGTTCACACAATTTTACCTTTATTATATACGTATAGGTACATTGTAACCACCTGTTGAGTGTACAACATCAACACATTTTGTGGTCTAGTGAGAGTTTTATAACAAAATAATTTACTGTTGTGAACTAATTTTCTATTACATGTTGATGTATCAACAGAATTTAGTTATATTTTATTGTATAATAATAAACAAATCAAATATTAAAAAAAAATACTTTTTTTGTTGTTACCTGAATATTAGAGAAATTTACCTGATATTATATAATTTAGCTTTTCAGGAATTGTTTTATTGTCATTGTGAATTACACAGATATCACACTGACACCATTAGGATATGAATTATAATATAATGATGTTATTAACTTAATTAAAATATTAAAGACACGCTCGATTAGTTAAATTGAAAACATTATTGTCTGTATGTGAAACATTTTAAATAACCATATACCAACTAAGGTAATATGTAATTATATAATACTAGAAAAACGGTATAACACTAAACAGAATAGTCAATGGATCAACTCTTACCCGATTTCCTCTGCACCATCCCGTCACCCAAAGAATTTTTGTTCTCGAGCTCCGTCATCTCATGGAAAGTGTACACAAATAATTTAATTAACAACAAAATCCGTGCGCCACGTTTAAGCCCGAATTAACCAGCCATCAATGTACAATTGATTTTTTCTACAAAGTCTTTGCGACAGATAATCTTTATCTTGCGTGTTGCTTGAATCATATCACAATGATATAGATATGCCTTCGTGTAATAAAATACTGAGATATTACTGTTGGATATAGATTTTTGGAATTCCCCGAACGATGACCTTAAATAGGTATTAATTACTTATGTCTTCAGTTATTGGATGCCATCCTGGGGATGACTAGTTAGTCAACTTACTAGGACTAATGGCGTCCTTACAAAGTCAACGGCCGTCTAGAGTAGTACTTCTCAAACTGTTGGGTCCTGAAGCTCCTGCCAGAGAGCCGCAAAATATTTCAGTATTTCAACAAATATTTCCCAAACTTAAATGAAGACCAAAATTACAATTGGATAAGAATACCATTTGCTAAATTCTTAAAATATGATCATATTACGTGGGCAGCTCAAGAAGAATTGATTGATATTAGATCAGATAATTCACTTGAAGTCTAATTTAATGAAAGAAGTCTTGCAGAATTTTGGATAAGGCGACAGCAATAATATCCGTCAATCGTACAAGCAGCATTGTAGCAATTTTAGCAAAGACATTTTGGAAAACGCACCAATTTTTTATTTAAATACTCTTTTGTTGTTTTTAAAACGTTTTCATTTAAATTTTTAGAGTCCTGAACGTACTTCCATTTGAATCCAGCACAATCTTATAAAACTCGACATAATCACAGATATCACTTTTAAAAACGCGTTTTCTATCTGTCATCATAATTTTTCGCGTCTTTTCGTCCATCTACCTACCACAAATTAATTATAATATCGCTGAATACTTTCTATATAATCAATATATTACAAATCACAATTAAATATTATTCTACAAAACTGTTTAAATCTGAAATCAATACATTGGTGTACGTGTGGGTTTAAAAGAAAATAAATGCATTTTCCTCACTAATTACTAATAAAATATAATCTAAAAATACGACACTGGCATTCATCTGTCAAACTAATATGAGACTAATTGTCATTTGTTTTCTTAACGATTATAAACAATCAGGTAGGTACACTTTATTTGACAGGTCAGTATATTTTCAAATTTAGAATTTGCAGAAATCTAAGAAAACATCAAAAAATAATGTGACATTTCTATTTGAATAAATTTATAATTAAGATATTTATTGCAATATACCTATGTATATTAATTGCTAATAATAATAATAATAGAGAATTTTAATACTACTATCAATGAATAATTTCAGAGTTAATATAGGATATAATTTGTAACACTAGGTATCAAATAAAATATATGGTTATTCTGATACAGTAATTGTATTATCACCACGTTTTTCATAGCTCGTAATCTTGTTTGTCCGGTGGTTGTTTATCCAGTACAAATCTTGCAATCGATTTTTAACTAACTTCCCGACTATCTAGACATTTGAAACTTTTAGAATATATCAGAACACGATGCTAATGCATTCTTTTAATACTGTTAGCCATCTTTGAGTAGAATTGAATTAATTTTCAGTTAATTCTGTTTTGTATGAAAAGTTATTTCGGAAGAAATCCGTAATTCAATCCACTAATATTGGTTGCTAAGGGGGTGGTCCTAGGAATAAATTATTAATAATATATACGTGCGTTACTATGGAAATCAAAATGACATTTCAGTATTCTATATTAATTGTTTGTTTGTTGCAAAATAGCAAAAAAAATGATTTGTTGATTGCCTTATTTGTCGTAAATTATTAATACATAGAATTGTCAAGTTTATATGATTCAACAAAAAAATTAAAAACGTGGTACTTATATAAAAAGTTCTTTTTATCTTGTAATTATTAAACTAAGATGTCGGCACTGTCTAACATCGAAAACCACCACTGCTCTCAAAAATTTTAATATTCGTAGTTATTCGTTCCTTCATTTGTCACCCCTAAGCAACACATGACCTGCCCACCCCCACGGAACGTCACTGATCTTGTGAACCCAACACCATCGGCGATACAGACTGCAAAAATAGTGTTTTCTGAAAGTCTAGCACTGCTTCATCTACGTTCTACGCAAGTAGGTACAATTTTTGTCGAGTCGTTTTTGTTTTATGAAATGACCAATCTATGGGTTTACAACATATTATTACGTCGTTTGAGATAAAAAGCAACGCAATACCGCTACTTAATCTTCTATTATCTTCGCTTGATACGTATCATCGAGTAAACACTCATGGACTAATATGGAATTTCACCAACGTACAGATTGTCTACTATCGTACAAAATAATCGCCAACACAATGACAGTTCGTTCATTTTTTTAAATTAAAATCCCAAATAATAATATTTTTAATCAGCACGATATCAATTAATTTTATATCCAATAATCCTCTACTCCTTGAAGAATATCAGGTAAGGATAGTCATACCTACTACATATTAGGTAGCATATCGACGTTGATCTGACAATAGTATCTATCTGCAGTTTTGGCGAATTATTGGGGTATTTTGTACAAAATTTGGTGACGGATCGAATGGAAATATTATTGTTCTTCGAAAAAAATCCTAAAGTGCTCAAATTTGACGCGGGAAATAGTGTCTATCTGCATCGACTCATTTATGAGGTGGAAGAAGTGTCTACAAACTAAAAAAAATACTATCTGCATGATATCTTTTATTATATGACATTACAATTTCCATACATCTTCTTTAATTTTTAATTAAGTCACTGTTTTAGTCTATGACATTAATATGGACGAAGCATCTGGAAAAAAAATGACACTCACTTTTTTGTCGGGTCTGCCGAATGGCATAATCTATTCTAACGCCATTACAATAAAGGTGATATTGCTATAAATTTCCGATACTTTTTGTCGTCTGCCGAATGGTTCGGTTCGAACGGGTTCGCTCAAATGAACATTGACACTAGAAACACTGTTCTAACGCCATTGCAATAAAGGTGATATTGCTATAAATTCCCGATGCGTGATATCGCATAATGGAAATTGCGTGACGTCTACATTTCCATGTGCGAATGAAGCTATGCGCGAATTTATTTGCTAGCTATTGTATTGAGTGCGTTGTCCATTAATAATGTCATTGGTTTTAGTACTAATATTAAATCATTTCACTTTAAAAATAAAAATAATACTGACACCGACCAAAACAGTTTTTTTGACTGAAAATTGACTAGGTATATGTCAGATAGATACTATTGTCAGATCATCGTCGATATCAAATAAAACCACCATTTTTTTTCCATTCCAAAACGGAACATAACCTACTTAATATGATGGACAGGGAACTCAAAAATAATGGCAACTGAAATACGTAACAGGTGTGGAGAAGCAGGCAACCGATCTTGAGTGCGGAAGAATACGGCATAAACTTAAACACGTGTCAATAATAGGTCATACGTTGAATACTGAAAACTGCTCTCAGTTTATGCAATGACGCTCATTTAATATTGGTGTATTGAAGGTTGCAACACACACACTATTGTACGTCTATAATGCGTGGTTCATTTTCGTAGGACACTCACACATTCAAAACCCTGCGTCAAAATGTACTCTATTGGGATATAGCCTATCGGAATTCTATTTATTAATCTGTTCCTTGATGGTGGAAATTATGTTCCGGTTCTGTGACTATTTGAAAGCTCTTATTCAATAAAGACCACCTAGAGATTGGGGGTTTATGCAGTGGTGGGGGGGGGGTTCGTGTCCGGTCCCCACCCCGGGGACGGAAAAAATACAAATAATTTAAGTGAATATAATATTAATATTCTTCTTCCTCTTCGCTACGGCCTCATTACTGAGGATCGTGATCCAGAATATCTATCTGTTGAACAGCTGTCCCAACGGGTTGTTCTCACTCCTCTCGGCATTCTACGATACGCAAAATTTGTGGTCACTGGAAGACCCGTGGCACTCGTGAATAATTGGTGCAAGCATCTGTTGTACTCGTATCTAATGTTTGCTTTAATATTCTGATGCAGCATCACTAAAAGACAAACAGCGGGGACAATACAAACGGACACCAACGATCATAATAATTATGATCGTGACGCCAGGTGTTTATCACTAGACTCGAATTGCGGAGTGTCTGGGTATGGGAAATGTACCAAGGAAAGTAATTGGCACCGGCTAGATTTTGTTGACCCCGCTCTCTCCCAATGAATAATACTATATTACTTATTATGTATATTTTTTCGAGATTTGAAATACCAGTATCGGTGAAAGTATCTAGGGCATCCGATGTGTCAAAAAGAAGACAGCGTAGACGACACAAAGGGACACTAACGACTTTAAGGATTAATAATTTGTAGATAACCACTAAAAACTCGTAGTTAAAGCTATAGCCCAGGCCCCAGGCGTCCATCGCTAGACTAAATGTGCGGAGTGTCTGGGAATGTAGCCGTAAAATGCGTGAGTTCACGATTGTTGCGACGAAAAGCTATAAAATATCAATAACAATTTGTTATCGATATGAAAGACAAAAAAAGGACAAAAGAAATGGCTTCTACGTTTCTATAACATTTCTACTTTCTTACAAGATTGGTTACATAGGATGGCGCACATCGGACTGATTAGCTGACAGAGGTCAGCTCCCGACAAAAAAAAGGAAATTTATAAAATTAGTAGTTTTGATTCCGATTAGCGATTTCCAAACTAGGAGGCGCGCCTCCCAGGAATGGGACAACTGGACTCCGGACAATTGAACACCGCACTGTCGTAGACACGTATACAGAACGTAGACGAGGTATTTTAATCAGTTTCTATCTACTACTTAGTAGTTTTAATTAATTTTACTCTTACCATAATGTATTCTTTATTGCGATTGAGAATTACCATGCCTAAGGCTTTATATAAAATAAAAAAACTCTTTTTTCGTTGGAACTTAAACATATGCACGATTAATAATCATTATTTACGTTTGCATATTTACATTCTCACCAACTATTAAATCATAATATAATCATTTAAATATAAATAATAATATTAAATATTTTTTTTAAAGTACCTATAAGTACCTAACGTCTGTTTATTTTCAAATTCCATGGCGGCCAGTTGTCCCGGTGCCAAATCACAGAACAGATAATAAATAGAACTCCGATAGACTATACATATACCAATACAGTAAATTTTGACACATGGTTTTGAATGAGTGAGTGTCCTACGAAAATGAACCACACATTATAGACGTGCAATAGTGTGTGTAATACCTCAATATTAAATGAGCGTCAATGCATAAACCGAGAGCAGTTGTCAGTATTCGACGTATGACGTATTCTTGACACGTGTTAAAATTTATCCCGTATTCTTCCTTACTCCAGATCAGTCGCCTACTTCTCCTTAGGTCCCTGGTCAAAATATTTTTTTCCACGAGACAGAGCGATGATTTTACCAATTTAACGAACCGGAACGGCGCTTCGATCCATTTCGAGCCCTGTGATTTTAGTGAATTTTAGCGAATTAAATCAAAAGCAAAAAATGTACTTTTATATACCTACATTTTCAATTATTGTTTTAGTTGGTAACAATGTGCCCCTACCCTGTAATAATTTGTCCCTGGCTGGGGCACATTGATAAAATTAAAAGATATGTATGGATACAAATAATTAATAAGCCGTATTGTAAAAACAGGAGCCGGCCATCGAAGTGCCAATTTTGAATTTTGACACTTCGCAAAAAACAATTTTTTTCTTGTAAACCTTGCTTGGAGGTGATCTTGTCAATACTATGGAGTCGGTTTTAGATGAACCAGATAATAAATTTAGCTGTTTATCAATCATTGGGAGATGTTCAAAGATGTCTACTAAGGTAAACATTTCGGCATAGGCTTATCGGCACCTATGCTTTTTCGTCGTGTTTTGTTTCTTGTCACAGTGAGATGCGGGATTAGGGTGCATGCTAGCGAAAATGACGTCAAGTAACTACCTATGGGATTTAAGCAAATGGTAATTTTGAACAATGACAAACACCCAGGCTTTCAGAAAAACACATAAACATTGTGTCCTCACCGGGTCGAACCCAGAACTCTGCCGTGTACTTATTACATGGATGTCGATACTGTTACCTCATTCAAATCTTTGATTAAGAATATCATTTTATTTTTTATATCATTTTCTAGTAATAAAATAGAAGGGAGCTTGATACAATATGTATTATGTTTTCAATTCAATTCAATTGATTTATTTTACATATTGTGAACATTACAAATTTTATAAGTATAAGACGTTCACAACATGACATGAAACAGTATTATAATGAAAGAAAAGTAATAAAAGGGATATAAACGAAAAATATAAAAAGAGAACATAATATAAACATACAAACGTAGTGAAAATACAATTATAAATCTATAGTAGTTCAAAGAAGTACACGAATTAGCTAAGGAGACCCTATTTTAAGAATTTATAAAATAGCGTCCACCTAAACTCACTCGCACGCAAATGGAATATATCAACACCTCACATAAATTGAAAAAAATACATAGCTAAATAAAAATCTCTTCTAAATTGCAAACTGCAGTATGTAAGCATACCTAAGAGAAAGTCAGTTGGATAAAGCCACGGATAGTATCCATACAACCTCAAGTAAAGGAGTCTCAAGAATTTCTTCTGAATCCCATCGACCATAAGGCCATACTTCAACTGACGTGGTGTCCAAACAATAGACCCACTCTCAAGCCTGCTTCGAACTAAAGAATTAAACAAAAGTTTTAATACCGTAACATCTGAAAAGACCCAAGAAGTACACATGATGAAGCCCAACATCTGAAGCGCCTTATTACAAATGGTAACTATATAGCTAATAAATGTCAGTTTACAGATGATATTCGTGACAGAACTCTGCCATGCATCGAGTATTGGTTTGATGTATCGAGTATGATGTTTTATGAAGGGGTTAGGTATGGAGTATTCGCCACTACATAATATTATTATATAGTCATGTTTGAACTAGATTTCTAAAATAATAGATGTTTTAAATTTGTCATTATAATGATGGACCTTAACTTAATTCAAGAAAATTTTCTGTCTGCGGATGAAAAATGGTCACTGTCCAATTGGGTATACCAAGCATATTACTATTTAAAGTTACCTTATTTCCACCCACACGTATGTACAGCTGCGGGTTATTCGGATTATTATTAGTATAATTAATTCGATGGCAAGTGAGCGGATAGTGTCAACAGATGATTCTCCGACCCGCAGGAAATGTGGAAAAGGCAAGGCCTGAACAAAAACGATGCATGAGTGCGAGTGAGAAAGTATTCGGCACCCTTATAATCTCTGCGACACGCGCTAGAGTAAGATAAAAGGTCTACATATTTTTAAGTTGGTTTCCAAAAATATCGCCGGCAAATTGTGCTGAATCGCTTCACGTAGCGTGTTGTTCGTGTTGCTAAATTTGCTATTTTTTGTGTTAAACATAAAGTCGGTGGTAAATATTTTTAGTTAATTAAGTAGGAAAGGTGGTTCTGCATGTTGTATTAAAATATGGTAGCCGTACTGTTAAGCAAGAAGATGGTATTACGTTTCATAGGTAAGTTGATACATGTTCGTAACAATTTATTTGTATATTATTATTTATTTTAATATCAGTGACCTAGTGTTTCTTTAAAATAACTTAAATTATGGATATATTTACCTAATTGGTTGCATTTTGACCGCTTAAAAATACTATATAACTTAAAAAAACAGAAAATTATATTTTAATTCTGAGCGTCTAGTGCGAGCACTTTGGGCGAGCACTAGCGAAATGGTCTATGGTCTCGAACATTTATAGGCGAATGCGTTCGCTCGCCCACAAACCAAACGCACGGCACGTAGCTTCATTTAGCAATGCAACGGGTGGCGTCTATATGTATCTATAGTCTATGGGAAAAGGTGTTGAAATATAGCTAAAAATAGTTAAAAAGAAGATCAATTCGGCATTGTTCCTGCTTAGCAAACACTCCAATCACTTTCTCATTGAAGTCTGGAACTGATCGATGCTTACTTTGGTAACACAGATAGACAATTAAGTCTGTCCTGATTCATGGTATTTCTTAAAAAATATTTAATTCTTTTAAGGGTTGAAAAACACCTTTCACTTTTCACAGATCTCATCGGAATTGTACAAATGATTTTTAAAAGTTTAGTCTTATTCTTCTTCTTCGGCCTTATCCGCCCCTTAATTGGAGCATGTGGACACCACGCGGCGCCTCCAAGTATCCCTGTCATTCGCCAGCCTTGCTTCGTTCCAGTTCAAACCAGCATCCCCCGTAGCTCCGCCGTATACACTCTATATATATAGCATTTAGTGGCCTTCCAGGACGCCGGAATCTGGTCAGCTTGAAGAACAGGCAAGCGAGGTTGAGGCTCTCTTCTGGCATCCGCAGCACGTGGCTGAGCCAGGTCCAACATCGCCACTCTCAGCGTGATGAGAGGCTGCTTGGTGGATTCTCTTATCTCCTCGTTCCTCCAAATGTCATACCACCGCACACCCAGTATCCGTCGCAAACATCTGTTTTCGAAGCTCAGTATGGTTGCTCTGGGCCTTCGTTCATTGGGAAAATGATGTCATTAAATTATTATTATAAAACAATTGTAAAATAGCTATAGCACCATCCACGTTTTTAATATCGTCCCTATTGTAAATAACTGATAGTTCATGTTTAAGTTTAAATTTATCCAAAAAGTCATGATTCCATGGTCATTTTAAAATCATTCTCAGGAAAATTAATCCTGTATTCTTGTATTTATACTCTTTCTTCGAAGGAATTCTCTTATTATTTTTTACTTCACTTGTCTACATTTATCGATATCATTTTAAAACACATTACGCTACACTGATTAAACAGTACATAATACTTATTCAGAATTTATTTTTATGAAGAAAATTATCGAAATAACGTGACAAACACCTAAAAAAGCTGACTCGAGATCGTGAATGCAGGAATCATACTAAACTGTAATAATTTTTCAAGAAAATATTTTCAAAAATCGGTGTGTACTTATGTACGCGCGTTAGAAGTTATACTTCTTTGGTGTAACAAAAAAAAATTATACCGCATGCCAATAATTTACGTAAGTTGAAAATACGATAAAATAATTGAAGAAAGATATTTAATACAATTAATAAAGTTTTGATTAAATACATAATCAAATTAAAATGATATTTATTTGTAAGCAGTTAAATTATTTTTACACAATTAAACAAAATAATACGATAATGTCACAAAATCTTAACTTCAATAAAACCTACTTACCTACCTATCAATATTTTCATATAGTTATTAGTAATAAAGAATCATTTTAAAATGAGACCTCATTATACATAGATACACCTACCTAATGTTAAAAACAAGTACCTAGGTATGCAGAGTTTACAAGAAATTGCGTAGGTCCTTTGATGTCGATTTACTCAACTTGGCCACTGATAGTTTTACACTATTTTACAGGATCTGAATTGCCATATATTAACTGATTAAGACTTGTAGTATTATACTATCTACCTGGTAAATTTATAAATTACATAGATACTTACTTACCTATCAATAAGTAACAATTTATATAAGCATAGGTACCTAGGTATATCTACTTAATAATAAATTATCACAGGTTTGGGCAATCGCTATGATCTATTGTTCTATATTCTATAAGCACATGGCTGTTCAATTATGTATTAACCATTTAGGTAGAATGGTACATAAATACATAAGTAATATTTACTAATTCTTTTAATAGCTGATTTTACTAAATAATTATAATAAATTGTGTTGCATCGGCAAGTGCAACATCCATCCCACGCCAAAAATACACTCTGATCTGTTTTCCCAAACGTGCCAAAGGAAGTATAAATTCAAAAATGTATAAATATCGATTGTTTTACGATAAATGAGTGATGACTTATGAATAGCATTGTTGCACATTGAGTGATGTTTAGGAAATAGGAGTGCAGCGCACATGCATGGTGTTAGAGAAGTCACCGCCGGTTGCAGATGTCCTCGATGAGAGGAATGGCGCCAGCCTCTCCGCACAGGTGTAGTTCCTCAGCTTGCAGACTTGACAATATTAAGAGAAAATCATTACCACGGAAACTCTCTTCCAACTGTTCTGGACAGTATTTAGGGTCTTATCAGATGTTCACAGAGTTGTACTGAAGTTTTCAATACCCTTAAAAAATATCTGACTCATCAACTATGTTTATGTATAAAATATTATGAAACTGAATTCAAAATTATTGATTATTTCGCATGCATCAGTCATAACATTCGTGGTTGGAAGACATCTGTCTAACTAATTATGAACACAATGATTGTGAATTTAAGTAACTTCAGAAACATCTAATATGAGAAAAGGGGCATGGGGTAGGTACCTATTCATTGATTTTGATATTATGAATTTGTCATCTCAGCTGGAAGTAGCAATTAAATAATAAATAAAAACAAAAGAAATAACGTGACATATTTTATTCAATCATGAACATTTAACGCAATTACATTTAACTCAATTATTGTATTCACAACACTTCAGCGTTTTCATTGGCAAAGATCATTCCTCAAAACTCCTGGTAAACAAAAGAAAACACCATTAAAATCAACAGTTGAAATTGTCCAAGCAACTAGGTACAGTAAGACCTCGTTAATACGAATTCCAAAGGACCGAAAATCGAAAAAAAATTCGAATTACGAATTATGAAATGTATTGGGGAAAAAATTTAAATTTTGACAAAAAAAAAATTGATTTTGATTAATTTTGTTTCCGATCTATGATGTGCCTACCGAATTGGGTCATAAAATATCGGGGTTATTTTTATTCTCTTCTTCTTGGTCGTGCACTCATGGCTGAGGATCGTGACCACATTTAAATTTCGCCATCCTTTGAGCGACCAAGACTTTCCATCCTTCTCGATCTTCCACTTCTCTCAGGGCAGAATGGATGGTGCCAGTCAGCTCTTTCACTTGGTCGCTCCATCGCGCAGACGGTCTTCCTCTGCTTCGCCTTCCCTGGAGGCTACCCAAAACTACCAGTCTCTCCAGGTTGTCCGGTCCGCGCCTGACAATATGTCCAAAAAACTGCAGAATTCTTCTCAGACATATCGTCGAGAGCCGTTCCTTTATCTTCAGTCCCTGGATGATTGACTGGTTCGTCCTGTGCTCCGTCCAAGAAATGCGAAGCATTCGGCGCCAACACCACATCTTAAAGGCATCAATTGCCTTCCGTTCTCTTCCCTTAAGGGTCCACGACTCGACTCCGTATAGGAATATCGAGAACACTAATGTTTGCACAAGCATCATTTTTGTGGCAATCGAAATTCCCCGATCCTTCCATATAGTGGTAAGGCGTGTCATCGCACTTTTTGCAATTTGTGTGCGCCTTCTTATTTCCGCTTCGCATCCGCCCTTTCCACTGATGGTCGATCCAAGATATACAAACTCGTCGACTGTTTCGAGGTTTTGGAGTGTACTTGGTGTTGGTAGAAGGTTGGCCCGATCAACAACCATTAACTTGGTTTTATTTCTATTAATAAGGAGGCCGTATTTGCGACTCTCTTCCTCTACCCGGTGTAGCAGCTTTGTGAGTTCTCTTTCATCAGCAGCGATTAGTGTGGTATCATCTGCGAATCTTAAGTTATTTATTTTCTGGCCACAAATTGTTATTCCGCCTTGCCAATGATCTAGGGCTCTTCGCATTATATGCTCTCCATATATATTGAATAACTGGGGAGATAAAACACATCCCTGACGAACTCCCTTCTCGGTTCGGAAACTCTCAGAAAACGCACTATTTACTCTCACCTTTGTGTGGCTATTGTTATATAAGTTTTTGATGAGACAGGTAAGGTGTGATGGAACCCCTATTTTACGCAGTCAAATGCCTTCTGGTAGTCAATAAAGCATAACATCATAGGGGTATTAAACTCTCTGCATTTTTCAATTAGTTGACTGATGTTCAGAATTTGCTCTCGAGTTCCCTTTCCCATAACAAAACCTGCTTGTTCCTTGGGTATATGTCGGTCGATGAAATGCTTCAGACGCCTGCTGATTATATGTAATAAGATCTTACTTGCATGTGGAATAAGTGAGATTGTTCGATAGTTTTCACATTTACGTGAGGAACCTTTTTTGTGCAGGGGGATCAAAATTGACTCTGTCCAGTCCTTGGGCTATACAACACTTTTCCAGATCATGTTGCATAATTGATGTATGATTCTTTTTCCGTCATCATTGAGCTTTTTTAATGCTTCTGCAGCTATGCCATCGCCACCTGGTAACTTGTGGGTTTTTAGTCTCTTTATCGCCTCTATCACTTCACTAAAAAGTATTTCAGGTTCTTGCTAATCGATACGTACGTCAACCACCTCATCATCCTCTTCTGTATCTCTGTATAGGGCTTCACAATATGTTTTCCACCTTGCCGTGACCCTATCCAACTCCATAAGTAGTGTGCCGTCCTTTTCCTCGATGGCCCAGTTCATTTTCTTGAAATCTCCTGTGATTTCTTTCACTTTTTGGAAAAGATCGCGAGTTTCTACTCTGACAGCATGGGTTTCTATGTCTTCACACTTATTTCTGAGGAAAAGATTCTTGTCCTGCCGACAGAGTCGCTGAACAACTCTGTTTTGTTCAGAGTACCTTGCATGTTGTATAGTTGAATTAAGTCCCTTATTTCTAAGATCGGCTCTTGTTTGTATGGCCTCCCATGTTTCATCAGATATCCAGATCTTGCGACGTTTCGGATGTTCCTTACTGTTATTGAGTTTCTGGACTTCCTCTATCGCGCATAAGATGGCTTCCTTCAACTTATTCCATGTTGTTTCGACATTGTCGCTGGGGTCTACGTATAGTGATGCCATTTTACGATTCACCTCCTCGCTAAATTGCGATGTCGTAGTATCGTTAAATATAAACGGTCGATTATTCTCACATCGTTTAGTCTTTTTCAACTTTAGTCTCATATTGGCAACAAGGAGTTGGTGATCGCTACCGCAGTCTGCACCTGGGTAGGTTTGCACATTAAACACTGATGACCGCCATCTTTTATTTATTGTTATGAAATCAATCTGGTTTCTATAGCGATCACCCGGTGAGATCCATGTATATAATCTCCTAGGGTGATGTTGGAACCATGTATTCATAATTGCAAGATGCTGCTCTACGCAGGACTGCAAAAAATCTTCCCCTCTTGCGTTGCGATTGCCATGTCCAAATTTACCGATAAAATCTCTGAGATGATTGTCGTTCATGGTATTACCGACTTTGGCGTTCATATCTCCTTGAAAAACGGTGATCTCTCTTTTGGGTATTTCTTGGATTGTGCTTTTTAGCTCCTTGAAAAATTCTTCGCTATCCTTGTCTGTTGATGCAGCTGTAGGCGCATATACTTGTATAATGTTCAGCAAACATGGCTGGGCGTTGAGCTTTATTGTTATTATCCTGTCACTGATCGAATTGTATCCAATGACACTATCTCGGAGAGTTCGTGGTACAATAAAAGCTACTCCGTTTCGACTTTCGTTTTGTCCTGAACAATATACCATGTTGCCAAGTCCAGTCTCGAAGTGTCCGGATCCTTTCCAATGTGTTTCGCTTAAACCCATTATATTTTTATTACCTTCATAAAATAAGTAATTTTGACGTTTTAAGAAAAGTCTGTCATAATTTTCAATGACTGGCTCATGAAATAGTGTACTTTATTACGATTTATTGAATATTTTTAAATGCCAGGACTCTGAAATCATTTTGAATTATGAAATTCGAATTAAAGGTATGGTTTTATATGAAAATAATGTTCAAGGGACTTTTTTTTCAGGAAAATTTCGAATTATCAGTGTTCTTACTAACGAGGTTTTACTGTACTAGAATCTACTAAGCTATAATTTCTAATCCTTGTGAAGGTATTAATCTGTGGTTATTAAATATATTTACATATTTGTGCACAATATTTCCTATTATAATAAACATTATATAAGTGCTCTCTATTATTTTTTTTAAAAAATCTTATAAATAATGCTCGTTCCTGCATTTTAAAAAATGGGAGTTTTTGAATCGATGAAAAACAGTTAAGCCCATAAAAGATTTATCAAATGTCAAATCACGGTATACGTAAATAAATACGAAAAAAAAAAACAAAATATGATTAAAATCAAGTATGTTAAATAATATTAAGTATGTAAATATTAACCCCCACGATGGCCGCGCGGCTTAAGCGTCGGTCTACAGCGTCGTGGGTCGCGGGTTCGAATCCTGGGTCTGACAAATACACATATTGCTTTTGTCAGAAATTTTACAATTTCTTTATAAGTCAGATTATAGACCTAATAGGTTGAGCAAGTGGCTGACATCCGTTTCTCGTAAAAACAAAAATCTGTTAATACAAACCTTCCACTCTATGGAGGCCCTGGAGGCTATGGAGGATATGGTCGAGACGAAATATTAGGTACCCATGTGGTTCCATGTTGTGGGTGGACGGATCTCTCTACCACTCACTCTGCAAAAATAGAAGTAAACGTCATGTTATTAATTATGATGACTGCATAACATTTTTTTGGCGCATTTGTTCCAATAACATCTGGTGTAAAATATGAGTCATGCATCCTGTGTAAAAATATTTAGGTCAGTAGTCTTCCGAATTCAATATGCATGACATTTTTTTGTTCAAAATTATCGGTCACCATTTAAATATTTATTTTTAATATTTCCGATATGTCATCAAAAAGAAAACCTTTCGTATTATCATTAAGACAAATTGACAAAATCGATGCTTTGAAACGCGGTGACTCGGGACGCACGAAAATGGCTCCGCGTGCGCATGTGCGCCCGCGGGCACGCGGTTAAAAACTCCTGCCAGACAGTTCAGCAACTAATCTAGTAGACTTGCCGAAGCCTGTGGGAGCTTTAATCCTCGTGACTGGATCTTTCCTCGATATCTTATCGAGCAACGTACTTATGTGCTTCTTGTTGGCAACTGGTTCACGACTTTTAGCAAGTTTTTGGTTCTTTGGAGTTAGAATAACCTGGTTCTAAAGTTCTATAAATATATCATATATCACATATTGTCCATCGTCATCGGCAGGTAGATGTTTTTGAGTCTTCTCCATAGCAGTATTTTAGTAAAATATTGTTTTATTAGTCTGTAATTTAACGGAGTAATATTTGCGTCTGAGCAAAAAATGGAGTCATTGAATTATTATAGTTATCTAAGGATTGCGATTTAAGTACAGTCATTCGATTCGACAATACATACAGCAATTAATTCTCCCTTGAAAATGCCGCCTATATCCAGCGCAAGATAGTTTTACAATACAATATTTAAGTTGATAGCAATAATGCTTGCAGTGTTCTGCGAGTGCACTTGTATAGAGGTAAAAGTATACAGAGAATTGTATAATTTATTTACAGGAATGTGTAATATGGCGATGGGGCTTTAATAATTAAATAATTTTATTCAGTGACGAAACCAAATTCACTGTCACAAAATATAGATATTAAATGCTGCCAAAGATGTTTAAAAAACAACAATACTAATATTGTTCAAAAAAACTACTTAAATATATTTACTTAATTTTAAAAAATTGCTCACCCTCGCCACCAATGGCTGTGGTTCTTCGGGGTGGGGTTGTACTTCCAATTCACATTACCAATTTAGTAAATTAGAAATAAGTAACTAAGTTAGTATTAATTAAGTTAGTATAATCTTTAGTATTTTCAGGGAAACACTGCTCTAAAATACTTTTTCCACTGTTTCAAATGTATAAAATTAAATAAAAAATTGTCATTCCACCCAGAATTTGACTGTCAACAAATAAAAAACGAAATTCGTTTATATTGTAAACTGAAATTTGTATTTGGAATTATTGCTTTTATTATAAAAATGCTGATGCGATGAAAAAAAATACAATAGTTATAAGTTCTAACCCTACCCAGTCACAAAACATATATAAATCAAGTTATATTACACAACAATAAAACTAAATATATCAAAAATGTTTCATACCGCTGGAGCAGTAGTATGTTCCAAAATTAACTTAACATTTCAGGCATCAAATGCAAAACGACGATCGTTATTAGCATTTCTGGCCATTATCAAAAACAACGATATATCGTTGCGTAGCATTCTAAGGGTTAATAAAAAATAAATGGAACAGTACAGAGCTTGAATCCATTAGATTTAAGTGTTGAGCAGGTTGAAAACTCAATAGCAATACGCAAGCAGCTATATTTTTGGGAAAAAAAGTACATCGGTACATGAAAATTCAGCATTTTATTTAAAACCAATGAATACGTTAGTGTAGTGTATAATAATTGTCATGTCATTGTTAATACTATCAACTGAGGGTACTTGATGAAATTTGAATTTAAGTTAGTTACTTATTATTAGTTGGCCGCCGGAATCTTCCAAGACATCTCTCACAATTCACAGCAGAATGCAGAACCCGTCATTGTTTGTCAAGACATGCGTGCTCAGCTCTTCGGCCATTAAAAATGTTGACACGCATCGGTCGCAACAAAAATTATGCTTGATGTGTCGTTCAACGACTTCTCGGTACTGTAGTCTGTAGTCTTTTTCACATGTAGGGCACCAGTGTTGCCAAGTCAAAATTTTAAATTTCAGTAGATTTTGACAAAAAATTCAGTAGATTCCATAAATATCAGTAGATTTTGGAAAATGTAGTAAATTAGATATGATTTAAGACTAATAAGAATAACAATAACTAATAATATTAATTTATTATAAACAATGATGATGTTAGTGGGTAAAATGGCGCTATTGGGGTTACAATGCTTTCTTTGTCAATACAGAAGTGTCACAAATCAAAAAAGGGCGAACGTAAATCATTTCAAGTTTATTATTAAAATAATCATCAGTATTTCTTACAATTATTATGGAAAAACACAAATATCAGTAGATTTCTTGAATTTCGAAAAAAAATCAAAAATTCAGTATATTGGCAAAAAATATCAGTAGATCTACTGAAATTTCAGTAGACATGGCAACACTGTAGGGCACAGCTGCTTCTCTGGCAGTGTTGCCATATTTTGAAAGTGGAATTATAGTAGTGACTTCAAAATTATAGTATTTCGGCAAAAAATATAGTATGCGTTGAATGACCAATAGTTTTCTGCATTTCCAAAAAATTAAACATGGGGTAATTAACGTCTTGTTTTTTAGACAAAATTCAAATGTTAAGTCAGTGGTTTCCAAACTTTATGTTACTACGCCTCCCTTTTAAAAAATCTAATCTAGGCGCCCCCCCCCCCCTTATTTCATTAAATAATACAGACACCTTTTTAAATAGTCAACAATGTAACAACTTAAGAATACAAAAATGAAAAAAAAATAAACATGGTTTTATTACTTATATTACATTATTTTTTGACGAATGTGCTTGTTTATTAGCACAATCAATTTTATTTCAATAGTAGTCAATCCAAACTTTTTTTTGCTATTAATAAAATAATGTGAAAAGTGCATTAACAAACTAACCAAGAACTCAGTAAATAGATTTTTTTTTGCTTTAATATATCTGGCGTAGAAATCATTTAAAAGTGGACACATGGCGAAATTTTGTCATTTTGCTTTCCTAAGCTCCAATTTGTTAAGAATGCCTTCACTTTGTCGTTTTAAATCAGTGAATGCATTAGTGGTCCTTTGATTTACTCACTCAATTGTTTTTTTAATTTCAACCAAATAGACAAGTTTAACAACAAAATTATTGTTCCTAAACAAATTTGCCTCAAATTTCAACATTATGAATAATTTGACCCTTTTATTTCATTTTTTTACGAGATAGTCATTGCGCTTTACAATAGTATAGAAGTGAGGGATTATAAAATTAGTCTCCATATTTGCAGAAAGGTTTGCAAACAACCTTTTATAGGACTGTTTTTTTGTGTAGTTTATAACTAGCGGCCGTTTTATGAACTATGCATTTGCAAACTGCAAACCTGTGGTTACATTAATTGTGTTAAACTTTTCGCGCCTCTCTTTGCAACACTCCGCTCCACCCAGTTTGGAAATCGCTGTGTTAAGTAATTAACGTCACCTTTTTTTAGACATGGGGATTATTTATTTTTTTGCTTCTCACGGATTATTTTGACGTTGTTTTTCTTCTATTCGCAACTTTTTTTCCGATTTCTCAAATTTATAGTATTTTGGGCGTACTATACCTGTTTTATTTCTTATGGAGAATAATAATGGAGGCATTTTTCCATGACTCTGGGATGTTCTCTTCGTGTAGACAAGACGTGAACAGACGTGCGAGCACTTCGCTCACCGTCCTCCCGGCACGTTTGAGAACATCGATAGTCAGCCCATCTTCTCCCGGGGCTTTCCCACTCTTCATGTACATTATAGGATATTCCACCTCTGTGGTAGTAACCTTGGGAAGAGGATCTCCATATTCTCCGTTCACCGGAAGATCTGAATTGATGTCAGTGTCATCTTTGTATAGAGCGCTGTAAAACTCTACAACAGTGTCCAGTAGATGATCAGTTACGCACGATACTTCCATCTTGCGCTTTTAGTGTCGTGATCTGCCGTCTCCCTATTGACAGATGCTGCTTGTTCTTATGTAAGCTCCTTCCTGACGCAACAATTGATTCTACAAGGTTCATATTGAACTTACGAAGATCTTCTCGTATGTTTTTACGTAGAGTTTTGCACAGCGTGGAGTACTCGAGATCATTTGCAACTTGTTGCTCGCTTTTCGTACTCCTACGTAGCTTCATAAGATCCAACGTTTCCTTTGAAAGTTTGCTTACTCGTTCAACCACAGCAGCAACTGTCTCTTCCAAAGATTCTATAATGATTTTTGTTATTGCCTCGGTGTTTTGTAGGGAGATGGCGTCATTTTCAGCCTGGAAAGCCGTTAGCCTGTTCTCCAGCTCTTGTTGGAATTCGACTCTGCTTCTCAAGCCTCTGCGGACTCTGGGCTTCTGCATCGGTTTGGATCTCTCACGTTTGATGTTAAATCGTACTTTACACCTTACCATTCGGTGGTCGCTGCCAGTATTAAATTTGTTAATGACTGTGCAGTCTAGAAAAATATCCTTCTTGTCGGTGAGGATGTAGTCGATTTCGCTGGTTCGTTTTGCTGGGCTTCGCCATGTCCATTTTTGGAAGGGAAGGGGAAGGCTTCTTTTTGAAGAATGAGTTCATGATGTAGAGATTGTGGTTTTCCGCAAACTCCACTAACATGTCTCCTTGGCCATCCCTGGTGCCATGTCCGAAGTGCCCGACCGCTACATCATCCTGGTGTTGAGATCCAATACGTGCATTAAAGTCCCCCATGATGATAGTGAAGTGACATTTCCGTTTATTTTCAACGTACTGATTTCTTCATATACCTCCTCCACTTCTTCATCAGGTGAGTTTTGAGTGGGCGCATAAACTTACAAAAGCAGAATCTGGTATCTTTTGCTGAGCTGAAGTGTTAAACTTGCTACTCTATCTGAGGAGAAATCAATTTCAACTATGCGATCTTTCCAGAGTCTGTGGATTAAAAATCCGACACCGCTTGTGCGTCCGGTCTTAGTCCCATTATAACAAAGTACATGTCCGCTGTGGAGATTGACGATATCGTCTCCTTATCCTCTTACCTCGCTGAGCCCGACAACATCCCAATGGATTTTTTCGAGTTCTTCTTCGAGCTCTAGAAGTTTGACGTTGCTGGATTATGTTCTCGCGTTATAGGTGGCAATGGTCATCGGTAGGCAGCCGTTACCCTCTTTCCGGATTTGGATCCGGAAAAACTATCGACCAATTAGTCTACTGCCAATTCTGTTCTAGACGAGAACCAACCAAGAGAGCAAGCCGGATTCAGAAGAGGCTACAGTACTATGGATCATATAAATCATAGAGCGCTACCAGGAATACAAACTGCCATTATATCTTGGTTTTATAGACTATGATAAGGCGTTTGATTCCATCAAAAAATTCTCAATTATAGACGCCCTTAGCAACCAAGGAATTTCCAGACGCTACATAAACATATTGAACAGTATATACAGTGATGCCACAGCATGCGTGAAACTCCACAAACGGTCGTGTAAATTCCCCATTAACAAAGGTATCCGGTAAGGTGATACCATTTCACCTAAACTATTCACCCCTACTCTTGAGGACTTATTTAGGAAACTTGATTGGGAGGAAAAAGGTGTTCCAATTAATGGAGAGCACCTCAGTCACCTGCGCTTTGCAGATGATATTGTTATACTCTCACAAGACCCGAAAGACCTCCAAGGTAGAATGCAAGAACTCGCGGATGTCAGTCAAACGGTCGGTCTAAAGATAAATGTCTCAAAGACAAAAGTGATGAGGAACTGTTTTTCGGAACCTGCGATTATCTGTATTTCTGGCACCAAATCGAGCAAGTCAGCAGCTACGTCTATCTCGGACAGCAGGTGTCCATAGATGGAAGCATGCATGATGAAATTGCTCGAAGAACAAAGCTGGGATGGAGTGCTTTCGGACGTCTGAATAGTATCTTCAAGAGTGACCTACCATGTCTTAAGCGTAGGGTGTTCAACCAATGTGTGCTACCCGTGCTCACGTATGGCTGCGAGACGTAGACCCTCAACACGAGAGATGTCCAAAGGCTAAGAGTCACACAGCGAGGCATGGAGAGGTGCATGTTGGGCATCACGCGAAAGGACCGTAAGAGAAACGAATGGGTTAGGAAGCAGACAAGAGTACGCGATGTAATAGACGTTGCCAAACAGCTGAAATGGAGATGGGCGGGGCACATTGCTCGCCGAAAGTACGGCCGCTGGACAAATGCCGTCATCCAATGGTACCCAAGGGGTACGAAACGGCCACAGGGTCGCCCTAAAAGCCACTGGATTGACAAACTGGTAAAATTAGGCGGAAATACGTGGCAGCGAACGACACAAGACCGAGAGAATTGGAGAAAGCTTGGGGAGGCTTTCATCCAGCAGTGAATTGACCCCGGCTGATGATGATACCTGTTTTATATCGTACATAGTACGCAGACAAGAATTATAGTACAAATACTATAATTATAGTACGGTTGGCAACACTGATCTACAGGCAGGATCCGCGACAGGCACAGAACAGTGCACTTACTCCCAGTGGTACGAAACTCCCGGGCAGCAGGATTGAAGGGGCAGCGAATCAGTGACGTCCTTAGACAAAATGCCGCTCCTAGGCAGCGCCAAAATGCCGTCCCTTTTTATACAGTATTTTTTATCATCCTTTCATGACTCCAATATCTAAGAAATATGTTGTATGGATACATTACTAACAAAATATATAGGTACCACTGAAAACAAAAATAAATCGTGGACGAAGAGCGGTAGGTGGGGCGCTCTGTAAAAGGGGGGTGCATCTTCAGTTTCGACGGCCAATGCAGTTTTCGTGCGTACCGGTTAATAAATCAGATAGTTTCTTGTTACTAAGTATGTCGAAGGGCAACAGAAGTAAACTAGACATCGCGAATACAACGAAAAACAGTAATTTTAAAACTTTTATGTTAATTAATACGTTTTGTTTCTAACTAGTGATTTTTGGAAATGGAAATACATTTTCGTTATTACTAAATGTAAGTAGCTAAGTATGTCTACATAATACATATCAAATGATTCTTCTCGATTTGCCACCCTTCGAGTAACTGTCGCCCCCAAGCGACGCTCAATCTGCCTATCCCCACGGGACGTCACTGCGGCAAATATCCAAAAATCAGTCACCAGACAATGAACCGAGTCATAAAAGCATGGCCCCGCAAGGGGGGGCTGACAGGCTCTAGCCTGGGGGCCCGGCGTGGTAGGTCGACCAGTTAAGTGACATAAACACACAACACAAATAATCTATTCCTCTAATAGTAAAAAAAGTCGCCTGCCGATTATTTGAAAACTGTTTAAAATGATAATTCACGTGCAGAACTTCATTTTAATCATTTTTAGTGTGTTACCAGACTAATAAAAATGGTTATTTATCGAATACATTGTAGGGACGCATGTTACTTGACTATCACAAAAAGGGATCGCGATCAGTGCTTCTCAATAGAATGCCGAGTACCGACAACTCAATTATGTAAGTGGATTTATTTAAAAATACTAAAACTCGTGGAAAATACACGGAACACCCTTAATTTTACCTTGCGGAACCCTGAGGTTACAATATACAATATTTTTCAAGAAAAACAATTTTTTGTCTTGAGCTTGTTTCACAGATACCTAGGTCAAAAGTCGCTTCTTCCATGTCATTAAATATTATTTTATAAATTTGGTCTTCTGTGCTATATTAACACAAATTGATCATTTTAAGTCGCTCTGCATTATAATTCAGAATGCTATGTTATCTAACAATTAAAATATGTCATATTTTTTGTTATAAATATTTTGATAACACTAAAATAACTTTTTTTGATCTTTCCACATTTTCACTAAAAAAATATATTTTACACCTTGTCATTAGCTGTTGAAAATGTACAGGATTTTTGTATGTAATTTGAGAAACTCCGACGCTTTTTTATTTCAGTATCTACCTCTTCTCATCAAAAATTCTTTCCAGCGAATTCAACAAATTTCATTTTAAACCTTTTTTACCTCTTTTTTTCTTGGTTCGCCAAATTTTCTTCTATTACAAAATTATAGTACTTTATACTAATTTATAGTAGGTACCTACGGAAATATCGAAATTTTAGTACCTTTTGCAAATTTTTTCCGATTTTCAAAATTATAGTATTATGGGCTTACTATATCTTTTTTTTATATCGTACATAGTACGCGAACCATATAGTACGGTTGGCTATATGTACAATACCGCCATGTGCATTCAGCCGTGGATATGCAGGGCCGTTTGAAAGAAAAGATTTTACGTGCTCATTCTGCTATCGCGATACGGAGCCGCACGGGACTGATGTAACAACCGTGTACCGTGGTGCTTAAAGAAAATTAACCTGGTTAACCTGGTCTCCATACGACGCATGTAAATGTAAATTTCTCAAATGACTCAAAGTATCGGCTGAACCCTCGGCTGATTATGCGTGGTTAATTGGGCCCGTGTGTGGACGAACCCTGGCAAACAGCTTCGCTCGCTTAGAATCCATAGCAGAATCCCCGATAACGTGTTCAACCTATTCGAAGTCACGGTGCACTTTTGATCATAAGAAAAAAAAGCAGTGCACCAAAATCGTCGTCTTTCCTTGAATGCTTGTGTTAATGTTATTTAAGTACTTAATTAAAAGTATCTGCTAAATATGCCATTTCAACACACCAATCATCATCATTCTGAAGACGTTTTACAAAATCATCCATACTTTGTTATCCATCCTTAATTTTGGAAAAAAAGAATAACAATTAATTCTTAAGTTCTATGAATTGACATAAAATTTTACCCCTAGATAACTATCTCGCTTCAGTGTTAAAAAGCAAACATTCGTACTTGGCTTCCACAGAAATTCAAAGTTTTTTAAAAATGCCTGTTTTTTAAGGTCTGGATTTGATTAAATTTACCATATTTACAACTTGGTCTAGTACAGGTTTTAGTGCTGCGATAATGTTTTCGAAACTATAGATTCCCTATGTAAAAAAAAAACAGTGCGTAGATATTATATTAGAGTTTCTTGTCTTTGCGAGGGTAAAAAATCCTTTAAATGAGCCTACCTTTATAGGACAACTTTTTTTTTTAAAGATATGTGCTTAATTATTTTTTTTATGTATTCTATATTCATTTTGATGAACAGAAAAAATATTTTTCTTTTTAAATGTATATAGTTTTTTCGAAAAAATTATAATTTCATTTATTTCTGTAACAATAATAATTACTTTATCAATTTTATAGAAATTTCTCAAAATAATAAACATTTCTAAGGCCTTGTTGGCTTTTTCTTTTGTTCAGATAATTGATACGGCATAAAATACGGGATGCAAAGGGATACTTTGCAATTTGTTACTGAGCTTCGTATCACTTTCAGCATAGTGCTGCAATAACCACATCTACGAAGTGTACATTTTTCTGGATAATGATTTGAATTGATATCGTCAGGAAATGGAGGTCGACCAACCCTTTTTCGTGAAGTAAAAGATCCTATCAGCTGATCAGCCAACTTGTTTCTAAAGTGAAGATGTGTAATAGGTTTTTTTTTCATTATCCAACACACATTGGTATTCTGTTATTCCTTCAAATAATCTCAGGGATGCGTCTTTACCCATGTCTTCAAGGTCTTTCGCACTAAAACCTCCGCTTCTCCCATTTTCCATCCTCAGACAATAAAAACAAAATTTTATTCGGCAATATAGGCTTCTACTTATACATATAACATTCCATAACTATTTTATTTCATTCTGAGATATGTATTTCAAAAAATTATTACAGTTTGAATGAAAACAAAAACAATTATTTTTACCCGCGATTTTTATGGAAAACATTTTTTGAAAGAATGACACATATCATCAAATAACTCGATAGCGACTAATTATCCACAAAAACTAACTAGTAATTGTAAAAGTTCACTATATTGTTATATGAAATTAGATGTATTGTGGTTTAGAAATTATTTTTAGTGTTTATATTATGTAAATCAAAAAGGATCCAAATTATACAATTTGAGGTTAGATTTTCGACATGCCACTCAATAATTTGATATTATTTTACTATAACACATACAATTTATAGGTGAAATACAAAAAACTATATATTTGTATGTAGAGTATAAATGTGCATACTTTGTTTTCAGTAAACAAGTCACAATTTTCAAAAAACAAGAACTTAAAAACACTGTTGTTGAAAAACTGGCAGCTATCATGTCGCTAAATTGACACCGGTCAGAAACCCTGGTGTATTATATTATAAAACTAATTTCAAAATAATAAACAGTAGGTACAACCTGTGAAAAATATTGAGAACTTAATTATTATTATTTGTTTACAGATTTTTGCGACAGATGGTGGTAGTGTACAATTTGTACCTAAGTATGCGAAATGTAGCAGGATGAAAAAATTAATAAACAATTTTTGTCACCTTTCGGAAGAGGTTGGATGCTATTAGGTAAGGAAGGCCCGCCGTCCTTCGCTAATCGGTGGATGTGGTCAGCCCTATAAATAGGTTGACCACATTGTGTACATTGGTGTATATAATAAAACATGAAACTGTAATAGGAGAGCGGAACAATATGTCCGCAGGAATATTACGACATACCTCAATAGCGACGATAACCTCTTTTTGCCACTTTATATTCTTATTTTGATTAATTTGTTAATTAATTCTGAATAAGTCGTTTCTTGTAAACCGTCGTAATCGGGTCAATTACGGTTATAGGTAGCAATGAAATTAAATAGA
Source organism: Rhyacophila brunnea (assembly GCF_057557595.1). Taxonomy (NCBI): domain Eukaryota; kingdom Metazoa; phylum Arthropoda; class Insecta; order Trichoptera; family Rhyacophilidae; genus Rhyacophila; species Rhyacophila brunnea. The sequence continues at coordinate 62,613,292 of NW_028232751.1, forward strand.
TAGGTATCTATAAAAAAAATATATTTTGACAATGTACGTAAATGTCTCGCTAATAAGAAATTAATAAAAATATATATATTTCCAAAACATTGATAAGCCATATAAAAATGTATCTAGTTATTACCTACCTACTCGTACTTACTTACGTACGAAATGAATTAATGTAGGTAGGTAATGATTGCCAATTCGCATGGAAACATAATATTATTAAACAAAATGAGATAAGATTTATAATGTTTGATAATTTATATTACTATGACAATCTACTCGAAAAAGAAGTTTCATTTTTTCTTTTATTTTTTTTTTCTCACTTTATTAAAAGGTACCCTAACCTAACTAGGAGTTTATGCCGCTTGGGCACTAGACTACTAGAGTACCTATACTATAGGTATATTATCCAAATATTATTTACTTTCTTATTACTACATAAATGACATCATAATAATATATTATGAGTACAAGTGAATATACTTTTGATTTAGGTAATTTTAACACGTATAAATAGTGTTTTACCGCTTGCCACGATAAAATCGTTACTATTTTATCAGAGTAACAATAACATTTATTTTTCACATCATCGCGACGAGACGCTAGCCGAGCTGTCTCCAAGGTTCTTCTCCGAACACGCCCGATAGTAATAGGATGGGTGCCGCTTGGAACCTTATTTATGTAATTTATATTTTTAACCGTAATATTTAATATAAGTGAATACTAGACTAAACCAAAAAATGAAAAGATATTCTGCTATTTATAAAATATCTAAAATTGTGTATGGTTTAATGCTTTAATGCAGCGATACTCAACCTGAGGCCCTTTAAGCTTTTATGTGCGGCCCGAAACACATTTATTATCAGAAATTTCGTATATCTTGAGATTCGTTTCGACTTTGATGCACAGATAGTGACACCCGAAGAGGATTGTCATTATGGTCCACGTCAGATCTGGTATAATAGTGTTGCTATTGCACACGATTAATTTAAAAAACACGCATAATTTTTAAAATCTCATGTTTTGTAAAAAAAGGGGGGTTTAATGATTTTTTTCGTCACACCAGTAGTGATGTGGCCCGCGTTACTTTACAAATATATGTATTTGGCCCGAAGAAAAAAAAAGGTTGAGTATCATTGCTTTCATGGCATAATTTTAGATATTCAATAAATAAATGAATATTTTTTGACTATTATCGAATATAACTTGGATTTAGGGTTTAATTGAATTTTAAGTAAAAACACTATCTACATCAGTGGTCGGTAACCTTTTGAGAGACCTATAATAGGCCATGTTTAACAAAAATTTAACATAAAGTCTGAGTTTTATACAACAAAATTGTCTCCATAATATGAGAAATTCCCAAACAGGGTTTTTTTACTCAAATTTTTTAAATATATTTTTCTCATAACACTCATAGGAATTTGGTTGGAGAGGTTCAGTTTAAAATAATAATTAAATTGTAAAATAAAGGTGTGATAATATATTAGTCGAATAAGCCCGTACATAGTTCACATTAACTTCCTTTATACTAGGTAATCAGGCAAAGAAAAAAAAATCAGTGTAGTAAAAAGTGAAAAAATATGTAAAGTTATAAAACGTACCTACCAATACTCTACTACAAAAGTGGATCGCGACACCGACCAGTGCCGTAGGTCACACATACCAGCTATTTCAATCGAAATATTGCCACGAGTTACAACAGTAAAATCCCGTAATAATATTATGACTTTCCAAATTTAACCATGTCATCAAAACTCCATTAAATAAGTATATTATTTTCATTTCCAACACCAACTCGACATACCAGTACACCAGGGAACTCAGAAATAATGGGAACTGAAATACCTATCGGGTGTGGAGTAACAGGCAACCAATCTCGAGTGTGGAAAAATATGGGATACACTTAAACACGTGTAAAAATACATTTCTCCTTCGTTCTGACAACAGCTCTCGGTGTATGCACTGACGCTCATTCAATATTGGTGTATTTGCAGGTTGCAACACACACTATTGCACTTCTATAATGTGTGTTTCATTTTCGCAGGATACTCACATATTCAAAACCCTGCGTCAAAATGCAGTGTATTGGGGTATTTTTTTCGATCATATCCGATCCTAATAAGATCATATGGGCCTACACAGAGTGTAGGTTTGTATTAACATATTTTGTTTTTACGAGAAATGGATGTCGGCCAGATCTCAGCCTATTGGGTCCATACTCTGACTCATACACAAATTGAAAAACAATATGTGTATTTGCCAGACCCAGGATACGAATCTGGGGCCCACGATATAGGCCGACGAAGTCGCGCGGCCATTGGGTATAGCCTATCGGAATTATATTTATTAATCTGTTCTGTGCAGTACACATAAGCAGTGACGTCTCGTAGGTGTAAGCAGGTCATGCGTTACACAGAGGCGGCGTATTATAAACGGCGGCGAATGAAAGAGCGAATACAAATATCACTTAGCGGTGGCGTTTTCAACGAAGCAGACGATGCAGTCGCTTTGTATCGACATATTAGTTTAAAAATAAATTGTAACATACAAAGTCATAACACTCATAACTATTGCTGTACTGTAATACCCATTGCAATGCATATTATAATGGAGGTTTATCGCACAAGCAAAATTTTCAGAAGGGTGCCTCCGCGCTAGCGCCACAGACCTTCAAAGACCTTCACATACCTAAAATCACCACTGTTTGAGCATCGATTTCATGGAAATGTTCTTATTCTCAGTATTTATCTCAATATTTGTATTATAATATTATATTTGTATATATTATATTATAAGTATAATAATAATAAAATTGGCAGATAATTTGTAACTAAAAATGAAAATGAGTGGCATTCTAAGCTTGCTTAAGGCACTTTTCTAGGGACGCCACTGCACGCAAGCAATACGATTTCTAACCCAACTATACATAGGATGTTCAACGGCTAAATTTTGTACAATTCCGTTTGACAATAATTTTGACATATTTTGGACTATTTCATTCTAAATGGATTAATTTGTTTTGATCAGAGTGTATTTTTGGTGTGTGACAAAGTTGCGCGCACCGATGTAATGCATTTGTCGTGTGACGGAAGTTGCAACACAATTTATTATTATGATTAGTCATTCTTATAACTATTATAATATTCTACACTGTTAATTTATATTGACAAAACTTTATTTATATTGTAGTGTATATTTATTATTTATTGTAAAGATTTTGCATCAAGATTTGAGGCTATATTTATGTAAGTATTATTTATGAGTAAAATTATATATCAATAAATAAATAAATTTTGTGAATGTTAAGTTGGTAAATAATTCAAAAAAACATATAAAAATTTGATTTTTTATTAATTCATGATGGGCACTTCTGAATCGATTATAACCGCTGTATGGCAAAGATGAGTTTTGGTCCAATAAAATAATTATTATTTGTTTTGTTACGCCAAAGAAGTATACCTAACTCCTAACGCGCGTACATAAGTACACACACCGATTTTTATTTTTTGTCATAATATTAAGTACCTACCTATATAGTAATTTAATAATTAATTATAATATTACATACGACTAAATGTATTTAACGGCCTAGAACGACAAATGGGTCTCACATCCAAATTCGTCCGACTGTAATGCGTCGTGTTTGTCGATGTGATTATGTTGGCATTCACAAAACACATGTAACTATATGTCGTACACTGCATGATTGCAATCCTTAACAGCAAACCTAACCTCACCTAGCAAATATTCCCGTATATCGGCTATTTTCAAAACTTGTTTGCTGCTGGCTTCCTGTAAAACGACAAGAACCAATAACTGTTACTGAAGAAACTAGACGATTTAAAAAAAAATGGTGTGTGTACTTATGTACGCGGGTTAGAAGTTATACTTCTTTAGCGTAACAAAACAAAATAAGCCGTTGCCTGAGTCTATTTAGCCAGACCTCTTGATACAAATATGAAAATCAATTAATAGGTAGTGAATTTGGCGGACGTATGTCTTCAGAAAGAGGCACCGCCGGTGTTGTGGAATAGTAATCAACTGATGCCCTGCGGCCTAAACAAACGGTCAAATCATCATCAACTGATGCCCTGGGGCCGAAACAAACGGTCAAATCATCATCAACTGATACCCCGGGGCTTAAACAAACGGTCAAATCATTTCAAGTAAACGTATCCTTTCTCAGTTGAAATACCTGTTGAAGATAGAAGGTAATGTGTCATTATGCTGAATCTTTCGAATAATGCATCACCAGACATATATTTTTTGATTGAATTATTATTCACAATATCACTTGATTCAAAATATTATTATAGATGCCAATTATTACTATGATACTGCTTGAGTGCTACTGGTGTACACATATATTAATTTGATAGATTAACAAAGAGCTATCGACCTCACGTTTCGACACACTTTTGCAAGGCCATAATTCAATTTTCTATTTTTATCATTCACGGTAAGCAGCAACAGGTAACAGACCGCATCGATGAAATACCTCGTATGTACCAAATACTCGAATAATAATAACTATATTAATATTGTCAAAAAATTATTGAGCGCTCCGGTTCGTGAAATTTTCCATTTCGAGTGCTGTGTAGATGTCAATATAATATAGAGGCGCACGGTATAATTTTGATTTTGCAAAAAATTTTAAATACTATAATTTCACGCGGAAAAGGCCAAAATACTATAATTTTGAAGAATTCAAGACTTACTTCAGAAATACTTTTACACCTTTGTACTATAATCAGCATAGGAAAAAATGACTGCATTGTAGACGTAGTAGTATATAAAGATTTCTACAACTTTACTTATTAATTAATTTTAATTTTGTACAAATGTTCACATTAATAAACTATTTCTTTTTACTCAACGAATGACACTAGATTTCAGAATGTAACATTATAATATATACTGAATATACATAATTTGAAAACATCTCATGCATATTCACACTAGAAAAGTAGTATGTTTTACCAATTGGTGCGAATCCAGCAGATACAGGTTCAAGTCCCGTCGGGTGTCATATTTTTTTCTACAAAACGATTTTTTCTAGTGTGTAAGTGTGTATATGCATGAGATGATTTCAAAATGTTCATATGTTGCAATCCGTCGCGGATGTAAAACATTGTTGCAACGTTATATTATATGGACGGCCCCTAACAACCCTATTTAAAATTGCAACATGCAAATGCAAACATTTAAAGTCCAACTAATAAAATACCTATGGATTTCATGAAAAACTAAAATAAACTTTTAAAAAATCTTGGTACTAGTCGGTTATCCTGGATACAGTGGCAAACACATTTTGAAAATAGCCAATATACTGGATTATTTGTTAGGATAACCTAACCTAACTTAACTTAACCCAAATTAAGAAATAATCCAGTATATCGGCTATTTTCAAAATGTGTTTGCCGCTGTATCCAGGATAAATGTATAGAACCAAAATATATACTTACCTACCTATTACAAGAAAAACTTTTCTGTATTTTTTTTATTGGATGGTTCATAATAATTAGGGATCAAGTACATCAAAATGGATCCTGAGATATTTGGATCTAAAGTTAAAACTCCTTTTGTAAAATTCAAGAATGTTTTCACTGTTATATACTTACTATATTTTGATAGTACCTATATGGATCAATTTAAATATATAGTCGAAACATAAAGTATACACATTCAGGCTTTATTAATATTAGCAAATTAATGTTAGCAAATACCTCTTTATGTTTATTATACTGATGAAGGAACTGTCAAAATCATGTCAAATATATAGTCGAAACATAAAGTATACACATTCAGGCTTTATTAATATTAGCAAATACCTCTTTATGTTTATTATACTGATGAAGGAACTGTCAAAATCATGTCAAAACTGACATGATTCACATCCAAATCAATATTTTCGACGTCTTATCATTCTTATCAATATACTAAAGATCTACCATCGTAAGTTGGCAGCCGGTCGAATTTGAAACTAAAATTGTTTATCGAGGATAAATTTGTTATAAATGCCATTTAATTTTACAACATGTTTCTCGAATTATGGATTGCATAATATTTGTACAGAAATCTACTACCAATAATAAATTATAAATTACTATTTTTTTGTTAGTTATGGTAAAATTCTCAATGTCATACTAGCGCCCTCGCTGAAACGCCAATTTATGATGGTAGATCTATAGTATTGCCATTATGCGGAAAATTGTACAGCTACGAGTGTGATACACACAATATAGAAATCTGTTTTATCTAGCCACTAAAACAAAATATCGAATTTTATGAAAATTGGACTTGATCCATAATTTATTATTGTGAGCCACCCATTTATCGCTTTCCTGAATAATTTCAAAAGCGTGACTCATAATGTTTTCGAAATACAGTTTTCAATGTTTCTAATTTCGCACAATAATAATATAAGAGATAATTTACAGGCGGCTCTCGCGGTGCAGTGCGTAAAGAGCTGGCCTTACATCGCGGAGTTCTGAGTTTAATCCCGGTCAGGATACAACATTTATGTGTTTTTCTTAAAAGCCTGGGTGTTTGTGATGTTCAAAATTACTAACAACCACCTTGTACCGAAAAGCAAGGACATGGTTATTAATAAATAAAAAAAAAGAATAATACAATGTAGGTATGTCATAAAAATTGTGTATAATAGGGTTTCCCAAACTATGTTCCGCGGAACACAAGTGTTCCGCCGAACCTGAATAGGTGTTCCGCGACAATTTGGTAGAGTTTTATACACTTCTGCAATATTTTCTGAAAACTAGTAAGGACGATTCCAGGGTTCGGAATCCATTTTCCGTGACAGCTAAACCAGTAGGCTTAAGCGCAGTGACTATGAAAATCTTATTGATTTAATTAGTGACTCTGATTTGAAGATCAACCTTTAAACGATTTCTGGGCGAGTTTATCAGAAGAGTACCCCAATTTTTCAAAACAAGCTATTATTGTTTTCATGGCCCCCACAAGGGGGCTGATATGGCTTTAGCCTGGGGACACGGGCTCTCGGTGGGCCCGGCGTGGCGGGTTGATCAGATAAGTAAGATAAACACACATCACAAATTTGCTTTAATAGTTTAAAAAAAGTCGTTTGCGGCGCTATTATACTTCATAACTAATTAACATTTGTTAATTTTAAATTATATAATTCAACGATGTAATTTTTGATTATTACGTATTGATACTCGACAACACCATGATGAAAGTAGATGTATTAAAAATAGAAAAAAATAGTTAATAATACACTGAATAAGGGCCCTTAATTTGAGCTATAACAAAATTTGAAAATTGTTAATGTGATGTGTCACACTGCCTTTAACATTAGAGATAGGTAGAGGGCCCGCCAAATATCCGAGCCTGAGGGCCCGCTTCAGGATGTGAGGGTCATGATTGTTTTACTTCCGTTTTCTACTACCTATTTATCCGAAGCGGAGTGCGAAGTGCGGAGTGCGAACGAAGTCAAAGTGCAGGAACAGGCTCGACGCCACAACAGATATTATAATGCAACTTACCAATATTGTGCCTGATATCAAGAAGATATGCAATTCAAGGATTCAAAATTATCAAAGTCATTACCTAAGTGCTTTATTTATTCATATGATTATATTATATTATAGTTGTATGCTTAAAAATATGTAATTACTAAATAAATAATGTGTTTTAATAACATTTTTCTTAAATTTTAACTAAGTAGGAATCAATCTAAAAAATAAGCTGAGTGATCCGTTAAAATTTCCGGTTTTGCGAAGTGTTCCATTGCAGAAAAGGTTTGGGAAACCCTGCTGCATAATATTATATTATAAAACTAATTCTAAAATTATAAACAGTACAATCTGTGAAAAGTATTAAGAACTTAATTATTATTATTTGCTTACACATTTTTGCGACAGATGGTGTTAGTGTACAATATGTACCCAAGTATGCGAAATGCAGTGCGATGAAAAAATTAATAAACAATTTTTGTCGACTTTCGTAGGAGGTTGGATGCTATTAGGTAAGGAAGGACCACCGCCCTTCGCTAATCGGTGGATGTGGTTAGCCTTATAAGGCTGACTACATTGTGTACATTGGTGTATATAATAAAACATGAAACTGTAATAGGATAGCGGAACAATATGTCCGCAGGAATATTACGACAAACCTAATAGCGACGATAACCTCCTTTTTTGCCACTTTATATTCTTATTTTGATTAATTTGTCAATTAATTCTGAATAAGTCGTTTCTTGTAAACCGTCGTAATCGGGTCAACTACGGTTATAGGTAGCAATGAAATGAAATATATAGGTATCTATAAAAAAAATATATTTTGACCATGATCCTGACAAGTAGGTACCTAAATGCCTCGCTAATAAGAAATTAAGTAGGTACTTAATACAAAAAAATATATTTCCAAAACATTGATAAGCCATATAAAAATGTATCTAGGTAGGTAAAGCGTCAGTTACATTGAGCTTCTTTACGAGCTGTTTGTTGGCGAATTTATAATCTGCCTGTAAAGTCGCCCAGTGTAATCATTGAACAAGCTAACAAGCAGGTTGTAAACACTCTACCGAGGAAAGTTGAAAGCCGGTCAATTTTACACGCTACACGCCGGCGTGTGGGCCTACTGCGTCTGCGCAGTAGAGCGCAGCAGCAACCTCTCGGTAAAAAAACGAACTGCGTTCTGTCAAAATAGTCGCTGGCTTGTGGCTTCTCAGCGAATGGAAAGTTTTGTGTGTAATCATCAAATCGCAGTAGCTGAATCGCCCGCTTTTAAATTCGCTCAATGTAATTGACGCTTAATACTCGTACTTATGTACAAAATGAATTAATGTAGGTAGGTAATGATTGCCAATTCGCATGGAAACATATTAAACAAAATGAAATAAGATTTATAATGTTTGATAATTTATATTACTATGACAATACCTATCTACTCGAAAAATAAGTTATATTTTTTGTTTATTTCAATTTTTTTCTCACTCTATTAAAAATGCATTTTTATGATAGGTAACGTAACGAGGAGTTTATGCCGCTTGGGCACTAGACTACTAGAGTACTCCTGCTCTAGGATGAAAATTATGAAAAAAATATAAGTACTTACTTATATATTTTTACATAAATATCATCCAAATATTATTTACTTTCTTATTACTACATAAATGACATCATAATAATATATTATGAATACAAGTGAATATAATTTTGATTTAGGTAATTTTAACACGTATAAATAGTGTTTTACCGCTTGCCACGATAAAATCGTTACTATTTTATCAGAGTAACAATAATATTTATTTTTCACATCATCGCGACGAGACGCTAGCCGAGCTGTCTCCAAGGTTCTTCTCCGATCACGCCCGATAGTAGTTGGATGGGTGCCGCTTGGAACCTTATTTAAATAATTTATATTTTTAACCGTAATATTTAATATAAGTGAATACTAGACTAAACAAAAAAATGAAAAGATATTCTGCTATTTATAAAATATATAAAATTGTGTATGGTTTAATGCTTTAATGGCATAATTTTAGATATTCAATAAATAAATGAATATTTTTTTACTATTATCTAATATAACTTGGATTTAGGGTTTAATTGAATTTTAAAAAGTAAAAAAACACTATCTACATCAGTGGTCGGTAACCTTTTGAGAGACCTATAATAGGCCATGTTTAACAAAAATTTAACATAAAGTCTGAGTCTGTCTTTTATACAACAAAATTATCTCCATTATATGAGAAATTCCCAAATAGGATTTTTTTACTCAAATTATTTAAATATATTTTTCACATAACACTCGTAGGAATTTGGTTGGAGAGGTTCAGTTCAAAATAATAATTAAATTGTAAAATAAAGGTGTTATATATTAGTCGAATAAGCCAGTATATAGTTCACATTAATTTCCTTTATACTAGGTAATCAGGCAAGAAGCGTAGGTATCAGTGTAGTAAAAAGTGAAAAAATAAGTAAAGTTATAAAACGTACCTACATATTAATACTCTACTACAAAAGTGGATCGCGACACGAAAAAAAACCAGTGCCGTAGGTCATACATACCAGCTATTTCAATTATTGAAATATTGCCACGAGTTACAACAGTAAAAAGTCCCGTAATAATATTATGACTTTCCAAATTAACCATGTCATCAAAACGCCATTAAATAAGTATATTTTTTTCATTTCCAACTCCAACTCGACATACCAGTACACCAGGGAACTCAGAAATAATGGAAACTGAAATACCTATTGGGTGTGGAGTAACAGGCAACCAATCTCGAGTGTGGAAAAATATGGGATAAACTGAAACACGTGTAAAATATACACTTCTCTTTCGTTCTGACAACAGCTCTCGGTGTATGTGTTACGCCGAATGTGCGAAATTGACTATTACATGAAATGGGCAAAATTCTGCCTAAATCATGAAAAATGCAAGCCCGTTGCCTTATTCATGAATTAGACAAAATATCTGGCGATTGCGTGAATTCGGCAGTAATTTTTCTGCCTAGTTCATGCATTGGACAAATTAGATAGTAGCGCTCCGGTGGTGTTTTTTGCAACTAATCAAACTAACCAAATGTGTCAAATGTCATTGATTATAATATAAAAATATACCAATCAATAACTGCAATGACGTTCATATCCATTTACTATGCGCAAAAAAATCTAGATTTATAATATGATAACGGAAGAATTTTATTGAAAGGTATTTTCGCGATTTGATTCGTGCTTGGGTATCAATCGTGCAATGGTCGATTGTATGTTTGTGATAGTTTGTTGACACTAAACTTGTTAAATAACCTCAAAATGGACCTTCAGTCCAATAATTTAATTCAGAATTACAAAACCTGACTTAACCTAACCTAATAATAATAATATTATATTATGTCCAATTATAACTACTTAATAAAACCATCCGTATTAAATTTACTTTTTCTTCTGTCATGTTGACAGTTTAAGAATTCCATACCTTGGCGAATTCACGTACTCGGCAGTAAATTTACCTAATTCATGAATAAGGCAACAGGCTTGACTATTACATGAATTAGTCAAAATTTTGCCCATTTCATGTAATAGTCAATTTCGCACATTCGGCGTAACATATGCACTGGTGCTAATTCAATATTGGTGTATTTGAAGGTTGCAAGACACACTATTGCACTTCTATAATGTGTGTTTCATTTTCGCAGGATACTCACATATTCAAAACCCTGCGTCAAAATGCAGTGTATTGGGGTATTTTTTTCGATCATATCCGATCCTAATAATATCATATGGGCCTCCACAGAGTGTAGGTTTGTATTAACAGATTTTGTTTTTACGAGAAATGGATGTCGGCCAGATCTCAGCCTATTGAGTCCATACTCTGACTCATACACAAATTATTGAAAAACAATATGTGTATTTTTGCCAGACCCAGGATTCGAATCTGGGGCCCATGATATAGGCTGACGAAGTCGCGCGGCCATTGGGGTATAGCCCATTGGAATTATATGTATAATCTGTTCTGTGCAGTACACATAAGCAGTGACGTCTCGTAGGTGTAAGCAGGGCATGCGTTGCACAGAGGCGGCGTATTATAAACGGCGGCGAATGAAAGAGCGAATACAAATATCACTTAGCGGTGGCGGTTTTCAACGAAGCAGACGATGCAGTCGCTTTGTATCGACATATTAGTTTAAAAATAAATTGTAACATACAAAGTCATAACTATTGCTGTACTGTAATATCCATTGCAATGCATATTATAATAGAGGTTTATAGCACAAGCAAAATGCGTTGACATCGTAATCTCCATTCTGTGGAAACCAATACGTTCCGCATTTCTGTTGATTTAATTCATTTTGAATATTATGATCATGAGGACAGGCAGACTATGCGCCTCATATGGGCGGCCATTGTCCAAAACGTTATCCGAGAACGAATGAAACGGTTCATTATAAATTATTCATATACATTTTATATGTATTAATTACTTATTTAATAATAAATTCAGTTTACTTTGTGAAACAACATTTTCTAAATAAAATTAAAAACATATAAATAAAAAGGATTTTAAGTTATAGGTACACATTAAAAATCGATGTTTTTTGAAATACATAGGTAATTATAAAAAATAATAAAACGATGAATTAGTCAAAAATCTACACGGTAAAAAATTTTAAACTTAATAAACTAAATTTTAATAATAAATATGACGATAAATGTAAATAATAACGTAACTCGTGACATAAATATGTAAGTAACAAATTCTCATTTTTTTAAATTATAAATTATCAAAAAAATGTCTCAAATTGCAAGCTTCATATTTTTCCGCTATGTGCCTCTATTAGTAAGTATAAGCATTAAATTTGATATTATTTTTATTATACTTCCTTAAATGTTTTTGTGTTTATTACATATACATAATTTAAAAATATTTTAGAAATAGTGTAATAATTAATAGTTAGTGGTTATTCCAGAAATGGATAGAGTTAAGTAGGTACCTATCAATATTGATAAACTTATTCTTACTTAACATTGACCATGTTATCTTTCACTAAATTAGAATTAATTAAGCTAGCTATAAATAGATTTTGATTTCCTCTAACAAAAGCACTAGAAAGTTTAAGCGATATAGAAATTAAAATAAAACATTTTTCAGATTTAACCTTTGTATGAAATACGCAAAACAAAAAGTAGTTGATCACCAAAATAAAACACAATACCTGTAAAGAACTGACTATTATTGAAAATAGGAATCTGTTAATGACTGAAAAAGTTTACTGTGCACTATTTATGTCGAATCTTAACAGCCTACCTCTGTATAATATAATATGTTTTATACCAGTGAGTCTATTCTATCCTTATCAACCGCTAAAGTGATAAATATTATAAAACTTAGGGTAGGTTTGTATCAAAGTATTAGCACTTATTGTAACAATGGCAATACGGGCGGCTCTCGTGGTGCAGTTGGTAAGGCGCTCGCCTTCTACCCGAGAGTTCCTGAGTTCGATTCCCGGTCATGACAAAAACATTTATGTGTTTTTCTCAAAGCCTGGGTGTTTGTGATTGTTCAAAATTACTAACAACCACCTTGTACGAAAAAGCAAGGACATGGTTATTAATAATTCTAAGAAAAAAAAAACAGTCTACCTCCACCCCTCGCCACTGTAATACACCCATGGTAGGTAGCTGACTTGGTAGAGCGTTTGTATATTATACAAAAATTAGCTCAATCCTGCGACTGGACAAAAAATACATGTTTTATCAATGTGTGTTAATCCACCGGAAATACCAGGATTAGCTAACAAGTAACTAACAATAATTCTTTGTAAAAGGTCTGTTAATAAAATCTCCATTCAGTGGAGCCAATATGTTCCACATTGGAGGGATAACGTTAATAACTATATAAATATTCTATTTATTGAATTCACACATATTATATTCTGTGTAGGTACATATTATGTAATGTTTAATACACTCACATATTATAATATATCACAATACATCGTTATACTTACGTTATTTTTGTTATAGTTACGCTATAATGTTGACTACTTGGATGTAATTAATATTTATTTCTAGGTTTACATCACAAAAGTTTGCTATTTAGAATGAAGGACCTAAGGCCTAAGGCCTAAGACCTAAGGGAAGGATAATAATATGTTCTAGTTAGGTTTCGAGAGTTATTACCTACAATAAGAACATATTTTCTAATCGAGAGAAAGGATAATAATGCGAACTATCTGCCGAGCTAACATCAAAATTTAATGAGATACATTCTAAATTTCTGATACCTATGATATCATCAGTCAATCCGTTCAAAATGAATTAATTATGACTGGATATTATCAAAACTACAAAAAAAGGACTTAATTTTTTTAAAATTTGAAATGAAAATCGATTGGTAAAAACGAAAATACCTATATCACTATGTTATAAGAAGTATTAGATCAATTTAACAAAAGGTTTACTGGTTTATGAGCTTTATACAATTTGTTGTGTCTTATGATCACCTTTAAATATGACAAAATATTTTCAATTTCAACTTATTTATTTTTAGCATATTGTGGACATAACAAATTATAAGTTTAAGACGTTCACAACATGACATGAAACATTAAGTATAAAGAAGGGAAAAAAGTAATAAAAGCAATAAAATTGAAAATATAAAAAGAGAACATAATATAAACATACAAAAGCAATGACAATACTGACAATATAATTATACATCTATAGAAGTTCAAAGAAGTACGCCGAGTTTTTTTTAAGGAGGCCCTATTTTAAGAATTTATAAAATAGCGTCCACCTAAACTCACCCTCTCGCAAGTGGCAAGTCTAGCTCAAACCATCGCCATGATTTTTCCAATGGATGTGGTGAATTTCGATTTACAGTTGGTTGAACTGCAAAATGATGTTAGGTTGACACACTTGAAATATATGGAAAGTACTGAATCTCTAACTCATATTTAAAGTAGGTACATCTATCTTCGAATTTTACCATGACGTTATACATATTAATGTGAATCATTATTATTTCTCTCATGATTTTTTTAAAAATCCAAATATCAATCAAATAAGAGTGAGGATTTAATTATGTAACAAAATAATATGATTATATGCATGCACATATTATTATCATTAAAATATTTACAAAAAAGTATTCGGTTAAAAATTGAGTTTTTTATGAAAAAAAAAATCGTAGATAAAAACATGTTAACGCGCGTGTTTGAACATGTACCTAACCAAAATTTTTTTTTTTTTTTAAACGGTACATGTTCAAACCCGCGCATTATCATGATCTTCCTCCCTACTTCAGTTTTAGTTTGTCAATGTATGGCTACGGCCGTATGTTGTAGCTTAACCACTGGGGAATGCCAAAAGAAATGGCGTATTTCAAAAAAACACTACCTTATTCTTGGGTCAATAATTATTATAAAGCAATCATTATTCGTACGAAGCTTATCACACTTGAATGGTCAAAGACATAGCTTATAATGAGTATCTTTAGAATTATCTTCAAATGCGTTAATCTTGCCGATTTTTTGAATAATAAAATGCCTAATTCTTGTCAAATTTGGGATCACAGAGATTATCAATATAATTTTTTATCGTAAATATTTCACTATAATCATGTCAACATAAATTATACTGACGGTTTTATAGATGCGTTTAAAAATTAATAAATGCAAAAAATCTTAACACCACTGCACATTTATGTACTGAAATATGACTAGCGAGAGGTTTAAAAGAATACTATTTTATGTAATAAAAATACTTTATGCAGTCATCAAATGTTTAAAATAAATATAAAGGATAATAAGGCTTCAAAATTATATACTTAAATATATTATCTACAACGTTTAAGGAATGTACAGGATCATGCTTTGAAAATACAATAAAAGCTTTATTTTGACCAACGCTGAGCACAAGTTTATATGATTCAACAGAAAATTTAAAAACATTGTATATAAAAAGTTCTTTTTATCTTGTAATTATTTTTGTATAGATTCACTAAATCTGGATTTCTGGATAAAATATTGGGGAATTTTTCGTTTATGTCTTCCTCACACCCGGGAATCAGGATGAAAGAGAATGTTTTTAACATCTTCCACCATTTCCAGTGACTGTAAGCCGGCTCGCACATCACAACTCGCCTCGTGTGCCTGACCGCCATAAATCAAAGCTTCCGAGAACGGGCGGCCAGTGTTGCATGACACAACCTCGCACATCTATCTATCGACAGTCGCGCGTAGCCTTCGAAACGTATTGATATTTCAATGCGGTGATCGGCGAGCCGTTATAGGAATGACCAATTCGTAGGTGTTTCTTTGTAATTTCGACCCTCCGAATCGGAGCCCGAGTTGGATGCAAGATGTCGAATGCAACTGCCAGATATTTTTTTCAGACGAAACAGTTGCATTCGATCAATCTGCGAAGCTCCATTTGGCAACACGTGTTATGTTGTTTCGTTAAATAACGATGACGTCACATCGACGTATTCGACACGTTTTTAGGCGAGACGAGTTCCAATGTGCGAGCCGACTTAGAGGGCTCGCACATCAGAACTCGCCACTTGCGTCTTACGACGAATTCGTCGATGTGAGTCATCGTAAACCAAGAAACAAACGTTATCAAATGGAGCTTCGCAGATTGGCCGATGCAACTGCGACGCTGCGACGCTCCTGCACGCGACGAGTTGCGTTTGCTAGAGCCTGCATGTCCATATCGACGAATGTCGACTCCGCGCATGCGCACAGCCGCACAATCGGCCATTTCTGTCTCTGTCTACACTGTCATTGCTCGCTCATCGCTGGTCACCGCGTTTGACGTTTGTTCGTACAATCAAAACAATAAAAATAGTAGACGAGAGACTTCTCCAACCATTTGGCTGCTACGATGTTGTGCAAAATCCGGGCGAGAATTGCTAGCAATAATTGTCGATAAATAAAAGTATTATATTATTTTTAGACACCATACCACTCTAATTGATTCTGCGAAATCGGAATATTATGAAAACACGTTTCGTAATTAATTTATCGTTTTGAATAGATAGCAAGGCAAGTAATTTTGACATATCTCTTTCTCGCTCTATCATACGGGCGATCGCGAGAGCGAGCGAAATGCACGATCCGCGCACAGAGTTTTGATTTTTATCAGTTATTGGAAACAATCGGTTATCCCACACGAAGGATAATACAAAGTAGTGGAATTAGGAAACTACCCGGCTGAAAAGAAAAATTTTGCATGGTGGCCTCATTAAAAGATCGCGTACAATATGCGTGATTTGTGAAAAAGGTCTTCATGGTGTTTTTTATTGGAACATTTAAAATATGTATTGCAAATGATTTTATTTCATTATTTTTTTATAAATGAAACTGTTTTTATATAGCACAAATCCACTCTACTTTAAACACTGAGTCGAGTAAAAGTCTTTCCCATTATTTCAAATGCATAAAATAAAATAAAACTTTGTCCTTCCACCAAGAATTTGACTGTAAACAAATTTTTATATGGTAAATTGAAATTTGTATTTGGAATTGTTTTTATTGTAAAAAGAGTGATGCCATGAAAAAAAATACAATAGTTATAAGTTCTAAACCTACCCAGTCACAAAACATATATGAATCGGTTATATTACACAACAATAAAACTAAATAGATACAACAATGTTTCGTACCACTGGTGCAGTAGTATGTTCCCAAATTAAGCCATCAAAAGCAAAACGACGATCGTTAGCATTTCTGGTCATTATCAAAAACAATGATATACCTACCGTTGCGTAGCATTCTAAGGGTTAAATGTCTCCGTACCAATACAAAATAATCGCTGTTTCCGCGTCTGATGACATATTTGCGCAATGGCGTCGTCTAGCTAGAGTATATTTTGACGTTTCGGGAGATTACGCGCGAATGTCGATGTCGCTAGAGATGTGCGAGGTTGTATCATGCAACACTGACCGGCGGGTCTAGGAAGTTTTGATTTATGGCCGTCAGGCACACAAGGCGAGTTATGATGTGCGAGCCGACTTGAGGCTATGCTTCAGTTGGTCTAAAAAAGATCGTGGCTAGGCGATGCGCGGATTGTGCAAATGACGTGTGCCAAACGAAATATAATTTGTCATAAAAATTCAACATGCGTCCATTTAATGTTATGTTTATCGTTATATTACTAATAATAATAGTATATTCATTGACATGTTTTCTTTTTCAAGTACACTTTTTAGTCATCTTTACACTATTTAAGAATATATTCCTCCGACGCCATGACAAAACAAATAGACGTGCGCACACCTCGTGTCGGTCTCCGATTGGCGACGAGTGCGAAATTTCGTCGCACCTAGTGTTGAAAATTATTTGCCGTTTCACTGATGTATGCTCTTAAGCGAAGTCCACGTGTCTCCAGTTTTCTGATTACTTTGGGTAAAAAAGAAAAATGGGTCTCGATCATAGCCTCGTCGAGTAATATACAATGTTTTATAAATAAATGCGAAAGCCCAAAAATATACATTCAATCTATTCATGCAATATGTTCAAATTTCTCAAATATGCATTGGCGTGCCACAAAACAAGTAATTCAAAGTACTGGAGACTCACCATGCCATTCAAATAAAACTAGTAAATCTATTTACGTACATTTATAGACAATTTTATTTGACTATAATAATATACTCTACGCTACATAAAAACATCAAAAAATTACAATATTTAAACATTAGTAACTCCCTTGAGGATCAATAATTTTGGAAGCTAAGACCTCAATATTTGGTTCAATGTTTGAAGTTTTTAATTTTATGCACATTTTCGAATTTTCTTCAGTTGAACGACTTCGATAGGGGTTTATAATACCTATATTTCATAATTGAGAATGTTTTCTCACAGTAGTACGTTGTACCGAAAGCACTTAGAACGAATGCGACTTTTTTCATACAATGAAATCTGTCTGGGAGTTCATACCACGTTTTGGTTATCATGTCAAGATAATTGTCTTCGTTTTTCATAATTTCATCTCTGGCAGTTTTGAAGTTTAATTTCCAAATTTCAGAATTGTTAAATTCGATTAACTCTAAATCCACAATTATTATTTTTTTTCGAACATGTCCGATACTAATAGGATCATAATGGGCCTCCACAGAGTTGAGGTTTGCATTAACAGATTTTGTTTTTTACGAGATTTGGATGTCAGCCACTTGCTCAACCTACTAGGTCCATACCCTGACTCACACAGAAATTGAAAAACAATATGTGTACTTGCCAGACCCAGGATTCGAACCTGAGACCCACGGCTTGATAGTCCAACGCTTAAGCCGCGCGGCCACCGTGGGTACACAATAATTATGTATCTACTCAATGTTCAAAATTCATTACAATTTAAACATAAAACATGTTTTTGTAAATCGTTTAATCTGTTTATGAAATACTTCTGCAAAGTTGATATATAATCCATTATATTATTAGTTATTGCAAAGCCATTGCTTAGTGTCCACATTTTTTTTTTAATTTGGGAAATATAAAAAACTTTTAAATTTAATTCAATTAGGTAATAAATCGTCATTTTCAAGGCGTGCGCCAAAAATCCTTTTGCGTGCCACCTAGTGGCACCCGTGGCATAGGTTGCGGGGCGCTGATCTAACGTCTCAAATATGCATTTATATGCACAATATTTTTTTTTTTAATGCTGCGTTTCTTAAAAACGGATTTCGGTGCAACTGTGCATACACCCTAACAAAACATAGCGTATAAATCCACTCCCTAGTGATGCACCTTTAGGACTATGTCCGTTATGCAGCAATTAATATTTATTAGAATTACTTAACTATTTTTTTATTTAACGAATACTTCACAAGATTTAAGAATGCAACATTCTAATTATTATTGGACATACATAATTTTGAAAACACTTCTGAGAAAATGTATTATAACATAAGCAATATAAAAAAATCGGTGTGTGTGTACTTATGTACGCGCGTTAGAAGTTATACTTATTTGGCGTAACAAAACAAAACTTGCGATAAACTAGATTCTTCGACTAGCTCTTAATTATCTTGTTAAATTACACACTCAAGAAAAGGGACCGCTTATTTTAACGCCGTTGGCTTATTTCTATAAACTTTAACTTATATTACTAAATTATATAAGTAAGTATTTATCGACTTTTTTTATTTAAAAAAGTAAGTTAGCATAGTGGTCTATATGCGTGGGCGCGACACCCGAGAGATGCAGCTTCGATTCCTGCGGGGTCTTTCTTTTTTCAAATAATATATTTTCTCAGAAGTGTTTTCAAAATTGTGTATGTTCAATTAATTAGAAGCCGAATTGTTTAAAGATTGCCAACATTAAGTACACAATGTCAAATATCACACGAATTATACATACCGATTGTAGTAGACTGTGCAGGATAGATCAACTTAACACGTCACATACCTACACAAGCTACTTCCTCCGCTGACCGCTACACATGCACCATAGATAAGATACTTAAGACATGCACTATGCAGGCTGAGGCAGGGGGAAAGCACTTGCACTACGCCAATACAACGAATGAACTTCACTTTTAATCTGCTCTGGTAAAAATGAAAAGAATCTACTAAGCTATAATTTCTAATCCGTGTGTAAGGTTAAGATATTAATTTGTGGTTATTAAATATATTTACATAGGTATTTGATTCTTTTGATTGTGCAGAATATTTCCTATTATAATAATATGTCTATTACCTACAATCTTAGAAAAATACAAATTTAGTTCAACATTTAAAAGTAATACCATAATAAATACGATATAGGTACCTAATTGAATTTAAAAAATCGCTTACCCGTTCCCGTTCGGGAAAATTTCTCGCGTTTGGCACTATTGGTTTTTTAAAACTTTTCTTGATATATAATAGATTTACGAACGAAATGTCGAAATAACAAACGCTATACGTAAACATTGTAAACAAATACGAAATGGAAGCCAAAATCTAATCATAATGGGAAACAAAAGAGCAGTGCTGCCATCTTTTCAAAGCCTCTAAAATTATAGTATTTGGGGAAAAAATATAGTATGCGTTGTCTCACTTGTCACATGTTGAAAATGTATAGGATTTTTGCTTCTCACAAAAAAAAGTAACGGAGAATTTGAGAAATTCCATGACCCCTTTTTATTTAGGTAAGTACATCTTCCAACCAAAAACGCTTACCGACGAATCCAATAAATTTCATTTTAAACCAGTCAAGGATTTTTATTCGTTTTTCGAACAATTTTTTTTTCAGGTTCTCCAAATTTTCTTATATTGCGAAATTATAGTACTTTGTACCAATTTATAGTACGGAAATATCGAAATTTTAGTACTTTTTGTGTATTTTTCCGATATTCAAAATATCCGCGTTTGGACGCGGGTTGGGTATTTCCATTTCCAGGAAATGAAATGACCAACGACAAGAAATGGGATAAATTAGTAAAATACTCCTCACACGTAATGGGAAAAGCATACTCCATCTCAAGACTTCAAAGTCAAATTCGAATAACTATTTAATTTTAGTATGTGGTACCTACCTACCTATTTCTTTTTTTACTATCCTTATTCCTTGTCTATCAGACGTAGCTACTCCTTACTCCATGACTACTCCATAGAATTAGTCCATGACGTCTATGTCCATAGATAATAAATGAGTACCGCTACATACACCAGTGATTTCGTGTTGTTATAAATATTAACTGTTTCAAATAATATTAAATACACATATTTATTGGGTTTTGATTCAAATCCACGTTGTTAACTATTTTACAATTTCACATGAATGATTAAGATTGTTTAAATAATATCCCAGTGCTTAAATACAGTCAACTGCGACTGCAACTGTTCTGTCAACTTTGGAGGTTAATTTCTTTCATTCGATTTTTATTGACTGCAGATACAATCAATTAGTACTATTGCTACTTGGTTGTGTATTGCGTGTCTTCGCCAGGATTTAAATAACTGTTTTACAACCTGCTGTTTATCATTCCACATAACTAAGTATTGAATATACTAATTGGTCCTATCGGCTGAACAGGTAGATAACCAAATGTCAAACATATTGATGAACTTTAGTAGACCTCGGACTGCACATTATCACAATTTTTCTATATCAACGTGAATAAGTGCTGCATGTGTTTTTATTGTGCACTACCTATTTTAAACACGATTCAATATCAGAATTACAATAAATGTATGCTTAGTGTAATATCTTTAATTTTATGGACCTATCATGGGACCTAAATAAATAATGATTTTAATGTTAGCAAATATAGAAAAACATGACGCAATTTGTAATATGTTTATTGAAACTTGTGTGAAAGGATTTTATAGTAACTTGAATGAAACATACAATATCTCAGGGTTTCTAAACACTATCATTACACGAATCATATAAATAAAACAAAATAATATGATTAAGAAGTTAGTAACACTAGAAATATGTCTTTCTTTTTGAAAAAATGGGCACATTATTCATAAACATTATATCTATATGTATACTTTTTGCACTTTCTATAATATATAACTACTTAATATTTACTACTACCTTCTGATTTTCGTAATAAAAATTTGTTACGCTAAATTCTGTTCAAACTGAAATAAAATATCTTATTTCACATTGTTTCAAAAAGAACCATTTACCCCATAAATTGATGTCATGAAATTGTTTTAATAATTAACATCGTACTGACTGAATAATAAAGACGGTCTATGACAATAATTGTCCTTATAACGGTATAAATTTGATTTTAAAGTCTTATAGCTCCTGTACATGTGCATGGATTTACTTGCACCAATAGTGTGTATTTTAAACTATCTCGATAATAACTGTTTACACGTAAACGTGGTGACTGTCTCGCCAATCGCATTCGTCAAGAGTAAGTGAGATGCGATGTTGTCATTGTATGATACCATTTGGCAGCCAGGGAAAATCGGTTAACCCCAAAATGAGTGCGCATTGTAGTTCATTTTTTTTTCCGGCAGGTTCGCCACTATAGTTCTACTGCGCAGGCCTAGATATCGAATAAATCCCAACTGTCGCGTGAAAATTCAGAAGCTTCTGAACTTTTTGATTCATGCTTCCTCCAACCAATGTTTCCTGTAAGGTGTGTCATAATTCTTTTGCCAGATTTTAGTTTTGCTCGAATGCACGAAACCATCACATGCACAATCTTCGACTCATTTCTCAGAAGGCAAAGATCAAGTGCGACTAACGCAAACACGCAAGTGAAATTTTACGTTGATCAGGATCACTATATCCGTCCCGTTCTATCGCTTGCCAAAATATACGAAAATAAGATACGTATTTTAGTGTTTATCAATGACCACCTATGTGCCGGGTTCTCTGCATTTCTTAGTCTTTGACATGTTTCAACTTGCAAGAAACATTGTCAGAACAGTCTCATAGTAGTCCTTATTGTGAAAACATCACAGTTCTTACAATATTTTTTAAACAGTAAAAGTGTTTGTGCCAAAAAGAAGTGTCGATATTTTTTTTCAATTCCTATTTTTTTTATTTTCTTCAAAAATTATCATTGTTAGTGTTATTTTTATATAAACTCACCGAAATTAATAAATATCTTAAAAATATAAGTTTTAATGAAAAATTGTATGTACACACCCATATGGGGAGGGGGGGTGTAAATTTACGGTACCGGGTGTCGGGTGACACCAACCCTAGTTACGCCAATGCTCAGATGCATTGATGATCTGCACACACAATAGAAAAATTAGAGGAAACATTGGTTTACAAGTGCAATAGGTGCAATGGCCGTGATAATACAGCCAACATTAAATAAGGACGGTAAATGGGCCCGTGGGAGTTTAGATGGGTTGAGCCGATATATCGACTAATGAATTTTTTTACTGTTCCTAGTATTTCATCGTACCATTGTAATGAGAATATAATACGGCTATAGTATAGGCATTGTGATAAAACTATAATTATATTTTTTGTTTTTAGGAAATTTCCCGAAGAGGTCTTTTGAAACATTTAAGAATTGACTGTTATTTATTCAAAGAGGGCCTTAGAGGCTCCATGGAAACATTGGGCCGCAATGTAAATGTCAAGTAAAATGGGAGGACCTAGCTTGCCAGACAGAGTGGCGCAATGCTACTATACACATGGCCTGTTTTGTTCGTCCCATCCGATAATCACAATCAGTGTTGCTATTTCCTGCTTTTTATTATGCTGGTAAGAAGCTATGTTATTTAAATGATTATATCGTATTTTATAAATTAACTAAGCGATATTATGGTTAATCGAGCTTGGAAAGGTGCTTGTTGTGTCATAACGCAGATAGACCACAAAATAGACGAAGCGACAGTTGATGTTTTTTGATTTGATAGAAGTCGCTATGTGTATTTTTGGATAAATGCAGTCATACAATGGTACTAAACGACGACAGCCCGGGCTGGTGATGACCATGGCAAATTCCTGCGGACAATCAATATTATTATTATGGTACCAATACTGCATTTTTATTTTCACAATAATTTTAAAATACAAATCTCCCAGATATACATCCACCAGTATAAATATCTGCAGAGTGAGGGCGCCACATGCTACCATTATACAAATCATTTAATACTTTTTATACTGTGTTGAGCTTAGTTCAAAATTCGAACACATGATGATTTGTGATGGTATATGGTTAACAGCAATTTAGTTTATTCTCTCGGATTATTTCATAAGGAACATATTATTAAGATTATGGTAAAATGCAGATATGTGGCTGTTAAGTTATAGGGTGTTCATCCAAAATTTTCGAATGCGATTTTACGCCAGATATATAATACGCCCGTGTAATTGCGTTCATCCAAATTTAGTACATAAGCATCTCGCCGAACCCGAACACCTAATGCCCCTCTACCATAAGTTTAGCGAACCGATTGCTAAATTCGGCAGAGTCCATTTTTGACAGATCGCAACTGACAGCCCGCGTTTGTTGATAATTGTCATAGGTACTTGTTTTCTTCCGTATTTCATTATGATTCAGTGTATTATTTTGATTATTGTCTAATGGTACTATCTATTTTACAATTGATTCTATAATTGGTGCTTCATTTTATTCAATCATGAATGCTTTATTTATAGGTAGTAAACTTTGCTTTCGTAGATAAAGCTAATCTACAATGCTGCAAATTTCGTAAAAGAGGCGACGCTTTCAAATTTAAGAGTCTCGTTAGTAAATACACATCAGACGCAGATTCATGAAATCAAATAAATACAAGTAATATAATATTTTGAACTCAATTCACATGATTATGCTGGAATCGATTTATGCATAATAATTATATGGTAGGTAGGTATACTATCACGATAACCATTTACTTTCATTTGTTTATATTGTAATGATTATTTATTCAATAACGTTTATTCGGCATTCGGATTATCCGGCCATAATGTAGTATTAATCGAAAAATAAAAGAAATAATATGAAAAAATATATGGACCACTAGGGATATCTAGCGGCAAAATGTGAGAAATTTTCATTTATTTGACAGTTAAGTGCCCATAGACATCAAAAACTGACCATAGAGAAAAAATATTTTTCTGTTTTAATATAAGGAATACTTGTTTCAAATAGGCGCGCATGTACAAACACCATTATTTGAATTGAGCATAATGGAACACGGCGGCGCCCGTATATACAAATCCGAAGCTAAGTGGGTGAACACTCGACAAGTTTTATTACGGCAATAAACGGTTTCGGCGTAAGGTGAGACCGTCATAAATCATTCGGTTCGGCTTATTTCCATGGAAACCCTATTAGCCTAGCAGCATTCTTATTATAAAGAAGTCACTTTTTTGTCTGCACTGTCAATTTCGGCAGCATAAGGATAAGTGTTGCCTAAGACCAAATAAGTATGACTGCGCATTTGGCCTTTTGATTATGCTATTGGAGTGATAATCAATTGAATTTTAGATATTGAAATACATGCCAGTGGCCATTAATAACATAACCCCCTAAAAGTGAATAGTTCATCCATTCTTGTGTGGGCTAAAACATCAGGCATTGACTATTTAAATTTACACATTTACCATAAATTTACTTAGGTACTTACTCGTAGTAATTATGGCATAAAATAGTCATGATTGACTATTTTATTTGCCTATGAGCATGTATTTTACTTAGAGGTAATAAAATAATCTAATAAATAGGAAATAACATGTGTATCATAATATCGTTATATACAATATAAATTACGAAGAAACGTAATTGCAATTTACTTATTATTAATAGATATAAACATTGAGTAGGTATAGTTAAGCGGCGATTACATTATGATTACGTCACATACTGTCAAGGCGACAAATTTAGTCTATGGTTTCGTCATTCCGTAGAATATTTTGAATGATCACCATCTCTATAAATTGTGCCAACTCTAATGTATTTGTATTTTGGGTACAATTCGGTTATGGGGAAGCCAGCGGCAAACACATTTTGAAAATTGCCGATATACTGGATTATTTGTTAGGTTGGGTTAGTTTAGGTTAGGTTAGGTTTTCATTCTTGAATTCATGAATTTTGCCAAAATCGGCTAAGACAATTAGCGCGGTTCCCGCCTGGTTTCCCCATAACCGACTTGTATTGTACTGTGTTTTGAAGTATTATTCATTATTCATGCCAATTTCAATTAATTTTATTGTGTGCGCATGTTAAAATTACTTGCGATATTGCATTCATAGATAATATTTTGAACATAACTAACCAGCAGACCGTAGACAATAGACGTAAACACCAGACATATATAATAATTTAATAGAAAATCCACAGAGAAAACCACTAAAAACAATGAAGACGTGATTTTGACATGAGTCAAAAATGTGTAGGCCTGCAGAAAATAGAATAAAACGTCCACAGACTAGTGCGGTTCATGATGTACAGTGATACACGTGGGGTGACCTCATTGTTGTTCTCGTTATTTCGACAGATTTTTTAACCGAGAATCTGCGTTTAATTTAAAGGTTCAAAATGTACTACGGGATGGGAGCATCAGTTTATATACCAAGAAAAACGACTTGACACATTTTTTCCCCGTAGTGGCAGCTTAGTGTGACAGCACGTTACAGAATGTAACGTGATGATAATATTGTATTTGAAGCATTACTTACAATTAGGGAATCCAATTCCGAGCCAAAATTCTGATCCCGGGATTTCGGGATTACAATTTGACAATCCCGGGATTGGGATTTCTTTCCATTGTTAATATAAAATTTTTATATTTACAAATAACATTGATAAAATCGGTCAAAAATAAATCTAGTATAATTTATACTATTTAAGACATTTATTGTTAATATTGTATACGTTAAATCTTGGAAATACACAAGTTTAATGGAGTAAATAATATTATAATATAAATAATAATGTGAATTTAATATGAGATTGCTATTTCTGATAAAAGACATAATGAATAGATCAGCGAGATTTAAAATAGTAAGGCAAATAATCATGGCGTACTTATGGCCTTTCCGCTTCATAAATCTAATTAGTCAGCCAAATATGAAACTGCCGTAAAACGTATGATATCATGGTGGAATTACTTTGTTAAAATTGCGAAGCATTGTTTTTTTACCAATCTTTCTCATTTTTAATAATCTATGTGAAAAAATAAAATGAATCGGCAACCTACACATCAAACTTCATTCAAACTCAGTTTATTTCTAATGTAGTTATTTTGTATTAAAAGTATTTTTTCTGTTATATTTTCCATAAAAATTGATAAAAAAATCAATCCCGAAATCCCGGGATTATGTTTATCAATCCCGGGATTCATAGGTATCGAAAATAGCCCGGGATTGGATTCCCTACTTACAATATAAAAGCAATGCCACATGACTTTCATTTTCCTACCTAGCAAAATTTTTACATTATCTATGAATTATTCTGACAGCTCAAATGATTCGATATTTCAAAGTAAAAATATTACTCCTGAAAACAAAGGAAATCGTTGTAATCTGTCAAATGATGCACCCAATGAAGTATCCATTTTAGGGTGAAGAATATGATTGATCAATGCAGTTATATATAAAGATTTAAACTTTTCCGCCCTATAATAATCTTTGAATGCCAATGTGGCCATATTACATTTAAATAAACTCATGAAAGGTTGGGAAAAGATGAATTATATTGAACGTTATAAACAACATGATAATGTGACTATATCTAGGGAAAACCACCAAAATGTATGGGAAACACGATTTTTAAAATGATATAATCTCTGATTATGTCAATTTTTTTTAAGAATATGCTCGATTTATATTAAAGTCTCCCAAAATGTGCAAAAATCGAAGTGTAAATGATAAAAAATCAACAAATTGGTGTTTGAATACGAAATTAGTGTGTTATCCAAGAGATTTAATGGTAATTATTGTAATAGGGATACTAATTAAATACATGCTGCATTACCGTTACACGTATTTAAAATTTAATAATAAATATTATATTTTAATATTCTTGTCATTCTCATTTCAGTTATCCTCTCTTCAACATACCTTTACCGGGGAGTATTCCAACGAAAATATCTTTGCCCTACAACCATCATGAGTCCAATTTTGCGCACAATAATGTTACCAACGCTTCTAAAATTTCACATGAATTATCCAATTGTACATCAGGTAAGAATATTATACTACCAATGGTACTGTTAATTATATTAATTTGTCAAACTATTTGAAATGGACTTTGATAACTTATCATCTTTAATTAATTAGTTGGTTGTGGCAACCACCTAACTTTGCCTAAATCATCCAACAACTACTAATAATTTATTATTGATTTCACACTATATTTCTTTTATTGCAGGCTTCAAAGATCCGCTACAAAATGAGGTGCTAAAACTATCACAACTTATGAATGAAACATCTAATTTGCCGCACCTTTGGGCTAAAGAAGAGCCTTTGTTATATATTCAGCAGATTATTTTAAAGACAGGTAAGATATTTATTAAACAGTTATATGCATACTATAACTATAGTTCATAATATAACAAATACTTACAGTATAATATCTAGTTCCGTGATAAAACAAATCACTGATATATAATTAAGACCCCTATGCATAGTTAATCATGGTTATAATACATGGAATTCAATGGAATTTTACTTTGATGTGTGATATATTAATATTTTGTAATTGTGATCTTTGACGTCACAATTACAAAATAAAAGGATTTCTTTTATAAAATAAGTAGAGATAAAGTATGAGCATGAGACATGAGACAAAAGAAACAAGGGCCGTGAAGGTTACCTGATCTTTTCCAAGCCAAACTCCAAATTACTTCAGGAATCTCATAACTGACAACTGTTAATTTAGTTAAAAAAAAAGGAGATTACACGGCAGACGCCTCGCGCAATCCATGGTTTAAGATGTACATATTAAATTTATGGTCGCCACACGATCTTAAGACCGTGAAAGATAATAAATAATTAACAGTGTGGAATATAGAATTGGGAACAATAAATAAAAGAGCGATTTATACTTGACAGAAACTATATTATCGCAAAAGCAAGAATTTAGAAATACATTAAAAAGTTATTAAGCAGCTCGATACTGAAATATGAAATACTAACTTTAAATACAAGCAGCTAAGTTTGAAAAGAAACATTGGAAGAATGGTGAATCAAATAATAGTTTTAAAATACCCATATTGGAACGATCAGAGTCCTTTGACACGGCGGCTGCATCGTGCTCCGTTAAGTGATGTCCATGATTAATGTTGGGTAAATCCAAACGGAGCACGACTGTACTAGACGGCAGGCAGAATCAGAAAAGCCCAGTTGCTTCTCTCACACCTCGCGACCTCCGTTGCAGCCGGAAATTCCAATAGCGACATCTGTCTAATCGCGTACGCTCTATCGACGTGACCATAGATAATAATCGGGGTTGCCAGCGGTATCAAATTTAGTTATGTTAAAAAATGAACATAACATGCGTTCCTATTAAAAATAATGCATAGCGTATAAGGCCATTTATTTACAGTCGAATGGTTATTATGAGGAAGACGGGGACCGACTGAATTTGCTCGTTATATAACATTTTTCACGCCACATTCTATTTAAGCATAGAACATAAAAAATCCGAAAACCATCGTAAAAATCCCCGAAACAAGCATGACATTCATAAACTGCAAAAAGAGTTGTTTATTGTAATGAACGCTGGTAGGTACCTACTGACTCACACAAAGCTTGAATTTTTTACATGCAATTTCAACCATATGCGTGGATACTTTTTCAATGTTGTCGGTGAAAACACCAATTAAGTACTTAGACACTTAACTAGTGTCATAAACGTAATTCGATCCCAGCGGCATCGGTCTAGTTAACACCTGGTCGAATTTTATTGCGTAGGGTCGAAAATGTTGTTTTTAAACAATCGACACATTAACAGTTTTGCTCGGTATACCCGATAAGTAGCTCGTTATAAAAGTGAATAATTGTATGAAGAAAATCATAAACTAAAATGTCAACGAATGTTTCCTCATTACATCTGAGGTCTCTCTATTTCTGTGATGGTAATAACCGAGTTCGACTGCATATAAATATGTCTATGCATAGGGTCCTAACTAAACCTCTGGTAAATGTGTAAATTTAAATTATGTATTTCATATTTCGGCTGGTGTCTTAGGCTGACGTAGATGAGCTACCATTTTCCTGTATACTACAGTTGTAGTGAGTGCAAATTCAATCCGGCAAGCGTAGTTTGTAGTGATTTTTCAAGGGTTGCCGCGACCTCCACTTTAGATTGAATACACTGTAAAACGTTTATTTTCTATTTTAAGGTGTTTGGCCATGGCGGGATGAACTTCGATTAAGCGACGCATTCAGGGCGCCACTTCAGGAAGTCTTCAGATTACTTGAAACAATCAGAAATCATCACCATTCTGAAACGTAAGATATTTCTATTCTCTAATAACTTTGCTGTACTTGACATTGTTTTTTTAATACTTATGCAAAGGCGAGGTTGTCATATTGAGAAGTTGTCTGCTAGTTACGAGATGGACACATGAATTTATTACTCTAGTCAAAAACTGAAATTAACTAGCCACAGATATTCTGTTTGACTCAGGATGAAGTATAGAGTAAACTTGAAATCATAATATGACCAGGGTTTCAAATCGTTTTCTGTCATCCACCATCGATAAAGCTCCGAGTAAAGCTGGTTATTTTCTTTGCTGTGGGAACAAATGTGACAAGAAATCATTACTGACTTTTTAAAGCATACTTGATGTGAATCTGTGAATCTGGCTGTTCGATCATATACTCAATTTTATTTTCTAGCGCGATTGCTGGTTAAAAAAAACTGTTTTTCTCATCCGATTTGTATCACTACAGACGCAACATACGTATATATGCACTTGCTTTGACAGTAATATAGAAAACTTGAAAAATATTTGTGGACCCGGTGGTGTGCCAAAGGATTTTTCTTCAGCTGAATTTAAACAATTCGATCCGAAATCGAAGACAAGACCATTTTCCATCTAAAATGAAAGTCGAGAGCTTTTTTTAGCTCTTCCTTTTAAAGTTATATATTCTATCCAAAATCAAATTCAACAGCTTTTAGCAGGTAATACGTCAACTTGGAAATCCTACATGTCAGTTTGAGGTTTACATGATTCTACAATTCTTTCGCATGCCATTGGTTTGCCACCGCTGCATTATACCATATTGTTGGTCCATCTTATGATTAAATCCCATTGTTGTCAAAAAAAAGATTTTTATTAAATACGTTAATTGTTGAATAATACAATAATAAATAAAACTTATAATTACCAAGTATCATTTTCATTTTAAATGTCAAGTGTTTGTTCTTTTCTTTAATTTTTTTAACATTGAAATAAGATTTTACTGTATCCTAAAAAAATGAGTGTTTTTGTTTAACCGGTTCTATGCCTTCAGCGAATTATCTCGCTCTATGAGGCCATGGTTGGACAGGCCACACATACAAATTTCATGAGTTATCTCGTTCGACTTTAAACTCAATTACTAGCCACTGTCGATTGATTTGCATAATCTAAAAAATTAAACACCGTGACATCTGTTTATGAAATATTAAGCCACAAATTATCGGTATTACAGCGACTGTAGTAAAAACTTCACCCTACATTCATCATGTGTCGTTAAAAATCTGCAGCCTCTCAGATACTGCCATAGTAATATCGTGAGGAATGACGATGATGGTATCTAATGTTACTTTATGAATTATTGTCATTTTGTAAATAGATTAATTAACTTGTATTTATTTTTCTGCCTGGAGCGGATAATTGAGTATATATTGCATTCTTTTTTTTTGTTTTGTTGGTCGTTCGATACGCAATCGAGACGCATTCTCGTATTTATGTATATAGTGAAGTTGTTAATTTTATTAGAAACCTTATACATTTCCTTCCTATATAAACTGCCCGCCAGGAGTCTGATAAAATAAAAATAAATCGGTGTGTCTACTTATGTACGCGCGTTAGAAGTTATACTTCTTCGGCATAACAAAACAAAAAACTCATCCTTGACATACAGCAGTTATAATCGATTCAGAAGTGCCCATGATGAATTCATAAAAAATCAAATATTATTGGCGTGTTATTATGATTATATTCATTTCAGTCTCAAGGGTATTTTATCGATATAGGTACCGTCAGCAATAATATTATGTATGCGAATAAATAATATTATTCCAGAATGTACCGTACCTACTTTGGAAGAATAAAATCTCAAAACCTGTGTTTGAAAAATTTAGCAAACCGCTATTTCGACCATCTTTGCTTAAACGGATGACTGTACAACGATTTTCGTTAACTATAATAATTTATTACAAATTAAAAGTAAAATAATATAGCATATTTAATGGTTTAACTGCAACGTGATATTTGATATGTGATTATTGTCTTCAATTATTATAAACCGCTAATAAATAAATTGACTTCGGATATGCGACAAATATTATCCTAAACTGTAAAAATATGTATTTTTGTGTATGAAGTGTCTAAATATTGTAAATTTACAACATACCATTGTTTGAATTATTTACCAAGTCAACATTCACAAAATTTATTTATTTATTGATATATAATTTTACTCATAAATAATACTTACATAAATATAGCCTCAAATCTGAATGAATAATCATAATAATAAATTGTGTTCATCAGCGCGCGCAACTTCAGTCACACGCCAAAGGCGTTACATCGAAGTCACACGCCAAAATACACTGATCTATTTTGCCAAACGTGCCAAAAGAAGTATCACTTCTATATATTTTTATGGAATATTATGGTTTGTAGAACAATGGAGAAAGTATCAAATTTGGCTGCGTTTTAAAACTAGTTATTAATTTCATTATTTGCAGCGACTGCCATATTTGTGTTATAAATCACATTTATCTAAATTTCATTTAGAAATTCATTCATCAAATAATTGTCATCTATCTTTCTCTCTCTCATTAATTATATTATCATAAACCATGATATTTAAATTGCGTCATCAAATTTGACTGATTAATGTTGTATGTAATATGTTGATATCTATAAATTTCTCTCTACAAATTCATAATCCCAAAATCCAATCTCAGCACATGCAATGTAACGAACTTTTTTTTTTTTAACAATTTGAACAAAATCAGCAGTTTTCAAACGTTTTTTGTCTCATTCATTTGCAATTGCAAATTTGCATTTAAACAATAACAGGCTCACTCATCCCACTGATTATTAGTGAGCCACGTCTCTTTTCAAATCATATAATAATTAATCTATACGCAGCTAACCACTGCTGTCCCATAAGTGCATAAGTCTCCAATCTATATATATAAAAATGAATGTTTGTTTGTCTGTCCTGTATGCCCTCCTATACCATTCATCCGATTGCGATGAAACTTGGGTGAGATGTTGTGCGCACACCCGTGAAGTTTTCTGAATTAGAAAAACCATCTTCTTCTTCTTAATTCTATCTTCTTTTATTTGTATGGTTCTAATACCATTCATCCGATTGCAATGACACTTTCGTCAGTTGTTGTGTGCACACGCGCGAAGATTTCTGAATTAGTACAACCATCTTCTTCTATTTGTATGCGTTCCTAT
Source organism: Rhyacophila brunnea (assembly GCF_057557595.1). Lineage (NCBI taxonomy): Eukaryota > Metazoa > Arthropoda > Insecta > Trichoptera > Rhyacophilidae > Rhyacophila > Rhyacophila brunnea. The sequence goes on from NW_028232751.1 coordinate 62,646,829, forward strand.
ACCATTCATCCGATTGCAACGAAACGTTGGTGAGTTGTCGTGCGTACGTCCGCGAAGGTTTCTGAATTAGTACAACCATCTTCTTCTTCTATTATATCTTCTTCTATTCGTGTGCGTTCCTATACCAAATTCGGAAAATCCATATTCTCACATGTGGACAGCTGTATGTGGCCTGCTTACGCGTTGAAAAACCTTCAGATTTATTTGTGTGCGTTCAATAAACAGAATTAAAACAGAAAAACTTTCTTGCTTTGAGTGGCATTGCAACTCATGCCGGGTACTCACTAGTTTTATATAAAATCAATACCTACTCTACTACATTATCTTTGATTTTCGAAAAAAATATTGAATCTCATTGGAATATGGAAACTACTCTCAAAGATTGTATTGTTTACATTCCATCTACATTCACCGCCCCCCAATCAATGCATAATCTCATAGCCACATGCGACATCACTGTTCCCCATTTATCTCAAATTTTATGAACTTCTCTGTTTCCTGAAAATATTTTTTAAACCAATCATCAGGTGTGATTGGTGCTACTCAAAAATAATATATCATGAGAGGAAACATTGGAGGTTCACATTCATCATTTTGATCGTGCATCAGTGGGTTTTATGAAGATTGTCTGGAATTATTAATTTTTTCAAACAGCTTGCGGTGTCTCTGGTAATTGTTTGCAGCGCACAGTTTGATTACCAATGTATTAAAGTATAATGATTAATATTTAAGGAAAATAAATATGTATCTACCTAACTGTTATGCCGACTCCAGATAATATGTTGATTCGACCAAAGGAACTGATGTGTTATGACACAATATACAGAAGACAGTCACTTGTTATTCGACAAAGCTCCTCCCTTATAGAACCATTTCTCATAGCTCTACTACGACAAATTGTTTAATATGAAAATTATTGGCGCATTTTAAAGAACTGGTATTTGTAATTGATTCACCCTCTGTTTACATTAAGACATGAAAAATCATACGTGAGAGCATCACTTATATTACTTTGTTTCCAGAGATACTTCCCTCGGGAAGATTTGTTTTCATGTTGAGAACGTGAAGAGAAATGTCGCTAATCATCTGGCGTCTCCCATCTTGCCCGAATATACCTGCCTTTTGCTGTCGCCTGCAAATCTATGGCAGCAAAACAAGGACAGATTTTCCCTCGATAAGAATATACTAGCGACAGTATTCAATCAGCAGGTAACTAAAGTATTTTAATATCGCATAGATTCTTATTTCACTATTGTCTTGGGATATCTCTCGTATTATTCGGACATCAGTGGGTCTATTCTATACACAAGGCGGCTATCGACGGCTAAAGTGATAAATATTATCACTTTATCATATTTATGTATTGAGGCGCTTAATTGTTACAGTAAGTTAACTGTCAAAACTGTCCAACTCGCTCTAAAAGTTAACACGGCCAAGAGAGAGGCTGTTAAAACATAGCACTTTTTGACGGTTTAGATGGTTAACTTATTCTAACAATTAAGTGTCTCAATACATAAATATGATAAACTACCGTTGATAGCCGCCTTGTGTATGGAATAGACCCACTGGACTAGAATTTGCTATCATACATTTCCTTATCAAAGAATATGTCAATTCGGGTGGATAGCCAGACAAAGGTGCGTGAAAGTGACAGACATTTTTCAACCGTTAATACCACCTCGATTTTTACATCTCGAAAATATGTAAACAGTGTCATTTAAAAGTTTTGCATACACTCATATCCTCATATAGAGGATAGAAGATAGTAGGGTAACTTATTAAATGGTAATTTTGAAAAGAAAATAGGTAAAATTTTAACATAGCAGTGCTTTTGAGTCCTATGCTTTGCAGCTTGGCTTATATATCGTCGGTGTTTTGTAAAAAGGGCGAATTAACCAAAATGCTACTTTACAGGAGGAGGATTTTTAACTTTTGACATTTATTTGTTTTTTACCTGTAGATGATTAGAAATATTTAACAAATTTATAATAAAGCTTAGAAAGAATACTGTCATTATCATCATCATCAGCCGGGGTCAATCCACTGCTGGATGAAGGCCTCCCCAAGCTTTCTCCAACTCTCTCGGTCCTGTGTCGTTCGCTGCCACGTATTTCCGCCGAATTTTACCAGTTTGTCAATCCAGCGGCTTTTAGGGCGACCCTGTGGCCGTTTCGTACCCCTTGGGTACCATTGGATGACGGCATTTGTCCAGCGGCCGTACTTTCGGCGAGCAATGTGCCCCGCCCATCTCCATTTCAGCTGTTTGGCAACGTCTATTACATCGCGTACTCTTGTCTGCTTCCTAACCCATTCGTTTCTCTTGCGGTCCTTTCGCGTGATGCCCAACATGCACCTCTCCATGCCTCGCTGTGTGACTCTTAGCCTTTGGACATCTCTCGTGTTGAGGGTCCACGTCTCGCAGCCGTATGTGAGCACGGGTAGCACACATTGGTTGAACACCCTACGCTTAAGACATAATGGTAGGTCACTCTTGAAGACACTATTCAGACGTCCGAAAGCACTCCATCCCAGCTTTGTTCTTCGAGCAATTTCATCGTGCATGCTTCCGTCTTTGCTTGGCATCACTGTATATACTGTTCAATATGTTTATGTAGCGTCTGGAAATTCCTTGGTTGCTAAGGGCGTCTATAATTGAGAATTTTTTGATGGAATCAAACGCCTTTTCATAGTCTTATAATAGTCATGTCTTCATGTTTTCATGTCATTATAATAGGTATTATTATATAATATTTTAAAAGGCCTAATATGTCACATTTGCTTTTTATTTCGTAATTTTAATTAATTTAATTTTAGTCGATTATCATTTTTAAGTACTTTCCTGTGGAGATAAAAATTCGCCGTTTTTACACAACAAAGCTAGTGGGGTACATATTGTATTTTCATTAAAAACTCGATTTCGCCAAAATGGTTGATTCGCCCTTTTTACAAAACACTGACGATATACAGTATAACCTCGTTTTTACGTGCCCGGAATTCACGTTTTCCCGGGAATTGCGTGTAATTTTTTCAGTCCCGATATATTTCAGTACATTTAATACCCGCATTTACGTTTTTCTTTCCCGCGATTTACATCGGAAATATTCAAAATATGCGAGTTACGCGCGCTTCACAATGATTGGGTCGTGACATTCGAACGGCATAAGGTGTTTGAAGGAAAAACTCCGTGTCTTTAGAACGGCGCACGGTGGTGGGTCGGCGAGCGACACTGTGATTGGCCGGTTTTGGAGGTTCACCGAGGGTTTAAAAACCTACTTTACAAGCTTTGCTGATATTCAAGATGACACTTTTAAATGTTTATATAGTCTTGAAAGAGAATTACATAACAAAAAAACAAAAATGCAACAAACTAATATACATGATTTTTTCAATAAAAATTTAAATTGAATGTTGTTTTTTAATAAAATGTTATTTTTTTAGAAACATAAAATTTAAATGTTCTTTTTTTCAATACCCTCCCCTTTTACACTTTCCCTCCAATTAGGTTTTTTTTTCAGTCCCTTAAAAAATGTAAAATAAAGGTTATACTGTATACATAATTATATCTGTGAAAGGGATAGGGCAAAAAGTTTTAAATTCTTTAAAATAAGTTGAATATGGCAAATGAACAATAGAGTTGTTTTTCTAATTCTAATAGAACTTATAATTGTAAAAAATAACACAAAAAATTAATTTTAAACCATTTAGAGAATATGTGGCATGAAATCTATAGACAGTTCGACAGATGGCTTGCTCAGATAGACGATTATGTGTGGTATAAAAATCACGAAGTCATCGACAGATTGCGCAAATTAATGATTGATTTGGACAATTTGGTACCTTTGTTCAAGCGTGATTCTTCATGATGATCTGCCAGACTATACTGATCATAGATTTGAAAAGTGAGCACAGATCATAGCTCGGCTTAACAGTTTACCCTTTCGTTAGTTTTATCTAAAACCTCAATGACATTGAGCTACTTTACAAGCTGCTTGTTGGCGAATTTACAATCTGCCTGTAAACTCGCCAAGTGTCATCATCTAACAACCTAAGAAGCAGATTATAAACAATCTACCGAAAAAAGTTGAAAGCCGGTCAACTTTACACGCTACACGCTGGCGTGTGGGCCCTACTGCGTCTGTGCAGTAGAGCGATAGTAGCGACCTCCCGGTAAAAAAAAAAAACTATTCAATACGTCCTGTCAAAATAGTACCAAAAATGACGGTTTCAACTCACTAGCTTGTTGGCTTCAGAACGAGTGGAAAGTTTTGTGTGTCATCATCACAATCGCACTAGCTGACTCGCCCGCTTTTAAATTCGCCAACAAGCAGCTTGTAAAGTAGCTCAATGTCAATGAGGCTTAAGCTAAAAAATACGTGTTATATAATATATATACATATTATGTATAAATAAGAAAAAGAATGAGTTGAATCAATGCCTCGGAATTACTAAATTCCACACAGAAACATTGGGGTTACCATATAAAGTAGTCCAAAAATCAACCTTCTTTAGGCTCTTCTGAAAAGGTGATTTTAGACATATCGCTATTTTCAATTTCGCACACATTTATATTACTGATCTCGACGTTCTAAAATGTTTACTTAAATTTATCTAAGTTCTGTGTTTCTGCACCTGGGACTAAATCAATAATTACTGACGTCTCAGAAGCCTCATAAAAAAATACTTTGATTCATCCAATATTTACAATATGATTTTTTTCCAGAATTTGCAAAAGGGCAAAGTTTCAATGGCTGAAATGGTTTTTGGCATGCATTTAAAAGATACGGGAATCAAAAGATATCCATTGAGGGCCAGACCCCGTGCTTTACAATATGCCATTACGCTGTTTTTCAGTAAACTCGATGAAAGGTAGTTTTTGCTTTACCATTATTAAATACAATAATTGAGGTGCTGATTACATAGTAAACAAGTACAAGTGATATAATTAAAATACGAATTAGGAGCAGTTTTCACATAACCACATAGCAGTAGCGAAGGGTGGAGGTAGGCTGTTAAGATCCACCATAAAAGTGCACATTAAACTTTGTTAGCCATAAGTATTTGTTTTTATTGAACTAAGACTGCAATTTACAGATGGTATTGGTTAGTTTTTAAAAATCAATTAAACCTTGCCTAAGCCAAACTGTAAATAATTGTAGTCTTGTTTTAATGAAAACAAATACGTATGACTGACAAAGTTAAGTGTGTACTATTAGATCTTAACAGCCTACCTCCACCCTTCGCCACTGCCACATAGGTACCTATTTATGCATGAAACATTTCCAACACACACTGCTTTGTATAAAAAGTTATAAGCATTTTATTATTTATTATATCCCATGGACACAAAAAACATTAATAAACTCACAAATATCTATAACACATTGTTAAAAATTTAGATAGTTAATAGAAATGTTAAGAAATACTTCATTTACAGAATGTTGAAAACGGTTATGTAGAATTTACAATCGCATATTCAAATTTAAAATCAATTTACTCACTGGGCCACTTTTGTACAATCCTGAGCACCTCAATTATTAATTATTTGCATAATTTGATTTGCATATGAAAAACAAATAATCGATGATTTTGTTACAGGTTTGTTGAAACGCTGAAAGAAAAACTATCATCAGTGTACCCAACGCATCAGAAGTGGGATAAAAGTCAACCAAAAAATGAAATAACGCTAATTTATTATCCGGGAGAATTCAATTATCACGAATTTGTTCCTCTCTGCATAGCATTCTTTGGATTATTTCTTTATATTTATTTTTCCGTCCGTAAAATCGAGTTCATCCAATCGAAGATTGGTTTGTCCATATCGGCTGTTATTTCTGTCGCCGCAAGCTTAGTTATGTCGATAGGATTTTGTTTTTTTTTTGGACTGACGTTAAGTTTTCAAGGGAAAGAAATATTCCCTTATCTTGTTATACTTGTCGGTTTAGAAAATGTCTTTGTTTTAACAAAGAGTGTTATGTCTATAGATTCTAAACTAGATGTTAAGATTCGTTTAGCTCAAGGACTGAGCAAAGAAGGATGGTCCATAACCAAAAATTTACTTACTGAGATCACCATATTAACGATAAGCTTGTTCACATTTGTTCCTATTATTCAACAGTTCAGTATATTTATGATAGTTAGTCTACTCTCTGACTATTTCTTACAAATGATATTTTTCACTACTGTATTGGGTATTGACATCAGAAGAAAAGAAAAATCTAGGGAAACATCCGATGGCTTTCAATTCAGAGGCTTGTTTAATACTGGTCCGGGAAAATTTAAAAGTCACGATTTCACTGTTGTTTATAAAGTGGGTTTGCAAGAATACGCTCCAGTGGCTTCTCAGCAACCCATGCCCAAGATGTTAAGATCCAAATCTCACCCAAAATTGAATGGCATGACCCATCAGCCGCATACTAATGTTGTTGCAGACAATTATCATAACCCAAAATTAGTCAATTCTGGCACCAACGACAAAAAGGTACCTAAGCGCATCAGACTAGTGAATATATGGGCTCGAACCAGATTCTTTCAAAGGGCATTCATGATCTGGATGATTGTGTGGATATCCATGATCATTTACAGCTCAGGATTGTTTGAAAATTTTTTCGAAAATCTTCCGCAAACGGATGAAATGAAATCTGATAAACAGGAGCTCAATAGCGTTGCTAAAAATGTAGATATTGACTTGAAAATATCCAGTAATAATTCGAAAAAGAAATCAAAAAGTCTTAAAGGTGTCATTTTTATGTCGGATGAGTATCAGACCGATAGCTCTGGTCTGTCTGGCCAATCATTCAACATGTCTATCATCAAGAATGAAAGTATACTGGACCGTAGTGATCTGGAAAATATTGAGTTTAATTCGGAGATTTTGAACAAAACCCAGCAGTTCATCAAAAATTTGGCATATCCACAGCCTTGGCTCAGGTAATTTTTAATAGATACTCATTCAAATTAAAAACAAAACTAATTTTTCATCCTTTTATTGTACAACTTTACTATGTACTGCCAGTTGATATTTTATGAGAGGAGATAAAATTTATCTTACCTTTTGAAGCTAAATCATCTATTACAATTATATATTAACATTAAACAGTATTAACAGGTAGACAATTGATAGTGTTTATAATGCCTAGAATAATTTTGTTTTGTCGTTTATGAATTACTGGTATGAAGTCCTGGCTTACTCCAATAGCTCTCCACCTGCCCCTATCCAAAGTTGCTGGTTTCCAGTTCAGCGCCTTGCGTATAAGACAAGACAGTCATTAGTAGCTCCATCTACCCAACAATTTTTTATTCTTCTTCAGTGCTATTGGATTGCTCAATGTTAACTCTCTTTCCCGGTTCATTGTTATGGACATTGTCTGGAACACCTGACTTGGCCAGCAATGTCTCCCAATCCTAATTGATTATACTACGCTAGTATAGTAAACTAATAACGATCACTAAAAGTAAATTGCCATTTTCACTCTTATACATGACGTATGGAATGCTACAGGTTGGATGTCATATACATAACATACTTTTTTAGGGGAAGTGGTTGTTGACCATCTGCCCAAACCACTGAGTCCTTGCGTTGGATCAAACACATATTGAACACTTGCATCCACATACAATGTGGTGAGAAATACTGAACCTGTCACATGCCAAAATATTATTTTTTCATCCACTTAAATATTATCTAAAAACTGACAGACTTTTGTCTGAACTACAACAATATGCACTTTTATTAATTTACAAAATTACATTTTTAGCATTATTTTATGAGTGTGTTTATAATAATTATGCGTTGTTGTTTACAGGCTCTCAGAATTCCATTGGTCAGCTGTATTATCGCAGTATAATGTATCGGTATCTGGTCAGTACATAGCTATTTTGCCGCCACTACTAGTGAAGCATCGGGTGACACCAGAAATGGCCATCGCTGTACGGAATCCTGCGGAGAAAGATAGCATGCCTACTACATCCCGATGGCATGCACTTGCTGCGGCGCTGGATCCACTTGACCTAGCAGGTCGTTGCCTTTTCAATTCTATTAAATCTCAACTCAATTTCGACTAAAAACTTTGAGATTATCTAATTGAAACTGATCAATGGGAATGTTAGAGCGTGAAATTTTGTTTTTTCATAATTAGATAAAAGATCACAATATGTATGCAACCAAGGGTTGTAGTATCTTGAACATTGACAATTCTTGACTATACCTATCCTATGCACAATATTGTCGTTAATTAAAGCTGGGTACTCATTAGCGAGGCGTAACTATTACCGTTGCAGATACAGTAACCAGTATGGACGCCAAATAATTAATTCGCGAGTCTGCTGTGAGCAGCGATCGGTCTTTTATCAGTTTTTGCCGCAAATCAAAGGGAGGCTCGCAGTCACTCATTGACGTTGAATGTGATACCCTCGCTGCGAGCAGTGTAAATACTTCTATAGTGTTGTGCATCTTTTTACGTGAACATGGCTGCTGACTGAGATGAGTAGAAATGCCTACTTTTATGCTATGGAAGCTGGCAGCCAAATATCTTAAGGTTACAGCTAATCTATCTTACACTGATACTGCTTCTCGAAATCTTGTGTTTTTTCTCCGCAATCTTAGGTCCAGTCAAATTAATTACATACTCAAAATCTGTAGGATTCATTCGTATGAAATTCTTGTAATGACCACTGATGTGTTGATATTTCAAAACAGTAAGTAAAGAAGAACTGTTTCTTCTTTCATGCATGTCATGACTCCCAATGTCTTTGACGACGTTTGTCTTTATCGAGTAAAAAGTCTATAAAAATATACGTTGCACTAGCTATCAATTATTCGTCTGACATGATTCAGCTCAGAACAAACACTGCGGATACAGCGGTTCGCCATCGGTTACATGGAAATCAATGACGTCGCATCCATATCTAGAATTGGTTACAGTCACAGTTACGGCTCGCTAATGAGTACCCGGTTTAAGATTTCCAACACATTTTTAGAATCTTGCTATTTCTCCAACCACAATATCATTGCAACTGCCATTATTATATTTCAGATTTTGAAATTGAAGACACAATACATATACCAAGAGTTCCTCTGCATTCAAACTGGGGAAGCCCGCAGTCCACGGAATTGCCGTATTATCCCACCTCACCGATGGAAATACTTCTACTAGCAATACTCTGTTTTATAAGTGTCATAGTAATTGCATACATGATGGTAGTTTTATACAGGTGAGCATTTTTACATTACAAATTTATACATATCGTAATATTATGTGGAATCTTGCAAATGTTTCCACCCTTTACCTCCGCTATAAAAACTTACACGACTGTTGTTTACTGATGAAGGGGGATTCCCCCCATTGCATACACAACGAATACTATCGCGTGACCAATATTGACCGACGTTTAATGAGAAAGCTTCTATAAAGACCCACTCTCTACCGCAATTGCTCAAGAGAAAATGATTGTGTAATAATATGTTCTGTGTACGAAACGGGAGTAAAACAGCCTCACACATCCAAATTCAACATGACTGCGACCTGCCAACATTGTATATATTATGATTTGGATAGGATTCAACATTATTGGTTGGAAAAACAGTCATTTGCAATTGTAGCAAAATTGGGAAACGCTCAGCATGGATGTTGCCTCACAAATTATCAACGCCTCCATTCTGTTAAAATACACACAGAATTAATACTACTCATTGCTAGTGTTAGATTGCACAATGGATGGCGATTGTAATATCTTTTTCAAACAAGAAGTTGAGAAATATTCTTCCAACAAGGAATATAAGGAAGTATGTAATAGCGAGTTTAACATCTTTCATTGCCATTATACCTACCTGTAGGGATATCTAGCGGCAAAATACGAAAATTTATCATTTTTATTTAACAGTTAAGCGCCCATAGACATCAAAAAGTGAACATAGAGAAAAATATTCTTCTGTTTTTATATAAGGAATACTTGTTTCAAATATACGAGCATGTCCGAACACTGTTATTCGAATGGAGCATAATTGAACACAACTGCATCCGAATATACAAATTCGCAGGCAACTGCATGGTAATAAACGGTTCCGGCGTAAGATGAGACCGTCATAAACGGTTCGTTTTGGCCTATTTCCATTGATGACCTATTATAGCGCATACAACCATTTTCTGGAATACTAGCAGCAGGGTGACTCAATATGGTAAAATGTTTTTTAAAAAAAAGCAATTGGCGGTTTTTGCAGTAGACTATAATTTTGAAGTTGATGTGGATTTCGGATCTAGGGGCGGGAGGGGGTGATTTAACAGGATGCCAGACACTGACCTGTTATGATGTTGATGTTGGCTCCGTGGTCTGGTTGCACTGTCACTCGCCCGGTATTCTTGTTCTATTGTTTGTTTGGGTTGCCCGGTGCGCGGCACTTGACGGTACACTGTTTATGGAAAATATGTGAAGTTGATGAATGACGATGATTGGTGATACCAATGATGAGAGCCGGTATCACGGCTTGGCAAGGTATTCAGAAGTATTACTTGAACGACGGTCACATTATATCAAGCTGACCCGGCCGAGGTCCACGAACTACTTATGAATCAGTCTGTATGCTGTGCGGCAACACTCACCAGTGGTATTCTTGAGCTGACCCACACGCCATGGCGGTTTTGAATTATCTTTTGAATCACGCTGTACGTAGGAAACGACAGTAAAGTTTAACAACTTGCCCACATTCGCTTGCTGCCTATTACTTAAGCTAACTAAACGTTATTTGCATCACAGTCTACAATGACTCGTGACTGCCGGTCACTTGATCTTGTAACAATAATACTGAGATTTTAGAGAGGTGGGAAGTAAGGATTACGGCCACCACAATTCGGCGCAACCAGCAATTATAGTGTTCTTTGAAATATTATTAAATTATATTTTGTTTAATAGATTGATGAAAACTAGTTTTTACAACGTTTTTCTTAGCTCGTATTTTTAATTGTCCGGTGGTTCTTTGTCCGGTACAAATCTTGCAATTGATTTTTCTTTAACTTCCCGACTAGCTAGACATTTGAAACTTTTAGAATATATCAGAACATGATGCCAATGCATTTTTTTAAATAATTTTAGCCATCTTTAAGTAGAATTGAATTCATGTTCAGTTAATTCTGTTTTGTATGAAAAGTTATTTCGACACCATTATTGGTTGCTAAGTGGATGGTCCTAGCAACTAAATTATTAATATATACGTGCGTTACTATGGAAATCAAAATGACATTTCAGTATTATTTCTATCAAGTACAAATTTTTTTGATCATTTTAAGCTAGCAAGTCAAGTTTATATGATTCAACAGAAAATTTAAAAACGTTTTTTATAAAAAGTTCTTTTTATCTTGTAATTATTATTTATTATTTAAGTACGCCTATAACACGAATATCCTCAACGTTGTGTCATGACCCTAAAACATTTACTATTTGGCCCTTTAACAAAAAAGTTTGCCGGTCTTTAGACTGAAGATGTTATTTTCATTTGAACTGAATGTGAATATGATTACTTACACTGGCATGTATATATGTGTCGTTGAGTTTCAAAACCCGCTATAACACTTTTTCATTATGTTGAGAAAATCAATAAAAACTTTTTGAACTAAAAAGGTTTTTGAATGTTTCAGTAGTGTTATAGCGGGCTTTGATAGACACATTGATTTTGTTTCATAAATGACAGTTAATCGTAGCGGCTTTTGAAAGAGGCGATAAAATTTTCATATAGAGATTTTAATAACGAATCCAACGATATATATATCTTAATTATTTCAAAAAAGTGTTATAGCGGGTTTTGAAACATATATACATTATTGTTTTCAGATGTGTTTGCACACGAAACTACGCAGAATGGAGAGCTAGTTGGACAACTTCAGATGTTGATAAAAGAATACGAAAACAGCCAGCTCTCCAAGTAAATATATTTTTAACTTTCCATTCTGTACTTATACATATTAATATTTAGTCAGACGTTTACTACATATTTTCAATAATGATTATTGAAATTATTTATTACTGATATTATTGGTGTAGGTATCACTTATTTTGATTATTTTTTAAAATGCTATTTGGTTCCAAAGAATATAAAAAAAAAAAATTGCCATCTGAAGTGATGGGCTCGAGAAAATAACCATCTTAGTAATAATGACAGCCTGTATACGAAAGGAAGATGATTAGAAGTGAAGGAAACTACGGCACTCTTGGCGAATGATATACCTGGCACAGGAACGTGTTCGATGTAATTATTTTGGGAGGTTGCCATCCACAGCAACAAGGATCACGATATTTCATTACATTACCATTTATGCTCACAAAAATATCAAAACCTGTAAATGTTATTGACTTAATTTACTTCTTTTCAGCTAATAATGGAAGCTGTACCTATTGTTATTCCTGGACATAGCCAAGAAGTAGAGTGTCTCGTCACTGACAGTGAATATATTGTAAGTTCTTGTCTACAAGGGCAACTAAAAATATGGGACTCATCCACCGGAGAGCTAACTGCGAGAATAGACAGGCGAATGTGAGTTTATAATAGTTTATTTAAAAAATATATATTACCAACAACAAGCTTTTCTATGAGAAATGGTTTTAGCCATCATTAGATAACCATCGTGATATTACGGCCTAAAATAATTGGTTGACCTAAACAGACCAAATTTAATTTCATTTATTCAAAATTCCCGCCGAGGACATAATTTCAAAATATACCAATAGAGGCGTCAGCCGCCCGGTCACTAGATTGCTAGTACAAAGTGCCTGCAATAAAAACTTTTTGAAAAACGGCAGTTGGAGAAAGTCCAAGCGCGCAAGATTTTGACTCTCCTAAAAAGCTATTTTGGATTTACGTGGTTTACAAAATAAACAGATGATATAATTATATAAAACATTATTGTTAATGTCTAATTTCATTTGGTTTTTATTTTTAGGTTTTTCAGGCTAAAGAATGATATGTATGAAAGGTTACATAGAAAGGAAAAGTCTCCGTGCACTAAAGAACCAGGTATCCAACCAAAAACACATTATTTTATTTTATCTCTTGCTCGGAGTTGCCATGGCATTAATTAATCTTGTTGGTGTTAAATTAAATATTCCAAACTCACTACAATATTGTTAATTTGATTTTTATTATTTGTAGAATCACAAATCAAAAGCACAACCGACGGTGAAGTTTCTCTTCGAAAGGTAATTATTAATTTCACTTAATAATAATTTAAACTTAACAAATAAAGCATTTAATAATAATTTCTGTATGCGAAAAGAAAGTGAGATAAATCTAAAACTTTTCAGGACACCCAAACGAAGATTTGCTTTTCGACAAATTTGTATGTGAACTCCAATTGAGCCGTGTCTACATTGGCAACAAGTTGCTGGCAACCACATTAAATTTCGATTAAAATAATTTTTGGTCAAACAAATTTTGATAATTATCGTGAAATTTAATAAGGGTGCCAGCGACTTGTTGCCAGTGTGGACACGGCACAATGTTGATGTATAATTAATTCAGACATGTTGCTTGACTCCTGTTTTTTTCTAATTCATGTTTTGTGGTACATTTGGCATATTCAACTCATTTTTTTAGTTTTCAAAACTTATCGTCCTTTTTTTTATGCACTTAAATCTATCAAAATATAAATAAATTGTGTGATGTTAGTAAAACCCACAGTTATTTAGTTCGACTAATGGTTGGCCTATAAGTTATACCTATACCGTATCAACTAGACTAAAAAATGTACATTTCTACAAATATTTTTTTTTAATTTTACTATTGACTTGGACAAACATCGATTGAATAAAAATATTGAATCAAATGAAGCATTAATTATAGTCAAGATGGCCGAGCGGCTTACGCATCGGCTTATAATGCCGTGGGTTTGAGGTTCGAATCCGGGCTTGGCAATTACACAATTTATGTTTGGAGTCAGAGTATGGACCTAATAGGTTGATCAAGTGGCTAACATCCATTTTCTCTTAAAAACAAAAATCTGTTAATAAAACCTCCACTCTGTGGAGTCATATATGATCCTATTGGGATCGGACATGGTCAGAAGAAGAAAGATGGTCAAAAGTATATATTTTATAGGAATACTTTGAAATAGATGACTTATTTACGTATACCATTTCAGAGGTTCTCTTTCCTCCACAATGATATCCCAGAGGCGTCTGATCAGAGTAATATGAATGGTAACAATTCACCCGCCAAAGATGCCAATGTTAAACGAGTGCGATCTAAAGACTGGATGAAATCGTTGGCAGCTTATGATAAAATCAAATACGATTTTGCAATGCAATTTAAGTAAGTATTTATATTTTAATTTTTTTGTTTAATCTGAGGCTTAAGGCAGGCTGGGTTTGTTTCAAAATCCTCAAAAAAAAAAATCATAATGCATTTATGTCTTTAATCCATAATAAAATAACATCATTATAGTATTGTATATACATAATTCAAAATATAGTTATACGAAAAAAATCTTGAAAAAATATAGGTGCCGGGCGGAACTTAAACCCGCATCCATATTGTGATTCCAGCCAAAATGCTTTACCAATTTAGCCCCCTGTACCAATTATAATTCGTCGTCAATCTGACAAAGACGCGTAAGTCGAAAACACAGTTTTGAGGGAGAGGCAAAATAAGATCTTTTACACTTTTTTTATTGAAATGTCATTTTTAGAGTATTTTATGAATTTATTGATATACATTTTAAGCTGTATAATACTATAGGGTGTACTACATACACTTATATAATTATTTGAGCAAAATTACTTATTTAACATGTTTTTTTTTCAATTAAAACAACATAAAACTTACATACGCCTTTTTGTCAGCAAGTAACTGGATTGTATCATTTACTTACGTCATCATTAACCCTATCCCTGCGTATGGCATGTAAACATGCCATAGACTTTATCTCGTATTTTTGACCAAACTAGAAGAGACACTTGTGGATAATATGCTTTAAAAATTAGTTCAAACCTTTAGGTAGACATATCAGGCAACAGATCATAAAAATGTCAAGTAAAACACAAGGAAATATATTTTTGAAAAGAACACTCGTTATTCAGTCGTTTGAATCGCGCGCCATTGCGAAGACGGGTGTACTAGATGTGTCACCAGGGTTATCAAAACAAAACATTGGTCATGCATCGAAAAGTGTGCATCGATAATATTTTTATTTACCTTTTAATTAATTATTATGATTACGTTAGTGTTATGTATTTTTTCTTAGTGATCTGTGATCTCGATAGAAACATTTTGAAGATTTGTTTTTAGTATTTTTTGTCATTATAAATATATGTGAAATAATTATTTCACCCGCCAAAATGTCACTACCACATAATATTATCGAAAAAATAATGCTGGAAAATATTTTATCGATGCACAGCTCTCCAGTAAACTTGTTTGGCTTTGTTCATTGTTCCATATTTGATATTTACATTATTATAATGGGTAATAATTTTTATTTTTATGTGCCACGAAACTGTGTTAGCTCTGTTCACATGCTCATATTATGCCTGGCGATTATTCGACAGACCCTTTGTACAATGAAAAAGCCGACGGCGCCTCATAAATTATATCATAATAGTATTTTAGCAGTGCGGTAATTATTTTTAGTGTTTTATTCTCCAAAACATCCTAATGAATAAGTGGATGACATTATTTTATGGCGACGAAAATAAATATAGGTTCAGAATTTGAAATGGTAATAAAATTTGAGTTTACGACTTACTAAATGCGATAAGCGATAACCCACTGATTATTCCACAAGTGATTTAGTAATATATCTGTCATAGACCGTAATCAACTACGGCAGCATGTACTCAACACAGCCCTGTGTATAACGAATACAAACGCGGCGAATTGCTCGGTAGTATGTGTTGAAACTGTGTATGTGAAGACTGGACAGCCGCCATTTTGAACGCGCGGTCAAAGCTTGGATATTTTTTAGCGTCTTCACTTTCTTCGATTTATTTTAGTGAGAATGTAACGAATATAGTTTATTTCTTGGTGCATTTGGAATAACTGATATATAGTTCATCTAGTAATCTATTTTTTAATTTTGGAATCGATCTGTTTTAGCTGTAGTGACCGTTTTAACAGATCACTTGACTGAAAATAAATTCCCGCGAAAATGGCTCGCAGCGAAAGGGTTAAGCAATAAAATACTAATGCTTTTCCATGATTACTATCGTGATGAAGTTATTCATTAGGCATTTTCCGATTAATGAAAATATTTTATTAACAAATATAAAAAAAACTACATCTGTTTTAATATGGAAAATATTTAATTATGTACACAAAAAAATACTACATATTATTATGTTATTTAAAAATATCTTAAAATGATACATAAAATAAAGAAATACATAGGTTAATTTTTTCCATAATTATAATTGAATACGTGAATCCAAAATGATAATATTGACTTATAACCGTGGCATGTATGCGTATTAACTGGAAGTGAAAATAAAAATGATAGCTAACAAAGTTAAATTAAGTTAAACTAAAAGTGGTCACGATCCTCAGCCATGATTGTACAACCAAGAAGGGGAGTAAGTTAGTTAGCAATTTAAATAAAATTGATATTAAAAAAATAATATAGCTATAGATTTTGCAATGTAACAAACTATGCTGTAGGTATTGTAGTAGAGAAGATTACCATAAACTTTTAATGAGGTAATGGTTTATAAGATTTCTTATAATAGGGCTTATCTCCGTCACCGGTTTAAAGAAATGCATCGGTAATTTTTATGAAGATCGTTTAACCCTCATGCCACGAAAAACATTGACAACACTTAGAAACTACATTGTATATTGTAAAATTATACTTGTTCAATCTTCGTTTATAAAAAATGGCGCCTTCTTTTGTAATAGGCAGGTATAATACCTGCCGGAGATCAAATAGTGCACAAAGATACGTATCTTAAGGGCGGACGTGGTCAGCGTGGGTCAAAATGGAGCTTTTTTTCTATTTTCAAAGCATGATCCTGGACATACCTTAAACGTTGTAGATAATCTATTTATATAATTTTGAAGCCTTATTATCCTTTATATTTATTTTAAACATTTGATGACTGCATAAAGTATTTTTATAACATAAAATAGTATTCTTTTAAACCTCTCGCTCTAATGTTTTAGAATATAGTCATATTTCAGTACATAACTGTGCAGTAGTGTTAAGATTTTTTACATTTATTAATTTTTAAACGCATTTATAAAACCATCAGTATAATTTATATCGACGTTATTATTGTGAAATATTTACGATAAAAAATTATATTGATAATCTCTGTGATCCCAAATTTGGCAAGAATTAGGCATTTTATTATTCAAAAAATGGGCAAGATTAACACATTTGAAGATAATTCTAAAGATACTCATTATAAGCTATGTCTTTGACCATTCAAGTGTGATAAACATCCTACGAATAATGATTGCTTTATAATAATTATTGACCTAAGAATAAGGTAGTGTTTTTTTGAAATACGCTATTTCTTTTGGCATTCCTCAGTGGTTAAGCTACAACATACGGCTGTAGCCATAAATTGACAAACTATAATTGAAGTAGGGAGTAAAATGATGTTAACGCGTGTGTTTGAACATGTACCTAACCGAAAAATTTTTTTTTTTTTTTTTAAACGGTATGAAAACCTGATCATTCCTGGTTGATTCAACACAGTTTGTAGTTTAGAATCTCCATTACAAAATATAAATAAAATGAAAATAAATTCTTGGTCTGACATGATATTATAGGTAATGATATTAAATCGAACTCTTTGCATAGAAAATATGCCTGGAATTTTGGGATAATAAGACCAAAAGCGGTTTCTTGTTCGCGTTATGGTTATTAAGCTATAATATACATAATTGAACTGAACTCCTATGATGTAAAGGTCTAAAATATTAATATGAACATCTCAAGATATATAAATACCGAATAATGCTTATCATCACTTTGACAGATCGTCATTCATCTATAGATCGTCAGAATTGGTTTGACGTTTCATTCCAAACCATTTCTGACAGTTTGGAATGGTTTGATTTTCAATGATACACTGAACCAAACGTCAAATCTCAAACCATTTCTGGTGTACTTTCTACTCATACAATTTGTACGTATATTGTCTATGGTTTGGTTTGATTTGTTTGATTCGGTTTCAATGATACGAACCTATTGTATGCATTTTTAACCCTATTATTTTGTTTTGTTGCAGAAATTTAAGTGAATGTAATAATAGTAATAAAAAGGCAGTGACAAATTTCAACTTCAATGAAAACAATCATTGCTTCAACAATAGTTCAAATTTAAATCCGAGCCAAACCCGTTCAGATAGCGGAAAAATATCGTTTATTAAAGATTTGAAAAGTGAGAATAATTATTCATTCGTTAGTGATTCAAAAAAGGATAGTGATTTTTTGAAGGAAAAAAAGTGTCAACTTTGTGATAATTCAAGTGAACTGAACAAGAACGAACCAAAGGAAGACACGGACCCAGTTCTCTGTCCTTTAAATAATTATAATAGTATTAATTCTAGTATTTGTCGTTCCAATAGTCACGACGTAGAAATTATTCCACAATTACAAACAGATGAGTGCAAAGAGATAAGTAGCAGCAACGAGTGTTTGGACATTGGTGATAATCTGCTTAAGGAGAGTGACAGTGAAGAAGGGTCAAATAGTTCATCGAAAGGGAGAGTTCTGCACTCGAGTGTTGGGGCTGGTACATCGCACACGCCTCCAGCGATATGGTGCATGGACTTCTTGAACAATTTAATCGCCATTGGATGCTCTGATGGCAGGTTGGAATTTTGGGAGGCTTCCACTGGAAAATTCAAAGTAAATATAACATCTCAAATAAATCTTTGTGCAAAAGGAAAGGGGATATATGGATATTTTTCAGGAGAATCTAAAGAAAATTGAGTTTTGAAACACTATACATAAGGTTGTGCGGTGCAATTTTTGACTGTTTTGTGTTGGTACTCGACATCTCCATAATTCAAGTAGATATATCTAAACTACATAAAAAATCACTAAAAATACACCGAAGGCCTTTACTTTTACTTTTAATACAATTTTGAAAACGTTTCTGTTGAGCGTCACACATGCCCGCTTTAAGGTGTTGTGGCCATGGCTTATAGTGTCGTGGGACTCAGGTTCGAATCCTGGGTCTGGAAAGTACACCTCATATTGTTTTTCAATTTGTGTATAAGTCAGAGTATGGACCCAATAGGTTGAGCAAGTGGCTGACATCCATTTCTCGTAAAATCAAAATCTGTTAATACAAACCTCCACTCTGGAGGCCCATATGATCCTATTAGGATCGGACATGGTCGAATCTTTTTTTAATAGTATGTGAACTTATTTTTCAATTTTAAGACTTAAATATTTCCCTTTTTTTTCGCACACAGACATAATTATTCCTTCTTACAAATATGTTAAAGAAAAACCTTATTTATACATACATGAAATTGATGACGATGAAATGGTTAAGTTCTACGGAAGTATGTGGCAACGCAACGCACAGGACCGAGAGAAGTGGAATCAGCTTGTAGAATCCTTCATCCAGCAGTGGAGAGATTCAGGCTGATGATGATACATGAAATTGAATATTACAGGTTTATTTATAACAAGTGCTCAATTGCAAAAAACAGTACATAAGTAACTAAAGCAAGAGCAGTCAACAGCAAATAGCCATTTGCATTAATTTACAAGGAATATTGTGTATGGTAATGTTACCAATTCAACCATAATATATCTTGCTCTCTCTCACTCTTATATATTTTCTGGAATCATTGAAAATAAGTTCAATAAGTTGCCTTAGTTCAAACTCTGCTTTCATATTGGCCTTTTTGAATCTAAATGTTTATTTATTTATCTTTCCAGTGTTTATTTGAGCAATCGTATGGAGGCAGCGTCAACCATGTACGCCTCATGGAAGGTAGTGGAGGTGCCATGTTCCTAGCAGCTGCGAGACTGACTGGCCATCTTGATTTATTTCAACTACAATACCCTTCACCATGCAATAACGCATTCAAAAGAAGTAATTATTAATTATATTTCCTTCAATTGAATCCGTCCAATTTATCAACCATAAATTTGTGAATTCACCATTTTTTTAAAATTAGTACACTTCCATGTAAATCACGTCTTCTCAACCTTTTTTGAGTCACGACACCCTTGAGCCAAGTAATCTGCAACCTCCCACTTATGTAAAAAGGTGTTTTTAATAGGGTGAAGAAAACGCATTAAGCCGTTTCTAACATCTAAAATCATCTCGTCTGCAACGTGACGTCATTGTTATTCACAACACACACATTATCTTATGGACCTCCACACACTGCTGGAATAAAACATTTTAGTTTTCAAAAAACATCTGGAGGCACATGCAACTATTTTCACCCAACATGCAGCCTTATAATAAAATATAATCAATACACAGCAATATAATCGCGAGATGTCGCACTTCGTCATTCATTTTGGCTTGCTGAGTGACGTCACTGTTCTCGCACGGTCTTGCTTTACGCATATAAGAAAGTTGCACGTTGCGGCCTGTCTTGATTTATGACTATTATCCTAGTCGAGACGATTTTCAATGTGCGACTGGGCTAAAACTAATCATAAAATAACAATATTTTACATGTGGATTTTTACCATAATGGCAGGGGTGAAGAGTGGATGTAGGCTGTGGAGATTCAACATAAATAGTGTACGCTAAACTTTGTCAGTCTTACTTATTTGTTTTTATTGAAATGAAACTACAATTTACAGATGGTGTTAGTTAATTATTGAAATTCAATTAAACCCTGTCTAAAGTAAACCATAATAGATATATTTATGTATTAGGTAAAAAATGTTCTTTTGGATCTATAAAATATTTTAAATTATGCCGTTAAATTATACACATTTTTTTCTGAAACTGTTTCTTTCATGTAGAGCCAGTTTTTTTGATTTTTGCTAGACGAGGTTCATCAAATATCGCATGAATACGATACATAAATTTAGACAAAGTAAATATGATAATTTTGATATCACATTATAGTCAATATTTTTTTCAATTTACCGTAGAAAACACCAAAATAATTTCTCCACTTCCTAAGAAAGTATTCTTCTATTAAAATTGAAGAATACTTTCTCTAGAAGTGGATTGTGTTTTTAAAAATAAATAATAAAGTAAAGTTTGTGTTGCCGCCTGCTAACTTTTAAGAATGGTTATTAAAAATTGTATTAAATATTTTTTCAGCACATGTTCGTACGGGTTCCGCTGGGTCACTTCCAATCGGAGAACCTGTACACAATAGGTTTAATACTAAGTCGCTCATCTCACCAAATCTTTCACCAAAGTCAACATGCCTCACTTCCAACTTCAGCTTCAACGTTGCAGAAAATGAAGGTAACCTCACTTTATAATATATTACTTGTAATCAGTCATTGACGCAAACCCCATACAACATAAGGGTACGACAGTCCAACACATCTATTTTATACACAAGACTGCTATCGGCAAGTATCAAGGGTAATTTATCATATTTATGTATTGAGGTATTATAATTATTGTTACAATAAGTTAGCAGTTTAAACTGTCTTATAGCGCCTGGACACGTGCATGGATTTACTAGCAGCAATAGTGTGTATTTTAAACTATCGTGGCAATAACTGTTTACATGTGAAAGTTCTGCCTGTCTCCAATCTCATTCTTCAAGAGTAAGTGTCATTTTATGATACTATTTGACAGGTAGTGAAAATCGGTAAACCTCAAAATAAGTCTGCACACTTTAGTTAATTTTTTTGCTGGCAGGTTCGCCAATGTCGTTCTACTGCGGCGCACTCTAGCATGCTACTCTAGGCGCAGATCGAACAAATCAGAACTGTCATATGGAAATTCAGAAACTTCCAAACTTTTTTGATTCATGCATGCAATCTTGCAACTGCAGGATAATATATGTTTACACATACATATAATACGTACTGTCAACTCAGTAAATCCGTGCACATGTAAATGGGGTATTATCTCACTCTAAAAGTTAACACACCCAAAAGACGTACTGTTAAAACATAGCACTTATTGTAACAATTATAATATCTCAATATATAAATATGATAAACTACCCTCGATAGACACTGATAGTGACCGATAGCAGTCTTGTGTATAGAATAGATGCGCAGGTGTCAGTTTGTCGAATGGTGTGACCACTCACACAAAATACAATGCAAACTTGTAACCCAGACCCCACTGTTCATGACTCGTCAAGAACTAGGGCACAGACAGCTCATATTATCACCACATGATGCTCGGTGAAATGACACGCAACTCTCGTGCCAAAAAGCATTTTTTTTGTTATTGGTGATATCGATGTATATGGTGAAATCTTTACCTTGGATTTTTTATTTTATGTGTTCAGTTTTTATTATGCAAACATTTAAGAAAATAACTTTTATTCTGTGGGCGGTTGTTTCCAGCTGTGTGTATTAACTTCTTCACCGCGGAGCATTTAATTACCACATTTAAATAACATGCTAATTTACTAATTATGTCTAATGGCCAACTAATGAGGACACAAACGCTGTGCCGTCAGCGCTGAAAGGATTAAATATGTCACTTAGGCTTAAGGTGATACATCAGTGAAACGGCAAATAATAGGCGCGACAAAATTTTGGACTCGCTCGCATTCTGAGAGAGAACGTCGAGCTGGAAACACGTCACTTTGTTTTGTGATGGCAACGGGCGTATTAATTCTTAATTCGTATAAAGATGACTAAAAACGTTACCCATATAATATATTATTGTTACTAATAGAACAATAAACAGAACATAAAATGGACGTATGTTGGATTTATATGACAAATTATATTTCGTTTGGCGTGCGTCATTTGCACCCGCGACCCGCAATCCGCGCATCGCCTAGCCACGATCTTTTTAGACCGTGTCTCAACTGCACCGCGATTTCCTAACTATCGACTCGTGTGGCACCAGACGACATGACGTAATTGTGACGTCAGCCAATACACGCTCGAGGCATGCCGCCCGGGCACAGTGCTCACCGTAGATATTATTACGATGAAACACCTATATGTGTATGGTGACAATGAATAGCGCCGCTGTCTGAGTAGCGTTATTTTCTCGAATGCTATTATCACTCCGGTAGTACGTCACAATGATGTCATATGACGTCATGTCGACCGGGCAGCTGGCACTCGCAAGTTCTAACATAGGGTCCCTGAGGTACAACCTTAATGAAATACACTCGTCATTTTTTGAATTATAACAAAAAAAATTGCTTCAAAAATACTTACTGTCTTGTGTGTAATGTAAGAAATGTATTATTTAATTTACAGGGGGAAGTGAACAAATGCAATGTTTCCGTGTAGCGGTAACGAGGGCACACCAGCAGCCAATAAACGTGCTCGATTGTGATTCCGGAAGAATCCTAACGGGCAGCGAAGATCACACTCTTAAGGTACTAATATCTTTTATTTTATATTATACTAATATTAAAATCGAAGAAGAGGGTTACCTTCTGGGTGTGGCTGTAAGAAGGTACAATTCTCGAGTGTGGAGAAATATTGGTTAAATTTAAACAGTTTTTTCAATATTTACATCTGCGTCTTAGGCGCTGTAGAGTTTCTCATGTAACAAAACACACATTCACTATTGATAATATTAGAGTACACTTAGTGGGTTTTGTATTTTATGGCCTGACAGTCATTAATTCCTAAAATAAAATTGCCCTCTATGTGACATGGTTTTATATGTTTTCGCATTAATCTGTTCTGTAATTAAAATCAATTATGAAGATGGGTCTTCTCTGGCAATACAGCCTGGAGTAAACCTCAACGACCTCAAGAAGACTCCTTCAGTCGATCACTCCTAGCCTTCACAAGTCTGTAGGCCATTGGGAAGACATTGTGTATAGCAGTAGCAGTAGTGTTTGTATATTATGGTAAACCCTGCCTAAACCAAACCATAATAGTTTTGGTATATTTTGGGCGATATGACAAAATTGTGCACACTTTTTCATTCATACGTATTTGTTTTATTTTACATATTGCACATAGTGTTGGTTATTTTTTAAATTATTTTATCTATAAAATATTTAAAGTTATGTATGATTTAATTGCATAATTTTAGATATTTTATTGATAGACGGGTATTTTTTGAATATTATCTATTACGGCTTGGTTTTCGCAGGGTTTAATTGAATTTTAAAAACTAACCAACACCATCTGTAAATTGTAGTCTTAGCGACAAAGCCCACCAAAAACGGCGGATCGGGGCGCTCACTAGGAAGTAGGCCCGTGAAGTGTGAATATAACCGAAATGACACTCCTTCCACCCCCACATTACCCTTCATCTATGTAATAAGGAACGCGAGGAGCACAAAATAACTATTATTATTAGCGCCTTTCATAAGAAAGCAATAAAAATATTATTTTATTTGTCGGCGGCTTGTAATCCATATTCATGATGACGTAATTCTGCTAGTGATATATCGCACACCAGCAACTAAACTACATGACTTTATTATTATTAAAAGAATGCCCGGTGCCCATTTATCGACAACGCGTCCACATAAATAAATAAAAAGCGCGAGCCCCATGTGCTTGTCGCATTCAATGGGCTTTGACGTATTTGAATATGTAGTATTTTCATTTTATTGTTGTGCTACAAAGTCAAAAGACGCTCACGCTCCTCTCTGTGTGCGTTGAAATATGAGACAGCTAAGGCGCCGTGTGTGCCATGACCAGTGTGCTCTCCAAAATCCACGCTGCTTTGTGTGTAGCTTATCCCTTATATCAATGAAAACAAATATGTTTGACTGACAAAGTTTAGTGTGCAACATTTATAGTGGATCTTAACAGCCTACCTCCACCCTTTGCCACTGGTGTATAGATAAATAATGATAATTAACTAATAACATAATCTTTTAGGTATTTTCGGCTGGTAACCTATCTGCAATGTACACATTACATGGACATTGTGGGCCCATCACCTGTGTTTTCATTGACCGGTTTTCACCTATGGTCAGTGGGAGTGGCTCCCAAGACGGCCTCCTTTGCGTATGGGACCTTATGACTGGTATTTATTTTATTTAAAACATTTTTTAAAACAGTGCAAAAAATATTATTTTATAATGTAAAAGAAATAAATAATGACATATTATCATCATGATTTTTGGGGTTACATGTAAATTGTACATGAAACAGTTCACCGTGGCACAGTTCGCCGTGAGCTTTCTTATCGGAAAAAGTCTCCAATTTTATTAGATTGAATGTGAGCATTAATTCAATTGTCATAGCTGATTTTGAAAAAATTCATGAATTCAAGAATGAAAACCTAACCCAACAAATAATATAGTAAATCGACTATTTTCAAAATTTGTTTGCTGCTGGCTTACTGCAAAGTGTAAACCGACAAAAACCGCGTTTTATTTAGCCATGAAGTTTATGTCGGTACTATACGACCCAGAGGTTGGACGGTCTTTAATATACGGCCATATATTTTCAATACAACATTTCACAGTAAAGTGTAATACGGCGAACTGCATACGTACAAGTTTCCGGACACGTATTTCTGGTGGATATGGCCTCTTTCAGAAACTTTCTCCATTCATGATGATCCATCTTGGCTGTTTTCTCATTATTTTAGATTCTCTTACTTTTCACAGTGTTACAGGTTGATTGGGAAAGTGATACTAATCCGTAATGCTTTAAAAAAAAATTGGGAAATCCTGACATGAATTATGATTTATAGATAATAAGTACGTAGTAAAAAAATTGCCTATTCTTTTTAGGTGCGTGTGTTTATACCATACAAGCACATGACGGTCCTATTTCAGCCCTCGACTATACGGCTTCGTATGTGATGTCAATGGGAGCGGATGAGAAACTCTGTATATGGGACAGATTTAGAGGACATCTACTGAATTCTGTGCACATCGTAAGAGAATTTATGTATTTTTAATTGGGTTGGTCATGCAAAACAACCTAAATTTGTATTCCTAGTAAACAGAATTAAATTCTAACAGGCTAACGAAGAAAATTTACATTAATTTAATTTTACCTTAGATGGAATCGTATTTGTGTGACAGCAAAACCGGTTGGGTTTGTTTGTATCTTTATAAATACTAAATTAATGTTAAACTTGTGATTAAAAAAAATCGGTGTGTGTACTTGTGTACACGCGTTAGAAGTCATACTTCTTTGGCGTAACAAAACAAAATAAGCCGTTACCTGAGTCTATTACAGTGGATTAGGTTGATGAAAACGTATGCGATTCATCTGTTTCTCATATAGCATGCTCCGCAACCTTTTCTCACCCACGGCACACCAAAGGTCTTCCCAGAATTCTGCGGCACACCACACGTAAAACAATTTATACACCAAAACATGGACCCCACATCCTAAAAGGGGAGCCCAGGCCATAATCTTTGGCGGACCCCCCTACCTATCGTTTAATAGCGTTTAAAATAGCGTTTTTCAAATGGTGTTTGAGGTAAAATTAATGGTATTGATTGTATGTTTAGCGATTTTTTGTATTTATTAATACATCCACTTGAATTATGGTTAGTTGTCAGGTTAGGAATAATTATTTGTCGAGTATTGACACAATAGTAATAATAAATTAATTGTATCCTACAATCGCATGTTTTAAAATATTAATACTAGCGTAGCAAAAAAGCACGGCAGGCGACTTTTTTTTACTATTAAAGTGAATTTGTGTTTATCTCACTTATATGGTTGACCTGCCACGCCAGCCCCCAGGCTAGAGCCTTGTCGGACCACCCCCTTGTAGGGGGGTCATGCACCAAAATTACATTGCTGTTTTTTTATTTGATAGATAATTAAATTTACATAACACACGAGAATGAACTAAATGTAGATATTTCCATGTATTTGTATTATCAATATAATAACTAATTAATGTAACATCTGAGCTTGTTTCAATGAACGTAAAAGTTTTATATATTTTGACTTGATATTTGAAAGAGCTGAGAGACCGCTTATTATTTTTATTATAACTTGAGTTGAAAAACTTAGCTTTGTAGTAGAAAATGGGAGCTGAACTGCGATAGCCATGTCAGAAATCCGAGGATATTCTTTATTAACCGAAATCCAGAAAATAGCCATTGGAACATCGGCAAAGTTCAGTTTTAGCGTCCCGTCGTTTATCAAATCAAAAAATTCCTCTCGAATTTATAGGAAAAGAGAAAGACCTTCTGGAAAGACTTTTGGTGTGCCGTGGGTGAGAAAAGGTTGCGGAGCACTGATGTAACATTTACTTAGTAACATTTAATATAGAAAAATATATTCAGTAAAACTTTTTAGTAAAAGTTTACAATAATTGACACATAATTTTGGATAAATTATATTTTGCAATCTGTATTTGCTATGATATACCTATGTATTTATGATGGTTGTAATTGTGTAGTAAAAAGAGATGAATTGCATTCCTTACAACATTTATCGTCAGTGTTTTGTAAAAAGGCGAATCAACATTTTGGCGAAATCGAGTTTTTAATGAAAAAACAATATGTACGTCACTAACTTTGTTGTGTAAAAACGGCAAATTTGTATATCCACAGGAAAGTACTTAAAAACGATAATCTTAAATGCGAATATCCACTTAGTATTACGAATAAATAGCGAATGTGACATATTAGGCCCTTTAAAATATTATATTATAATACCTATTATAAGGACAGTATTAGACATCTATAATCATCCACAGGTAATTAATAAATAAATGTCAAAAGTTAAAAATCCTCCTTCTGTAAAATAGCATTTTGGTTAATTCGCCCTTTTTATAAAACACCGACGATATGCGTGCATCTAACTTTTATGAATTAATTGTTTCAGGGCCAAGGCGCAGGCGGGTGTGGCATGTTGACTCTGACCCACTCTTTAGTCATTACGGGCGGTAAAGGAGGTTTAACTGTTTGGGATGCAAGCACGGGAGAAGCTGTACGGAGAGTGTTCTTGGGTAAAATTAATTATTCAATATTTCTCTTTAATCTTGTCTTATACCCAAATTGCATAAGCAGAACTTTCCAAATCTTTTCATCGAATCATGAGCGTAATAGAAACATTTCTATTTTAACTCAATCCATCGATTGGATAACACGTTAGCTTGATGATGATAGGTTCAGATTGGATCTTGTCAGCTTGACATTTGCTTTTATAATCGATAGTCGCCTGACCTTATTCATTATTTTCACAAATAACAATAAAACAAAACAAAATCATATGCTAGTAAAATCAGCAACCCGTTACTTATCCAAATCCATACATTATTTGAAACTCAGATATATTATAGTATATCAACTAGAAAAAATCTTTTTTTTTTAATTGACGCCTTGTATAATATGGCACATTGCACAAAGCACCTTGGCGCGAATCTAGTGGTCACAGGTTCAAGTCCGATCAGAAATTTTTCGTATACTTATAATTTTTAATACTAGCAACACAACGTATGTTATGAACCAATCAAACATGTGTCGAGGTGGTATAATTTGTACTTGAATCGTGTAAAATTGCTATTTAAGTTCGTCGAATTGAAATTTGTTTCAATATTATTTATTGGGAAACCACAGATGGCTCCATCTGGAAGAATATTCAACATCTTTGCTACGATGATATATTGACGTGCATCCTCATCCTCTTTATGGCATCCTCAGCTGTTCCTCTCATCTTAATTAATTCACATTGTATATTGAATCACTCAAATTACTGGTATCTTAAACTTTTTTTTTTAATATTTCAGGTCATAATGACGGATGTGTATTTGTGAGGCAAATTTTACCATTGAAAGACGCCATTGTCTGCGACTACGCCAATCAATTGAGGATTGTGCGTTTTCCACTAGTTACAAAAGTAGATGGCTCCGAAGATATGAAATCCAAATAATCCTTACGGTGTCACAAACTCTTATTAAAAGTTAATGAGCAATAATTATGTTTAATCAGTTTGTATTTTAATGTCATCACAGCGTAGCAATATTTTCGACTGACGATGCATGATGCGAAATGCGCAAAAATATGGCTGATTTTTTGTGAAACACACTAGGATACGCATGGGGATATCAAGTGTATCGATACTTTTTGACTGATATGTTGCGATTTTTTTCCAGAAAAAACCCGCAAATAAGAATCATTTGATATCGATACTTTTTGACCAGATGCTTTAATACTTCACTTTCTATTGATATTTAACATACTAGTATATAATTTCTTTCTTTATTTTCATGATATACCAAGATACAGTTACCATTCGATACCCAACTTCTATAGGTAAACAACTCAAAATACTTTGTTCTAACATGGCATTTGAAAATTTTACACAAATTCTCATTTCAATGTTAAAATCTTGATTTTTAGGTAAATGTGTTTATTTTTTATTTAGTTTGAAGAAACTTAGCAATGCACAATGAAATTTTACAGTTTAACAAATAATCAATCCAGACCCGTTGATAATTATTGAATTAATGATTAATCGCAGAAAGGGTTATTCGATTTTATGACCCGCTGAAGAAATTTTTGATTATTTTTTTTGTTGTCACCTTTCTACATCGAATGGCAGTATTAACTCAAAACCTAGAAAGTACAGTAAAACCTCGTTAGTAAGAACACTGATAATTCAAAATTCGCCGTAATTCGAAATTTTCGCGAAAAAAAAGTCCCTAGAACATTATTTTCATATAAAACCATACCTTCTATTCGAATTTCGTAATTCGAAATGATTTCAGAGTCCTGGCATATAAAAATATGCAATAAATCGTAATAAAGTACACTATTTCATGAGCCGGTCATTGAAAATTGTGAGACTTTTCTTAAAACATCAAAAATTACCTATTTTATGAGGGTAATAAAAATAATCCTGACGTTTTATGACACATTGACACACACAGCAGTCTGACATCAGAGGCACAACTGCACTCCACTCCAAGGTAAAACAATAACTCAAATATTTCAGGGTTGTAGGTATTTAATTGTTTGTTTATTGGATTTTACTAGAGAACCAATGCCAAACAATTTTGTTGACAAATTGGAAAAATAATAAATATTTCGTATTTTTCTATAATTCTAGCTGCTTGGTAAATTCAATTAACGGATTAATGGCGCATGGTATTTGCACAGATTTTATTTTGAAAGAATTGTATCGGAAATTTGGTAGGCACATCTATGATCGGAAACAAAATTAATGAAAATCAATTTTTTTCAAAATTTTAATATTTTTTCCTCATACATTTTATATTTCGTAATTCGAATTATTTTTCGAATTTCGGTCCCATGGAATTCGTATTAACGAGGTTTTACTGTATCGAATATCAGTGGTGAAGTATTGCAGATTGCAGTTGGTATTAGTCAGTTTTTAAAATAAAGCAAACCATAATAGTGAAAGTAGACTGTGGAGTCTGACGCATACTTTGTCAGTCTTTGATACTGAAATTTCCCAGTGAAAAATGTTTTTAGCTTTAAAAAAACTTGACTGATTCTGAATAGATTTTCATAAATTTACCAGTGAATTTTTTTTTTTGCGACAGCTTATGAAAAAGCTCTCGACTTAGATTCTGAACAGAATTTATTAACCCTCGCACACATGAATATATTTTGTTTTTCATTTTACTAAATCCCGGTAATTAATTTAAGTATAAACTTATGTACATATTAGAATTAGATAGGCATATTTTATTACTGTAAATTCATTTTCAAACTGTGCTCTAGAACAATGATTCTTAACCTTTTTACATCCGCGGCCCACAAAAAAATCAAAAAATGTTTTGCGGACCATCAACATTGGAATAAAATAATACATATTTATATTATGTACACTAATTTTGAAACAATTGTCGAAATATAATATAACCCCACTTCAAATGTTGGAGTACCATCCTGCTATGAAACGATTTATGACTATATCGTCTCTGTTCTGGCAGAACACACTAACTGGAGAATACTAGTTTTGAGTAATTTGACTTTGAAGTTGTTAAAATGTTTGAAATAATGGTCTATCATGTGAGTTTATTAAGTAATCGTAAAAAGGGTGACTTTTAAATAAAGATTTTATTTATTAAGGTTTCCAGACGGTAAAGTTTGAAATAAGGAACATTTTGGTACTAACTCAATATGTAATTTTTTCGAATTAGTGTCTTCTGCCAGAACAGTGACGATATGCAATAGTGTCATTTATTCCGAAAATGACTTGTTAATTCATTGTGAACCCTTGTAGATGCACGAGTTCTGAAAGATATTTATTACTTGAAATTTAATATAAGCTTTTAAAAATGGATACTAACTATTTTTGAACTGCAGAAAATTTTTGCTGCCCACCCGCGGACCACTGGTTAAGTAACTAGGCTCTAGAATGTATAGTCCAGTAAGACATATGACTTAACAGTTAAATATTCCGATTTTCCAATCTGGAATTCTCGAAAAATCAAATGTTCTTTTTATATTAATGAGTTTGTTAATTTACATTATTTTTTTTAAATACATATACAAAGCTCCTAAAGTCATTGTGAGATGCGAAATCCACCGTGACAGTATGCGAAACACTGATCTCTGATTGGTTAGAAATGCCTCAGTGACAAAACATACTTCTCTCAATACAGTGATATTTGAGAATCGTTTTTACATTGAGGCTACTCAATCGTAGAAAATTTTAAATTGCTGTATGGGGGGAGGGGCAAGCACACCCAATTTACTTTTTTTTTAATTAATTTTATTTCAATCAGGACATTTAATTATATTCATATACAAATATACAATTGTTATGTTTTATTTTCCTTTATACTTTATATTGTCATTCAAAATTCCTGTATTTTTGTCTGTATAACTATTATTGTTAATTTTTTTGAATGATAAATAAACATTCTCTTTGTTAATTCTACAGTTATGTATTTGTAATATTGATTCATTTTGAAATGATTTCATGCTTGAATTATTGAAATTGACTTTGATCAAGATTGTTGCCACGCTGTGTCACTTTGAACTTCAAAACATATTTTGTAGTAATTGTATTTATATGTAAAAAAATATTTTACGCTGTACCTACTCACAATCTTATCACTTATTCAAGTGATGGATACCTGAACACGCCTTAACTCTGTCTAATATTATAAATTTAATCACGTATCATAGAAGGATCTCTAAAAGTGATAAATCCAAATAAACCTAAACGTAATACTATACTTATTGAGGAAAACGGTATTTAACTATAAAACAAATTTTCAGTTTTGATCACTAGTTATTGAAATTGAAAGTGTCTTAACATTTTTATTGTCACCTTGTTTCTAACTTGTTCCAAGGACAAAATGAATGTGACATTTTTAAATTGCTATCAGTCATCACAAATGTGTGTAGTTTTGGCCATTTTAAAATGGACATTTGTATATTTTAGGCCAAAGTTTCAAACTCTTTCTTCCTCAACACTACATTTCAGTGCCCTTTACTGTACTGAGAATTCCTCGCACGTTCTCATCTCAGTAAATCCACCTCTTTCTGTCTCGCTCTGCTGGGGTACCCACCTTGTCAGGATCTTTGTTGCCGTTGTCTAGCAAAACTCAAACTTAATAAATCGGACTCACAATAAGTTAGAACTAGGGTGACGATATATCAAATAGGTACAATACTGAAATAACATTTCATTTCTACGAATAAACAACGAATCAACGATTATGACCTTTTCTTATTTTATTTATGTAAAGATTTGTAATTACTTGTAAATGCAGATATTTTTGAAATGTAAACTTTTTTATTGTTGATCAGAAAAAAAGTTGAAACAAAACATATTTTGTTATTTTATTTTCCCAACATCCTAATCCAGTTAATGCCTATTCCAGACCAAGATACATTGGTTCGTCTACAAATGAGCATTGTAAACAATCTGTTAAAAGGTTTTAGAAATCCAGATGGAAATGTCTGTATTTTTGTATTCCAACGCGGATGGAACACTTGGGATGTTCTTGGTCTGGACTAGGTTTAAGGCATCTTAAATTTGTGAAAAACAACACATGTTCTGAATGCTGATTTTATTTTTCAGAATATTATACAAAATTTAACAAAGGTGATAAATTAATTAGAGATACAATTGATTTGCCTATTACATTATAAAACTTAATACTAGAGAAAACGGAAAACAAACATTTTCCTTTAGTCTCGTAATAAAATTATACTGAACAATAATTTTCTTATAACAAACAATTAGTATAATATGTCAATATTATTTCGCCGGTTTCATTTGAAAGTGATTTATAAAATGCGAAACTATTTATCTAAATTCTTGACAATAATTTTGATGAAGAACCAAATTAACGGTTATTTTCTACAAAATTGAATTTAGCACATAATCATGTATCATTAAAATATACAGCATCTTTTGACATTTTTAGGAAAATATTTGGAAATTAATGTTTGGTGAGTAATATTGTAGATCAATGCAGAGTGCAAAGTAAGGTGAATTGTTTATTACTACATATTAATTAGAATATACAAATTTGAACTGTGAATATGATATATCCCTTAAAGGTCGACATGTTCATTGAAAAAATTGCTTTTTTGGAATGTCTCACAAACCAACAATAATAAATACACCGATTGCGGAAATCGTATTTTGATGTTCCACATCTTTGGCACTATTTTCTAAGTAACATACATAATATATGAATACATTTCATAGCTGTGTACATACAACATATTGAGGTCTAGCAGAAAAAGTGATAAAATAGAAACACAAATACCATAATTC
This sequence comes from Rhyacophila brunnea, assembly GCF_057557595.1. Taxonomy (NCBI): domain Eukaryota; kingdom Metazoa; phylum Arthropoda; class Insecta; order Trichoptera; family Rhyacophilidae; genus Rhyacophila; species Rhyacophila brunnea. Next base: position 62,680,565 of record NW_028232751.1, read on the forward strand.
TAAATGAAAAATAAATATGTTTAAAGTCCACGATGGGCGAGTGGCTAACATGTTGGCCTAAGTCGTGGGTGTCAGGTTCGAATCCCAGGTTTGGAAATAAAATGTTGTTTTTCAATGTGTGTTTGAACTAATGAGTATGAACCTAAATGTAGGTTGAGCAAGTGGCTAACATCCATTTCTTGTAAAAACAAAAAATTGTTAATACAACCTGCACTCTGTGGAGGCCTATAATATGATCTTAGGATCAAACATGGTTAAAATAGTAAACAAAATGAAAATTTCAAGGTTTTGAGTTAATGATGCCATTTGACATAGAAACACTTTTCTTAATAATTCAATAGTTAAACATTTTTTCAATGTGTCAAATCAAATAACTCTTTGTATCGATCTAATTCTATACAATAATTTCTAGATTGATTCTTTATTTAAATGTAAATGTTCATTGAAAATTGATAAACTCTATTAGACTAAATCAAGGATTTTAAATTTAAATTGAGTTGTTTCGGTAGATGATTCTATTTTGTCATTGTTTCTGCAACCTTTAGTTGACGATACTATGTGGTTGCAAATTTAGGTACGTTCAGTAGTACTTTCACATACATATCAAATAATTAGAAATGTCAATGGCAACACGTAATACAAACTCATATTAATAATCATTAGAAAAGCATAATTTATTATCGGTTAATATTGGCCGATGGATGTGATCAACTTCCGTTTTTGACTCCATTTTTCACAGGAAGTGTTTTTCAAGTTTTTTCAAAAGGAACTGGGTTCGACAATAATTGATGTACGAACACATGGTATAAAAGAACTTATAAAATGAAATTCTTCCACAAATGTAATATAGGATGCAATGACTTTGCATCTAATACCCTCAATTATTTAATTCATTAGTTCAAAGTTAATTATACACAAAACAAAAGTTCATTATAAAACAATGGAAAATACAATTATTGTTTTTAAAAATGTATAAATTAGGCACAGCATAAAATAGGCCTTAAAACAACCTTTATGAAATAGCTTAAGGGGGATCGTTATGCCAACAGAGAACCTAGCGGAAAAATATGAAGCTTGCAATTTGAGATTTTTTTTTGATAATTAATAATTTCAACTGTATTAATTAATAAATATGTATGTGAAAACATTAAAAAGGTTTTTTTTTCTTAAGTCAAAGATAAACTTAAATAATAAAAATTTTATTTTAGAAATAAAAAGAATTTCAAGTTATACACATTTATTTTTTTATAAAAATCGATGTTTTTTAAAATGAATATAAAAAATATTAAAACGTTAGTCATTAGTGAAAAATCTAAACGCTAAAAAATTAAAAACTTAATATACTAAATTTTAATAATAAATAATATGACCATACAATATAATGTAATAATAAGATGTGACCCTGCAACAAATTCACTTACTTTATCTTTGACTTAAAAAAAAAACCTTTTTAATGTTTTCAGATATATATTATTTACACATTGACTGCTGACTAGATAATTACTTTTTAATTACCACATTTAAATAGCATGCTAATTATATCGAATGTCCACCTAACCGTTACGCGCGTCTTTAGCGTCCAATGTATTAATTAATACTGCAAGCTTCGTATTTTTCCGCTAGGTTGTTGGCATAACGATCCCCCTTAAATGGTCAATAAAAAAAAACATTACACTAATTTTTGTTATCATATTATGCATATTATTATTATTTTTGGAATAAATAGAATACATTATGAAAAATGTCCTACTTCCAAAATATATATTTTTTAAGTATATCTAAGACTTCCACCAACTATGACAACCTCTGGCCTGACGATACAATGCAAAACTTTCTAGTTTAAACCATTTTGGGTAAAGTGAAGATGTTTCAAATTTCACTGCATTGTGAATTTAAAACAATTCCCATCAACAACATACAATTTATTTTCGTTTTATCAATTTCAACACATTCCATCTTCCCTTCATGATTATGTTACCGTTAAAATGCATAATACCATGAAATACCTGTTTCAAGTATAAATTAATATAGAAAAACTGTTGGAAGTGTAATAAATAAAAAGATTTATTACGTACAGTTTCGCATATTAAAAAAATATAAATTTTACTCTATTCCAGACGAATTTATTGTAGTATGTTTATAGTTTTATAGAAGATTTTTTTGAATACGTCACTTGTACAATTGATTTCACGTCAACTCAAATATATTATGAAAAATTACCATATCTGATCATATGAAGCTAATTTCCAGTAACCGATCGTTTTTAACTTGCATGAATTGTAAAGAGATACGCATTTAATATTGTGATCTTGTATAGAAAAAAATTGTATGCAGTGCCTTTATTTTCAAATACTGAATCCCTCCCAGATCTGAAATACAAATCAATGAATTGAAATGCTGTTTTTCTTTACGAACGGTTGAATCACTATTTGGCATCTGCACACACTCTAGAGAAGCGTTTGCCTGTTGTTCATCGCTATGGCAATTTTGGCACTTAATAAATTCCCCTATTACAGTAAATACAGCTGCCAGAATAGGCCTTCAAAAATGAAAAGTGTGTATATACTGATATTTTGTTGCAACGACATAAAATTTCATGTGAATATGAAGACGTTTGCAAGAGAGCAAGCACTTGCAAAGGCCTGTATACATATTATGTTAATAGAGTCAAAATGAAAAGAACCTCTCACAACCAAAAAGATTGGATTTTCAATGATATGAAGTATCTATTTCCAAATACCAATAAGTCCACAATTCAAAGGTTGGGAATTTTGTTCAAATTCACTGGTTAATTTTTTCATTGATATTTTCAAATTAGAACAATAATATGTCCATTTTTTGGGCATATTAAGGCATTATAATAAATATACATAAAATGAAATTAGACATATTAGCATTTATCTGCCTCACAAGTAATATTATAGTCTGTGGGTGTGTGCGCTTAGTAGCGATCTGCTGAACTTCAGGTACCCCTGCACTTTCAGGTGTATATCTATGTCCCCGACCCACGCCTATATCTATAACACTGCACTGCACTATAAAATGGCAGCTAAGATAATGGTTCTAGAATAATCGGTTTCGGTTTTATTTTTTTCACATGCCACTGAAAAGTTTTGGAAGTTACAGATCATTACATATTGTGTGAATCACACGTATTTTTTGTTAAATTTTGACAATATAAGAACTTATCAGTTTTAGGAAATAGACATGTCATTATTTTCTCAATTAGTTTAATAATTATAAAAATATGTATTAAGAAAAATCTGGTTTTTAATTATCAGTAAAATATATTTAGATAAATTATACTATACACTTAGAAGTTACAGGTGTTTCATGAAGTATTTTACTAAACACTTTAACGATGATCCATACATTATAAAATATAAGGCTAAGAGCTAGAATATTTACAATATTTTCTTTTATCTTGCTATGAATAACTTATACATTATATTGATGTTTTGCAGTAAAGAACCGTTAAGATTTATGAAATTATGGTGAACCATTTTCAGTGATTTTTTGCTTTCATTTTTTTATTGTAAATGTAGTTAAACAATTCAATGAAGCAGTCAGTCTTAATTGACATCATGATACCAATAGGCTCCCACTAAAAAGCATAATGAGGTATTGTATGTAATTAAGTGAGTGTATCGTTATAATTAAGATATCTATAGACATACAATCAAATACAATTTTCTGAAAAATTATCTTTGACAAAACACAATTACAAGAAATAAATTGCTTTATCGATGATTGTAATCGACTTCTTGTCAAAATAGTACCAGATGGGCTGTATCAATTTTAATTGAAATCACTAAAGAATTAAAAAACACTATTAATATTATGTATCAACCCAACAAATATCATCACAGGATGGCAGCTCGCAATTATTCACATTTAAATACAATTTTATTTTTATTTCTGTTAAAAATCCGTATCGAAAGAAATAATTTACAAAAAAGTATGAACGTTTTAGACACGTAGTTTTTTTGTATTTATCTTTGAATTAGAAAGATATAGTTTTGTTCCTAGTTTCTTGTTAATTCTACGATATTTGAATTATTTATGTTATCAGCTGTTTTGGGGTATAAACCTAATCTTTAGGACAGTAAAAGAACTAAAATCATCTCCTATTATTTTTAGATACATATTAATTAATTAAAACATCTTTAAATGTAATTTCTCAATGAATTGTATTTAATTATATATCTCGTAATTCCACCTCTAGATGTCTTTAGTATCTAGAACACTAGGCCTCGAGATACACAGAAAATCGACGCAACCTCAACTTCATATGAACTAAAGAAAATCAAAAAACGCTTTCCATGAACTAGCATACAGGCGCGATCTATTCCATAGTCAAAACACTGAACGGCTACGCGTGACAGAAAAAATTTTCATTAGTCAAAGTAGCAGTGATATCACCAAATATATATAAATAGGTGAAAATTATTGAGTACATCTACCATACATATCAGATATACAGTGCCTGAAATAGAAAATTTCACAAACCGCGCCCGTTGCAGTCATAAATCAAATTAAAATCACCTAAAATTGTAGCAAAATAACACAAAAGCTCATTATTGCCTGTAGAAAGGGCCTTTATGAAATGTCATAAATATTATTTTTATACCATGCGTCAAACAAGTTTCATATTAAACTTTAAGGAAAAAACATAAACAATTCAATTATTCAAAATGCATTTTTAATTTTTTCATGAGTCTCAAGAATTCCACGAACCGTAGCCGTGTTCTGGTCTGCTCTCGTTCATTGCGAGCCCTGCAGATATACTGAGGCACAGTGTAAGCTGTTGTTGGAATGGTTTTTCTCAAATACCTGTGTAAAAAGATATTATGCTTGAAGCCTTTGTCGTGTTGAGCATTAAACAACTCCAGCTGAAAGTGACTACCACGACACATGCTACAAATTTAATTGAGAGCACCAACGATTTTTTCTCCAATCAACACCGTTGAGTCAACTCTGTATGCCTCAGTGCATTAAGTAACATGTGTTTTGTGAATGTTAACTATATCACATAAAATTGACGAGTAGCAGTTGCGTCGATTTTGTATGATCACAGAGAAATATCATGAAACTTTTACCCCGTTCATTATTTTTATTATTATGCATATTGTATTATTATTATTATTTATTAAGGCCTTCACTCATAGGCGACTGACTTTATTTTTGTATATAGAATACGAAATTGACTTCCAACAAACAAATATTAAAAACTCAAAAAGTATGTGTTTAAATCATTTGATTTTTTGAACATTAATACAAAAAGGATACTTTAATATGATTTAAAAGAAAACAAAAATATTTAAAGGGAGATATAGAGAGGTTCAAATTCCTGAGGCGGATATACGGACCCATGAATGATGGTGGGGAGTGGAGAATTAGGTATAACATGGAACTATACCGCTTATACCAAGATTCAAAACTCTCCACCTTCATAAAATTCCAGAGGCTGAACTGGGCAAGCCATGTCCAGCGCATGCCTGAGTCACGGATACCGAATAAGATCCTCGAAAGAAACCCAGGGGGGAAAAGGTCAGTGGGAAAGCCAAGCACACGATGGGGTGACAACATTACAAAAGATGCCAACCAGCTGCTAAAAATCATGAACTGGAAAAGACGTGCGAAGGACCGTTCCGGCTGGAGGACGGCGGTGGCGGAGACTAGGGCTCGACTTGAGCTGTAGCGCCATCGAAGAAGAAGAAGAGAGGTTGAAAGTACAATAAATAAAAACTTTCGTTTATTTTTTTTCAGAATTTTAAGTTTAGTGCTAAATAAAAAACTAATTACGTCCTAAAGATTTTAAAAACTGCTTGTATTATAAAGTCTAATCTATTTTCGTATCCCGTTCCCATAAAATATCTGAAAATTATTGACAAATGCTGCACTTTTCGCATTTCTAGCAATAAGTGTAATTTCGCAAACTGTCTGTCCTATCCTGTATCTAAAATCGCTTCAAAGGTTTGTAAATATAATAACAGATGTTTTTTTTTGCGATATAAAAAAGGTCAATAACAATGGTAGCAAAGATTTTCAAGTGCATTCCATTTTAAATTTGGTTGAAAACATGAATACTTAATGGTTTTCTATGCAGTGAACTATTTTAATAAATATTGGACTAAAGATTCAATCAACAGCTCAAACTGAAAATTAAAAAAAATTTAAAATATGGTACTATTTTTTTTTTACATATTTTTAAAATCCAATATTTAATTCTGGTTGGTAAGAATTGCTGCTATTAAATATACTCACTCTGTAGAGAACTTCTTTCTAAACACATAATACGAGAATTTCTCACGTTCGGTAATTATGTAATGGGTTAAAAACAAATACTGTTGTTTTTAAATGTAATAGTATCATTGGGCAAAAATACACTGGGTCTCAAGAAAATAAGATTAAATAATTACAATTATTTATCTCAAACTAAACATTTACTTGACCCCAAAGTTCAGATTTTATTTTCCTATCGTGCTTGTCATTTTTTTGAACCTTACAAGAAAGTTTACTAAACAATAATATTATAGTTATAAACAATAAAAATTTCGTAGAAATAACATTAATACACAGTTCATTTAATTGATTCATAAGCAATTTGATATGTACATAATATTATTAGTTTATTCTTAAATCATAAACAAGGAGTCCATTCAAGCATTCGTTTGAGAAAACGGGTAACTATAAACTTGGGACTTAAATATATATAGAGGTGAAACTATTGCAATTCAAATAAGTTATTACATTCATACAATATTCAATGATTATATATGTTTTTAGTATATTGAAAAATGATTAAACAATATGCACATAGTTTATTATAAGAGTTTTGGATTTCAATCAAATTGTTTTTGTCACTTCTTTTTGATGCGGCTGGAAATCCACTCCAGACCAAGTAACAATCTGTAACAATAAAATTAATCTTATTAGGGTACATTGCAAACTATATCACTCAATTATTTAGCAGTATGGTTCTAGCTCACCCCTAATTTATCAATAAAAATATTAATCATTAGTAAGCGTCCACAACTTTGTCCGTGTGAAATACAGAAACAAATGTAGACAGATCGCGAGTGTAGAACTACAGGGTTCTAAGGTAATCCGCTCACGCAGAAACTAAAATCTGATGAATTGGTTGGTGATGGAAAACATAAACTGGCCAGTGACTAATGCTCCGCACACGCCGCTACTGAAACCTAATAATCTCATAACCTCAAACTGTCAAACCCATTGTCTTTCCTGCTTCATTCTAAGGTTTTTCCGTAATATATTCTTCCGGAATATTCTGGCAGCTTGTAATTATACAGGTAGGAGTATTTCTCAACATCCGCCACACATTTTAAATTTAAAATCGGTTCGCCCATCTCTAACTTTTGACGTCTTGACTTGTTATTGCTTGTTTAGTTCAGTGCTACCAATTTTGGTAAGAAAATATGATTTTTCATCAAATCTATTGATACTGGTACCCATGGCCCCGACATCCCGAAGCGGACCCCCAGACTAGGATCTTTAACAGGCCCCCTTACCTATCGCTAAAGATAAAAGCAGTTTGACGCTCTACAGTAGCATTTTCCAAATGGTGTAAGCAGTAAAATTAATGTGTATATTTAGTGTTTTTTTGTCTATTTTAATTCATATATTTGAATTATGGAGTTGTCGAGTATCGATACACAATTATAATTACATCATACAACCACATAATTTAAAATAATAGCATTATTGAAGATAAATGGCGGCGGATAAACTTTTTTTACTATTCAAGAGAATTTGTGATGTGTGTTTATATCACTTATATGGTAGACTCGCCACGCCGGTCCCCCAGGCTAAAGCCCTGCTAACCCCCCTTTGTGAGGACTATGTTGGTACCACTGTTTTTTATGGGTGACTGGAAGACTAGCATGTCGCGTCTCTTCGGTTTCGGTCGCGGACGTTTTGAAACTGAGAGATTCCAGTCTTATCAGCGAGCCGCCATTGAAATACATTAGCTAGGTACTGGAGTTTCAGTTGAGTCTTTTTTGAGTGTTCACGTGAGCGGATGGGCTTAGTGTTTATTTTTGATGAAACAATGACGCAGCTTAGAATTCATTGTTAGGTTTGTTTTGTCAAAAATAAACACTCATATCCTTGTAGTATTAGGCTTGCGAGATATCCACAATGTGGAACACCTCATAATGTTGCAAATTGACATTTAATCGATTTCTTGGCGCACGCACGCTTCTCAACCCATGCCTCACCTCGTATTGTTGAAAGTGGAATATTTTCAAAAGTTTTCTTTTGAGATATCGAGAAAATATATGAAAGTCTACTAAATTGGTATCGACAATAAACATGCAGATACACACTCCAATTTTTTTATTAATATAGATTGATCTTTTATGTGGACATTGAAAAATATCCATGTTAACTCAAAATCATATTGTGCAGAATTGAATGGTGTTTTGTATTCATAGACATGCAAATCTTAATCAGTTAATATCTTGGTATGTAGCTATGTAGGTATATGTAATATAACCAGTAAGTACCTATGGCAATTCAGATCCTGTAAAATAGTGTAAAACTATCAGTGGCCAAGTTGAGTAAATCGACACAAAGGACCTACGCAATTTCTTGTAAACTCTGCATACCTAGGTACTTGTTTTTAACATTAGGCGGCCATAGACGGACAGTTCTCGTAACAGGTTGAACATGGCACAGACAATAACAGTTCAATAACCGTACGTTAGTGGCCACACCACAAATCAGTTTAACTACACCATTTAAATCTGTCGAACTGTCAACAGACGTGCCCATATACGTACAGTTATTGTCTGTGGCAGATCAAGTGTCAAAAACTGTGGAGGTTATGTTCACGGAGATCATACACAGGGGTACCTACCTAGTGTTAAATTAGTTTTAAGTACGCTATATTGAACGATATTGATTTTGTTAGATTTATTATGATTACAATTTATTGTTTGTGTAAATATATGTCCAGATTCTTTTATTTTGAATAAATTATTCATAGTATACTAATTGTTGTTTTAATAAAATATAATTAAGATAAAATACATACGTATTGTTTTATTTAAATCAGGGTTATATACATTAAATTTATGTAATATGTTTTATTCAATCACCAAAACAATTTACTTATTTTGCAAGTTGGCGTCTGTTTCCATGATACCTAGACATATTTTTGTATTTAAGTAGTGGAAAATATTGTTTGCGGTACCTAGTTGACACTTCATAATATTCGTAATTATATAATATGAGTAGCAAAAGAATACGCAACAAAAATAATATACTTCTTATCGAACGAACTTAGAAGATTATGACAGAACTGTCAAAATTTGCCGCCAAAGCCAGCTACTCCTACTTTACGACACAGCTAGCTAACGTCACCCGAAAACTTTCGGTGAGTTGAAATTCCAACAGTTTTACAAAAACACGGGAGTGGGGGGTCGCTGGCAGTTTGAACATAGCACACATCTGACAGGTCGAAAACTGTCCGTCTATGGGCGCAGCAGTTTATCTACCAAAGATAACTGTATGGCCGCCATTACTATTAACTGGCATGTTCAACCTCTTACGAAAACTGTACGTATATGGCCGCCTATTAGGTAGGTGTATCTATGTATAATGAGGTCTCATTTTAAAATGATCCTTTATTACCAATAACTATATGAAAATATTGATAGGTAGGTAAGTAGGTTTTATTGAAGTTAAGATTTTGTGACATCGTATTATTTTGTTTAATTGTGTAAAAATAATTTAACTGCTTACAAACAAATATCATTTTAATTTGATTATGCATTTAATCAAAACTTTATAAATTGTATTAAATATTTTTCTTCAATTATTTTAGCGTATTTTATTGTAATGTAAATTACTGGCAAGCGGAATAATTTTTTTTTGTTACGCCAAAGGATAACTTCTAACGCGCGTACATAAGTACACACACTGATTTTTTTAAATGTGTTCCCTATTAGTATTGTGGTATTTGCTTATAGCCAGTATTACCAACTGTAATATAATTATATCCCAAGTCCTATAGTACCTACCTATGCCAAAAATACTACAATTTTAACTATAGTTGTATATGTACTATAATTATCTTTTAGATTTTAAATAAAAATGGTATCGCGTACATTGTTTATAAGAACACAAATGCACACCTTCGAGGGAACACTGCTCCAGAGCTGGGATGGGGCACATGGAAATGATTGGTTTGAAAAAGAGTGTTCTCACCCTTCTCCTGTGAGAGCGCAGCACGGTTGTATATGCCACGGCTGTCTTTTAATTGCCGTCAATTGTAGTTGTTGAGATATTTCAGCTGCCTTCATTGAACCTTTAATATCCTGAAAAACATTCATATTAATTATCTCCCATTTAAATCGAAATTACATATATTAAATTTTATGAGCATTTATGGGGTAATGCAGCTGCAAAAGAATGCAACATAAATATTCCACTGCCACAAATATAATACAAATTTTAAATACATATTGTGTGATGATGAATGCAACAGAGCTAATTTCAAAATCTATTTATTAATTTATATATTATATATTCAGTTTGCAACAAAGCAGTAAAATTAAAAACAAAATAAATAGATAATATAAAAACTCAACATATATGTAATAAAACTAATAAGATTAACATAGTGTAAATCATTAGAATAAAATGTATTGGTATTTATAGCGATAAATAAAAAGAAAAATGGGTAAAGATACAAAAAAACGGCACCATAATTCACATTTTTTAATGTAAAAATAGAAATATACATATGCTATACCAATTTATACCTTGTAAGACAATCAAAAATTATTACTATATATTTGTTTCATTAAAACTAAACACAGTAATAGAACCAAGCGCAAAAACAGCGGTTTCAATTGCTCCAGTGTCCTAACATAACTTACTAAAGAAACCCAGTTACTGTTAATTGTGTTATGTTTTAGATCTCAATTAGAAGATGTCAATGAATAAATTTTGGCAAACACTACTGTCTCATTTGGTTTTGTCATCGATACTCGAATTGAATCATGTTTATTTTGTTATTGGTAATGAAATATTTTTTATTATCGTGTCATATTGTATGAACTGATACTGATGTTAAACGGACAATTGAAACTAAACTCAAGGAGGAACTCGACAAAATTCACTGGGATATCGTCAGCCATTGTCATTCTACACAGCAAATATGTATTATGCTATAAAGGAACTGCAAGCTGACGCACAAGGGGTGTCGGGTTTATTATCCATAAAGCATGGAAAGACCGCATAGCTAAATTCAACTACTCATCTGATTGGCTAGTTTGATCATTCGAATCAACAGCAGATACCAGTTTCAGCTTCTGCAAGTGTATGCTCCCACACAGGGCTATCCCGATGAGGAAGGGAAAGGTTTATACGAGGAAATTGAAATGCTAAAAAACAAATGTAAATACCATTTATCATAATGGGAGACAACGCGCGAATTGGATCTTACCACCGAGCCGATGTAGTGGTCGGACAATTCAGCCATGGTCAAAGAGACGGCAGAATAGACATGCTTGTGGATTTTGCTGAAAGTGGCAGTTTCCAGAACATGAACTCATTATTCAAGAAAAGGCCATCCCGTAAATGGTCATGGAGAAGCTCAGCAGGAAGGACCAGTAAGATTTGACTACATCCTAAGGTCCCAGGAAGGACATTTTTTAAGACTGTACAGTACTTAATTGATTCAATACCGGCAGCGAACACCGAATGGTGAGGTGTAGTGTGCGTTTCCATATCGCTCTCGAAAGATCTTACAAGGCTGAATTTCAGAATAAGCTGAAAGGTAGACTTGCGGCCAGGCTGAAAATGTTCCTATCTCCCTATCAAATGCGGAAAGTATCACCAGTAAGTAATATAATAAAAGTCCAAAAAAGCAACGAAAGTTGGTCAGAGACTGCACTCCCAAAAATGCTTTCGACAAATACATTAAATCTAATAAAGTAGTGAAGGAAAAGAAAGAGTCGCATTTAAATTGCTATAATCCTGAATACTATACCCTTTGCAAAACCTTCCGCAAAAACATTTTACTGCCAGTAAATAAGGTTGAAATTAAACTATTGCGACAATAACTGTTTACACACAAAAATGCTGATTGTCGTGCCAATCTCATTTTTCAAGCATCAGCGAGACGCATATGTTGTTGTTGCGTGAATATTTTGTGTGGTGAGCGACGTATTTCATAATTTTTGACGCCAGAGTATGCAACCATCGTTTTACGGCGCATGCGCACATTTCGCGCAAGTTACAACTATCGCATGAAAATTCAGAAGCCAATAAACTTTTTTGATCCATGCTTGCAATCTTGTAACTTACACAAGTGTTTATATTTTCATTTTATTTACTGCCAGCAGTAAATCCATTCATCTTTAAATGTGCTATTATGCTACTCAGAGCTAACGACAGGTAGGTATTCTTTTTACGCACTGCAATAAGGCCTAGATAAGGAAAAACTAGTAATTATTTTGACAAAATGCTTCTATTTTGCATCAATAATTATTTAGTTACTATCATTAAAATAGGGTATTTAGCATTATCATTCCTGATATGACGTTTCTGTTTTCAAAACCCGATAAATCTACAATTAAATATTTGTGGTAAAAAACATGTTTGTGTTCTTTTTATATAAATAAATATAAGCCAAATGAAGTTAAACATATTACTTACCAGTAAGTATAGAACAACAGAATAACAGTAAGTATAGTAAACATATTACTTACCGGTAAGTATTTGTTTATAATCATTTGGATTAACCAGTTTCTGTAAATTAATATTTTTTTCATATGCTTCTGGTGATTTTTGAATGTTATAGTTCAGTGATGGCGAACCTATGCCACTGGTGGCACGCGAGATGATTTTGCATGGCATGTGAATGTTTCATTTTGAAGAGAAAAAAAATATTACTACTTTATATAGGTATTTTAAAAAATATTATTTTTATAAAAAAGTTTTACAAATAAATATAAACTTAAGTACTTACATACTTATATTCTCCTATACTTATATATGTAATATTAAAAATTAATGACGACATAGCCATGCGTATTTTCTTCGGTTTTTCATATTATGTTTATGTACCTATCGAGGCACAAACGGAAACGACGAAATTCATGCTTAAATAATGACAAATCGCATTGTATAAAAATTGCAGGCAAATCATTTTAAAGAATAATCATTACGTTTAATGGAAGTATACGATTGCGGGGGATCGGGGAATTAAACATAAAAATATACAATCAACAAATCTTATGAAATTAATTATCGGCAGTCATTCAAATATAATAACTGCTTGTTATTTTACCTCAAACATAATCTCTAAAAATGGAAAACCGCTCAGTGATGGAGTATATAATATAAAATAAGAGTGGTTTAAATGCTTCCACGATCTCTTTGAGTAATTTGAAAACAAGGAAAAAAATATTCATAGAATAAAAGATATGCCTTCATCTAGAAATACGGTAAAAGATCTCCATAAAAAAAACTGCTTGGCACGTCGGACAGTTGAAAAATATTATTTGGGAAATTTTGGCACCCGTATGTAAAAAGATTCGCCATCCCTGTTGGATCATATTATATAAAATTACAAACAAAAAAATATGTGCATATTTTTTGATATTATGTGGACTTATTTGTAAAATATATGCCTCTCTCCTCCAGTACTATATGCAAACTACAAATTTAAATTTGGCATTTAGACAACTAACCTGTGTTATTATTTTATCATTCTGAGGGTAATTTTATAGCCGCAACTCAAAATTCATAAATTAATATAAAATACATAATGTTAAAAAATATTATATAGGTATGTTATATGAAATATTATTATTAGTCAGTAAATTGAAATGGAAACATATAAAGTATAATGTAAGTAAACTGTACACATGTTTATCGTGAAACAAAAACCTTCGCAAAACAAACGCTATAATCAGTAATATTAGTCGCAGCAGTATGAAATAAATACCTCAAGGTAAATTCTAAGCACATAATAATTTTAAAAACTTAACTGAAACCTATTTATTTCAAAATAAATTTAATACATATAATAATGTGCAGCACTATTATTTTTATAACTTAGATCCACTACGATCCGTACACACATACTGTGTATATTAAAATGTATGACTGCCTAGACACAAACATTAAATTGCAAACACACTTGAGCTAAAAAGTATTTATATTATAGTAGGTACTTAATTTCAAAGACTTGAAAAACTAAAACTAACCTGCTATTAGTGACGCCAATTGAAATGTGCAAAGCTAGTTGAACCATATTGGTTCAAATATTTATATACATCAGTGGCGAAGGGTGGAGGTAGGCTGTTAAGATCCGCCATAAATAGTGTACATTAAACTTTTTCAGACATACATATTTGTTTTCATTGAAATAAGACTACAATTTACAGATAGTGTTGGTTAGATTTTAAAATTCAATTAAATCCTGAGAAACCAAACCATAATAGATAATAGTCAAAAAATACATGTCTATCTATAAAATATCTAAAATTATGCAATTAAATCATACATAACTTTGAGTATTTTATAGATAGAATAATATTTTTTATTTATTCTAGTTTGGTTTACGCAGGGCTTAATGAATTAAAAAAATGAACCAACAATATGTCTAATATGTAGTTTTAATCCAACGAAAACAAATAACTATGAATGAAAAAGTGTGCACAATTTTGTCGTATTGCCCAAATTAGACCAAATCTATTATGGTTTCGTTTAGGCAGGGTTTAATTGATTTTTAAAAACTAACTAACACCATCTGTAAATTGTAGTCTTAGTTCAATAAAAACAAATACATATGCCTAACAAAGTTTAGTGTGCACTATTTATAGCGAATCTTAACAGCCTACCTCCACCCTTCGCCACTGATATACATTATACATATGAATGAGGTAAACTTAGATAGGCTTTCTTTTAACCTTTGGTTCTTTCCTCGTTGTGTTTTTATGTTTCTATTCTTTACTTTTGACGCCCATGATGCCCGAGCGGCTTACGCATCGGCTTATAATGTCGTTGGTACCAGGTTCGAATCCTGGGTCTGGCAAATACACATATTGTTTTTCAATTTGTGTGTGGAGTCAGAATATGAATCTAATAGGTTGAGTAAGTGGCTAACATCAATTTCTCGTAAAAACAAAAATCTGTTAATACAAAGCTCTACTTTATGGAAGCCCATATGATCCTATTAGGATCGGACATGGTCAGAAGAAGAATTCTTTACTTTAATAACTTATTATTGTTTCCAAAAATATTAAAATCAAGTTGTCAACATTTTGAATTAGTGCAATGTTAAAATAAATCAATTGAAATTGAATCCGCATTATTTTATTCTTGACGTTTTCTCCAAGAAATTTTAAAAATTGTAATTATAATAGTTTGTAACCTGTTTATTCGCAAACACTAGCAGGCATGCGTGGCTCAATTCTTCGTGTGCCAGCATTCTATGGAGTTCCTCCCGTGACACAGTCAACCGGGCGCGGTCTGTTGAATCGATGACCATTATAACAAACTGAAACCAAGAAATAAGAATGAAGTACCATAATACGCCACAGTCCTATACGTCCGTACATTGTACTGCCAGTTACACAGTGATAGCTTTACCTGTTTGATTTACATGGATGTTTGGAGCGAACTATATTTACATACGAAAAGTAGGACAATGACACAACAATATAGAAAATGAACTATGATACATTATTGTTAGGTACCGTGAATGTATTCATCATTTAGCCCTCTAAGAAGTGATAATCTAGGAAGACTTGTGATATTGGGTTTAGTCGAAGTTGGAAAGGACAAAGAAGAGCTTCTTTCAGATGGACGGACCAAATGAAGAATGCCACAGGTTTCACACTGACAAAACCCTGTGTGTTGCTGAATGCCGATAGAGATGGAGCCAAGAAGTGGAAAGGGCCAAATTATCTTAGTCTCAAGAAAAAAACATTCATAATAATGACTTATTTTTTGAAATGCTTGTTATGAAATATTTTTTTAATTTCGAGAAATCTAGCATTTTTTTCTGTCAACTAGATTATTTTCTTACCTCATCTAACATATTTTTATCAATGATAGTTGGAATACCGATAATATTTTATGACCAAACATTCTATAGTAATAGTAATTTTTCCTCAATGATTCAATATTGTGGTTTACATTCATTACACCACTCCCAGGAAGAGTTTAGTGGTACATCACAACTTACATAATATTCAATAAAATAATAAGGTATATTATGTACTGCTATATTGTATCAATGTTTTTTTCACACATGACACGGCTAATGCATAAAAATAAATGAGATATAATAGCTACATTTCACCATGGAAAATAATGTTTCGTGTTGACTGTTCACTTTCACTCACTAAATTATGGTGAAATCAGCCGCATGATGACCGAAAAACAAACACAAAAGAAAACCTTCTAAGAACTCTTCTAGATGGCGACAATGTGTCCGAGAATGGAGAGCAAAACAATGTTCAATCAACTCTACGTGCATAAGTAACATGTGTAAATTAGATATGTAAATAAAGTTAATGAATTGCAGTTTGTATGTGGCTATTAGATCTCTGAAGAGTATTACCATAATAGACAAGGAAAGAAAACAGTTCAATACCTCACTATTTGTATAATAAGTTGTCCATGCAGCTCTCAAACTTTGTTGACCGCCCAAATCCCACATCACGAATCTCAAATTCCTCCATTGGACTTCTTCTACGTTTGAACCAATCGTGGGGCTGGTGTGAACGGCTTCTCCTAGGAGGAGCTGGTAAAGTATAGTCGTCTTCCCTGCATTATCGAGACCAACTAATACCAATTTGTGTTCTGAAATTAAATTAATGTTAACATTTGATTAACTATTCAGACCTAGAATCTCACTTTCCTAACATGACCAAATGCCGGTTTTTCAACACATGTACCTATGCTTTATGCGCTATTATCATATGTCTGTGAGAATCAATGTCTTCGCCGAATACACAATTCATTATCATGTTCGCATCATAAATGTTCAATATATGGTGAGCAGACGTGTGAGTTGAAGGTTGAGAAGGGTGAGGTGTAATCAAAACCATGCGCTTCACATGACTGGTACACGTTGTCAGGACACTTACTACACTATTATATCGTATCAAAGGAAAAAGTATTGATATTGGATCAATAGAAATTATCAATATTAGTAAGATAAGCATATTGAGGTAAGTACCTAACATGAATTCATTATTTTACATTTAAAATAACGGCCCACAGACATGACATTCTTTTATGCAGGCTTTCATTCAATTAATTTTGTTTTATACAAATATATCCAAGATATGAAAAACAACGACACATCTGTGTTTACACTAGCTATATTATATGGATGAAAAAATGACATTTATTTGTAAATGGATAACAATAATTAGTATACATTGTTTATACTCACTCATTTATACACAGCTGTTTATACTCTAAATTCTAACCTTAATTTCATAATATAATTGTGAATAATTATTAATCAATTAGCATAGTCATAGAATCATTAAGTTGTAGGTTTTTTTAATACACGGGTTAGTTTAGGTAACTATTTACATTACAATATTATTAAAAAAACAATTTAATGAAGTATTACATATTTAAAATACCTACTTTCAATTTTAAGTAGGTATGTAGGTGAATAACTGAAATAAATAATATGGGACAAGGCAAACCAGTTAATATTGCATACAAATAATTATTATATAGCTACACAGGGTTTCTAGGAATAATCATTGATTTCGAGAATACATTCCTAACACAAATAATACATAACAGATAAAAACTAATTATCAGTTAGTCATATCAAAATATGTTTACCATACTACTTTCATTTGATGATTATAATAGCGTTAGTTAGTTGTGCAGTGTTTGTTAATGTGATCAATAAGGGAGAAATGATTTATTTCTATAATAAAGTCCAATGATTTACCTTCGTTTCCAAACAAACTCCATATCCTTGAGATAAGCAGCCCCATGTTTACTATCTAAAAAAAATAGCCTAATTATTTTACACGACATACAATGCAACGTTACTAATAAATTAAACCATATTGAGGTATTTAGGTTTTTCAAAGAACACTCTTGAATGATTCATTTGGTAGAGGTTTGTTTATTTGTAATTTAATAAAGTCTACGACTACTTTCTAACATAGTATGCGACTACACTTTCACAATGACATCGCCATTGATCAAATTAGATGTGTCTAGGGTTGTTCAAATTTGAAAAACTATCGATACTTTTTGACCGATACTTCAATACTGGGTATTGATACTTCTTTCCTTTCGATGCGACCTGATCTAAAAAAATAGTTAATTTTCTATCGATATAATATTTGTTTCTATCTATTGCACTATTATTTTGTTGGGCGGATGTAAAAAAAACCATTCGTGGACAAAAACCTTTCCATACAAAGACTTTTTTTTCAATATTCTAATATTTTTTTCGGAAAAAGTTTTGGCGCACAAGCCACTTTGATTTGAAACGAAACTTGCAAACATCGATACTTTTTTTCCAATACCGAAACCAATATTGATGCATTTTCTTTTGAACATATCCCTAGATGTGTCAATTCGCGAGACAGTGATGCCATGTAACAAGATTACAATATTTCCAATGTTACACCACTGCAAAAATTCTTTCAGGGAAAATTATAAAGGTTACGTAATCACCTCGGTGAAATAATAATATATTATTAATATTTTACACGAATGACATTGTGTTCTGTCATAAAGAGAAATAAATTTATTTTTCGAAAAACTATTTTACTATTTCAATCGATAATATAAGGAGCTGAAAGAGATCCATCAGCAGATGTATTTAGGAGTACACACCAACGTAGCACAGTGGTAAAAGGACACAATTGGACAGTCGGTTGACCATCCACCAGCTAGACAGCGTAATAAATTATTGAAACGGCTGTATGCGTGTAGCCTTCGGCAAGCACATTTTTCAATGCTATCCGTAGCTACATGGAGTATTATAAATTTCCAAACCAGTGCACGAAATGGAAAATTTTACAAACCGGAGTTCTCAATATTTTTTTAGAAAATATCAATAAATGTTTATCTAATTTGATATACAGGTAGATATTATACAAAAATAAATGAATACTTACAAAATATATAAAATTAGGTGAATTGTAATAAGTACCTGCCTACTTTATAATAATTCACGAACCGGAACAAAATATTTTGACAGGTCAATAATCTCGAGAATTTCACGAACCGGAACTGCGCTCCGGTCCATTTCGAGCCCTGGTCAAACTCTACCTATTGGCCACCAGTGCGTCACTATATAGGCAAGAGCATGTTTTGCATTTATTGCCGTCCACACAGAGTATAGTACCTACCTAATGATAAATCCTTTTCCCGTATTTGAAGGCTTCAAAATTATATAAATAGATTATCTACAACGTTTCAGGAATGTCCAGGATTCTGCTCTGAAAATACCATAAAAATCTCCATTTTGACCTACGCTGAGCATGTGGGCCCTTAACAGTCAGATACGGGATATTAAATATTTAGTTTTTTTAGCTTCCTGCAAAATTTGTAAAAAGTTACTTACGGGATATTGACATTAGGCATCGATATACAATTCTCGTAGGTACTCGTAAATATCATGTCGCATCCACTCGCAATGTCTGATACCTATAATGACTGCATTATTATTAGATTTTTGATACCAATCACAATCAAATTAATGTTTTTATTGAATCTAATAAAATTGTAATATTACTGTCTGCAATGCTTCATGAACAACGCGTTATTTTTTTAATTTCAGTGCTACACGGTCATCTAATTTTGGTAAGACAGCTCACGGTGAATAAGTACTACAATATGTACCCACAAAAATAGCACTTACGTCAAACTATAACTTGCGTCAGTGATTTCAAAGAAACCAACAGAAGGTTTCACCTGGAAGAGGATTCACCATCTTTCTAATATACGAATTAGGTACCCAATGTTTTGAACAACCTACCTACAGTAAGTAATAATAAGTACCTGTGTATCTACTTTTACATATTTTGTAATCTTAACATTGGAACTATAAGACCTTGTTCAGATGCCGCGTGTCCCATTAAGTACTAAAAATATGCTCCGCCCATATAACGCGTTGCATTTGGCAGTGAACAAACTAGGTGACGTAATGTATTTTTTAATCGGCATAAAAAAACAAATGCGAGTGCAAGAAGAAAGTCCGACAACTCAATTGTGATACACCTATGAGATTTTGTATTTCGCGATAGCTTGTAATAGGTATGTATTCTCGGCAATTTACAAATTAGGTGACATAATTTATTTTGAAGTAGGTAGCCATAAAAACTCTCACGCTGAAGCGCGAGGTGGTCATTATTAATTTTGGAATGGTTATAAACATCACGTTCTCGAGAGTCTCGCGTTCACTTGCGCTTGTCGGTGACAGACATCACGCCGTGAGTGCATGTGGACGGCTCAATGAGGTCACATGTACCTGGAAAACGCGCAACTTGTTACGCGCGAGTCAAATCGCGCCATCTGAACAAGGCCAAGGCTTTGGTACTTTATAGCCTTGTTTTGCATTTGCTTTGCATTCCACCATTGCCCACTGAAGAATGAAGCCGATACATTACAGGACTTGTCCTACTTTTCGCCCCTCCCATTGTCTATGGATGACCTTTTATTGCCTGTCATTGTCTATAGAGTGCTCATACTGACGCGTCTGTCGTGTTCACTTGTCGGAGTATTCTTAGTTTCAGATTTCTTTCAGATTATTTTAACGTATCTTGGAGACCTTGGAGTTCATCTGATTTAGTGGTTATGTGTTATTTATAATCGGAAGTGACGATCAAAGTAAAGCCTCAATTACATTGAGCTTCTTTACGAGCTGTTTATTGGCGAATTTACAATCTGCCTGTAAAGTCGCCCAGTGTAATCATCGAATAAGCTAATAAGCAGGTTGTAAACACTCTACCGAGAAAAGTTGAAAGCCGGTCAACTGTACACGCTACACGCCGGTGTGTGGGCCTACTGCGTCTGCGCAGTAGAGCGCAGTACCAACATCCCGGTAAAAAAACGAACTACGTTCCGTCAAAATAGTCGCTGGCTTGTGGATTCTCAGCGAATGAAAAGTTTTGTGTGTCTACCAATACCTAACCGTAATTGACCCGATTACGACGGTTTACAAGAAACGACTTATTCAGAATAAATTGACAAATTAATCAAAATATATAAAGTGGCAAAAGAGGGTATTGAGGTTATCGTCGCTATTAGGTATGTCGTAATCTTTCTGCGGACATACTCGATTACAGTTATTTGATTTAATTGATTCTTTTTTTTAACAGTAGTCAACTGATGGCTGGCCACAAAATTCCACAGATTAGCGAAGACGGTGGGACTTCCTTACCTAATAGCATCCAACCTCTTACAGGACATGAAAAAAAATGTGTACTAATTTGTTTATCGTACTACATTTCGCATACTTGAGTACAAATTGTACACTAACACCATCTGTCGCAAAAATGTCTAAACAAATAATAATAATTAAGTTCTCAATACTTTTCACAGATTGTACTGTTTACTATTTTATAATTAGTTTTATAATAATATAATATTATACACCAGGGTTACCCAAACCTTTTCTGCAATGGAACACTTCGCCAACCCGGAAATTTTAACGGAACACTTAGCTTATTTTTAGATTGATTCTTACTACTTAGTTAAAATTTAAAAAAAAATGTTATTAAAACACATTATTTATTTAGTAATTAACTACATATTTTTAAGCATACAACTATAATATAATATAAACATATGAATAAATAAAGCACTTAGGTAATGACTTTGATAATTTTGAGTCCTTGAATTGGATATCTTCTTGATATCAGGCACAATATTGGTAAGTTGCATTCTAATATCTGTTGTGGCGTCGAGCCTGTTCCTGCACTTTGACTTCGTTGCAGCATAAATAGAAAATCCCGCTTCGGATAAATAGGTAGTAGAAAACGGAAGTAAAACAATCATGACCCCCACATCCTGAAGCGGGCCCTCTACCTATCTCTAATGTTAAAGGCAGTGTGACACATCACATTAACAATTTTCAAATTTTGTTACAGCTCAAATTAAGGTCCCTTATGCAGTGTATCATTAACTATTTTTTTTCTATTTTTAATACATCTACTTTCATCATGGTATTGTCGAGTATTAATACGCAATAATCAAAAAAAATACATCGTTGAATTATATAATTTAAAATTAACAAATGTTAATAGTTATGAAGTATAATAGCCTTTTTTTTGAACTATTAAATCAAATTTGTGATGTGTGTTTATCTTACTTATCTGATCAACCCGCCACGCGGGGCCCACTGAGAGCCCGTGTCCCCAGGCTAAAGTCCTATCACCCCCCCCTTGTGGGGGCCATGAAAACAATAATAGCTTGTTTTGAAAAATTGGGGTACTCTTCTGACAAACTCGCCCAGAAATCATTTAAAGGTTGATCTTCAATCAGAGTCACTAATTAAATCAATAAGATTTTCATAGTCACTGCGCTTATGCCTACTGGTTTAGCTGTCACGGAAAATAGATTCCAAACCCTGGAATCGTCCTTACTAGTTTTCAGAAAATATTGCAGAAGTGTATAAAACTCTACCAAATTGTCGCGGAACACCTATTCAGGTTCGGCGGAACACTGGTGTTCCGCGGAACATAGTTTGGGAAACCCTGTTATACACAATTTGTATGACATACCTACATTGTATTATTCTTATTTTTTTTTGATTTATTAATAACCATGTCCTTGCTTTTCGGTACAAGGTGGTTGTTAGTAATTTTGAACATCACAAACATCCAGGCTTTTAAGAAAAATACATAAATGTTGTGTCCTGACCGGGATTAAACTCAGAACTCCGCGATGTAAGGCCAGCTCTTTACGCACTGCACCGCGAGAGCCGCCTGTAAATTATCTCTTATATTATTATTGTGCGAAATTAGAAACATTGAAAACTGTATTTCGAAAACATTATGAGTCACGCTTTTGAAATTATTCAGGAAAGCGATAAATGGGTGGCTCACAATAATAAATTATGGATCAAGTCCAATTTTCATAAAATTCGATATTTTGTTTTAGTGGCTAGATAAAACAGATTTCTATTGTGTGTATCACACTCGTGGCTGTACAATTTTCCGCATAATGACAATACTAGTATTGATAAAACATAGAAAATATTGAATGTGAATCATGTCAGTTTTGACATGGTTTTGACAGTTCCTTCATCAGTATTAACATAAAGAGGTATTTGCTAATATTAATAAAGCCTGAATATGTATACTTTATGTTTCGACTATATATTTAAATTGATCCATATAGGTACTATCAAAATATAGTAAGTATATAACAGTGAAAACATTCTTGAATTTTAGAAAAGGAGTTTTAACTTTAGATCCAAATATCTCAGGATCCATTTTGATGTACTTGATCCCTAATTATTATGAACCATCCAAATGTCTCTCCAATAAAAAAAATACTGAAAAGTTTTTCTTATAATAGGTAGGTAAGTATATTAAAATGAAGAAAATATTTTGGTTGTATACATTTATCCTGGATACAGCGGCAATCACATTTTGAAAATAGCCGATATACTGGATTATTTGTTAATTTGGGTTAAGTTAAGTTAGGTTAGGTTAGGTTATCCTAACAAATAATCCATCGGCTATTTTCAAAATGTGTTTGCCACTGTATCCAGGATAACCGACTAGTACCAAGATTTTTTAAAAGTTTATTTTAGTTTTTAATGAAATCCATTGGTATTTTATTAGTTGGACTTTAAATGTTTGCATTTGCATGTTGAAATTTTAAATGAGATTGTTAGGGGCCGTCCATATATAACGTTGCAACAATGTTTTACATCCGCGACGGATTGCAACATATGAACATTTTGAAAACATCTCATGCATATACACACTTACACACTAGAAAAAAATCGTTTTGTAGAAAAAAAATATAACACCCGACGGGACTTGAAACTGTATCTGCTGGATTCGCACCAATTGGTAAAACATACTACTTTTCTAGTGTGAATATGCATGAGATGTTTTCAAAATATGTTTATTCAGTATATATAATGTTACATTCTGAAATCTTGTGTCATTCGTTGAGTAAAAAGAAATAGTTTATTAATGTGAACATTTGTACAAAATTAAAATTAATTAATAAGTAAAGTTGTAGAAATCTTTATATACTACTACGTCTACAATGCAGTCATTTTTTCCTATGCTGATTATAGTACAAAGGTGTAAAAGTATTTCTGAAGTAAGTCTTGATTTCTTCAAAATTATAGTATTTTGGCCTTTTCCGCGTGAAATTATAGTATTTAAAATTTTTTGCAAAATCAAAATTATACCGTGCGCCTCTATATTATATTGGCATCTACACAGCACTCGTAATGGAAAATTTCACGAACCGGAGCGCTCAATAATTTTTTGACAATATTAATATAGTTATTATTATTCGAGTATTTGGTACATACGAGGTATTTCATCGTTGCGATCTATTACCTGTTGCTGCTTACCGTGAATGATAAAAATGGAAATTTGAATTATGGCCTTGCAAAAGTGTGTCGAAACGTGAGGTCGATAGCTCTTTGTTAATCTATCAAATTAATATACGTGTACACCAGTAGCACTCAAGCAGTATCATAGTAATAATTGGCATCTATAATAATATTTTGAATCAAGTGATATTGTGAATAATAATTCAATCAAAAAATATATGTCTGGTGATGCATTATTCGAAAGATTCAGCATAATGACACATTACCTTCTATCTTCAACAGGTATTTCAACTGAGAAAGGATACGTTTACTTGAAATGATTTGACCGTTTGTTTAAGCCCCGGGTTATGAGTTGATGATGATTTGACCGTTTGTTTAGGCCCCAGGGAATCAGTTGATGATGATTTGACCGTTTGTTTAAGCCGCACGGCATCAGTTGATTAAAATTCCACAACACCGGCGGTGCCTCTGTCTGAAGACATACGTCCGCCAAATTCACTACCTATTAATTGATTTTCATATTTGTATCAAGAGGTCTGGCTAAATAGACTCAGACAACGGCTTATTTTGTTTTGTTACGCTAAAGAAGTATAACTTCTAACGCGCGTACATAAGTACACACCATTTTTTTAAAATCGTCTAGTTTCTTCAGTAACAGTTATTGGTTCTTGTCGTTTTACAGGAAGCCAGCAGCAAACAAGTTTTGAAAATAGCCGATATACGGGAATATTTGTTAGGTGAGGTTAGGTTTGCTGTTATGGATTGCAATCATGCAGTGTACGACATATAGTTACATGTGTTTTGTGAATGCCAACATAATCACATCGACAAACACGACGCATTACATTCGGACGAATTTGGATGTGAGACCCATTTGTCGTTCTAGGCCGTTAAATACATTTAGTCGTATGTAATATTATAATTAATTATTAAATTACTATATAGGTAGGTACTTAATATTATGACAAAAAATAAAAATCGGTGTGTGTACTTATGTACGCGCGTTAGGAGTTAGGTATACTTATTTGGCGTAACAAAACAAATAATAATTATTTTATTGGACCAAAACTCATCTTTGCCATACAGCGGTTATAATCGATTCAGAAGTGCCCATCATGAATTAATAAAAAATCAAATTTTAATATGTTTTTTTGAATTATTTACCAACTTAACATTCACAAAATTTATTTATTTATTGATATATAATTTTACTCATAAATAATACTTACATAAATATAGCCTCAAATCTTGATGCAAAATCTTTACAATAAAAAATAAATATACACTACAATATAAATAAAGTTTTGTCAATATAAATTAACAGTGTAGAATATTATAATAGTTATAAGAATGACTAATCATAATAATAAGTTGTGTTGCAACTTCCGTCACACGACAAATGCATTACATCGGTGCGCGCAACTTTGTCACACCAAAAATACACTCTGATCAAAACAAATTAATCCATTTAGAATGAAATAGTCCAAAATATGTCAAAATTATTGTCAAACGGAATTGTACAAAATTTAGCCGTTGAACATCCTATGTATAGTTGGGTTAGAAATCGTATTGCTTGCGTGCAGTGGCGTCCCTAGAAAAGTGCCGCCCTTAAGCATGCTTAGAATGCCACTCATTTTCATTTTTAGTTACAAATTATCTGACAATTTTATTATTATTATACTTATAATACAATATATACAAATATAATATTAAAATACAAATATTGAGATAAATACTGAGAATAAGAACATTTCCATGAAATCGATGCTCAAACAGTGGTGATTTTAGGTATGTGAAGGTCTTTGAAGGTCTGTGGCGCTAGCGCGGAGGCACCCTTCTGAAAATTTTGCTTGTGCGATAAACCTCCATTATAATATGCATTGCAATGGGTATTACAGTACAGCAATAGTTATGAGTGTTATGACTTTGTATGTTACAATTTATTTTTAAACTAATATGTCGATACAAAGCGACTGCATCGTCTGCTTCGTTGAAAACGCCACCGCTAAGTGATATTTGTATTCGCTTTTTCATTCGCCGCCGTTTATAATACGCCGCCTCTGTGTAACGCATGACCTGCTTACACCTACGAGACGTCACTGCTTATGTGTACTGCACAGAACAGATTAATAAATATAATTCCGATAGGCTATACCCAATGGCCGCGCGACTTCGTCGGCCTATATCGTGGGCCCCAGATTCGTATCCTGGGTCTGGCAAATACACATATTGTTTTTCAATTTGTGTATGAGTCAGAGTATGGACCCAATAGGCTGAGATCTGGCCGACATCCATTTCTCGTAAAAACAAAATATGTTAATACAAACCTACACTCTGTGTAGGCCCATATGATCTTATTAGGATCGGATATGATCGAAAAAAATACCCCAATACACTGCATTTTGACGCAGGGTTTTGAATATGTGAGTATCCTGCGAAAATGAAACACACATTATAGAAGTGCAATAGTGTGTGTTGCAACCTTCAAATACACCAATATTGAATGAGCGTCAGTGCATACACCGAGAGCTGTTGTCAGAACGAAGGAGAAATGTATTTTTACACGTGTTTAAGTGTATCCCATATTTTTCCACACTCGAGATTGGTTGCCTGTTACTCCACACCCGATAGGTATTTCAGTTCCCATTATTTCTGAGTTCCCTGGTGTACTGGTATGTCGAGTTGGTGTTGGAAATGAAAATAATATACTTATTTAATGGAGTTTTGATGACATGGTTAAATTTGGAAAGTCATAATATTATTACGGGAGTTTACTGTTGTAA
Organism: Rhyacophila brunnea; assembly: GCF_057557595.1. Taxonomy (NCBI): domain Eukaryota; kingdom Metazoa; phylum Arthropoda; class Insecta; order Trichoptera; family Rhyacophilidae; genus Rhyacophila; species Rhyacophila brunnea. The sequence goes on from NW_028232751.1 coordinate 62,707,919, forward strand.
CTCGTGGCAATATTTCGATTGAAATAGCTGGTATGTGTGACCTACGGCACTGGTCGGTGTCGCGATCCACTTTTGTAGTAGAGTATTGGTAGGTACGTTTTATAACTTTACATATTTTTTCACTTTTTACTACACTGATACCTACGCTTCTTGCCTGATTACCTAGTATAAAGGAAGTTAATGTGAACTATGTACGGGCATATTAGACTAATATATCACACCTTTATTTTACAATTTAATTATTATTTTGAATTGAACCTCTCCAACCAAATTCCTATGAGTGTTATGAGAAAAATATATTTAAACAATTTGAGTAAAAAAACCCTGTTTGGGAATTTCTCATATTATGGAGACAATTTTGTTGTCTAAACCTCAGACTTTAAGTTAAATTTTTGTTAAACATGGCCTATTATAGGTCTCTCTAAAGGTTACCGACCACTGATGTGGATAGTGTTTTTACTTTTAAAAATTCAATTAAACCCTAAATCCAACTTATATTCGATAATAGTCAAAAAAATACTCATTTATTTATTGAATATCTAAAATTATACCATTAAAGCAATGATATTTAACCTTTTCTTTCTTCGGGCCAAATACATATATTTGTAAAGTAACACGGCCACATCAGTCCAGGGCTCGAAATGGAACGGAACGCACCGGAGCGCCGTTCCGGCTCGTGAAATTTGTAAAATTATCGCTCCGTCTCGTGGAAAAAAATATATTGACCGTCTGAGCTAGATAGGCCATAGAATAGAAAATCTGACACTTATTTTCATAAAATACACATACGATTTGATGACTATGTAAATATCTTCAGAAAATTTGTCGAGCCCTCCGGTTCGTAAACTTTTCCATTTCGTGCGCTGCACATCACTACTGGTGTGACGAAAAAATCATGAAACCCCCCCTTTTTTACAAAACATTTTTGAGATTTTAAAAATTATGCGTGTTTTTTAAATTAATCGTGTGCAATAGCAACACTCTTATACCAGATCTGACGTGGACCATAATGACAATCCTCTTCGGGTGTCACTATCTGTGCATCAAAGTCGAAACGAATCTCAAGATATGGCGGCTCTCGTGGTGCAGTGGGTAAGGCGCTCGCCTTCCACCCGAGAGTTCCTGGGTTCGATTCCCGATCATGACAAAAACATTTATGTGTTTTTCTCAAAGCCTGGGTGTTTGTGATTATTCAAAATTACTAACAACCACCTTGTACGAAAAAGCAAGGATATGGTTATTAATAATTCTAAAAAAAAAAAAAAAATCTCAAGATATACGAAATTTCTGATAATAAATGTGTTTCGGGCCGCACATAAAAGCTTATAGGGCCGCAGGTTGAGTATCGCTGCATTAAAGCATTAAACCATACACAATTTTAGATATTTTATAAATAGCAGAATATCTTTTCATTTTTTTGTTTAGTCTAGTATTCACTTATATTAAATATTACGGTTAAAAATATAAATTATATAAATAAGGTTCCAAGCGGCACCCATCCAACTACTATCGGGCGTGATCAGAGAAGAACCTTGGAGACAGCTCGGCTAGCGTCTCGTCGCGATGATGTGAAAAATAAATATTATTGTTACTCTGATAAAATAGTAACGATTTTATCGTGGCAAGCGGTAAAACACTATTTATACGTGTTAAAATTACCTAAATCAAAAGTATATTCACTTTACCTATTCATAATATATTATTATGATGTCATTTATATGGTAATAAGAAAGTAAATAATATTTGGATAATATGTATGTAAAAATATATAAGTAATAGAGCCTAGAGCAGGAGTAGGTACTCTAGTAGTCTAGTGCCCAAGCGGCATAAACTCCTCGTTACGTTAGCTATCATAAAAATGCATTTTTAATAGAGTGAGAAAAAAATGAAATAAACAAAAAATGAAACTTATTTTTCGAGTAGATAGGTATTGTCATAGTAATATAAATTATCAAACATTATAAATCTTATTTCATTTTGTTTAATATGTTTCCATGCGAATTGGCAATCATTACCTACCTACATTAATTCATTTCGTACCTACATAAGTACGAGTATTAAGCGTCAATTACATTGAGCGAATTTAAAAGCGGGCGATTCAGCTACTGCGATTTGATGATTACACACAAAACTTTCCATTCGCTGAGAAGCCACAAGCCAGCGACTATTTTGACAGAACTCAGTTCGTTTTTTTACCGAGAGGTTGCTGCTGCGCTCTACTGCGCAGACGCAGTAGGCCCACACGCCGGCGTGTAGCGTGTAAAGTTGACCGGCTTTCAACTTTTCTCCGTAGAGTGTTTACAACCTGCTTGTTAGCTTGTTCAATGATTACACTGGGTGACTTTACAGGCAGATTATAAATTCGCCAACAAACAGCTCGTAAAGAAGCTCAATGTAACTGACGCTCTACCTACCTAGATACATTTTTTATATGGCTTATCAATGTTTTGGAAATATATTTTTTTGTATTAAGTACCTACTTAATTTCTTATTAGCGAGGCATTTAGGTACCTACATTGTCAGGGTCATGGTCAAAATATATTTTTTTTATAGATACCTATCTATTTAATTTCATTGCTACCTATAACCGTAATTGACCCGATTACGACGGTTTACAAGAAACGACTTATTCAGAATTAATTAACAAATTAATCAAAATAAGAATATAAAGTGGCAAAAGGAGGTTATCGTCGCTATTTAGGTTTGTCGTAATATTCCTGCGGACATATTGTTCCGCTATCCTATTACAGTTTCATGTTTTATTATATACACCATTGTACACAATGTAGCCAGCCTGTTTATAAGGCTGACCACATCCACAGATTAGCGAAGGCGGTGGTCCTTCCTTACCTAATAGCATCCAACCTCCTACGATAGTCGACAAAAATTGTTTATTAATTTTTTCATCGCACTGCATTTCGCATACTTGGGTGCGATTTGTACACTAACACCATCTGTCGCAAAAATGTGTAAACAAATAATAATAATTAAGTTCTCAATACTTTTCACAGATTGTACTGTTTATAATTTTAGAATTAGTTTTATAATATAATATTATGTAGCAGGGTTTCCCAAACGATTTCTGCAATGGAACACTTCGCAAACCCGGAAATTTTAACGGAACACTTAGCTTATTTTTTAGATTGATTCCTACTACTTAGTTGAAATTAAAAAAAATGTTATTAAAACACATTATTTATTTAGTAATTACATATTTTTAAGCATACAACTATAATATAATATAATCATATGAATAAATAAAGCACTTAGGTAATGACTTTGATAATTTTGAGTCCTTGAATTGCATATCTTCTTGATATCAGGCACAATATTTGTAAGTTGCATTATAATATCTGTTGTGGCGTCGAGCCTGTTCCTACACTTTGACTTCGTTGCAGCATAAATAGAAAATCCCGCTTCGGATAAATAGGTAGTAGAAAACGGAAGTAAAACAATCATGACCCCCACATCCTGAAGCGGGCCCTCAGGCTCGGATATTTGGCGGGCCCTCTACCTATCTCTAATGTTAAAGGCAGTGTGACACATCACATTAACAATTTTCAAATTTTGTTACAGCTCAAATTAAGGGCCCTTATTCAGTGTATTATTAACTATTTTTTTCTATTTTTAATACATCTACTTTCATCATGGTGTTGTCGAGTATCAATACGTAATAAACAAAAATTACATCGTTGAATTATATAATTTAAAATTAACAAATGTTAATAGTTATGAAGTATAATAGCGCCGCAGGCGACTTTTTTAACTATTAAAGCAAATTTGTGATGTGTGTTTATCTTACTTATCTGATCAACCCGCCACGCCGGGCCCACCGAGAGCCCGTGTCCCCAGGCTAAAGCCATATCAGCCCCCCTTGTGGGGGCCATGAAAACAATAATAGCTTGTTTTGAAAAATTGGGGTACTCTTCTGATAAACTCGCCCAGAAATCATTTAAAGGCTGATCTTCAAATCAGAGTCACTAATTAAATCAATAAGATTTTCATAGTCACTGCGCTTAAGCCTACTGGTTTAGCTGTCACGGAAAATGGATTCCGAACCCTGGAATCGTCCTTACTAGTTTTCAGAAAATATTGCAGAAGTGTATAAAACTCTACCAAATTGTCGCGGAACATAGTTTTGGAAAACCTATTATACACAATTTTTATGACATACCTACATTGTATTATTTTTTTTATTTTATTTATTAATAACCATGTCCTTGCTTTTCGGTACAAGGTGGTTGTTAGTAATTTTGAACATCACAAACACCCAGGCTTTTAAGAAAAACACATAAATGTTGTATCCTGACCGGGATTAAACTCAGAACTCCGCGATGTAAGGCCAGCTCTTTACGCACTGCACCGCGAGAGCCGCCTGTAAATTATCTCTTATATTATTATTGTGCGAAATTAGAAACATTGAAAACTGTATTTCGAAAACATTATGAGTCACGCTTTTGAAATTATTCAGGAAAGCGATAAATGGGTGGCTCACAATAATAAATTATGGATCAAGTCCAATTTTCATAAAATTCGATATTTTGTTTTAGTGGCTAGATAAAACAGATTTCTATATTGTGTGTATCACACTCGTAGCTGTACAATTTTCCGCATAATGGCAATACTAGTATATTGATAAGACATCGAAAATATTGATTTGGATGTGAATCATGTCAGTCTTGACATGATTTTGACAGTTCCTTCATCAGTATAATAAACATAAAGAGGTATTTGCTAACATTAATTTGCTAATATTAATAAAGCCTGAATGTGTATACTTTATGTTTCGACTATATATTTAAATTGATCCATATAGGTACTATCAAAATATAGTAAGTATAATATAACAGTGAAAACATTCTTGAATTTTACAAAAGGAGTTTTAACTTTAGATCCAAATATCTCAGGATCCATTTTGATGTACTTGATCCCTAATTATTATGAACCATCCAATAAAAAAAATACAGAAAAGTTTTTCTTGTAATAGGTAGGTAAGTATATATTTTGGTTCTATACATTTATCCTGGATACAGCGGCAAACACATTTTGAAAATAGCCGATATACTGGATTATTTCTTAATTTGGGTTAAGTTAAGTTAGGTTAGGTTATCCTAACAAATAATCCAGTATATTGGCTATTTTCAAAATGTGTTTGCCACTGTATCCAGGATAACCGACTAGTACCAAGATTTTTTAAAAGTTTATTTTAGTTTTTCATGAAATCCATAGGTATTTTATTAGTTGGACTTTAAATGTTTGCATTTGCATGTTGCAATTTTAAATAAGGTTGTTAGGGGCCGTCCATATAATATAACGTTGCAACAATGTTTTACATCCGCGACGGATTGCAACATATGAACATTTTGAAAACATCTCATGCATATACACACTTACACACTAGAAAAAATCGTTTTGTAGAAAAAAAATATGACACCCGACGGGACTTGAATCTGTATCTGCTGGATTCGCACCAATTGGTAAAACATACTACTTTTCTAGTGTGAATATGCATGAGATGTTTTCAAATTATGTATATTCAGTATATATAATGTTACATTCTGAATTCATCTAGCTATACATCACCATCAATACTATCGACCGAGGGTACTTGATGGAGTTTGAATTTAAATTCTAATTGATTTAAGTTTTGTACTATTATTATTTATTAATTGCAGTTTTATCTTTTTTTTCCTTCTCCTCGAAATCCTGTATAATTTCTTTACACAAACTCACCCACGCATTTTGTTTAATTATTTTATTGCTATAGTCTGCACACTTATAGTTCCAAAGACATGGGTGGTTTTTGATCGCCACAATAAATGAATCCGTGTCACTATCCATAACGTCTTAATCACAACGTAGTCTGAACTAAACTAATTGTTATTTAGTTTAAGTAAAAGAACTTTCTATAAAAGGGTTAGCGAAAAAACAAAAATGGTAGGTATTTGGTATTTTTTTAAAACAAAGCCGTTTCAAGAAATCTGCCAGGACCGAACTTTTGAAAGCTGAAATTTATGGGGGCGCGTATTAAGAAATATTACTGATTAACCACATAATTATGTTCAGAAAGGCCTAATAAATTTTATTTACCAATGACAAACTCATGACCGGATGAGTGGGTATTTTTCATTAAAAAAATGGTTCCATGACAAAACAGGACAGTGACAAAACAGAACACCTGGAGAAAACCTGGCTGTTCTGTTTTATCATGTTCTGTATTGTTATTGTTGTCGAAGTCATGATGAATTGTTTGCAACCAGAAAGATTCACTTGAATGCTTAATGCTTATTTGGACTATGTCTGCATTTGCGTATAGCTAACAAAAATCCGCATGAAAGTCATTAAAAATAATTTCTACACTATGAAAATATCATCAAATTAAAAAACGCTTTCGATATAATATAACAGAATTCTATTCCAAATCAAGCAATAGTGGAAAAAATAAATATAGGTAAAATGGTAAAAAAGAAATACTTAATAATTATGTAGGTAATGTTTACATATTATATTTTTATATTTTATTTTTCTTAGTTCGCCACTGGCGACAAAAAAAAGTTTTTTTTTAATTCTTCGGATAGTGCAATAAATAAATTCTTGTTTGTCGAACACAATAAGGCACATATTGTATGACATAATTTATTACTTTAGTCCGAAAAAATTAAAAAAATCTTCCTTCTTTCTTAATTAGTGTCATCAAGAATTTCACAGTGGCGTTAATGCAATGGGGAAAACAGATATAATTTAATTAAAATATTTTATAGGTTTTTTGTATATAATTTGTTAGAACAATGTAATATATTATTATACCTATTGTATCTTTTATTAAATAAACATTTAAAACATATTATTCATAAACATTTGAAATATCTCCCCTTAAAATCTGTTCATATTTCCAATAGAATATTATTGCTTAGAATTCAATAGCTACATATTAAAAAGATAGGTATTGTAATGAGACTATATCAGGTAATTTCGTGTTAGTAGCAGTACTAATCAATAGTAGTAGGTAGGTATTCATTATTCTCACTTCAATATATTATTATTAGTACCCGTTTCCATTTTAGTGTATCTATAGAAGATGACAGTGTCAACTAATAAAAAAATTAATTAAATAAGTACATACTACAAAATAAATAATAATAGTTTAGTTTAACGTAAAGATATGGCGAGCCTTTCTTCTCGTGAAATACTTCTTCTCATAGCTGTGCTGTGTCACAACTTTTTATTATATTTTGTAAAACTGCTTACCTACCGAATGTATTTAATAGTATTTACAACAGGTTTTTAGAAATACTGCAAATATTCAAATTATTCAAAATATTATGTTTTTGTACTTAATCCTTTACTTAGTAGGTATCTAGGTAATAAGGTTTTTACCCTTTCTTCGTGTATTAACTTATAATCTTTTTTTATTTTATTAATAAATAATACTAGTACAAAACTTAAATCAATTAGAATTTAAATTCAAACTCCATCAAGTACCCTCGGTCGATAGTATTGATGATGATGGTATATAATAGGCTCAACAATAGGTAATTTTCAAAACGCTTTCGATATAAAACAGTCCAGCTCCAAAAGAAGCAATAGTGGGAAAATAAATGTAGGTATAATGCAATATTATGTACTGATTTTATATTGATTTATTTACCCTTGTACGCCACTGTAATGAAAGATAAATACTCTCGCAGCAGGGTGCAGTTTCAAAAAAAGGCGTTTATGAATCCCCTTGAAAACCGTGTTTTCTCTTGGACAGCATCGTCGAAATATTGACGCATTTGACACGCATTTAAAACGCAATCGGCTCGCAAACAAAACGCAAACGTCGTTTGGCGGATGAATCCGAAACTTCGCTTTGCCGTGTGCGCGCAGCCTTAGGTATGTGAAGGTCTTTGAAGGTCTGTGGCGCTAGCGCGGAGGCACCCTTCTGAAAATTTTGCTTGTGCGATAAACCTCCATTATAATATGCATTGCAATGGGTATTACAGTACAGCAGTAGTTATGAGTGTTATGCCTTTGTATGTTACAATTTATTTTTAAACTAATATGTCGATACAAAGCGACTGCATCGTCTGCTTCGTTGAAAACGCCACCGCTAAGTGATATTTGTATTCGCTTTTTCATTCGCCGCCGTTTATAATACGCCGCCTCTGTGTAACGCATGACCTGCTTACACCTACGAGACGTCACTGCTTATGTGTACTGCACAGAACAGATTAATAAATATAATTCCGATAGGCTATACCCAATGGCCGCGCGACTTCGTCGGCCTATATCGTGGGCCCCAGATTCGTATCCTGGGTCTGGCAAATACACATATTGTTTTTCAATTTGTGTATGAGTCAGAGTATGGACCCAATAGGCTGAGATCTGGCCGACATCCATTTCTCGTAAAAACAAAATATGTTAATACAAACCTACACTCTGTGTAGGCCCATATGATCTTATTAGGATCGGATATGATCGAAAAAAATACCCCAATACACTGCATTTTGACGCAGGGTTTTGAATATGTGAGTATCCTGCGAAAATGAAACACACATTATAGAAGTGCAATAGTGTGTGTTGCAACCTGCAAATACACCAATATTGAATGAGCGTCAGTGCATACACCGAGAGCTGTTGTCAGAACGAAGGAGAAATGTATTTTTACACGTGTTTAAGTGTATCCCATATTTTTCCACACTCGAGATTGGTTGCCTGTTACTCCACACCCGATAGGTATTTCAGTTCCCATTATTTCTGAGTTCCCTGGTGTACTGGTATGTCGAGTTGGTGTTGGAAATGAAAATAATATACTTATTTAATGGAGTTTTGATGACATGGTTAAATTTGGAAAGTCATAATATTATTACGGGATTTTACTGTTGTAACTCGTGGCAATATTTCGATTGAAATAGCTGGTATGTGTGACCTACGGCACTGGTCGGTGTCGCGATCCACTTTTGTAGTAGAGTATTGGTAGGTACGTTTTATAACTTTACATATTTTTTCACTTTTTACTACACTGATACCTACGCTTCTTGCCTGATTACCTAGTATAAAGGAAGTTAATGTGAACTATGTACGGGCTTATTCGACTAATATATTATCACACCTTTATTTTACAATTTAATTATTATTTTAAGCTGAACCTCTCCAACCAAATTCCTATGAGTGTTATGAGAAAAATATATTTAAAAAATTTGAGTAAAAAAACCCTGTTTGGGAATTTCTCATATTATGGAGACAATTTTGTTGTATAAAACTCAGACTTTATGTTAAATTTTTGTTAAACATGGCCTATTATAGGTCTCTCAAAAGGTTACCGACCACTGATGTAGATAGTGTTTTTTACTTAAAATTCAATTAAACCCTAAATCCAAGTTATATTCGATAATAGTCAAAAAATATTCATTTATTTATTGAATATCTAAAATTATGCCATGAAAGCAATGATACTCAACCTTTTTTTTTCTTCGGGCCAAATACATATATTTGTAAAGTAACGCGGGCCACATCACTACTGGTGTGACGAAAAAAATCATTAAACCCCCCCTTTTTTACAAAACATTTTTGAGATTTTAAAAATTATGCGTGTTTTTTTAAATTAATCGTGTGCAATAGCAACACTATTATACCAGATCTGACGTGGACCATAATGACAATCCTCTTCGGGTGTCACTATCTGTGCATCAAAGTCGAAACGAATCTCAAGATATACGAAATTTCTGATAATAAATGTGTTTCGGGCCGCACATAAAAGCTTAAAGGGCCTCAGGTTGAGTATCGCTGCATTAAAGCATTAAACCATACACAATTTTAGATATTTTATAAATAGCAAAATATCTTTTCATTTTTTGGTTTAGTCTAGTATTCACTTATATTAAATATTACGGTTAAAAATATGAATTATATAAATAAGGTTCCAAGCGGCACCCATCCTATTACTATCGGGCGTGTTCGGAGAAGAACCTTGGAGACAGCTCGGCTAGCGTCTCGTCGCGATGATGTGAAAAATAAATATTATTGTTACTCTGATAAAATAGTAACGATTTTATCGTGGCAAGCGGTAAAACACTATTTATACGTGTTAAAATTACCTAAATCAAAAGTATATTCACTTGTACCTATTCATAATATATTATTATGATGTCATTTATGTAGTAATAAGAAAGTAAATAATATTTGGATAATATTTATGTAAAAATATATAAGTAAGTATATTTTTTTCATAATTTTCATCCTAGAGCAAGAGTACTCTAGTAGTCTAGTGCCCAAGCGGCATAAACTCCTCGTTACGTTACATATTATCATAAAAATGCATTTTGAATAGAGTGAGAAAAAAAATTAAATAAACAAAAAATGAAACTTATTTTTCGAGTAGATAGGTATTGTCATAGCAATATAAATTATCAAACATTATAAATCTTATTTCATTTTATTTAATGTGTTTCCATGCGAATTGGCAATCATTACCTACCTACATTAATTCATTTCGTACATAAGTACGAGTATTAAGCGTCAATTACACTGAGCTTCTTTACGAGCTGTTTGTTGGCGAATTTAAAAGCGGGCGATTCAGCTACTGCGATTTGATGATTACACACAAAACTTTCCATTCGCTGAGAAGCCACAAGCCAGCGACTATTTTGACAGAACGCAGTTCGTTTTTTTACCGAGAGGTTGCTGCTGCGCTCTACTGCACAGACGCAGTAGGCCCACTCGCCGGCGTGTAGCGTGTAAAGTTGACCGGCTTTCAACTTTTCTCGGTAGAGTGTTTACAACCTGCTTGTTAGCTTGTTCGATGATTACACTGGGCGACTTTACAGGCAGATTATAAATTCGCCAACAAATAGCTCGTAAAGAAGCTCAATGTAATTGACGCTTAAGTAAACTTCTTCTGTGTATAATAATATCATAATACACTAGGACGTTTGTCAATGTGACAGTCGATTCTAAACGACAATAACTAATAACTTATTTATACTCTTCAGTCATTATAGAATACCAAACTCGGCTTACAAGTACGTTATCAATAAATAGTATGGCAGTGGACCACTCGTTGCTTGTGCAAAAAGTTATGCTCAGGCTTTATTAATCTAAAGATGGCGGTGATTCCACTGAATTATTATTAATCGCAAGCGCTGACGGTCTAATAAGCAAGACACCCCACATATAATTATTGTGGGTCTGGTCTTGTCAACCGTCGGCACGCGCCTGTGGGTGGGGCCCGCACGGCACGAGTGGCCGCGGACCCCACTTTGAAAAGCAGCCACGCGTCCACACACCAAACAATGTTTTATTTATTGCCGCAACATTCGTTCACCCGTTGGCGATCATATCGATTTTCTTATCCTATTAAATCTCTTATCATACAGTGTCGCAATATGTTTTATTTAATTTACTACATACTCAGTTTGTTTTATTTTCATTGCAGCATTTATGAAGTTCAACTTATTTTCGCGCGGTGCACCAAATGTCCCAGTCAGTCGCGCACACAGAAAAACAATATGGTATATTTATAAAAAAATATATTTTTTAATTGATTTTTAAGGCAGAGCGAGGGGGCGAGATTGATAAAATCAATCAGGTGCCACTGACTTCCACATTTACCCCACCGACTACATACATAATAGTATTTCTTCTCGCAGCTTCAACCGTGGACTCCGTAATTTTCCGGGTACATTTCCCATCGCCAGATACTCCGCCTTTTTTAGTGAAGTTGGAGTCAGCGACGAACACCTAGCCTGCAAATATAAACTACGGGAGCTCACCTACAAACTGTTGCACTCACTAGTCAAAATAATTAATAGGATCACTAATGTCCGTTCGTGTTGACCGCGCGGTCATGTCTTTTACCAGTACCACGGATAGAGGTTGGATTTCTCGAGATACGAGAATTATTCTCCAAGTCGAAGAACACTCCACCTACCAGAGGCACCTAGCGGAAATATAAGAAGCCTACAATTAGAAACATTTTATTGAGAATTTAGGTTTTAAAGTTTTAATTAATAAATACGTATCTAAATACAGTAAAACGATACATATTTTATATTTTAAACGATAAATAGTTAGTGAACATGGAAAACTAAAATAATGTGAAGTAGGTTGCCTTAGTAATGGGTATGGTTATAAGAAGGTAGGTATAATTTTATTCTCGAGTGTGGGAAACAATGGGTAAATAATTATAGTAAACACGTTTCAGGAATATGTTATTTTAAATATTCACGTTAACAAAACGTGCATTCAATTTTGGTAATAGTTGAGGACACTGAGCGGGGTTTATATTTCTTTCGTTTTACGGTATAACCGTCATTGAGTCATAAACCAAAACTGGATTAAAAGTCTTGACGAATGACTTTCGCAAGTAATCTATTATGTGGAAGTAATTAATTATTATATGCAGTAACGTCCGATGGGGGTAGGCAGGTCATGCGTTGCTTAGGGTCGATAAATAAAAAGGGCGGCAAATAAAGGAACGTATACACTCATTACAACTTTTGAAAACAGTGGCGGTTTTCCATAAGGCGGTCGATGCGGCCACTTCGTTAGAAAGTACTGACATCGTAGTTTTTAACAATCTAAGAGGGCCTCCAAATTTGTCAGCATCTCAGACCCCCGCGTAATTAAAACCACTGCTATTTGAGCGCAGGTTTCGTGAAATTTCGTGCTATAATCCTCAGTAGATTTTGTGTATGTATTTTTTTTAATTTTTGCAATATTTGAAAATAATCATTGTCTATTTAAGATAATAAAATAAGTGCACCAAATAATTTCGCATACCTATAATTTGAGTAATATTTACAAGATAAAAAGAACTTTTTATATACCTACCACGTTTTTAAATTTTCTGTTGAATCATATAAACTTGACAATTCTATGTATTAATAAATAAAGAATACTGAAATGTCATTTTGACATTTCATATTGATTTACATAGTAACGCACGTATATATTAATAATTTAGTTGCTACGACCCCCTTTAGCAACCAATAATAGTGAGTAGTAAATATTACTTTTAACGAATTTTTTCCGAAACATACAAAACAGAATTAACTGAAAATGAATTTAATTCTGCTTAAAGATGGCCAAAAGTATTAAAAGAATGCATTGTCGTCGTGTTCCGATATATTCTAAAAGTTTCAAATGTCTAGCTAGTCGGGAAGTTAGTTAAAAATCGATTGCAAGATTTGCACTGGATAAACAACCACCGGACAAACAAGAATACGAGCTAAGAAAAACGTGGTAAAATGAAAAGGAACGGCATTCTAAGCCAGCCTAATGGTGGCACACTGATTGGCATCGTTTACCAGGAATGTACCTAATTGACGTGTTGGTTCTCGTTTCCTTCTTTGATTGCTGTAGTGTATACGATGAGTAAAAATCAATTTCAAACAATATGGCGCCAATTCGCTTGGAAATATAATTCGGTCGCAAATCACAGGGCACAAAATAAAGGCCACCTGCATCTCATTGACCCCCTCTCGTGGGTGGGGGGTGGCGATGGGATAACTGCGCTCGAGCTGTGTGCCGTACGCGTGTCGGCATACAACATGTTCAACACAATTGATTTCGGAAACTCTTCACAAGGGTTTAACATAAGCTTATTTCCCTTAAATTAATTACAAGCGTTGGTTAAATAGGTCAATCATTATCATAACATGACTACAATTTTCACACCGTAATCATATTTATACGACGTGTCTAAGTACCAATATTTTGTTATTTGAGATAGAGGGCTATTGTAAGTTTTTTTCAGACCGTTGAAGCGAGCTCGGCATGAATGACATTGAACCGGCAAAGAGAGTGATGTCCAGCAATCCAATAAGGCGTAGAAGAAGAAGCAGGCCAAAGATTCGCTGGTTGGATGCAGCTGCCAGTGACTGCCGTATTCTGGGGGTACCGAAGTGGAAAGCGGTCACACTGGATAGGGATAGGTGGAGGAAGCTGTTGGAGGAGGCCAAGACCCACACCGGGTTGTCGCGCCCCTGGTGATGATGATAATGATGATGGAGCGGAGCTCAGAGTACTGGAGCTATGGGGTTTTACCTGGAGCAGGACCGTAGCTGAAACATCGAAAATTTGTAGTGCTCCTCTGCTCCGGATGTTTTTTTTTATTATTAAATTTTCGTCCTAAAATCCAATGAAAATAGTATATTTTGACACTTTGCAACACTGGAATTATTTGAAATACGGCAACACTGCCGAGTGATACTCACTTTTTGGCCTTTTAAACAGAAGAGGCAAATAATGAGAGACGATTTGCTGTCGGTTTTTAAAAATTAATGAAAATGGCGATTTTATTTTTTAACATCTGCGAACTGTATACTTACATATTTATAATACTTTTTATCCGGAGCAGAGCAGACCCTGGAGCGGAGCTGGAGAAAATATTATGTCCCGGAGCGGAGCAACTCAAAAAAGGGTCCGCTCCAACCATATGATTTTTTACTGTTTCGGCAATTTTATTATATTATCCTATACTTAATCGAACATTCAAAACCATTTTTGTAATTTGTAATTTTATCTTAGAGCAATAAAAACAAATAAGCATGACTGACAAAGTGTGCATTATTTTTGTCAGATATCCACAGCCTACCTCTACTATTATGGCTCATTCTAGACATGGTTTAACTTAAGCTTAAAAACTAACCAATGCCATCTCCAAGTTGTGAAAACAATTATGTATGACTGACAATGTTTAGTGTACAATATTTATGTCGGATCTCCATAGCCTACCTCCACCCTTTGCCACTGGTATATACAATGTATTAAATTTGTTTTATTTTATGCATTAAGAAACCTCGAAAAATCCAACCACTAGACGTTAATTCAACTCGCAGGAAATTGGATGCCACAGTTTTGACAGGGGGATAATACGCCGTGCGGAAGTTTTTTACGGGATAAGGCGGTGCGATTTGAATGGAATCTGCCTGTAAAGTGTAAACCGATTAGAACCGTGTTTTATTTAGACATGAATTTTATATCAGTACTATACGACCCAAAGAGGTTAAACAGTCTTCAGTACACGGCCATATATTTCCGATACAACATTTCACGGTGAAGTGTGATACGGCGAACTGCATACGTACAAGTTTCCGGATATGACCGCCAAGCATATGCCAAAGCTTTTCCAACCATTTTCATACCAAACCATACAACAAAAAGAAATTAATTAAAACTCCTTGTTGTGTTATTAGTACGGGGTATAGCCTACAAGCTTTTGGAGTAGCACACTCGAGAAATTGATATCGACACATTCATAGCTCAATCTCGGCTTTCTAAAGATACTACCACAAAAACGCAGTAGTCGAAGTTAAAATACCTAAACAATACATGTACATACAATTACGCATTAAATTATGTTCAGTATAAAACACAATAATAATCGCAAGGAATTCTGTAAAAAGAATTCAAGTGTATTGGTTCAGACCAGAGCGTTGGAGCGGAGCTCGGAGCAGGAGCACGGACCACTGGAGCAATGGGATTTTACCCGGAGCAGGAGCGGAGCCGGAGCACCGAAAATTTGTAGTGCTCCACTGCCACGGATGTGTTTTTTATTATTAAATTTTCGTCCTAAAAATCCAATGAAAATAATCTATTTTGACACTTCTTTGCAACACTGGAATTATTTGAAATATGGCAATACTGCCGAGTGATAAATAACCACACTATTTGACAGAAGAGGCAAATAATGAGAGACGATTTGCTGTCAGTTTTGTTTATTAGAATTAATAATGAAAATGACGATTATTTTAAAACTACTTAAGTACCTATTTTTTTTTTTTTACATTTGTATACCTACATAATATAATACTTATTAAAACTTTTTACCCGGAGCGGAGCAGACCCCGGAGCCGAGCCGGAGTAAGTATTAGGTCCCGAAGCGGAGCAACTCAAAAAGGGTCCTCTCCAACACTGTGGCTTAGATGACCCTTGCGAAATTGTGACCTACGCGATAAACAGGCATTGTTACAAACACTACAAAATGGTGCCAAGATTTTTTACAGCATTGATTGGTTTTTACACTGAGATTGTAAATAATACTTTTAAATGTATATTCATATTTTTTGACGAGGCAATCGGCTGGTTTGCTTCATGGACAATCGCCGCCGATAGTACCTACGCATTACAGAATAGTATGTAAATTAGGTAAAAAAAAAAAACGAGTATTCAAAGCAGGAAGTATATAAAAATTGGAAATCATTAGAAAATAGAAATACAATAATAATCACTCATTAAATCAGTATCTAGGTATCTACAATAATGATCACATAATACATTATATTGAATAAAAGTGAAGATATATTTTAAATATAAATCGATAATACTACGTCATATTATTATCATATAATATGATGAAGTCTTTTTATTAGTACATTGTTGTCGACTTAACATAATAAAGACATCTTAACATACACCTAAGTTGTGACAATTTTATTCTATTCCGAATTTATAAAAATAATCTCATGTTACGTATGGTAAGTCGACACCAAGGGACACACAAATATTGGGAAGTGCGTTGCCTTCCGAGTGATGCTGCAAGTGCGAAGGCTATGCCTACATCACGTACGTCGTAAACAAAACGTGGTAATATTTGAAGACTTTCGTCGACCGATATTAGCTTCAAAGCCTTTATCTTCATGGTGTCTGGCTTTCCGATTATTGTCGTTATCAATATGTTCTGTGGTCGACATTGTTGCAATACGCAAAGAAATTTATATCTTAATTTGCCAATCAAACAAATCATTAATAAGAGACTTTTTGTTGATTTATTATAATTCATAATCATCGTCAGATAGGGTCGATCTATTGCTTTAAGGCTATACTTCAGCTGAGGCACGGTCTAAAACGATCGTGACTTACTAAGCAACGCACAGATTGTGAAAATGACGCTAGCCGAACGAAATATATATTTTGTCATAAAAAATCAACATGCGTCCTTTTAATGTTAAGTTTATTATTAGATTCGTATCTAATAATAATAGTATATTCATTGACATGTTTTCTTTTTCAAGTACATGTGGAACATTTTTTAGTAATCTTTACACGATTTAAGAATATTATATTCCTCCTCCGCCATCTCAAAAAAATTGACGTGCGAACAGGTCGATTGTCGCTTTCCGACTGGCGACGACTGCAAAATTTCGTTCCACATACTGTTGAAAATTATTTGCCGTTTCACTTATATACGTGAAAACCTCCTCGTAGCTACTTTCATTTTTCTCGGTCCCTGATTCTTCACTGTCGGGAACTTCTACCGAACTTGTACGAGTTCGACGATCCGGCGTGTTCTACGCAATCCTGCAGTCGTTTAATGCCCATCGAATATATAGTAGTGAATGACTGAATTTGCAAGGGTTTTATTTTTTTCGTACTACGTCCATTAGTCAGTAAATGGCCAATGCTTACATTGTGTAAATCGCTCTTGTAGCATCGCTCCTGAGCATGGCCCCCATAAGGGGGGGGCTGACAGGGCTCTAACCTAGGGGCCCTCGTTCAGGGGGGCCCGGCGTAGCGGGTCGACCACATAATTGAGATAAACACACATCCTAAATATCCCCTAATAGTAAAAAAAAGTCGCCTGCGGCGCTATTTTACTACGGGATTATTACCATTTTAAAATATAAGTATGGTTGTGTTGATACTCGACAACTCCATAATTAGATGTGTTCAAAATCGCCAAAAATACACTGAATTTTTATTGACCTCGAACACCATTTAGAAAACGCCACTGTAGAGCGTCAGACTGCCTTTAACCTTCGTGGTAGGTAGGGGACCCGTCAAAGCAGGATCTGGGGGCCCGCTTAAAATGTGGGGGGCATGCTGCTGAGTGTGGGGAAGGTTTAATATTAAATAGTCATCTTTAAAAAACTTTTTGTCATTTTCGTTCCTAAGTGGACTATATATGTACCTCCACAAAGTGGAGATTATATCAAAAGACTTTTTACAAAGAATTGTGATCAGTCATTCACCGATTGGGACTTTGCGCTGAGTAAAACAAACAACATGCAATTTACATACCGTGGAGCAGACTAGTATGCTCGACTCATACATAATTTTTGAAAAATTCAAACTCACAGTTCAATGAGATGATTTGCTATGTCCACACGTGTATTCTTAAAGCTTATTTTATTTTATATGCTTAGCTTATGGTTTGTGCAGCTGCGCCACGTGACTTGGCTAGTGGTCGCGTGGCTCTTACGCCACGCCACGGCTTGCCAGTGGCGGCGAAACTAAACGAAGTACGCGCTCCAAAAAGTACGCCCCCCTTTCAAAAGCTGTGTACGTACAAATTATGCAGTTTATTGGCATCGCGATAAATTTTCCTCATCAAGTACCAACACAATGATATACTCACAATGATATAATCGATTGCCAAAGTAGCTTGATTTGGAAGAGCGCTGATGAGTAGGTATTAAAATTGACCAACAGTTAAAATGTGTCGCAATTAATATGTCACGCCTTAGCATATTGGTTAAATGCGACGGATGGGGCGTATACCCGGGAGATGCAGGGTTCGATTTCCCGGCCGGGGTGGCTTACTTTTGTCAAAAAAAAGATTTTTTCTATTGGTTATAATATACTCTCCCAGAAAGTGTTTTTCTAAATTATATATGTTCAATAATCAGAATGATATATTCTTAAATCTTGTGAATTATTCGTTGAATAAAAGAAATAGTTAATTACAATGATATACAATTATAAGTAAGTACCTTTACCCGGGGCTGGTATATCAAAATAAAAAGTATCGGTACCTATCGTATCGATACTTCAAAGCGTCAATACTTATATGACGACCCTAAATATACATACTTAAATCATTCCACAGTGACACCATGATTACAGAAAAAAACAATTTCCAACGCAAAAGTGCTATGTTGTAATAGTTCCTCTCATGGCTGTACACGACGCCTGGAGATGCCGAAAGGCGAAACCCGGGTCTCAAAAAACGACTTAAATGGAATAATACAGAGTTTGAATCCATTAGAATGTAGATTTTATGATTTCAATGGTTGCAAGTTCCTCTTCAAGATATTTATTAACACTCAGCATTACTCGATGGCACGTATCCATCATTGTAAATGGAGCTATCGATTTGCAGAGTGACGGATAATAATAACTATTAACAACATTTTACCTCAAGACGTTTGCTGCAGCATGCCAGCGATCTCACTAGTGCTGACAATGAGTTTATACTGGATTCAGCGCGAGTGGAAAGCTGCCGAAGTAGCTGGTATGTAGGTACATTTTATGTCATTAAAAATAATAGTATATCTAGACTAGTAAGAGAATATATTATTATTATCATTATCCAAGAAATTTGTAGGTATTTATGAAATTTACTAAAATTGCTTCTGCTGATAAAAATGTTGCATCACTTACCTAGATAAATTAAAATTACTCAATCGTGAGTAAACAGAATAAGTAATAATATTGTTTAATAAAACGTATATCCGTCAAAGGTGCTTCAAAGCTTCTAAAGCGCAAAGTGTTCAACCAGTGTGTGCTTCCCGTGATCACATATGCGTGTGAGACATGGACCCTAAGTAAAAGAGAGATTCAGAAACTTAGAGTAGCACAACGTGGTATGGAGAGGTGCATGGTGCATAACGCGAAAGGACAAAAAAAGGTATGAGTGGCTAAGGAAGCAGACAAGGGTTTGCGATGAGAGTTTATTAAAAGCCTTAAATGGAGATGGGCTGGACACATAGCTTGAATAAGAGAGAATTGTTGGATAAATCTAGTCATCCAGTGATATCCAAGAAGTACAAAACGTCCGCAAGGTAGACCCGGAGGCCGCTGGATCGATGAAATGATAAAGTTCTACGAAAGTACGTGGCAACGTAATGCACAGGATCGAGAGAAGTGGAAGCAGCATGAAGAGGCCTTCATCCGGCAGTGGATAGATTGATGGCTATGATGATACATATATTAATTACTTGATATTCTTCAACCTTCTTCATAAATGACCGTGCCCATAGACATCAGCTGAGTCTGTCGATACAAATTTCATTCTTTTGTAAACATACAAAACTTGCTGAAAAAAATACACCTATATTGCATTAAGGGTAAAAATTGAAAATTCTTGATCATAAAATATAATTAATTAAAGAATTGTAGAGAAGAAGCGTGTCCGCAGTCACTGCGTGTACAACATTTTGTATCTGTGTACATTGCAATACGGACGCGTGCGGAAAATTCGTGTTAATGTCTTCGACCTATTCTGCTAACGTGTCCACTTTAATATTGATATTTTCTGTGTAAGGATGTGCTCTGTATAAATCAATAGATGCAGGTCTGAGATGACGTCAAGAGACGCCGGAAGTGCGCGATATTAACAACAATAAAAACAACTTATTATATTATGTAGTATTTTTTTGTTCAACGAATAATTCAGAAAATTTTGAGAATGCAACATTCTTTATATTGAACATACATAATTTTAAAATAAAAAAAAATCAGTGTATGTACTTATGTACGCGCGTTAGAAGTTATACTTATTTGGCGAAACAAAACAAAAAACTCATCTTTGCCATACAGCGGTTATAATCGATTCAGAATTGCCAATGTGTTTTCCACAGTGTGTACTCACTGTACACGGTAAAATTAATGTCTAGGTATGTTTAGTGTTTTATAGTATATTTTAATACATCCATTTGAATTACGGAGATGTCGAGCCTCGATTCACAATTAAAAATTGTGTCGTACAACCACATAATTTTAAATAATAATATATTATAGAAGGAAAACAGCACCGCAGGCAACTTTTTTTTACTATTAGAGCACATTGTGCTTTACATGTACAAAATAACAAAACATTATCTCAAAGTCTCAAAAGAATGGACGACAGGAGATGAACTGAGTCATATTTTTTTTAAATTACCTTCCTAGCAGTTCTATTTCCTGTTATCTTTTAAAAATCTTTTTCAAATTGTGTTTTCATGATACCTACCACACATTTTAAAATGGTGACTTAATACCTTTGGAATAGTATCATTCAAAATTCGGCCGTAGTTCCTGAGTTAGTAGCAGCCACCAAATTGATATTAAAATGGACATAAGATAATTATTATTAGCGACGAAAATGGAAAAAACCATTTTGAAAAATTGCGACTGCAGAACTAAAAGGTTCTAAGTGTTTATTTTTGGTGAAACAAAAGTAACAATGAGGCAGTTTAGAATATTAATAGTACTTCATTATTAGGTTTTTTCTGTCAAAAATAAACACTTTAGAACCTTGTAGTATTAGGTTCGCGAAATATATGTGAGAAATAACAAATTTAGGCTGGTACCCCGGCGGCAACCGCATTTGGCATGGCCATAAATGTATTTAATTATTAAAGTGTGAGGTAAATTAATACTTAGATGATATTCTGTTTTAAGCTGGGCATTTTAAATATTAACTGATATTTACCCTGTTAAAAACTTTTCTGTTAAGACTAACACTGTTCACTAATTCACTTTTATATTTCTTACAAATTATTATTATTTCTAATAGACGTGTTCGCTAAATTATTTTTTTACAATACTAACATCGTGACATTGGTTTAATCTCAGAACCTTCAAACAAATCGCATGAATGAATAAAATTATCTACCTACCTAATTATGTATTGTAATATTTTGTTATGTTTTCCCCAGTCATGGATAAATTTAAATATTCCTACATAAAACTAACTTTATTGATGTCTGTCACTTTTAATAATCTTTATACAAATAAATAACATAAGTAACACGCACTAATGCCAGCCAATGAACGTCGCTTATGAAGCGTCGGTTAAATTTACATTGTTTTTCAGTGTGTGTTTAGACCCAGAGTTGAACCCAATAGGTTGAGCAAGTGACTAACATCCATTTCTCGTAAAGACTAAAATTTCTTAATACAACCTCCACTCTGTGGAGCCCCATATTATGATCTTTTTACGATCTAAAATGGTAAAAAACAGTAAAATATTAATAGGTATATACCCGCTCTTCGACCCACACCTTACCTCACCACTCCACCGCTGCTATTTGCACAATTTACCTGTTCGCGATGAATCGTTGTAAATGCGTTATTTTCGAAAAAATAGTTTTGGCAGCTTTTAATGATAATGTGTCGACTTAATTGATAGATACCTACCAATATTTTTGTATATACTTTGTGAAGTTTCATCAATATTGGTCCAGTAGTATGTGTTTGAGCCCAGGTATGAACCCAGTAAGTTGAATAATTTCCTAATTCCATCCATTTATCGTAAAACAGAATATAACCTCTTTTTAGGATCGAAAATGGTGAAAAAACCGTAAAATATTAATAGGTATACCAGATCGTAGGTAAATGTAAAATTATTTAAAAATTACCCCTAATAGGATATAATAGTGTTAGACAAAAACTGCATGTAAATTTTTCCCTGACCCTCGATTCGAACCTGGGACCGACGACATTATATGCCGACACGCTACCGCTCTGTGATCATGAGCGTTTACTGGTATACCTACCTATTTTTAAAGTAAAGTGGGTTACCAGTTTCACTCTATTGTCCCATAGAGTGGGAGTATTAACAAACTTTTAATATACATATAATACACAAATATAATATATATAAATAATAATAACAAATATTTAATATATAATATATATATAATATACGTACGATAGTATTTATAATTATTATTCATAAATCCAATACGGCGTATAAGTTGCTTGATACTGCTAATTATGGGAGAAAACATGGTGTGGGTCTTTACTATGGTGTGGTATCTTTTCCATTGTTCCTATGTATTTTAATATCTTCTTCAACGTACTTATAATTATTCAATTAGACACCAATGACAGTAACACTACATTCGTTTGTTTTGAAAGTCTGTCGTCTTGTATTTAGTAGGAATAAAATATATAAAAATTGGGATATTTGACTAGTCAAAAACTGTTTTTACCACGTTTTTCTTAGCTCGTATTCTTGTTTGTCCGGTGGTTGTTTATCCAGTAAAAATCTTGCAATCGATTTTCAACTAACTTCCCGACTAGCTAGACTTTTGAAACTTTTAGAATATATCAGAACACGATGCCAATGCATTCTTTTAATACTTTTAGCCATCTTTAAGTAGAATTGAATTCATTTTCAGTTAATTCTGTTTTGTATGAAAAGTTATTTCGGAAGAAATCCGTAATCCAATCTACTATTATTGGTTGGCAAGGGGGTGGTCCTAGCAACTAAATTATTAATATATACGTGCGTTACTATGGAAATCAAAATGACATTTCAGTATTCTATATTTGTTTGTTTGTTGCAAAATAGCAAAAAAATGTTTTGTTGACAATTGCCGTTATGTCCTAAATTATTAATACATAGAATTGTCAAGTTTATATGATTCAACAGAAAATTTTAAAAAGTGGTAGGTATATAAAAAGTTCTTTTTATCTTGTAATTATTTATTATCTGAAGATACCCCTAAGCATAAAGCATAGTAATATGCTTTAGAAGAGCATGAAAGACACCACACGCCATTAAAATATATCTGAATATAGACAGGTGATTTTTCAATTAATAGACGCATTCATATAGTTAACTAGGATGTATATGTGACATTCGTATACATTACAATAATTTCAATCCTCCCCTATTGGTAATTGATATTGTAATGTTAAACACAATATAAATAGTATGACTATTGTTTATAAATATATATATACTGATATTGATATTATAGTTTCTACGGAGAGATTATATAGCCATTGGTAATTTAGAGGGTAACTACTAGATCATATATATTACAAACTAACGATATCCATCGACTTCGTCCGCGTGAAATACGTACACGAAAAGTGGACAGATATTGTACAGAATGAAGAAATAGACTCATGATTCAAATTGTATTATTAATCGGTAAGGGTTGGATGTAGGCGCCCGTTTTTCTACGCGGACCTTACCTGCCATTTAACCACGTTACCTGTTCGTGATGAATTGTTGCAAGTGCGTTATTTTAGAAAAATAAAATATCTTGTAACTTTGGCAGTTTTTAAGATTATATGTCGACTTAATTGATGGATATTTAGCAACATTTTAATCTATACTTTGTGAAGTTTCATCAATATTGGTCAAGGAGTTTTTATGTTACCAAGGAATGAACTGACTGTTTATTTATCTTGAAAATGGTCTAGACACCGAGCAATGGGAAAATATTTTTCAATCACAGATGTTTAGTACCTATAGAGCTATATTAAACCATAGATAATGCAATCAAGATTGATTTTTTTGACTCTATAATTTTAAGGAATACAAAAAAAAACATTTATTTCAGTAAATCATTTTAAATTACCTTAAACAGTTTTCAAACAACTTTTAAACAGTTTTTATAGATACAATATTTTTACGAATATAATTTTGTATATCTTGGAATGGACAATGGACTACGCATTAAATTAGGCCTACGACTGTAAGCATTTTTTTTCGACCATGTCCGATCCTAATAGGATCATATGGGCCTCCACAGAGTAGAGGTTTGTATTAACACATTTTTTTTTACGAGAAATGGATGTCAGCCACTTGCTCAACCTATTAGGTCTATACCCTGACTCACACGCAAATTGAAAAATAATATGGCGTGTACTTGCCAGACCCAGGATTCGAACCTGGGACCCACGGCGTGATAGTCCAACGCTTAAGCCGCGCGGCCACCGTGGGCGTTATTACATAATAGAGCATATTACATAATATTAATTATTTCGATTGATAAACCAATAATTGTACCATCTCAATAATAATATTTCTTTTTTTTAACTGCCATGTTGTGAACGTCTTAAATGTATAATTTGTAATTATTAAAAGTTGGAAGGAATACCTACTTATTTATCTATACCTAATAAGAGTGTGTCAATTTTATAGACATCACCTTTTTCATCATATCATTTTTTTGGTATTTTATTGAAATTATATTCCTGGTCAGATTAATTAAGACATTGTTTGCCTAATAAGGAGTTATAAAATGTATTAATATTGCTTTATTAAATACATACACAAGATTTGTGAATGTTAGAATATAATTTTTATTAAAAATAACATTTTAATTTAAAAAAAAAATGGTATAAAAAATCTATTATTTTATCTTCTACTAGTCAAAATTCACGAGCTCTATTCATTGACGGGTTATAATATAGGTAATTAATATTACATGTATATTTTGAAACAGCGATAAGGGGTAGTAAAAGAATATATTATAATATATGATGAAGGCTTCTGAGTGTCTCTTCCTGGTGATTCTTCAACGTTTTTAAGAAATATGGCCGCCTGTTTTCACTTTTCATTATTATGATTATTATTATGTAATACGCGATATTTTGTGATTGCTGATCTGTCCTTTCACAGGTAGTTATGGCTACGTTTTTATTATAATGAGAATGTAAAATTAGGCTTTTTTTCAAAACATCAATACACAAATAGTCATGTTCCATGGATTATCTTGACAGATTCAGTTATTATAACAGATTATTATACAGATAATATTATTAATTTCCAAAAAATGAATCCGAAATGTGAAATCACTAGCAGCTAATATGACAATATACTCGTCGGTTTATAGTGTCGAGGATCCCATGTTCGAATCCTGGATCTGGCAAATAGATATTATAGTTTTTCAATTTTTATTTGCAGTCAGAGTATGGACTTAAGACGATACATCAGTGAAACGGTAAATAATTTTCAACTATAGGCGCGACGAAATTTTGGACTCGCTGGCATTCGGAGAGAGAACGTTGAGCTGGGAACACGTCAATTTGTTTCGTGATGGCGACGGGAGTATTAATATTAATATTGTAAAGATGACTAAAAACGTTACCCGTTTACTTGAAAAAGAAAACATGTCAATGAATATATTATTATTGTTACTAATAGAACAATAAACATAACATTAAATGGATGCATGTTGGATCTATATGACAAATTATATTTCGTTCCGCATGCGTCATTTGCACCCACGACCCGCAATCCATGCATCGCCTAGTCACGATCTATTTAGACCGTGCCTCAACTGAGGTATAGCCTTAATATGTTGAGCAAGTGGGTAACATCCGTTTCTCGTAAAAACAAAAATCTGTTAATACAAAACCTCTACGGTATGGAGGCACATGGTCTTATTAGGATCGGACATGGTCAAGAGAAAACATCCCAATTTAACCTTGAACATATGCAACTGGGATTTATTTTAGTGTGAAAGAATTAGGCAAGGCTAATATGATTATTGTTATGGTTGCTATCGTAAAGTGTGCTTATATCAACAATACTGCATTACTTTCTCTAACTCGGCGCCTCTCCAAATAAATCTTGTAAACAAGTAAAGAAGTCTTGTTTTCTGCCAAAAACATCGAACCTCTCGCTAATGTGTTTTGTTTATATTTATAGTGATATATTTTGAAACATCTCACTTTATATTTAGGCTCCACCTACATAGGAAATGTTTTCTCCCCAAATGAACCGGAATGGAAATGTAAAACACAAAAACCGATGGTCAACAAAAACGCAATTTGATGTAAGAACTATGAATGTCCGCTGAGTGAGGGTCCCACATGCTAATATTTGAAATATCACTCAATAGTTTTTATACTGTGATGAGCTTAGTTCTAAATTCGAACACCTAACGATTTATGATGGTATATCATTCTATACTAATTAAATTCGTCGTATTTAAGTTGGATGTCCGTAGCTTAATTGGTAAAAGCATATTGTCGTGAATCCAGTGGTTTCAGGTTCAACTCCCGTCGGATGCCGTATTTTTTCAATTTTTTTTCCAGTAGGTACCTACCTATACATCTGAGGTGTTTTCAAATTATGTAAATACATATGTGTCGCTAGATTTCAAAATAAGCCAAGTCCATAATAGATGAATAGGAGAAAAACAGCTTTTTGTTTTTTCAAATACACAGTCACAAGGGTGAAAGTTTATATTATTTCGAGTATAGAATATTTAAAATTAATAAATTCCACATTTTGATAATGCAGAAATGTTAGAAAGTAGTAGTTCTTCAGCAATTCACAAAAAAGTCAAAAATACCTAAAGGTGGACTTGGCTGATTTTGAAATGTAGCGACACATATATTAAATTTGTTATGTCGCTTCAAATGCATAACGCCGGTTAAATACTGCAAAAAATAATTATTAATATTATATGAAATTTTTAAGAATTCAGATGAGTTATTATTATCATAGTAGGATACATGATTATTTTTTCTCCATACTTTATTGTTCTTTTCTTCTTTCGTCCATGTCCGATCCTAATATGGGCCTCCACAGAGTGAAGGTTTGTATTGACAAATTTTGATTTTTTTTATGAGAAATGGATGTCGGCCATTTGCTCAACCCATTAGGTCCATACTCTGACTCGTACACAAATTGAAAAAACAATTTCTTGTTTTATGGCCGATCTAGCTCAGAAGGTCAAATTATTTTCCTACGAGATTTTATTAATCGGAACGGCGCTCCGGTTCCTTCCGGTCCATTTCGAGCCCTGGGCTTCCATCTTATCTTGTTTAAAAAATGACGTCCTTCAATCCTGCCCATCCCTTTACACGTATTCACTTGAGTGTTATTAATATGGTTTATTCTTCTGTTTAATGTTGACAACAAGTAAAACGATATTGTTTTGACAACGGTGTCTTCCCGTGGGGGTAGGCAGATTGAGCGTCGCTTGGGGGCGGCAAAAGAGAATTATTTTAGGGTATAAGTATATAAATAGCTAAAATTATTTTTTTTATGCGTTGTAGGTACATAATAGTATAGTAAAAATGATGTGAAAATAATAAATCTGTGTATTGCTGAATGGTACAAACCAAATGTGTCAGAAATATCAACCAAATAAGACCTCAGCTCTGGTGATTTGGGTAAATATCTAACTTATATTATATTTTTTGGTTAAATTTAATTTTGTATGTTTTCGTGGTACCTAAGTACTTATATTTTGTATTACTAATGTGTCCATACAACATATTTCTTAGATATTGGAGTCATTAAAGTATGACAAAAATACTGTATAAAAAATGGAGTGGCATTTTAGCGCTGCCTAGGGGCGGCATTTTGTTTAGGGACGCCACTGTGTGACAACATTATAAGAACTGCTTTTATATATTTAAAAAAGTGATTTCAAGGGCAATTATTTAAAAATATATCTTTTAACGATTCATTGCTTTATATTTGCTTTTTAATTTTCATTACATGAATCGAAATCCAATGGTTATACTGATAACAAAATTTCGATGAGATGCCGAAAATTTTGGAACCGCTGGATGTTAGTGAAAGGGAAAAATTCTACTTTATCGCGCAGTGCCTGCGATTAATTGCAGACAATTTGGGTCGATTTGGCAAGTTGCCGGGAGTTTCCCCTAGCTGGTGCACGCTTTTCCACTCGGCAAACCTGTCAACGGCAGGCAGACCCAGGGGGTCCTCTCGTCCAATACGAAGGTACGATTTTAGCGGAAACCACCGATTGGTTTAGCTCTACTGATGAAATGTAATACCAAAAGGTTTTAAGCGCCATCAGCATTGAGCTTTATCTAGCAGTTAAAGGAATGGGTACAAGAATGTTTTAGTGAAGCATTAAAATAATCATTATTTTCTTGGAATACACACTTAAGCCAAAAAAAAAATATCCTTAAAACATTGAAATATACTTTTTCTAGCGTACACTGGTTTATTATATTCATTTTTGTGTAAATTGTCGTGAGTGAAATGAACGTGAATACTGACAGTGCAATAAGTCTCGAAAGGTAAAGAATAAAAGTAAGCCGTTATTATATTATCATGTTTGAGCATTTCACGGTTGTTATATTAACATTATATATTTTTAGGTTTTCACCACGCGTTCTTCCTCTTTCTTTCCTTAACGCTTAGGACTCTCATCTCCTGAATAAAGCCTCTGCAATGCAGTGACGTCCCGTGGGGGTAGGCAGATTGAGCATCGCTTGGGGGCGGCAGTTACCCAAAGGGCGGCAAATCGAGGAGAATCATTAGGTATATATAGGAATAGCTACCTAAACTTAGTAATAACGGAAATATCTTTTCATTAAAAAAGTCATCTCACTGGTTGGAAACAAGATGTATTAATTAGGTACTTACCTACTATAAAAGTTTTAACCGGACTTATTTTATTATTACTTATTTATTATATTGTTATATACTTATTTTTTGTCGGGTTCGCGATGTCTAGTTTACTTCCGTTGTTCTTGGACGTCACATTCTTGGTGAGCAGCAATGACACGTGGAGATTTGCGAATTATATTTGAATTATAGATAGGTACATACTACCACAATTTATAATTTATCGAAATATGTTTGCCAGTCACTCACGAGTTTTGGAAGTTGTCAGGTGTATTTTTAAATGTAAAGGAAACCGTAGACTCGCAATATTATCTATTGAAACAGAGATGTTCCTTAGATATTGGAGTCATGTAAAGATGATAAAAAGTACTGTATAAAAAATGTGGCAGTGTTTTAACACTGCCTAGGGGCGGCATTATGTCTAGGACGTTACTGCTCCAATGAGTTCGAAACGTCGAGGAAAGAAGGAGGAAGAAGCGGTTATTATATTCATCTTCCTTCTGGCACTACAATCCTGTGTGGATAGCGGCCTTGTACAACATCTTCTTCCACCCAGGTATGTCCAAAGTCGCTTCCTTCCAATTTTAGTCATCAATGGTCTTTAAATTTAACTCAACATTATCCTTATACCTTATACAAGATTGATTATGGTATTTTTCTGCCTTCCGTTTCAGTTTATTTGTCATTCCTGACTTGTACAATGTGTGTACCTCAGCCTAATTTTATATTATGTGAGTCCTTGTATAAAGGCTACAGCTCATTTTTTTTTAAATGCGTAGCGATAAAATTTTACAATTTTATTTTATAATCTATTCACGAGAAAATGTTTATTGTTCTGTAGATACTACTAGGCTTTAGTTACATTTATGCACTGCCGTGGAGAATATTGAAGACTATTTCTTGTCCCGTCGATAAGCTGCCGCCATACGAATATAACATAATTTTACATTTACAAATACTATAAATATAAATTATTAATTTAATTTAATAAAACACATTTTTTTTATCGTACTCATTCCACTTTTATTAATTAATATCTGGACCGGTTTCGTCCGCCTCAGAGGGACATTTTCAACAACCGGTTCAAGTACGATAAAAAAATTGTGTTTTAATTAAATTAATAATACAATTCATTTCCACCATTCATTGGCAGTTAACACAATAAAAGAGATAAGTACATATAAATATAATGAAATCGATTTTATTAAAGTTCTGCCAAATAATGTAAATTAGATTTACGTAGATTGGTACAATTCTTCGTCAAAACGTCGTAAAAAAAATAAGTACTTAATCAATTTTTTATAGCGAAATAAAATTTGTTATGTATTTTAATGATATCTATATATCACTTATATTGGCACTGACCGTTAAGTTAATAATTTAATTGTTGTACAATATATTATATGTTTAGTCAATGAATAAATCATATCTTTAAATATTTTTTACTGGTTAGCGTAGAGAATTTTTCATTATTTCTTCATTATTTTTCTGTGCGACTTGTTACTTTTTGAAGCGGAATTTACGACAGGCTCCTCCCCAAAAACATTATAGATCCGAGCAAAATTTTCTCATTTACCCTCCGAGATTATTCTACCACCCTCTATATAAGCAAACCAACCCCATGGGGCATGTCATTTACCGCTAAACAGTCCTGCGGGTGCAATTGACAAGTTTACCGAACGTTTAAAAAACATAAATTACATTACATCTACATAATATTATTTTAAATTAAAAACCATTTTTAAAATAATATAAATAAATATATTTAGTCAGTTATTTTTGTCATAGATAATTTTAATTATTAAAATTTGAAATAAAATCAGCCAAAATTCAGTTTAAAATGTCAACTAGTAGGGGTCCCTTGCCGGACTCTTCATCGTCGCCGCCTTTGGGGTAAGTGACATTTTTTTGTAGATAAATAAAATTAATAGTTCTTATATAATTATTGGTCAAGTGTTACGGGGTTGATAAATAATTATCCTGACATACATTTTACAATAATATAACCAATACCTGGTCCCCTGAATATATAAAGCTTAGCATTTACAAACAAAATATTATTATTTATTTTTTACTGTTAATAAATGAAATAGGTATTATGATATTTAAAGAAATAATAATTTCTGGTTATATCTTATATTTTAATTGCTGTTTCTACACTAAAATTCGGCTTCTCCTTACAACTTTATCACAATTATTGGATTCATTGATTTTTCATTTTTAAATAGTACCAACTTAAGAAAAACTAATATAATTAATCATTTATTAATTCTTTTAATATCTCTCTACAAACAGTACAGGTGCTAGAAATAATTATAGCCCATAAATCAGTGATTCCCAACCGCCGGTCCGTAGAATCTTTCTAGCTGTCGGCCATTTTTAAATGCCAATGCCAAAAATTCCAACCAAACCGACGTTTAAATCAACATTTGAGAGAATTAGATCAAAACTTTAATCACCATTAATTACTATGAGAAAACGAGAATCACCGTAAAAACAATGTTTCTCCATTTATGGAAGACGTCAATTCACGTGCACTTAATATCTACTTGATAAACAAGAAACCTGATTGATTTGTCTTCTGATGCCACTCTAGTGTCCAAACATATTATAATACAAACATTGTCTGGGCTTTGGATATAAATGCAAGAAGAATATTGCCTTTTTCTAAGTTGCAACCCCATTAAAGTATTTTCCGCATTTTCAACTACCTGTTCATGAAAGAAGGTTTTTTCGGTCATGTCGGTAATAAAAAGAAATCAGAGAAACCGTATAGATGTCAATGCAGCACAGAAACCATGATTACAATTATTACTATATCAGGGAGACAGCAGCGGATTTCGTACTATTTAAAAAAAAACTTAACATTGCTTTCTTAAAGATCCAGAAGTTTTATTGATAACATTAACTTACTGATCAGTTTCTGAATATTTCAATAAACTATAGAAGTTTCAAGTATATTGTTTTGTATTCGAAGTCAGACTTTTATAATATTACGTCAGTTATGTATATATGCTATAATATTTTTAAAACTTATTACAAAATATTATATAAATAAAAGTTTTAGTTGTAGGTATAATTTATATAAGTTATATAAGAAATTATATAAGTCTACTATACAAAATCCCCGCAAATTACATGGGTATAAAAGCATTTTAATTATAGTTGTTCATATTTTTAATATCGTTCATACATCTGCCCTCAGACAAATAAATAAATGTACAAAAATCTTTTTAAAAGCTGTGTAAAGACTGTTTACAAATGTTTGTTTTTTTGGAAAACGTAAGCAAATTCATTTACCAAACAAGCAAGCGTAGCAGGTTTTTTAGAGTGCAGCTTTGATTAAATCGTACAAATTTGTACTAAGTGGACTATTAAAACTAGATTTAATTCAACAGTTATATTTACTTAAGTATGAACATCGTTATGTTACAAACAAATGTTTGTGAACAAGTATTTGTAACGGGGCAAAACTTGTAAAATTGTCTGCAGGCAAATGTGTTTTAGAAGTATGAAATGGAACAAAAACTTTTAGTAATAAATACACATTTATATTCTTTCTAAACAAATACAGCATGAGCCAGATAATTCTCATAATCCAACGCGTAAGGCAGTGGTTTATCATACTGGGGGTTCCGGGTTCGATTTCGGCGAGGTCACAACACATTTTATCGTCTATTTAATTCTAAACTATCCTAACAGCCAAACCATAAAATGTGTAGGAAAGCGAAATTTAGAAATTACGAACCTACACTTTTTAGTTCTGCAATATCGCCCACGGTGGCCGCGCTGCTTAAGCGTTGGACTATCACGCCGTGGGTCCCAGGTCCGAATCCTGGGTCTGGCAAGTACACATATTGTTTTTCAATTTGTGTGTGAGTCAGGGTATGGACCTAATAGGTTGACATCCATTTCTCGTAAAAAACAAAATCTGTTAATACAAACCTCTACTCTGTGGAGGCCCATATGATCCTATTAGGATCGGACATGGTCGGAAATATCAAAATATTAAAAAACATTTTTTGTGTTTCAAATTACAATTAATTTTGCATAATTTTTTCCAATTTCAAATTTATGAAAAATTCAATGTCACTTAGGATACTTAAGATGTGGCATGAAAATAATTGTTTCTTAAATTCAATATAATCCTACGCATTTAGGTGTATACAGAAATGTTGGAAATTCCATAGAGAATCGATTGATGTAAAAAAACGTATTTCAAAAATTGGCGTTAGGATAGTTTAGAATTTAATAAGTAGATGATTGTGATTTTTCTCTAGCCTGAGTGGTTCTGTGATTGTTCATTACTACTAATTGGGCCTCGTGGCCTATCACAGTATTAAAATGACATAATATTGCTATTGGGGTGACTAGATATTCAGTGTGTCCCGTATTATTTTTTATTACACATTCTTTCGTATTAGAGAGAAGCTCCGTGTGTGTCCAGTAATTTTATTGTCCGGGTGTCGATGTAATGTAGCGACCCACGTGACAGACAGAATGAAAGCAATGATGGTTGAAGGTTGCGAGCCTTCCGCAGGGTCACGAGCTTCGCGAGGGGCGTGGATCTGTCTGCTGAGGAGCTGGGAGCCCTGCCGTCCTGCGCCTACGCCAGACCTCTGCCGCCCCTCTGCAGACCGCTGCACGCGCATGCAGGTATGTTGCAACACTTTCAACGTTCAGACAACAACAAAATATAAGGGAATTTGGCTACCTCCTGGATGTGGCGGTAAGAAGGTAATTTGCGGCGTCATACTGCCAATAACACTTAGAATATAATGTTTGAGGCTTTCACGGTTGTTTTTTTATCGTAGTAGATTTTTGGGTTTCCACCGTGTGTCCTTCTTCCTTCTTTACTCGACATTTCGGGCTCGTTGCAGAGACCATTATTAAGATGTATATATCAATAGATCAACATATCATCTCTTAATAATGGCCTCTGCAACGAGCCTGAAACGTCGAGTAAAGTAGGAAGAAGGACACACGATAGAAACCCAAAAATCTACTACGATAATACTTAGAATGTTTGGCATTTTTGTATTAGCTTTAATTTATTACTTTCTACAATTTTTAATATTGCCTCTACGTGCTCATCTCTCCCATGGGTACCTTAAATTAAAGTTATATAAATTCAGTCAAAGCACATTTGAGTGCATGGCGACCTTAGTCTTGGGTAACTGCTCCTGATACATTCCCAGTCATAAAAATAAAAATGATACTTCACATCGAAACGTAGGGTTCCGTGAGAATCCCGATTAAGACCGGCTATGGTGCGGGGCGGGTGTGGTTTGGTGGGGCCATTAACTTCAATGTAAGAAGGTACAATTCCGAGTGGTGCGGAAAAATGTGGGATAAACTTAAACATGTTTTATATAATGTGTTATTTTTACATATGTATCATAATGTGCATTAAAGTTTGTAGCGTAACCGACTATCAGCGGGTTTTGTATTTCTTGCGTTTTATGACCTTAAGTCGTAAACCAATATTACCTTCAAAGCCTTGGTCCATATGACTCTATAAACTTTAATTGCCAATCAAACGAATCACGAGACTCTGTTGATTTATCATAAAATTATATATATATATATATTATATATACACAAAATTTCACTTGTGTATTCTTATTATGCAGCAGTAGCGAATAGCACCTGTTGATAAATATTATCATATTATATTAATTTTGCAACGGTAAATCCTAGCGCCGATATAACCACGTGTAGATTGGTGACAGTTTCCAATCGCAGCGCGTAACCACCGATGGCTGTCAAGGGTCATAATTGGTCATAAAGGGTCATATTATGACAGTCTCCACCCTATGTGTCCGATATTTCGTCCAGCGTCATACTGCTACCCTACTAAAATGTAATGATAATTTTTGTGTATTGTAATTTCTGTCAACCTTCTATATAGAAAAGCAAAACTACTATCATTATTTTGAAAATAATTACTTCAATTTAACCCACGGGTAATCAACCTTTTTATACATTCCGCCCACTTTTGTATCTCTGTTCTTCTTATTGTGCCATCCCCTAGCGGAGGTCGGCCACCATCAAGGCGATCTTATCTTTGTCGTCTGCTACCCGGAACAGTTCAGTGGAGCTGCACTCGTACTAACCACGGAGGTTCTTAAGCCACGAAATGCGGCGCCGTCATCTGCTACACTTCCCATTGATCTTTCCTTGAATGACAAGTTGGGGAATGCTGTATTTTTGTCCTCTCATAATGTGGCCGAGGTACTCGTACTGTATTTCCTGGTTTTGATACTACGCAGTACTTCTCGGTCCTTCTCCATTCGATTGAGAACTTCAACATTTGTCACCCGGCCAGTCCAAGAAAACTTCAAGTCTCCGTGACATCTCTTGGTTTAGCGTCCATACTTCCATACCATAGAAAAGAATTGAGAGAACATAACAACGTACCATACGCAGTCTCAGACCTAAGTTAATATCTCGATTGCTAAGGAGGCGTCTCATTTTGAGAAAGGCGCTCCTTGCGATCTCAATTCTAGTTTTTATTTCCTGAGACTGGTCCCATTTCTCATTGACCCATGTACCTAAATATGTATAATGGGTCACACGTTCGATTGGTTCGCTGTTAATGACAAAATTTGTGTTGGTGTCTGGTGTCGCTATTTTTGATACTAGTAATGGTTTTGTTTTCTTGATGTTCATTTTTAAACTATAAGAATTACTGACCTCATTAACCTTTTCTACCAGTTGATGTAAACTCTTTAAACTATCAGCAATCAGCACAGTATCATCGGCATATCGTATATTGTTAATATGTTTGCCATTAATCATAATACCCACCGATTCACCTTGTAAGGCTTCCTTGAAAATAGCTTCCGAGGACATGTTAAATAGCAGAGGTGACAATATACACCCCTGTCTTACACCGCGACGAATTTTTACCTCTCCACTGTTTTCGGTTTCGATCTTGATATTCGCTGTTTGATTCCAATATCCAATATAAGTATCTCTGTTAGTAGTAAAATTTTTACAAATGTTAGTAGTAAAATAAAATACTATGGGTGTCATTACTATGACCATAATTAAAATTGCAGAACATAATGTGAGTGGTTAATGTATCAACCAAATTCGACTTTTGCCCTATAAAGGGTAAAATCGGAAAATGTAAAAAAAATCGTCATCAGAAAAATTTTCTTGCATTTCAATCTGAAGGGAAAATGATAAAAAATGCAAGTGAGAATAGCTTCAACAAACAGCATGAAACTTTGAGAAAGAATAGAAAAAGAACATAATAATGGTGATAGCCCAAACACTGATATATAAAGCATTCTACTTCTACTTTATTCATTAAACTCTATTGTACAGAAAGTGTTCTGTGAAACTTTATTTAATAATATATTTTTGAAATGAAAAATTAGTATCGCAAAATGCCATAAAAAGGTGTATGTTAAAAGTACCCAATGGATAACTAGACATACAAGAATACGTGATACGATCGAGGTTGCCAGGCTGATGAAATGCCAATGGAGTGAATCGACCGTCGGCAAACAATCGGCCAATAAATTCTGTCATACAATCTGTCATACAGACACAAATAATAACACCCTAAAATTCGCAAGGATCTACGAGTTGATCAAGTTCGGTTGATGCATTTAGAAACGAATAACTACAGACTGAAAAAGCGTG
Source organism: Rhyacophila brunnea (assembly GCF_057557595.1). NCBI lineage: Eukaryota > Metazoa > Arthropoda > Insecta > Trichoptera > Rhyacophilidae > Rhyacophila > Rhyacophila brunnea. The sequence goes on from NW_028232751.1 coordinate 62,744,625, forward strand.
GGATATTTTCTGATGATTTACTGATAATGATGACATATTGATTTTTCACCGTTGTCCGAAATAGAAATTTACCATTATTTTTCTCGTAATGTTAATAGATAATATAAAATCATCTATTCTGTATGTACATATGGTTTCTTGTGATTTTCAATTGAATGCTCGTCTCAACTCTTACCAGTGGCGAAGGGTGAAGGTAGTCTGTTATGATTTGACATAAATAGTGCACATTAAACTTTGTCAGTATTTGTTTTTATTGAACTAAGACTACACTTTGCAGATGGAGTTGGTTAATTTAAAATTTAAGCTAAAATTTTAAACCCTGCCTAAACCAAGCCATAATAGTTTTGGTATTCTTTGGGCGATCCGACAAAATTGTGTACACTTTTTATTCATAATTATTTGTTTTCGTTAAATTAAGAAAACATAAATTCAAGCCATAATATTTAAAAATATTATTCTATCTATAAATATCCAAAAATATGTATGGTTTAATGTCATAATTAGAAATATTTTATAGATAGACGAGTATTTTTTGACTATTATCTATCATGGCTTGGTTTTCGCGGGGTATAATTGAATTTTAAAAACTAACCGACACCATCTGTGAATTATAGTCTTGGTTCAGTGAAAACAAATACGTATAATTGACAAAGTTTATTATGCACTATTTATATCGGATCTTCATAGCCTACCTTCACCCTTCGCCACTGGTATGTACATAATATGTTTTCTTGTGATTTTAAATTGAATACTCTCCTCAATTCTAGACAATTTTTTGGATCCAATATTAATTATTTCGATATGGTAACATTCTTTGCATTTTAGTCTAGCTAAATTTAACGTTATAATTTTGTATAAATTTTCGTTCAATTGCGAATTTGACAAAAATTTCTATCATCTACAGCTCTACGGGTTACGCCGCCGTCGGCGTCTGCTATGCCGTAACGCTACGGCCTACGCCCGTCGTAGGCCATACTCATTTGCTGGGTCCGCTTTAGGTCTACGCTGTAGATATTTTGTCTACGATATTATTGCAACCAAAATGAATACTAAAGTTATAATAATACAAACAAATTTAGGCATTCGACACTATTACAATTTCTTTTACATAATATACATATTATATGAATTGCATATACCTACATATTATATTCTATATTTGGCCACGTATTTTTCCGACTTATACGCGGTGTGAATGAGAATTCTGCCATTCTTTGTAGTATTGACCTGTGTGTCCCTGATAATTATCTTGGAAATCGGGAGCATCAGTTGTTTGTTCTCTCAAGATGCAAAACCAACCTGCCATTGATGATGCCAATTGGGAGGGCAATAACTCTGTTAAATCAAATCGCGTAGGATGTTGATATATTTCACATACGTGAGGATGAGTATAGGTGGGCGTTGTATAATATTTTTTTATACTAAGGTCCAATTAGCTCATTCGATGTACTTCCATCTTTATACTGTTTTAATACCATTTCTTTGTTTTTTACCACGTTTTTATTAGCTCGTATTCGTGTTTGTCCAAATATTGCAATCGATTTTTAACTGACTTCCCGACTAGATAGACACTTGAAGCTTTTAGAATATATCAGAACACGATGACAATGCATTCTTTTAATTAAGCCATCTTTAAGCAGAATTAAATTCATTTTTAGTTAATTCTGTTTTGTATGGAAAGTTATTATTGTCGGTTGCTAGCAGTTGCCTAGCAACTAAATTATTAATTTATACGTGCGTTGCTATGGAAATCGATGTGAAATGTCAAAATGACATTTCAGTATTCTATATTATTTATTCAGTATTTTTATCAAGTACAAAAAAAGTATTTATTAATACATAGAATTGTTAAGTTTATATGATTCAACAGACAATTTAAAAACGTGGTATATAAAAAGTTCTTTTTATCTTGTAATTATTAAATGGCATGTTGTGAACGTCCTTAATTTATAATTTATAAAGTTCAATATAAGTATGTAAAAATAAATAAATTTGAATTAGGTATCGGTTTATGGAATTATATACGCTTCAATTAATTATGTATTACAATATTACATCGTCTCTCGTTTCTAATGCGTAAGTGTAAGTGTAAGTGAAAAAAACCTTATTGAATCACAAAAATGTGTGTAGGTTTGGTCATTCTACGTATGTATTCCCATATTAATCGTACCCAAGGTATGATGGTTCTAGTCATAGAGATATTAAATAAAAAGAGGGGCAAAGAATCGGCTTTCTCATACAACAGAATGAAGCAGGCCAACAATAGCCGACAACTTACGAGAAATAGCGACGCGATAAAAAAATTCAGGGCATCACGGAGGATTTACTTTGGTCATTATAACGTACCCATATAATATTATGTTAACCTGGAAATTTTGCCGCAACTTGATCATCAGCCCGCCTCACCATACTAGCCTGCTTCACCATACTTTCATATAACCTGCCGCCCCTAGGTTCTAGTATACAGCAGTGTTCACAGTAATTATAATAATAATTATTTTTTTCAGATTCGCTAAACAGTGACAGTTCAAGTAACTCTATGAACCCTGGATCCGAATACTATGGGGGAGCTCCGTACCGAGTTCAAAGAGCGGCAGCAAACATCAGAGAAAGAAAGCGAATGCTGAGGTCCGCCCCTAATGGGTATATCAATCACTTTAGCCTTTTAATACCTCCTTATAGTGCTCATAATTAATTAATCCACAAACACAGACGTTACCAACCATTTCTATGCTCCACACCCCTAGGAAATGTTTTTTTAATGTTCACATCCACCACAAAAGTAACATAGAAATAGATTTCTGGTGAATAGATTACACTAAGGATCTTATGCTTAGTCATGTGTATTTTTTAAATAAGTAGGATTATGAGTTATGTAGCCAATTTTGGGATGCATAACACAAATTGAGTAGCGGAAGGTAATATGGATAGTAATTTTATTAGTGGAAAAAATGTAAGTAATTGATTTTATCAAACAATTTTGTCAAAACTTGTTTTCAAATTAAAACAAAATTCGCCGTTCGAATGGCCTATCGAACATAGGTATATGGAATCGGTAGAAGCATTCGTGAAAATCCCAAATCGTTTTGGAATTATATTAAATCATTAAGAAGGGATGGTGGGTATGCCGATTCGATAAGTTGGAAAGGCGAAGAGGTGACCGGATATGGAGTGGCAGAAGCATTTGCTGGTCACTTCAGGTCTATTTACGCAAGTAGTATTCCTTATTTGGATGTTGCCTCCACTTCGAGACAGACATCATGCGGTGCCCAGTCCATTGATATTTTTCCAGTTGATGAGAGTGATGTGTTAAAGTTTATTAAAAAACTAAAAAGAACTCGCTCTTTGGGACCTGATAACGTCCCTACATTTTTTTTTTAAAGGGGTGTGTTTATTTTGTCAAAGGCCCACTTGCATATATATAATAATCTTACAATGATGGAGACAGGTATCTTTTCGAAAACGTGGAAGATTTCGAAGGTTACTTCAATCCACAAGAGTGGTACAGAGTCATCAGTGGAGAATTATAGGCCGGTAGCTGTTCTCTCTGCACCAGCAAAAGTTCTTGAGATGATTATGCACAACATAATTTCTCCAAAAATTGAGTCATTTATAATAAATGAATTTTGTTAAATCTTGACTATAAAATAGATTTTAAAAAACACGTACTCTTTGTCTATCACTCTATCATCTGTAGATCCTCGATCTCGTTTTTTTAATTTCATTTTCATGTACTTAATAGAGATCTAATGACTGTATATAGTAGCAAATCGATGATATTAAATTCACCCCAAAATCCAAAATGCAGATAACTCTAGCTCAGAAAATTAGGGTTTGTGCATAAGATTGTTTTTCAAGTATATTCAATTTTCTTCCACTGTTAATGTCAGGTATGTACTGCACTCGCACACAATATTTTGTTAACCAAGTGATAGAAGATAATATAATATTTATAGCCGCTGTACACTACACGGTACACAATTTGGCGGGTACTGCTCTAATGGAATCATACTTCTAAGCTAAATCCCTTAACGGCCCACATGCCCAACGTAGGTCAAAATGGAGATTGTATGGTATTTATAATCTATTTATATGATTTTGAAGCCTTATTATCCTTTATATTATTATTTTAAACATTTGATGACTGCATAAAGTATTTTTATTAGATAAAATAGTATTCTTTTAAACATATCGATCTAATGTTTTAGAATATAGTCATATATCAGTACATCCATGTGCAGTGGTGTTAAGATTTTTTAGGTTTATTAATTTTAAAACGCATTTATAAAACCATTAGTATAATTTCATTAATGTAACATTATACTTACAGTGAAATATTTACGATAAAAAATATATTTTATAATCTCTGTGATCCCAAATTTGACAACAATTAGGCATTTTATTATTTAAAAAATGGACACGATTAATACATTTGAAGATAATTCTAAAGATATTGATTATAAGCTATGTCTTTGACCATTCAAATGTGATAAACATTCTACGAATAATGTTTGCTTTATAATAATTATTGACCTAAGAATAAGGTAGTATTTTTTTGAAATACGCCATTTCTATTGGCATTTCCCAGTGGTTAAGCTACAACATACGGCCGTAGCCATACATTGAGAAACGATAAATGAAGTAGGGAGTAATATCATGTTAACGCGCGTGTTTGAACATGTTCCGTTTAAAAAAAAACGTTTTTTTTTCGGTTTGGTATAAAGTCAATAAATATAAAGGATAATAAGGCTTCAAAATTATATAAATAGATTATCAACAACGTTTAAGGAATGTCCAGGGCTATGCTCTCAAATGCATAAAATCTCCATTTTGATCTACGTTGGGCATGTGGGCCCTTAACCTTAGCGCTTAAAAATAGCGGCAAAAAGCGGCATTGCCACGTTGTTCATTGTGTTTCTAAATTGTCAACTACGCATAGATTTCCTAATTAGTTAGTTTCACATAAAATCTAATTAATCTTAATTATGAACATAAAATTCAATTATTTAATTTGTCCCTGATTCTCATTACATGATTTTGTCAATACGTGTAACGTTTTCACTGATTGCAACGCACAGGTATGTCTGTAAATTCATGTGATTTCAAAATTTTGTCTTGATTGTCAAAATAGAACTGAATTCAGATTCTCACAAGTAGGTATATGGATGGAACTATTTCTATAAAATCTATAAAAAGGATGCAGAAAGCTTTTCGACAAAGTACATTTCGACTGCTTAATCTGGAAACCAGCTAACTGCACTTTTGACCAAAAATTATATTTTGGTGGTATTTTGTTATAAAGCATGTTGTCTATGCTCACACAAAATTTTAAATTCCTAAACCTATAAATAAATGCATTATCGTTATTCACATCAAACAGTCAACTGCAGGTGTCAAATTTTCAATATCATAAAAGGAACAACTCCGCTATTTCTGTAAATTTTCTTTATATATAAAAGGGAAGCTAAAATCGTGTAGCTTATGTGTAAAAAAATTATAAGTGTATTCGTTCTAATTGTTAAATTCGGCTCAATAGTTAAATTATTAAGTTTTCCTGAATTTTAGATTAAGCAGTCGATTTGGGAAACAGCCAGTGTGTAACACCAAAACTTTTCCAAACTATTGCTTTCAAATTGCATTTCAAGAGAGTTAGATTTATCCACAAATCAATAAGATCCTTCACATCCTTATCATAGTATATCATTTATATTGCCTATGCATATAGTACATACTTCCCTTGATCATAATATTCGAGGTTTGAAAGGCAAAACTGCACAAGTCCATCATCCTTCTTTTCTTGCAGTAAAATCAGTTCGTCTAAAAATGTCTGATTTTGTGCGTTTTCCACGTCTTAATCAACAACCTTTTTGATCTGAGCCAGTTTTTGAGTCCAAAATTTTTCTTGCAAATAATTTTCATTGGTTTTCATATAATCTTAATATTTTATTTTGACTGTGGCCCCCCAAAAGTTGATTTTGGCTTGTTGGCCCCCTTGACTAATATCTCTGGTCTCGAGGGTGTTATTCTGAAATGTTAGCACTAATTACTTGTGTGATTTTTGTCTTTCAACACTCGATATTATGTACATACATGTTCGGGTCATGTATTTTTTGACGTAGACATTGATTTCTTGACTTTTACCGATTCTCGAATTTGAGAATATTTGATTCGAGATAATTCAAGATTGGTTCATTGATTTCTCTGAATATCGTGAATTCTCGAGATATTTTCTTATTTTTATTACGCGAAAGTTTTTATTTTTATCCAGATTTGAAACCGAAAGTTATTTTAAATCTTCCTTCTAAAATTCGTGTTATTATCACAAAGTATTTTGTACACAAATTTGAGGAAAAATCCTCAAATTACAGAACAAAGAAAATCGTCTCTATAAGTACATAATTTCTAAAATTAGATATTTTTTAAATACTATGTCTGTATTTAATATTTAAGATATCATATTAAGACATAGTTTTGAAGTGAAAGAAAGTGTATATTAATAAAAAGTATTGTGCTGTACGCTTAAGAAGAATCGTGGCGGTACTGTTTGTATCATTCTGTAAGTACATATTGCCAGGGTTTTAGTTGTGCGAATTACCACAATTATTCTTAAACGACTCGCACTAAAATCGAAATAACCTAAGGTCTCGCACACATAACAGCCACTAGACGTTATCACAAGTCACAGACCGTGTGTACATTTCAAGGACAGCTCGGACATAGGGATATTGCACGGCGATATACGGAGTTGCCGGGATAGCGGGGGTGTAGTATATTTCCAGGCATATTTCACGCAGATCACACCGCCCTATCCCGTAAAAACTTTCGCGTATGGCATCTCCGCACGGCGTAATATCCCCCTGTCAAAACTGTGGCCTCCGATCTCCTACGAGTTGTGTTGACATCTAGTGGTTGACGTGTGTGAGCTTTCGCATATGACCAAATGCACAGATCTCGTCATTAAGTAAGCTTTACTAAAGACGTTCTTATTACAAATTCGTCGCTTGCTTTTTTCACGGCCACTAAGTCGTTGATTTCGACAGCGTACGTTTGAACGATGCTTAAAGACCACTTAAGTATGTCTATGTATATTGTATCCTTTAATACACGAATTTGTATGAATTAACCATATTTAAATGTCTTTTATTATAATCATAATGTTTTCCCACCAAATTAATATTAAGTTGTAGCAAAGCGCAGGGTCATTGGAAGCGTCTATTGCCTCATACGAGAATTATCAAAATTTAAAAAAAATATCCACTCGTATTCTATGCGTAATTTCACATACAATATTGTTATGCATATAATTTTTAAATGCCGCCAAAAGCGTACCTTTCTTCTGTTATGAAAAGTTTCAAACAATTAATGTAGCCACAGGTTTGCAGTTTGCAAATGCTTATTTTATAAAACGGCCGCTAGATATAAACTACATAAAACAGTCCTATAAAAGGTTGTTTACAAACCTGTCTGAAAATATGGAGACTAATTTTATAATACCTCACTTCTATAGTATATTGTGAAGCGCGCTGGCTATCTAATGAAAAAATGAAATAAAAAGGTCAAATCATAATGTTGAAATTTGAGGCAAATTTGTTTATGAACGATAATTTTGTGTTTACCGTTAAAAAATAATAATTTGTAATTAAAAAAAAATCCATGCATTCATAATCAATTTGTCATTTTAATTTTGTACAAATTTTATTATACAAACATGGCTTAATTGAAATATTCTCCTTACTATATTATATATCTGACCATGTCCGATCCTAATAAGATCATATTAGGTCCATACTCTGACTCATACACAGATTGAAAAACAATTAGTGCACATGCCAGACCCAGGATTCGAACCTGCGACCCACGACGCGATAGGCCGTATATTAGTCGTACAAATCACAATACATAAGTAGGTACGTAAGTCATATGGGCCCTTTTTTAAAGTTCTGATGAATCGCTTGTGTCATTTGCGTCAAAGAAACGGGCCACTGGTAATAAAGAGTTTAATGGGAATAGTATTGTTCTAATATCTAATCAAATACGGTAAAAAAATAAAATTAACATTAAAACCAATCATATAGGTACGCTTGAAAAGACAAAAACTTTATTTTACCCCCAAAATAGTGATTTGTGGTCTTATCGGTATTTGAAAATAGACGCTTCACCTTGTTTATATTCATTCCTCACACCAGATTAAGAATGTATCATTCTTTACGATTATTGGTGGTTAGCCATTCGTTCAATTTATATAGTGGTGGTTTTCCGTGAAGCATATGAGGTGGTCGTTTTATCAGGAAGTAGATTCAGTACAAATTTATAAGACGGTTTTGTGTAGCTTTTTGTGCTCAAAGATAATAGTTTAAAGTAAAAGATTATATACAATAAATTTAATTAAAATAACTGATAATACTGACTATTTATATCGGTCAATGGGTAGCCATATAAATCAAATTCTATCGGATAACAAATATTATGTTGGTGTTATTGACCGTCTTAAATATTAAATTCACCTCTACTACAATGTTAAAAAGATGGCGGCTCTCGTGGCGCAGTGTGTAAGGCGCTGGCCTTCCACTCGAGAGTTCTGGGTTCGATTCCCGGTGAGGACACAATATTTATGTGTTTTTCTCGAAGCCTGGGTGTTTGTGATTGTTGAAAATTACTAACAACAACCACCATGTACGAAAAAGCAAGGACATGGTTATTAATAATTCTAAAGAAAAAATGTTAAAAAGATGCGCTTTTTCGCAAAGTGTAAAAAATAATTAAAGCATAAAAATCTCAAAAAACACTCATCGAAGGTTCATCGCATATCTAAAATTTTGCTAGGGGCCTTCAAATCTGTCAGTGTCCCAAGGGTCCTCCCGACATGTCAACGCCTCAGCCTTCCACGCACCTAAAGTGTTTTTTCTACTGTCCTAAACTAGTATTTAAGTGTATATAATAACATAATGTAGACATTTAGCCGAGCACACTTGCAAGTAACGTTCGGCATTTGTGTTTTTAGCAGTATAAACTCGGCCTTCGACGAACTGCGGATACATGTGCCGACCTTCCCATACGAAAAGAGACTCAGCAAGATCGACACCCTGCGGCTAGCGATTGCTTACATTGCACTACTCCGGGAGGTTTGTACAATTGATACCTAACTACATTATTAGTTGACCCGTTCGAAAATTCATAAGCGTAGGTCAAAATGGAGGTTTTATGCTATTTTCAAAGCATGATCCTGGACATTCCTTAAACGTTGTAGATAATCTATTTACATTATTTTGAAGCCTTATTATCCTTTATATTTATTTTAAACATTTGATGACTGCATAAAGTATTTTTGTAACATAAAATAGTATTTTTTTAAACTTCTCGCTCTAACGTTTTATTTCATTACGTCCATGTGAAGTGGTGTTAAGATTTTTTATACTTATGTATTAAGCATTTATAAAACCATTAGTAAAATTTATGTCGACATTATTATAGTGAAATATTTACAATAAAAAATTATATTGATAATCTCTGTGATCCCAAATTTGACATTTTTTATTATTCAAAAAATGGGCAAGATTTACACATTTTAATATAATTCTAAAGATACTGATTATAAGCTATGTCTTTGACCATTCAAATGTGATAAACATTCTACGAATAATTTTTGCTTTATAATAATTATTGACCTAAGAATAAGGTAGTATTTTTTTTGAAATACGTTATTTCTATTGGCATTTCCCAGTGGCTAAGCTACAATATACGGCCGTAGCCATAAATTTACAAACGATAAATGAAGTAGGGAGTAAGATCATGGTAACGCGCGTTTTTGAACATGTACCGTTTTAAAAAAAATATTTTTTTTTCGGTTAAGTACATGTTCAAACATGGGCGTGGGCCGTTAAGGGACATATAGTCAACTCGGGTAACTTTGCCCATTGTTGTAAGATTGACCCAACTCAAGAAGAAATTGAACATACATAATTTTGAAAACACTTCTGAGAAAATATCTATATTATAACCAAAAAAATCTTCTTTGAAAATCCTGCATCTCTCGGATATCGCCCCCACACACATAGACCACTATGCTAAAGGAGTCATACTTAATTGCGACAAATTTTAACTAATGGTTTATAATATTTACTGAAGCGCTTTCCAAATTGAGCTACTATTGGCGATCGATTTTTGTATTTTGTTTGGGTGTCTTACTTTTTTCAAAAAAAAAAAGATTTTTTTCAATCTTTCGCCACTGGTGTTGATTGTACTCTTTTAGAATAGCGTAAAAAGTTTTGACACTCTTAATTTTTGTTGCTTCGTTGATATATCATTTTAAATATATTATGTACCTACCTAATTGTGTATTTTACCACGTTTTTATTAGCTCGTATTCTTGTTTCTCCAGTACAAATCTTTTCTTGTTTGTCCAATACACATCTTGCAATCGCCCGACTAGCTAGACATTTGAAACTTTTAGAATATATCAGAACACGATGCCAATGCATTCTTTTAATACTTTTAGCCATCTTTAAGTAGAATTGAATTCATTTTCAGTTAATTCTGTTTTGTATGTAAAGTTATTTCGGAAAAAATCCGTAAAAAGTAAAACACTATTATTGGTTGCTAAGAGGGTCCTAGCAACTAAATTATTAATATATACGTGCGTTACTGTGGAAATCAATATGAAATGTCAAAATGACATTTCAGTATTCTATATTTATATGATTCAACAGAAAATTTTAAAACGTGGTATATAAAAAGTTCTTTTTATCTTGTAATTATTTATGAATCATTACGTTTTTAAATTGAATTGTCACTGTTGGTTTATCTGTAGATCCGTAAGTGGATTGGTTGGTGGTCAGATTTAGAGGTCTGAGCTTCTAATCCCCGTTAGTCATATGGTTAATCCATCCCTGATTATGCGTGACCGTCCCCTACTTCTGGACTTTTAGTGTTTTAACTTTTTAACGTTTTAACACTTTCTGTGTAATTTATTTCACAGGTGCTGGATGCAGACTACGACCCATTGACGTACGTTGAAAAATGTTTACGAGGAGAAATAAAACCAGAAAGAGCCCATTGGAATACAAGCGGTAAAATATTTTTATGAATGCCTTAAAAGTTGTAATCCCAGTCTCACATAGAAACTCGTCTCGACTGCAACGCATCGAATTTCTCGATGAGATTTCGTTATCATTCACAAAGCACATGTAACTTAATGTACTGCCTCAAATGGCATCGGTGGAACATTTTTGGTAGAAAAAAATATCCGCTTGTCGCGTGTTAACAAATTTCACTCGACATGGGGCGTACGTATAATAGCAAATTGTCGCATCTGCGCATGTGCAGGAGCTGTATTTTCATTCGTTCCGGTATCGCCAAATTTCGCCAAGAAAAATATGCCAGATGGGGCAAAAAGAAGCTATTTGGTTGGAAATAATGTTAGAATTTCTAAATATTACAATAATAAAAGCAGCTATCTTTTTTCGCTGACGAAATAAAATCCGAGGAAAAAGACGCTTTTTTTTAGTTAGCTTTTCGAGCTTTAGCGATATGAAAAAACACTAGATTTAACGCCGCATGCTAGATGCGTTTTTTTCAACCTAGTAGATGGTTAGTGAAAAAGTTTAGATCTGGCAAGAAAAACGTCATATTGGCATCGCTGATTCGTTTCTTCATTAATTTTTGTATGACCTACCAACCCTCACTGCTCAAAAGCTACAACCAGCACTCGAAATGGAGAATTTCACGAACCGGGGCGCTCGGTAATTTTATGAAAATATTAACATAGTTATCTAATTTTATGTGTTTTAAAAAAAATGAGTGTGTGATTTTTTGTTATATTATGGCCATTCTAGCTCAAATGGTAAAATTATTTTTTCCATGAGACGGAACGACAATGTTGCCGATTTTACGACCCGGAACGGCGCTCCGGTGCGTTCCGGTCCATTTCGAGCCCTGGCTACAACATATCCTTTCAGATATTGTAATTAATAATGCACATACATCTTTAGTGATAGTTACACGGACATCTCAAAATAATCGAAAGCAACTACCCCCTAGGATGGCCAACCTTTTTCTATAAGTGTGTCAAATTTTATTATAATCTAGAAAAATAATCATGTGCCGGATAAAATAAATAATAAAACCAAAGTACCAACTTATGTTTATACACAATGGTTTATTGTAAATTCATATATTTATATATTATATTAAGTACATATTATATTCAAAATTTACCGACTACACGAAAAAAAGGTTTTTTTTTAATTTAGTGAGATATATCTTGTTTATCTGATTTACTTATTCTTGCTTTATAATTGAAGATTTTTCGAAGATACTTATCTCTTTTATATTAAAACATAGATTTTCAACTAAGTACATACTATACCTATTCTTTCTTGTTCGGAAAAACGTGTAGGTGCCTATTATTAATTTATTAAATTTTAATCAACATCTAATAAATTTTATATTTCAGACTCTATTGACAATAATATATGGTGACTTGTGGTCAGGCGGCTTAGGCTTACTATAGGTACAGCCCATGGGGCCTAAATAATAAATTAATTGTATTCCTAGATTGCCACGAATTAAAAACATGAACACCATTGGTCAAAATCGATCGTGTTAGGGTTATACCATCATAAATCGTCAGGTGTTCGAATTTAAAAGTAAGCTCATCTCAGTATAAAAAGTATGAAATTATATGTCAAATTAGTTAGTATGTGGCTCCCTCATTCAGCGGACAACTTATACTGGTGGATCGTAGTCAGACAAAACTATAATGTAACTTTTCATTGGAATATTCAATTATGTTTTCTTGGTAGACATACGGGTAGGCGAATATAGTATTATTTATTGCTATCCAATGAATTGTGCATAACTTCAGATAATAAAATTTGTGTATTTCTTTTTTAGACTTGACAGCTCGCCTCTCTTGGATAAATTGGGAGAACCTCGGGGTGAATCCAAATAGAAGAAGTGTTTTGACAACATTAGCGCTATCAGCTGACTCTATGCACATTGGACATCACTGATTCACAATATTTAAATTAAACAATAATTTTGTAAAAATTCCCTTATCATAAGTAGGTACGCAATATTTATTTCAATATTAAGATATTTATTTAGAACGCCCACGATGGTTGAGCGGGTTACGCATCGGCTTATAATGCCGTGGGTCCCAGGATTGAATCCTGGGTCTGGCAAACTACACATATTGTTTTTCAATATGTGCTTGGAGTCAGAGTATGGACCTAATAGGTTGAGCAAATGGCTAACATCCATTTATCGTAAAAACAAAAATCTGTTAATACAAACCTCCATTCTGTGGAGACCCATATGATCCTATTAGGATCAGATATGGTTAAAAGAAAGAAGAAATTTATTTTGTGGATGCACTATCTCACTTCATAATTATATATATCTGAGATAAAAAATACATTTATACTGCAGTAGTTTAGTTTGATCAAGTCTCAAAACTTTTTTCTCCGTTATATAAAGTAATATGGTCAAGTGTGTGAATATTTTTTCATAATAAATATCCTGTGTATTGTTATTAATGACATTTCTCATGTAAAAAAAGCTAGTTGTAAGATGTATTAAATTCTTGTCTTGGTTGGGTGGTAAGGCCCCCACAAGGGGGGGGGGCTGAAAGGGCTCTAGCCTGGGGGGCCGGGCTCAGGAGGGGCCCGGCGAGGTGAGTCCACCAGATAAGTGAGATAAACACACATCACAAATTTATTTTAATAGTAAAAAAAGTCGCCTATTTTCCTTCAACAATATTATTATTTTTAATTATGTGGTTATACGATACTATTTTTAATTGTGTATCAATACTCGACATCTCCATAATTCAAATGGATGTATTAAAATATACAATAAAACACTAAATATACCTGCACATTAATTTTACCGCTACACCATTTGGAAAACGCTACTGTAGAGCCTTTATTCTTCGCTATAGGTAGGGGGGCCCGCCAAAGATCCTAGCCTGGGGGCCCGCTTCCAGATGTGGGGCCCATGGTGGGTGGTATATGTTATTGTAATAAGAGTGAATAACAAGGAACCACCAATACATCTAGGTGGCTGACACAGCATTCGCTGAATGAATGGCATCATCCTACTCGACAATGGCTACTCAACCATAAGATAATCTCTATGTAGATCTCTTCTCTCCTTTGAACCCCACGATGGACGCGCAGCTTAAGCGTCGTGAGTCGCAGGTTCGAATCCTGGGACTGACAAGTATACATATATTGTTTTCAATTTGATCGGACAGACGGATCGGTCGAAAGAAAGAAAAGATCTCTCATTGATCAGACCATGGTCCCAACCACTCAAGGCTATCGATTCTGAGATGATGAAATTTATATATTATGCATATTGAAAGAGTGGTAAATTCAATAAACATTAAACGCTATAGTTAAAATAGTCCCAATTGACATAATATAGGTAGGGATTCCAATCCCGGGATCCTGAGCTATTTTCGATACCTATGAATCCCGGGATTGGTAAACATAATCCCGAAGATTTCTGGATTGATTTATTTATCAATTTTTATGGAAAATAAAATAAAAACGAAAATATAACAGAAAAAATACTTTTAATAACAAATAACTATGGAAAAAATGCCAATCCCGGGATTGTCAAATTGTAATCCCGAAATCCCGGGAACAGAATTTTGGCTCGGGATTGGATTCCCTAAATATAGGTTATATTGTTCTTTTATTGATGCAATAAGTTACATATAAATGACAAAGTGAGACAGTATTCTACCGAATAAATCTATGTAATATAATAAAATATTATAATATATGGTATTTATTACCAGCCAAGTATATGTATAAATGTAATTGAAATTCGAATTTAATTAATCCAACGATTATAATTCTTCATCCAGGATCAATAGTATTTCAAGTCTTATGACATCATTAGGTGAAAAAAGGGAAATTAAAATATCAGTAGGTATGCTTTAATTGTCTGCTATAGTTTATCTAATTCTATTTATGTGATAAATTATATTTAATTAAATTTAATCAACTACTCATGTTGTTTTAAGATAGACAGTATATTAAATAATATTTACTTATTATATAAACACACAACAATATTACTTCCAATACCCACTAGAAAAAATACACTACGTCATAATACATTGAGATATTATCCTATTTCAAATGGATATACATTTTTATTGTAAGAAAACAAACTTTAATTTCTTAGTTGAAAGAGCATTAACTCAATAGAAACTATTTTTGGTGCAGACATAAATTAAGATAGGTAATGGTGTATTATGATATAAATAATTGTATTTTTTTTTAATTAAAAATAAACCTAGTGCAATATTTTTATGAGTTTGAATTGTACCTACTTCCAATAACTAAACAACATAAGCATGTCGTTCGTAAGTCCGGGAGGGTTCGCAAGTCTTCGGTCAGTTACGAAAACGGCAGCCTGTATTACACATAGCAAATCGTTTTTCAATATGAAATTATTAAACTACTTACAATATAAATCGTGCATTACTGTCCGACAAGAAGATCTAGGCAATAACCGGAAGTCGATGGAGTCGATGTGCGATTAACTAACTATGAGGTGCTTGTTAGTTCACAGATTTAACACGTGGACAACTCGTTGATAACCGGAAGTCGTTGCAGTCGAAGTGCGGTTCAAAGTAGGAGGGGCTTATTAGTTCACAGTTTTAACACGTTGACAAGATCTTGTTCGACTATATTATGATATCTCATCTTGGCCACTGCTCTGTTCTGAAAATAATAATCATCGCTGTCATCCGACAGGGTACCAATATTTATTATCAAGTAACCAGGGCTCAAAATGGACCGGAGCGCACCGGAATCTGTAAAGTTATCGCTCCGTCTCGTGGTTAAAATATTTTGACCATCTGAGCTAGATATGCCATAGGTATAACAAAAAATCTAGCACATTTATGTTTATAAAATTCCCATAAAATTTGATTACCATGTTAATATCCTCAGAAAATTTTCGAGCGCTCCGGTTCGAAGTTCGTTTTCCATTTCGAATTCAAGTTTTCCATGTGTCAATTCCTAAATCACTCGCCCTATAAGAATCTTCGATTTTTATATCGTGCTCACAGCATTTTTTCCACTACCTACTCTACTTACTGTTTGTTTATATAATCATTAAAAACCTCGACCTGGCTCTATGTTACGAGAGCTTCCCCGGAGAACCGTCAGTCTATACCTGAAACCATCTAAACGCCACTTTTTGAGCACAGATAACCAAGGCAAAACCGCTATTATAAGCGTAGACAATAAGTACAAATATAAAAATCATTTACAATGACTAAAATTCAAACATTTTAAATTAATAAAATTCGCGCGTTTTCAAAAATCAGTATAGCATAATAGAGTTTGCCAATGCATTTCATAAAATTAAAATAAATATAATGTAACCTTTGACACGAAGACACTCGTGTTTAATCCTTCGCATAAAACATGCGATAATAAGGAACATTGTTCAAAATAACGTTATAGATAACAATATTTATAGATTTTATTGTTAAAAAAAAATTTACACTGTAAAAATACAAAAATAATAAATTAAAGCTATAGTAACATATTCATAAGAGTAATGTAGAGCATCAATATCGTTATTTTAGTCCCAGTTAGGTATTTAACCTCAGTGGGTGACTTTGGGGTGGTAGATCTACTACGCACGGAGCCACTAGAGTTGAAGATTATGATTTTGTATGGAAAATTTTTGAAATCAACGACAGAAAAACCACTTCCCGCGCGATCTATGACACATAAACAATAATATATGACAACATGTTTGTCATAGATGTCACAGACATGGAACGAGTGTCACACAAAATTACCGAGGTGTTTACACTGAGCCGAAAATCTATGACATAGAAGGCTGTCATAGATCGTTTGACATATATGTGACAGTCTATGACATCGTATTTACATTCTGTGACACAGGACGCCAACGTAAGAAACGGGGTTTTCGGCATATATATGTGACTGATCGTCATAGAGTGTATTTGAAGCATTAGTTAGATTGAAAAAAAATATATAATTAATGGGAGACATTCGCCCTTCTGTCTCTCAAAATATTTTGAAAATAAGGTTACTGGTAAATACAATATAGATAGTACAAAACATAGGTGAAATAAATGTTTCATCAAATTCTATTTCTAAATCTAACTATATACATAATTTTTTTACTGCATCTTCTTCATCCATGTTTTCCTAATTATTTTCAAGATTTGACAACTTCAAAGAATTGTAAAAATTATGAAATTGTTCCTGAATAATGCACATTGATATTTTTTGCTGTGAGGGAAAGTGCTGCGTTATATTTAGGCTGGAGTTGAAAAGATAGATGGTTAATTCTGCTTCCTCTTCGTATGACCTGGAACATTTTGAATGGCTCGTCAAATCCATATTTTCTCCATCCGTATCAATCGTATAACACTTTCTCCATCCGCACCAATCTTCTTATTCTTTAATATGCATTTTTGTAATTCAGAAAAATCAAGAAAATCTTTTTGATCCATCTCAGTTATATTGTATTTTTTGTGTGACATCTGAACAGCGGAATACCATGCGGATGGATGGTGTATATCCAAATGGATTTTCGATTCTAGCATGAACAGAATCTCATTTTATTTGCGAGTGCCCGGATTCAAATAACATTAAATTTGATTATCTATCGGAATTTTTGGGAATGACTATGTTTTACAATGAACACTTTGTGGCACCATCCGGTCTTTGTTTTTCAATATTGCCTAAAGACCAATATGAATTCAACATTATCTGTCGTACTTCGTACTGTTTCAGTAAAATTCTCATTGCACTTTCTGGGACATTTAGAACAATCTTTGGGCTTTAAATAACTTCCTTCAATTTGCTTACCTGTATCTGAAATATATGACTTTCCGTTTTGTCTATTAGTTATAAATGTTTATTTTTTTCCATTCCTAAGGCTTTGCAATACGTTTTCGTTTAATATTCAACTCATCAAGAACACCATCTTCTTTCTGAATTGAACATTATCGGACATCACCGAGATTATTTCTTATTGTAATTTATTTTGGACATCCATTAAATTCTTCAAAAAACCCTGCTGATCTATTCAAACACGTAGTAATTCCTGAGATGTTGTAAATGAGTTTCTTCTATAGGAAGCCGATGAATCAACTCACTTTTATCTATTTTCATAATACAATATTATAAAGTTATATATTTTCCACTGACAATAATTGCACCGAATGTCCTGGTAATGGCCCAGGTGCAATCTCTTCGATAAGAAATAGAACTTATAATACAAAGATGTTTTGAGTCCGGTTTACAAAAAAATATATAAAATATTTATTACATAATACCTAATCGATTATTAATCGGTAACGATTAAGGAGGTCATTCGATATAATTAGCATGCCATTTAAATGTGGTAATTAAAAACTAATTATCTAGTCAGCAGTCAATCAGAGTTATTCTCCATGATTATAATCATTAGTCGGTGTATTATCTAGTGCATGAGTTGAGATCAAAACATTCAGTTCTTCATCTTCCAATTTTATTCTTTATTTCGATCTGCGAAAACATGATTTATAATGATTCTTTAAGTGTGTAAATATTTAATCAGATTACATTTAAATAAAATTTGACCGGTTAGGAGTCGAAATAACATAACTTAAAAAACATTAATACTGCCATAATACTGTAATAAATATACATAAATAATTACTTACTTTGAATGCTTGTACGCTGGTTTTGTTTTAACATCTCCACAATCATAACCTCTTCAAAACATTGTTAAATGCAAATATGAACTGATAGCAAGTGTTTACTTAAGTCAAATTGACAACTTACGCCAAACTGAAAATTACGAAATTTCCATAAACTAAATTTTATGTCAGTGACATAAAGGCGAAACGCCGCGTACGCCAAAGCGTCCTTGATTAATCGGCATTAATGTCAGAGTGACACAGGCGTAAGATGATATTCGCCTATATGACATTAAAATTCCATATGGATTTGTAGATACCTACGCCGTGTAATCTCTGGCAAACCGCTATACGTACCAGTTTCATCTTTGTATAATATATAATAGAACTGTGTTCTAGCATGACAATGCAATATTTAACATAAAACAGCCATTTTTGTAGTTTCGTTATATTTATCAAAATCGGTAATATTATATACCTATCTATATATAATATCATTATCATCACGAGGCTGAATCAATCCACTGCTGGATGAAGGCCTCTCCAAGTTGATTGTATTCCTGTCAGGCATATGAATTTCTATATTTATTAAAATTGCTGATGTTACATCTACCCATTCATATCGTCATCATAATCATCATCCAGGATCAATCCACTGCTGGATGAAGGTTATCCCGACCTAAGTTTACTCCGCTTGGTCATATGAATTGCTGTAGTGATCAAAATTGGCGTTATTATATACCCTAACTTTTTATAACGCCATTATCATCATCAACCCACTGCTAGATGAGGGCCTCTCTAAGTTTATTGTGTGCCTGTCGGTCATATGAATAATTATTGATTTATCAACATTTGTTGCAATATGAACGCCACGAACCGGATAGTGTTTATTGTTTCTACGATAATTATGTGATCAAGGACTAAATTTAAGTTCAAAATTTACATAACTTTTTTAATACCTACCTAGGATTTTATAACTGCAAGCAGTTGATGAATCATTGTTATAGACCAGGGTTGGCGAACCTTTTTACGTACGCGTGCCAAAATTTCCCAAATAATATTTTTCGACTGTCTGACGTGCCAAGCAGTTTTTCATAATGAAAAAAGTTTTTTAAAGTTTTCTATTCTATTCTATTAAAATAGTTTAACAATTACAATTGAGTTCTTGATATTTCAAAATCTTTCATCATATTTCTAGCCGAAGGCATATCTTTATTCTTTAAATATTTAGTTCCTTGTTTTCAAAATTCTCAAAGAGATCGTGAAAGCATTTAAGCCACTCTTCTTTCATAATTACTATATTCTACATCACTGAACGGTTTTCCATTTTTTGAGATTATGTTTGTGGCAAAATAACGAGGAGTTATTATATTCGACTGACTGCCGATAATTAATTTCATAAGGTTTGTTGATTAAATATTTTTATTTTTTATTGCCCGATCCTAAGGGCGCGGCATTCCCCCGCCGCCTTATAAGGTCAGTGCGATAATATTATATGTGACACATAAAGTCTAAGGATCGAACTATGCTATTATACATTTACATTAAATGTAATGATAACTCTTAAAAAGGATTTGCCTGCTATATTTATATACCTATAATAATAATAAAATATATAATAATAAATTGAGCCTGTCCATCAAGGTGGAAGCGTTGGAACCTGCCGCCATTGACAGGTTGCTTGAAAGGCTGGCGAAGGCTTACCGCGCTTCCTCCACGGAATACGAAGAAATTAATTCTGATGACATAAGATTGGAAATTGAATTTTCTTGCTCGGCTGCAATTGGTCAGCATATGTATAATATACATTCGGTTTGCGACACACAATTCGAGTACAAAGCCAACTAGGGCTCGCACTCGAGTTATCAGTTCCTATGATTGATTTTCGAACAGTCCTCCAACAGCTTGTTACGACTGCACTGACATTATTGCATAGTTAAAAAAGATTATGGATGTTTTTTTTAAATCTTTAATGTATCTTTCAAACACACCTTTTGAGTGTCGCTCGAGAAGCGGGGGGTGAATCCAATAACGTTTCTTTTTTCTTAATTTCCCCACTTATGTTTAGAGATAAATAATAACTGCATCTGGTGACATTGGCTTTTGGCTGCTACAATTGGCTGCCCCTTATTGTGGCTGCTGCAGTCAGGCTTCCGCAGCCTGGCTGCCTAGTGCGCGGCCAGCCTAAATGAACAATATTTTTGCCACCCGCGATATTACATTATTTTGCACATATGGGCAGTGGCGGCTAGTTTAGGGCCAAAAGTGAAATAGCGCAAGTCATGTAAATGTTATGTCTTTTTGTGCAATTTAAAATTTTACCTTTTTGTATAAATGGAAATTTAAAGCAGTTTTTTGAATTTTATAATTTATCAAAATTTAAATAAAAACAGATTATGTACAATAAAACCTTGACCTCTTTTTTTACTAAGTTATATTTACAAACGATTATGAACTCTAAGCACATAGATAGATGAATCTATGGGAGAATTGATGCAACGGCATATTCCATTAAAGCACAGGAGGTACTACTCACTTTATCAACAAGTTCCAAATTCTTGTTATTTTTTATCCAAACACACGTATATTTAAAAAAAAAATTGAGTAGGTACCTTGTGACTGCTTGTCACAGAGTCTACATTCTAAAAGAGTCCTCAAAATCAGTCAGTGCTTGGGGCTTTTATGTACCTTAAACCGAAACTGAATGGATGAATAAATATATATATTATGGAATCAAGTCTCAAAACCAGAATCACTCGAACAAATTGTATACCCATTTCAATTAGTAAAAACCCACTCAGTTACATTATTTTCGACTCGAACAACGCTGAGTATATCTGCTAGTAATTAATACTATAAATTCTAATTAATGAGAGTTTCGTTATATTCTATAGAAATCTTCCATCGTCTTTAGAATCTGTAGATATTATTTATTGTTTGTTTAGGTATGACTGAATAAACTAACTAAACTAGCCTAAATGAAACATTAGCAGTCCCGTAAGGGTGAGTAGACCACGTAATGTTTACGAGCATAATATTATAAAATAAGATTTTTTAACCTGCGACGCTGACAATCTTTGCCTACCATAATACCATACATGCATGGCAGAATAGTCCAGTCATTTCATGTCAAAAAAGGAGTTTATCTAGAAAGTATCGCGGGAAATCTTAAGCCTAGTACCCACGTACGTTCTTACTCGACGGTTTTGCTCGATCGAGCATGTTGACTTGGAAGCATGCTCGTCGTTGCGTCCACACAGTCGAGCAACTCGACACAAGATGCTGTGAGTCCACCGTTGAACCGCCACAACTTCGACCACTAGTGAGAGCGAGGCCACACGAGCCTTGCCGGTGCGTCCTCAC
Organism: Rhyacophila brunnea; assembly: GCF_057557595.1. Taxonomy (NCBI): domain Eukaryota; kingdom Metazoa; phylum Arthropoda; class Insecta; order Trichoptera; family Rhyacophilidae; genus Rhyacophila; species Rhyacophila brunnea. The sequence continues at coordinate 62,766,679 of NW_028232751.1, forward strand.
TCCCTCACTCAAACTGCATCGAGCAAGAATTACGGACCTTCAATCTTTTTCAGATCGTGCAATTTGCTCGATGTTGAACAAAAAACCATCGAGCCAGATGGTACACACGTTGAGACATGTTGGAATGAGCGTAAAACCATCCAGCAAGAACGTGCGTGTGTACTTACTATTATACTTTACATTTTGATGTGTTTAGGGGTGGTATTTTCAAATTATCACATTGCCATCTTGATTTTTTCTGCTCACGAATATTTTTCGGAGGCAAGTAGTTTATTTCTAAAACTAAACTAAGTTTGCTTATATTTTTTAAACGTGATACGTTTATGTTGTATTAATAAAGAACAAAATTTAAAATGCCCCATCATTTATTTTTATCTATGCATTCAAAATTAGAACATGCGACAATATTGAAATATCATTTGTTTTTTATCCGAGTATATTTTGACATAATATGTAAGTACATATTTTTTTTATTCTAGTCTTTTATTATAATTTATTAAAATTAAGTAGATTGTAAATAAAAAAAAATCAGTCAAAAGTTATTCAAACATAATGACAAAAGGAAAGATTAATATTGTGAAAGAAAAAACTATTGTGAAAAGGAAAAATCGACTTGCTCGTGAGTGAATATTTCGATTATTTCACAGTGTAAAATTAATACAAGAAATTTGAATTCATTTCATGGTTTAAATGTACCTACCTAGATATTATTATTATATTAATCTTATTTTTCTATGTGGCTTTATTAAATGGAAAGCTCCGTCCATGCAATTAACTTGGATCGAGTCCACAATAGATTTCTTAGATATCTCTACTCAAGGACATACGGATTCTTTCCTTATGATAATGATAATAAAATGAATTTTCCAACTAGTTTTCTTCTGGGTATGCTATCAATGCAATCCTTGTCCACCCGAAGAGTGATTGCCCTTTTAAAGCATTTCTTTTTACTTCTTCGTCGGTTCATGGATTATTGGTACTGGCAAATATTAATTTTAATGTTCCCACCAAATCACTCGTAACTCTACGGTCTTCATGATACCCCGTCGCAGGACGGGTGTGATGTTTCATGATGCTGTGTATCGTGCGATTAACTTATTTGAAACTCACACACTCTGGTACATGTCATTACTCGAATCTAAACGAAACAAGAAAAAAATATAATGTAATTAATAATATTCATTGTGGGATGATGTAATATGATTGATGACGTGTAGTTTGCAAGATTTAGGGGCGGTCGGTAGGCTGTTACGCGCAGGGTTTCGCCTGCTCGTGTACAATGGCCCATAACCATAGTCGAACTTGGTTATTATGATCACGGAAATAGCGAGATCTCGGATGTAATGAAGAAACTTAAAATTCGTTGACATTTTAGTTTATGATTTTCTGCATACATTTATTCACTTTTATAACGAGACACTTCTCGGGTATACCGATCAAAACTGTTAATGTGTGGATCGTTTAAAAACAACATTTTCGACCCTAAGCAATAAAATCCGACCGGGCAGTTAACTAGACCGATGGCGCCGGTATCGGATTACGTCTATGACACTAGTTTAGTGTCTCATTACCTAATTATTGGTGTTTTCGCCGACAACATTGAAAAAGTATCCACGCATATAGTTGAAATTGCATCTAAAAATCCAAGCTTTGTGAAATCAGTAGGTACCAACCAGCGCCGGCGGATCAGCACTTCATTATAATAAACAACTTCTTTTGTAGTTTATGAATGCCATGCTTGTTTCAAGGGCTTTTATGGTGGTTTTTAGATTTTTATGTTCTATACTTAAATAGAACGTTATATAACGATATGACGAGTAATGCTTATAACGAGCAAATTCAGTCTGTCCCATCTTCCTCGTAATAACCAAGTTCGACTGTATTGCAAATCAGCATATAAAACCAATATACCAAATAAATAAATATTTACGTCAAACATAATAAAATAATCTGAATAAATTCTTTGTAACAAACGGATTAAACAATAAAGCAAGACGTGATTAAAATTATAGTAAAAAAAATAAAACCATTGATATCATCACGTTCATCCAAAACTTGATAGATGGGACTGCGTTTTGGGCAGCACACATTGAAGATATTCAATGCAGCCATGCACATTTGCCCTCTTCGATCACCCTTTTTGGAGGCTCTTTGGTAAATAGCAGAAAAAAGTATTTTATTTATTTAGAAAAGAGTATTATGGCATTACAGCGATTGGCCAATGCGCCATAATACCTACAAAATAAATACAAATTATAAAAATGACTTTGAAATTACAAATATCAACCAATATAACAAGAAAGTATGTGCTTATGTAGATAGATATTAAAGTAAAATAATAAATACAATTATAAATTGAACCTATTAAATTTAACACGTCTACAAACATGATATAGTAATTAATAAAAATAAATCAACTTTTTTTTTTTAAGGAAACAAACAGTTACATATTGATTACAAAAATTTAAAATATCATAATGAAAAGTTATTGCAACCAGCAAAGTTTCCATGTAAGTGGTTATGATTATGGTGCTATCAAATAAGTTAATCGCACGATACACAGCATCATGAAACATCACACCCGTCCTGCGACGGGGTATCATGAAGACCGTAGAGTTACGAGTGATTTGGTGGGAACATTAAAATTAATATTTGCCAGTACCAATAATCCATGAACCGACGAAGAGGTAAAAAGAAATGCTATAAAAGGGCAATCACTCTTCGGGTGGACAAGGATTGCATTGATAGCATACCCAGAAGAAAACTAGTTAAAAAATTCATTTTCTTATCATTATCATAAGGAAAGAATCCGTATGTCCTTGAGTAGAGATTTCTAAGAAATCTATTGTGGAGTGACGGAGCTTTCCCTTTAATAAAGCCACATAGAAAAATAAGATTAATATTATAATATCTAGGTAGGTACATTTAAATCATGAAATGAATTCAAATTTCTTGTATTAATTTTACACTATGAAATAATCGAAATATTCACTCACGAGCAAGTTGATTTTTCCTTTTCACAATAGTTTTTTCTTTCACAATATTAATCTTTCCTTTTGTCATTATGTTTGAATAACTTTTGACTGAATTTTTTTTATTTACAATCTACTTAAGTAATTTTAATAAATTATAATAAAAGACTAGAATAAAAAAAATATGTACTTACATATTATGTCAAAATATACTCGGATAAAAAACAAATGATATTTCAATATTGTCGCATGTTCTAATTTTGAATGCATAGCTAAAAATAAATGACGGGACATTTTAAATTTTGTTCTTTATTAATACAAGATAAACGTATCACGTTTAAAAAATATAAGCAAACTTAGTTTAGTTTTAGAAATAAACAACTTGCCTCAGAGAAATATTTTCTTTGGTATGGCAATATAAGTGGAAATCGATAGCCATAGACAATACAATAATTTGCGGTAGTTTCAAAATAAAACAATTTTAGCTAGGTACTTAACTATTAATTTGTTACTAGCTGAGCCAGCTGGCTCTCGCTAGGTCCTACAGACAGCCTTTCGTCATAACGACATGGTGTTGGATTTTAATAAAATTGTGAAGTTATAGTTTTCCCTTTGGGATTGATTTTCATGCACCTCAGATAGTTTGGCATTTCGCTGATTTGTCAGTTTTACGATTTGCAAGTCGTCACTGCCAATATAAATTTGAGGTCATATGAATAATTATCATAATATCAAATGATTCATCCACATTATTTAAAAATTTATTAAGAAAACTTGAAAAAACGGTAATGTCTCATTATCTCAAAATGTGACTGTTAAATAGCTGCCTTTTTGCTTATGGGGGCAGTATAATGGACTTGCTTGTGCCTAATAGAATAATTATAATAAACATCAGTATCTCTACCATATCTTGCCTTCACCTATTTTTATATAATTACATACATATATGTACTTATTTAGATATTTTTTTATACAATATTAATATTTTAAAGAGATTATTATATATATATATATTTATTGGTTTCTGTTTTTTATATTTTTCAAGAATACCGATATTCAATTTGAAATACCGGTATTGGTAATTTCATTGCCTTCCTGCATTGCATGCATGCTAATAGGTAAGCCAGTTGCTTCGTTTGACGATTTAACAATGTTATATTTATTTTCAAATTGTACTGTTTTTTCATCACTTTTAAATATTCGGTCACATTAAAAACAATAGCTTCTCATGCTTGCTTTGCAATACCCCGATCGAGATGGTGTATTCATTGTGAAACTGTAAATATACTATTGTATCGTACAAAACACTTTTCATAGACGCAGCGCAGCGTTAACACACTTACTCTTATCTCTGCCTTCGAAAGTAAGTGTGGTTCTGCGCAGGTCCGTGCTTAAGTTGTTTAGCTATATCTCTTAATATTCTATGATGTAATTTGGAGGCTAACAAACCCTTAATTGTAATAATCATTTTGGATGGTAATATCCAATATTCATTTTTATAAATCAAATCGTTTTCAAGAAAGTGTTTTACGTGTGTATATATTTTTGCTTAACCCGTCATATGGTGGAGATCTCAACGAGGATAAAGGATTCTTATGAGAAGCTGGTATCTTCTTAAAGACTCCAAAGCCATAAACCTGACTCAGTCACATGAAATTATAACCATCGGGAACGACTCTGCTCTCTGTCTCCTGTCTGCTGTCTCTCTCGCTCTCTGTCTCCGATTGACGACTAGTGAGAAATTTCGTCGCACCTACTGTTGAAAATTATTTGCTGATGTACGCTCTTAAAATGCTGATAGGATTGTTAGTTTTTTTTTATAAAATACATGTGGTACATTATTTTTTGTCGCAGTTAGCTTGAAGTACTGCTTGTTAATTTATTTTGATTCATGGTGGAACTGCATTGTATTGTTGTTTTAATTAAATAAAATGCAATTTTTTTTGTAGTACTTATTCCACTTTTAATCAATATATTAGGACCGGTTTCTATCACTAGTCACAACACGGCACTGACTTATTGACTACGATTGACACTTTATTAGAGTACATCGACCAATGGGAACTCAAATAGGTATAACGATATAATAGCTCTTAGGAAAATTCGAACTGATATTAGGAAATCATTAAGAGCGTACTTCAGTGAAACGGCAAATAATTTTCAACGAAATTTGGCACTCGTCGCCAATCGGAGACCGAAAGTCGAAGTGTGCGCACGTTGATTTGTTTTGCCATGGCGTCGGATGAATATATTCTTAAATCGTGTAAAGATGACCAAAAAACTTTTCATATGTACTTGAAAAAGAAAACATGTCAATGAATATACTATTATTATTAGTAATATAACGATAAACATAGCATTAAATGGACGCATGTTGAATTTTTATGACAAATTATATTTCGTTCGGCACGCGTCATTTGCACAATCCGCGCATCGCCTAGGCACGATCTTTTTAGACCATGTCTGAACTGAAGTATACCCTTAAGATTCCCGCAAACAAACCAAAATCACATCGTTCATTATTAAACATCAGCCAGGTGTATAGAATGCCAGATATACCGGCGTAGCTGGCCATGCACGCAACTCCCGATGGCAAAAGGTCTGGACGGCCGGACTGTGCCACAGGAGATTTAAAAATGCTCATCAAAGCAATTGGAGTGTCAGCGCTGGATCGTCCAGGATGGAGGAAGTTTTTGAAGAAGACCAAGACCCACCAAGGGTTGTGCCATAAATGATGATGATTTAACAAGTGTGTAGTATTTTAACAAGAAAACCATAGTTCGGATTGTTTTTTATTTATCCGTGCTGCCTCTTCCCACCATTATCCCGGATGAGTCTATTGTGATCTATAAAAGCTACAAGACCTATGGACCAAAATCTATCTGGTGATTGATATGCCTGCAATATATCAAGAGATGAGCTTTCAAACCAACGTTCATGTTAATGTTGATACCGATACAAGCCCTGAATTTTCTATTAACCCTTAACCAGGTAATGGTTATATCCTTCCCACATACAATTTGGCTGTGTTTTATCGGGCAATGGTTTAATGTTACCCACTATCTTGTCAAAATTCAACAACGAATATATTGGCTGACTCAAACATAATACCGTGTGCATAGGAATGCATCCGCAAGTTTGAAGGTTAGTTGTTTTACATGTCTCGACTTGTACATCCATTTCTAGAGCAAAGCAGTTAAATAATATCATAATGTCGAAAAAATTCGCAATATTTTTTTATATTTGGTAGATTATGAGTTATTCTCCTATATTTGTATTACAATTATGTAAAATAATTTATATTTTGTGAAATATAATGCAGACTTATCTGGGGATTATACCACCTTTGACCAAATGACCTTTGTCGTTTATTATTTTTATTACCATGAAACTAAAAAAATCCCTTTTTATTATAATTTTCATTTTAGAAATCGAAAACATTATAAAAGCAAGGAACCTAACCTAACCTAAGGCAAAAGGAACATTCAGACGATGCAGGTTTTGTAGTTCAAGAGGTGGAAAAAAGGTCCAAATATGAATGCAAAATCTGCAAAGTGCCCTTATGTGTAACTCCGTGCATGAAAGATTTCCATACAGACAATAATTATTAATATTTTTTCCATTTTCTGTGTTTCGATTGATTGTAATAAATGTATAAAAAAAAATTGCTTGTTTTATTTTGAAAAATGTCAGGCTGTGGTAATATACATCCCACAATCTACTTGTTAAACCTCTCTTTCCAAGCTACGGGAAAATTGTTCCCACATAGTTTTTCAGTTTTCTTTGACCTACTGAAATTTCCTTAAGTACATATAATTCACAAATAAATAAAGGTTATATTTCATTGAAATTATTGATCTAAGTTCCTGGGGCCTGGTTTAGGGTTAAATTATAAAAAATAAGTAACATTTTTCTATAAAAGCTATTTTACTACTTTTTATTGGGTCCTGAAACTAAAACTATTAACCCCATCATGGGTTGCGGCTTAAAAAACCTTGTTGTATGGGATGGTGTTCCTGTATGATTGTAGGGATAAGCATTAAAAAAGTCAAATGTTCATTTTTTTTCGTTTATTATTTTTTTCATGCACATATCTGTGAATAAAAAATAACAATAAGGTATTATAATGCAGATTCTCCATTTTCACTGGGAGGTTTGGGAAATATGATTTATGTCATTACTGATTGATACTTAATTAATTAACAAATATACATAGAACACAAAATACACAAATATTGATGGTTGTAGTACACTAAGATATTTAACTATAAGTATTTGGAAAGAGTGCTTTTCTCTAAAACAAATTCAAAAATTTTATCAAAATGAAAGGCAGACACAAAAGTGACTTAATTAATTGGTGAGCAGATTATTGTTTATCAAAATCAATTAGCTGCAATCACATTACAAAGTGATGGTACAAAAAAAAAAACTTATACATAAATTGTGAAGACAGCCGTAATTTAGCGGTAAGTATAATGACAAATTATTGACCTATTATATTATGACAAAAATTACAAATAAATAAAAGAAATTAATAATGCAATACTTCTGATGCAAGATGCGCCAAATGGTTGGGCAAATATTTACTGGTGTCGACAATCAGAAATATTGTTGGTTAGTTAAAGCTTATTAAACACTCTGATAAAATTATTCAAGTAACGAGAACAAAGACGAGATTGTGCCTACTCTATGAGTGGGCAGCAAGACTGGCTTGCATTATACAATGATTAAGCTTGGCTTTCTGTGGTGGTGTTATTATGCACCTCTTTAGTGGAAGGAGACTGGTTATCGCCGTCCCACTGCTCCTCCTCGTTGGGCACCCACTCCTGCCCTTCAGCGTTGGCGTTATTGCTCCACTCCTCCCCCTGGGCCTTTCCCTGCGCTGCCTGGCCTCCCGCTGCTTTGCCGCCTTGGGATCGCTGTGGTCTCGGCTTGCGTACCCAACCACCTCGGTTGTTGGTGCCTTCGGGCGCTGGTTCTCCACCACTTCCGTTGGCTCCACCAGCCCCGGCAGCCTGGCCTCCCCCACGGCCACCACCGCGTCTCCCCCCACGCACGCTACGGAAGTATCGCCGCTGAGGTTGAACTCCCTCAGTTGCGGGTCCTCCTTCACCACCTGCAGCGCCTGCCTGTGGCGGCGGGCCTCGTCTTCCGCCGCTCATTCCCGCCCTGCGTGGACCTCCACCTCCTTCTCCACCACCACGTCCTCCCCTTTCTCCACCCGCTCCGCCTTGTTGGCGTTGATAGAATCTGGAATTAAAAACATTAGTTACATAAAAATTAAAAAAAGACCTACTGTAATATAATAAAAGGGTGAAATAGAAATTTTTGTATTTAGAAGACCAAAGACAAATTCCAAGGCAATTTTAGTCCGTGTATATTGAATTGGTGTTTATGTAGTAGAACTCCTCGGTATATACCAGCGATTAACTGGGAGGCACGGAAAGTTCAACACAATTAATGTAGCCACAAGTTTGCATATGCATAGTTTATAAAACGGCCGCTAGTTATAAACTACATGAGAGAGGAGAAACGTCAGATTTTCTGAGTCTATACCTGAAACCATCTAAACGCCACTTTTTGAGCATAGACAACTAAGGCAAAACCGCTATTATAAGCGTAAACAATAAGTACAAATATAAAAATCATTTACAATGACTAAAATTCAAACATTTTGAATTAATAAAATTCGCTGTTTTCAAAAATCAGTATAGCATAATAGGGTTTGCCAATGCATTTCATAAAATTAAAATATATATAATGTAACCTTTGACACAAAGACACTCGTGCTTAATCTTTCGCATAGAACATGCGAAAATAAGGAACATTGTTTAAAATAACGTTCTAGATAACAATATTTATATAAAATTTAGCCATGTTAAGATATTGTTATTATTTCAGATAATTCCGACTCAATTTTAATCAATAAAATAATAAATACGAGTGAAAATGGCTTTTATTTACTCTTTGATCAGTGATTGTTTTTATAAGATATATCCATAGTCAGTATTTCTTATCCGTATTCATTTAAATGTATAATAAATAAAACTGGCTCCAGTTTATTAGCCCCACGAATACATTTCGCATCATGCCACTTTTCCTACTTAAAATAAACGTTTCGGCATAATATACCTATCATAAATATTCATGAAGCGTGTCATCTTTCATACCAAACTAACCTCTTAACCAGGTATTATTAAACAACAAATCATTTTAACATTTACCCAACGTTAACATGATTAATTTTCTTTTAGAAAAAATACATAAGTTCTACCATATTTCACTATAAGAATATTATATTTAGATTTTGTATGATATTACTCTTATTAGTTTTTTTTAATGACATTAGTTATATAACTATAGTTACTCATGAGTATTTTCATTCCAAACTATTTATGATTCAGTTGTTTTTAAACAAATTTTTTTTTAGCTAATAATAAAAAATTCACTTCAGATTCGTGTGCTATTCCAAGTAGTTGATACATGTGGATATGTATAGTCTGAAGATGATGAGTTGGGTGCAAGTTAATAGATATAAACTAGATACTTCAGTAACTTTTCACTCTTCAAACATATTTACAATACGAAGCTCAGCTAGAAGCCGCTAATGAGGTCACTGACCACCAGTACAGATTAATAAATAGAATTCATAGGCTATACTAACACACTACATTTCGAAGCAGGGTTTTGAATGTGTGAGTGTCCTACAAAAATGAAACACATTATAGACGTGCAATAGTGTTGCAACCTAGAAACACACCAATATTGAATGAGCGTCTGTGCATAAACAGAAGCAGTTGCCTAGGACAAGCTTAGAATGACATTTTTGTTTATCCACACTCGAGTTGCCTGTTTCTCCACACCTGTTAGGTATTTCAGTTCCCATTAATTCTGTGTTCCGTGTTGCCGACACATGCTACCATCGATTTGTTGACCAGCAAAGAATATTTTAATTTCCTCTAAAAGTAAGAGATCAGACCCTTTTTTCAACCAGATGGTGTATGTAGTAATATGCAATAAGGGTAATTATCTCGTCCAAGTTCATAAGTTCATGCAGGCATTTTGGGAGAATAGACATCCCACTGTTGCAAACTGCATTTTTGAATTAATAAATTTCCCATACAAAGTTGACCATAAGTCAAATCTTCTTTCGGCTCACCTGAATAGAAAATTAGTGATTTTACGCATATCTCCTTCCTTTTGCACACAGAATTAACAGATTAAAGCATTTCACTGAAAACCTACTATAAGTACTAGGATAGATACATACTGCCGGTAGCCACGGCGCTTCTCAGCAGCGTACGGTGATCCCTTGACGGGAACTCCTCCGGGGCCGGTTACGCTGGCCGCCTCAAAGCCTTTGTCTCCTTCCACAACGGCGAACTCCACCACTTCTCCATCTCCCACTGAGCGCACCAGTTTGCGCGGATTGTTCTTGGTGATGGCAGTTTGGTGTACAAACACATCCTCTTTTGTGTCATTCCTAATATTAAAAGAAAAACTTAGTTAATTTTGTACATAAAAAAAAACATTTTTAATCCATTAAAATAAACATTATTCAAAGGCAGCCCAGCTGTGCCAAGTAAGAATGCTGTATATAACAACAGATGGAATGATTAAATAATGAAAAAAAAACATGTGAAAAACAGTGATTTGTCACATGCTAAGCTGGATTTATAGTTAAACTTTAATCTGAATGATAAGTGCCTACACTGTATAAAAAATGCAATAAGTCATTTAGCCACAAATGGTAATGTTTTTGTTTGGGACAGCTGATCTGTTACACTAAATTAAAAAGTTTTAGTAATAGAAAATCTTATAATAGAGTAGATTAGATACCTATTCATAATCAATAAAAATAATGCGCGCATAAAAGTTCAATTTCATATGCAACCAAAAATCAGTTGTCTGCATTTACAAATAAATATAGTTTTACTAATATAAGATCACAGGATTTCTAATATTTTCCATTTATAACAGGACTTCACCTGTGCTGGTATCATCGCAGGCAGCATATTATAAACATTTAAACAAAATCAATTTATAGGCTATACATCGATCCTAAGAACTATTAATTATCTTTGATTGGTTCAGTTACAAATCGCAAGCAACACTAAATTCGCATGAATGCAATAGTACACACACAAAAGTAATGAATATGTTTTTAAATGATTCAAATATAAAATGCAAATGTAAAAATTAATTCACCTGTTAATAAACCCGTATCCACTTTTTACATTGAACCACTTAACGGTTCCAGACACCTTTTCAGCTGCAACAAAAAAATAAAATATTTATGTGCATTTTCATTACAAAAAAAGCTTAATTTCAAACATTTATTTCCACAATTTCAAAAATCTTTATAACCCCATAGAGCTACTAATCTAACAGAACATTTTGGATGCTGAGATTAGCATGTAATACTTCGCCCAAACCAAGAACATTTCTATATGAATAATGTTGTCCATTCAAGACGGAATACAAAAAACCATGCGACATACATACTACTTTTGGACAGTTTTTATACAATGTTCATTTGTTCACGCACAGAAGTATGTTGGTCTGGACCAAGCATTCGACTACTGTGTAATGATAGTGGCAATTTTGATTCCAATATACGCTAGTACAATCAAGTCAAAAATAATTGTTAAAAGGATCATTTTTATTAACGCGCAACTCTGTCCTTTTGCTGTATGAATGAAATCATGAAAAATTGATTCAAGATTTGATGTCAACGTGCAAAACTAATCACAAAATATAGAAAACATTAAACAAACACCCAAATGCGAGTCAAGATCACACCACTCCCAATTATTTCAACTTTATTGTTGAGGACAAAAAAATCATCGACAGAATAAGCATTATTGTCAGTATAGTGGTTGCATTCAGAATACAATATTTAAAATGCTATTCGAAACATTAATATATCAAGCATTCATGAAGCATAAGAAGCTTCCAAGTTGTCCTTGTTCAACGACATGCTATTTGCACAAAAATGCTTACTTCAGAACAATCTGAAAGTATAACGATGTATATTTTTGTATGTTTAATTCAAGATATTCAGAAAAGTTCCCCGCTGATGCAAATATACTATGACTGACTTGACTGTATTGTGATTACTTGTTATTTACATGGTTGTAGAAATTTTATTAGGAATGCCTATTTTTTTTAGTTTTCATGTTAAAGTTAATCAGTGTCATATCCAATGTTGTATCACTGAAGCATCTGACAAAATCACACGGAGCAATAATCCTATCTGTCATTGTGTCCTGAGCAAATTAGAAAAATGTATCTGTGATTATCTTTAAATGTGAATCAAAAACGAAATGGTGTCATAAATATAATAAATAATATTAATGTGATATTGTAGGTAGGTGGTACTTTACGTTTTAATTTCGCAGATTTCATATAAATTTTACATTGCAGACACAAAGTTGATGACAAACACTTCTTTCTATGTGTTTTAAGTCTCCCTTTCCTACTCCCCCATATCATTGACATTTAATCAAAAAATCATCAGCAGAATTTTTGAGTTTTTACTTACAATATGCCAATGGATTCCGTTTTTTTTTTAAACAGTCCATGGTTACAAGATGGGACAAAATAATGAACCCGACCACACGGAGGCAAAATGTGAGAAATTTTTTAAATCTGAAAACAATTAATATTCCTGCTGCTGGTAACCTATATCTGAGTGGCGACAATATTATTCTTGATTTATAAAATGAAGAGAGGACTCATCAGTATTGAAAGTAACGAAAGCAGCCAGGAAATGCTTGCAAATGTATGTTATTTATTGGTCCATCTAAATGAATATCATCTGTTGGTTCCAAATTACGAAAGCTGTCGAAGTTATTAACTCATTCCCCACGGAACATTTAGTTACCACATTTAAATAACATGCTAATTTTATCTAATGCCGACACAACAGCTGTGTCGTCAGCAATGTAAGGATTAAACACTGGGAACCGTTCAAAAATATTTTCGTGAATTGAATTTAAACACCATTATAATAAATGTTACATGTTAAAGTTTTAGAAGTAGAAATTTACTTAGATTGAAAATACCATGAAAATAATAAAATGGAAGATTTAACATTCGAGGAAGTCATTAAAATAACTAAAGAAATTGATAAGACTGACATATTATTTTTAAGATAAATAGAAAAACATTTAAATGAATCATTACTAAATAACAATTTCGATTAGTTGAGTTAGGTACCTAATCAAGGTTCAACTGTACTAATCAATCAAAAAATCTCGCTGATGTGAATAAATCGGTGTCAAACAATTAACAAAATTGCTCTTAACGCATGAAATGGATGCGTTAATCAACATCAATTTGTATATGATAATTCTTGAAAATTCTATAAAAGAAAAAAATGATATATTGAATAAAATAAATTCATATTTGAAAACAATCTACTTTATCATAGGTTCTGGAATGTTAAGAATTAGCAAATATTTAATAAATCATAAACTAATATTTTTTATAGGTAGTACCTACACACATCAAAGTCAAATCATTGTTAATCTAAGTTTGAGCACCTTCCATAATGACGTTGTCACAGTTAAACCTGACATTACGTTTGACATTTTGTTTAGAACATTACAAGTCAACATATATGTTATTATTATTATTGTTATGTGCGATACTGCTGAACGACAGAAGCTTCTCTTGTCAAATGAAGGTTAATTCGTAATAAATAATACAGAAGCCATCTTGCGCAACATTGTAAGAAATAGCAAAAAAAAAAAAACAATAAATGCAACTCTTGCGCTTACACTGTTTCGCGGGATAAAATACAAAGTTGCACATAGTAAATACATGCGACTCGCACATGTCGCCATGCGCAAGGCATTTCTCCTAGCTGAGAAATCAATAATCGGCATTTAGCTATGCTGCCATTTTGAGCTACGCTGAAAACTGAATACCGCGTAAATACCAAGTAATCGTATGCGGTTTAATAACACCATTCAAACCCAACATCGGATATGCAATTTGAACGAGTAAATAAAACAGAAAATCAAAACTAAAAAAAATCGACCACGTGCGAAGAGCTAGGCATCATAAAAATGGCGTTGAACGTTGAACTAATGCATCACAGATAATAGGAAAATGTCAAACTTACCGATGATTTGCTTGGGTGCTGCTGCCTTTGGTTGTTGCGGCGCCTTTTCGGGTTCAGCCATGATGTATTATGGCGAAGGGTGACGGTGGCAAAGATGTTATTACACTCCACAACCTCTCCGAGATGTCAACTTCCGGCCAGTTCTTTCGCTATTGACCGGTTGGGCGGGCAGACGGGGTAAGCGCAAAAATACTATGATGATCTAGAAACTGCTTCATTCGCCGTTTTAAAGCGACAATATTATTTGGCGGCGAGATATAAAAACATTATACTTGAACATGAAACTGAACAATGTTACCAACGTATCTATTATATAGGTACACAAGACTATATCGACCGCTATCAGCGGTTATCGAGGGTAGTTTTCATATTTTTGTATTGAGGTATTATAATTGTTATATATTTGAGAAATTCCGAGACCCCTTTTTATTAAGTTAGGTACCTTTTCCGATCAAAAACGCTTACCGACGAAATCAAGAAATTTCATTTTTTAAACCAAAGGCAAGGGATTTCAACTTGCAGGCAATAATAATTAGTCGATTTTGTAATTTCATACCACGCCACGGAAAGCGACATTATTAGCGCTGTTTACTATGAATTTTCATCAGGCAGTTAAATCAATTTTCTTCTCAGGTGGTGTTGACGCAATGAAATAAATTAAATTGGTTAGGAATAGTTATTACAACTAATAAAAGGTGTAATAAATAATATACCTACTACATTTATTATCCAAATTTCTCAAATTTCCAAGAATTTGTGATGTACGTGTTGGATATATTATTATTTTCTTTCTAATAACGATAATTATTCTTATTATTATTGTTCCGTAGAGCTGTTTTAAATTGGCAAACGAATGTAGCCCTTATTTATTATGTCACTGGAAAAAAAATCAGTCAGTTCTGACTCAAAATCATTGGTATGAAATTCTGAAGATAACATTCCGTAGGTGGCGTAAATGGACTCGTTCATATTCAATGTAAATTTCCCAGTCGAAAATCCCGTTTCGACGAATTGTCATACTCGACTTCAGAAAGATGACAGGAAAACGATTTTGGTCAGGAAAAGAAGAAATTATGATATTTGTGATGAATAAAAGTCACTTTTTACATGATTTTTTAAAAGAAATTTGTGAGATTATGTCAATATGCACGCTTTCACCAAACACAATAGTTGAATTTCATACATTTTTGTCAATCTACTGATATTTTGAAGAAAAAATCAAAAAATCTGCTGAATTTTAGTTGGCAACAATGCAGGAGAGTAAAACTACCTTGTCAAATTAACTACCTACCTCAATCAATAAGTCAATCCTGGCTAAGAAAAAAAACGACAGCGACAATGAATGAAAATGAACCAGTAAAGTCCATACTACCTATTTCATAATATTATGCTACAATAAATTGTAATATTTTCGGGGTCTTTTTACTGGTTCTCCGCCGTCGCTCGCTGCCATCTGTCAGTGAGCGCAGACCGCAGTGTTGCCAACCGAACTATAATTATAGTACACTTGGGTCCGCGTACTATTAAAAAGTATAGTACGTCAAAAATACCACAATTTTTAAAAATGGAATTAATTGAATTCGCCGATTAGATTAGGTTAAATGGAATTAAGTGAATTCGCCGATTAGCATTTTTCGATCGTAAGAGATGTTTAAATAAAGCAGGGCATCGGAATTTCTCAAATTCTCCGTTATGTTTATGTGACAAACAAAAAACTTACATTATTTATTATGTCCTATAATTTTTGCCAAAATACTATCATTTCTTGGACCGCGTACTTTAATTCGATGACAAAAAGATAACTGAATTCCAAAATGGCGACTGACAGCCAATGTTCCCTCTAAGGTGTGTGCGTGTGCCCACATATTTTCATCCCCCGCACAGTCCTCACACAAAAATATTGTAAAATAAAGTTTCAAGAAGGGTTCACCATATCCGTCCCGTTCTATCGCATGCCAAAGAATACGAAAAAAAGATACATATTTTAATGTTTAGCAATGACCACCTATGTGCCGGGTCCTCTACATTTCTTAGTCTTTCACATGTTTTAACTTGCAGGAAACATTGTCAGTACAGTCTCATAGTAGTCCTTATTGTGAATACATGAAACGGTGAAAGTATTTGTGCCAAAAAGCAGTGTTTTTTCCTTAAAATATTTATAATACAAAACTAATAATCAATTTTTGTAATAAATAACTACAGGTGTATTTAGTGTACGTAACAAACAATTATTCAAGTGAACAATATGATTGCTTGCCCAGTTACATAATATATAGTACAATTATTATATTTATTAATTATAGAAAACTTATCCCCTAAAAATGTCAAAAAGGAGTGGATGTGATATTTCAAATGCGAACATTAAGAAGAAATCCTGCGATAAATTTAAATTGGAATGGCTCTCTGAAATCGTCGAAATAGAAATGCCATCTTCAATGCATTCGCCAGTGTTGCCAACCGTACTATAATTATAGTACAATACTATAATTTTGATTCTGCAAAAAATGTAAAATACTATAATTTTACGCCGAATTTGCCAAAATACTATAATTTTAAAGGATTTGAGCTGAAAAATGTTCCTGTACTATATTTTTTACAGAAATACTATAATTTTTACGCCCTTGTACTATAATCAGCATAGAAAAATATGGCAACACTGGCATTCGCAAAAAGTAAAAATTGGTGATATATTTGTTTACATATGAACATATGGTTGTATCAAACGCATCATATGCTCCGCAGCAAATATACAAGGAGAATTCACGTCTGGAAAGGAGTGGATTGAATAGAGGTTGAATATTAAACTTAAAGGCAAAAACAAAAAGTACACCGGGATGCTGTTACGAAATTGAAAAAAGAGGTGGACTTTTGAAAATGACAGAAACACCCGAAGAACGAAAGAAGAGGATTGATATCGCTGAGTGCAAAAAATCTGGTTGCGATTTAGTCAAAGTGTTAATCGATAATGTACTATTGGCTATAAAAATAAAAGCTTCTACGCTTTCTGTACAAGATATTCATAATTAATCATGTATCTAAAACATGGCAAGGGGGGGGTTGACAGGGCTCTAGCCTGGGGGCGCGGGCTCTGAGGGGGCCCCGCGTGGCGCGACTACCTTATAAATAAGATAAACACACATCACAAATTAATTTCTCTAATTGTAAAAATGTCGCCTGCGGGGTGGGGCATTTTACTTGAAGAATATTAACATTTTAAAATATATGATTGTTTGATGCAAATTTTGATTATTGTATGTCGATATTCGAAAACTTCATAACTCAAGTGGATTTATTGAAAAATACACTGAATACCCTTAATTTTACCTGGAACACCATTTGGAAAAAGATTCTGCTTTTAACCCGAGCGATAGAACTTAGACTTACATTTAAAAATTTGTCATTAAAAAAGAAATTGTATGTGTGTTTTGGGGGGGGGGGGGGGTGTAAATTTACCGCACCGGATGACAGATGCGTTGATGATCCGCACACACAATAGAAAAATTAGAGGGATCGTTGCTGACAGCTAGACGGCGGAGGACCAGTCACAACCACCTATTTTCGTTCTAACTTATGTATTATTTTATGGCTGCATATTGCATGTGTAAATATTTAAAAAAATTATAAACATGAGTGAGAAACTGCAGTGTTGATATGGAAAAAGAAATTAAAGGCTAATAAATTTCACACGATTGAGACAAAGATGGAAATAACGAGTATTTTGTGTTTTTTTTGTGTGAAAAAAAAATATGTGTTACATGTCACACGCCTAAAAAATACTCTGATCTGATTTTCCAAACACGCCTAAAGAAGTATAACTTCAAAAATTGTAGTAAGTAATGTGACAATGAGTATTGTTAAAAAAATCTTAACATTATAGTTTTAACATTTTACATTTACAGAAATGTTTATTTCATCAGTGAATCAATCAGAAATGATACATTGAAAAACACATAAGTACATATTGTTGCGCCTGCAAAATCCGCCAAAGGTTTTTTTGCGATAATCGGTATTTTACGCTATATGATAGAATAAGACACGGCAGATGGGCTTGTAAAACCCGTTTTCTAATATCAAAGCTGGTTTAGAAAAAATCAAAACAAGCTATGTATTTTCATTAAACTTTATGTTGAATTTAAGGAAAAAACTTACTATTGCGCCTGTTAATGACACATACCAGAGTTTGAGTCCTGCTTCAGAACGTGCTTTTTACTAGTCGAAAAATAATATTTAAACTCTATAAACAGCGTGAAATGACATTACACTACATAATTATTTACGTTTACTTAAAGAAGAGTGTTAATTTTAAAAGCCCGGTAAGTAATACAACTGTTTATTATAATATCCTAATGTAACTTCTTTATGTGCTTTTGCAAACTTACTTATGCAGTGACGTCCCTAGACAAAATGCCGCCCCTAGGCAGTATGAAAATACCGCCCAATTTTTTATACAGTATTTTTAATCATCCTTTCATGACTCCAATATAAAAAATAACCAACAAAATAGTATATAGGTAGGTATCACTAAAACATACAAAGGTAAATTTATCCCCAAAAGTGGGGATTTTGCGATACATTAATTTACTGTCTTCAGGAATTAAGGGTGATCTGTGTCGCTTTTCTTCTTCACAAAACTAAGCAACATTTGTAATGATATTTTTAGCCTGAGATCGCAAAAGTTTAGACATTATTAACTCGATAATCGATATAATGACGGAACAACCTTCGATACAGACTAATATCGTTGACCAGGTGCGGTAGGTTGGATGCTCTGTAAGAGGAGGGTGCATCTTTAGTTTTCACGACAAATGCAATTTCCGTGCGCACTGGTTAATAAGTCAGACTGTAATTATTCGAAAATTTGTACGTCTCATTTATGGTCACCGAGCACGTCGAAAGGCAACAGAAGTAAAATAGACATTGCGAACTCGACAAAATAATTACAGTCCTGTTAAACCTTTTATGTTAATTAATACATTTTGTGTCCAACCAGTGTGCATATTTTTTGAATGAAAAGATATTTTCGTAATTAAGTTTAAGTACATACTTAGCTATTTTATATATTATACCAAATGATTCTCCTCGATTTGCCGCCCTTCGAGTAACTGCCGCCCCCAAGCGACGCTCAATCTGCCTACCCCCACGGGACGTCACTGTACTTATGAATACATATTGTGCTATTATAGTATGTATATTATTCATAAATTAATAGGCACATAACTTTCGCAGGCATATTATAAATAAGTTTGAGATATGCATCAAGATTATCATATTCATATCATATCATATTCTTTTACGATAATCTCAAATACTGATTTTGTTGATTACTTAGGTAGGTACCAACATTTTTTTTTTTTAAAGATATCAATAGTTATAAAAAGAAAGTCCACCTATGTGCTGCCTCCACCACAAAGCAGATTTAAAGACCCACATAAAATCAGCTATGTGCCTTTTACCCACAAAAAAAATTATTACAACTAAAGAGTTTAATATTGTATTATAAAATATCATTTACACTGAATCCAATGTAAGGGTCGAATTTTCAGTTTATTTGCTTTGTAAAAAATGTGAGGCATTGCTGAGTAAATCAGTTTTTTCCTTCTCCTGAAAAGTTGTGTTTTTTTACATAGCGGATTTTGGAAGCGCAGCGACGATGCGTATATATTTTTATTAAGTGCTTGTTCTTATGGTGAAACTAATGAAAAACCATGTAAATGTGTTATCTGCTCATATACAAGCAGGAAGTTTAATGACTTTCAATCAAATAAAAAGACACATTATATTTATGAAACACATTTAATTGCCATGTTAGTTGTTGTACAAGCAGAATGTATCACCATTTCAAAACACATCATATAATTGCACATAACTTTTTTAGAATCGACTCTTTTAGAGTATTTATAATCAAATAGGTAAATATTTTTTCCGTCAATGACCTTGTTTTCCAAATCTTTGAATAAAAATAGAGCTAGTATTAACCATATTTATTTTTTGACATCAATGGTTTTCCGTGTCCGGCACCCAACATATATTTTCCCGCAGCCCGCAGCAATATTATTAATTAAGTCAATTATTTATTTCTATATATAATAAATTTATTTATTATTATAAGAAAATACAGTGTATAGCGTAAACGTCGGCCTATAGCGTCGTGGATCCCACGTTCGGACAAGTACACATATTGTTTTTCAATTTGTGTATAAGTCAGAGTATGGACCTAGTAAGTTGAGCAAGTAGCTGACATTCATTTCTCGTAGAGGCGAAGCCCATATGATCTTATTAGGATCGGACATGGTCTTAATCTCTAAAATTTTTTTTTTTTTAAATTGATTCAATTATACACAATCTTTTCTGAGCCGGCAGAGTTTTCTCACATACTAATTGTAGCGTCCGTACAATTGCGCCACTATGTATTAAAGATATACACTCAATATATTTGTATTTCATGCCATCAAGGCATATGCTTAAAACATATTTTAATATTGAGCTTGCAACGACTCATTAACTAACAATCATCCAGAAATTTTAGCAGGATGATTGACAATTTCCGATCCTCCAAGTGTTATTTTATAACGAACATTACAATCAACAAGCAGTAAACTTTCATCAGTAATTAATCCATTCTTATCGTCGACAAATTCATACTTTAATAAGTACCGTTACACACACAAGAGGTTTACTTATCAATTTCTATGATGTGTGTTATACACGCAAGTTTTTAAAAATTTATTTTACAACAAATTATCGACAACATAAAAAAATCTTTCTCAAGAACATTTAGAGGATTATAATATTTAACACTGACAACACTTGTTCCACGTCACGAAGATCCAACATAATGATGTATTGTCCAAAGCTTCAATGCTCTGTTGTATCTGTGAACTAGTTACCGATCTTCTACAATATTTATACTGTTTCATTCATCAACATCCCCATCTCTAACAATATGTTCCCCTGTTAGTATGATCTGTACTGCAGATAATATATCATGGAACGTTGACCAATGCTTAACCCTATTTGGGAATATTTCTTTATTTCCATCTTGAAAATGTTTTTCAATAGCTTTTGAACATGGGTAGCCCAGGCGTGGAAAAGCAATGTCCTGAAATATAAAAATACGGTATGCACATAAGTATTTAACGCCTGAGTACCTTACTCCAAGGTTTCTTGGAAATATGTAAAAATTCATAATAACACTACAGTCAAAAGTGACAGTTATAAGTGCAGCAAATGAGAAGGTGGCAGTGTCCATTTTTGAATGTCATAGGTTTAAATCCTGTGTTTAGCTAATTCACATATTATTTCAATATGTGTTTGGATTAGGAAAAATGGTCCTAATAGGTTCTCTTAAAAGACTCAAAAAGCTTTATCGCGGACAAGATACTCAATGGAAACAAGTCGGACTGATATAAGCCATCCAGATGACATAAAAGTAAATAGCAAATGAGCCTATAAATGTCTACATTTGGTTTTATTACAAACATTAGTTATAGTAAAATTCAATGACTTCCAACCTGGCGGTGTGGAGGAATCCTTATTTTTTACTCAATATTACTCAATATTGGTTGGGTTGTTGGTCTACTAATCACTATGACAGCACATAAATATCTGACTAAAGAAGTGAAAACCTTTAGTGCATATTGCCATCACGTTTAGTAATTTAAAACTTACATTTTTTCTAAGATACATCATTGGGCAAACATCATATCTCCCGTCACCGACATATATTACTGTTCCGTAAGATTCCGGGCTTGAGTATGCCAACTTGTTTAAAATTGTCCCCTTACATAGATTGGGAGGGCATAAAGTACACCGTGATTGGTTTTCATAAGGTTGAACCACAAGTTTCCCATCGTCAAGAAATTTGGCAGGATTCGTCACTATGTCTTTCACCTTGTCCTAAAAATATAATATTAAAGTAATAAGCAGCAGTGGGGCAGAATGTCAGCGTCTGATGCCGCAGGTTGGTAATCACGCATCTGGGAAATTTACAGGTCGTTTTTTAATATGACGTTTAACATTAAAAATATTAATTTGGATTCAGTTAAAAGACTATACTTACGAATATATTGCTACACGCACTATATTGTTCAAGTAGAAATAAAGGCTCTATATTACGACCGTACACCCTGGATAAACGTCAGATTTCTTTCCTCAATACTTGAAAGCATCTAAGCGAGATTTTTTGAGCATAGACAATCATCGAAAAAACCGCTATTATAAGCGTAAACAATAAGTACAAATATAAAAATCATTTACAATGTAAGTATAAAATTCAAACATTTTAAATTAATAAAATTCGCCGTTTTCAAAAATCAGTATAGCATAATAGAGTTCGCCAATGCATTTCATAAAATTTAAATAATTATAAAGTAACCTAAGACATTCGTGCACAGACCAAAGCGAATTATTCGCCAATCAAGCTCGTATTGGCTTACGGGAAAGAGCACGCGACGTTCAGATTTCAGAAGGGAATTAAGTTATTATCTTACAAAGTTCAATATGGAGCGCCGCGATTGTTTGACGTTTCGGTATCGAGCATTAAAATAATATATCAATAATTTCATATTATCATTGATACAATTATTTGTCTCCGACACTGCTATCCATTCGCATTTACCACGTCAAAATAACCCGAAAAAAGCACCCGCATCGATATGGAAGGTCCGGTCAAAAGAGTCTCAAAAAATTGCCAAATATATGACAAATTGATGGTTTTCATTGTATCTTTTGATCCCCTGCGTAAATAAATGTTACGTTTGTTCATTAACAACAGGTAAGTAGGGAGCATTACAGCGGCTTTGGCTTTTTTTGAGACTCTTTTGACTGGACCTTCCGTACCGATGGCGGGTGCTTTTTTCGGGATATTTTGACGGGGTACTTGGTGAATATTCGCGTAAATAAAAAATATTCATATAAAAACGCTCTAAATAGGTAAGTAGGTATGCGAAAATAAGGAACATTTTTCAAATTAACGTTATAGATAACAATATTTTATATATAAAATTGAGCCGTGTTAACTAAACGACATTGTTATAATTCCAGATAATTCCGACTCAAATTTGATCAATAAAATAAGAAATACGAGTGATAATGGTTTGGATGGCTTATATTTACTCTTTGATTAGTGATTGTTCTTATAAGATTGTAATATAATATATCCATAGTCAGTATTCCGTATTAACGCATAACCGAGCAAATTAAGAATAAAAAAAATACGAGGTTAGTTTGGTATAATATTTAATATGAAAGATAACACGCTTCATGAATATTTATGATAGGTATATTATGCCGAAAGGTAAGTTTTAAGTAGGAAAAGTGGCATTTTAATGAAAACCAGTGACGTTTAATTTCAATCAGTGTGAGCCGTTTTATCGAGGCTATTTGACCGGGCCATTTGTTTGTGGAAGCGATATGTTAAATATCATAATATCATAAACTGGAGCCTGTTTTATTTATTATACATTTCATTAAATGAATACAAAATAAAAACGGAATACTGACTATGGATAAATATTATTATCTTATAAAAACAATCACTTCCTTCCTTATTTTCGCATTTTTACCTACCTATTTAGAGCGTTTTTATACAAAGGTTTAAGCACGAGTGTCTGTGTCAAAAGTTACTTTATAATTATTTAAATTTTATGAAATGCATTGGCGAACTCTAACATGCTATACTGATTTTTGAAAACGGCGAATTTTATTAGGTAATTGAAAATGTTTGAATTTTATTCATTGTAAAAGATTTTTATATTTGTACTTATTGTTTACGCTTATAATAGCGATTTAGCAATATAATAGCAAATTTTTAAAGATTGTCTATGCTCAAAAAGTGTCGCTTAGATACTTTCAAGTATTGACTAAAAAAATCTGACGTTTCTCTGTGGTGTACTCTCGGTAAATTGAGCTGAGGATAGACATTATCACCAAGATAAACGAGAGCGACCAAGTATTAAAAATTAGCTTTAGCTTTAATCAAAACATTCCTTGAGACTCACTTCACCACATCTGATGAAATAGTAAAAAATGTCCCCCAAAAACAGTCCATGTTTATCAGTCTATCTCCACATCATAGAGTTATTAAATAAAAAAAGGGGCAAGGAATCGGCTTTCTCATACAACTGAATAAAGCAGGCCAACAATAGCCGACAACTTACGAGAAATAGCGATGCGATAAAAAACATGTAGGGCATCATGGAGGATTTACTTTGGACATTATGACGTACCTATATAATATAACGTTAATGCGGAAAATTTGCCACAAATTGATTGCCAGCCTGCCTCACCATACTTGCCGGCTTCACCATACTTTCATATAACCTGCTGCCCCTAGCTCCACATGTATTCCATGAGGTGGGATACCAAAAACATGGCCATTTACAAAGTTTTTATAAAATGGTTATTTGTTTACGAGGAGATGTATTATAGTAGTCTGGACTAGAAAACCTCAGGTTTTTTAGATTGTCAAGAAACTCTTTTTACCTTAAATCCAGACTCTGTAAGCCAGTGATTTATAAATATACTATTGGAGTCACTTATAATTCCTATATGCCATCCATTTGTGTTTAGATATTCAAATAATGTATCCATTCCGGGCATCATTGGTATTTTGGCGATCTGAGCAAGAATTTCACTTTTTGTTACTCCTTCACCATGTAGATAATCAAATGTCTAGAATAGAAAAGAAGACAATAATATTACACACATCGGTATCACCAGATAAGGTAGTAAGAGGAAAAGTATCAATTTAAACACAGATTCACTTTTCCAACAGTTTATTCTAACTATTCTTCTAAATCATGTAGATTCTGAATTCGTAAAATATTTAAAAACTACCCAAAGACATGGATGCCATATGGCAATGTAAGTACCGATTATTATAGACCAAAATCAAGGTACCTGACCATCAAATTCTTTGAAATAATGCATCTATTTACTGTGAAGTACCATAAAAATTTCACAGAAATTTTGGCAGTTTTAATATTTAGAAGTGTGAAAAATTCTTTGATTAGCGAGGCAACATTTTGTGCGTTGCACACCTTAGGCTTAGAGGGAATGCTGTATATTGGGTTTTAGATTTTCTTAATGAACCATAAAGGAAATCCTGAGTTCTAAAACTCAATGTATTATTTCTTCAAATGTTTTCTTTTTATGAGCTTGCTAGTTTGGTTGTTGATTTCAAAGTTGTAGATGGCAACCTTTAGTTGTATCAGTCTTATTTGAATGCATGCGAGTGCAAGAAATAAAATCCCACAGAACAGACATTGACTCCCATCGACTCATGTATTGTTAGTATTTGTGTAGAAATATTTATGTGACTTGGAAGAGTATTCGCAAGATGATTGTAAATTCCTTACTCTGGTCACTCATATGAAGGTGACAGCTGAAAGAGGTAGATTATATGTAAATAACAGTCATTCGTAGAATCCTAGAAAATATTTAAATAAAAGTTATATGAAAAATAAATATAAGTTTATTCCTCACTCCTGAAAAGAAAGAGCACTTGCCCGGGGTTGTTAAGGAGATAAACAAATCAAAGGGGTGAGCAAAATCTTCTTCAACGTTAGTAGGCCATTTTCTGAATATGCGGGATGCTGTTGCTTTGATGCGGCAAGCACACGACAGGGACAGGTATCTGGTAGTCAACATTCAATATAAGACGTCAATGTGTTTACCTGAAGCATATAGAATGTCCATTGAATAATACCTTTCCTATCATAAATGGGAGTCGTTGACCGCAATCGTATTATACTTGCATCAGTGTCATCGTCAATTATAGTGCGGTCAAAATCAAACAAAGCAAGACTTGGCATTTTAAGATAATATAGGTAGGTACCTGAGTATTTTACAAATCTACAACGTACTGGATAATTTTCGAAGAATAAGGTTATAAAATTACACAATTAAACTTGCCAATGCGACAGATTTGATATACGGTATCAAAGATCAAGACAATTTGAAGACATTATCTTATCTTTGAATTTTCAATTTTGAATAAATTTAATCACGGTGAACTTTCTTTTTGACAGTCAGAGTCGTTTGATAGAAGTATTGCCAGTAAATGAAAATTCTACTATTATTTTTTTATGTTTTTGTCATTATAATAATAAATTCCAGCAAAGTACCTACCTACCTAGTAGGTACATAATAATATTATTTAAAAATCTGTAGGTGATAAAAATAAATAATAATTATTATAGTACATACATATTGCAATGGTTAAAAATATTAATGTCCATTATTATTATGTAGCGGTTTTATTCCATACTACAATACCTATTATTTTCTAATATTATCGTTGGTTTCCAGAGTATATTTATTTATTATGTCACATTTGCATATTTTTTCAGAAGACACTTGCGAGATTATAACAATAGCACGTCACTAAAATTTATACCAATCTATTTTTCATAAAGTAAAATCGTTGCCCTTTTACATTTTTCTGTCTATGAATTTTGACCATTTTGCAACACGTTTACGTATGTTATCTATGGCAACACCGTTAGCCTTTTTTTATTATTGTCGCTGAATGTCAGTTTGAAGTTTACCGTCAAAGAAAACTTGAATATTAAATCTCAGTCTACGTACGAGTCAGCCCGTGTTAGTTTAAATTTTTGTAATAATAAGCACAATAAAATGTCCACTTCTTTTGATTATTCAAAACTTTTAGAGTTCCTCGAATTAGTTGGTCGGCTAAAGGTGAGTACCTGCCTAGTTGTCATATTTTTTGTTTAGATTTATTTTGATCAAATGCTACATACGATTTTCGTTTCATTTTAAAGATATATCTCAATCTTAACATGAATAAATAATTTCTGCATTTCTATGTATTCTATCACACTTAAGCAAAAGAGAGGTTATGTACGAGGTCCAGACAAGATATTGTTTGACAAATGAGCGGTAGCATGTACCTCCATACATTTGGTAGATCATAATTATGGGCCTCCACAGAGTGGAGGCTTGTTTTAACAGATTATTGGTAATTATGCAGTTGGTAAGTATGCATACAGTTTATTCCATGTAGCCAATTAATTATATTAAATACCCTTTTCTGTTCCAATATAGTTCTTATCCGATAATTGTTAATTTAAAATTTGAATTTTTCATACATTTCGATGCATCATTATCACGCTAAGATTAATTATATTA
The DNA here is from genome assembly GCF_057557595.1 of Rhyacophila brunnea. Lineage (NCBI taxonomy): Eukaryota > Metazoa > Arthropoda > Insecta > Trichoptera > Rhyacophilidae > Rhyacophila > Rhyacophila brunnea. The sequence continues at coordinate 62,793,931 of NW_028232751.1, forward strand.
CTTAGGTTGTATTAGGTTGGGTTTGGTCTAAAAAGAAAGTTATAAAATGTCATTTGGGCATCTTCGGCACATTTACCAGATTTTTTATGAAAAAACGGATGTTAGCCACTTGCTCAATCTATTAGGTCCATACTCTAACTCCAAAAACAAATTGAAAATCGATATGTGTATTTTCCAGACCCAGGATTTAAACCTGGGACCCATAACATTATAGGTCAACGCGTAAGCCACTCGGCAATCGTGGGCGATGGTACATATTACCATTCGTTTAATTTTGTTCAAAGGTGTTAACGATTTTTAATTTCACCATTTATTTTAATCGTATACAATATTGATATTCTCAATGCATAATAAACTACAAAGATGAACGATTACACATAAAAACCATTATTACGTATTCATAGGGAACATGAACCATGAAGATAATACAGTCGAGCTCGGTTATTACGATCACGGATATAGCAAGATCTCGGATGCAACGAGGAAAAATTTGTTAACATTTTAGTTTATGATTTTCTCCATAAATTTATTCACTTTTATAACGAGCTCCTTATCGGATATACCGAGCTAAAATATCCTCAAAATTTTTCTTGAAACTGTTTACATATCGAGGGTATACTGACAGAAAGCATTAACTTATTAAAACAAGTTCTGAGATAATCGCAAAAAGGACTTTAATTTTTTTTTCAAAGCGTTCTCCCACGTAGATTTTTTTATGTTTTAAAAACATTTTTTCTACATTAAAAAGACTAGCCTTTATGGCAAACACAATATACGATATGTTACAAGTCCTGTATTTTGTATATGCAGAACGCATTAGGTCATTATCATGCTTTCTATCAGAATAAAAAAATAACAATATGATTTAATAATGTTTCTATTTTCTCACCATTATATCCTATGCCTTTGTGCGTTTTACCAGGACGTAGAGCGTAAAATTGTATACATTTTGGCATTTAAAACAGAAAAACAGCGAAAACTGAAATAATGCGTTCTGTCAGTATACCCTCGATATATTGTGATATACAAAATTAAAGCTTATTAGATTTCCTAATATATTTATATAACACCTTTTTTTCTATCTCTAACCGTTTATGAGATATTTGCTGTTGAAAACAGTATATGTATTCAGAAACATGCGTTTTAGTAAAAACCAAACTTTAATGGTCAGAGATAGAAAAAAACGTGTTATATAAATATTTTAGGAAATCTAATAAGCTTTAATTTTGTATATAACAATATTTTTGCTACGACCAACCGTTTTTGAGATATAAACGAAAAACAAAAAAATGTTCCAAAATTTCGCGGTTTTTTTCCCTCCAAAAGTTGTGCCAATGTCAGCCGAATTGGCAAACTCGTTTTATTCTCACTCTTTATTATTTACACACAAGTAGGAAAAAAAATCTTCTACCCCACCTTTTGCAACCATAACGTATTTTTCGTTCCAATTTGACTTGACTATAAGTCATTTAGAGCAAAAAGCGGAGTTAGCAACATTGCACTGTATATACTCGTATATTGATATATTATTTATTATTTAGTCATGTGCAGGTTTTTTCACATATTGTGATAACATGACAACCTTTCGCGTATCTTTTAATAAACAAAACAAACCTCACCCTATGACTTTGATACCAATGTTAAATTTTTGATGATGCATGCAATAATGTCTTCCACGTATTTTATTATTGAAAGTATGTAGCTGATGCATATTTATACAACAGCTAATATCAAAACATTGTATTATGTATTAGTATTACTATATAATATAATTAATATATTATTTGATATAAGTATATAAAGGTACTGTCAAAATCACTTAAGATAATATTATCATCATTATTAAACAATTAAAATAAAATACAATATACTGTACTTTTGACAAATAATTTAATAATAATCACGATCAGTATTCTGTAAAACAATCTTAACTGATGAAAAGGACAAAAGCGATCCTGATCAGTATTAAATTATGTGGAATATATCATCGCCGTAGATGTCAAGGGAGCCAGTCCACAAAATAGTATTGTTGAGAAACAGGCACTCAAAGATTTTGTGTAACAAAGAAAAGTAACATTTTTTTATAGAACTTTTTTGTTTTTAAAGGTATAACGGTGAAACTTTCAACATAGAATATACTTTGTGGTGTTATCTTTTTGTTATTTTGTACAAATAACTAAAAAAAATAGTATTTTAGAAGTTATGTTCATATACAGTTGGCACACGTGTGTGGTAGTCGAAAGAGTTTTGTGGCTTAATTCCATTGACCATCTTTGATGATTTTAAAATGCTTTTGTGTACTTTACTCATTTTTGCCAAATTTGTGGCTTGGTTCCCTTGACATCTATGGCGACGATTTACTAGATAATATTTGTGCGGTAGGCCATCAAATCATCATTCTATTTTATAAACCCAATGACATTAATATGAACGAATCATCTGGGAATAAAAATGACACTCACTTTTTTGTCGGGTCTGCCGAATGGCATAATCTGTTCTAACGCCATTACAATAAAGGTGATATTGCTATAAATTCCTGATGCTTTTAGTTGGGTCTGCTGAACGGTTCGGGTCGAACGGGTTCGCTCAAATGAACATTGACACTAGAAACACTATTCTAACGCCATTACAATAAAGGTGATATTGCTATAAATTCCCCATGCGTGATATCGCATAATGGAAATTGCGTGACGTCTACCTATACATGTGCGAATGTCGCTGTGCGTGAATTTAATTGCTAGCTACTGTATTGAGTGCGTTGTCCATTAATAATGTCATTATATAAACCTCACAAATCCAAAATAACTTTCTTCGGGAGACGTTAAAAACCATCTAGTTTTCATTTAAAGAATAAACTACAGAATGTCTTCATCAAGAATTTGACAGATACACCATTGAAGTAATTGTTTAATCATTTCAGCATGAAAAACGAACCGGATGGGTCATAAGAGGCATAAACGACTGCGAATCGATCGCTGGTCATATGTACAGAATGGGTATGATGACATTTCTCCTGAAGGACTCTGACGGTCTTGATCGATTTAAATGCCTACAGATTGGTAAGACATTCGCTGGAACGTACATGAAAAAATTTCACTTATTTCTTTCACTATAATATAATATATCGACATAGTTATATATATTGCTTATTTTAAATCGGTCACTCTTTGACAAAAGCTGATGTGTTAATATTTATAAAATACGTCAGATATTTGAAAAATCATATTGCTGTAGTTTCATAATTTGTTATAATATTTTAACATTTAACGTACTTAATAAGTTTTACGTCTGATATGATAATATTAACACTAATTATCTAAACAATGTTTGTCTGTAATCAGTAAGGCGTAAAATAAATATATTGGCCAAATCTATAGATACTAACATAATTCATCTGCTGTTTAAATTACTCATTTATCTAAACTGGTCAAAGATTACTGAAAGATATGACATGTCTATTTACAAATACCGATAGTTTCACAACTCAATATTTGTGGTAAATGACATTTTTGTGTTTCATGTGTAAATGGCTGGTAAACAGGGAACAAAAAAATAATGGCAAGTCCATTAGGTACGATTCTCAAGTGTGGAAAAATATGGGATGAACTAAAACATTAAAGAATAATATGTTATTTTCAATATTCACTTAAATGCAATGCGCTTTCGCGATGTAAAATGTTGCCTCTGGGATATACTTATTTTTGTTACTACTGTATTTTTGTATTGTATTACTATTAAAATAAGTCACAATATTATCTTTTGCGTAGCGCAGTCACCATGTATTTTTTGTTTCAGTTATAATCACTAAAGTGTTTGAATAATAAACGAGGACCATTCTGCATACATTTTTAGTCTGCCAAAGTCCACTGATACAAATTTTGTAAACAGATAAAATCAAATGAATGTGATCGGAAATTGAACCCTACCTGCACTCTAATAAGGGTTAATTTATAAACCGCGTTGATTTGTAATTAGGGCGATTCTTACAGATTTTCATCGGACAGTATTGATATATTGTGTATACTGCATACCAGTGGCGAAGGGTGGAGGTAGGCTGTTAAGATCCGCCATAAACAGTGCACATTAAACTTTTTCAGACATAGATATTTGTTTTCATTGAAATAAGACTACAATTTACAGTTAGTGTTGGTTAGTTTTTAAAATTCAGCTAAACCCTGAGAAACCAAGCCATAATAGATAATAGTCAAAAAATACATGTCTATCTATAAAATATCTAAAATTATGCAATTAAATCATACATAACTTTGAATATTTTATAAATAGAATAATATTTTTTATTTATTATAGTTTGGTTTAGTCAGGGCTTAATGAATTAAAAAAAATAACCAACAATATTTGTAATATGTATTTTTAATCCAACGAAAACACATAACTATGAATGAAAAAGTGTGCACAATTTTGTCGTATTGCCCAAATTAGACCAAAACTATTATGGTTTCGTTTAGGCATGGCTTAATTGATTTTTAAAAACTAACTAACACCATCTGTAAATTGTACTCTTAGTTCAATAAAAACAAATACATACGACTAAAAAAGTTTAGTGTGCACTATTTATAGCAAATCTTAACAGCCTACCTCCACCCTTCACCACTGCTGCATACCAATAGTTATAACTCATTGAATAATTTTCCATGTGTTTATACATGATGAAATATCTTTATTTTTCAGCATTAGTCCACGATCTTGCAGAATGCATTGTGGGAGATTTGACACCGTTTTGCGGTGTACCGCCTGATGAGAAACACAGACTTGAAGACGAGGCAATGAAAGATATTGAAGGACTCACCGGCCCTTCTGGTGCTATGCTATACACTCTGTATAAAGTAATTATACATTCAATGTTAACCAGTTTTACCATCTTTTATGTTAAGTTATGTTATGTTCAGTTTATGTCAAGTTATGATACTTTTGCATTATGCCTACCCCCTAACCAACTCTATCTTTTTTTACCCCCACCACATAGTATTGACAATCATTATAAAATTACATATTGTCCGACAACCAATCGGCGAGAACAGGTTGTCACTGTAGTCACATATTTTGAGAAAACAAATCCTGTGAAATTAGATTTTTAATTTATATTGATTTTATTCTCATTAATTCACTTCAATTACTTTTAATTTATTATTATTTGATAAAATTAACAGAAGAAAAATAAATTCAAATAATTTCACATTTTAATTATTATGATAGTTAGGTTAATTAATACAGTACACTCTCAGTAATCTGCAGCTCGATTACTACTATAATCCGCCGTTATTTTTACTAGTTGAAAGCACAAAACCAAGCTCTATAATTCGCCGGTATTTGATTGTCAAATTCAGAAGTCCGCCGCGTTCAAGTATACAACGCAGATGAGACGGGTTTATTTTGGAAACTTCTTCTTCGTAAATTCGTAAAACGTACGTTCATTGCGAAGAAAGTAATGTGCATGGGAGGAAAGTGCCCAAGTACCGCATCACAATTATGCCGTGCTCCAATGCAACCGGGACACAAAATGAAGCTTTTGTTCATAGGGAAAGCCAGGAATCCTAAGCCATTTAAGAATATCTGTCTCACTGAACAACTGGGTGTGTCAAGTGATTTACTGTTTAATATTTAGTTAATACTTGATTTTAATTATAAATAAAACCGTAATTTGCTAGTACAAATTTCTCAAACGTGTTTTAATTTTTACCATATTTTGTATGTATGCACTATAATCCGCCGTTTACACTAATTGGACACTTGTCTGGTTTTTGGGGTGGCGGATTACTGAGAGAGATTACTGTACAGGGTAATTATTGAGTTTGGAAGAAAATAGATTATTAAACCCACATTAGCGGATAATAATGCTGTCAGTATTTATCAATTAACTTCTTCACCGCGGAGAAATTAATTACTATTTAATTACCACATTTAAATAACATGCTAATTATATCGAATGGCCACCTAATAAGGGAACAACAGGTGCGTTTGGCGTAGTTGGCCATTAGATATAATTAAAGTGTTGTTTAAATGTGGTAATTAAAAGGTCAGCAGTGATTGTGTTAAATATAATCGAAACTTTCTAAGTATTTATGATTAGATATAATTTTAATTAATATTGTAACACTGAATAAAATTGATAACCGTATTTTATGTTTTCAGGAATATGAGACTCAATCGAGCCCCGAAGCCAAGTTTGTGAAAGATCTCGACAGGTTCGATATGGTGCTACAGGCTTATGAATATGAGAAAAGGAACAAAACCCCGCATTCATTGCAAGAGTTCTTCACAGCCACTGAGGGAAAGTTTCATCATCCAACCATCATTAATCTACTAAGTGAACTTCACAAAAAGAGAGGAGCCATGGAGCTTCAGCCGGCAGAAGAATTACCAAAATCAAATGAATAATGTGAAAGCAAACATTTCTATAAAGTGCTATGCAGTGATTTAGAAAGATTAACATATTATGTATTATATCTCGTCGATATATCTTGTAAATCCTGTATATCTAAAACAAGAGACAGTGAAAACTGTCTGCTTTTTAATAAACCATTTTATTCAACGAATAATTCACAAGATTTGAGAATGTAACATATATTGAATATATTGAACACACATAGCTTGAAAACACCTCATATATATACCTACTAGAAAAGTCTCATTTGAACAAATATTTGGCGAGCCAGATGTCTATTAGTAATTAGGGCAATTAATGACACCTTTTGTCAGGGAACTCAGACATAATGGGAACTGAAATACCTAACGGGTAAGGAGTAACAGGTAACCGATCTCAAGTAAGGAAGAATCCGGGATAAACTTAAACACGTGTCAAGAATACGTTATACGTCGAATACTAACAACTGCTCTCAGTTTATGCATTGACGCTCATTTAATATTGATGTATTACAGTGGCGAAGGGTGACTTTTGGAAAGAGGTAGGCTGTGGAGATCAGAGAAAAAGAGCATAGGTACTTGTCAGGTATACTTACAAGAGATAAGAAGATAATACTTACGATATTACTACTGATGAATAGGTGCACACTAAAATGACAACGACACACTGAATCATTTTACAACTGCCAGTTAAAAACGAATATCAGATAAATTGTTGTGATAATATCTAATATAAGTTTTTTTTTGCTGTGTGCAAATCTAAATGAACCCTTGACCTTCCAGCTTTGATAATACATATATGATTTTTTAGCAAACGTCAAACTCGAGAATGATATTCTTAAAATTTGGAAAAATAGACATTTAATAAATACTTATATATTTAAAGCACTGACAAATAACTTAGGGTCCAAAATAAGATAATCTATCCACATTCAGAACACAATAAATCACTGAATTTTGTCTAACAAAATAAAACTTTACCACCGTGTTTGGAACAACAATCTGACTGAATTAAAATGATATAAATTATGTTTGTCTATGACTGAACTAATCTAAATAATAATCACGAGATACAATTATTTGTTATTTTTAAAAACAATTAATAATTATATCTGATTGAACCCAATGGACATTATTTTTTTAAATCATCTTATTTATTTATTATTTGATTAAAGCAGCAGGCATAGACAATAAAATTTGCATAAAGAGTTGTAAGCTGTGTCTCGAGCGCTTACCAAACGAGACAAAATTTGTAGACTTGCCTGAAGAGATGAGTCATCATAATTATAGAAAACAATTTTCGATTATGATGTCAATAATCGTCATTCAAAGAACAAAAACAGATGTCACTACTTGCGCGTAATTTTTTGTTTGATTCTAAACTTGACTAATTTAAACAGTCGCCATTCTAAATTCAAATTCTGACCATAGATGACTCAATATTTTAAAATATTCCACATTTTATTAATGTATTTAAATTTGAAATAAATACTTAAAGATATAGTTTTCTTGAAGGTAGGCTTTAAATAATCGCTTAAGCCTTAATTACAATGAGCTTCTTTACGAGCTGTTTATTGGCGAATTTACAATCTGCCTGTAAAGTCGCCCAGTGTAATCATCGAATAAGCTAATAAGCAGGTTGTAAACACTCTACCGAGAAAAGTTGAAAGCCGGTCAATTTCACACGCTACACGCCTGCGTGTGGGCCTACTGCGTCTGCGCAATAGAGCGCAGTACCAACCTCCCGGTAAAAAAACCAACTACATTCTATCAAAATAGTCGCTGGCTTGTGGCTTCTCAGCGAATGGAAAGTTTTGTGTGTAATCATCAAATCGCAGTAGCTGAATCGCCCGCTTTTAAATTCGCCAATAAACAGCTCGTAAAGAAGCTCAATGTAATTGAGGCTTTAGTATAGAGTCTTCGCCACTGGTGTATTACATACACTATTGCACATGCATAATGCATGTTTCACTTTTGTAGGACACTCACATTCAAAACCCTGCATCAAAATGTAGCGTATTGAATATACCCTATTGGAATTCTATCTATTATCTGTTCTGTGCCTTAAGTATTTAAAACACAAAAACCGAGAGTCAATAGTAACGTTATTTGATAAGCATTTTATGCAAGAACTACTAGTTAAAATTATCGTAATTAAGTAGAAAGCCCGTAGTGTAATTGGTTAAAGCACATTGGCGCGGTATCAGTGGTTATACAGGTTCAAATTTTTTTCAAATGTGATTTTTTCTAGTAGGTATATATCTGAGGTGTTTTCAAGTTATGCATGTTTGATTTTTGTTTAAATTATAATTTTAAAAATTGGAAGATAAAAAGAACTTTTTATATACCACGTTTTTAAATTTTCTGTTGAATCATATCGAGGGCTTAGTGTCAAACAACACTATCTACAAAAGTGTAACTTTACAGGAGAGCCAAAAATCGTTATTTTAGATTCTTGTAATTCAACAAGGGAAATGTTTATTTAAAACCTAATGTTAATATTTTATAATTTATTGTGTATTGTACATTTATCTTGCTTATGATGATGTTAAAATTTATAGGGATAGTTTTTAAAAAATATGAAAACAAGGGTAACTTATGTAGTTAGCGTTAAACTTTACTGACGATTTAATAAGAAATTAGAAAAGATTGACATAACGTTGTTTGACTATCATGTAGCCGTAAATGTAAAATAACGTTATCTCAAAAAAAAAAAAAAAACCCTTTTTTGTAGATAACGTTGTCTGACTTTAAGCACTCGATATATACTTGACAATTCTATGTATTAATAAATACTTTTTTTTGTACTTGATAGAAATACTGAGTAAATATAAAATACTGAAATGTCATTTCGACATTTCATAATAGTAATATATTTATTTGCTTTTTTAGCTGTTAGATAAACAAATTAAATAAATGACATATTATGATTAATTACTTACATCAATTTTTTCGCTTGCTGAAATTCTTATTCAGATTGTAGGCATCACTGATGACTAGTTTAATTTGGGTTACTGACCTTATCCTTATCCAATCAGATCTGATATTATATAAAACGATCCAATTGCAATGTATCTTTTTTACACATTATACATTACAAAAATAAAGTTAATTCTTAACATGATCCAATTGAAAATATGTAAATCCACATATATGTTCGGCAGTGGCGAAGGGTGACTTTTGGAAAGAGGTAGGCTGTGGGAGTAACCATGCTTGTCAGATATATTTAAGGGAAATAAGAAGATAACCCAATATTACTACTGATGAATAGGTACGCTAAATCGATGAAATTTCAAAAGTTTAATTGGTTTGTTATAATTAGTTTGTAAAAATAAACAATTAGTTTGAATTACTTATGTATTTTCCTAAACATTTATAAACGTAATATACGCTCAAAATATATTACCTATTATCTTTGAAAATATCCGTTGTTGTGTATACCTATATTATGTTCCATAACAATTTATAATTTAACCCATAAAACTAGACATTTTAAAATACTTCTATATTTAAAACACAGACTTGGGTAGGTACAATATCTGATATAACTAAATTGTCTAATGAGTGAACTAATAGATAAATAAAAATCACGTGATAAATTATTTTATATTTTTAACAACAATCAATACATATTTATGTGATTGAGTCCCATAGAAATTATTACCATGTTTATATTAGCTTGTATTCTTGTTTGTCCCGTACAGATTTTTTCTTGTTTGTCCAATATTTTTAACTAACTTCCCGACTAGCTAGACACTTGAAACTTTTAGAATATGTCAGAACACGACGGGAATGCATTTTTTTAATACTTTTGGCCATCTTTAAGCAGAATTGAATTCATTTTCAGTTAATTCTATTTTGTATGTTTCGGAAAAAAATCGTTAAAAGTAATATTTACTACTCACTATTATTGGTTGCTAAGTGGGTCCTAGCAACTAAATTATTTATATATACGTGCATTACTATGGAAATCAATATGAAATGTCAAAATGCCATTTCAGTATTCTATATTTATTAATACATAGAATTGTCAAGTTTATATGATTCAACAGAAAATTTAAAAACGTATATAGGAAGTTCTTTTTATCTTGTAATTATTTTTTAAATTATCTTATTAATTATTTTGCATAAATGTGCTCTAGCGATGTAAGTGCTAACGAAACAACTTTTAGATTTGTATGCGGGACGCCAGACATCTTCAAATTATGGGAAAAAACTTCATATTGAAAAACTCGACGATTCACGCCAAAATAATCCCATACAATGTGTGAAGCGAAACGTGGTGTTTTATTTTTTTTAAGTTTTGAGAGATGGCATAGATGGTGCTTATTGAAATATGGGAAAAGATCGTAAAATTAAGACAATTATATGATAGATGTCTTTCGGCATATTGAATATATTATTATTTTATTTATATAAATACGTCAAAATGAAAATAAAAATTATTTTTCTTAAGAAGGTAGGCTTTAAATAATCGCCTAGTATAGAGTCTTCGCCACTGATGTTCGGTGACCATTTAATCTTCATTTTAGAGGAGGGTCCTTAACTTTACTGTGGTGTACTTTAGATTCAATTTTATTTGAAAACCACGATTTTGTCCTTTTTAAAAATGGTACTTTATTTCTCTGTGACCTGTAAACCAAATGGCTTGAAAGATAGTCAAACGAGTAGCTAGTATATATTGAATTTTACACTGATCCTCATGTAATAACATGCCATACTCACAGAGGAGCAAGATGGACGACTGAAACATTTCAAATGGCATATTCTTCAAACGGGCCTCGCACTTGTCACCGGCCCTGCTCATGGTAATCTGTTCTTACATCTCAAAAACTTTTCAATTAAGTACATTATTTTGGTCAAATCATTCACCGGATAAATCTACAATTGTAGTTTATGGACCCCTGATGTAAATGGTGGGAGAATAAATCTATATAATATGTATAGCAAAATTCGATTACAGTCCTACAAACTTATCTGAAGAACGGTCAAAAATGGAACTACGAACTACCATATGGACGCCATATTGAAAACGTCATTCGAATGACACAGTGGATGTATCATATTATATACCAAGGTTTTCAAAAGCGATGGGACACATTCCGTATTATGTATTACAATAGAACATGAAAGATTGATTGTTTCTAACAAATCATTAATTATAATAATAAAAAGATCTTACATAAATTATCATTTAAATTCTAAATGAAAACAATGTACCTTGGCGCATTTATGTTTAAATTTAAATCGACAACAGAATTTTTGCATGTACCACAATATTGTTTAATGTTAGTATGTATGTAACAGCTTTTTCCAAAAAATAGGACTTAATCAATATTTCCACATGTTTTTATTTTAATAAATTTCATTGTGGAACTCAAAAGTATCATTATTTTGTATTTAGGATATTGACTTTTTAGTTTGTCCATTTCCGCTCCTGTCCTAATACATCCAGGTATAAAATGTGGTCTCTCATTATGTGCAAGTATTTTTATGATAAATTTATATTTACTGACAGGCAACACCAACATTTTTTACAACAGCGTTTGCCTTCGTATACTTAACAGCAGTGGCGCACCCAGGGGGGGGGGGGGGGGGGCGCAAGGGGCCCTGGCCCCCCCCAAACATGAAAATTATCAGAATGACTTTAAACATTGAAATTGAAAGGCAATAAACTATACCTTGGGCTTAGACAAATAAAAACACGGCAAAAAAATGATTTGTAATTATTCTCTAGCACCCTTTTTAGAAAAATTTCTAATTTCTAACACAAAAATTTCGAAACACTATTGTCGGGTTTTTTTAGAAACCCAATTCCTAATGGAACTGTCAAAAAATTCTTGGTGTCTACCCGAATTCCGGAGTGGTGTAGGTCATGGCTGGGGAAGGCTGACAGGGCTCTACCCTGGGGGCCCGGCGTGTCGGGTTGACCAGATAAGTGAGATAAACACACATCATAAATTAGCTTTAATAGCAAAAAAAGTCGCCTGCGGCGCTATTATACTTAACGGCCATGAACATTTTCTATTAAATAATTGTGCAATATATTTTCTGATTATTATGTGTCGATACTCGACAGCTCCATTATTAAAGTAGATGTATTAAAAATCGCCAATAATTCGCTGTATGAGTACTAAATACCCTTAATTTGAACTAAAACACAATTTGAAAAACGTTAATGTAGCGTTTCACATTGCCTTTAATCTTAGTGGTAGGTAGGCGGCCCGCCAAATATATAGCCTGAGGGCCCGTTTCCGGATGTGGGGCAATGGTGTAGGTACACCGAGTGCAATAGACAAATGACCGATAAACGAAAAATTAATCTGTGTTGTGTTGAGTAGGTTTGTGTATAAGTTAAATGCAATAATACTTTTTTTTTTGTTCATTTTCAATTAATATTATGGAACCTCAATAAAATAACCAAAAATCGACGATAAACATTCGGTAATTTTTTTTTCAGTGGAATTGGGCATAATTATTGTAGCTCTCTAGACCAAGCGGGTAACACAGCCGCTATTATATGAATAATGTTTTAGCATACTAGGCGCACACGTCCAGCATGGTCGCTGTTAGTCACTTCCAATCCGCCAGTCGCTGATGACACGCTCTACGGTTACCGCCACTATGCCTACAATTTAATAAAAACTAGGAGAAACTGTAAAAATATACCGCCGTGTATTGTAAAAATAATAAAGTATATGAAAAAGAAAAAGAGCCTATGGGACTAATTTATATTCTCCTCCTTGGGCCCCCCCAATATTAAATCCTGAGTACGCCACTACTTAACAGTGTACTAGACTCTAGAGCATAATATTATCTTCTGAGAGTGATATCTGCAATGAACCTGAAATATCAAGGAAAGTAGGAGAATAAATTAAGTGCAATACCAGAGTTCTGTGTTCGAAAGGAAAAGGACGATAAGTTTTAAAAATCGAAAAACGATTTAAATAATATGCCAAATAAACCATAAAACATATTATATGCACAATTAATGAGAGAGGGGATGGGTCAAATCCAACGTCTCTGAATTGCTAAAATCTACACAGAATAGTCCAAAAATCAATCTTCTTTTGTCTCTTCTGAAAAGTAGCGATTTTTGACTTATGCCTTCTTCCAATTGCACACAGAATTATGTCAAAACGAACTTGTGCTTGCCATATGCCCCAATGCTTGGTCGTGACAGGGTGAAAGAAGAAGATGAATAGATATTAATAATAATGTATATTTAGTTAAAAATATAAGTTTACACAATGAAATAATTGTTTATTTTTTTGCCTTAAGTATGTTTTTTGAAAACAAAAAATATTTACAAAAGAAAGTGCAGCCCGCCAAATATTTTTGATTTAAAAATTGTCCCTTTGAGGAAAAAATTTGTGAACCGTACCTAGACTTGTCTAGAGATTGTCTTGTTAAACATGTGACTACCGAAATAGCTATCAATCACCAACAATCAACCACAAACCAACCAGAGTCATGCCAATCAAGGATGTTGGGAGTGTAAAATATCCTGACGGCAGGATCTGCTGGGCAGCATAGGTCTGAAAAAAATATTTTATGATTTTATTAAAAATATACTAAGCCCCCTCCCCCCCCCGGTTGCACAATGAAAATCGTCTCGATCGGGATATAGTCAAAACTGTGCGCAATGTTGGATCTTCTTCATGCCATGCCAGGACAGTGATGCCACGCCACTAGCTACCTGCACCACATGTCGGATGAAGTTTGTTGCTTGCGACAACAGCTTTTTTTCCAACTAATTTATTTAAAAAAAATTTTTTTAACATATTGTGGATATTACGAATTATAAGTTTGAGATGTTCTCAGCGTGACATTTAGAAACAAAGAAATATTATTAAAACAGTAGTACATAAAAAGGGATAGATCAATATTAAGTTATTAAACAGTAGAAATGTGTAAATACAAAAAATATAAATTAGTTAGGCACAAGGAAGTACACCGGATGAGTTAAGCAGACCCTATTTAAAAAATTTATAAAACAACGTCCACCTATACTCATCCTCACGTAGGTGGAATATATCAACACCCGAAGCAATTTCGTTGAACATAGTTATCGCCCTCCCAATTTGCATTACCAGTGGCAGGTTGGTTCTGCACCTTGGGAGAATAAACAACTGATACTCTCTATTTCTAACACACAGGTCAACACTGCCCGAAATGGCAGAGTTCTCATTTATACCTAGTATAAGTCGAAAAAAATCCGTAGCTAAATAAAGATTTCTTCTAAATTGCAGACTGCAGTATGTAAGCATGCCTAAGAGAAAGTCAGTTGGATAAAGCCACGGATAGTATCCATATAACCTCAAGTAAAGGAGTCTCAAGAATTTCTTCTGAACCCTCTCGACGATAAGGCCATACTTCAACTGATGCTGTGCCCAAACAATAGACCCACTCTCAAGCCTGCTTCGAACTAAAGAATTAAACAAAAGTTTTAATACCGTAACATCCGAAAAGACCCGGGAAGTACGCATGACGAAGCAATGCCTTGTTGCATTGGTAACTATATGGCTAATAAATGTCAGTTTACTCTCAAACGTAATGCGAAGGTCCCTTACAGATGATATTCGTGACAGTTCGTAAAACATTCGTAAAACAACACTTTTGAGGCTCTGGAAACGACAAAAGATTGCATTTATCAATATTGATCAATATTCTAGTTTGTTACGTCTGCCCCAATCTAATATATTAATCAAGTTGGAGCTGACGGCAATCGTCCAAGGTGACAACTTCCAAAAAGAGTTATAAGTCATCAGTGAACAACAAACACATAGCATATTTTATTACCAACGCTAGGTATGTCATTTATAAAACTCGTGAACAAGAACGGCCCCAAGTATGAGCCCTGAGGAACACCAGAAAATGTTTTAAATATCCGTCATTGATATAGGCCGTACGATACGTAGATATTATTGACGGTTCCTAAAATAACTTCAAAAATCGATCCGACAATCCAATAAGGGAGTTTTTCCATCAGGATGTCATGATCGACTCTATCAAATGCTTTCGAGAAGTCATTGTAAGAACAGTCAACCTGGTGGCCTCTATCCAGTGCTGATGAGACATAATCGGTAAATGCCATCAGGTTAGTTTCCGTTGATCGGCCTGCTCTAAATCCATGCTGTTCATTTATTATAAATTACCAATTATAATCACTGATGACTCTATACCATTCTTATGGATTGGAGTAACCTTCGACATCTTCCACGTTTCCGGAAAGATACCCGTCTCCATTGTGAGATTAAATATCGATTCTGTTTAGGAAAAAGGGCGTAACCCTCGATTTTTCGAAAAGTGCTTTTATTAGATATTAACAATGTATACAACTAAATACACATTCTATAAAAATGAAGTAAGCTGCAAATGCCGAATATCTAAATTCAGGTTTTAAATGAGATTAATTAAGTTTTAATTTAAGGAAAAAAGCATTTATCCTCAATTTTAATGATTTTTCTGTAATAACTTCTTTAATTATTAATTATTATAATATATATTACACCAAATCATCAGTCATCATGCACCCAATGTCTGTGCATATTTTATAAAAAATATTTAACTAAAACCATTCAAAAAACGTTTTTTGCCCCTCCTATAAAATTTCTTCTGTGAGGGTTTCGCCCCTTTTCCTAAACACGGTCGATATATATGAAATCGGGCCTTTGACAAAGTCAATACTACCCTTTAAAAAAAATGTTGGGACATAATCAGGTCCCAAAGAGCGAGTATTCTTTAGTTTTTTAATAAACCTAAATACATCGTCCTCATTAATTGAAAGAATATCGACGGATTGTGCACCACATGACGGTTTTCCTGACGTTGAGACAACATTCAGATTCGGAATACTACTTGCGTAGACAGACTTGAAATGACATATTGTGTATTGTGGATACCAACATTGCAGTCGAGACAAGTTTCCAGGAATTATTAAAAAATATCCAATAATATAAAGTCGTTTGTACATTAATTTAACTAGGTACTTAAGTGTTTTTAGAGATATTTTTTTCTGTAGGTTTTTATTTTTAAAAAAAATTAGAAAGTATGTTTTTTTGGATTCGGTACAGGGCGGCTGAGTCCCTTAGGACATGCCTGAAGATTGCAGTAGCTTCTCGAATATGGTCCCGGTGCCCAAGTATCTGATAACGTCCCGTCCCACTCCCGAATCTCGCTAGTACAGTGCTGCGAAATGCGTCAAACAAGTCGCGCCAAAAAAATATTTATTTGGAAGTACCCGTCATGAGCTTCTCCCGGTTATCCGGGCCATGCATCGGAAGAAATCATAATCAGGCGTGCACACAGAAAATGCTGAAGGAGGGGGGGGGGGGGTCCGTTACGAAAAAAATATTCGTAATATATACCTATAATAATTTATTAATGATTTCTTATGGAAAGGGGATTTAATTTTGAAGAAAGTCATCGGTCGTAACCATACGATACAGTTGATCTTATCAGTGACGCGCCAAGACTGGGACAAAATTGACGCCCCCCCCCCCCAAATAATAAAAAAAAACTAGAAAAATATGACAATATGACAAAAAATGAACATTTTTTTATTGTCATAATTTATAACAAAAAAACTCGGAAGCACACCTTGTAAAACAATATTCAACGATATGAAAATAAATTGCGCCGCAGGCGATTTTTTCATCATGAAGTTAATTCTATGTAGGTACCTACTTAATTGAATAGATAAAATTAAATACCCACCTATTATATTTTTAAAAACATCGTTAAAAATGTTTTTTCCTGATTGTTTCCGCCCCCTGAATTCTGCCGCCGGGGTTTTTCGGACCATTTACACCCTCGCTTGGCGTACCCCTGTCCGTTATGCTACGACGACAACACACGCTGCGCAAATTCGACGATCGCTGTCGACTTCGGAACAGCGATGTCATCTTCTTGTTTTGACGTTTTTTGCCAGATCTAGAATTTTTTAATACCTTAGAATTTTTACCACGTTTTTAGATTTATATGTAAATTAATTAGAATCATTTATTACCACGTTTTTATTAGCTCGTATTCTTGTTTGTCCAGTACTAATTTTTTCTTGTGTGTCCAGTACATATTTTTTCTTGTTTGTCCAAGATTTGTATTGGACGATTGAAGATTTTTAACTAACTTTTCGACTAGCTAGACATTTGAAACTTTTAGAATATATTATCAGAACACGACGACAATCCATTCTTTTAATACTTTTAGCCATTTTTAAGCAGAATTGAATTCAATTTCAGTTAATTCTATTTTGTATGAAAAGTTATTATTGTTAGGTGCTAAATGGGTCCTAGCAACTAAATTATTAATATATACGTGCGTTACTATGGAAATCAATATGAAATGTCAATATGACATTTCAGTATTCTATATATATTCAGTATTTATATCAAGTACAAATAAAAAGTATTTATTAATACATAGAATTGTCAAGTTTATAATATGATTCAACAGAAAATTTAAAAACGTGGTAAGTTTTTAAAAAGTTCTTTTTATCTTGTAATTTTTAAAATTATATTTTAAACAAAAATCAAACATACGTAACTTGAAAACACCTCAGATATATACATACTAGAAAAAAAAATTAAAAAAAAAGAAAAAAGTTTTTTTTTATCTTGTAATTTTTTAATACCTAGCTTGTAACGTTTGCATTTGCCCTATAGCGTTAAATCTAGCGATTTTCAATTTCGAAAATAGCTTAAAACTTCTCATAATAAAGCTACCTATGTATAAAACCACATTTTGCTTGAAAATCAATATGCTCGCCTTTTGTACCATATTATATTTTTTATAAATACATTAAATGGTTCACACAAAATGATGACTTTGTTTCTTACCTACATTATTTTTCAATTTTCTGACTTATTTTATTAGCTGTTGTAAAATAAGAAACTCTTCTTCGATCTTTGTTCTTGTAAAAACAATGGTAGTTAATAATTTTATTATGACAATTTTTTTGAAATGCTACCTAGTTTATTTTGAATTTTAAGAAAAATTAGATTTAGCTATTTCTTTTATGAGACTCGTATAACTATAGTACTATTAATCTGTCGTCTATCAATTTATTATTAATTAGTTATTTAAAAAAAAAATAAGTTGGGTAGGATCATTGTTAAATTAATTGAGAGATGTCGGTTAAAGCAGCGTTCGCAAATGTTATAAATATGAAGGGGACCTATTTCTGTCCGTGGGGGAGCTGTATGTAGGTACCAATATTACCGTAATAATAAATAACAAAATCAGTACTAAAGCTTCACCACATGGGTAGCAATGGCAAAGACTCGATACAAAGTGAGTTTTCAATGTTTTCCTTCGTCCGTAAACATAATATCTATAGAGCAGTGGTCTACAAACTTTGTCGACTCACGGAACAGTTAGAATTATAAGTTTTTTTCGGGGAACCCCATCCCACCATTAGAAAAATATATCTTAAAATAATTACATTTTGTTACACAATTTCTCGAAGTCTAGGTCTATTTGTCGATTTTTTTTTGACTCGCGGAACCCCCAGAGAGGTGCCGCGGAACACAGTATGAAAACCACTGCTATAGATTATAGACCAACTTCTATCTATAACTATACATATATATACATATATATATACATACTATTAAAATTGATTATGCTAATAAACAAGCACATTCATCGCATGGAAAACAAATTAATTTAAAAATGAATTTAATACAAGTAGTATTTGTTTACTTACTATTAGTAATTGTTTATTTTTATATAATTTTTCCTTTCATTTTTGTATTTGTACATTCTTGACTATTTAAAAAGGTGTCTGTATTATTTTAATGAAATAAAGGGAGGGAGGCGCCAAGATTAGATTTTTTTTTAAAGGGAGGCGTAGTAACATAAAGTTTGGAAACCACTGAAACAACTCACATTTTTATTATTAGACTTATAGTTATGTATGCAGTTAGGACTCAAGCGGGTTTTATAGCTCTCGTCATAAAATGGTAACATAATTATTAATATACATATACTATAAAAATATTATTATAGTCGCTATAACGTCACTAACTTTGGCTAAGCAATAACACATATTTACAGATCGTACTGTTTACCAATTTGAGGCTAATTTAAAATAAGGTGAATGTATAGAATCGCTTCATTAAATACGCACTAAAATCAAAATAATAATTGTATTATGTTATGGTGAGCATGGCCCCCATAAGGGGGGGCTGATAGGGTTCTAGCCTAGGGGCCCGGGTTTAGGGGGGTCGAACATATAATTGAGATAAACACACATCTTAAATATGCTCTAATAGAAAAAAAAATCGCCTGCGGCGCTATTTTACTTCGGAGTTATTACCATTTTAAAATATAAGTATGGTTGTGCGATGCAATTTTTGATACTCGACAACTCCATAATTAGATGTGTTAAAAATCGCTAAAAATACACTGAATTTTTATTGACCTCAAACACCATTTAGAAAACGCCACTGTAGAGCATCAGACTGCCTTTAACCTTCGTGATAGGTATGGTGGCCGTCAAAGATCCTGGCCTGGAGGCCCGCTTCAGGATGTGGGGGACATGGTTATGAGGTACCTACACCCATGGCCCCCACAAGGGGGCGCACTGACAGGGCTCTAGCCTGGGGGGGCGAACTCTGGTAGGGCCCGGCGTGGCAGGTCGACCTGATAAGTGAGATAAACACACATGACAAATTTGCTCTAATGGGAATTAACATTTTAAAACATGTGATTTTGTAATGCAATTTTTGATTATTATGTGTCGATATTCGATAATTCCATAATTCAAGTGAATTTATTTAACAATACAAAAAATAGCTGGAAAACCCTTAATTTTACCTGAAACAACGTTTAGAAAACGATTCTATACGAAGAGCGTCCCTCTTTTAACCCTAACGATGGGTTGTGGGGGCGTCAAAGGGGCCCGCTTCAAAATGTGGGGGTCATACCTACACCGCATAGTGAAATTTCAATCCCACCTCTTACCGGACAACAATGTTGCGCATACAATAAATGAATCGCGCGGATAGATTCACAAGCTTATTTAAAAAAATATATTACCTACTTCTTAAGATATGGAAGAAAATTAACAACCACTATTACAAAATAATTTGTGTATTTATTTGTTTGACACTAATTTGCTTCACCACAAATATTGATAAATAATATGAATTATACTAAGTAAAGCGTCATACATATTAATTATAATTCTAAATGATTATACAGTAGTTATAACCAATTAAATGAGTAACATCAATGAATTTTTATTCTCCATTCTTGTATAATGCAGCAACTACAAAGTAAACAAAAGAAAAGTTTATATTATAAAGTGTTTTGTTGGCGATAAATTTTCAGTGACCTCTCCCCACACCGTCGTCCCGGATAATAGGGAGTTAGATTGGTCGAGTCTCCTCGCGGCGAGATGTTACAGACTCCCACCGCGGATCTTTCTCGTCAGTCGACCCAATACTTCCAAATATTCTGTGATGACTCCGCACACCCATTAAGAATATTATTCGACTATCTAACCTAACTGCTGACACCAACTTAAAGCAGGGCCGCCTCCAGGAGAGACTTATCCTCGAAGATCAGTAGCGTACCACTGTGTGCCAAATCAAGAAACATTAGAATGCTGAAAGAGACGAAAGCCATGCCGTTTTCAAATGTAGCAAATGTCACAGTTACAAAGTAATTTGTTCTCATTCTTATAATTCGAAGAATAATTCAACAAGGCAACCTTTAACGGTTCTAGACCTGGAATTAAGTAGGTATGCAGCTCTTGCAATCTATGAAAAAGTTGTATTCTAGTAAATAAACGAACGTACCTCATTGAAATAAGCAAAAATGTTAAATATTTTAATAGTATGAAAAAGTGATATAGGTACAAAAGTAATTTCCAATGTCCCATGTAAACTTTGTATTTCTTTTCTACCGTGCCGTGACACGAAAATGGTTGGGAAGCAGTAAAATGCGTTGCTTAGGGGCGGAAAATGAAGGAACGAATAAGAGTATTACAACTTTTGAGAGCAGTAAGGTGGTTTAATAATCTAGCTAATGGAAGCATAAAATTTTCTGGTAATCTATACTATTTCTTGTATTAGCAATAATATTCAATGGTGGTTTATCGTAAGGGCAACATTTTCACAGGGGGGCTCCAAACCTGTCAGTGCCTCAGATCTCCAAGTACCTAAAATCACCGCTATTTGAGAGTATTTTTTGTGGAAATGGTCTATGGATGACGTGTAGATATATATATATATTTCTTTGCACTTGTCTGTTTGAGATATTTAGTCGAAAATAAATAGCGAAATTGCTGGGTAGGTATATTTAAAAATTTGCACTTTGAGTCGGCCTAAGGGCGAGACTGTCTAGGGCCGCCGCTGTTGGGAAGACATTAACATTATTAAGTGTCCTAAATAATATGTCGAAACACGATAAAAAAAAAATCGATGTGTGTACTCAGTGGCGGCTCTAGCATCTTTTAGTAAGTGGGGTCAGATGGCGTGAAATATCTAATAAGTACCTATCTAATCAATATTAATCAAAGCGTAAAAAACATATCTTTTGTAGCTATTACTTCATCTTCATATGCCTCCTGCGTTCGAAAGAATCTTATTGCTACAAGAAAGACAAAATAGTCTTTTCAAGGATACACTCGCCGTCAACCATGTTTTTCGTAAACTGTTCGGAGTTAAATACTTTTTTTGTTTTGATTAGTTCATACACAATAACTAAATCTGTTGGTGACTGGTTAGTGAGGTCCTAATCGTTTCACTTCTAGTTTGTCTTCAAATGTCAATGTACTGAACTTATATTTCAATAAATGAACCACCTCATTCATCATAATACCTAATATTATTTATCAAAATTATTTTACTAACGTGAAATTCAACTATCCACAACTAGTACATTACAATAATTAATATTTAGGTAATACAAATTAACATTGATTTAATTAACTGAAATAGCACATACCTACCCTTTGTTATTATCATTCAAGATAATATTATAAATTATTATAGTATGTATTAACAAATATATTTTAAAACTTAAGGAGATAGATAACATATTTGATCACTTACTGGCAAACTCACTAATAAACTAAACCGGTGGGTCATGGGATATGAATTTACAGCCGACCGACAAGATAACTTCTTAATATTATTATAAACTCACACTTATGCAAGACCAGGTATTTACTACAGTGTCCCCGGTCCAGCATCGGTACATGTGGGTAAAATGTGCATAGCACGTGCAAAACGGCCTACAGACGTACGCATTGTTCAGCTTCCTTATGAATTTTGAGAATCATAACTGGCAATCGCATATAGCATCTCATTATATAAACATTGCTTTGATTTTAAAGGGGCCACCGAATTTCGACCCCAGAAGTACCGTTGTATTGTACTATGTAGGTAGAGCCAAAACTCACATAGAGCATTAGGGATGGGCCAAGAAACAAGAATCAAGGAAGGGCAAACAGTACAAATAAAATATATACTTACTTAATTAATTTATACAAAATTCTATAGTCAATATTCAATTGAATATTGACTATAGAATGATGAGGGGACCAGGGTCTGTCCCCTAGGTACCCTAAGGAATAGCCGCCCCTGTGTGTACTTATGTACGCGCGTTAGAAGTTATACTTCTTTGGCGTAACAAAACAAAACACTCGTCTTTGCCATACAACGGTTATAATCGATTCAGAAGTGCCCATGATGAATTAATAAATAATAAAAAATCAAATTGTATTGGCGTGTTATTATGATTATATTCATTTCGGTCTCAAGGGTATTTTATCGATATAGGCACCGTCAGCAATATTATTATGTATGTGAATAAATAATATTATTGCAGAATGTGTACCTACTTTGGAAGAAAAAGATCTCATAACCTGTGTTTTAAAATTTAGCAAACCGCTATTTCGACCATCTTTGCTTGAACAGATGACTGTACAACTATTTTCGTTAACAATATCTAATAATTTATTACAAATCAAAAAAAAAAATAGCCTTTTTTAACGGTTTAAATGAAACGTGATATTGGCTTCTGTGATGAAACATAATAATTATTATTGTCTTCAATTATTATAAACCGCTAGTAAATAAATTGACATGGGATATAAGACAAATATAAATATGTAAAAATATGTATTTTTGTTTATGAAGTGTCTAAATATTGTAAATTTACAACATACTGTTGTTTGAATTATTTACCACCTCAACATTCACAAAATTTATTTATTTATTGATATATAATTTTACTCATAAATAATACTTACATAAATATAGCCTAAAATCTTAATGAATAATCATAATAAAAGTTGCAACATTATTTGGAACACCCGAACGTCGCCGCGCAAAATAAATTATGTTGCATCGCCGGGTAAAACTTCCGTCCCACGTCCCAAGCCAAATTAATGCGTTACATTTGCGCGCGTCACACGCCAAAAATACACTCTGTGATGTTTTCCCAAACGCGCCTAAAGAAGTACAACTTCAAAAATAACAATTAATTATTGTATTTACTATATACCATATAAAGAAAGCTTCGATGTGGCCCTGTGAACCATCGGCGTTCAAACTATTATTAGACACTGGATGACGACCCGCTGCGAGATTCATCTTCAGTTTGGCTTGAAACGCTGAAGTGAATACCGCTCCCCAATCGTTTCTAACCTCTTTACTTGACTACCGAGTAAAAACAATATTATTTTGACATTTCTGTGTTGTTTAACATATTTTCTTTGACTTGTGACAGATTAACACGGTAAGGCAATTGAATATTTAAAAAAATCTTTTAATAAAATTTATTGAACATATTAATTATTTGCATTGTGTTTCACCTTTTATAAAATCATTTTCAATTATATTAATAAAATAATTCGTCACCTCAATACTACAATTTGGCCATTGTTGGAGAAATGAAATTTAAAATTTACTTAATTAACATAAATCTAGGCTATAATTATTATTTAAAATAAAAATAGAAAATTGTGCTTGTCTAATTAGGAAAAATTAAATAATATTGTGGATATATTATTTTATTTATTTATTGCATTTATGGTTTTAAAGTTATCTATTTTCCAACCCAAAATTAATACAGTTCCCATTTTCTTCTGACTTACCGATTTGCATCATTTTGCAGAGAAGGAACTAATGTAGAATCATTTCCAATATATAGGTATATCTCAAAAACAGTGAAAATCAAGTTATCTAGTTGTAGTATTGAGGTGACGATTTCATTGTTTTATACTATAAATTATGTAGGCACATATTAAGTCCACATTTGTACAATAATTTGTATAAAATTTGTACCAATTATAATTATAATTATAATCAAAAAAAATGTTCAAAAAATATTGATTCAT
Organism: Rhyacophila brunnea; assembly: GCF_057557595.1. Classification (NCBI taxonomy): domain Eukaryota; kingdom Metazoa; phylum Arthropoda; class Insecta; order Trichoptera; family Rhyacophilidae; genus Rhyacophila; species Rhyacophila brunnea. Next base: position 62,818,667 of record NW_028232751.1, read on the forward strand.
CACAAGGCATCAATTTATACACGATAAAAATCCCAACAAACTTAATATAAAACAACAATGATATCGTAATTTTAATGTAAAATGAGCGTAAAGTTGCAATTTTCAAATTTACTGGAGAACATTTTGAAATATGTATTTTATTCGTACATTATTTATTTACGAACTACCCTACTAAAAATAGTTTTTAACATTAACACGAAATAACTATTAGGTACATATTAAAGATTACATTCCAAACAATCTAACCCTATAAATAACTCATTGTCCACAAAATGTCTCTTGCTCAGCATTCTTGATATGTACCCACATAGGTATATTTTTTCTATGAATTCATAATATATTGTTGTTTACGCTCATGTAAAGTTGAAAATTGTCAGTTACGACCTTAGTAACCTCAATACATATGTAAGTACCTATATACGCTTCATAACTTTGCAATTTTTATACACTGGTACGCCTTTTTGCCTGATTACCACGCATACAATTATATTTAACTAGCGAGTACCCGGCATGCGTTGCAATGCCACCCAAAGAAAGAAAGTGTTTGTGTTATAATTGAAATTCTGTTTATTGAAGTGCTTATGGATACACAATATTTTTTTGTTTTTCCGTCTGGTGCGTACACGAATAAATCAAAAGATTTTCCAACGCGTGAGTAGGCCACATACAGTTGTCCATGCGAGAAGAATGGATTTTTAAAATTTGGTATAGGAACGCATATGAATAGAAAAATATAGAATACAAGAAGAAGAAGGTGGTTGTAATAATTCAGAAACCTTTGCGGATGTGCGCACAATAACTCACCAAAGTTTCATTGCAATCGGTTGAATGGTATAGGAACCTTACGAATAAAAGAAGATAGAATTAAGAAGAAGAAGATGGTTTTTCTAATTCAGAAACCTTCGCGGATGTGCACACAATAACTCATAAAAATTTCATCGCAATCGGATGAATGGTATAGGAACGCATACAGGACAGACGTAGGTATATGATTTTACAAAAAAAAGTTCAGTAGATCAAATTATTAATTTCTAATTATTAATATGTAATTTCAACAATTAAAATCAAATTATTAATATGTAATTTCTAAAACCATTGAAAACAAGCGGATGAAAAACTTAACTGGCGTTTTTCTTAAATTGATCTTTTGGACATACGATACACGATACACTGGTTAGATACATTTGTTTTATTCGTCATGCCAACAATGAATCAAAAATTGCATCTACGGCTGGTGACATAATATTGCACTGGATTTTGTAATTCGTCATTGATATTTTAGTACTTATAGAATGCGTCTGGTGCATTTACTAACCAGGGTTCGAAATGAAAGAGTGTGGACTGCCGCCGGTTTGTAAAATCCTTAAAATAATTAATCAATTAATCACTTTATATTTGAAATAACATAATGCGTAACTAATGTGAAGTATGGTAAACGTAACTGTCAGACAGTTTTCCTAAAAAATCCTAAAATTTCCTAAAAAATCCTAAAATGCTTTAGAACTTAGTAGGTTTAGACTTAAATTCAGAGATATGAATGTTTAATATACTTTTAACAAATAAAACGTGTATTTTTGACTGTTTATTATCTATTGTAAACGTATCACAATATGTATTTACGTCATTTATAATATTCCATTCAATAACATTGTACCTAATTAGAGTAGTTAAAAATATAAAGTTAAATGCATTGGTTACAGTCATATTTAACTAATCGAGGTATGATGTGATGTATTAAATAAATAATGATGTGGTTTTTAAGGGGGGTTGTAGAATATATTATGACGTCACAAAACCAACAACTTTTTTTTTTTTGAGAATAAAATATTCTGTAAGAACATTGTAAGTACTGAAATTAAAAGCACGATCGCAATATTTACCTAATGTACAATACCTACTAAGATATATATTATTAATAGTTTCATATACATATATCTAACTATTATTTTGTCTGTAATATTTATTATTAAAATATAAATCGTATTAAATATTATAGCGAATTACATAGTTAGATTAAATGTACTTATAAGTAATCTAATGTGACATTTCTTATCTTGTTTCGATGTAAAAATTATTCTTAACAGATAATTATTATTTGTTTCTGTTTTACAGATTCGCTGGAGGACCATTATCAGTGTTAAATAAGTATTAGAGGATATTATTATTTATTTATTTACTGGGAACACATTGTCGACCAATCAAATCGAAGCCAGTAAACATGAGGACCGATATCCAGTCAAAGGTTAGAAGTTTTGATAAGAGTTGAGGATGACTAATTAATTGCATGGATTTATGTAAAAGGGAAACAAATTTTAGGAAAAATAAAGTTCGACATGAAATCGTAGGAACATGAATGTAGTTTTTTTTTAGTTCAGATCAGACAATTAATACCTAATGCGATTTCCATTTTAGTATATCCACAAACCGAGCTCAAAATAATATTAGTTATGTATCCAAAACCAGATTTAACAGATAGGCTATAAGCCAAAGCCAAATTGGTACATCGGAACCCGAAAAATAAATTCAAATAATGCTATTATTCCATCCCAGACAACACGTTCAAACAAATACAACTAGTGGGCGTAAAGAATAATATAAATTGAACTCTTGTTGCATTTAAGTTGTTCTTTTTATAACTTGGACATGTGTAATACAAATTACGATTAAACAAAAATATATATTTTTTTAAATTACGTTTTAATAAATTGGTGTTTTCGGTATTAGCCCAAGGCCCCTTCAAGTTTGAATGCGGTGTTGTATTGTTGCTATATTGCTATACTGTGGTGATAGATGACCAGAGCATTTTCGCTATAAAGCGGTCACAGGCACAGTGATGGAAGCGAGGCTATGGATACCTACTAGAAATCGAAGGAGACTTTGAACATCAATTATTGCGAAAGCAGCTGGACTTTAAGATATATGTTTTTCAGTATAGTATCTAAATACTGACCCGTGCGTGAGGGTGGTGTGTCGATTCTTCAACACTGAGGCTGAACTTACCAGCCTATGGCAAGCGCATGGTATCAAAAATAGTCCTCGTTGATTACAAAGAACAGGGTTAGCAAACCTTTATATCGATGCTAAAAAAAATATTTGTAATAATGCGTGACGTGCGATGTATCCTGATAGTGTCGCATAGCCTCTCCTACTCAATTCCTATCTCTACCTCCACGTGGTGAGCCCTGGAAACCTGAGCAACTACACCTAAGATCAGGTAGTCAACCCTGGTGGAAGGTGTAGTCAGGGCTAACGGAGAAGGAAGAAATGGCCCTCCGAAAAGGGGGTTGGGCGTGGGGCTAACAACCTCATCCCGTAAAAAAACACATTGTTACGAAACCACACCAACAGCCTCGGATACCGGACACTAAACTCAGACAACCTGGCAAACGCTTTAAGGAAATACGATTTGGAACATGGAATACATTATCACTCTATCTACCAGGAGCACTTAAACTCCTTACAGAACAACTCATAAAATACCAATGTGATATTACGGCCCTACAGGAGATGCGATGGATAAGTCAAGGAGTGATGGAGAAACGAGACTGCACTATACTCTATAGCTGCCATGATAGTGAACATCACTTTGGGACTGGATTCATCGTAAGCAAACGAGTGAAACATTTAATTATCGGGTTCGAACTAGTCAACCCAAGGATCATGCGACTGCGAATTAAAGGAAGTTTCTTCAATTACTCATTTATAAGTGTACATGCCCCTACAGAAGATAAGTCGGATGAGGAAAAAGAGGACTTCTACGATGCATTAGAAAGCACGTACAACAGTTGCCCAAATCACGATGTCAAAATAATACTCGGTGATCTAAATGCCAAAATAGGACGGGAGGAGATCTAAAACTGCCATTGTCGGAAAACATAGTCTTCACAATGAAAGTAATGACAATGGTACCCGACTAATTAACTGTGCAGCGTCACTAAATATGGTTATTGGTAGCACAATGTTTCCCCGTAAGGATATATATAAGGGAACTTGGAAATCCCCGGATGGGTGCACAATAAACCAAATAGACCATATTTTGATAGACAACAGGCACAGATCGGATCTAATGAGCGTCCGGACATACAGAGGGGCTAATGTAGACTCAGACCATTTTTTAGTGTGTGGAAAAGTTAGAGCAAAGATCTCGAACACCAAAAAGGAAATGGGAGCAAGAGCAAAACCCTTTGACACAGAGAAACTGAAGATTCCGTAGGAACTGGCTCGGTACCAGGAGAGCTTGAACACTCACCTGAGCGACAATGTTGAGAGGTTGGAGACCATGAAGAGGTGAATCAACACTGCGAAGAGTGCAAGACTGCCATAGTATCCTCAGCTAATGATACCTTAGGACGCCGAAAAACAGGTGAACGATCAGAATGGTTTGACGAAGATTGCCGCGAAGTCACTACGAGAAAGAATGAGGCTTACTTAATGATGCTACAGAAGAAAACACGGGCATCAGACGATGAGTATAAAAAGCGCCGGCGTGAAGAAAAGAAACTACACAAGAAAAAGAAACGTGATTATTTAAAAAAGGAAATGATCCTACTCCAAGAACACTATAAAGCCCAAGAAAGTCGGCTGTTCTATAGAAAGATAAATAATGTTAGGAAGGGTTTCAAGCCTCGTATCACAATGTGCAAGGATGACAATGGCATGATACTCACAGAAAAGCACCGTATTCTTGCCCGGTGGGTTGGTTTCTTTGATCAACATTTAAATACCCCCCCATAATGATGCCGGCAACACTAACATTAATACTCATGACCAGGAATCAGTACAAAGTGGCATTGATGATAACGAAGAACCACCGACATTAAATGAGGTAAAAGGTGCCATGTCAAGGTTAAAAACAAACAAATCGCCTGGAATAGATAACCTCCAGAGTGAATTAATAAAATGTGGGGGAGAAAGCCTGCTCAAACATTTACATAGCCTAATCCACCAAGTATGGACTTCAGAAAAGATGCCAGAAGAGTGGAAGGATGGGCTGATTTGTCCCCTGCACAAGAAAGGAGACCAACTAGAATGAAGTAACTACAGAGGGGTGACACTCCTTAACTTTGCATATAAACTGTTGTCGATTCTGATATTCCAGCGGCTGGAACCCATTGTAGAAGGAATACTCGGGCACTACCAAGGAGGCTTTCGACGAGGGAGATCATGTGTTACTCAAATATTCACTCTAAGGCAGATTCTAGAAAAGACCACTGAATTCAATATTAACACGTATCACTTGTTCATCGATTTTAAGGCAGCTTATGATAGCATTAATCGATACCGGCTATACGAAGCAATACGAGAATTTGAAATTCCGACGAAAATAATTAAACTTGTAGAGATGACAATGACACCAGTACAATGCCGGGTAAAGCTTCAAGCGGAAATATCCAAGCCATTTGTATCACTGAATGGCCTAAGGCAAGGTGACGCTCTGGCATGCCTTCTTTTCAATATTGCGCTAGAAAAGGCGATACGGGATGCAAAGATTGATGCCCGTGGCAGCGGCACGATATTTACTAAGCCTGTGCAGCTGCTGGCGTATGCCGATGATATCGACATCATTGCCATATCAGAATTGGCGCTGAAAAAGGCATTCACAGCAATAGAATCCTCTGCCAAAAGAATGGGTTTACAAATAAACGAGGCAAAAACTAAATACATGCCTGTCTATGTCACACCACGAGAAGTCGCACCAAAGTTAGATATTGTTGCATACAAGTTTGATACGGTCGACAGTTTCATATACCTTGGATCTCTTGTAACTCGACATAATGATATTACAGAAGAAATCAACAAGAGAATCATGTCTGCGAATAAATGCTACTTTGCTCTGTGAAGACATTTTAAGTCCCGCTTACTATCTCGTCGAACTAAAAGCACTCTTTACAAGACACTTGTAAAGCCAGTGCTCACCTACGCATCGGAAACCTGGACATTAACTCTGCGAAATGAACGAGCCCTGAACATCTTTGAAAGAAAAATTCTCCGCCGTATATATGGACCGATCAGGGATGGCACCAATTGGAGGAGAAGATATAATGCTGAGCTTTACGGACTGTAGGTACGAAGATTGCAGCGCAGTTCAATCAATCAAGATCGGGAGACTGCGATGGCTAGGTCATGTGCACCATATGAATGACAATGAACCGGCAAAGAGAGTGATGTCCAGCAATCCAATAGGACGTAGAAGAAGAGGGAGGCCAAAGATTCGCTGGTTAGATGGAGCTGCCAGTGACTGCCGTATTCTGGGGGTACCAAATTGGAAAGCGGCCACACTGGATAGGGACAAGTGGAGGGAGCTGTTGGAGGAGGCCAGGACCCACACCGGGTTGTCGCGCCCCTGATGATGATGATGATGCGTAACGTGCGAAGAGATTTTTAAATTTCACCCAGAAATTCTGTTCAAATCATAATCGAGAGCTTTTTTTTGGACCTTTCTTGTAACTTTTAAAGCTGTTTAAGATGTCGTAAATGCGTAAATCGTAGGCGGCTTAAGCGTCGGCCTATAGCGTCGTGGGTCCCAGGTTCGAATCCTGGGTCTTATTATAATACAAGTACATATTATAATGCAAGTACATATTATAATATTGTTTTTCAATTTGCGTATGAGTCAAAGTATGGTCCTAATAGGTTGAGCAAGTGGCTGACATACATTTCTCGTAAAAACAAAATCTGTTAATACAAACCTCCACTCTGTGGAGGCCTATATGGTCTTATTAGGATTGGACATGGTTGGAAAAAAATGCTACGTCGACCGGTGTGTTCTGCACGTTAATGGTTGAGGTTTCATAGTTCTACAATTCGTTCGCATGCTACCAGAATGTCCCGGCGTGTTAGATACGGTACATAAGTGCCATAGGTTCGTCACCACTGACCTAAAATAAAGGAGGTCTATCAGGAGTACATGTTAAATTTTGTTACTTTCTGACAAAGGGACCATCTCATTTGTTTTATGGAAAACCTTTACTGCATTCACATGTGCAACATTTTCTTCTCTGTACTATCAATTTTTCACATTGGTTATAGCAAATTTTCTCGACTTTTAGATCGGCAAACCGATCCAATACGAATGCACCTAAGAAACAAAATATATAAAATACCACAGTAAACAAAGCACATATCATAATAATAATACATATTACAGACATCTACAATATATAGCAGGGATGGCGAACCTTTTTACGTACACGTGCCAAAATTTCCTAAATATAATTTTTTGACTGTCTGATGTGCCTAGCAGTTTTTCGTGTAGTTCGAGCAGAAAAAAATGAAAAAATAGTTATAAGAATTTTATTAAAAAAGTTCAAAAATTATAAGCAATTGGGTTCTGAGTATTATTATTATAATACCTACTTATTTCAATCGCACAAATTGCCGCCAAAATTTCTCTGATCAGATGAGCCATCCTCTCGCTACAGTGGTCTCAAGCATTGTAAAATGATTGTAAATCGATCAAAATCAGAGGTTCGCGCCTGATGAGGTCAGTGCTATAATACCATTATGTGTGACACATAAAACCTAAAGACCTATCTATGCAATTTATAATGCTTATTCTTCAAGAGCCATTCAGTCATTGGATAACGTAGGCGTAAAATGGTTGCACTAATTCATGAATGTCACGGGTCTTCCACTGACATAGGCCTTGCGTGTCGTAGAATACCGAGATAAATGGGGCCACCCGTTCAGAAAGCTCACCTAAATAATTTAATTAGGTACTGCATATTTAGTACTTTTTTCATTCCTGGGGAGGGGGGTCCACATTCGAACCCCCCCTTCGTCTGATAACAACATTTTATCAGTCCATTGAGTATATAATTCAATATTAGAAATACATAAAATGTTTTTTAAGTTTTCGTACAAATTCACAATATTTCGAACACCCAAAAACATAGGTACTTATTACAAAATACATTTACGCCGAATGGGCCTCGGATGTTGATCGCATTAGAGCGGTTTGCTTTACCATCTAATTCTAATGTTATACTGATTAACTCACTAATCCGGACAAAATTTGCAACTGCGGTGTTATTTCAAATTACATTAATATTGGCGACCATCTTTGTAATTTCGGTATCATACAAAGGAGTCCAACTCCTGTTTCATACATGTACGTGAATATGTGAAAACTGCATCTAACTCATTTAGAATTAATTATATATCACATGCACTCTTTTAATCCCAATGACATTAATATGGACGAAACATCTGGAAAAAAAATGACACTCACTTTTTTGTCGTGTCTGCCGAATGGCATAATCTGTTCTAAAGCCATTACAATAAAGGTGATATTGCTATAAATTCCCGATCCTTTTTGTCGGTCTGCCGAATGGTTCGGTTCGAACGGGTTCGCTCAAATGAACATTCATACTAGAAACACTATTCTAACGCCATTACAATAGAGGTGATATTGCTATAAATTCCCTATGCGTGATATCGCATAATGGATATTGCGTGACGTCTACCTATGCACGTGCGAATGTCGCTATGCGCGAATTTACTTGCTAGCTACTGTACTGAGTGCGTCGTCCATTAATAATGCCATTGTTTAATCACGACTACACACTACGAGTACATCATTTGATTTTTGGGTGGTGACCATATTGTGTTCTCGTTCATTCATTCCTCGACACGTCAATACATAATCTTTTGAGAATGGCCTTTGCAATGATTCTGAAACGCCGAAGAGAGAATGACAAAGGACACATTATACATAATACAATACGACATGTCATCAACTATATTATTGCAAAATTATTTATTCATATTTTGAAAGCAAAACAATATTATTATATGCCTACTGCCTATTGAATATCGTACCAATTATGTTAAATAGTGAAGTATAGGTATTTCGGTTGTAACACAATAATTAAGGAGGATCCTATATGCCAACAGAGAACCTAGCGGAAAAATACGAAGCTTGCAATTTGAGGTTTTTTTTTGATAATTTACAATTTTTACACATTTATATTATTTTTTTATAAAAATCGTTGTTTTTTAAAATAAATATAAAAAATATTAAAACTATGAATTAGTCAAAAATCTAAACCGTAAAAAATTGAAAACTTAATAAACTAAATTTTAATAGTAAATATTATAACCATAAAAATAATGTTATAATAACGTAACCTATGTACCAAATAATATATGACAAATTCAAATTTTTTTTACAATTGTAAGTTTATCTTTGACTTAAAAAAAAAGATACATATTTATTAATTAATACAGTTGAAATTGTAAATTATCAACAAAAATTCTCAAATTGCAAGCTTCGTATTTTTCCGCTAGGTTGTCTGTTGGCATATATAATCCCCCTTAAAGCTACAACCGTCTGACAACCGAATTAGTTATCGACTAGTAAAACAATCAATAGAATTTAAATGTAATTATATTAACAATTTGCACAATAGATTTCTACCAAGAAATGCTAACAAATTTAATAAAATGCGTAGGTGAGATATTTCTTCTAGTAGGCATGAATAAGCCAAGACGAATATGTTTATTTTTATGGTTGCTATTCTTGACCGCACTTACACCAAGCCTATTTATTGCATTGCGACATTATAATATTATATTGTTTTCTGTCAATACTATCGCACTCGCGCTTATGTGGTATATTTATTATAATTTTTAATAATGAATTAATTGTGATATATGTTGTTTCATATTTGTACGTTGAATAAAATGAAATCGATAACATTATCAATGCATTAAAATGTGATAATAAAATTGGCGAATCATGTAGTCTTATTTATTTACAGTCTGAGAATCGATAAACTGTATTTTTTATTTTAAATTTAATTTCTTTCATGATTTCACACTTTCACGTTTCAATTAAAATTTTCAAGGTTAGCGATTATTCTAATTGAATTATAATTATTTACTTTCTTTCTTCGTCTTTTTTCCAGCTCTTTTGGACCCACAACAATTGCTCCACAAAATTGCTATAAACGGTCCATAGGGACTAAACTTTATCGCTTTGTAAAAAATACAATGAAAACTCTCTTCATCATCAGCTCCGCCGTTTTTCTTCTTTAAAAATGACAGTTTCTTTGCTCTTATTATTACTACCATTGGGTCTATTCTGTACTTATCGACCGCTAAAGTGATAAATATTATCAAACTTAGTGTAGGTTTGTATCAAAGTATTAGCACTTATTGTAACAATTACAATACGTTGGTTATAATTGTTGTAATTAGCACTATATTTTAATAGCGCCTCTCTTGCTGCTGTTAAAATATACCACTAATTGCAACAATTACAATACGTTGGTTGTAATTGTTGCAATAAGTGCTAATACTTTGATACAAACCTACCCTAAGTTTGATAATATCTATCACTTTATCACTTTAGCGGTCGATAAGTAGTATAGAATAGACCCACATGAGTGTTTTTTTTTTTTTTTTTTTTTAAATATAGTGAGTAAAATCACACTTGAGTGTTTGGCAACCTAAATATTGGATAGTTGCTCCTCATGGCTCCCAAAATACTTACATGCTTAAAAACAACTTACTTACAAGGTCCTAACCTACAACCTATTCTGGGGACATTTTGGATCTTTTGCAAGTAGGTACCCAAAAATCCAGAATTCTAATGTGGTGCATTTTATAATAATATTTATCTGCATAAGATGTTGACATGTTTTTTTTATACATATTATGGCTCTACCCAATGGCGTATCCAGGATTTTTGTTAGAGGGTGTAATATTTTAAGTTATAAAAATAAAAATCGATTTGCGAAAGCGTTATTTTAGTACTAGCTACAGCGTGTATTGAACATTATTCAAGTATTTTTAATTTTCTAAATGTATTAATTAAATGCATAGTTGTCGTAATTGTTGTTTACCTATGCCCTACGTTATCATATTGCTTTTAGGAGTATATATCATAATATTTAAAATAAGTATTGTCATTTTGCTCTGAATATCTGGTGCCAAATTGAAGGTTGTGTTTAACAATTTGATAAATTTCCTAGTAGGCATTATCATACCATAAAAAACTATGTATTGAAATGAAACCTGTTAAGTTGGTTAAGCATTTCACTTGTTGAAATGTCATGGTAAGTTGATCAGAACACTTTAATATAATTTAATTGTACATAATGGAATTCTACCAAGAAAATACTAAATCAATTAATAAACAATTTAATCTTGAACATATATATGCTTTTATGGTCATTGCTATTCGATATTTTTTTTCTAGTATTGAAATGACTACTGATGACTTTATAGCTTGTTGATTGTCAAATAACACTTGTGGAAGAATTGTTCAGATTGTTGATAATTCACGAGCCAGTTAAAATTTCTGGATTAATAGTTGACGAGGTAACTACATGTTATTATGGTATAGTTCGCACCCGGCGATACCTAAATAAGTATATACACCTAAAAATATAATATGCTATCGCCTGCGTCGCAATTTTAGGTCATGGTAAATCAGTAATAAAATTTAAATAATTCATTGTAACATTAGTAACATCATGCGATATTATTATTTCATCTACTTTGTTAGGTGATTGTATGGTATATCAAAATGTCCAATAGTGATTCTTTTAAATTCGTGCCGGCAATCTTGATGATAAAAAAACCAGAGCATTGGTGCGGACCCTTTTTTGAGTTGCTCCGCTCCAGCTCCGCTCCGGGACCTAATACTTGCTCCGGCTCTGCTCCAGGGTCTGCTCCGCTCCGGGTATAAGTATTATATGTATACAAATGTTAAAAATAGAAAAATAAGTAGTTTTCAAATAATCGTCGTTTTCATTATTAATTCTATTAACCAAAATTCCCACTGCAAATCGTCTCTCATTATTTTCCTCTTCTGTCAAAAAAGTGAGGCTATTTATTACTCGGCAGGGTTGCCATATTACAAGTAATTCCAGCGTTCCAAAGTGTCAAAATATACTATTTTAATTGGATTTTAGGACGAAAATTTAATAATAAAAAAACATCCGGAGCAACGGAGCATTACGAATTTTCGGTGCTCCGCCTCCGCTCCTGCTCCGGGTAAAATCTCACTGCTCCAGCGTTCCGTGCTCCTGCTCCAAGCTCCGCTCCAACGCTCTGCAAAAAAAACTATTCCCATGTAAATTAAGGATGGGATGAATTCATTTATATGTCACCGTACTTACATAATATACAAAATACGTACATATTACATAATATACTGAAATTTAATTATTGTAGGTAAGCACTGTGCAAACATGAGAATATTATTATTTTATGACACCAAAACTGATCGCTAGCGCCCACATTATCATAAAGTGTTGGTTGATGACTTATTCTCTTTATTGACCTACTACCAGCTCTCGAAATGGAAGATTTTACGAACCGGAGCGCTCGACAATTATTTCCCCAAAATATTTACTATTATATAGAAATGCCAAGCTCAGACCTTCAAATGGAGTAACTGTCTTTAAACTTGTGGCATGCGTCATAATATTGTCGGTGACGCTGACGAAAATCGAGACTTTTACTATAGTTCCATTTTACTAAGTTTCGTATTTTAGTATCTACTATTAATGATTCACAAACTATAATGCAATATTTAATTATTCCACGAGACGGAACGACAATCTGCGGGATTTTACGAGCAGAAGCTGCGCTCCGGTGCGTTCCAGTCCATTTCGAGCGTTGCCTACTACTCCGATTTCTGCGTCCGTACAGATTTGCTCAAACCTGCTTCCCATCCCACGTATTTGTCATTTTTAGGTTGGTACATTATTTGAATCTGAAATCTCTATTGAAAAATATGTCGCACGTATTTTCATTTGTTTTAATCGTCGCACCCTTCGCTTTTGTAAACCACGTCCGTCACTGCATAAAATAATATTCCATAATGCGCGTCACCAAAAATAAATCTCACACATTTATTTGCGTACTATTTCAAGATTCTATTATAAACAAAAATCATCTCTCGTCACACATTTTATCGCAGCCGTGTGATAAGTTTCGTGGGTGGAATTTTATCAGAAACTTCCGACGAGACAGTATTTATTTTAGAAGTGATATTTCGAAACGAGCGCGCACACAAGGGGGTCCTCGGATCCGAACCCTTTCATTTGGTGACTAAAAAAATCACAAATTATGTAGGAAAATGCAATGACGCCCCTTAACAAAATGCCGCCCCTAGACATCGCTGAAATGCCGTCCCATTTTTATACGTATAGATACTTTACTAACAAAATATAGATATACCACTAAATCTAATTTAAATGCCATCTCTGCTTCAATAGAGAATATTGCGAGTCCACATTGAAAAATACACATGACAACTTCCAAAACTCACGTGTGACTGACAGAAATATGTGGATGAATTTTAAATTAGGTAAGTATGTACCTACCTATAATTCGAAAATCTGCACGTGTCATTGTTGGTCATCAATGACGTAACCTCCAAGGACAACGGAAGTAAAATAGACATCACGAACTCGAAAAAAATACAGTCCTATACAGTACAGCTTACGGGCCGCACAAAATTGTGTTTTTGCTAATTACTTTTCAAATGCAAATTAACACGTTAATTACAAAATTAATTAAAAGGGCCCGTAAGCATTGTGTTAAGTAAGCCTTGCATGTTAATTAATAGCTACATTTTGTTTCCAAGCAGTGAAATGTTTTTTTTAAATGTTCCGTTATTACTAAGTTTAGGTAGCTATTTCTAGATATATCTACATACCTACTAATTGATTCTCCTCGATTTGCCGCCCTTCGAGTAACTGCCGCCCCCAAGCGACGCTCAATCTGCCTACCCCCCACGGGACGTCACTGGGAAATTGGAATTCATTAAAATCTAGTATAATAATTGCTAAGCGACATATTATCTAATAATAATTACGACTGCTAAGTCACCCGAACATGATACTTATCGGTGCGACAGATTGCACAGTTTTATAAATACTCACTCCATCCTACCAGTGACTATAATTATTATAGCTGCAGTCAGCAACATCCCGTGGGACTAAGCAGTTCATACGTTGCACAGGGGCGGCGGAATGATGGGACGTATAAAAATGTCGACAATAATCGTCATCTCAATTTAAAAAATAATCGGAAGTATAAAAATACTGACTGAATACTATATTGTTGTATTGTATTACCCATTTCCGTTGTGCCTATAATACTTCCGATATAAATAATGCATTCTAAACTTTGTCAGTTATACGTATTTGTTTTCATTGAACTAAGACTACAATTATTTATAGATGGTGTTGGTTAGTTTTTAAAATTTAATCAAACCATGCGAAAACCAAGCCATAATAGATAATAGTCAAAAATACTTGTCCATCTATAAAATATTTTAAATTATGCAATTAAATCATAGGTACATAACTTTGGATATTTTATAAATAGAATATTTTTTATCTATATAGTTTGGTTTAGGCAGGGTAATGAATTAAAAAAAAATGAACCAACAATATGTGTAATATGTATTCTTAATCCAACAAAAACAAATAAATATGAATGAAAAAGTGTGCACAATTTTGTTGTATCGCCCAAAGTATACCAAAACTATTGTGATTTGGTTTAGGCCAGCCTAAATGTGTAAATTGTAGTCTTAGTTTAATAAAAACAAATACGAATGACTGACAATGTCTAATGTGCATTATTTGCGTCGAATCTTAATAGCCTACCTCCATCCTTCGCCACTGAATTACATATTGCAGTGGCGAGGGGTGGAGGTAGGCTGTTAAGATTCGACATTAATCGTGCACACTAAACTTTGTCAGTCATACTTATTTGTTTTCATTGAACTAAGAATACACTTTGTGGATGGTGCTGGTTAGTTTTTAAAATTCAATTAATCCATGCCTTCGCCTTTCGCTACTGACATATTGTAATGGCAGTTTATCGCACAGGCAATAATTTAACAAGGTTGCCTCCAAACTTGTCAGCGCCACAGGGGAATGGGACGACTGGCATCCGGATAATTGGACGCCGCACTGTCGTAGACACGTATAGACGAGGTATTTTAATCAGTTTCTATCTACTACTTAGTAGTTTGAATTCATTTTACTCTTAACATAATGTATTCTTTATCGCGGATTGAGAATTACCATGCCTAAAGCTTTATATTAAATAAAAAACTCTTTTTTCGTTGGAACTTAAACATATGCACGATTAAATCATTGTTTACGTCTGCATATTTACATTCTTACCAACTTTTAAATCATAACATAATCATTAAAGTATATAAGTACCTATAAGTACCTAATACCTATTTATTTTTCAATTCCGTGGCGTCCAGTTGTCCGGTGCCAAATCGTCCTAGACCCCGCCACAGACCTTTACGTACCTAAAACGACCACTGTTCCAGAGTAAGTTTCGTAGTAATACAATATTCTCAGTAGACGTGTATAACAATTTAAAGATTTTTTGTGTATTAAGAACAATTATTAAAATATGTGCACAGGCGGCTCTCGTGGTGCAGTGCGTAAGGAGCTCCGGGTTCAGTTCCCAGCGAGGACACAATATATTTATTGATGATTTTCTCAAAGCATGGGTGTTTTTGATTGTTCAAATTACCAACAACCACCTTGTACGAGAAAGCAAGGGCACGGTTAATAAATAAATTTAAAAAATATGAATGTGAATGTGAAGGGCATTCTAAGTCTGTATTAAGGGCGGCGGTTTGTGTTAGGACGTCACTGGCTGCTGTTAGTGTCTGCATTCTTTCTTCTTAATACATCTTCCCAAGTCATTCCGGTATCCTGTAACCCTACCGTATACATACACCTTCAGGATGGTATTTAGCGGCCTCCCAAGTAGCCAGAATCCAGTTGGCTTGAAACTCTATTGCAAGATCCAATGTCACTTCGTCACTATTTAACCTATATGCGCCATGTGCGACGAATAAAACCAATAATAAACACATTAATATATTTCAGGAATTTTCCGAAATTGACCTCTCCCATACCATTTTCTGTGTGCACGTTTGTTTTCATGAAACATAATTTCTATCATTATATTTCAAACACTAAAAATAATTATGATTTTTCAACACCAAACTTTATTTTTGGCACTGCATCCCGGGGTGTGTTATATGTAAAATGTACGTATTACATTTCACCGTATCCACAGTTCACCGTGAGATGCCTTACCGGAAAGTGATTGTTGAGTTGGATCATTGCCTATAGTGGTAACTCGCAATTCCGGCCTGACTATAAAAAATAAATCTCAGATCACGAGGTGTCGAGCGTGCTGTTAATTAATCTGAAATCATAAATGACTTGCATCTGATGTACCTAATTATTAGCTCTAAAAATAATTTAAAAAATAACTTAATTACCATCGTTTTATTGCAGTATGTCGATGTTTGTTATGATGCCGGAAAGCAATGACATTAATATGGACGAAGCATCTGGAAAAAAAATGACACTTTTTTGTCGGGTCTGCCTAATGGCATAATCTGTTCTAACGCCATTACAATAAAGGTGATATTGCTATAAATTCCCGATGCTTTTTGTCGGTCTGCCGAATGGTTCGGTTCGAACGGGTTCGCTCAAATGAACATTGACACTAGAAACGCTGTTCTAACGTCATTGTCATTACAATAAAGGTGATATTGCTATAAAGTCACGATGCGTGATATCGCATAATGAAATTGCGTGACGTCTACCTATGCATGTGCGAATGTCGCTATGCGCGAATTTACTTGCTTGCTACTGTATTCAGTGCGTTGTCCATTAATAATGTCATAGCCGGAAAGGCATAAGCTACGATTAGCAACGCTATCGGAAAGAAATTTGAAAATGATCATTTGTTTCATAATACATATTTTTAATATATTATGCTCTACCATAAAATAATTGTAATTTTGTCTCGGAATAACTCTTGCTGGCGCATTTTTTGGTACTTACAATCTAAATCTAAGCAATCCATCCCCATAAATAAATAATTTTCCTTATCCTTTTGGTTGAACAACCTCAATGTTTATTGTTACAACGTCTACTGTTATTTATAGAAATGCGTCGATGAACTTTGTGCGTTCGCTAGTACCTATCGTTAGATAAGTTTATGATAACATATTATAAGCATGCGCTGTTTCCCTTAGTTTAGCACAGGAGCTCCCAACTCTCTTTTGATCAGGAGCACGTGGTCACTCCTCGCCTATTATGAAGCGAGGAGTGACTGGCACAATCGATAGCTAATACACATAAAAAAACTCTGCCAAAACGCTTGAATGAATGAGTAAAAATATTTCGAATACCTACCCGATTCGCATGTTTATGATGCAATGTGTACGATCAGACAAAAAACCATTTTTTGTAGGACAAATGGGGTTTTGTCTCTCTCGTAAAAATTGCGCAATTCAAGCTGGTGTTCAAGTGTTAAGATTGCGCAATTTTTTTCCGGATAGACAAAACCCCATTTGTTCTGCAAAAAAATGGTTTTTGTCTCTCTTGTAAAAAATGCGCAATTCAAGATAAGTGTTGAGATTGCGCAATTATTGCTGTTTGTATTTTTTATTTTTCGGGATTTCGGCCTTCGGGATTCCGGCCATTCGGGATTTCGGCCATTCGGGATTTCAGCGTTCGGGATTTCGGCCTTCGGGATTTCGGCTTTCGAGATTTAGGCTTTCGGGATTTCAGCCATTCGGGATTTCGGCCATTCGGGATTTCAGCATTCGGGATTTCAGCCTTCGGGATTCCAGCCTTCGGGATTTCGTCCGGCACCCGATATATTTGCTATGCCTTCACAGGCATCCGTAAAATTTATCCTCAGCTGACCTACTTAAAAGAATACCAACGTCTGATTTGCCTAAAACATAAATCTTGTAAATTGTGATAAAACGTCATGTCTTCATATACTTTTCTCATAAATTTGTTCCATGTATTATGATAAGACCTTGTCCAGATGGCGCGATTTGTAAAAACACGCGCGCATTCAAGGTGTTGT
Source organism: Rhyacophila brunnea (assembly GCF_057557595.1). Classification (NCBI taxonomy): domain Eukaryota; kingdom Metazoa; phylum Arthropoda; class Insecta; order Trichoptera; family Rhyacophilidae; genus Rhyacophila; species Rhyacophila brunnea. Next base: position 62,836,562 of record NW_028232751.1, read on the forward strand.
CCTCATTGAGTCGTCCACATCACGCGTATCACTACTCGCGCGCAGTCGAGGTACAGGTGACCTCGTTAAGGCTATACTTCAGTTGAGACATGGTCTAAAAAGATCGTGGCTAGGCGATGCGCGGGTTGTGGGTCGCGGGTGCAAATGACGCATGCCGACCGAAGTATAATTTGTCATATAAATCCAATATGCGTCCATTTAATGGTTTGTTTATTATGGGAATTGCCGATTACGCCTCCAGCATTTGGCATTCCCGAGTAAACTCCTTAACTCTCGTGAGACGCGCACTACTAAGCGGGCAGCGACTGAGCGACGAGCTGATCTCGTTTACCAAAGCCTACCGCACAACTTCTACTGATGCGCTTGCCGTACTCGCGGGGGTGCTACCCCTCGATCTGCAAGTCCAAGTCAGAGGATCGATCACACTCTTCTTGAGGGGGATCAGCACAACACTCGCCGGTGTCCATCTGCCGTGTTCAAATACGCGTGTTAACATCATTTTACTCCCTACTTCAATTATAGTTTGTCAATTTATGGCTACGGCCGTATGTTGTAGCTTAACCACTGGGGAATGCCAAAAGAAATGGCGTATTTCAAAAAAACACTAGCTTATTCTTAGGTCATTAATTATTATAAAGCAATCATTATTCGTAGGTTGTTTATCACACTTGAATGGTCAAAGACATAGCTTATAATTAGTATCTTTAGAATTATCTTCAAATGTTTTAATCTTGCCCATTTTTTGAATAATAAAATGCCTAATTCTTGTCAAATTTGGGATCACAGAGATTATCAATATAATTTTTTATCGTAAATATTTCACTATAATAATGTCAATATAAATTATACTGATGGTTTTATAAATGCGTTTAAAAATTAATAAATGTAAAAAATCTTAACACCACTGCACATTTATGTACTGAAATATGACTATATTCTAAAACATTAGAGCGAGATGTTTAAAAGAATACTATCTTATGTAATAAAAATACTTTATGCAGTCATCAAATGTTTAAAATAAATATAACGGATAATACGGCTTCAAAATTATATAAATAGATTATCTACAACGTTTAAGGTATGACCAGGATCATGCTTTGAAAATAGAAAAAAAGCTCCATTTTGACCCACGCTGAGCACGTCTGCCCTTAAACGAACAAAAAATGTGTACTTGACAATATGTCATATTGATTTCCATAGTAACGCACGTATATATTAATAATTTAGTTGCTAGGACCCACTTAGCAACCAACAATAATAACTTTCTATACAAAACAGAATTAACTGAAGATGAATTCAATTCTGCTTAAAAATGGCTAAAAGTATTAAAAGAATGCATTGGCATCGTGTTTTGATATATTCTAAAAGTTTCAAATGTCTAGCTAGTCGGGAAGTTAGTTAAAAATCGATTGCAAGATTTTTACCGGACAAAGAACCACCGGACAAATAAGAATACGAGCTAAGAAAAACGTTGTAAAATATTGTATAAAAAACGGAATGGCATTTTGGCGCTGCCTAGGGGCGGCATTTTGTCTAGGGACTTCACTGTCCCTAGCGACGCGTTTTTGTTTGGTGCTTAGGTACTATATTATGACTACTTATTGTAGTTTATGGCCGGTGCTCGGCTTGAGTTGCTATTTCATTTATATAGTTAACCATCAGGACGTGCAGTTCAGATATTTGTAATCATTTATCATAAATAATAATCTATACCTATAACACGTTTTATTGATTGACTGTTTAAATGAAATGAATGCACGCTATAATAATACGCAGAGCAGTTGTGTGAATTTTTGGCGCCTCCTACAGCTATCGGTGGTTGTCACGCCTTGCAAACTGAATTTAACATACATAGTAATTACTATTTATATGGGATGCTTGAACAAGTGGTGTTCGATACGTTAAGCACATTCCCATACAAGCAGTGAGTAGCAACCACCAGTGGCTTTTTTTTTTTTTTAATAAAGGACATTCCCAAATAATTTTATAAACTCAAAAACTTAAACGAAATAATATAATTACAAGATAAAAAGAACTTTTTATATACCACGTTTTTAAATTTTCTGTTGAATCATATAAACTTGACAATTCTATGTATTAATAAATACTTTTTTTGTACTACTGAATAAATATTATAGAATAGGTACTGAAATGTTATTTTGACATTTCATATTGATTTCCATAGTAACGCACGTATATATTAATAATTTAGTTGCTAGGACTCCTTAGCAACCAATAATAGTGAGTAGTAAATATTAGTTTTAACGAATTTCTTCCGAAACATAATAAACAGAATTAACTGAAAATTAATTCAATTCTGCTTAAAGATGGCCAAAAGTATTAAAAGAATGCACTGTAGTCGTGTTCTGATATATTCTAAAAGTTTCAAATGTCTAGCTAGTCGGGAAGTTAGTTAAAAATCTTGGACAAATAAGAAAAAATTTGTACCGGACAAACAAGAATACGAGCGAATAAAAACTTGGTAAAACGCAATAAATATTTCAATAAATTTATTACAATTTAATAGATTTGTTATTTTGTAGTAATTTTTGTAAGAAATTCACGCATACAAATGATCTCAACCTGAGATGTATATATAAGGCCAAGGCCTGAACAAAAACGATGCATGAGTGCGAGTGAGAAAGTATTCGGCACCCTTACAATCTCTGCGACACGCGCTAGAGTAGGATAAAAAGTCTACTAGCTACAAGCCAGTTTCTAAAAGTATCGCCATCAAATCAGGGCGAAACGCTTCTCATAGCGTCGATAACTTGCGAGCTCGTGTTGCTAAAATTGATATTTTTTGTGTTAAACATAAAGTCAGTGGTAAATATTTTTGGTTAATTAAGTAGAAAAGATGGTTCTGTGTGTTGTCTTAAAATGTGGTAGCCGTACTGATAAGCAAGAAGATGGCATTACGTTTCATAAGTAAGTTGATACATGTTCGTGATAATTTATTTGTATTTTATTATATATTTTAATATCAGTGACCTAGTGTTTCTTTAAAATAACTTAAATTATGGATATCTTTATCTAATGGTTGCATTTTGACCACTTAAAAATACTATATAACGTAAAAAATAGAAAATTATATTTTAATTCTGAGCGTTCAGTGCGAGCACTAGCGAAATGGTCTATGGTCTCGAACATTTGTAGACGAATGCGTTCGCTCGCTCACAAACCAAACGCAAGGCACGCGGCTTCATTTAGCAATGCAACGGGTGGCGTCTAGATGTATCTATAGTCTAAGATAAGGCCGAACGGTACGTTATTAATGCAATTTTCAATCGTTTAAATGAAAGACGAAAACTCAAAATCCCCAGATCAAATCTTAAGGAAACCCCCAATCATTAGTAACGCCACGGTATCCGCACATAATACTTATAACAATGAGTCAATCAATGTACGTTCGAGATTTACAGGAATGTCAACAAAACGTTTTCACGGCGTTGGCGCCCCCGCTCTTGTAGCGCTCTAGTCATTTGCGTAGGTTGCCTACCATATCACTACGGCTCTGATAATAGGTAGGTAGGTATATATGATTGACGTGACCAAGGCATACTTTTCTATTTGCGGTATGTGATTCAACCATATCTTCGTTTGCTGTTTTGAGTTACTTTTGCATCAATGCGAATGCCAAAAGCGTTGAATAATAAATTGCATTTCGTTTTAGAAAATGTGGCGTCATTTCCTATTAGGCTGAGCCAAAATCGTAGCAGCTGTGAAAAAGCGAATTCTATCCAACTTCCTACATACCGAATTCAGTTTTTTTCCACATCTCATAAAATACTTGTAAACAAATCGTAAGAAATATCACTATTAATTTCATTTATCTTTCAGCTGTTTACTGAAGCCAATAAATTGAGTACCAATCATCGATAACACAAATGCAAAAACATAGTTTATGCTCAGGTAGGTATTTATTTCTCACGTAAATATATTTTACGATTATGACGCTAGAAAAAATATTACGTTTTATCATCGTTGCATCATGGCCCCCACAAGGGGGGGCTGACAGGGCTCTAGCCCAGGGGCCCAGGCTCAGGAAGGGCCTGGCGTGGCGAGTCGACCGATAAGTGAGATAAACACAGACTACAAATTTGCTCTAATAGTAAAAAAAGTCACCTGCGACGCTATTTTAGTTCGATAGTTATTAATAATTAAAATATTTAATTGTACGATGCATTTTTTAACTGTGTGCCGATACTTGACAACTCTGTATTCCAAAGAATGTACATATTAAAAATACAAAAACTCGCTAAAAATACACCCTAATTTTACCGCATACGCCATGTAGCGCGTCACACTGCCGTCACCCTTAGCGATAGGTAGGGGGGGGCGTCAAACATCCTAGCTTGGGAGCCTGCTTCAGGATGTGGGGGCCATGCATTGCATACAACTACCGCTAATAATTATTCTTTCTATTTCTCCCTATTTAAATAAACCGATAAGTCGACATAATATGGTCAAAAGCGTTGCCAACTTAGCGTTCTTCTTCCAGATCTAAAGTTTTTGAAAAGGCAGTAAATCTAGCTCAAATTTGACTCAGACGCCTGACCCAGTCACCAGATTTGGTTTAAAATCAACATGATACCAATACCTTACCAATCAAATAAATGTTATAAGTACTATGGAATATATAATATTATTATAAGATTACACCAAATTTGGTACCTGCATCAATCATTGTTAGTTGCACGACTTATTAACACGTTTTTCTTAGCTGATATTCTTGTTTGTCCGGTGGTTGTTTATCCAGTACAAATCTTGCAATCGATTTATAACTAGCTTCCCGACTAGCTAGATATTTAAAACTTTTAGAATATATCAGAACACGATGCCAATGCATTCTTTTAATACTTTTAGCCTTCTTTAAGTAGAATTGAATTCATTTTCAGTTAATTCTGTTTTGTATGAAAAGTTTTAATTTATACGTGCGTTACTATAGAAATCAAAATGACATTTCAGTATTATATATTTGTTTGTTTGTTGCAAAATAGCAAAACAATGATTTTTTGACAAATTGCCTTATTTGTCCTAAGTTATTAATACATGGAATTGTAAAAACGTGGTATATAAAAAGTTCTTTTTATCTTGTAATTTGTTGATAATGATAATGTTTGAGAATATCTATCGTTTCTTTCTGCCATCTTACCCTATCTGGCATATTTTTGTGAATGAAAGTAATTGGCAACACTCTTCTCTGTGCTACACAACATGTAAATCTATCTTCAAAAACATAACATAAACCGACAAAGAAAAATGTTATGGTAACCCAATACCACACAATAGCCCAATTATGTTTAATTTTAATTTACTAGTATTTATTGCAAGTAAGGTAACAAAAATAAACGAAAGTTAAAAAATCCTTTCTACCTAAAAATCAATGACGTCGTTTACTACAAATGCAGATATATTGGATTGTGGACATATCGGTTTAATAAAAATATGCCTGGATTACAAATTTTGAGAAAGAAATCTATAGTAATTATTAATTACCTATCTGTTTCACATTTTATTTTCGTCAATTGGTAGGAAAAATGAATATTACCTACAAAGTCATTATTCTTACAAATACTCTCTATATTTCCTTTAATCACCAACTTTCCCAGGGGCGTGCAATGCGGGGGTGTTATGGGTACGCGGCAAGATTAAAAAAAACGTATTATTAATATATCCTAATATTTATTACTGATAATACTATATCAGTGGCGAAGGGTGACTTTTGGAAAGAGGTAGGCTGTAGAGATCTGATAAAAAGAACACACTTGTCAGGTATACTTACGAGAAATAAGAAGATAATACGATAGTACTACTAATGAATAGGTACACACTAATGACAACGATACACTAATTTAATGAAACTTCAAAAACTCACTGACGACATAAAATTAAGCGATCAGTTTAAATTACATATTTTTTCAAAACATTTATACACATCAAAAATCATTAGATAAAAGTTCTTTTTATTTTAAAAAACAGTCTATATTTATTAATATTCGAGTAAACACCATAGAAACTATTTTTTTTCGGTTTTTCTCTGCGATCGGAGCTTACCTTAGTTCATACAATTCGATAGACTGGGCGGGGCTACGTGACGTAACGTCCATATGAAAAAAATGAGAATTATTTGAAACATAATCCGACCTTTATTTACGTCAATACAGATGGCGCGCTGTGGTATATTTTTTAAAACCTTTGCAGATTGTTTTGTAATTATCTCTACATTCCTACACATACGGCATCTCTCATTGGTAGAAAAAATATTTTATAGAATATATAATCAAGTGATTATACGTATAAATAAGTCAAAATGTAATTAAAAAACATTTTTCTTAAGAAGGTAGGCTTCAAATAATCGCCTAGTATGGAATATTCGCTACTGTTATATTTATATACAATTTTGTTAAGCAAACTGAATATCATCGGCATGCATAATAATAATATGATCTCAACAATATGACTTTAGAGTCAACTAGAAGACGTATTATAAATAATCGTCTAAATCCAAGTGAAGTCAGTAATTAATATTGGTTTGACTTGTGGTGCTTACGGCACACCCGGTAGCATGTGTTGCTGAAATATATATATTTTTTATGCGTAATATAAAGTTACTGGTCAATATTTTTACTTAGTATCGAATATGGTTAACTGTGTTGTATGTTGTATTTATGTGAGAAGAGAATATGACGGTATAACTTTTCATAGGAGAGTTTTTATAATAAAATTAGAATTTTACTATGCATCATGATAAAGAAAACGGCTTTATATAGACGGACAATGCCCCCTTCTCTTTAGTATTATTGCTCTGAGACTTGACATCTTTATATTGATTGAATAGGTACAAAAATGGTTTGTTGTGGCATATTTTATTACCACGTTTTTATTAGCTCGTATTCTTGTTTGTCCGGTACAGACATTTCTTGTGTGTCCAGTATAATTTTTTTCTTGTTTGTCCAAGATTTGTATTTGACGATTGAAGATTTTTAACTAACTTCACGACTAGCTAGACATTTGAAACTTTTAGAATATATCAGAACACGACGAAAATGCATTCTTGTAATACTTTTAGCCATCTTTAAGTAGAATTGAATTCATTTTCAGTTAATTCTGTTTTGTATGGAAAGTTATTATTGCTGGTTGCTAATGGGGTCCTAGCAACTAAATTATTAATATATACGTGCGTTACTATGGACATCAATATGGAATGTCAAAATGAAATTTTTATATTCAATATTTATTCAGTATTTCTATCAAGTATAATAACAAGTTTTTATTAATACATAGAGTTGTTTATATAAGTTTATATGATTCAACAGAAAATTTAAAAACGTGTTATATAAAAAGTTCTTTTTATATAACACTAACACCTAGATTTGCCGCCCTTAGAGTAACTGCCACCCCCAAGCGATGCTCAATCTGCCTAAACCCACGGGATGTCACTGTTTTTGACCCCCCGTCCTAAACTTAAAGAACAGAAAAAATGTTTATATATATTTTTTTTAAATATTTATCTTGAAATCCCCGATCCCCAATATTATGTTTTCAGATCCTTTTATATTTTTTGTTTACTTTGTGACGTCACATTTTCTCGCTAAATTCCACTGACCTATGCAATATTAACGTTATGTAATAAACAAAATTATATATGGTAAAACTTGGTTCCCTGACAAAACAAAATACTGAGTTCGCTGGCCAACTGGCCGTGTGCCTAAATTGACAATATATTAGCAACGAGATATGGATTTTATTCCAGCCACAATTAAAAGAAAGTAGCAATCACCCATTGAAAGTTGGTTTTTTTGTTAGATAAACATCGAGAATACAATTGTCACAGACACCCATATTAATAGGCATTTTAAAAAAGTATTTTAATTCATATTTTTTGGAAAAGTCGCGATCGTTTTTAGCGGGATTGCGTTAGCCATTCGCTATTCGTTTCCTCAGGAAGAGTTGATAAGAAGAAAATTTCCAGCACTCAAAAATGCAGGCACAAGCCGTTTATTATGCAAGGAAAATGGAAAAAAAATCGTTTTGGATAAATCCAAACTATTGATCACGTTGTTCTGGCATCCACCAACCGGATAAAAATGGAATGGCATGAATTGAGTCGTATAGTCGATTGTATGGACGTATAGCTTAGTCTAATAAGTCTTTTTTTTATTTCACAGATGGACCAGGATGGAGTTGTACTCTTAGAAGGATTCTTGACAAATGGAGAGGCCGATGAATTGAGACTGGCTGGAGAAGAACTTCAAAAGAATCGACCACTAGAAGACAAATCGGTTTTTACTACCATAAATGACAATAAAAACGATCAGGTAACTCGACTGGATTTTGAAATTGCTTTCCCCATGTTGTAATTCAATAAATAGAATTATAGAAAAACATAAATTGTAATAATTAATAATTACAAGATAAAAAGAACTTTTTATATACTTACAACGTTTTTAAATTTTCTGTTGAATTATTATGCTCAATATGCTCAAACTTGTACTTGAGATGAGAAGTAAATAAAAACAAACAAACAAATATAGAATACTGAAATGTCATTTTGATTTCCATAGTAACGCACGTATATATTAATAATTTAGTTGCTAGGACCACCCACTTAGCAACCAATAATAGTGGATTGGATTACGGATTTCTTCCGAAATAACTTTTCATACAAAACAGAATTAACTAAAAATGAATTCAATTCTGCTTAAAAGTATTAAAAGAATGCATTGACATCGTGTTCTGATATGTTCTAAAAGTTTCAAATGTCTAGCTAGTCGGGAAGTTAGTTGAAAATCGATTGCAAGATTTGTACTGGACAAACAATCACCGGACAAACAAGAATACGAGCTAATAAAAACGTTGTAAAAATAGTTATTTAATTAAAATTCAAAAGAATTATATACACCATTCTCTCATCGTGTTTGATAAATGCTCAGAATTCTTGGCCGTATGAGAATCCCATAAAAAGTTGTCATCGTATCCTTTGATAGGGTCTTGTTTTTCAGAATCTTTTGGAGTTCGAAATAGCACGTGTATGGCGAGATTGATTCGGAGACTCATTTCACCGATCGTGGAATATTATATCTACTTACATCGATAATAAATGTATGAATAAACGTTCTAGAATAAATTGTGATTCTGTCGTTCAACCTAAAATTGCTACTATCTAACATTTGACACAGTGGCATTTGAAATATTGACAAACGGATGCCAATTTTTTTTTGAAACAATAATACGAAAACTATTATGCGCAGGTAGTAAATGTGTTTGCCAAATTGAATATTGACGGTGTGTTTTTTTTTATTTTCAGCATACAGATGACTACTTCTTGACTAGCAATGACAAAATTCGCTATTTTCTCGAAGACCCACAAGACAGCGGTCCTTCAGCATCCTTAAATAAGGTACCTACTTCGTCATTAACTACTTTTTTATACTTAATATTTTAAAAATTCAAGCGTTCAAGCGTTTACGTTTCACAAGTCATGACACTCTTTGGTAATAAATAATATGAACCTAGGGGTTCTGTTGGAATAATCTCGAATCTCGAAAAATTAATTATCCAAATTTTGAGAATTTTCAAATTCGAGAAATTGTTACTAGGTAAAAATAACAGAGGGAAATTGAAACGAAAAAAGAATGCTATCTACTGAGAGTTTAAAAATTGGCCTAAAAAGGCAAAAAATAACCCGATTTTCAATCCGGATATTTACTATAACTGAATATTGTAAATATTGAGGTTCATGATCGAAAATGTTTGTTCACATATATAGGTTGATCTAAAAATAATGAATATTTTTATTGCATAATCTTTAATTTGGTCGAATTTTTCTGAATTAAGGGCATTGTAAAATTTGGAGATTTCTTTATTCTTCTATTCTCTTAAATCAGTGTCACACTGCAGATCAATAATCTCAAGTTGTAGCTCTGTCGGTACACTATCAATATCTATTGATCTACATACAATATATACATCCAGAGAGAGATTACATTCCGAAATTTCTTTCCTTTCATTCCCAATCGATGTTCAACGTAGAAAATAGTGGTTACATAGTGTGAGACGAGACGCAAGGAAGACGTACTGAGATAATACATTTACGAAACAACAAATTCTTCAAATTTCAATCTATTGTCAATATTTTTTAAAAAATCATACAAAAGTTATTCGTAATCAGAAGTACAATTAATGATTGAGGGCCGCAAAAAAATACCCTTGCGGGCCGCAGTTTGCCCCCCTGACATAGAAGGTAGTAGGGTAAATAATTATTATATTTTTACTTTTTTTAAAGGTTGGACATGCCCTCCATTGGCTTAATCCATTGTTCAAATTCTACACATTCAGCGCCAGGGTGAAACAAGCGTGTATTGGACTTGGAATGAAAGATCCAACAGTGATACAGAGCATGTACATTTATAAGAATGCGAGCAGTGGCGGGGAAGGTAAATTAGGGTCACAAACTATGTCTATAAAATTAATTTTGTTTAAACTAGATAATATAATTATGTACCTATATAGTGATGCCAGTTAAATGGGTAACAATACTTATTAGACCTTCATTCCGCGGCTTACGATATGCAATATTATTAATTATTCTTGATGGAACGGCATGTTATTAGAAATAATAAACATTTTTATATGTTTGAAAAAGTATTCAATATATCTGTACCTACTTATTCCATAATTAAATTTCCAAAGTGTGGTACGCGTACCCCCTGGGGTACGGGAAGAGTTTAGTGGGGGTATGCGATGCACCGGGCTACGCCTGGTGCAACATGCATTAATACGACATCAATACAACATCCATGCTAGAAGGTTTATCGCAATACGCGGAAGAAGAGCAATTGTTGGAATTAGCTTCAGACGGATTCTTGAAAAATAAATATAAGGAGTGTACTTTAACAACATTCTGGTTGCAAATGCAACATGTGTATCCAGTTTTAACAGAGAAAGTCCTGAAATACATCTTGCCTTTTCCAACTTCATATCTATGTGAAGTTGCTTTTTCAGCATTTGTAGACATTAAGTCAAAAAAAAAATAGGCTTTTGGATGTGGAACCACATCTCAGATTAAAATTAACAACCAGGGAACCAAATTATGATGATCTGTCTCAACATAAACAATTTCATTATTCTCATTGATTATAATGAATGTTGTTTAGGTATAATATAACTTGTATTTATTTTATTTATATTTTATTATGAATGAATTTTATTTTTGGTGTATTATTTTGTTTATGTACCTACCTACTAAAAAAGGAAAAAATAAATATATTTTGATTGTTATTAAAGTATATGCAATTTTTTTTGACGGGGGTACTCAGTGTTACGAAAATTATAGAAGGGGTACACAGATGTCGAAAGTTTGGGAAACATTGGCATAATATAAGACCTGTATCGTCGTGACAGACACCTTTAATAGTTTATAGAACAAAATTAATGGGGAATGGCTTACCCTACATCGTACAGATCTCAAGTGTGTAAAATATGGGATAAACTTAAACACGTGTTCAATAATATGTTATTTTCAATAGTTACATATGTCTCATAATATGCATTAAAATTTGTCAGGACAGTCAGTGCACTTGTGTCTCTTGGTTTTATGGCCTAAAGTAATAAAGCAAACCGTGCTTCAAAACTACTACACACCCGGTAGCGGGTAGGGTAAGCCAGTTCCCATTCATTTTTGTTACCAGATTGAGAATGTCCGTTAGGATAAAACCGTTCTTGGACCTATGGTAATTAATGTATTTTGAACAAACACAAGCAAAACATATAACTTTACTAAAAGTATTTTCTAATATAATATTATATTAGTTATAACTGCTAAAAGTTGGTAAACCTCGAAATCATTTTATGGATTAATTGCAATTTGAAGTTTGACATGCCCTCTAAAATCAGGCATAATGCTAATTTATTTGTGCTTTATGTGCATGTTCTATATATCGGATGATCTTGAATTTTTTCTAGCATAAATATCTATCTATAGACACATAATCCGTTGAATACTTTAAATACCTAAATTATCGACTTACCAACTTTTGGCAGCAACCCCACGAGTAGATCAAAAACTATGCATCCTCATCATATTATTAATTTGCTGGCAAAATTATAGATTTTTTTTATAAATACATACCTACTGCTAACTGTTGATGATTATCAATGATCATAGGAGCGACTCTCATAGTGCAGTGCGTAAGGCGCTGGGTTTTCATTCAGGAGCTCCGGGTTCGATCCCGGTGAGGTCGCAATATATTTATGTGATTTTCTCAAAACCTGGGCGTTTGTGATTGTTTCACTTCTCTTACAAAATACATTAATATTTCTTTTATTTTGTTAACTGTCAATTCATGGTGGAACTGCATTGTATTGTTGTTTTTATTTAATAAAACGCATTTTTTTGTAGTACTTATTCCACTTTTAATCAAGAGATTATAAAAGAAATGAAGTTGAAAATGTCCCTCTGAGGCGGACGAAACCGGTCCTAATCTCTTGATTAAAAGTGGAATAAGTACTACAAAAAAATTGCGTTTTATTAAATAAAAACAACAATACATAAATATTTCACTACACTACTGTCATTTGGCCTTTTGTCATGCTGTAGTATAAAGAATAATAATAAGGACATTAATTTCTCCTAAATTCCAGTGTGGACAACGTTACCCGAATTATGAAATACACGATTATTTTTTTTTCAATATTCAAAATTTCAGTGATCCCCCACCAAGATGCCTCATACCTTTTCACCGAGCCCCAGACCGCAATCGGCTTCTGGATCGCTCTGGAAGACGCCACTATAGAAAATGGCTGCCTGTGGTTCGCGAAAGGCTCTCACAAGTCTGGAGTCCATCGACGCCTTACCAGGAATCCTGATAAATCCTCAAAGTTGCTAATCGTCTACGACCGGCCAGAACCTCTGTATCCCTCATCGAACTTTACACCGATGGCTGTGTCCAAAGGTAATTAATTGCCTATACATGCTATGTACTGACTTAATTATTATTATGTGTAAGACGTAAGTCAAGTCATTGATGGACCAGTATTTTAAGACATTACAGGCGTAATATTGATACGATATGGAATTGAACTACTGTCTTTAAATGTAAAATCTATTGAGTGTAGGGATTACAATACTGGTATTTCAAAACCGGTATTAAATTATTAATCGATACCGAAATGCCGGTTTCAGAAATAAAAAAGTACACATTTATGTTTTTTGAAAATGAATTTAATGTATTTTTTATTAGTTACTTATATTGTACATACATATGAGTATATTAAATTTAGTGTAAGTTTTATGCTGCCAAAAGGCAAATACAAGTATATTGACTGAAACTAATAAAAGTTAATGCATATTAAAACAAAGTCCTTCAAGTATATGGAATTGTCACGAAAATATGAATTTGTTACATATTTATGTCATAAGTTACGTTATTATTACATTATTTTTATGGTCATATTATTTATTATTAAAATTTAGTTTATTCAGTTTTCTATTTTTTCTAGTGTAGCTTTTTGACTAATTCATTGTTTTAATATTTTTTTAATCTATTTTAAAAAACATCGATTTTTATAAAAATATAAATGTGTAGTTATAACTTGAAGAAAAAATTCTCAAATTTCATGCTTCGTATTTTTTCGTTAGGTGCCACTAGTAAGCGGCGCATTCATATTTATGCTGTACGTACAAACTGATGGGCAATGTCACTTACATTTTGATAGAATTTTGCATAGAAGCACTCAAAAGCAATAAATTGTATCTACTCCTAATACTATAGATCCACCAGTATAAGTATTGTGGACGTGAAGATCTCTTCACATGTTTAATATGTCCATATTGCTTTAGCTTTGTTTTTGCATTTATATGTAAATTAATTAGAATCATTTATTTTACAACGTTTTATTAGCTCGTATTCTTGTTTGTCCGGTGGTTGTTTGTCCAGTACAAATCTTGCAATCGATTTTTAACTAACTTCCCGACTAGATAGACATTTGACACTTTTAGAATATATCAGAACACGATGCCAATGCATTCTTTTAATACTTTCGCCATCTTTAAGCAGAATTGAATTCATTCTCGGTTAATTCTGTTTTGTATGGAAAGTTATTTCAGAAAAATCCGTAAATATTAATATATACGTGCGTTACTATGGAAATCAAAATGAAATATCAAAATGACATTTCAGTATTCTATATTTGTTTGATTATTTTTTATTTACTTCATATCAAAAACAAGTTTGAGCATACATAATAATTCAACAAAAAATTTTAAAATGTTGTATATAAAAAGTTATTTTTATCTTGTAAGTATTTCTTAATTATACGTGCCCCTCTCTCCAGGTATAAACAACTAGTGATGCTTCACTCCAAACGTAGGGCCTCGTGATACGATCGATTAAGTTATTACTAAGTTAATGCGGATTGGTTTGAAGGCAACAATTAGGTAGAATAAAATGTCCGCTGAGTGAGTGCGCCACATACCTACTAACTAGGGATTGCAATACCGAATGAATATATAAATACCGTTATTTCGGTATTTCTTATTGAATACCGGTATTAATACCGGTATTCGTCAAAATATATTATAGTAAGAAAAATAAGTACTTATCAATAAATATAGCTATTATAATCTATCGAAAACACTATTTTATAGCAACCTAAAGAACCTACCTTATTGAACTTTATAAATATGTATGTATCATAATATTTTAGAACTACTAATTTTTACAAATATTATAAGTCCAGATACAGGAAATCACTCTCAAAATACAACGTTTTTTGGATGCACTATCAATGTTGGATCAATAGTTATAGAATAATTGGAAATAATTGCCACGAAAGTTTTCTTTTTCGAAACATGTTAATTCATTGCGATAATTCAATAAGTATATTAGAGGTTATTTGTGGCTTGGCACCATTAATCTTTACACTAAATTTAATATAAGTAGGTGCAGTATAGTAGTAAGTAATGAAAAAAACTTAAATAATTTTCAAAAAACATTAATGTGTGCTTTCTTAATAACCGAAAATACCGGTATTTTGAATTTTTGAAACCGGTATTTCGGTATCGATAAATAATTGAATACCGGTTTTGAAATACCGGTATGGCAATCCCTGCTACTAACATTTGACATATAATTCAATATTCGTTATACTGAAATGAGCTTCATTCTATTCAAACACCTGTCGATTTATGGTGGTATATAATAAAATCCTGTGTAAGAAAATTATGCGAAAATAATTCGATAATGACATTAACAAAATATTTCCCTTTGCAGGTGATTGTTTATTGATACATGGCCAGGTTGTTCACAAGAGTAACGCAAACAAGTCCCAGTATGGAAGACCAGCCTACACTTTTCACGTCGTGGAAAAAAGCGCCACATATTCTCCAGATAATTGGCTCCAAGAAGGTCCCGATGCACCATTTGTATCTCTTTATAACACCTCACAGACTGAGTAAAGGTCCAATATCCAATTGCAGTTATGGGGAGGCAGTACCTACTAGAAATAAGTAGAAAATGAATAATTTACGATAAGTTACCGGATTTATCCTGACCAATCTTTAAACTTTGCAGGAAAAATATTTATGTCATTGTGATGCCCTATTCTTTCTTACCGTATAATAAATACAATACTTAATACTTATAAATGTAATGATTAAAAAATAACACCGTTTTATATAATAAAAAAAACATTATATATCACCAGACACCATATTTCGTTACATAAAATATGCGTGTTTACTGCACTTTTTAGTGTAGCACATACATTATATATTTTATTTCATTTTCACTAAATATTTTTTCCATTAAGTACCTATAATCGATTGAACTTTGTATTGTAGATTGCATTTAATCATTCTTTGGAAAAAAAATGCGATTATTATTGCGACATTTATAAATCTATGATAATTTAGAAAACATATTACATATCTTTAAGTAGGTATTTTTGACAGCAATCAAAAATAAAATTCTAAAATAATCAAAGAAATGCGAATTTGTTACAAATATATATTATAATATATGATATTTCTACTCTCTTTTTAAAATAATTTTCAGATTCTTCAGGCACCCCTAACTCAATCAAATTTCTTCATTTTTTACCTATTAAGAACACTTTTGCACCAAACTGCATTAAAACTAATTGTGAAGGCTGTACCAATTTAATTTTAAAGTATGGAATAATTTTATCTTTTTAATATTACTCTCGAGAAATAAATATTTTTATTTTTACTTTTTGTTTTTATTATTGCTCACCCAATACTTATCACTAGGCGTAGGATTCTTAGGTATTTAAATATTTTTTTTGAGCGGCCCGACAACAAAATATTAAAGATATCTTTCTGTTTCAGATAATTTTGAAACATTTAAGCCCTATTTGTTAGCACCTATTTTTAAATATTTTTGGGTAATTACATATTTTTACATATTCTATGTATAAGCACATATTTTCACATAAACAGAAAAATAATGGGAAACCGTTCCATAAAAAATGAATTGGCATTCATCATTTCAAATTCTGGTCATTTGTTAAACACAATTATTGAAATGTTAGAATCATCGACAAAGTCACTAAGTAGTGGAGCAAATTAATATTTTAAACAATACTGCTGCTAAAATAAGAAATGTTCCTGGGCATCAATTCTGTACAAGAGACTGCTGTTGGCCCGCTACGGCAGCTATCTAGGGTAGGAAAGTATCGAGGTTTTAGCACTTATTAGCAGTCTAAACAGTAAAAATAGACTAATTCGCTTTGAAATTTAGTATATCCAAGAGAGGTGCTGTTAAAACAGCGCTTATTGTAATTATTACAACTAAATTATTATAATTGTTACAATAAGTGCTAATGCTTTGATACTTTCCTACCCTAGAGAGCTGTTGTAGCGGCCGAAAGTAGTATAGTGCAGTGGTTCCCAAAGTTGACTGGGCTCCGACCCATCTAATAAAAATTTCCAATCTTGGGACCCGCCTCTTAGCTGCTTAGAGAAAAGAGGGCATACATATTAGTAATGCTCAGATTCCCTAGTGGCGAGTCGTGGAACTACTTAATGCTGTCTTATGTGTTCTAATTGAAATAAAAAAAATATTTTTTATAAGTGTTGCCAATATGAATGAAAGACTGTTGAAATAAGAAACACAACTTAAATAATAAAAAAAATATTACTTAAATACCTACACCTGCAAGGTTTTTTTACAAAGTTATTTCAATAGGAAATATCAAATTTATCACTTCCTATTTTTTTAAATTCATGTATACAGTGGCGAGGGCCCACTCAATATTCACTCGCGACCCATAGTTTGAGAAACCATGGTATAGTGTATAGAATAGTTGCGCTGGACCAATTATTGGAATAAAAATAAGTACAAATAAATCGTGTTTTATAAAAATACGAGCTTCAAACGCTGCAGAATATTAAAGCTTTTTTGGAAAATCCATCAGATGTTTCAATTTTTTCTACTTCAGAAATAGTTTCATTTACATACGCAATAATAACGTCTGTAGAATTGGAAAAGATTTCCATGCATAAAAATTTGCTAAGATCAAATCGTCAACTTTCGAAAATTTGAACCATTATTTTATTATTTATTTTAATAAAACGTTTTCTGTTTGTGAATAAATAATAAATTAAACTGTTGAAATATATATATGATTTATTGTAATACTCACTTAAATTTTTAGCACCTATTTTTGTTTTTTAGCGCATAATTGTTAAATTTTAGTAACATATTTCCCAATTATATATACATATTTTAGGTACCTATTATTCATTTTTTAGCATCTAAAAATTCTAAGCCAACTTATGACTTAAATTCAATTCTTTTTATTTTTTTAAATAAATTATTTGTTAATTACATAGAATTTTCTTAACTGGAAATAATATCAGCTATACAGGGTTTACCATCTAATAAATATTACAATTATTATCTACCTACAGGGCACCAGTGACGAGGGGTGGAGGTAGGCTGTTAAGATTCGACTTTCACACTAAACTCACTAAGTCAGTCATACTGATTTGTTTTGATTAAACTAAGAATACAATATGCAGATGATGCTGGTTAGTTTTTAAAATTCAATTAAACCCTGCCTAAACCGAACCATAATAGTTTAGGTATGATGTGGGCGATTCGACAAAAATAGTACATACTTTTCCAGTTATACTAATTTGTTTTCGTTGAATTAAGAATACATAATATATTATATGGTAAGTATTGGTAAGTTTCATTTAAATTCATTCACCCATGCCTAAAGCCGCGTTGACACGGTCCAAGTACGATCCAAGTACACTTGGACCGAGTGCCATCCAAGTGACAGCTTCATACTAATTATTCCTATCCAAGCTACTCGGACGGCGTCCTACTCATCCAAGTTAGCTTGGATATGAATAATTTGTATGAAGCTGTCCCATACGAGTGCGCTTCGATGGCACTCAATCCAAGTGTACTTGGATTGTACTTGGACCGTGTCAACGCGGCTTAAACCAAATCATGTTCGATATACAATATTCCTCCATCTATAAAATATCTAAAATGACATATGGTTTAATGGCATAATTTAAGATATTTTATAGATAAATGCATATTTTTGGCCATTATCTAATTTGGCTTGAATTAGGCAGGGTTTAATTGAATTTTAAAAACTAACAACTAAAACTATCTGTAAATTGAAGTCTTAGTTCAATGAAAACAAATACGTTTGACTGGCAAAGTTTATTGTGCACTATTTATATCGGATCTTAACAGCCTACCTCCATCCTTCGCCACTGCAAGGTACCAAATAGAGTTGAATAAATCTTCATGGTGTAATTTAAAACAGTTGAAAATACTCATTTTTATCATATTGAGTTTAAGAAAGTAAGTATATTATTACCTAAAAAACTTGTGTAATGGTGTATTGTAGGATCTACTGCACTATCTATGTAGGTACTTACCATGAGAAATGACTTCACACTCCACAGTATTCAATAAATTAAACAGAAAATGATTCAAACGTAAATTTTCCCGTAACGATTTTTTTTAAATTATTTTGTAATGACAAAATCTTAGATAATATCTGGGATATCGATTAATGGGAAATGAGTAATTTTACCACGTTATTCTTAGCTCGTATTCTTATTTGTCCGGTGGTTGTTTATCCAGTACAAATCTTGCAATCGATTTTTAACTAACTTCTTGACTAGCTAGACATTTGAAACTTTTAGAATATATCAGAACACGATGCCAATGCATTCTTTTAATACTTTTAGCCATCTTTAAGCAAAATTGAATTCATTTTCAGTTAATTCTGTTTTGTATGAAAAGTTATTTCGGAAGAAATCTGTAATCCAATCCACTATTATCGGTTGCTAAGGGGGTGGCCCCAGCAACTAAATTATTAATAAAAATACGTGCGTTACTATGGAAATGAAAATAACATTTCAGTATTCTATATTTGTTTGTTTGTTGCAAAATAGCAAAAAAATGATTTGTTGACAATTGCCTTTTATTTGTCCTAAATTATTAATACATAGAATTGTCAAGTTTATATGATTCAACGGAAAATTTAAAAACGTGGTAGGTATATAAAAAGTTTTTTTTATCTTGTAATTATTTCAGAATAAATAATATTACGATTATCCGAGTGATTACTTAATCACACGTACAAAGCGTGCTTAAAAATAATAACTTAAAATTAATAATAGTAATTATTATAGACTTACCATTATCGGTTTTGAACAGCGAGCTTTTTTATCTACTTTGGTATTATTTGAATCGCTCCCTGGTATGAGTATACTAACACTATGCATTTGCATCTTTTGTAGAACGAGAAACACAGAAAACACAGAAAAATAAAGTTTCAAAAACAAAATGCAAAGTACATCACTGAAAATGTCTATGTCCTTAGGGAGCGCATTTACTAATCTTTCACCCCTCGTTAATGGTGCGATCCAGAATAACTCATGGCTGCGACCACGTAGGTAATTGGCAGGCGCATGTAAATTCAAATGTATTAGGACACCTGTGGGTCTATTCTATACTTATCGAACACTAAAGTAATAAATAGTATCAAACTTAGGGTAGGTTTGTATCAAAATATTAGCACTTATTGTAACAATTACACGAAGCTGGTTTTTATTGTTGCAATAAGTGCGATATTTTAACAGCAGCAAGATAGGTGCTGTTAAAATATAGCACTTATTGCAACAATAAAAACCAGCTTCGTGTAATTGTTACAATAAGTGCTAATATTTTGATACAAACCTACCCTTAGTTTGATAATATTTATCACTTTATCACTTTAGCGGTCGATAAGTATAGAATAGACCCACAGGATTGGAAACCATCCCTCGCGCTAACAAGCACAAGTGTTTCAAGAGAAGAAGAGACCGACGAGATTCAAGAGAGTGAAAAGTAAGCATGCTTTGTAGAAAGGCAGTCGGAAAATAATCATTTGACGAATTATTGAAAGGAAAATAGTTAAATGTGTTAAAATAAAGACATCGAAGTATTTTTTTCTGGACACGTTCTAAAATAAGCTTATAGGAAACCTCACAAGGACACCAGATAATCGACCCATATTCAAGAATGCTACGCAATAATGAGACGTAGAGTGTACGTAAGACATTTGGATTCTTGAATGGTTTGGATTGTCGCATGATGAATCCTAGAAGCTTACTCGCACGTAGAGCCGTAGAAGTTATATGCGAGTGAAAAGATAATGAAGAATCAAAAATTATCCCAAGATCTTTCGCATCAGATTGACGCTAATAATTATTATTGGTTACATTTTACAAACAAACCTCCATAGTTCAGTATAGAAAAGCTGACATTACTACGTACTTCTTGAAAAGGGGGATGAGAAAAATCGAATAAAAACCTTCAAGCTCAGTTGCCTTACAATAACAGTTCATGGGGGAAGGTACGCACCCGTTTAAGGCCTTTCCAACATTAATCTTGCATAATCCAAGTTTATTGCAGAACATGTTTTTAAAACGTACCAGTCTACGTTAGGGTAGATTAAAAATGTTATTACAGAAAATATTTAATTATTCATCAAGTTTTTGCAAGATTTATTGAGACGTGCTTTAATTTCTACTAAAATCTTTGCAATATTTACGCTTGACAATATTTTGGCATAATATATTATTTGCATATACATTGGATAAATTATTAATATCTTACTTTATTATTTCCTTGGTGTGAAATTCATATTTATAACTACTTATTGTTTATGGTGCCTGTAATGGTCGTCTATAACTCCATGGATCACGGAGTCGAACATTGGTTTCCAAATTTTATGTTACTACGCCTCCCTTTAAAAAAATCTAATCCTGGCGTCTCCCCCCCCCTTTATTTCATGAAGTAATAATACAGAAATAGTCAAAAATGTACTAATATAAAAGTAAACAAGATTTTACTATTTATATTAAATGTGTCAAATAAAATAATTAATAGGCGACTTTTTTTACTATTAGAGTAAATTTATTCACTCAATTTTTTTTTCAAATTTCAACCAAATAGACAAGTTTAACAACAAAGTTATCGTTTCTAAGCAAATTTGCCTCAAATTTCAATATTATGATTTGACTCTTTTATTTCATTTTTTCACGAGATAGCCAGCGTGCTTCACAATGGTATATAACTGAGGTATTATAAAATTAGTCTCCATATCTTCAGACAGGTTTGCAAACAACCTTTTATAGGACATTTATGCAGTTTATAACTAGCGGCCGTTTTGTAAACTATGCATTTGGAAACTGCAAACCTGTGGCTACATTTGTGTTAAACTTTTCGCGCCTAACTTTGCAACACTCCGCGCCTCCCAGTCTGGAAATCGCTGGAGTAGAATCAAGCGACTGGTTAAAATTCCCACGTTGTTTTATCGATCCAGAATTTGGTCCATAATAATTGTGAAGTGTGATAATATATCGAGTATATAGAAATTATTAAACGATATTACAATTAATTCGTGACAGATAAACGGAAAAGAAGCATGGTGACTGATATAAAACAAGATTCTGAATAAGTTATATATTATAAGTTAGAGATTTAAGTAGTGCATAAATCGAAGTGAAAATGTTAAAAAATCAACAAAGTAGCGTGTTATACATATAAGATTATAGGGATTAGCTTCGGACTAGATCGGTTTATTGATCGTCATACATTCATCGTATCTACTTAAAAAGACAATATATAATAAAAATTACATTTGATTATCATCTAAGCACACAACTTGTAAAATCAAAATAACTATAGACAGTTAAGTAAAATTAAAGAAAAAAAGTCTAATCCAAAATATGCAAACTTTATCTGTCGTGAATTTTTTAAATTGGAATTGGCAGTAAAGGTAATTTGAACGAATAATTAACTTTGTATTTTTTATAATAAGTAGGTGTCAGTTTAGGCCAATTAGAAAAAAGAAATCAAACAAACATATTTCGAATTATATTACTTAATAAATATAGCTATGAGTATTGAACAGTAACAACTCAAAAAACGTAGTTTTGAGATAATCATGTTTTAATATTTGAATATACAAGATTTGACAAGTTTTAAAAGAAACATGTCAGAATGTATCTATTCGAAATTGAAACGTATGGTCAATCGCCAGTTTTAAATGGAAACAATTCGAAATGGATCTGTATAAAACTGGTTTTGTTTTAAAGTTTGTAAAATTTCATATGGGTTTTTTGGCTCTCAAGGTATCTAAATTTTTTTTTTCGAATTGTTTTTGTACAAAACTGGCAAGAGCTCATTTTTACGAATATTTTGATACCAATATCGCGAAATGTCGATTTTTTTACTTGTCACCGTTCAATACTGGGCCATCGATATATAGATAATTGATATTAAAAAAAAACCCCAGCAAAATACATATTAAAATAAATCAGTTATAATATTTTTGGCTATAGACATATCATGTACCTACGCGGATTTAGAAATAAATATAGTTATCGGGCGAAACGCAATAATTCAACAGTGTATGATTTGGTAATGTCAACTACTCACTAAATACGCTGGTATTAATTTAGATACTTTAGATAGATTGTTTGTATGTATGTATGTTACAAGACTGGGTCAGTGACGTGAAGTCTGCCGACGGAAATGTTTGACCGGCATATTCTGAGTTTCCGCAGGGGGTGGCGCCCCTCCCGGAGCCGGCTGGGGTGGCGCCACTACTTTGGGAAATTGTCTGGTGACGTCACACGGAGTGATCTGCGCCCCCAGAGCGCACGCGCAACAATTTTACTTGTCGGCCACTGCGTCGAGCACCTACAATTTATACAACAATAATATATTGTTTTAAATTATGTATTAAGTAAATTTAATTTATCGAAGTCATTTTTTACGAGAGGTTCAGCGGTTCGCTGGTATGTGAATCCGGCTGATGTGTCACAGCCGTTTCACTAATTGAAAAATAAAACACAATCACCAACCTTTCGGTTGAAAGTCAAGCCTACTACCATTTGCACCATTAATGAAATGCGAAATGTTAAATCACGGTTATAGAGATTTTGATTTATCTACATTTTTCAATTATAATTTTTACTTAAAGTATTATACGAGTAAATTTTTCTGAATTTTCTTCTAAAACGTCGAAACCCTTTATATAGGTTTTCATTCGAGAACTTTTTTACCATAAATAAAATAATTAAATTCAGTCTGAACGTACCTGGTGGATTTCTTGAGAAAAGAGAATTAACTTTTCTCAAATATTTCTGGAGATTTCTCGAGATGTAAAATTTCGATCACAACCTCTAGCTAGGATACATAGACTACCTGTATAAAATTAATTCCAGTGGTTAACAGAGGCAAAGATTACCACAACCACGACAGATTTGACAAATTAAGTAGGTAAGTATGTATGGTAGTTAGATATAATGTGTCATCATCATCATCAGCCTGAATCTATCCACTGCTGGATGAAGGCCTTTTCAAGCTGATCCACTTCTCTCGGTCCGGTACATTGCGTCGCCACGTACTTCCGCAGAACTTTATCATTTCATCGATCCAGCGGCCTCTAGGTCTACCTTGCGGACGTTTTGTACTTCTTGGATACCACTGGATGACTAGATTTGTCCAACGATTGTCTCTTCTTCGAGCTATGTGTCCAGCCCATCTCTATTTAAGGCTTTTAATAAACTCTATTACATCGCAAACCCTTGTCTTCTTCCTTATCCACTCATTCCTCTTTTTGTCCTTTTGCGTTATGCCCAGCATGCACCTCTCCATACCGCGTTGTGCTACTCTAAGTTTCTGGATCTCTCTTTTACTTAGGGTCCATGTTTCACCCTATAATGTGTAATAGTTATTAAATCCTAGATAGCTGGAAAAGCGTTAGTTCAAAAACATGCATGAAAAATTTGATAAAAAAATCAAATAAATGTGAAGGACTGTCTCCTTCAAATATGTACCCAGAGTGTTATATATTTCTTCGGTCATATGGCCAGAAAGAAAAACGATTATACGGAGAAGGTGGAAACATAGAAGGTTGACACAGAAGAGGATACCTTTTTACTCGCTGATCCGTCCGAGTAAAGTACGATATGTGCTTATCAATGTCGTCGGCTGTGTGAACGCCAAAGTGTAGAAATCGCCGGGGAGATAGTGAAGATAGAAGAAGGTAGATAGAGAAGTATTTTGAACTTTAGGCTCATCGCACATTACGACGGCAAGATGCAACCAAACTATAGATTGATGGGCGTGCGATACCTCCGAACCCCTTCGCGTAATATCTCCATATCAAAACCGTCCCTGAAATGTAGATCTAACCAACAGCTTCACGCGATTTGTAGTAATGGCTAGCCATCGTATTGTGTGACGTGCCTTAAGAGCATACATAAGTGAAACGGAAAATAATTTTCAACAGTAGGTGAGACGAAATTTTTCACTCGTCGCCAATCGGAGATCGACAGTCGAGGTGTAAGCACGTCAATTTGTTTTGTGATGGAGTCGGAGGAATATATTCTTAAATCGTGTAAAGATGACTAAAAAACGTAACCCATTTACTTGAAAAAGAAAACATGTCAATGAATATACTATTATTACTAATATAACAATAACATAACATTAAATGGAAGCGTGTTGAATTTTTATGACGAATTATATTTCGTTCGTTCGGCTCGCGTCATTTGCACAATCCGCGCATCGCCTAGTCACGATTATTTTAGACCATGCCTCAACTGAAGTTTAAGTCTGTCACCAATTCAGAGTTTTCATGCCACCGTTGGAATTAATAAATTTTATACATAATGAGAATACTTAGTTGTTAATTTACAATTTTAATTATTGGAGCGCGAATACTCGGGACTTTTTTTCATGGCAGAGCGCGCTCCGGCACTTCTCCGGACAGTTCTTATCATTATTTGTTTTTAATCTCGTAGATTAAAAAAAAATGTCGTTGTTATTTTAAACTTGCAGGAAGAAATAATAGAGAACTCAAATTTATTCCCAGTAAACATACTATTGCGAGAGAAGCGATTGATCAGTCCAATTCCAAAATGGCTATGCCAGAATATTATAGCTTGTTTTACGTAGCGCGGTAAATTTCGAAATTTGTCATCCCATCGCTACATTTTTTTTTGGCTACCTGTCGAATTGATTTTGTTGCTTAATATGCAGTTGACATTATCTCAGGCAACGCCACACCTAAATTAATTGACCGCATGACACTAAATGTATAAGTAGTACACAATTGTATAGGGCAGGGTTTCTTTGCAACCTTTTCTGCAATGGAACACTTCGCAAACCCGGAAATTTTAACGGAAGACTTAGTTTATTTGTTAGGTTATTTATTAGCGCGGCTAACCGTTTTGTCAATTTTGGCAGCTGTCGAAACGGGCCCCAGGCTAGGATCTTTGGCGGGCCCCCTACTTATCGCTCAGGTTAAAGGCAATGTGACGATCTCCAGTTGTATATTCCAAATGGTATTCGACGTAAAATTAAGGGCATTTTTAGCGATTTTTTGTATTTTTAATACACCCACTTTTATGTTGAATAATTGCACTATTATGGACATGTCAAATATCGACAATAATCAAAAATTGTATGGCAAAATCACATATTAATAAATGTTAGTACATTTTTTTACTATTAGTGCGTGTTTGTGATGTGTGTTTATCTCACTTGGCTGGTTGATCTCTCACGCCGGGCACCCCGTAAGCCCAGGCCCCAGGCTAGAGGCCTGTCAGCCCCCACCGCCTTGTGGGAGCCATAACCTAGATATTTGAGGTCATAAACATCAGTGGAGATTGATCATCACTCGCCTTTCAATATGAAAAAGAGTCTTTAATTATTCTGGTTTTATTTATTTTACTTCTACGTAGTAGAAGATCTTTAAATGTGTTGCAGTGTATAAAACCTTTCCAAATGGTCGCGGAACACCTATTCAGGTTCGGCGGAACATAGATTGGGAAACCCAGGTATAGGTCATGGGACCAGTCTCAACAAATAAAAATAAAATTTAAATAGTACCCAGTACCTTTCAAAATGACAAGTATCTTTAGCTATCGAAACGTCAAAGTTGACCTGAGACTGTGGATGATTCGCTAATATGTCCTCTTAATACTTTTTTATGGAAGTATGTACGCTAAACCAAAGAACTAACACTTGATGCGTTCAAGATGTGGCTATGGAGACGTATCATCAAAATTCCCTGGACTGATTGAGTGACAAGTGTTGATGTCAGGACCGCGCCAAGGGAGTTTAAATTAAAATTGCCGCCCCAAACAATTATAAATATTTTAAAGGACAACATGAAAAAATTACATAATACTTATTTATATTTCCATCCAACAAGTACATAATAAATTAAATTTTAAAATTAATTTAAAAAATATTATTAATAAATAATTAATAATAATCTCGTAAATTACTAACAATAGTACGTAGGATTTTTTTTACTATCCATGCAATCAAATCGTGAGAAAAAATGCGCCTTCAAGTTTCAGCTTTATAACTCGTCCATGATGCCCTTTACTGTACAAAGAATTACATTTTTGCTGATACTTTTCCCATTTTTTAATGCCGCACTTCGTTAGCACATAACATACATAGGCACTTCCTATATTGCTACATACGATTTTCAGATCATCTAATTTATTTTTAATACTGTTATTAAAAAAATGTTTTTTTTGGGATTTTCCCGCCTCGGTGCCGTGCACCCCAACACCCCCGCTTGGCGCGTCCTTGGTTGACATCCTTAAATAAATAGAAAAAAAGCCGAGAATTGCCGTGTAACATTACAAACAGAAAACTACAGTACTGCGAGACGACAGATGTACAGAATTCCCCAACCCATTATCCAAGGAAAGATCAATTTAGTGGTTTAAGACCATCCGGTACGAGTGCAATCTCACCGAGCTGTTCCTGATACCAGCTGGTAAGCGAAGGTCGCTCTCATTGTCGTCGACATGCGATAAGAGACGGTGTAAATGATCCCAATACAGTTTGACAACCTCTTTTTAAATTGTAACATTGCTAAATATTTTTAAAAAATCGGTGTGTACTTATGTACGCGCGTTATAAATTATACTTCTTTGTCGTAACAAAACAAAATATTATAGCAGAATGTACCTACTTTGGAAGAAAAAAATCTCAAAACCTGTGTTTGAAAAATTTTGCAAACCGTTATTTCGACCATCTTTGCTTAAACAGATGACTGTACAACTATTTTCGTTAAGAATAATAATTTATAACAAATCAAAAGTAAAACAGCATATTTAATGGTTTAACTGAAACGTGATATTGGCTTTTGTGATGAAACATAATAATTATTATTGTCTTTAATTAAGCATCAATCTTCAGCTTCAATCAATATAAGCCGCTAATAAATAAATTGACATGACAAATATTATACTAAACTGTAAAAATATGTATTTTTGTGTATGAAGTGTCTAAATATTGTAAATTTACAACATACCGTTGTTTGAACTATTTACCGACTCAACATTCACAAAAATTATGTATTTGTTGATATATAATTTTACTCATAAATAAAAGTTGCAAAATTCAGTCTTTAACCAACCGGCCCAAGCCACAGGCCTCAATATCACAGCTGAAAATTACGCACCTAAAGAAGTATAACTCCAAAAATAACTTATTTATATTTGATACAAATACTTACTTAAATTAACTTATTATTTATTTAATAAGTATATATTTTTTCACAATTATTGTTGTATAGTGCGAAAACATCTTGGCTACGTGTTAAATCTGTGAACTAACTCCGCCCATTTTTAACCGCACTTCCATTATAAACTACAAAGCTCCTCCCATTTAGTAAACAACAGCACCTAGAAGCGTAGCCAAGAAGATGTTTTCGCACATTAGTGTTATATTACAAACAAAATTAGTTTCGTTCTAATGAATATTTTAATTGGATGAAATTTCTAATTTTGTAAATTACTTTCTCAATTTAAGTTGCTACACTTTTTTAAGAGTATTCAGGAATCTATAGAAAGTAAATAAATCGTAGAAATGATACATAAGCGGCTTTGGTAAAATATATTTTTTAACGGAAAAGCTGTAGGTAATTCGAATTGCTATCGGAGCAAGAGCTTCCCGCAAATCGATGTAGAATGAAAACAATTGGCGTTAGATGCACTGCGACCGCCATGCAGAGAGTGCGGCCGGGTCGCCGCAATGTCACCTCCATAGAACAAGTCCAAGTAATTATTACTGTGATTAAGTTCCCATCATAATATTTACATTTTGCACAGCTAACCAACTGTCACACATCATACGTAATTCGACTTCCATAAACCTTGTGTATTTTAAATAATGTGTATTTTTATTATTTGTGTGTAAGAATTTTGCCGGCACAAGGTTTTTTTATGTTGTTTAAAACTTATTTTCGAACTTTTGTCAATAACGTTGAAACACTAAATTAATATGTGAGTCGTTTGAAAAAAATTCTCAGAATATATAACACAATTCAGTAGAATGATTACGATTTTGTATTAAATTATATACACATTTTCCGGTATGTGGATCTTATCATAATATTGATTTAATGTGAAGTGTTTTAAACATTAATACTATTAACATTTATGATTAAGGGATATTATAGCAAAAAAAATATTTCTAAGAACAGATTATTTATAATATCATTTACAGTGTCATAAAAGTGCGTCATTAAAAGTTATTTTGTGACGAAGTTACAACTATTTTACCACGTTTTTATTAGCTCGTATTCTTGTTTGTCCGGTGGTTGTTTATCCAGTATAAATCTTGCAATCGATTTTTAACTAACTTGCCGACTAGCTAGACATTTGAAACTTTTAGAATAATAATAGAAAATGCATTCTTTTAATACTTTTGGCCATCTTTATTATTGAATTCATTTTCAGTTAATTCTGTTTTATAGGTATGTTTCAGAAAAAAATCGTTAAAAGTAATATAAACTACTCACTATTATTGGTTTCTAAGGGGTCCTAGCAACTAAATTATTAATATATACGTGGATTATTGGATTATTAATATATATATGGAAATCAATATGAAATGTCAAAATGACATTTCAGTATTCTATAATATTTATTCAGTATTTCTACCAAGTACAAAAAAAGTATTTATTAATACATATTATAATTGTAAAGTTTATATGATTCAACAGAAAATTTAAAAACGTGGTATATAAAAAGTTCTTTTTATCTTGTAATTATTTGCTAATGTAGTTAGTAAAAATATATTAAACTGACAAAATTCTTTATTTAAATAATTATTGCTCTCATGAAAAGTTTCATATTATCGCGCTTTTACGTTTCGTTCATATACATAAATAATAAATAATATGTTACTTTAAATCCATGAAATATGTTCATTAATATAAATATAAAGCATATGTTGATTATTTACTAATTTAAGAAAGTCAATCGGTTTTTGCGATACAAGTTATCAATTTTACCATATATACCTATACGTAGAACCTGAAAATGCTATACGAGAAAACCCGTGTCACCGAAACCGATTCCTATGAAATAAAATTCAAATCACTTAAAATTTAATTTCAAACTCAATTAAGTAGTTATCGATAATACTAATTTGAGATATAATTATCTATAAACTATAACTATAATAGAACTATAAGTATCTATATTAAAAAGTACATATATTTAACCTGCGTTATAATGATTTGCCAAAATTATAATATTTAGGGTACGTTCCGTTTAAGGGGGAACATGCTCAGCATACGTCAAAATGGAGCTTTTGTGCTATTTTCAAAGCAAAGAAAATAGCATAAAAGCTCCATTTTGACGTACGCTGAGCATGTCCCCCCTTAAGAATATTTATATTGAAATAATTTTGTATACCTATCTATTATGTATTAAAATATATTATATATAATTAACATGCAATAGCAACTCTGCCCCACATAGCCTTAACTCACATTTATATCAAAATGTTAAGATTGTATTGTTTGTTTTCAATATAACTAGATACACTCCGACGATGCCCGATCCTAATAGGATCATATGGGTCTCCACAGAGTGGAGATTTGTATTAACAGATTCTGTTTTTACGAGAAATGGATGTCAGCCACTTGCTCAACCTACAAGGTCCGTACTCTGACTCATACACAAATTGAAAAATAATATGTGTACTTGCCAGACCCAGGATTCGAGCCTGGGACCCACGACGCTATAGTGGGGCCATCGCTGGGTTATATTTTAATATAGTTAATGCTTGCTTAAACATAAACTTTTGAACATATTAATTGTATAAATTTAATCCAGCTTCGTCAAAAATTCAAATGTTATGTTGTTCAATGTGTGTTTGAATCTAAACCATATATCAGTGGCGAAGAGTGGAGGTAGGCTGTTAAGATCCGACTTAAATACTTCACACTAAATTTTGTCAGTCATACTTATTTGTTTTTATTGAACTAAAAATACAATTCGCAGATTTTGCTCGTTAGTTTTTAAAATTCTAGTAAACCCTGCTTAAACCAAGCCATAATAGTTAGTGTATACTATGGGCGATCCGACAATATACTGCACACTTTTCAGTCATACTTAGGTATGTATTTTCGTTGAAATAAGAATACTTATTATAGATGGTATTGGTTAGTTTTAATTCATTAAGCCCTCCCTATTCAAACCATAATAGAAAAAAATATTTTATGGATGAACGAATATTTTTTTACTATTATCCACTATGACTTGGATTAGGCAGGGCTTAATTGAATTTTAAAAACTAACAAACACTATCTACACATTATAGTATTAGTTCAATGAAAACAAATACGTTTGACGGACAAGGTTTAGTATGCACTATTATTATGTCGGATTTTAACAGCCTACCTCCACCCTTCGCCACTGACATATTGTAATGGCAGTTTATTGCACAATAATTGAACAAGGTTGCCTCCAAACTTGTCAGCGTCGCAGACCTCTATGTACCTAAAACGATCACTGATCGACAAAAATATGCATACGTTTTCAGTCATACTAATA
This sequence comes from Rhyacophila brunnea, assembly GCF_057557595.1. Taxonomy (NCBI): domain Eukaryota; kingdom Metazoa; phylum Arthropoda; class Insecta; order Trichoptera; family Rhyacophilidae; genus Rhyacophila; species Rhyacophila brunnea. The sequence continues at coordinate 62,867,994 of NW_028232751.1, forward strand.
ATTAATTGTTTTCGTTGAATTAGGAATATATAATTTATTATTGGTTAGTTTTTTTTAATTCATTAAGCCGCCTATACCAAACTATAATCAATAAAAAATATTCTTTTATCTATAAAATATCTCAAGTTATGTATCGTCTAATGGCATAATTTCAGATATTTTATAGATAAACGAACAATTTTTGTCTATTATCTAATATGACATAGATTGGACAGGGTTTAATTGAATTTTAAAAACAAACAAACACTATCTACGAAAACACTTCAATTAAAACAAACAAGTATGACTGACCAAGTTTAGTGTGCACTATTTATGTCAAATCTTAACAACCTACATCCACCTTTCTCCACTGATATAATATATAGGTACATAGGATAAACGACTGGCAAATAACTATTTTTCGTCAGAAAATCTTATAGGATTGTAGAGCCAAGAGCAAATTTCCTGTTAATATTTTCCTTTTAAACCTTTACAGACGAAAACGGTCATTATATGAAATAAGTATTCTATCTATCTATTAGATAATATCTAAGTGTCTATTCTATCTTGATAATCACGCCATTTCTACTAATATGAGCATTCTCACTCAAAAATTTTAGGGCCATGTATCTTATGTAGTTACAGTGTCAGTGACGTCCCGTGGGGGTAGGCAGATTGAGCGTCGCTTGGGGGCGGCAGTTTCCCGAAGGGTGGCAAATCTTGGATAATCATTATTTATATACTTATAGAAATAGCTACCTAAACTTAGTAATAAGGGAAATATATTTCCATAAAAAAATTCAGCTCACGGGTTGGAAACAAAATGTATTAATTATTACTATAAAAATTTAAAAGGACTTTATTTTTTTGTCGGGTTCGCGATGTCTAGTTTACTTCCATTGTCCTTGGACGTCACGTCACGAACAGCAATGACACGTGTAGATTTTCAAATAATATTTGAATTGTAGGTAGGTACATACTTACATTAATTTAAAATTTACCCAAATATGTTTGCTGGTTACTCGTTTTGGAAGTTGTCAGGTGAATTTTTAAATGTATGTAGGTACCTAGCTGAAATCGTAGATTCGCAATATTGACTATTGAGGCAGAAATGGCATTTAAATTAGATTAATTAATATTATTGTTAGTAATGTATCCATACAACACATTTCTTAGATATTGGAGTCATGAAAGGATGATAAAAAGTACTGTACTGCCTAGGGGCGGCATTTTGTCTAGGAGACGTCACTGTGCAGTGTTAATTATTTCAAGGTGACAATATAGAGAGCTGAAAGGGCAGAGGTTAAAAGAGGCGGTATGTATATAAAATACAAAACTACTAACTACTACAGGAAATAGTTTTTGTAATTTATTTTTGATTTAGCCAATCGTAAAACTTTCACCTAATTTGGAGTTAATGATATTTGTGTCTAAAGTTGCTTATTTTAGATATGCACTTATGTATTTCGTGTAATTAGGACAACACGGATAATTCCTAGATTTAAAGGTATATATTGAATCGTATTCCAATGACGGTTTTTACTGAATAATGTAGTCTTCTAAATTCAAATTTCCATTTTTCAAAAGCTAAAGCTAATAAAATAATGTACTTTTTGAACAGTATCTAATAATTGGAGTTCTTGATTGCAGTGGGGGTAGGCAGATTGAGCGTCGCTTGGGCTCGGTAGGTACTCGAAGGGCGGCAAATCGAGGAGAATTATTTGGTATATATAAATAGCATCCTAAACTTAGCAATAAAGAATACACCTTTCTATTAAAAAGTCAGCTCACTGGTTGGAAATAAAATGTATTAAAGGACATAAATTTTTAATAGTGCTGTATTTTTTTTGTCGGGTTCGCGATGTCTAGTTTACTTCCATTGTCCTTCGATGTTCTTGGTGACCAGAAACGACACGTGCACGGATGATAAAAAATAGTGTGTAAAAAAATAGGGCGGCATTTCGGCGCTGTCCGGGGGCGGGACGTCAATGCTTGTTTGTATGCGGTTACAGCTAATTTAACGCAGCTGCCCCTCATTTACAGTGAGAACTATTTTCTAGGTCCTCATTTAAATCTTATATGTATTTTAACAGCGTCGCAGGCAAAACAAAATTTATAATTGGAACACTTTATAACCTTAGATTATTACCGTTCATTAAATACACTACATACGTACACATTGACAAGTATAATTAAAATTAATTTAACCAAGTAAAATATTTAGTATTTTTTATAATTTTAATCCAAAACACTACTTATATTAATTGTATAAACCGAGTGTAATATGTATTTTTGGAATATACCGCTATTGTACACATTACACAATAATAATATAACGGCTACATAATCAATATTTTCAATATTGTTTTCACCACATATAACATTGTTTTAATTCTATACGATACGCTTTAGTTTACATAGTAAACAGTGTTAAGTATGAAGATAGTAAATATAGTAGGTTATTATAAGCGAAACATGTGTCATATACAATTAAAACTGTTCTGTACGTGGCAAATACAAAGTGCTAGGTACACCAGTATAAAAAAAAATCGTGGTGATAACTGATAACAACCACCAAAGCAATAAATTCACTGGATACTAAATATTAGCCATAGTGTTACATTAATAAATATTTAAAAATAATATCTTAAACACTTAGGCATTCCCAATTCAACTATTCAATTAAATAGAATTGTCATTTATTCTATCGCTAAAAATTCTGAGACTCTTCCTAACTATCATTTATAGGTGTAATAATAGTCTCCACATCATGGCCCCCACAAGGGGGGGCTGACAGGGCTCTTGCCTGGGGGCCCGGGCTCATGGGGGGCCCGGCGTGGCGAGTCGACCAAATAAGTGAGATAAACACACACGACAAATTTGCTCTAATAGTAAAAAAAGTCTTTCCTTTCATAATGGTAATATTTTAGAATATGTGATTGTGTGATATAATTTTTAATTATGTCAATACTTGATAACTCTATAATAAATTCATTCATTCTAAAATATAAAAAATACACTAAACACCCTTAATTTTACGAGCGTTATAGAGCGTCATATTGCCTTTAACCTTTGCGATAGGTAGGAGGCCCGACAAAGATCCTAGTCTTGGGGCCCGCTTCAGGATGTGGGGGCCATGCTCCACATAATATAATAACGATCAGAGTCGGTTTCGTCCAATGAATGCAGAAAGTTTTCTAACTTTCGCAGAAGAGTGACCCTGTGAACAGAGCAGAACCCACACACACGCGACATACGCAACAGTTTATCTACATACATACAAACGCTCATAATGTTAAGGTCATGCTGAAATTGGGTTCACTATTTATCCAGCCCTTTGAGTCGTGGCTAAAATATTATTTCACATTCACTGTGAGAATGTATTATTCGTAAAATTAAAATTTTTCTGCGATTCTAAAACTCTTTTTTCATGCAAAATTTTTATAATAATTTGCAAATTAGTTTTCCAAGCTGTCGTCCAGTGTTTGCCTTTCATCAATCCAAAAAAATATTTTTTTAACATGTTTAATCTTTTAGCTTTAAGCTAAAGTTAACTAAAGCTTTTTAGCTAAATTTATAAAAGACAACAATTTATAACATACATTGATCATTGCGCAAATTCATCTATCATACTTTTTTCAAATAATATGGTGATATTAATTCTGTTATTTATTCACCGTCATATAAATATGAAAATAATTACAAGATAAAAAGAACTTTTTATATACTTACAACATTTTTAAATTTTCTGTTGAATTATTATGCTCAATATGCTCAAACCTGTACTTGATATGAAGTAAATAAAAAACAAACAAACAAACAAATATAGAATACTGAAATATCATTTTGGCACTTCATTTTGATTTCCATAGTAACGCACGTAGGTATATATTAATAATTTAGTTGCTAAGACCACCCTCTTAGCAACCAATAATAGTGGATTGGATTACGGATTTATTCCGAAATAAATTTCCATACAAAACAGAATTAACTGAAAACGAATTCACTAAAAGTATTAAAAGAATGCATTGGCTTCGTGTTCTGATATATTCTAAAAGTTTCAAATGTCTAGCTAGTCGGGAAGTTAGTTAACAATCGATTGCAAGATTTGTACCGGATAAACAACCACCGGACAAACAAGAATATGAGCCAATAAAAACGTTGTAAAAATTAAACAAAATCAAATAACGTTAATATAAAATTTCGTTCGAAGGCCCACATTTATTTTACAGTAAGTTATTCAAAAATCGAGCCACCTATTGATATTGAATTTTACATCATAGTCAATATTTTTTCAGATAAATATTTAGTGCTTATTTGAAAAACTTTGCAAAACCCTTGGAGAATTCACGAATTGGGAACCCGTTCCCTAAGTGAACGTGGGCGGGTTTTCTCCTTATAGTAATACTATTTATGCATTATTGTATCATAATTAATTTAATATATATTATATTGTTTTGGTTATAGAGATAATATACGCTTGAAAACTCGTACATAATATTATTAACATTTAACACCGTAAACCGTTTATATACAATAATTAAAGACATGCCTATATATTAGAAAAATACAATTTAAATATTCTCATCGAATGGGTCTTTAACACATAACCATTGTCATGGCCTCCACAAGGGGGGACTGACATGGCTCTAGCCTGGGGCCCGTGCTTAGGAGGCGCCCGGCGTTTTGGGTCGACCAGATAAGTGAAATAAACGAACATTAAAAATTCACACAAATAGTAAAAAAAATCGCCTGCTTCGAAAATATCAACATTTTAAAATATGTGACTATGCGATATAATTTTTGATTATTGTGTGTCAATTCTATACTCGACAACTCCATAATTCAAGCAGGTGTTTTCAAAAATACAAAAATCGCTAAATAATTTCACCTAGAACACACTTTGGAAAATGCTTGTATAGTGTCACATTGCTTTTAACATTAGCGATAGGTAGGGGGGCCTGCCAATTATTCCTGCCTGGGGGCCCGTTTCAGGATGTGGGGGCCATGACCATTGCATTCCAGGCGCTATGCTGTACGCCGTACGCTCTAGGTATCACTCACCAATCATGACGAAATTTTCTATAAACGGACTTTGTAAATAAAATTTATATTTTGTTTATTTACTTATATATTATTATTATAAACACATCCAAAGCGATACACTACAATCCAACATAATCCAAACAGTTTTCATACGAGGAGGTTCTGTGACAAAATATTATATATCCGATAATAAATAGTTATGTTAGTATTTCATACTAGATAATAATATGTACTACAAGAATTGGCTCACTCTAATCTTATCAGCTAAAAGTATTCAAGTTTGTTATACTTAGTGATAAAAAAAACTATAATTCACCAATAAAGTATTTTGTTATCTTTATATGTTTCCTCGAACACCGTGTCAAAATTGTTTAGTGAGTAAGTAATTTTTTAATCATACTATTCATTCTTAAATGCAGTGTTTCTCAAACCTACACAATATGGTCTTAACCCTTTATACTATAAGCAAGTCTAAAAGAAGTTTTTTTAATACAATTAATCAACATTTAGTATTTCGGCCATTAAATCTTGGAGAAAAAATAACAAAACTTAAATTGTTTTTGTTTTGTCGGCGTGCCCCACTTGTGATGATGAATATTATGAATAAAATCTTATGCTTTGATTACTTGGGCCCCACAAGGGTAGGCCTGACAGGGCTCTAGTCTAGGGGCCCGGCGTGGCGAGTCGACCAAATAAAAAGTAAGATAAACGCTAATCACAATTTTCTCTAAATAGCGTTATTTTATTTGGAAAGAATTAACATTTAAATAATTACAGGATTAAAAGAACTTTTTATATACCACGTTTTTAAATTTTCTGTTGAATCATAAAAACTTGACAATTATATGTATTAATAAAAACTTTTTTTGTACTTGATCGAAATACTGAATAAATATAGAATACTGAAATGTCATTTTGACATTTCATATTGATTTCCATAGTAACGCACGTATATATTAATAATTTAGTTGCTAGGACCCCCTTAGCAACCAATAATAGTGTTTTACTTTTTGAAAATGAATTCAATTCTGCTTAAAGATGGCTAAAAGCATTGAGCCAGATGCAGCCAGAGCAGAATGCATTGTAATCGTTTTCTGATATATTCTAAAAGTTTCAAATGTCTAGCTAGTCGGGAAGTTAGTTAAAAATCTTCAATCGTCTAATACAAATCTTGGACAAACAAGAAAAAATTTGTACTGGACAAACAAGAATACGAGCTAATAAAAACCTGGTAATAAAATGTGGTTATGCGATTAAATATCTGATTATTGTGTGTTGACACTCGATAATTCCATAATTTAAATGGATTTATTCAAAAAATCGCTAAAAATACTCTGAATACGCGTAATTTTATCGCAAACATCATTTGGTCACTTTACTTAGGTACACTGCTTTTATCCATAGCGATAGGTGGGCGAGTTCGCTAAAGATCCCGGTCTGGGGGCCCACTTCAGGATGTAGGGACCATTTTTGAGTATTTACTTGAAAAGTTTTACTTAGTTATTATTTATCATTTATTCTCAACTTTTCCTTAAATTTTCAAATACTTGTTGATAGAATTCTTACTGTTTTTATCTGAATAAATTCTGCTCTTCGGATACCAACTTTTATACTAAACCATTTCCCTTTAATATGGTTTTGTAGACTGCGGAAAATTATTACTAATCTGATGGTGCCATGTCAGGAGAAGATGTTGCAATGACTAAACTTGATGATTCAAACTGGCACATCATGCTCCATATGAGGTATGGCATTATCGTGATGTGATAACAAATTTTCTAGTGTCTGTAATACTAACATTATAAATCTAGTTTCATCACGACTCATTTATTAGCAGCTGTATTTATTTGATTATTCCTCGTTGGTAATATCGTTTCCTACATTATCAAGCGTCCCTATCCTAGGTTGCGTCCTACATATTACACTGTGTTAGGGATTGCAATAGCGGTATTTCAAAAATCCAAAATACCGGAATTTTCAGTATTAAGGTTATATCTCAGTTGAGGCACGGTCTAAAAAGATCGTGGCTAGGCGATGCGGAGATTGAGGGTCGCGGGTGCAAATGACACACGTCAAACGAAATATAATTTGTCATATAATTCCAACATGTGTCCATTTAACGTTATGTTTATTATTTTATCAGTAACAATAATAATATATTCATTGACATGTTTTCTTTTTAGAGCAAATGGGTAACGTTTTTAGTCATCTTTACACAATTTAAGAATTAATACCCCCGTCGCCATCACGAAACAAATTGACGTATTTCCAGCTCGACGTTCACTCTCCGAATGGCGGCGAGTCCAAAATTTCGTCGCGCCTGAAGTTGAAAATTATTTGCCGTTTCACTGATGTATCTATCACCTTAAGAAAGCACACTTACACACAGCACGTTTACCTTTTTGAAAATGAATTACAAGTTATGTGCTGCTAAAATGCAGATATATTGAGTGAATCCAGCAGAGGTGAAAAAATAATAAAACTATCATAATATTATTTCGATATAGAAAACATCCGCGACAAAAATGTTCAATTATTCTATAATAATAATTGATGACTGTACAAGCGTTGAATTTAAGAAGCCTTCCTGCAGCCTGACTTATTTCCACTTGATGAAGTTTTGAGGGCTTTTGTTAAAATTATCAATATATTATTATGTATTCAAATTATTTGTAAAAAAAATTACTAGTTCTACAATAATTATGATCAGTACCTATATATTTTAAATGTAAACATAATAAATGTGGCTATGTCGATTTTTGCTATAAAACAATATTTTTAAAAGATTTTAATATTTAGCTATATTTGTATTGATAAGCACCTACTTACTTGTTCTTTTAATGTTTAAGAAATATCAGTATTAATGCCGGTATTCAATAAGAAATACCGAAAAACCGGAATTGACATTTTCATTCTGTATTGCAATCCCTACACTGTGCCAAATTACACTGAACTAAATCTGAATGTATGTACTTGTTGTAGTTAACTTGCGCTGGCTGTTATACTTGCATTAATTCATGTCATAGACAGACTGATTTTGCATTTTATATTCTGTTTTATATTGAGTGCATTACTCCACTGTGTACGAAACGCTTTTTTTTACAAACATAATGTCTCAATAATTATTCGCTATATGCGTATTGTCGAATCACTAACCACAATGATTTCGGGCACTTTTAATTAATTTCGTGATTAACGTGTGAATGCAAATAGCATTTGAAAATCGATTAGCAAAACAACAAATTTGTGCGTCCCGTAATCATCGAGGAATCATAATAAAAATAATATTCACTTTCACACCTCTAAATACGGACATTTCGTACTAATTGCAATGTTCCCTCAAATTTTCTATTGCATAGTCACGTACGCTAAAAACTCTGAATGTGCACTGTAAATAAAAATTAATATATACCTCTCATAGTATCATCACTATCATCATCGATTCGGGGCTGATCCACTGCTGGATAAAGGTCTCCAAATTTTTCGGTCCCTAGTTCTTCGGCCATGTCCATCCACCTATATAGTGTTTATCTTTCCAGTGGGTTTTAAGGTATGGCTGAGGCATGGTCTAAAAAGATCGTGGCTAGGCGATGCGCGGATTGTGCAAATGACGCGAGCCGAACGAAATATAATTTGTCATAATAATTCAACATGCGTCCTTTTAATATTATGTTTATTATTATATTCGTAATAATGGACGTGTTCACAGGTCTACTATCGCTCTCCGACAGGCAACGCAGCCGAAATTACGTCCCACATACTGTTGAAAACTATTTGCCGTTTCACTTTTGTACGCTCTTAAGGCATATGACGGCATTTGTGCATCCCATTGCCATTTAATCATCATAACGACGTATATCACATCGCGTACTCTTGTGTGCTTCCTTATCCATTGGTTTTTTTTTGTGATGTTTCCCCGTTATGACCAACATGCACCTTTCCATACTCGTAATTTATGGATTTTCTATTACATTTTAAAAGTCCATGTTTCATACGCATACGTGAGTACTGGCAGCTCGCATTGGTTGTTATATGTTTAGCTGCCTCATAGTTTTTTGCCAGTGTCGTGCCAGGGCCCCTTGCCCGCCCCCCCCCGCCTTGGGTGCGCCACTGCGAGGAAGATAGAGTTTCGATGAACATAATCAGTGTTATGTTATGATCAGGATGTGTATAACGTCGAACAACCGCAAAAGAAACCGATAAACAAGGAAACGTACAACAAAAAAAATCACGACTTAATGAAAATATCGTCAAATAAGTTTTGTTACTTAATATTCATTAAATTTCCTACACAGAAGGTGAAACTTTTCCGTTTAGACCACAAATAATTACAGTTTTTTTTCAGTTCAAACATGAATAATTACTAAATGATGAATTATCAACACTGCCTACCATCGTACTACCTATCTCATAATCACAGATTTTTTAATGTTAATAATCATGAAAGAAAATTGCACCGCGTATAACTTTTTTTTACTATTCATGGAACAAATTTTCAAAAAAACTACTTATATGAAAATGTTACTTTTCATCAGAATGTTAAGGATCCCCTATAAATTAATTCGCTACATATGCGTTGGGAACGAGTGCATTACGCGCTATGTATAGCATGCACCTTTCCACATGTTTTCTGCTACTATTAAGTCGCCTTACATCTTTTTTAATATATGTTGGAACCAGTGGCGTGCGGTGACTTTTTTTGCAAAAATACACATATCGTCAGTCGTCACATTACTATTAAGACCTCGTAAGTTTGATATTATGGAAAAATTAAGTTTGTTCGACAAAATTTAAACAACAAAAATATTTTAAGCCATATCAAAATGTCGGTTCTCTAGAGTAGTGTGCTGTCCATCCATCGACAAATTTTAAAAACTCGTAAGTCTCGTGGTTTCAAACATGGAATTAAAACCTCGTATTTCACAACAGTGTTAATGATTTTATTACATTTTTTCTTTCCTTCAACATTCTTATCAAACAGACTTACGAGGTTTTAATAGTAAGGTGACGATATATCTACTATTTGTTGCACATTATCTACTTAGTGTTTTGTAACTAATTATTTAATTATGACGAGCGTTCGATGAAGAAGTGTGGTGTGTGATATTGTGGAGTGGTAGCTTTGCAATTTATTATATAATTTACAATATTATTGGTCGATATAATATGCGTAGTTTGTTATAAGTATAGAAATGTATAGAATATTTCTGGGGATGCATCTTTAGCATTTATGGAGCCTGTAGTGGAGACCTATATGAAATTGGAACCAAAACGTCTTAATATATTTTTTACCAAGTTCGATCCTAAAAAGATCATAATATGGGAATCCACAGGGTGGATGTAGAATAATTAATAGATTTTTATTTTAACGAGAAATGGATGTTAGCCACTCGCTCAATTAAGTCCATACTCTGATTCCAAACAGAAATTGAAAACATCATGTGAATTTGCCAAACCCTGGATTCAAAGCCTACATCCCCAACATTATAATCCTGACGCGTAACCACTCGCTCATCGTGAGCATAACTAAGTAATTTAACTACCTAAACTATTATCGATTTGTTCGAAAATAAAGTGGGTTTTTTTCGGTTTGGTTAGGGGTTGAATCACGGCATATTATGTGATTGGTGATTTATTATAATGATAATAATATTAATTTGTTTCTAGATACTATTAGCAAATCATTATGGAGAGGCGAGGATGTCCGCCAAACAGACGGTGTGGTCAGCAGAGCCGCATCGTCATGGTGAGAAAAGTCGACCAAAGGACTTTCGCCACCACCAGAGGACACGTGAGTATTAAAACTTCACCTTATAACTTTGTTATCATTCAAGCTGACACCGTGCTATCTATATACACGTAAAGCAACTGGCTATATATTGGCCAGTTTGTAGATAGCATACGTAGATTATGCTATACGCAGGTCAGTGCAGAATTCGAACGTGAACCCACGTCAATGGTATGATTCTAGGGGCGGCAGGTTATATGAAAGTATGGTGAAGCAGGCAAGTAATCAGACTGGTAATCAATTTGCGGCAAAATTTCCACGTTAACATTATATTATATGGGTACGTTATAATGACCAAAGTAAATCCTCTGTGATGCCCTGCATTTTTTTTTTATCGCGTCGCTATTTCTCGTAAGTTGTCGGCTATTGTTGGCCTGCTTCATTAAGTCGTATGATAAAGCCGATTCCTTGTCCCTCTTTTTATTTAATACCTCTATGGTAGGATTATTTAAAAAAAAAATATATAAAAATAACTAAATTATTACATTGTACAGTTGTGGCGTGATCGTTAATATTTCACAGAATAAAATATGTAGATATAACCTATTTCATAGATAGTGGCGTTCGACATTGTCGCAGAAATTATGATATCAATGTTAAAGCCTTGATTTTTTAGGCAAATGAGTATATTTTTTATTTAGTCTAAAATACCGATTTAGCATTAACAATGCACAATTAAATTTTACAGTTTAATACATAATCAATTCATACATCCCCTGTTATAATTGAATTAGGTAATGATTAATCTCAGAAATGGTTAATTATTCAATTTTATGTTTATTTTTTGATTATTTTTTTGTGTTGAATTATAAAGAAAAGACTTTTCTATATAGAATGAAATTATAAACTCGAAACTTTGAAATTTATAGTTATTTTCCTGTAGAAATAGGGTATCGATGAGATTGATCTTAAATCTTTATCGGCGCCAATGTGTCCAGATAGCATTGCCATCTTAGACTATAGATACATCGTTGCCATCGCCACACATGCCAGGCCTTACTTATTAAACATTCATTATAAATATATAAATATAAATATAATAATAACAAGATAAAAATAACTTTTTATATACCACGTTTTTAAATTTTCTGTTGAATCATATAAACTTGACAATTCTATGTATTAATAATTAAGGACACATAAGGCAATTGTCAACAAATCATTTTTTTGCTATTTTGCAACAAACAAACAAATATAAAATACTAAAATGTCATTAAGATTTACATAGTAACGCACGTATATATTAATAATTTAGTTCCTAAGACCACCCCCTTAGCAACCAATAATAGTGGATTGGATTACGGATTTCTTCCGAAATAACTTTTCATACAAAACAGAATTAACTGAAAATGAATTCAATTCTACTTAAAGATGGCTAAAAGTATTAAAAGAATGCATTGGCATCGTTTTCTGATATGTTCTAAAAGTTTTAAATGTCTAGCTAGTCAGGAAGTTAGTTAAAAATCGATTGCAAGATTTGTACTGGATAAACAACCACCGGACAAAAAAGAATACGAGATAAGAAAAACGTGGTAAAATATATTGATATACCGCGTAGTAAAAAGCTATGTATTGTGAGAATGGAATAGGTGATAAAATCTCGAAATTACAATAATTGATTATTGGGAATTTTAATTAGAAAATTTATCCTCACCAACAATATTGGTAACAATTATAATGTTATATAGATATACCCAAACGATAAGTCTTGGACGTACTAATAAAATAATATCTGATGGTAACACTCACCATATTAACGAAACATGTCTGATGTGTCGTAAAATACTATTTATACATGGTGAATAGATATTCCAATACCGGGATCCCGAGCTATTTTCGATACCTATAAATCCCGGGATTGGTAAACATAATCCCAAAACTTTCGGAATTGATTTTTTTATCAATTTCTATGGAAAATAAAATAAAAACGAAAATATAACAGAAAAAATACTTTCAATAACAAATAACTACATTAGAAATAAACTGAGTTTGAATGAAGTTTGATTTATTACCCATGTGTAAGTTGCCGATTTATTTTATTTTTTCATATAAATTAATAAAAATGTGGAAGATTTAAAAAAAACAATGCTTCGCACTTTTAACAAAGTAATTCCACCATGATCTCATACGTTTTACGACAGTTTCATATTTGGCTGACTAATTAGATTTATGAAGCGGAAAAGCCATACACCATGATTTGCTTTTCTATTTTTAATCTCGCTAACCCATTCATTGAGTCTTTACTATCAGAAACAGCAATCTCATATTAAATTTACATTATTATTAAATTTATATTACAATATTATTTACTCCATTAAACTTATGTGTTTCCAAGATTTTATTTTTGACCGATTTTATCAATATTATGTGTATATATAAAAAAAATATATTAACTATGGAAAAAATGCCAAACCCGGGTTTATCAAATTGTAATCCCGAAATCTCGGGATCAAAATTTTGGCTTGGGATTGGATTCCCTAATGGTGAATATGAAAGGATTCTTCGTTTTCATTTGAAATGAGCTAGTTGTATCTCTGCAACGATCCATGCACTCTACCGTTTTCATAGCTAAAGATATTGACTATTGACAGAGCCCTAGTATCCTCCTCTTAGTCGGACCACTGACCCCCATCTTCTGTTTTATTATTAGAAATTGTTGTTTTCCTTTCTGGCTATATGACCAAATAAAAACTGAAAAATTCTTTCACGTTTATTTAATTTCGACTGGAATCTTTTGAATGCGATAAATCCATACTGAGTGATCTTCTCTTCTTGGTCGTGCACTCATGGCTGAGGATCGTGAACACATTTAAATTTCGCCATCCTTTGAGCGACCAAGACTTTCCATCCTTCTCGATCTTCCGCTTCTCTCAGGGCAGAATGGATGGTGCCCCTCTCTCTGCTCTTTCACTTGGTCGCTCCATCGCGCAGACGCTCATCCTCTGCTTCGCCTTCCCTGGAGGCTTCCCCTAAACTACCAGTCTCTCCAGGTTGTTCGGTCCACGCCTGACAATATGTCCAAAAAACTGCAGAATTCTTCTCAGACATATCGTCGAGAGCCGTTCCTTTATCTTCAGTCGCTGGATGATTGACTGATTCGACCTGTGCTCCGTCCAAGAAATGCGAAGCATTCGGCGCCAACACCACATCGCAAAGGCATCAATTGCCTTCCGTTCTCTTGCCTTCAGGGTCCACGACTCGACTCGGTATAGAAATATCGAGAACACTACTGGGTGATACATTTTATAAATTCAAGTAGGTACCTACCTACCTACGTACTTACCAATTTCTCTGAATAAAAAATAGATAATATTTATATAATAGGTACGCTTATAATGATTATAGTATTAAATAAATAAATATCAAGATAATGTCTAATCCTTTAAGTTGTTTGTTTAAATTTAAAAAAAAAATGTTGGAAAAGTTTTGTTGTTGGATTTTGGAATGATCTTGGATCTTGTCAACCATTGTCAGTTATGATTTAATACACATCGTGAAGTTAAGAAACATATATTATTTATGGGATTAAAATAGTATATCATATTGTGAAAATCAGTTGTTGAAGTAAATGTTTCCGTTTCTAAACACGCCATTTTCTCCAAGGTAAAGAAATGTACACACGAACCAACGAAAGAAAACATTTGCCGAGGCTCGGAAAACTTTCCACCTGGCCCGTAATCAACCGGTAGTTATTTTTTCTGCTTCACGAGTGTCGTTTTGTACCATGTTAAAACTTAAATGTACCCATTTGTATGTAGGTTTATTAATAAAATGGACATAGTAAAATATCATAAGATAATACAGTTTATTTTTCGTCCGCGGTGAATTTGCACTGAACCCGCCCGAAATACGCGTCTTTTACTTAATAAACTTGTACGTATGCAGTTCCCTGTATCACACTTCACCGTGAAATGTTCTATCGGAAATATATGGCCGTATATTAAAGATCGTCCAACCTCTTTGGGTCGTATAGTATAATAATAAAATAAAAAGCCTTTTTATTTCTTACAAACAAAAGTAAATGACAGCTAAATGACTATATCTAATGAATATATTTATATAACCTATGAATATATATATATTATGTATATATATCTATGGTTGTATTATCTACTTATTATCTAAATATATGTCCGTATATTAAAGATCGTCCAACCTCTTTGGGTCGTATATTACTGACATAAAATTCATATATAAATAAAAGACGGTTCTTGCCGGCTTAAGCTTTACAGGAAGCCAGCAGCAAACAAATTTTGAAAATAGCCGATATACTGGATTATTTGTTGGGTTAGGTTAGGTTTTCATTCTCGAATTCATGAATTTTGTCAAAATCAGCTATGGAAATTGAATGTTCATATTGGATCTAATAAAATTGGAAACCGTATAGTATACGGTCATCTCTTTCCGATCTTTTCCGAGCTCACTGCGAACTGTGCCACGGTGAAACGTTTTACGTACAATCTACATGTAACCATTACGATAGGCCATCGATTTGGAAAAGAAAAGAACTTCTAAAATGAGTTGTGGCTGCAAATAGACATAATATTCGTACCACTCACCGAGATTTTGATACCAACTGGCGAGTGCACAGAACAGTGACTCGCGATGATATCATCACAAGTTTTTTTGAATAAGTTTATTGTGCCACAAATACTTAGTATGGGTAGTTTCATCCGAAACTTGAGTACACAAACTGGTGACAGTATTTCCAACTCACCTCTAGTTCTGAGGCCCTAAGTTTTAGGCATGAGTCATAATGGATGGTGTCGTATTATCAAAATCTCGGCGAGTGGTACGAATAGTATGTCTATTTGCAGCCACAACTCATTTTAGAAGTTGTTTTCTCCTCCAAATCGATGGCCTATCGTAATATAATTGGAAAGGGAGCAGTGCCTACTTGACGCTAATGTAAGAATTGCGTGCGAAACTGATATTGCTTTCGTAAACGGTGGTCTTTTAGAGCGTCTCTCTCATCGATAAATCGACTTGTATAAAAATACATTACATACATAATAATATTACATTACTTTGAACCGACATCCGCATTATTTTTTTATACGAACTATCTATCTTAGGCTACGTGTCAGATAGAACAGTCACGTATACAAACGACACGATTTGATAGCAAAAATGCAACAATATCTCTGTATAGCTGCAATGATTCTTAAGGCTATAAATACTTCAGCGAGGGCACGGTCTAAAACGATCGTGACTACGCGACGCGAAGATTGTGCAAACGACGCGTGCAGAACAAAACATAAATTGTCATAAAAATTCAACATACGTCCATTTAATGTTATGTATATTGTTCTAGTAATAATAATAATAATATATTCATTGACTTGTTTTCTTTTTCAAGTAAATGGGTAAAGTTTTTTAGTCATCTTTACACGATTTAAGAATTAATTCTCCCGTCACCATAACAAAACAAAATTACGTGTTCACCGCTCTACTTTCGCTCTCCGATTGCCAGCAAGCCCGAAATTTCGTCGCACCTATAGTTTCTATTTGCCGTTTCACTTAAGTATGTTCTGAACCAGTATTCTATAAACTTAGATCCCACGATGGCCGTATTTTTAGTATTTTTATTACATAAAATAGTATTCTTTTATACCTCTCGATCTAATGTTTTAGAATATAGTCATATTTCAGTCATCCATGTGCAGTGGTGTTAAGATTTTTTAGATTTATTATTTTTCAACGCATTTACAAAACCATTAGTAAAATTAATGTTAACATTATATAGTGAAATATTTCCGATAAAAAATTAATTATTCAAAAAATGGGCACGATTAACACATTTGAAGATAATTCTAAAGATACTGATTATAAGCTATGACTTTGACCATTCAAATGTGATAAACATCCTACGAATGATGATTGTTTTATAATAATTATTTATCTAAGAATAAGGCAGTATTTTATTGAGATAAGCCATTTTTATTGGCATTTCCCAGTGGTTAAGCTACAACATACAGCCGTAGACATAAATTGACAAACGATAAATGAAGTAGGGAGTAAGATCATGTTAACGCGCGTGTTTGAACATGTAGGTACCGTTTAAAAAAATATTTTTTTCATCAAGGCTTTTATAACCAATCAGGGAGCTCTATTTCACATAATGTGCTGTGTTTCTGCAACCTTAGTAGTATTATTTTTTTTTTTTTAAATAATGTTAATCGACACACTCACTCATTAATATTCAAAGGAATTCAATACTTTTTTTCTAATTACAAAAAAACAGTGCGTTGGTGGTTTTTTGCGATTATCTTCGATTTTTGAAATAATATGTCAGTTATGACCCTAGGCAACTAATATGAATAAATATCACACTGAATAATTTAGCCCTACAGATAGAAAGGTTGTGCATTACTGATATAAACTATACATTAAAATAATGAGGAAACAAACACGCGCGTTAACATGATCTTATCCCCTTCTTAATTTATCGTTTGTCAATTTTATGTCTAGAGCCGTATGTTGTAGCTTAACCACTGGAAAATGCCAATAGAAATGACGTATTTCAAAAAAATAATTATTATTTAACAATCATTCGTAGGATGTTTATCACATTTGAATGGTCAATGACATAGCTTATAATCAGTATCTTTAGAATTATCTTCAAATTTGTTAATCGTGCCCATTTTTTGAATAATTAATTTTTTATCGTAAACATTTCACTATATAATGTTAACAATGATTGTACTAATGGTTTTGTAAATGCGTTTAAAAATTAATAAATCTAAAAAATCTTAACACCACTGCACATGGATGTAGTGAAATATGACTATATTCTAAAACATTAGATCGAGAGGTTTAAAAGAATACTATTTTATGTAATAAAAATACTTTATGCAGTCATCAATTAATGTTTAAAATAAATGTAAAGGATAAATAAGGCTTCACAATTATATAAATAGATTATCTACAACGTTTAAGAAATGTCCAGGGATATGCTCTAAAAATACCATAAAATATCAATTTTGACCAACGTTGGGCATCATGTGGGCCCTTAAGCAAGTGGCTAACATCCACTTCTCGTATATATATATATCTGTTAATACAACATCTACTCTTATGATCGATTTCCACTGCAGCAATATTATTTTTCATTAGCAAATGGCAAAAATTCCAATCATTCCACAATGTATCCCATAGGGAGTTTTTTCAGGCAGCCAGTCTTTAATATTAAATATGCAAAAAAATGTGTTCATAAATCAACCTTATAATAATATCAGTCCATAAAAATATTACACTCACGCTGTAGGTAGGTTATTTATTTTCATTAGACAGAATGATGTGTTATACATAGCATGTCCGCCCTTGCCTAAGCTTATTCGTGAGCTCAGCTGTTTTTCTACCCCTAAACATTATCGATTTCCCAACATGAAGGTCGCCGGTCGAACAAAATGTTACGAGACTCATTTTGGGTGCGTAGGTACTCACACCAAATTATAAACAGAATTAGTACATATTAGACTTTATGCTGCAAACTTTTCAGGAGAGAAATTGCAAATTTATAAACTGTTGTAACAATGTTGTTGAGTAATAAAACCGTTAAGTAAATTTTGTCTTTTCGAAATAAGATAATATGTTTAATTGCGAAGGTGAAAATATTGCTGCCCACTTAAAATGGTCTACGTTTAAATTATATATTGTATTAAATTTCCCGGTATCACAGTTCACCATAGTACCGGAAAAAGAAGGCAGTAAAGCACGGAGATCAAAAAATGACGCATTGCTCATCTAGAACTGCGGACGGCAATCAATGTACCAATAATTTTATTAGATTGGTTCAACAAGAAAATTAATTTGATAGGTAGGTACGACTTATTACGAGAATCTACTTGCAAACCTACTTGCAAATCATTCTGAATTTTATATAAATATATGATTTTATTTCTAAGTGATTTAATTTTTAAAAATGTATTTATGAATTTGATCTCAATGCTATACGGCTTTTTTACGGCCGGTTTCCGATACAACAGCTCACAGTAAATAAAATTGTGGTACGGGAAACTACGTACGTAAAAAAATCCGGACACGTTTAAAAAGATATCCGGCTGATAATTTTTCTATATATTAGCGAAATCAAGAATCGTAATATTATGGGATGGGAATATAAGACACAAAAATAAATAATAATATATACGAGGTAGAAAACACTGGATCTAATATTGATGAAACTTGCACAGTTTATAGACTACAAAACTATATTATTGGTACCAATTTAGTAGCTATCATCTCGATATCTATCGAATCAGTCAATTCTTCATTGTAACTATTTTATTACCACGTTTTTATTAGCTCGTATTCTTGTTTGTCCGGTGCAGATCTTTTCTTGTGTGTCTAGTACATTTTTTTTCATGTTTGTCCAAGATTTGTATTGGACGATTGAAGATTTTTAACTAACTTCCCGACTAGCTAGACATTTGAAACTTTTAGAATATATCAGAACACGACGACAATGCATTCTTTTAATACTTTTACTGGCATATGCATATAACAGCTAAATTGCATTCAAGCTATTTAATGCAAATTTACATGCATAAACCTAAATAGAATCGTTTGAATAGTGACGTCACGTCTCTGACGTAATACGCGTCATGCCGAGACTGATGTTACCAATTTTTAAATTTTTATTCCCCGATAATTAATTTAAAATGTTGAAATTGTGAATTGGTGTAAAAATGTGGAAATGGTACCATATAAATTTAATAATTCTAAATGAATAATTATCGCAACTAAGTTATTAATATATACGTGCGTTACTATGGAAATCAATATGAAATGTCAAAATGACATTTCAGTATTCTATATGTATTCAGTATTTCTATCAAGTAAAATTAAAAGTTTTTATTAATACGTAGAATTGTCAAGTTTATATTATTTAACAGAAAATTTAAAAACGTGTTATATAAAAAGTTCTTTTTATCTTGTAATTATTTCTTTCGAATTTCAAACAGACAATGAGAATCAAAGAAATGAACTTAAAATGAGAAAATTCGTAACAAATTAAGCGAATCAATGGGTTAACTATAAACATAATTAATTGCACAGCATGATGGATGTTTGAAAATGGTTAGACAAATTTAATTATTGTTCAAATAATCGTATTGAATGCTGTGGTTTTGCTTAACAATATCGGCAAAGGTGGGTGAAGCTACACAAAGCTGCTATCGGCGGCTATCGATGGTAGTTTATCATATTTATTTATTGATGTATAATAATTATTGTTACAATAAGTTAGCTGTCTAAACTATCAAAAGTGTCTCTCTCGCTCTAAAAGTTAACACATCCAAGACGGGCGCTGTTAAAACATAGCTCTTTTTGACAGTTCAGACAGTTAACTTATTAAAAGAATTAACCACCTCAATACATTAAAATATGTGAATCTACCCTCGATAGCCGCCGATAGCAGCCTTATGTATAGAATAGGTGCACCGGATAGAATACTTACTTAAATTCTAAGTTCCATAAAAAATTGAATAGGTAAGTCATAATTAATATTAAAACTATGTATTAGGTACCTACATATAAGTATATGATAATGATAAATAATCAAATGATTAATTGATTACATGAATTAAAAAAGTATATTGATGACAAAATTAAATAATTTCATTGACAATATTTGAAATACACGATGTTTTGCATTTTTGGAACAATTGAAGCATTTTGATCAGAGAAATTTGATTACTGTCATTGTGATTCCACCAAGCTCTGTACCTCTAGTTTTAAGGTCATGGGAGTGCTTATTCTCAATATATAGGTTGTTGCAAACAACATCAGCATTTGTATGGATTCCTCATGTGCAATTTGAGTGCTTTTGCAGCTCTTGATATTACAAAAATTGCAGATCTGTTTTGTTCTGAAATTCAATGCGTGTTTTATTGTAAAAGCTAAGCCTCTTCCGGGAAATGCTTCTTTGTAGTTTTGAAATTCAGTAGTGTAAAGATCAGCTGCTTAAGTCATTTCTAACTGACACTGTTTCCATGGGGCACCGTGTGGAGGTTCTTTACACGCCCCGCATTCAACGAAATATCAGCATTTAACTGACAGAATGTGAATCAACTTCAGAAAAGTAAAAGTTTATTTTATTTGTACTGTAATTACTAATTTACTCGGATCCACTATCCCTGAAGTAGAATTAGCCATATGAATCATTAATTGTATTATACCAGGGTAGGGCCGTCAAAATGCTCGATATAAAAACTGACTGCGATTTTTTTAAAAAATAAATCATTCGCGAACTAAAATCATTTTATACCGTTAGTTGCAAGTATAGTTACTTTCCTTCTATAGTCTATACTATTATCACTGTTTCGTTTTTATTTTGGAGCCACCAGAGTACAGAGTAGAGTCAAGTAGAGTCAGGGCTCGAAATGGACCGGAACGCACCGGAGCGCCGTTTTTGTTCGTGAAATCGGTAAAATTATCGCTCCGTCTCGTGAAATAAATAATCTGACCGTCTGAGCTGGATAAGCCATATAATAGAAAATCTAACACACTTATTTTTATGAAAAAAAAACATAAACTTTACTATGTAAAAATCTTCAGAAAACTGTCGAGCGCTCCGGTTCGTAAATTTTTCCATTTCGAGCGCTGAGTAGAGTCTCATACCGAAAGAACAAGTATTGAATTATTGTTCAAAAGTGTCAATACTTATAAGTATCGGTATAAAATTTTACCCCGTTTACACGTGTATGGATTTACCGCAGCCACAACAAAAAATGCACGTGTAAACACGTATAATCATGCGAAAAAAGATTACATGCATGGTTTTAAAAAGTTCAGAAAGTTCTGAATTTTCACGCTACAATTGAACTGTGCAATATCTGCGCCTGCGCAGTAGAATGATATTAGCGACCCAGCCGGTAAAAAAAACTAACTACGCCGCGCAGAGACTCGTTTTGAGGTTAAGAAATTTTCACGACCTGTCAAATAGTATCATAAAATGACAACATCGGGTCTCGGGTTCATGAAGAATAATATTGGAGAGACAGTCAGCACTCTTATGTGTAAACAGTTATTATCGCAATAGCTTAAAATACACACTATTGGTGCAAGTAAATCCATGCACATAATATACAGGCGCTGTTATGCGTATTTGCTAGGAAACTTTTTCGAAATATAACGCAAAATGTTGATTTCAGCATCGAAATAACGGTCAGAAAGTAACAATATTTTTTGAAGGCCCTACCCTAAAGGCGGGCCTGTTGTAAATACTTTGATGATAGCGTTAAAACGCATTAACAGAACCTACGAGAATTCAGTTTATATTTTAAAGTACTCGTACCTAATAAAAATAGTTGGCTGATAAGATAACTATGAATAGATTTTGATGTTGATAAAAAAAATGATAACGACTATTTCACATAAACAAGGTCAACAATGTTTGTCATTATTACTGAGAAACTATTGAGAAATATTTTACTTTGAATCCGAGTCTATCAAATTCTAATGTTGCTTTGTTTGGATTCAGAGCATCTACCTAACAGACAGATCAAATGGCTAACATTCGTTTCTTGTAAAAAAATCTCCCTAGTAAAAAAAACGCTGTCCAGATCTTCCATCAGACTGAAGAACCAGTTAAAAAAACGTCGTGTACGTAAAATATGAACCCGTGTGATGTTAATATATTGCATTACATTTCATCACCATGTTTGATCCTAAAAGGATCATATGGGCATTCACAGAGTGGAAGTTGTATTAGCAGGTTTTTGTGTTTACGAGCAATGGATGTTAGCCACTTGCCCAACCTAGTAAGTCCATTCTTTGGGTCCAAACACGCATTGATACACAACATGTAAATATTACATGACTCCGGATTCAAATCTGGGATCTACAACATGATAAGCCGACACGCCACCGCTCGTTCATCGTGGGTATTACTTAATATACTATTGTTGGTAAAAATTTCAACCATTTTTTATTTTGAGGCGTGACATTTTCTTAATAATATTACGAAACTAAAAACCTTTCATCAACCGACAAAGTAATCAGACTAATCACACTTACTTATATAGAATAATTGGTGAGTCCTAGTTGTGGCATTCAAACGGTGGTCCGCTAAGATTCACCAATATAAACTAAATTTAAAAAAAAATAAGTATTACAAACACACACTTCATTAATTGATAAAAAAATATTATTTGCCTGAAAAATATTTTAAGAGTAAAAAAAAATGAGACGATTTTTAATGAGAGTTGAAACCGTTTGGGACATTTAATGTTTGCTATAATATTCTGACGAGGCATGTCGAAATGACAAGGCAGCGCGGACGACACAGATGGACACAAACGATCCTAATAATTAAAACATTTAATTGACGCGCATTCAATAACTACTTATGAATGCAACAGCTTGCAATAACCCATAGGTAGGGATTCCAATCCCGGGACCCCGAACTATTTTCGATACCTATGAATTCCGGGATTGGTAAACGTAATCCCGAAACTTTCGGGATTAACTTTTTTAATCAATTTTTATGGAAAATAAAATAAAAACGAAAATATAATTACACTTACGAACAAATAACTACATTAGAAATAAACTGAGTTTGAATGAAGTTTGATTTATTACCCTTGTGTTGCTAATTCATTTTATTTTTCACAAAAATTAATAAAAATGAGAAAGCTTGGAAAAAACAATGCTACAAACAAACTGATTCCACCATGATCTCATACGTTTTACGGCAGTTTCATATTTTGCTGACTAATTAAATTTATGAAGCGGAAAGGCCATAAACCATGATTATCTAATTTACTATTTTAAATCTTTCTAACCCATTCATTAAGCCTTTACTATCAGAAACACCAATCTTATAGAATACCTATATGTAAATACTAAACACAATATTGATTCAACAACATTTTATAAATGAAAATCGTTTAGATTTGTAAATACTTTAACATAAATTAAAAATTCCACATAATATGTACGATGCAGGTCATCCGTAAAGTGAATTTGAGAAATAGAATAAATAAATCAAGAAACATTTAGTTCGACGTTTCAGCCATTTACACCTAAGCTGTCTTCTTTTTATAGAAAGTAAACTAGTAAATCATTGCGCACTACCAGAAAATGTTATTCTGGAGATTACTTCGGGGATACTATTCAGAATAATGTTTTAATTACTTAAATCTTTAATTTTTTATATTGTATTTATTGTCAACACAATATGTTATTTTTTATTTCAATTGAAACTGTATTTATTATCTTTTCATAAATAAATAACACTGTTTTACTTTGACATTACTATTTGCTCGTTTAAACCTATGTATTTCGAAGATTGAACGTACAAAATATTGACAAAAAAGTTCTTAAATAGTAAAAATTATACTATATTTATTTTTGACCGATTTTATCAATGTTATTTGTATATATAAAAATTTAATATTAACTATTGAAAAAATGACAATCCCGGTCCCTGGATCGTCAAATTGTAATCCCGAAATCCCGGGATCAAAACTTTAGCTCGGGATTGGATTGGATCGCTGGACTCAAAGTCCGGAGTATGGAGAATATACCTTGGTAATTGCAGTGTTCCACGGTCAGGGTAAATGTGTACTAAAAGTCAGTGTCAACAGATAGATTTTATTAACACCGTTACCTCGCCTTAAAAATCAATAAAAAATATATTATGGACCCCCAAACATTTTTTCTGTGTGGTAAATTAAAATACCGTCAAGCATTGCAACTTTCTAGATATAGCATTATAGAATTGCCACCTAGCTCACAAGCTTTAAATCTAGCGTTTTTAGATAGGTACATACCTACCGCATCTTAAAGCTTCATCACGGCTTGAAAACCAACATGCTTGCATTTCTAATTGATTTGTTAATAATAAATGCAACATACGATCAACGCTCGAATTGGAAAAGTTTACGAACTGGAGCGCTCGACAATTTTCTGAAAATATTTAAGGTAGTTATCAAATTTTGTGTGAATTTTATAAAAAAATTAAATTTCCATTATATGGCCTATATAGTTCAGACAGTCAAAATATTTTTTCCACAAGACAGAGCGATAATTTTACCGATTTCACGAAGCGAAACAGCGCTCCTGTGCGCTCCGGTTCATTTCGAGCCCTGCATACGATATTTAAGCTAATACTGTATAAGTTTTGATAATTTTTTTTAAATTTTTAATACTAGCAACCTAGCTTATTTTTTCACATAATTTTTCATATTTATTTTGTGCTAACGAGAGTTGGCAACACTGGTCTCGCCATAATATGAGACAATTTGAGTAACACTGGTTTATGATATAGTCAACATTTATCTACTAAGTAATAAATGCGTGCCTTTGTAGGAACGATATGAACAACGGCCGTAAAATTATTAAAGTCAATTTTAATTATTAACTAGAACAGCGTTTCACAAAGTTGTTGACTAACTATATTATTATATGGTTTAGTTTACCCTACATAGTTATCTGAAAGATAATATTGTAATATTGTATAATTTATTATTCTCGTCGCCATCACCCATTCTCAGAATACGTATGTAGTGAGAATTGGCATTTCTTCTTTTCTCTTTCAGTCTAGGCAAAGTGCAGCCCTTAAGGCGATGCACGGATTGTGCAAATGACGCGTGCCGAACGAAATGTAATTTGTCATAAAAATCCAACATGCGTTCATTTAATGTTATGTTTATTGTTATATTACTAATAATAATAGTGTATTCATTGACATGATTTTTTTTTTAAGTATACATACGTAAAGTTAGTGATCTTTACACGATTTAAGAATATTTTCATCCGACGCCATGACAAAACAAATCGACGTGCGCACACTTCGACCGTCAGTCTCCGATTGGCGAGTCCAGGCGACGAGTGAGAAATTTCGTCGCACCTACTGTTGAAAATTATTTGCCGTTTCACTGAAGTACGCTCTTAAGCAAACTTAAGAATGCCGTCCCCATTTATTTTTAGTTTTAAATTATCTGGGGTAAAATTACTGATGCTTCACATCCAAATGTTGAGCCTCGTGATACGCTCGATTGAGACCAAATGTGGTGCTGAGTGGGTTGGTTTAGATGGGTCTATGTTTGTGTTATCTGAAAATTGATTATGAACCTACATACGTATTATATTATTATTTATTTTTGGCTATTATAAACAGACAAATACACCAAAAATCTTAAATTGACATACACATCCTCTACTAAAAATTAGAACATTTCCACGAAACTTACTCTCTCCCAAACAGTGGAGGTGTCGAGTATGTGGAAATCTGTGGTGCTGACACGTTTCTGAAATTGTAAAAAAATTGCCTGTGCGATGAACCGATATGGAAATATTTATCACAATGGATATTACAATAAAACAATACCTAGTTATGAAGTCGCGATTTTTTATGCTTCGATTATTTTTTTAAATTATAAGATTTCGATAGCCACTATTTATAATGTGCCATCTCTATGCAACGCATGACCTGCTTACCCTCATGGAACGTCACTGCTTAAAACGTGGGCTATCCAACTTACTTACTCACAAACAAATAAAACTAAAATGAACGTCATGTTTGACTGATTCGCTGACCAAATAGAGATCCCATTAATGGCATTCAGATCAAATAGGTGAAAAGCTACATATAGGTATATAGGATAAGTGCTGATAGATGAATATACCATAACAAAGCTGGGCTAGAGTGTTTTTGGCCGCCAGAATAATTCCTTAAAAAGTTACCTTCAATAGTGCAACCGCAAAAATATTTAACCAGTGTGTGTGTACATCCCCTAATGAAATATGCGTGCGAAACATGGACACTTAGTAAAATAGAGACACTAAGCGCTCGTCCAGCGTACGCGCGTTCGGCGGAGCGTTGAGCGGCGCGCGCGACTTAAACGTATAACCGTGTGTGAAAATGTTCGTAGACAATGTCTTTTTTTGATTATATGTTTATACGGTTGTAAGTTTGAGTTGCGCGCGCCGCTCAACGCTCCGCCGAACGCGCCTACCTAACCTACTGTAAGAGTAGAAATACGTAGTATGGAGAGTTTTTATAGTATACCTTTCTGAAATGTATACCTAGAGGATGTTTGATCGACGAAATGGTAGTTTTCCGGAAGAACATGGGAACGAACGCACAGAACTGAGAAGAGTACCTTAGAATCAGCTTGGAGAAACTTGTATCCTGCAGTGGATAGATTCAGGCTGATGCTCATGATACAGTAAGTGGAACAATATCACGGTTGTACTTTCTTAGTCAGTAACCATATATGACTTCGAAAGCGTCTTCAAATTATTCCTTTTAAATATGTTTAGATTCCTCTCTTCAGCAATGAAAATTCCCGCGAAATATACGGCACTATAATCGGAATGCGATATTCGGCATACCGACAGGTATATAGTATGGCTGTGGTTATATTTATGTAGATTATAATTAGGTATAACTGCCAAAGCACACGGGTAGTGGTCGTGCGATGCGTGCCTGACGCGAGAGGCGTAAAAAGTAGTTGCTAAGCGCACACGCTATCGGCTTCTTGCAGTGAGCTCCGCCACTAAGACAGATGTTTCTAATTTACCAATTTTGCTAATAAAAAAAATAGGAGACGCAACATAAGTGAAACACACGCATTTTGCGTGTGACGGAAGTTGCGCGCGAAGATGCAACACAATTTATTATTATGATTATTCATTCAGATTTGAGGCAATATTTATGTAAGTATTATTTATGAGTAAAATTATATATCAATAAATAAATAAATTTTGTGAATGTTGAGGTGGTAAATAATTCAAACAATGGTATGTTGTAAATTTACAATATTTAGACACTCCATACACAAAAATACATACTTTTACAGTTTAGGATAATATTTGTCGCATATCCCATGTAAATTTATTTATTAGCGGCTTATAATAATTGAAGACAATAATAATTATTATATTTCATCAAATCATCACAAAAGCCAATATCACGTTTCAGTTAAACCATTAAATAGGCCATGTCTTACTTTTGATTTGTAATGCATTATTATTGTTAAAGAAAATAATTGTACAGTTATCACTGTTTAAGCAGCGAGGGTCGAAATAGCGGTTTGCTAAATTTTTTAAACACAGGTTTTGAGATATTTTTCTTCCAAAGTACGTCCATTCTGCAATAATATTATTTATTCGCATACATAATATTATTTCTGACGGTACCTATACAGATAAAATACCCTTGAGACCGAAATGAATATAGGTAATCATAATAACACGCCAATAAAATTTGATTTTTTTTTATTAATTCATCATGGGCACTTCTGAATCGATTATAACCGCTGTATGCCAAAGATGAGTTTTTTGTTTTGTTACGCCAAAGAAGTATAACTTCTAACGCGCGTACATAAGTACCTACACACACCGATTTGTTTTATACTTTTTATATCGATGTGTGGTTGATATCGCCATAATAGAGTCGGCCAAACTCAATAATCAAACATTATTTGTGACATTTATGTCTCATCAGTAATTTCCGAGATTCGTTCGTTTTTCGCGTTACACATCACAGGGATTCACTTTATCTTGCGTGAAAAAAATGACTTCAAAAACTTAGTCTAGAAACGTGGATATGTCTTGTCTTTACATAGCGACCCGGAATTATTAGTAATGCCCACTTTCGTCGAGAGATCATTCAACTAATTTAACGAGCAGTGGTGGAAATTCGTACACAAAAAAATACATTCAGACATTCAGACCCACATAGTTCGTTGTTGATTAAATAAACAA
This sequence comes from Rhyacophila brunnea, assembly GCF_057557595.1. Lineage (NCBI taxonomy): Eukaryota > Metazoa > Arthropoda > Insecta > Trichoptera > Rhyacophilidae > Rhyacophila > Rhyacophila brunnea. The sequence continues at coordinate 62,896,525 of NW_028232751.1, forward strand.
TTAATTTATTACAGTGAAACGAGTAGGTATTGCATAGTCTTTATAATAGTATTTAAACAGACTTTTTGAAAACTGCGTGTGTAAAAATATAAATTTGTGCAAAAATAAAAATTAAATTCACTTGCGGGTAAAATTGACCGCCGGAGAAAAACAAAGTATTTAAATTCCATAATGTTTTACCATTTCTTTGATTATATAATATGGTTGCTGTGTGATTATGAATGGATAAAAAGGAAATTCTCATAGTTTACTGTTAACTTGTACTATTAAATATTTAAAAGAAGATACTACAATACGATCGCTAATTGTGGTAAAAAAACAAAGTGTGAATTTCACAAGTATTATTATAATATAATGTTAGTATTATGTGCTCTTCAATATCAGCAATGCGTACTTAAAAAAATAAGGCTGTTAATCTGTCTGCACGTGCGATTTTCCGCACGGACAATTATCCAAGTTCTATGGTAGAGATACGTTTATACTTCTACAAGAAAATAAAAAGAAAATGGATAACTGACTGATAAACATAATGATTTATATTGTGGACAAAATTTGATTATGTTTTTTGTTATTCTTATATAACGTATGTGACCGGCTGAGACTTCAACTGGCTTATCCTCTCCCTTACCATCATCAACCTAAAGTTTATGGTCTTGGCCGCCATTGATAATGTGAATGGTCAAATAACCTAATGTAGGCTATGTTTTCTCACCTGATCTACTGAATAGGAAACCCTTGGATTATTGATTGTCTTCCAACATTGAGACGTACTCACTTAACATGGGATCACAGTACAAAGCGAATCTGGTTTCCACGCCACTCTCCATCTCCAAAAATCATCCTAATCAGTAGATTCTTTTAATATAAGAGTATCCGCGAAACATTATTTTCGGGCGAATTTTACGTCCCATCAATTTTCTGATATCTTATTATTGAGTCAACTAGTGGGACTTTGGTAAATAAAACTTAACCAATCCATTTCAATCACTGCAATTCTTTTATGTAGATGTATATAACAACGTAATATACCTAGGTACGTAGATACATAATGACAATATTACACATGCGTATCGCAAAATTGTTTCATCCGATGTTAGATGATTGTTATAACTTGACGAAGTGACAAGTTCGTATTATTTGCCAGGTTTATTTACTAGTATATAAATTTAGAAAAATGTTTGAAGCAATATTTTCTCAATAACAAATAACAAATACTTATAAATTAAAATAATCTCTAAATCACCACACAGTGAAATGGAAAATTGTTCCAAATTATGTTTGCACAATAACCATAATTGTTACATTTTAAAATCGTGTGTATTCATTAAATAAAAATAGTTATTTTAAAAATCATTTTTTACAAGTACGTTAAAACTTAATTTTGAAGAGATAACGCCATATTATAGGAATCAAGGTAAAATATCTTGATTCATAATATTATCAAATAATATTTGAAATAACACCTCGAACGCAGTGTTGTCAGTAAAATTCGGTGTGATTAGTATTGTACACGTTGTTTAATTGGTAAAGAAAATGTGCCAAAATCCGGTGGATGGAGGTTCATATTATAGTTGTAAGGTGGTCCAAATCATGTATGGAAAATTAAGTATTCCACCCTCAGTCGGCTCTCTAGTACCTAAATGATAGGCATATTTAAAGTTAATACTGATACACAGTTTAATGGCATTATCTGCGTCAACTCTCGTAGTCAAAGGCGCAATGTACGGGTTTATCATATCGGGGGTTCTGGTTTCAATCCCGGAGAGGTTAAAATATATATGTGATTTTCCCAAGCGTGGGTGTTTCTTTGCTTTACTTGTGCATAGTGTGTAATTGAATTTGAGAAAAAGAAAACATCTCTATTGTTTTGTTCATGAATAACTTATATATTTTTTATTTTTATATATTTTAAACATAAAACAAAAATAATTACACGATAAAAAGAACTTTTTATATACAACTTTTTTAAATTTTCTGTTGAATCATATAAACTTGACTTGACTAGCTTAAACGATCAAAAAAAAATTGTATTTGTTAGAAATAATACTGAAATGTCATTTTGACACTCATCTTGATTTCCATAGTAACATACGTATATGTTAATAATTTCCTAGCAACCAATAATATTGGATTGGATTACGGATTTCTTCCGAAATAACTTTCATACAAAACAGAATTAACTGAAAATGAATTCAATTCTACTTAAAGATGGCTAAAAGTATTAAAATACTGCATTGGTATCGTGTTCTGATATATTCTAAAAGTTTCAAATATCTAGCTAGTCGGGAAGTTAGTTAAAAATCGATTGCAAGATTTGTACTGGATAAACAACCACCGGACAAACAAGAATACGAGCTACGAAAAACGTGGTAAAATAAAAATGTGCACTGTTTTTGTCGGATCGCCCATGGCATACCTAATCTATTATGGTTCGGTTTAGACAGGATTTAATTAAATTTAATAAACTAACCAACACCATCTCCAAATTATCCTTAGTTCAATAAAAACAAATAAGTATTACTGACAACGCTTAGTGTGCACTAGGTATTTATGTCAAATCTTGTGAATTATTCGTTGAAAAAAAAAATAGTTTAATAATAAGATTATTTGTATTTTTTCCATAATTATACTACCAGTGTTGTCACAGTGTTGTCATATTTATTTTTAAATTCATAATGTGTTGCGCATTCGTTGCTATACGTGCAAAAACACTTAGTGGGGCTAATAAAAGGTGTTTTTTAAGCCCGATATAACTTTGAATTGTAAAAAAAGCCACTTTTTCCTCGCCTTACCACTTAATATTTCCCATTTCGAAAATAAAAATTATACTTGGGTTGACTAAATAAATAAAATTGTTGACTATTGTTTTTATTTGAAAGTGCGCGTTTGTGGTTTAAGTACATGTAATATTATGTTGTAGTCTTCTTCGGCCAAATCCGCCAAAAATAATATTTTATTATATCCAACAATAAAATATTATTTTGTACCATCATAATGTAAGTGAATTTAATTACTTTTTGATAATTCACAAACACAGATGCAATATTTATATTTCCACGAGGCGGAGCGATAGTTTCGGGGATTTCATAAACCGGAGCTGCGTTCCGGTGCGATCCTGTCCATTTCGAGCTCTGGTACGAACGGACTACGGATGTAATAGTACCTGGTCGCCTCCTATCGTGTGCTCAAACTTATATCTCGGTTGCAAAAGAGGTAGATGTTTGTTGATTATTTTTAAAAGTGCATCATGCCATCTAGATGCGCGTGTAAGGAAATTTATACGTATGCAGTTCGCCGTATCACACTTTGAAATGTTGTATCGGAAATATAATATGGTCGTATATTAAAGACTATCCAACCTCTTTGGGTCGTATAGAACTGAGATAAAATTCATGTCTAAATGAAACACGGTTCTTGTCATTTTATCGGAAGCCAGCGGCAAACAATTTTTTAAAATAGCCGATATACTGGATTGTTTGATATTAGGTGAGGTTTATGAATTTTGCCAAAATCTGCAATGAAAATTGAATTAATGTTCATATTGAATCTAATACAGTTGGAGACCGTATAGTATACACGGTCATCTCACGGCTAACTGTGCTACGGTGAAATGTAATACGTACAATAATTTACATGTCACCCTAGATCTGACGGTCTTCCTGTAGACGACAACCTGTAGATGTATTTCATATCGCGCGCCCTTTTTAGCAGCCCTTGGTATCCGAGGTGTGTACAATAATAATGAAAATAATATTATATAGTTCAAACTGGTTATCCTTATTAGTAGCAATTTAGGGCATACGATAAAGTCATATTGTGACAATACACTTGAGTTGCCTAGAGTCATAACTCACATATTCCAAAGATCGAATTTTGAGATAATCGCAAAAATCCCGTGTCCGGAAACTTGTACGTATGCAGTTCGCCGTATCACACTTGTTGTATAGGAAATATATGGCCGTATATTAAAGACCGTCCAACTTCTTTGGGTCGTATAGTACTGACATAAAATTCATGTCAGAATAAAACACGGTTCTTGTCGGTTTACACTTTACAGAAAGTCAGCAGCAGACAAATTTAAAAAAAAACCGCTATACTGGATTATTTGTTAGGTTAGGTTAGGTTAAGTTTTCATTCTTGAATTCATGAATTTTTCCAAAATCAGCTATGAAAATTGAATTAATTTTCATATTGAATCTAATAAAATTGGAGACCGTATAGTATAGATACGGTGATCTCTTTTCGATAAGAAAACTCACGGCGAACTGTGCCACGGTGAAATATTTTACGTACAATTTACATGTAACCCATAAAACCACCAGAGCACTGTTTTTGTAATTAGAAGAAAAGTATTGAACTCTCTTGAATATTAATGAGTCGATTTGCATTTTTTTAAAAATATATCGTCACCTGAATACTACAACTAGGTAACTCTTATTTGGTCATTGTTGGGAAAATGAAATTTAAACTTTACTTGATTAACATAAATCTAGGCTATAATTATTATTATTTAAAATAAAAATCGAAAATTGTGGTTGTCTAATTATTGGTAACAATTAAATAATGTTAAATTGTATGAAAACATATTGTAGATATATTATGTTATTTATTTAATGCATTTATTGTTTTAAAGTTATCTAATATTTTCAAACACAAAATTAATACAGTTCCAATTAACTTCTGACTTACCTAGTTTTATCATTTTGTAGATAATTAAATATCTATCTCAAAAACAATGAAAATCAATTTATCTAGTTGTAGTATTGAGATGACGATAATAATACTCTTAAGGCTCTAGACACACAGCATACTATGAGAAATAGACGTCCCTGATTGGTTAGAAAACCCTTGGTGACAGAGCTCACATTATTTGGGTCTAGGACGATTTGGCACCGGGACAACTGGACGCCACGGAATTCGAAAATAAATAGACGTTAGGTACATATAGGTACTTTTAAAAAAAATATTTAATATTATTATTTATATTTAAATAATTATAATATTATGATTTAATAGTTGGTGAGAATGTAAATATGGAGACGTAAATAATGATTTAATCGTGCATATGTTTAAGTTCCAACTAAAAGAGAGTTTTTTATTTTATATACAGCCTTAGGCATGGTAATTCTCAATCCGCAATAAAGAATACATTATGTTAACAGTAAAATGAATTAAAACTACTAAGTAGTAGATAGAAACTGATTAAAATACCTCTTTTACGTTCTGTATACGTGTCTACGATAGTGCGGCGTCCAATTGTCCGGAGTCCAGTCGTCCCATTCCCCATTATTTATGGAAAAATGTGAGTTATGACACCAAAAGTCAACGATTTGTCAAGGCATTTTCACATGGTTTAAAGTGACTTTTGATACCCAAGTATTTTTCTTTATATATTACATTAATTGCCTTTAGAATCACTTGGTACCTATATTTAGCTTGAAAATTGCAACATGTGAGATATGACTCTAGGCGACTAGTTTGATTAGATGGGTGTAGATAAAGTCAAATAATATAAGCATGTTATTATTGTTAAACATACATTGTATATTTTTATCAACAATTCAACGTAAAAAATGCTTATCTTATTGATTATTTTGAATGATGATGATATTAACAGTTCTAGGTCAAAACAGCGTTAGTGACAATCTGCAATTTTGTAGTAGAGCATTTTTATTGGTTTTAATCATAGCTTTCATTTACTATATACTAGAATACTTTTAGAACGTTGGGTATGATATTCTAAATAATCTAATCTCGTAAATAACCTAATTCAATGTAACGCTAGTAACGTCTTTATCAGTAACATCGTTACAACAGTTTACGTTTTTTCTTTGTTATTTTTAATGTATTCGACAAGTTAATTGAATTAACTGTCGACTATATTCTTTATTTACGCTGTTATAATATCGCATATACGCATACAAACGACACGATAGAAAAAAAATCATTCAGATCACATGAGATTTATGAGATTTCTTTTATTTTGTTAACTGTCAATTCATGGTGGAACTGCATTGTATTGTTGTTTTAATTTAATAAAACGCAATTTTTTTTTGTAGTACTTATTCCACTTTTAATCAATAGATTAGGACCGATTTCGTCCGCCACAGAGGGTCATTTTCAACTAAATACATTTTTTTAAAAACAATATTTATCAAACAAAAGCTAAAGCGACAGAAATAATATAACAATAGGTACATAAATGATCCGTCTAATAATACCTTCCCAATAACAAATTAATTTAAAATTAATGAGGTTGGACACTAATATTTCATACTACATCAGGGGCATTAAACAAATTATTTTAAAATATTAACAAACCACAAAATATGAAACAATCAACACTTACAATAACATTAATATCAACAAATATTTATGATTAGTCAAAATTTACAATAAAAAATATAATATTTGTATTATCCCAGACAGTCGGGAAGGTTATCAAATATTCATTAATAGGGTAACTACTAACAGATCGTCGCTATAGGATTGGTTTGTCGAATATCCGTTTTTGTCGAAATCGACCTATTAATGCAGAATGATTTTTTGTATCTAACTGGACCAGAACCATCCTTTCTTTAAATTGCTTTGTAATGAATACAGCCTTCATATGCTGTAAAAACAACAATTTTAATACTTCCATGTATTCCTCCATGTACCTCCATATGTTAGCGAATCTGGAAAATGTCATAAAGATTAATGAGTTAAATTAATTACAAGTCATATTGCATTGAAGATTCATTTGTAACAAACTTCATTATGTTATCGCACGTATCTACACCAAAAATTCCGAGCATTTTAGCATACTTTAATATTTGGTTATTTATTTGTTTTAAGGAAACAAAATACGAGGAAAAGACAACAGAGACCGTGGAGACCTTCAACTGTGGCAGTAGACCAGACCGCCGCGTCACCTTGCATGGTAAACGAAGCGTCGCGCCTCCCTTCAGCGCATCAGCCCCAGGGTCTTCGCGAGGAAGCCCACCGGACTTGCGCAGGGCATGTTCAGCCAGCGCCCTCCACAACCAAAATGTAAGACTACAACGTTTTAAATTAGGGTTTGCAATCTGGAATCCAGTACAAGAAACCCGGAAGTGAAAATGATGGAATCCCGACATTTTGCAGCTAGATACTTCGAAATATCAATACTTTCTTTCGATATGACGCCACTAGCTGTTTAAAGCGTCAATTACATTGAGCTTCTTTACGAGCTGTTTGTTGGCAAATTTATAATCTGCCTGTAAAGTCGCCCAGTGTAATCATCGAACAAGCTAACAAGCAGGTTGTAAACACTCTACCGAGAAAAGTTGAAAGCCGGTCAACTTTACAAGCTACACGCCGGCGTGTGGGCCTACTGCGTCTGCGCAGTAGAGCGCAGTAGCAACATCCCGATAAAAAAACGAACTACGTTCTGTCAAAATAGTCACTGGCTTATGGCTTCTCAGCGAATGGAAAGTTTTGTGTGTAATCATCAAATCGCAGTAGCTGAATCGCCCGCTTTTAAATTCGCCAACAAACAGCTCGTAAAGAAGCTCAATGTAATTGACGCTTAAGAAAATAAAAATAGGAAGGATTTATTTATGTTTCCTTGTCTAATTTAAAATGAAATCATTTTATAGTACCTATAACTTTACTTAAAATGTACCTACCGATTTTCTATACTATTTATGTCGAATATTAACAGCCAACCTCCACTCTTCGCCACTGTTGTTTTCACCAATCATGTAAATACTAAGTTAAGTAGGTATATAATTTTGCACATTTCCGTTATTATAGTCGTATCAACGTCCATGGGAGCAATCACGATAAATTATATTAACTTAATATGTAGTTTCTATAATTTTAATTATTTTAATTTTCTGTTTATAAAATACCCGTTTTTAATAACAGTTATTAAATTAAAGTCATATCGAAAAAAACGTATCGATGCTGAAGTAACAAAGGATCCCCCCAAGCACATAACCCCCGTTTCAGACGGGACACCGGTGTCGCACACGTATATAATAAGGAGGCCTTTGTATTCGAATAAAGGGGCCTTTGTATTATGTTTATGAACGCCCAGAGCTAATGTCTCAAAGCATAATTTCGCGATATAAATTAGAACATAAAACTGGCTGCGGTCATAAAAACATGTGTATCGGCGGCTTGAGAATGTAGCGGCTGACGGAAAAGTGTACCGGACACGCTTTGACTCATTAGCTCGGGGCATTCATAAACATAATACAAAGGCCCTTTTATTCGAATACAAAGGCCTCCTTATTATATACGAGCGCGACACCGGTGTCCCGTCTGAAACGGGCCTAAATCATCTCGTCCTATTACAGTCCATTAAAAAGCGCAACCAACAATAATAAATCGTTCAAATGATACCATCTTGCAAATATCGATAAGAATTGATGTTTGTCCGCGAGGGACTTTAAAAAAAACACAAAATATCGGTACCGGTATCGAAAGAAAAGATAAAAGATCGATATCACAAAGTATCCATACTTTTTTTACACCCGAACACGTAGGTACTACGTTAAAGTGCCCACCACCACCCGTTATATATGCACAGACGTGGATATGCACGGCCGCTTTCTATGACGCTTTAAACGTGTCTGAAAGAAGCGATTTTAAGTGCTCATTCCGTCCCGAGACGGAGCCGCAACCATGCACCGTAGCGCTTAAAGAAGAAAGTTAAGAAAGAAACAAAACTAACCATTTTTAATACCGGTACTTCAGTATCTACAAATCGAGCGGCTTTAAGATTGAAAACCCTAATAACCGCACCTGCGTACTATGACGAAATTTTGTTTCTAATTATTATCAGGAACGGTGACAATGGGTCGGTCTTTTATCTATTTTTATTTTGTAGATAAAACGGTTCCAAATCCAAAAGATATCAAATCTGACAAAAAAGATAGAGGGACAGAGATTATAACATGTAGGTATATATTCAATTGATGTTATAGTTGTGCCAATTTCAACCGTGTGTATTGAAAATATCTCGTTCACAAAGGATACTCGTTTTGTAAGTAATAACTAACAATCATTGTACTATCTCACTGTTTTTGACAAAATTTACTTATCAATTCACTACATATTATTTTTTTTTTGCATACGATTTTCAATAATTTTTGTTCGTAGATCTGCATATTATTGGATATCAGTGAAAGAAATGAGTGTTTAAAATATTATAAATGTTTTTATTTCCAAAATTTACAAGTGCACAATAATATCCTAAGTGGTCTGGCTTATATGAAAGTGGTATTTTCAATATTTAAGTTATTCATGTTGACAACTGTTTTAGGCTATATCTACAAAACAATCGGAGTTATAAACTATTTTTTTACTTCGAATCCTGCTGTTTTTTTGTGGTTATTTTTTTATTTCTCGGAAGTGTTTACAAATTATGTAAATCAGACACTTTTTCATTATGTTGAGAAAATCAATAAAAACTTTTTGAACTAAATAGGATTTGAATGTTTCAGTAGTGTTATAGCGGAATTTGATAGACACATTGGTTTTGTTTCATAAATGATAGTGAATCGTAGCGGATTTTGAAAGAGGTGATAAAATATCATGTAGAAATTTTAATAACGAATCCAATGATGTAATATATATCTTAATTATTAAAAAAAAGCGTTATAGCGGATTTTGAAATTTAGCGACACAGTTATCTTATATGGATTTATAGCCCGAAATAGTTGTCAATATACAAAACTCATTGTTGAATTAACAGAAAACTTTGATTTTAAATCAAGCATTGAAAACAGTAATAATCGTTTTCGTTCCTAATACAGTCATATGAACATTCTCGGAGAAGATATTTTTTTATACGGAATGGTTATTATCTATTCGCTCAAAATCATTGATGCTGAATCCAACAGAATATGTTGGAAAAATGCATTTTTTTAAATCGTGAAATCGACCTCACAGCTTTCGGTTTCAGTGACGAGGGCTCTACTAACTAGGCCACTGTTGATTCAATAGTAATAATGTGTAGGAATTTATTTTAGTTTATTGTGGATTTCAATTGCGATACTTTTACTTTGAATTTTCAGCGACACAGCTATTTTGAAATTTGATTAAGTAATTCAAATTCTAAATAACTATGAATGCCGCAACCTAACTAAAAAATATATATTATCATTGTTTTACATTTAAAATGCATGCTTACTATTTATTTGTATAATTTTGAAACCTATATATTCAATGAACAAATATTTATCCTCCACGGTTACTTTAATTGTTTAAATTATGTACGAAAAACAAATTAATATATTATTATTTAAAATAAAGCAAATTAAAATAAAATAATTTAATCCACATAACTGAAGAAATTGACAGTTCAGTTATTAATGTTCATCTGAGTAAACGAAACTGGTTATGATTAGGGATTGCAATACCGAATGAAAATGTCATTACCGGTTTTTCGGTATTTCTTATTGGATACCGGTATTTCTTAAACATCGAAAAAAACAGAAGTAGGTGCTTATCAATAAATATAGCTATTAAAATCTTTTAAAAATATTATTTTATAGCAAAAACCTACATACCTGCCTACATTTATTATGTTGACATTTAAAATATGTATTGATCATAATTATAGAACTAGTGATTTTTTACAAATAATTTGAATATATTGATAATTTGAACTAAAGCCCTCAAAAGTTCATCAAGTGCAAATAAGTCCAGCTGCAGGAAAGCTTCTTAAATTCAACGCGTGTACAGTCATCAATTATTATTATAGAATAATTGAACATTTTCGTCACGGATGTTTTCTATTTCGAAATAATATTTTGATAATTCATGCGACAATTACTTGTATAAATATATTTGATGAAATTGGTTTTATTATTTTTTCACCTCTGTTGGATTCACTCAATATATTTGCATTTTAGCAGCACATAACTTATAATTAATTTTCAAAAACGTAAACGAGCGTACTTTCTTAATACTGAAAATTCCGGTATTTTGGATTTTAAAAACCCGTATTTCGGTATTGATAAATATTGGAATACCGGTTTTGAAATACCGGTATTGCAATCCCTAGTTGTGATGATTATTAAATGGCGTGTAACCAACTATAATAACAATAATTTTACTTGATATACATATTGAGAGGCTGAGGATTAAAGGGATATAACTGATCTACATGAGTGAAAAATGATTATGGGGTTGTTATCAAATCACTACATAACTATGTATGCGGGAAAAGGGGTTCAACCACTAACTTCATTATATTTAAAGTATTTTATTCATAACAAACTAGAAATACATTACATTAATTCATACACCAGTGATCGCCAAACGGGCGCTCGCGGCGGCATTTTTGGTAGCTCGCGTAGGGTATTTTATCATATTTATAAATTTGACACTCAAAATTTATTATTGGACTCCGAAATGAAATATTTCTCGAACCGATTCACACATGATAGAAACAGACTCACAGATGTTGCATTCGGATTTGAGTGACAAGGTACTCACCGAGATTTGAAATTATTATTATTTTGTTCATAAATAAATAATTAAAGTACGCATTTTATGTTTTATTGGAAGTCCGATGTCCTAATTTATTTTAAGTAATATAATATGTAATAATATTATGTATATTACGATAAAGGATAATGGTAAAAAAATATAAAGAAAGAATATGTAGGTATGAGTAGCTCACCAGACAATTTCAATTTCTGAAAGTAGCTCACATCCGTATGGAGTTTGTAGACAACTGATATACACCGTTGTTAGTATTTTCAAAGCGATCAGCGATATAATATATACTTATCTAATTTGTAAACTTTTTCGGCCTGACTTGTACGTGTCCGGAAACTTGTACGTATGCAGTTATATATATCGCCGTATCACACTTTACCGTAAAATGTTGTAGCGGAAATATGTGGCCGTATATTAAAGACCGTCCAACCTCTTTGGGTCGTATAGTACTGATATAAAATTCATGTCTAAATAAAACACGGTTCTTGTCGGTTTACAAGAGGCCAGTGGCAATCAAATTTTTAAAATAGCCGATACACTGGATTATTTGTTAGGTTAGGTTAGGTTTTAGTTATTTATTTATTTTAGTTATATTAGAATAAATATTACAGATGATGTTGATTCATTAAACCCTGCGTAAACCAAACCATAATTGATTAAAAGTATTCTTCTATCTATAAAATATCTAAAATAGTTTATGATTTAATGGCATAATTTTAGAAATTTATTAGATACTTAAACGAATGTTTTTTTACAATAATCTACTATGGCTTGGGTAGGCAGTATTTAATCGAATTTTAAAAACTAACAAACACGATCTACCTACACATTATAGTCTTAGTTCAATGACAAAAAATTCGTTTGACTGACAAAGTTTAGTGTGCACTATTTATGTCGGATCTTAACAGCCTACCTCCACCCTTAGCCACTGTTAGATTGTATAAAATTATAATATCGTTGCTAAGTCAAAAAGACAGATAAAATTGATTACGTATTGAGTTAAAATACTTACCAATTTTATCTTCAGGATTCCAAAAGGCATGTTATGTTCCTTTTTTCCGTATCCGGTAATTTGTACGTAAACAGTTCACCGCAGGACACTTGTTCGTGCGCCGCAGTACGTGAAACATGAGTTCGTGTAACATTTAATCAATTGACGAGTTCTTCGTTAAACATTTCATCGTGGAGTATATTTGTATGTATGCTACAACATGTGGAGATGTCTTTACTTGGTTAGGTTAGGTTAGGGTTAATCTAATTGGAACAGTACTATTTGCAATACGTACAAATGTATTCCACGGTGAAATGTTCAACGAAGAACTCGTCATTTGATAAAATGTTATACGAACTCATGTTTCACGTACTGCTGCGCACGAATAAGTGTCCCACGATGAACTGCATACGTACAACTTACATGTAACCCCTTTTTTCGATTGGTAAAAAAATGTTTTTTTTCTATGATTGCAGGGCCGTCTAAATAAAACAGAAGGCGTATCTAGGAAAATCAATAGTGAAAAATCGAATAGTTCAAGCCATCTTAATAGAAGCTTATTGCAGACACCACAGAGGAGGGTGAATAATTTTCCAATACTGGATACAAGAGGAACTATAACATGCAAAGCTACCATTACTGATTCACAAAATAGTATAAAAGCCACTTTTAAAGAAGTACAAGCATACATTCCAAATAACAGTAGCCCAGCGCAAAAAAAACTATCAAGTTGGACAATGACTAACAATTTTTCTCATAGTCTATTCAACGAATTCGAAAAAGAATGCCTTCAGGCACACAATGAATATAGGGCAATACACGGTGCACCAAAGCTGAAGCTTAGCAGAAGACTTTGCAAAATGAGTGAAGAATGGGCGAAAACCTTGGCATCAAGAAAAAGAATGGAACACAGCAGCAACGACGACGTCGGTGAAAACATTTATGCAATGTGGTCTTCTAATCCTAAACACATTGTGAATGGAAGAGACGCCGTGGACAAATGGTATGCTGAACACAAGGACCATCCATTCGGACGAGAGCCATCCTCGATGAAGACGGGTCATTTCACGCAGATCGTGTGGCTGGACACCAAAGAGCTAGGTGTTGGCATTGCGCGGGGTACCGACGGCAACTGCTACGTCGTGGCAAACTACTCACCACCTGGGAACTACATCGGAAACTATGCAGCAAATGTACTCCCAAAGCAATGAGTCCATAATTCTGCTTATCCTATAGCATTGTAGATAATTGCATCTATCATCATTGCATATGTTATATGTAAGTTGTACGTATGCAGTTCATCACGGTACACTTATTCGTGCGCCGCTGTACGTGAAACATGAGTTCGTATAACATGTTATCAAATGACGAGTTCTTCGTTTAACATTTCACCGTGGAATGCATTTGTACGTATCTTACAAAATGCGGCTATAGTTTGCAAATAGTATTGTTCCAATTAGATTAACCCTAACCTAATAAAGACATCTCATAAAATTCGCCACATGTTGTAGCATACGTACAAATATACTCCACGGTGAAATGTTCAACGAAGAACTCGTCATTTGATAAAATGTTATACGAACTCATGTTTCACGTACTGCGGCGCACGAATAAGTGTCCTGCGGTGAACTGTTTACGTACAAATTTCCGAATACGATTTGTTACTCCAGGCGGGCAAACAGAAAATTTGTTTGGGGGGGTCCATTTTGAAAAAAAATATCTGTCATAGTTTACCTACTACTGATTTTTAAAGCGGTGAAAGTGGGCGGGGTTTACAAAATTTAACATATGCCACTGACTTCTACATTTACCCCTCTGACTACGCGATATTTCCTATATCCAGACACTGCATATTTTGAGTCTAGCTATAAACACCGATATAACTAAAAATGTTTACCTATGAGTTACTGCGAGCTGTCGCATCCGCTCGTGGGTATCGAATGTGATCATAGTTATTATTCGTATCGTTAGTGTCTGTCTGTATCGTCCGTGCAGCCTTGTCTTTTAGGGAGGAGTGGGGGCATCTCATTGAGAAGGCTGTTTGAGCCTTTGCTCAGTCATAAGGTCCTGACGAAGACCAAGATGAACTAGTATTCCGTTTAAATAAATAATTTATATTTTTTCCGATTATGAGGGAGTTCGGGACTCGAAACCCTCCCCCCCCCTTTCTTGTGTTCGTGCCTAAGTTACTCTTTTTGGGTTCATTCGGCGCGACACCAACTTAATCCAAACTCAGAAATGCGTACAATGCTTAATCCATAGTCAAAACTCAACTGTCAATTCAAACCGGTGAAGCGTAACTGAATCAAAATTCGTCATTAGATGAAAATACAGCAACATTATTTAATACAATATACCCATGTACCAGTGGCGAAGGGTGGAGGTGGGCTGTTAAGATCTGACATAAATAGTGCACATTAAACTTTGTCAGTCATACGTATTTTTTTTCATTGAACTAAGACTACAATTTACTGATGGTGCTGGTTAGTTTTTAAAAATCAAGTAAACCCTGCCTAAACCAAGTCATAATAGTTTTGCTATACTTTGGGCGATCCGACAAAATTATCCACACTTTTTCATTCATACTTATTTCTTTTCGTTGAGTTAGGAATACATATTATACACGTTGTTGGTTGATTTGTTTGAATTCACTAATCCCAGCCTAAACCAAACAATAATAGATAAAAAATATTATTCTATCTATAAAATATCCACACTAATATATGATTTAATGGCATAATTTAATATATTTTACAGATAGAGGAATGTTTTTTGACTATTATCTGTTATGGATTGGTTTTCGCAGGGTTTAATAGAATTTTAAAAACTAACCAACACCGTCTGTCAATTGTACCTTAAGTTCAATGAAAACAAATACACGTATGACTGATAAAGTTTAGTGTGAACTATTTATGGCGGATCATAACAGCCTACCTACACCCTTCGCCACTGCCATGTACAGTATCCCACTTGTTGAAATAATATCAAACTCCTGTATTGCAAAAGACGTCTCATTGCCCTCACAATATTATTCGTAGTATCAAATCCAATATCTGAAATGCAGACGAAAGCGACACGCATGCCAGGCACACAAAATCTTTATGTTTTGGCAGAATGGTGGCGGTGACTATTTTAGGCCTAGGATAGCGAGGAAAGGCCTTTATCCAAATTCACATATTATATTTTGATGCATACACAAACTGATATTTTGTAAAGCATTCGGAGCCATTCATTGGTCGGCGTATTGGTATTAAACGGTATGCAGCCCAATGAGGTATCGAGTTTTGACTGATTAGTACCTATTTTCAGCTAATGAGATTGTATATCAGGTTTTCCCAAACTGATTGTGGGCAATGTACGATTTTCGTTTCTAAGAACGTCTCCATAAACACAGTGATTCATCATTGATCTGAACAATAGCCGAAATAACCTTGCAACGCGAACACCTATTTTTATAAACTAGGTAACAATATTGTGATTGTGTGCGTCAGTAGGTATATTAAGTTGCAAGCGTTTTGTGAATTTTAACTATATCACACACACTATTAATGAGTTGCAGTCGCGCCGAGTTATACATATGTGCGAGATGTTTAGGTTCTGAACCACTTTGATTTTTTTGTCAAAAAATGCTCCCTTTTCAGTCATAGTGGTATTATTTTTAGAGGCTGGTAAATAATATACCTATCTGTGGTTCTGTGGTAAAAGTTCTTTAGCCGCGTTTTTTCGAAATTAAGATTTTAATGCGTGTGTAAAAGTAATTATTGTGCTCTTTTTTGTGTATCATAGATTTTGTCACATGAAAGCAAAATATATATTTTAATTTAAAGCAACAGCTGAAGTTGAGAAAATCATTTTTGACTCTAAGTAATACTTTGAATATAACACAATATCAAAAATTTAATTATGCATAAATAAAGTAAAAGAAATAAAAAAAAGATATATTAATTAATTTCTAAGCAAGAGTATTTTACAACGTTTTTATTAACTCGTATTCTTATTTGTCCGGTATAAATCTTGCAATCGATTTTCAACTATTTCCCCGAATAGCTAGACATTTGAAACTTTTAGAATATATCAGAAAACGATGCCAATGCATTCTTTTAATACTTTTAGCCATCTTTAAGCAGAATTGAATTCATTTTCAGTAATTCTGTTTTGTATGGAAAGTTATTTCAGAAAAATCCGTCAAAAGTAAAAGACTATTATTGGTTGCTAAGATGGTGGTCCTAGCAACAAAATTATTAATTTATACGTGCGTTACTATGGAAATCAAAATGAAATGTCAAAATGAGATTTCAGTTATCTATATTTGTTTGTTTGTTTGTTTTTTATATACTTCATTTATCAAGTACAAGTTTGAGCGTATTGAGCATAATAATTCAAGAGAAAATTTAAAAACGTTGTATATAAAAAGTTTTTTTATCTTGTAATTATTTAAAACTGTGATTTATTTCAAAAACGATTATTTCAGCTGCAACCAAACTGGCTTAAGCACTTTTACCCTGAAACCACAGATATCGTAATAGTAGCTATTTAAAAAAAAAATGTTTGCCCTAAATTAGCCTTTTACTCGTATGCCATGGCGCCAGTGCCACCAGATATTACATAACTATGTTGTATCCAGTAAAGACTATCCCGTTTCACCAGATTCTGTAAATCCCCGGTTTCCACGAGTCCTAGAACTTATGGAAACTATTATGGATAGAAAAATAAAACTTCATGTAAAAATGTTTTAACTACGATTTTAAATTTTAAGAAGTTTAAATAGTTTGACTTGTTTTTTTTTTAACGGTTCTACAATCCGATGTAGACCTGAGACGCCACCAGAAAAGATTTCTTAACAGATTTTTGTTTTACGAGAAATTGACGTTAGCCACTTACTCAACCCAAAAACAGTCCAAAGCTCAGACTCAAGATTTTAGTAACGATTAACCCCACAGGTCATGCTGCTATACAGATTTGTTATAATATATTTTTTACTGCTCTGGACTTAAATGCGTATCAAGGTTCAAAAGTTATCCAAAACAATAAAATTTGCGAATCATCGTATTAATGTATGTACTGCTGATAATTCTTGCGATTTTTTAACTGCTTCAATTTTTTTTTAACTTTCAAGGGTCTGCACTTTTGTTTGTATTTAAAATTTACTTTCCGGTGGTAACCGCTCTATGATATTCAAATTTTCACAGCTCGATTCTGGAAACAGTTAATAATATTTTGCCACTTTAACCAAAAAGGTTGATAAACCACTTTCTCTCTAGCATAAATCTAAATTATTGCTTTATTGATTATTTTTTTCTTTAGCACACACAGCCATATTTATAAATAGATACTATGTATAAAACGTTCATTCGCAAACATTCCTTTTTTTGCCTGTGATGCATCTTTTTTAATTAATAGTAAAATGTTGTCCAGGCATCTTTGCCTTCTTCTCGACACCGCTGGCTGCACGAAGCTTTTCAAGCGATATGTTTTTCCATTGCTTTCCCTGAATCTTTCCCAAACCCTTGTCTGTCAGCCGTCAGATAATCATTCCATTAATAATATATTTAAAAAAAGACTTATTTCTTTTATATATTTGTTTAATTCAATAACAATCTGGTAAGTGTGAGTGAAGTGCTTAAGTTTAATATCTGAAAATCTTAGATACACGAACAGCGAAAACAGGTAAGTATTTATATATTCGCAGAGAGAATTGTGTAAAAATTACAGTATACCGATGTTCGATTTATTCTGGGTTATACCGATCTCGTTTTGCGGATCGTGTTTTTCAGCCCCAACTATTTATTTTTATTTATTTAATTTTGGGATCAATAATAAATACCATACATTTAAAAACAAATATTTTCTTAAAATAAAATGAACTTGTATAGTTATATTATTCTATAATATAAAAACATATATATTTTTATTATATTCTTCAATTACAATATCAATGCACTTTCTAGTAGGTAGGTACCTACATTTAATATTAAGTATTAATTTCAAACAAGCGAAAGTTGATTGTTGATTAAGATATTATTTATATAAATGAATTATTAAAAAAATGCGTTTATTAGTTTATTAAAAATATAATAAAATTTACATATGAATAAGTAGTTGTATTTTTATTTCCATTTATTAATTTATAAAATGTACACAAGATTTAGAAATGTATGATTATTTTTATTGAAAATATTTAATATTGAAAACCTCAGAAATATTTAAGTATAATATTAGAAAAAATGACCGAGTGGGATTCACATCTTTCACTCAACGGTTGAATGATTCCACTTTTGTAGTCACCGAGAAGCCTGCGACCCTCGCCCACATTAGCATAAAATGACATTTTGGACATGTAAAAAACACATTAAAAGTAATTACAAAATAAAACTGTATTATGTTATCCAGTTACACAAACTGAATGTTTGTAGTACATTGTAAGTACTTTGCCTACCACTGAAAGGTGGCAGATACCACAGCGCGGCAAATCGAATAGTCAATGGGTATTTTACAAGTATTACATATTAATCTAATTTACGACATCAAAGTCTTATATCAGTGGCATGGCACAGTTATGTCCCTCAGGGAGGAAGGAAAAGGAAACAGGTAGCTTGGGTTGACAGGAACCTGATGTGATTTGATGGTGTTATCCTTCCTTCGTCTCATTACCAAAGACTGGACTTCTGTGCAAACGCTGTTACGTTTAAAGACCGTCGTCTTGAAGGTAATTGTCAGGTGATTTACTAGATGGCGAGAAGATGATCGGCAAACAATAAGCTATCACGAAAGTTAAAACATTAAAGTGTATTCAATGGAAATGCAAGTACATATTACAGCGGACATATATAAAGATTTAAAAATAATAGACAAGGGTTCAGTTTCAAGTTGGTTCACTTGTTGGTTATAGATAAAAACCTAGTACCCACGTACGTTCTTGCTCGACGGTTTTGCTCGATCGAGCATGTTGACTTGGAAGCATGCTCGTCGTTGCGTCCACACAGTCAAGCAACTCGACACAAGACGCTGTGAGGCCACCATCCCACCGCCACGACTTCGACCACGAGTGAGAGCGAGACCACACGAGCCTTGCCGGTGCGTCCTCACTCCCTCAATCAAATTACATCGAGCAAGAATTACGGACCTTCAATCTTTTTCGGATAATGCAATTTGTTCGATGTCGAACAAAAAACCATCGAGCCAGATGGCACACACGTTGAAACATGTTGGAATGAGCGTAAAACCATCGAGCAAGAAAGTGTGTGTGTACTTACTGATAGATTAATGGGTAAAATATGACATAATTTTTGATATAACGTAAGCGGGGGAAGATGCCTAATAATTAGGCATAAAAAAACCAATATTTTTTCCGGTTCGGTTCCGGTTTTCGTTCCGATATAAATAACGGTTTTTTCCGGTTTTCGGTTCAGTTCCGGTTCAAAACCATTGGAAGATACCACAAACTAAAAAAATAATACTACACAGTTCAGACACAGGTCGCGAATGTCTGGATTGGACGAGCGAGACGCATGTAGCCAAGTGTAGGGCCTTCTCTATCAAAGTAATATCCCTTGCGAATGCCACAATACTTTTCTTCATCATTCATTTCACCCACATCAGCGGGTCTATTAGGATAGGTACTAGGAAAGTATAGAATTATTAACACTTATTTTAACAATTACAATAAATTAACCGTCTGAACTGTCAAAACTGTCTATCTCGGTCTAAAATTTATCACAGAGAAGAGAGGTGTTGTTAAAACATAGCACTTATTGTAACAATTATAACTAAATTATTGTAATTGACTTATTATTTTGTAATTAAACAGGGCGCGAAACCTAAGAAATACAGGTTCGATTCCTACCGGGTGTCTTACTTTTTTCAAAAAGATTTTTTCTATTGGTTACAATATATTTATTATAACCACGATGGCCGCGCGGCTTAAGCTTCGGACTATAGCGTCGTGGGTCCCAGGTTCGAATCCTGGGTCTGGCAAGTACACATATTGTTTTTCAATTTGTGTATGAGTCAGAGTATGGACCTAATAGGTTGAGCAAGTGGCTGACACCCATTTCTCGTAAAAACATAATCTGTTAATACAAAACCTCCACTCTGTGGAGGCCCATATGATCCTATTAGGATCGGATATGGTCGAAAGAACTTTTCTCAGAAGTGTTTTTCAAAATTATGTATGTTAAATTATTGTAATCGTTACAATAAGTGTTAATAATTCGATATTTTCCTACCCTATTTAGCTGCTGTAGCGGACCGAAAGCAGCCTTGTGTATAGAATAGACCTGCTGAAAGGCTAATTAATTTGATGTCAGAATTAGAATTAGGACTGATTAAGAGTGCTCATTTACTTTGTGAATTATTATTATTAGACACATTTTTTATGTGTTGACCCTTTGATTTGTTTACTTTAGATATTCCCCTCTTTAGTGTTGCCTTCATAAACGATGAAGTTTGCATCACAGGGTTTGACGAGGAAGAATGTTGAGCATTTGAAATTTAGGGTGAGTCGATTGACAAAAGACTGTCGGTTATCGCATATGCGTAATCCGGTATGATATTTGAATCACAAGGAAATATTTCACAGGCATCAAATCCTGAAACGCCAAAGCTTCTTTAAGTAGAGATGGAAACTGGTATCTAGTTATTTTACGACCAGGATGGTTGCAAATCCCAGAAACACTAGCTTTATTCCAATGCACTTTAGCGGCTTGAAAACAGAACGATCGAATGGTTGCAACCATTGTGTTGTTGGCATTGCTTTTTTTTAATCATTTATAGGTTAGTGGCATAGTACATGCCAATTCAAATAAAGCTCATTTTCTATACTTACTAATTTCTATCTAAAATGACCTCTGTGTACAATGTGTATGAGCGACAGAGAATGAGGTCAGAACATGTGACACATTTTGTTCAATTTGATTCCTGTTGAGACTGTTATGACGGAAACAAACTAAAGTGACATGGATAATTGCCACCGGCCATTCCCGCAAGCTACTTTGCATTATTTAGGCGTATGTCAAAGTGTCTCCCTATTTTTTTCATTCATAAATCATCTTTTTACCAATACAAATACCACTTGACCCTTACAAAGCCTACTAGTATGACAACAGTTACTGATTGATGCAAACCATCTACATGTGGATACTGGATTCTCACAAACATTGGTAGATACGTATTTAGACTACAGCGATAATTTATGTGCTATTAGACATACCTACTAATGTAGAAAATCATCCTCAATTAGCAGTACACGGAGAAGATGTCCATATTGCAGCATGTAGAAAAATATTAAGTGTAGCAATATAATAATATGCTGTTAATGTACGAGTAAAATCGCACTTTGCAAAAAATGTTTTACACCTTGCAATTCTGTTTAATTTCTATGTACATTTTCTATTATTTTATATCCATATTTTTGTGATAATGTCTTCTTTAATTTCTTTAAAATTAAAAAAAGCTTTAAATAATATTGTAATATTTGAATAATAAAACGTAGTGGTCAATATATTATTTGCCAGTGAACATCCATATTTCACTGTTGCAATAGGTGGCATTATAATTGGAGCGTAGAGAGCACAAAGCAGCCGACCCACACAAACTTCAAACAGAGATAGAAGCACTTTTATGTAAATTGTGTTTCTTTAAATCAGCAAAGCCTCTGTATAGTATGTATTTGAATGATAGATATTATATATAAATATGATTTTGTATAACTTTTGAAGAGATAAAAGCATATAATCTATGAAATTTTGGTGTTTTAGCAGTCCAGGGTGTTTTGTGTAAAACGATTTTTTTTAGAATGTTCATTCTGCAGAATGCAGCCATCTCTTTTTTTGTAAGAAAAGTCTTTATTTTTGATTATTTTCTTTAAAAATAGCCTTCTAAGTTACTAAATTATTATGGGAATTTCAAAATTCTGAAAATAATTTGAAAACTTGTAAATTATACATCAATATTTAGCTGCCTTTCACTATTTTTATATGAAAAATCTGTATATTATATTACATAATAATAAAATGAAAAACATATAATGTAATTGATAAAATAATGTTTATTAATTGAATGTAGAAAAAGACACCTTACAGTCACGATTTAAAAAAATAGGTAAGTACATAATATTATAATTTGGCTGCTTTTTGCAGAACGAATATGGCATATTTTTAGAACGCATTTATATGATATTTTTGTATGACAGCAGCTTGGTTGCTTTATGCAAATCGAAAATGTCATATTCTGCGATTTGCAAAATCTTTAAAACGCATTTATATGAGATTTTTGTATAACAGCAGCTTGGCTGATTTGTACAGAACGTAAAACAAACGTATGAGATTATGGAAATCACAATAACTCATTTTTTTCAAAATTGTGGCTCGGCTGCTTTGTGCATAACTACGCTCAATTGATCACCCTTTGGGGTCCATGCCAAGAAATAACATTTTCTTTCAATATTTTATCCTACCTCCATATACCAATATTAATTGAGTTTGATCAAGTTTTCATTAAAAATCTAAAATAAAATGCCTTGCCCTATAAAGAAATTAAAAAAGAAAGGCACCGTAGCTCACTTCTTGCCAAACTTCTTACCTGCTTTAGAGAAAATTATATTCAAATATCATTTAAAGCAACTTTTCCTATGAAACGAATCGCATAACAAATTAGCGTAATAGTAGCGTTTTTCAAATGGTGTTCGAGGTAAAATTAAGGGTAAGTATTCAGTGTATTTATCAACAAACATTAACGAAAAAATGCAATTATACAACCACATAAATTTAAAATGTTTCGTAATCATTTTTTTACGATCAGAGCAAATTTGTGACTCTGTGATCTGGTCGATCCTTCTGGATAGAGATTTGTCAGCCCCTTTGTGGGGGCCATGGTGATTTCAGTCCAATTCGCGTCTGGCAAATCGTCTCGATTCCTTTTCTTAATGTTAGAGTCTATGGCCGAATGCCTTCCACTGAGTAACCACCGATCAACGTACTTTGAAGGATCGAAAAAAGTGTCAAAGGTGGTCCGACGAGTTTGATGAACAAAAGTCCAGAAACTGTTTTGGTCGTCAACGAAGCTCTTACTGGGGTAATAATTAGATTCATTTGCGAAAATTTGCGTTCATATTCACTTGAAGAAAATAAATGGTAATTTAATTCAATGCATATATCAAACGCGATAGTTTTTCAGGATATGTCTTTTCATATGAGATGATTCAGGAAAATTAACTTGTACTATGTAAGCGCGAACATTGTTTCGTATAATTGCTTTCGAAACATTAAAAATACCGTGAAAAAAGGTGCCGGGATGCCGTTCCACCGTGTTACATGAAAAAAAAGCACTGGTTGTAGGTATGACTTGACAAGCAAAGCAAAATTGTCATTACTACCAATAAAATCTACCATATTAAAGCGTACTTCAATGAAACGGAAAATAATTTTCAACAGTAGGTGCGACGAAATTTCTCACTACTCGCCAATCGGAGACAGACAGTAGATGTGTCCACACGTCGATTTGTTTTGTCATGGCGTCGGATGAAACTATTCTTAAATCGTGTAAAAATGACTAAAAAACTTTACGTATGTACTTAAAAAGAAAACAAACAAAGATTATACTTACTTTACTATTATTATTAGTAATATAAATGGACGCATGTTGGATTTTTATGACAATTTATATTTCGTTCGGCACGTGTCATTTGCACAATCCGCGCATCGCCTAGCCAAGATCTTTTTAGACCATGCGCCATAGCCTTAACATTGTTTATGTGCAATGAGTGACCAACTAAATTTAGGCGTAGGTCCTGGTCCTGCATCCTTTCGTGGAAGAAAAATTTCCAATTTGTTTGAGATATCTTGGAAAGCAAGTTTGGGGTCATTTTCTAACCACAGGGCTCTTAAGAGCATACATAAGTGACACGGCAAATAATTTTCAACGATAGGTGGGACGAAATTTCGCATTCGTTGCCAATCGGAGACCGTTAGTCGAGGTGTGAACACGTCAATTTGTTTAGTGATGGCGCCGGAGGAATATTTTCTTATATCATGTAAAGATGACTAAAAAACGTCACGCATGTACTCGACAAAGAAAACATGTCAATGAATATTATTATTATTATTACTAATATAACAATAAACAATATTAAATGGACGAATGTTGATTTTTTATGACAAATTACACTTTTTTCGGCACGCGTCGTTTGCACAATCCGCGCATCGCATAGTCACGATCTTTCTAGTTTTAGACCATGCCTCAGCTGAAGTATTAGTAGTAATAATGCGTTCAAATGATTTATTTTGTATTATAAAAAGATACTTTAATTGCATTTAATAAATTTATTCGCTTAAACAGACTCCTATTTACAAATCATAAAACATACATAGGTAGGTACAGGAGTATACATACCATTTAGTACTTTTGGCAAATAACTGTCATATATATTTTTATTAAAACGAGGATATTGTAACATAATTAAGTTAATGAATAACAATAAAATGTGTATTTTATACCTTTAAGTAAAATCTTTAAAATAAATATACCTACGAGGGTAGTCCCAGAAGTAGGTACCCGACCTAATAAAGAAAACAAAAAAAATTGGGAAAAAATATTTTTATTTCTTTACGTAGTCTCCTTTTAGGTCGATACATTTTTCCCAGCGATGTTCAATAGCTTCGATACCCTGTTTATTGTGAGAATGGTCGAGCTCCTCAAAATAGCCATCAACCGCAGACTCCACCTCTTCATTGTTGGCAAATATTTTATCACCGTGCCATTTTTTCAAGTTTGGAAACAGAAAATAATCCGAAGGGGCTAAATCTGGCTAATAGGGTGCGTGAGGAAGCAATTCGAACTTTAACTCATTGATTTTGGCCAACGCGATAACGGATGTGTGAACTGATGAATTGTCCTGATGAAACGAAACTTTCTTTTTCGCCAAATGCGATTGTTTTTTCTTGAATTCATCACTCAAACGCTGCGATAAGTTTGCATAATACACGCGCCATTGATTGATTTTCCTTTCTGAAGATAACCAATGAAAATTACCCACGCGCATCCCAAAAAACTGACGCCACGACTTTGCCTGCAGATGGAACTGTCTTCGCCTTCTTTGGAGCCGATTCTCCCATTTTAGTCGATTGTTTTGATTGTTCTTTCGTCTCAGGTGTGAAGTGATGGACCCATGTTTCATCCATGGTTATGAATAAACTCTGCTTTATTGCTGTGAAACTTCGCCAAACACTCGATTGAAACATCCTCACGATGTTGTTTTTGTTCCATTGTGAGTAATTGCGGCACCCACCTTGCGCACCGCTTTCTCATGTCCAAATTTTCAGTCAATATGTGATGTACAGCACTTTTTGAAATGCCTACCATGTCTTCTAGCTCGCGCAATTTCAGTCGATGTTCATCCAATACCATTTTGTGGATTTTCGTCACCATTTCTGGCGTGGTCACCTCATTTGGTCGACCACTGCGATGTTCGTCTTGGCAGCTCGTCCGAGCTCGTTTAAACTCAGTCACCCAATATGTTACTGTTATAAGCAAAGGAGCAGGCACCCTCAGAGTAGAATCTAGCGCCGCTTTGATATCGGTTGGACTGAAGCCTTTCAAATGAAAGTGTTGTATCACATAACTATGACCAATTTTTTCCATGTTTACAAATTCACTGAGAGCGTTCACTGTTGATGGCTGAGAAATAATTACTGAAGAACATAGCGTCGTCAAACTTCAAACTTAGGCTTGATAAGGTTGGTACTTTCTATCGTGGTCATTATTTTCAAACAACAATTACTATCTATACGTCAGGTCGGGTACTTCTGGGACTACCGGTACATACTGACACAAATGAAGTAGGTACCTACTATCTGTTGTAATTTGCTGTTTCTAAGCAGCGCATCATCTGCTTAGTCTTATAAGATGTCACCAATTTGAACATTATTGTTCTGTCAAATCTATATTCACAATATTATTAAACAAGCTAGGTACTTACAGGTTTAGAGTTATCTTAATCAAAATAAAAGGTTTTTACGTAAGTACTAACTATGTACCTATTATTTTTAATAAAATCATTAAAAAATATTTTTTTCGGATTTCTGCTGCCACTGAATTCTCCCGCCGGAGTATTTCACACCTCTAACACCACTGTTTGGCGCGCCCCTGGCTACACAATAAGAAAACAATGAAATGACAAACCTCAGCAGTGAGCAGGGGCGGATCAAGTCAAGCGGAGGTCCTGAGCGGTAAAAATTTCGGGGTCCCCAAATTCAAATTAGAAAAAAAAAGTTTTATACATAGAAACTCTCATTAATATATTAACATAAAATATATGTAACAGAGGTAATAGAAATGAAATAAAAAAAACATATTTTTTAAATAAATTTTTGTCTTGCTTTATTTCTTGCAAATTCGTCAATTATTTTGGCATTGTCAATTCGGTTTAAAATTTCTTGCTCTTTATACAAAATGGCCATACTATTTAATCTTTCTTCTCCCATAGTACTTCTCAAATATTTTTTTACTCGCTTTAAAACAGAAAACGATCTTTGACCTGATGCATTAGATAAGATTATTGTTAAAAAAAATTTAATAATATTTTTACATTTGGGAATGTGCAAGACATTTCTTTGGCAGCTCGATAGATGTCCGGTGTGGTTTTAATAGTGTCCTTGTTTTCTTTAAGACATATTAAAAAATGGTCAAATTTATCTTCAAAAGTACAAACATCAATGTGCTCTTTGTAAATAAATATCCATCAACTTTTTTATCGCGTTCTTTTTTTCTTCCATTGATAGATTCCAATCAAAAAATACTCAAAAAGGCTCTATAACTATTTCATAATATGTTTGTGTTGTTTGCAATAGTTCTGCCTTGGTCTTATAATAATTCGAGTCAATTAAGGTCTTATAGACTAATGGCAATCTGTCGAAGTGTTGATAAGCATTATTCGGCATTTATATTATATCGTGAGGTGTTAGATATTTACACCATAGGAGTTCACTTGAATTATGTATATTATAGATTAATAATCAATACCTACCTATTATTCATAAGTAACCATACGCGAACAAGACGCCGCTTTTGGTCTTATTATCTCAAAATCCAGCCATGTTTTCTATGTAAAGAGTTCGATTTAATATCATTAGTTACTATAATTATTATATAGGAATGATCTTTA
This sequence comes from Rhyacophila brunnea, assembly GCF_057557595.1. Taxonomy (NCBI): domain Eukaryota; kingdom Metazoa; phylum Arthropoda; class Insecta; order Trichoptera; family Rhyacophilidae; genus Rhyacophila; species Rhyacophila brunnea. The sequence goes on from NW_028232751.1 coordinate 62,924,151, forward strand.
TATTACCTAACGAATTTAATATGTTCGATTGTCGTCTAAGTCACAATATCATACTGTCGACATGAACAAGTAGTCAATTATGAAAAGCTCTAATCAAAAGTAATTTTTAAAAACTCGTCATACCTATAAATTAACTAAATGGCTACCTATTCATGAATGTATATTTGTATATTTAAAATGAATGAATACGACAGTTTGTTAAATTTGTATTATTGTAGACCACGATAGGAGGTTAGAATTTAGAACAAGTTGACGTTTCAATAAATATGTTTCTGTTTTAGAGACTAATATATTATGAATTAATTTTAAGTACTGGCAACACTAATTAGTTGTCAGAAAAGCGTTTCCGTGGACATTCTACCAAACGTTTCCAAATCAAATAAATCCAACGTGCCATTTGATTCGTTCAGGTTCAATGATACGAACTTATTGTAGGTACGTATATTTTTCATATTTAATTCATAAAAATTATAGAATTTTTGGCGTAAAATATTTATATTATTTAAAATTTTAAATCTGGAGCGGAAAAAAAATTATTTAGTCTATGTTGCGTCGTTGTCGCATTGGTGTGATGCCAAACGGCCCAAACGCGAAATTCGCAACAATGAACAAATGCAAGCGGTGGCGACAGCGATAGCGGCTGCGTTGCGAATTCGCGTTGGTTTGTGCGAGATTGATAAATTAAATTAGAAAATAGGATGATGAAGATATGAGAATTACCAATTATTATATTGTATTTGAATCTGTAAAAATCTAAAAAGAGAACGTGCTATTTATCAAAAATTTTCCACCTTTCTTTATAATTATTTATGAATGTAAAATGTTTGCATTGATTATTGACTATTGTTGTTGTCTTTATCCTGCTTTATCTATGAATCCTGTTTTGGAAATGGAATGCACGCTACCATTTGGCGCCAATCGCCATTCCCTCTTCCCCTCGCATTGACGCATCATGTCATAACTCTAACAGTCATAACGCTGTCGGCTGTTGTAAGTAGGAGCAACCGTAGGACTTGTAGTTCGTGCTGTTTATAATAAAGTGCATCCATTCGTCTTCTATATAATCTGCATTCATTGCTGAATTATAGTGAACTGAAGAATAATAAAATATGTACGGTGGTCGGAATACGGCAGATGTCTCATTGTTCCTGCCCCTTCATAGCGATGAGTTTTCTAATCGCCGAAGCTGTTGGAGGGTAAGCTGTGTTTTTACATTCATACTTTCGCGTTGTTTTATGGGAAAATAGTAATATTTGAACTGTGATTACATTCGATGCATTATTTCATCCACCTGTCTCCCTTTTCAATAATGTCGTGGTTGGTTATGGGTAGCCATTTTTTCACATTGTCAACCGCTCGCATCGTCGATCATTTTGTCGTAGATATTGATGAAGGTCCTTTAGACATCAATTCAGTTCGTTCAGTCGCCGTTTCAGATTTGGTCAGTTCAGTTTTGAAATTACAGACGACTAGCTTGAAGGCTCGGATTAATTTCATCACTCTTTTTCCATAAGCATAAATAGTCATGACAAATCTCAATAAACTCTTATCACCAAGTCATTTACACGTCAGTATAACTGGCAATTCTAAATACTGATACAATAACTGTTGGTAAACCCATCCTCCCATGTCTCCGTCCTGTTGTGTATAAAATAGATTCGCTGTTTCAGTTTTTGCATTTGCCCAGAAACGAAGACTGAACGGACAACTAAACTAATCGTTTTAAATTACCTTAATTAAACTCCAACGTTGGATGCAAATAATGGTTGCAATGGCCGATCATTCCCAATTAAGAAATGTCACTTTAGATCGTTAACTGGAGTCATGGTCAAAATAGAATATTTAATATTTTCGCTTACAAGTCAATCGGAGATGAGTGATGGTTAGGCCAACAATTACCGTGTGTTGTCAGTAATCACCAACCCAATTATCTTCGAATGAGCGGTGAGTGACAATTTGGAACCATTCTATTTAACCCATGACTCGAGTGACTTTTCATGATCCGGGGATCCACCGCAGGAGGGCGATCATGACAGACGATTGGCATCAAAATCTGCCAATGTAATTTGGCCTCTTCGAATGCTAGATATATGTGATCCCACAAATACCTTAAGGCTTCGGCCACATATGCAGGTGCTTCGCTAGTCCTGAGCTAGATGCTATGCTTGTCTACTAAAAACACTACTGCCACATTGTAGGCTACGTGCTTAGGTACAAATTCATTTGACATTTGGGAGCGCTCAAGTCAACAACGATATGTCACTCTCAAAACTAACCAGAAAGCTACTTTTCACAGAGAATTTAAGTTTAAAATTTCGAAAGTCTCAAATTCGAACTTGTTGGATGCATTCATCCCATGCGTCATTATTCATAACCTCAAAATATATGGTGTTTGACATTTCTCATACTGAAGAAACATCCGCCACTTTGCAAAATCCATAGATAATGGCAAGATCACTAGGTGACACAATAAAAATAACCAACACGCTTGTTCGCCGGGAGACTCATTAGGTGACTCATAATCACGTAGGGAAGCGTGCAGTGTGGTCGTTGCGATAGAATAGTGCGCGTTCGTTCACTAGGATATGTCACCTACCACGTAGCCACCAAGTAAGGCACCTGCCTGTGTGAAGCCCTAAGGTTTTGCGTGTTGAATGTACCTATACAATTGAATTTCTCATAATTGTGATATGGTCGAACCAGGATTGTGTTGCGTTCAATATGCCAGTTGCCACTCGGAATTCATTATTACCTATTGCAAATAATTCAGATAACTTTCCAAAAAAGTACAAGAGTAATTTATCGAATTCCAAAATGAAGCCATGGCCAACATTTTGAATTTTAAATCAGCCATGGACTCAAAACATTTTTGAATCAATTAATAAACAATATTTTCAAATTGTACCTATTCACTAATTATCCAGTGTACTTCTATCATAAAGAAATACATAATATATATATCGTCTCTGTTCTGGCAGAACACACTAACTGGAAAATATTAGTTTTGAGTAATTTGACTTTGAAGTTGTTAAAATGTTTGAAATGGTATATCATGTGAGTTTATTAAGTAATCGTAAAAAGGATGACTTTAAAATAAAGACTGTTTATTTATTAAGAAGGTTTCCAGACGGTAAAGTTTGAAATAAGGAACATTTTGGTATAACTAACTCAATATGTAATTTTTTCGAATTAGTGTCTTCTGCCAGAACAGTGATGATATTATATATAAGTATTGAGTATTCAATAATTCAGCATTACATAGATAGCATTTGTTATTTCCTAATGAAATCCATCCAGATCGAGGTATATAATATACTTAGGACATGAGTATCTAATATATACTAAGTATGTAATCTAATTCATAATCATATATGATTTTTTTTCTAGTACCTAATCTACTTGTATCTCCTGTTACTTCAATAAAAAATAGTAATTCCAGTTCTTATTTTTTTCAATATGCAAGTTGATAGTACTCATTCTTAACTCTATAGGTAGGTATTCAACCTATTTCCACAAGCAGTGTGCCATCTTTCTGCATTCATTTCCTTAAAATCCCATGTGATTATTACTAATGCAAAATATATATTTTTTATGGATATAAGTGGCTATTCCTGCTGAGTTGTCAATTTCAGTAGAGTAATTTAGGTGTCCAAACTTCTACTTTTCTAAGTGTGACTGCGGTATCAGTGGCAAAGGGTGGAGGTAGGCTGTTAGGATCCGCCACAAATAGTGTACACTAAACTTTGACAGTCATTCGTATTTGTAAAAAAAACTCTATTTTAGAATGATGTTTGTTCTCACACTGCCGCGGGCCAGCAGCCATGATATTTAACTAGATTCTAGCTCAGCAATTGGTTAATATACACACTTCCACTGCCTTCGCGGACATGGGTCACGGATCAAGAGTCTGTTTTTGATATTATGTATGGACTTTAAACTCTAAATACGGGAAAGATAGTCAACTTGAACGTAACTATAGTGCGGACCCGCCAAAAATCCTGTCCTAGGGGTCCACTTAAGGATGTGGGGGCCATGACTGGTGTATACTATAATCGCAATATATTTTAACGTTATTATTGTTCTTCTTTTAATTGTTTCATTGGTGGAACCAGCTGTCCAGATTGCAAATGAGCTTAATTTATATAATTATAACAGTAATTTAATTTGCACCATCGGAGAGAGCAATAGCAAGTATGGGGGGGGGGGTGTTTCATAGAAAGGTAGACACCATTATTAATTATTTGTAAGACATTGGATTCATATTTTACATAGCGTCATCCTTCATATAAAAGTCAACTTCAGCAGAAACCTAGTTTTGAGATTTTTGAGAGAGACAAAGTTTATGATGATACATAATAGGTAATTTTCAAAACGCTTTCGATATAAAACTGAGATCCCAGTCTTGCCGGCAGCGAGCCTCCATAGAAATACATTAGCTAGATACTGGAGTTTCAGTCTCGTCTTTTTTGAATATTCACATGAGCGAATGGCCTAAATGCAATGACATTAATATGGACGAATCATCTGGAAAAGAAAATGACACTCACTTCATTATCGGGTCTGCCGAATGGCATAATCTGTTCTAACGCCATTACAATAAAGGTGATATTGCTATAAATTTCTGATGCCTTTTGTTGGGTCAGCCGAATGGTTCGGTTCGAACGGGTTCGCTCAAATGAACATTGACATTTGAAACACTGCTCTAACGCCATTACAATAAAGGTCATATTGCTTTAAATTCCCGATGCGTGATATCGCATAATGGAAATTGCGTTACGTCTACCTATACATACGAATGCGCGAATTTACTTGCTAGCTACGGTATTGAGTGCGTCGTCCATTAATAATGTCATTGCCTAAATGTTAATATACATTTTTTTTGTCAATATTTTAGGATATACCAAACTCATTGAAAATGTCGAACAATGTCAATTCCGCTGATGTTCACATAGTAGCCGATTATCATGAAAATGCCATTGCACAACATCCTGAAGATTCTGAGCTTCAGCCTCAACAGATTCTTCAACCCAATGTGCAATTTTCTGGTGTTTATTTCGAAGGTGTGTTTAGAAACTACAGATCCTCCCCAATGTTGATTCGTTTTTAAAAATCAATTAAACCCTGATTAACCAAACCATAATAGTTTTGGTATATTTTGGGCGATACGAAAAAATTGTGCACACTTTTTCATTCATACTTATTTGTTTTCGTTGGATTAAGAATACATTTTACACATATTGTTGGTATATTTTTTTAAATTCATTAAGCCCTGCCTAAACTAAACTAGTATGAATAGGTGAAAAATAATATTATTCTCTATATAATATATTCAAAGTTCTGTATGATTTAATTGCATCATTGTAGATATTTTATAGATAGTGGAGTATTTTTTGACTGTCATCTATTATGGCTTGGTTTTCGCAGGGTTTAATTGAATTTTAAAAACTAACCAGCACCATCTGATAATTGTAGTCTTAGGGCCGTATGTATGAGATTCCCAAATTCTTTATAAGCTATTTAACTGATTTTCCATCGAATAGCGTTTAACACTGTTTGTGACGTAAGCGATCTGACGTCACGCGCCATTAAAAATGGCTGCCTCAGCTGTAGCTGTCAAATGTCATTTTAATTTTGCATTCATTGCTACAAACGTTTGGTTGAGGCCCTTGTTCGTTTTGTAGATTCTGTAAAACATTTGCGAACTATACAAACAGTTTCTAGTCGTGCTGTTTACAAAATACGTATAATTTTGATCCCTAGTCTATAATCTAGATAGTAGGTAACTGATAAAATGCCTCGTACCTATTTCGCTTGCAATATTTCTCATGGAGACATAAAATGGACTTACGTAAGATTACGATAAAATATCTCCGCTAAACCACTGCAAAAATATGTACCTACTGCTGTATCTGGCATTAAAATATACAATTGGAAGCATTCTGCGTTCTTCAACATATTAGGGTACCCTACCTACCTAGTTAATTATTGTAAGATAACTGTAATAAACAAGGCACAACTCTCAAAATCACTGGAAACATCAATAGTGTCATACGGTGATTGGTATCCTCTTGAGACCCGAGATAGAACCAGTCATGAGAAATATTTGTGCATTTTTCGGTTCAATAAATATTATTAAGATCACAAAAAAAACTTAAAAATATTTTTTTTACTATATATTAACTAAAATCCACTACGTGCACGTGAGTGCATCTCAGGTCACAATAGAGTACAATATTGGATACAGTACAAACAATGAAATGAAAGAAAAACAATGTGATATCCATATAATGATACAATTTTATAAGAAAAATAATACAATAATCATAATAATATAATGGTGATTGGATAATTATATTTATTTAGATTAAAAATATAGTACAATAACGGTTAAAACCCTACAATACTACACATTAATTAGCGCACTTCAGGGAATAGGTTTAGGGACAACCATTCTTTGCTTTAGAAGTAGATCTGTGTTTACTCGGTGTGTTATGGAAGCTAATGGTGAAGAGTTTCTTGGATGACCTTGTATCGATGATGATAATGATGGCTAAATGACTTTCATACCAAATCGTAGGGTTTGCAAGTCTGATTTTCCATGACTATGAAGTATTCCAATCACAGTGAATATTTTCTTGCCTATAAGTTTGCATGTACAATGAGCAAACAATTTCATGTCCATGTCCAACAAGTCCATGTCCACAGTGGTCAAAGATCCTCACAGTTTACATGCTTGATGTCCTGTGAAAGCAAACACACCACTGTGAAGATTAATGCGGCTCATCGACTTGTAATCAGTATTTTACAACAGCTGACTGAGTGATGCATATCGTTCTTCGTCTTCTTTGAATCATAACACGTATTGGCCTGAAATAACGAATCGGTGAGGTTGAAGCTGGTAAAAAAGTCATATGTGTAGACGTACGAGGGCAGTTGTGGGAAGCCAAAGTAACATCACAGCGCTAGCATTGAGATTGTATCGTATCTTCATCAGATACGTAGGATTCACTTCCCCACAAGGAGAATAATTTATAAAGCAATTGGAGTCCAGCACCCAATAAACCATATATATCCATGAACTGAACTCTTCAGCTCAGCATCATTCGTCTTATTAGGCTCAGCGTACTGAAACCATAGAAAATACAATACTATGAATTAATCGATGCATTTATTCCTATTTATTAAGTATTCAACACCAGGAATATAAATACTAATGGCCAATAGTATTAATCACTAGGCATATTAAGTATATTAATTATACTGTCCATGGAATCCTCAATATGGAGATCACAAAGCTCTTTCAAACTGTATCAATTTAATTGGTACCTACTTAATTGATTTTTTGGCAGTGCATGCACTTGCCTAATAAAATGATAAGTTTGATATTTATGACTAAATGATAAATTAATATAATATGAGCATTGATACCTTATGGTTTCATAAGCCAGGATAGGATCCTGGATTGCGATTTTAGAGAATGTATCTCAGCCTCTAGCAGTGGGTAAAGTTCACTGCTTCTCCAGGATAAAGTCATCATCTGGCCCCAGGAGATGAATGTGAATATCATTACTATCGTCAGGGTTATTCCTCCACCAACTTCGACATCATTATCATTCAAAATATCACCAATATGCTGGCTATTCAAGGATTCGTCTAAATGTAAACAAAAAACATAACCTCAATAAATCAGATATACTAATGTCAAAATATATCACTCTAGACCTGGGTTACACAATATGTGTGTACCGAATTTTGAAACTATGATTATAATATTTTACTAAAGTGTAAAAATAATTTAAAGTATACGGAATATTACTATGATTCATTGTGAAAGTAAATACATCTTTGGTTTTTAATAGAAATAAATATTAATATTTAATTAAAAGCACTTACTTGTCAGAGTTGACTTTTTAGCCGCCATTTTTGTCTTGTGCAAATATCCATAACTTCAAAGTCAAAATAACAATTTATTTTAAAACTACATAGGCTAGTGTTTTGCTCTAGTGGTAGAAAAATATACTATCTATACCACTGTAGTCAAATGCGGTTCAAGTATCCATTCAAATCATTGCTAAAGTATATTTAAATAACGTCCACATATGTGTACCTCAGGACGCAAGAGGGTATAAATGATAATATTATACAGAGATCATTACGTATTATTGTCTAAATCATTTGTATTTTCTGTCATTTATTCTTATTCTCTTTTGACATCTCATAATAATTGAAGTGAAGTTAGTCATGATGATATTCAGTATTGCCACCAAATGGCAAAAGTTTACTGGTAATACAACCTCGTACAGTCGGAATAATTGAGGCGCTGAGTCGCTAAAGTGGCTCCTAAGGGTTTTTTGAGTTTTGAGTAAATCACGAAAAACTGTTATGGACAGTGTGTTAACTTTATGTGTAATTTAAGTGGTTTTGTATCTTCTAGGTTAATATTAAAAGTAAAATAAAACCTCAAAATCAATTTATATGCGGCAATATTCCAAATAAATCAATTTTAATTGTCTGGAGAGCGGACTTGAGTCACTTGCTGTCGCAAGGAGCAAAATTTGTTACTCATATTTTGAGATTCCATGTCAATAAAGTCGAATTTGGCACTTGCGGGAACATGGTCTGCCGGAAATGATAGCTCAGTAGCGGCCCGTATTTATTTCAATAAAATATAGATATTTTAGAATTTATTTTGCCAAACAAATATTTTGTAGCCATACTTTTGTAGCCATACTTACCTACTAGCTGGTAGGTCTTTTTTTACATTGCATCTATTTAGCTTTTAAAGTGGTATACATACACACATAGGTAAATACATAAAAAAGCATTTTTTCGGAATAATTAATCAAGAGCAGCAAGCAAAAAATTACAGAAGTATACAAAATAAAAGAATAAGTGATTTATTAAATAAAATATTAGTACAGTATAATCACGTTAACTGCAGGGGTCCCTAAAAATTTGATTTCGAATAAACGATAACGCCATATACTAAATTTTTCGAAATATTTTTTTTTTGTAACTTGTATGGGGACTATTAAGTATCAAGTAGGTAACGAAAAATAATTTTAATCAGTGTTTTGGAGTAAAGCTAAAAAACGAATTTGATGATGTAAGTAGAAACATGTGTCTACTTTTAACTAAATAAGTACATCCCAAAAAGTATGTTTTTAAACCAAACGCAATCCTATGAGTAATCATATCAACATGTAAGTCATTTCCCATGACTTATTGAAATTATCAGAGTTGGTCTATGGCATAAACCAATATTAGGGTAGCGCAGTGTCCAACCAAACCTATACACGGGTTATCAGCATTTAATATATATATGTAAATATTTATATGAAGACCTTTAAGTGGCTTTAAGTGGTTATGTTAATTAATTTATCATAATTATGGATTCGCTTAGAAAGTCGTCCAATGATTCAAAAATAATGTTCAATTAACAAGGGTCCCAATAATAATACTTTTTGACACAAACTAAAATTATGTAATTACATCACGCTTAATATCCAATATTTACGGCATACTTAAAAAACGCATACGAAACTAAAAATTAATATGTGACACCACTGGATTATTCAAACAACTTTAGCAAAAATTAATGTTTGGAATGCCCATTTTCAAATACTTTTCCTGGCGTAACGCATTACATCTCCAGCTAGCTGGATTTCTCAAACGCTTCATTGATTCTCTTGGTTGAGATTCCCTTACACTAACTAATGAAACATCCATTATTAATTAATAAAAACAATCAAATAGATGAAGCAAAATCATGACTTTTTCACTGTACACACGTGACCAGTTTGACACGATTGTATAGAGAATTTAAAGCACGTTTAAAATCAGAATTTGAATGGCGGCGTCTGATTAGTCGGTTATGAAGAGACAATTTAGCGACTCGTTATTTTTTCAGAGAGCGCGCTTGGCGACTCACGTCAATATTTATTTTGATTTTTGACGAAATTGGAAGGAATTTGAAACTCTCAATTTGGAAAAGTTAGTAGATCTATTGCGAGGAGGTGTGAAGGATGAAGATGATCCAGTAGTAAAACTGATCAGAAGAGACTCGAATGTGTTGTAGTCTATTGCAGTTCGTAAATTGAGATTTATTGCTCTCAATGATACTGGATGATGAGGTAGGTAGCTGGACTTCAATGGATCGAAGGTAGATGCGTGTTTGAGTAAATCTCAGTTTATTCTCCTCAACAATACTTGAACAATTCTTACAGACAATATATTTAGAATACCAGTTAAATTGATAAGGTTAAATTATAAAGGCGTGTTGCTATGAGAAAAGTTGAACCGCGAGCGACGAGCAGAGATTCAACTATGTGTTTCAAAGATTTGACGACGTATGTTATCAGATTCGCCCCGCTTTGAGCTTTTATAGAAATTATAACAAAGAAAGGTTATCTGAGGTCAGGGCGTTGACCGGTGACCACATGTCACTTGTTTACTGTGAGTTTACTAAGTACGAGCAAATCTGATAAGTTGGCACATTTCCTGATTACCTTATAAGGCCGCGGAAATGCTGCTAACGCATATTTGTTACAATGTTGCTCAATAATTATTGTGAATAATTATAATTTATCAAGAAAGCAAATGTGTTTACGATGAAATTTGATGTCTTGCAAATTGCTGCGAAAGTTGACTGACCTGCCAGTGTGTGCAGTCAGTCAGATTATGAATCATGCCAACACGCTTTTCTTATCAACTAGTTTACATAGTAACAAATATTATTAGATACTTAAATATATTATGATAATTTATATGTAATGGTGAGTTTCCATGCTAGTCCCGACAGATCTATCAATATAGCACATATGTACATTCAAAACTAATTTTATCAAAAAATCGCCAGGAGCCAGTTTAGCGACTCGGCGCCTCAATTATAAAATACGTGTGATAAAATAGCTGATAAATTATTTAAAGTTCATAATAATTATTCATGTATAATTATTAAATTTATATGGTACCGTTCGCACACTTTCAGACACATTTACAATTTCAAAATTTTGAATTATTTATCGGGGAATGAAATTTTATAATACGAGCACCATGACACGTGAGATGTCACATTCGTGACGTCACTTAACAGCTAATTACGTTTGTACTCATGCATACAAATGTGCAGTATATAGCCTATAAGGTTTTTGGGAATCTCATGCATACGACCCTTATTTTAATGAAAACGAATACGTATGACTGACAAAGTTTAGTATGCACTATTTATGATGGAACTTAACAGACTACCTCCACCCTTCACCACTAGTAGCTACCTATCTAAAACAAAATATCACCACTCTTAAAGTATTGTGAACAGGGACGCGTTAAAATATAAATGTAATGAAAATAGTTGAAATCATTATTTTATATTTATAATATGACAAATTATGTTATTTCTTATTATGATGTTTATTAATATGAACGAAAATTACCCCTCACATAGTATAGCGTAATGGCTTGGTTAATATTTTAGATAATTATGTACAATTCAGTGTAAAATGTAAATTCCTCAAGCCTGGGAGTTTTGCCACTACTAAACTATTATGGTTTGGTTAAGCAGGGTTTAATTGATTTTTAAAAACTAACCAATACCATCTGTAAATAATTGTAGTCTTAGTTCAATAAAAACAAATATGTATGACTAACAAAGTTTAATGTACACTATTTATGGCAGATCTTCTTAACAGCCAACCTCCACCCTTCGCTACTGAGATCTATGCCTTGTTGAATTTTAAGGAATCTTGTTAAAAAAAAAATGAAAATTTCAGGTCCTACTAATGATAGACAGCGTACTGTTGTTGGTGCGTTCCAGCATGCGCGGGCTGGTTATAAAAAAATTGCTCAGGAGGATATCAAGACTGGTTTCTCCTCGCATTGACCATCATCGACAGCCTTGACACGGCCTTACTAAAGGTAACATCCTATTTGTATATTTAAAATAGTTGTTGGAGTCTTAACCAATACTTAACAAAATACACTTGCTATTAGCACATCGCATCAGTATGAGTATGCCCAAAGTACTCGCAGTGGCGGGGCTGATTCGCATACAATAATACCACTCCAGTATGTGTTTAATTACAGCTATCAGTTCGCTTTCATTATGCTAAGGAGGTACATGAGTCCGCCAAGACAGTCAACAATTTAAAGGCAATCCTGTTTTTGAAACTTATTATCATATTATAATATTTCAGATATTCCTCTTTTCTTCGTTTCATTTCATGATGAGAATTGAATACAGTAAAACCTCGTTAATAAGAACACTGATAATTCGAAATTCGTCGTAATTTGAAATATTCACAAAAAAGAGTTTTAGATTTTCGGTTCCGTGGAATTCGTATTAACGGGGTTTTACTGTACTATGTACAACATTAATTTCATTTTACATTCACTTATTCTCATCCAGATTGATTTGGGCGAAAGGTTGTTACCAGCTTTTGAAACACCTTCAGGAATTCCATATTCCGATGTGAACTAGGCTACATGGCGGGCTCACTCTCCAAAATGGTCACCTGACAGTTCCACATCTGAGGCTACCACTATCCAGTTGGAGTTCCGAAATTTATCCAGATCTTCCAATGACCCCAAATTTGAGGTACCTAACATATACATAATATTTTAATTTTCTTGAACTCACATTTTAGCCGTTTATTTTGTGATGGGTTGGGTTGTGTGGAAAGGTTGCAAAATTGCTTAGCTTATGAATTATTAAAACACAAAATATTTAATTTGATTTATAAATCAACTGTTGGAAACTAAGGACAGCCGTATTTACAGGCTTGAATTTTGTGTAATATTCAGTATGTTACTAAATCAATTTACTTGGCAGCCTGGCCTCTATATACAGAGTTTATACTACCAAGGCCTAAGAATTATATATTTAAGTAAAATAAAAAAAATCCTACTTAAAAAGAAAAAAATATAGCACTAGAATGAGGGTTACCACAAATTGTTTCACTTTGAAATAGTCAACATCGACAATGATGAATATTTACATTAAAGAAATCTGGCAATAATTTTGAATGGACTAGATTTGAGGAAGTTGGAGTTTTGTGGAGAATAGTGGACGCAGGGATGTAGTCAAGGAACTAACCTATGTTGGCGTTTGGCGTTGGTTGAATTGTAACTGAATAATTTGTAATATGTTTCAGAGAAAATGACTATGCCACTCCACCTATGTTTTTATTATATGTACTCCACTATACACTCAGGCTTTACAATCGGTTCTTTTGATTTATAATAAACTTTTCCTGCCGGCATTGTAATTCATATTTTTTATGCAGTCACATCTTTTTTCATATGAAAGAACCATTTCGTTTTCGTCATCACTCAGTTCGTCTACACTTCAAATCATAATCCGAATGCTGTATCAATATGTAACTTGAAATCAATAAAGTACAAAATTAGCAGTAAATTCAATACAAATAATTTACTAAAACACTAATATTCAATGAAATGTTGTTCATTTACAACAAAACTAAATGCATCAAAGCAATCACATAAAGTTCTATTAGAATACAATGTGAAAAACTTGTGATACACATTAAAATAATACTGAGTGCTCGGCCGTAGTGATTTTGCGGGCGCGGCGGCGTCTTGCGAAACTCAAACGTATAACCGTGTATATTTTGCCCCAAAAAAGACACTGTCTACGAACATTACACACACGGTTATACGTTTTTCGCAAGATGCCCCCGCGGGACCACAACGTTCTTGCACTGAAGCACACATTTTCCGATAGAATTTGCTTATAGTAATTGTATATTCAAAACAAAATTAACACGTTCAAGTGTGAAAATGTGGACAGAAATGGCCGCAAGTCGTTTGGAATTTCCTGATTTTGACAGCCCTGATTTCGTAGAATCAAAGTATCATGTCTAGTCTCTGTTTTACCATTGATTTGAATCAATTTTTCTTTCCAAATATTTTCGTAGAGTCACCAGCAACACCAAAATTGAGAAATGGTAGATTTGACAATTGAAAAGCCACGAAAATATGATGTGTTTCGTGCGTTACATGCATGTGTCTCACGATTTACTATAACGAGTCCCGTTTGTCATGGGCCTAAGAGGTCAATGAGATTTTATCTTGAATGTCTGTTTTACAGTTCTTATTTTTCTGCAGAAAGCCGCAGCGCAGGTCTCAATGGAGGTGCACAAGTTACAAAATACCCACTCGTGCCCATCTTGATCAGCCCCAGTACGGGGAAGTTTCTCTTTTACTCCACCATCGCATTAGACACCCGCGGCGATAGCTACTATGAATATCTTCTCAAACGGTGGTTGCGGACTGAAAAGACACTTGACTGGTATGTACTATGTTTTTTTTTTTTTTTTTCTCTGCATATAAATAAGTGTAACATGTTTGCTTGTGTGTGTATATTAGCTACTGCCATTGAGAAATTACAAAATATGTCATTCATGCGTTGCTTGTTCATAATTTTCGTGTTCGTCAAGAAAGTATAACCTCCAGTCCAGTACAGTAACATAAATATTTACATATTGTTTATGATACATTTGAAAACATTTTACATTTTCAGACTTATGCTACTTTTTAAATTGTCATTGCCTTACATTGATATACTACTGGATGAATCATATGCTTCTTAAAGTGACGCCCGATTTTCAGCGACTCGGCCAGTGTTAAAACTTACTGTTTTAATATCAGCGGACTTAACTCGATATAAGCTCACTTAATATTTGTTTCGAAAACGACCTGGCAATAATTATGGGTGAGCCCGATCTAGCTTGCATCTTACTCTAACTAATAGTCAGCGCATGACGAATTGCTCTGTCCGCTCAGACATGAATTTTTGGTAGCTTGCAAACTTTGGGTTGCAGATACCCTTAGGGTCACTATTCCAAGAACGCAAATTTAGTTTTACAGCCAGGGCAATACGGGTGAAATTCGGGAATCCATGTTAACGGTCTTAACGCATTATACCTACAAGGAAATATTATAAGACGATATTCGTAATATCTTTTGTGGTACATTTTTAAAATGACACTTGTATGGGAACTCCTCATCTAGTAGTATATCAATGTTGCCTTACAACCTGGTTCAATCCAGTTGCTAGATGGAAACCTCTCCAAATTAATTCCATTGCTCTTTGGCCTGTGTATGGCTACATTATTTATCACAATGATTCTGTGATATTGTCATTTTCATCTTCAGGCTGAATCTATTTTCTGATAAAGGCATCCCCTAGCTGATTCTTTTCCTGTCAGTCTGTGTATTTGGTTATTTATAAAAAAAAATGTGATATATATTCTTATCCATCTCATCAACATGAATTTATTGCAAGATATAGGCCTCGCCAACATAATTTTCCTCTCGGCCCCGTGAAGCAATAGCGTTGCTATATTCAATAATCGGCGTATGCTGACTAAATTCTTTTATTTGAATAGTACAACACAATCAAACTATCATTAACAATATTAAATTATTGTCTACGATTAGTCTAATTATTACCTGCGATGTCTCTAGAATTATGAATTATTTATTATTAATTGCTACTATTTGACGGAATATATTTTTCCATTGAATATCTTCCATTTTTGGCATATGTTTTTTTTTTATTTACATCACATTTTTGTCTAACGCGAGTTATATGAAGGCGGTATAATGGATGTTTGTGAATATTATTTAAGTTTAGGAACTATTCCATTTGAATATAATTCTACGATAGTTCGTAGTGCTCGGAAAGTTCACATAAACACATGCCATATTGTAAACAATGTCGATGTGTGAATAAAGAGAGGAGACGAAGAGAGAATATAGCAGTTTTCTGTTTAACTATTTGATTGCGCGCACAATATACTTGATTTGTTAGTACATATTTGGCCATATGCGATTAGCTGAGCGGGTCAATCTTTGAAATTTTGCGTTTGCCTGTAATATTGCTTCTTACCATTTCAGTCTGCGCGATGATTATTTGGTTACTGTCGAAGGGATTCAAGAATTTCTTGTCAGGCATACCTCACCTAATAAATTGCTATTTGTAGGAGAACTAGTCTCAGGTGGAAAATCAGAAAAGGTAAATGGAATTCTATATTCTACTCTCTGCACCGTATTAGTCTTCTATAATGAGAATTATCAGTACCTCGGAGGCAAACGGATGCAACTGCCATATTCCCAATTGTTCAGGAGAGCCATAAAACAATTTATATTTTAGATAAATGTATAACTTCTAAGAGAATGTCAGAAATCACTAATTTAATACCGAACCTATGACTTTTATGAAGGTATAAACTGTTTAAATATCAGTTGTCATTTAAACACAATGCTTTCGTCTATTATGAAGAGATTTTTGTTAGGCAACATCGAGTCTGGACAAATTTTTGCAGTGGTCAAGAAGTGTTCTAAACTATTTCACACGGGTTCATTGACAGTGTAATGAAGCATCTGCAAAATCAGCTGATGACGACTTCTGACCATCGTTCGACAAAAAAATTTAATTCAATAGGTCATTGCTCCAACGTTCTTCTATTATAAGACAGCAATTTCTGGTCATGAATTTTTTTGACCATATCGTCGGTATATAGTGGCAAAAGGTGTTAAGTCAAAAAACCTTGTTTTGAGATATTCGTCTTTTTCTAAATTCAAGAAATTGAAACCTCTCTATTTAAATAGTTTAAACATTTTTACCTAAACTTGCTACTTTATGATATTTGGTAATCATTTATGAATTCGATTTGAGTATTGTCAAGGCTTTTTTATAGTAATAATAATTATTTTTTTGAGTTTATTTACAAAATGGTGAATTAACGTTTTTGCCACAACGATTTTTGAGTCAATAGAATAGTCAAACATAAAATGTTGTAGTTGAGTAGTAATCCATTGGACTCTAATAATAATAGAAACTGGCCAATTTAAAATAAAATTAAAATTAAAACAGAAATAATATTAGGTAGTTGGATACTATTAGGTAATAATATTAGGTAGGTATAGAAGTAATTGATATTTTTGTATGTAAGATTAGTAATAATCTTGTTTCAAATTATGATACTTTTCATCTTTATTAAATTATTAAACATAAATTTGTGTAGCTAAGTACTAGGTAAAAATAATAAAAAAGATACATTTTTATATAATTTATTTATCAGAACATTGGATTAGAGGTGGATAAACAGTATGGGGATGATGATTACACAAAAATAATTTATGAAAACAATTAAAATTAACATTCACCCTGTAAAATTAATTAAGAAAACTTAAAATATAATTTAGAGATCATTATTTCCGCTTCATCATAGCCAACCTCGAAGGGTTCGAGAACAGTATTTAATTTATTTATTAGAAACATCGGATAACAGGTGTATAAACAGTATGGAGATTTAAAAAAGAAATTCGGCAAATACTTTCTTTTAATTCATTTTGATAAAAGTGGTATGATTATGAGTCCTTGCGCAGTTTGCCGTCAGCAATTCGTACCCTTTGGGTTTTGGAGCAGCACTGTCTGCATTCCTTAAAATAAAATCCCCTTTGCGCTCGAAGTTCTTTCTTCGTCTTCTTTGGCCATATCCGCCCCTTAATTGGAGCATATTGACACCACGCGGCGCCTCCAAGAATCCTTATCGCTCGCCAGTCTTTTTGCTCCGTTCCAGGTCAAACCAGCATCCTATAGAGCATCTATAGAGTAAACACTCTATAGATAGTATTTAGCGGCCTTCCAGGACGCCGGAGTTAGGTCGGCTTGAAGAACAGGCAAGCCAAGTTGAGGTTCTCTTCTGGCATCCGCAGCACGTGGCCGAGCCAGGTCCAATGTCGCCTCTTCACTCTCAGCGTGATGAGAAGCCGTTTAGTGCATTCTCTTATCTCCTCGATCCTAAAGTCATACCACCGCATACCCAGTATTCATCACAAACATCTGTTTTCGAAGCTCAGTATACGGTTGCTCTGAGCCTTCGTAAGGTGCCATGATTCGCTACCGTAAAGCAGCACCGTCAGAATGCAAGCGTCAAGTTGGCGGCATTTGGTTTTGACCGAGTACAATCGTGAGTCCCAGACATTAGTAATATTGTCTCCATCCACAACATCACTTTGGTGTGCATCATCTAAAATATAAATAAAACATATACGTTAGTAAGGATGTCTTTCCGATTACATAAAAATACGCCATAGAAACGTGATATCAGTACACAAATAATTAATAATTGTAGAGCAAACTTCATTTTGAGGTTATGTTGAATTAAGTTGCTTACCTTTTACATGCTCCCTTATTTTATTCTGTTGCCCATACAGAAACATAATATTTCCAATCTTAAATTATACACGTCGATAAAAACGATTATACAATAGATTACAAGCACAATCGTAGAAAATATGAGATATATAAATACGCGCGAAACGTCAACATTCAGAACCAACTGTCAAATGGTTGCAAGCTGTGTGTGGCATAGACAATAAGTCAATATAAATAACGGACAAGTGACTAGAAGCTTGAAGCCAAATAACGTTAAGTCATCTTATTGTTATTTGCCACTATGAAGTATGAAAGAAAGTGACTTAACCCTTAACACTCGAGTGCCGCCATATCGGCGGCATTAGAAGTTTCCCGTATTACTCGAGTGCCGCCGTAGCGGCGGCACCACCTATAAAGTCATTTTTTGTAATATTTTCAGAAATTTTTATAATGCGATTTCAATCAAGTTAGAATGAATAATAATAGGTTATTACATTTATCTGAGAAAGAAGTCGGCAAAAGAATACTGCGTGCCTAATTTCAACATAGTATTTTTATCGGAATCTTCTCTTTTTTTATTCGTAGGTCGTCGCTTGCAAGCAATGTTTTTTTGTCACATAAATTTTATTTATTGAACGTTCCCAGACTAGAGTGAAGTGTTTGTCACGCATGATTTTGAAGTGTGTTTATATTTTTTATTGGTTCTCGCTAGCGCAGGGGCGTCTCGTATAGTTTACAGTTTTATATTTGAATACTGTTTTTGATGACAATACTTACTAGTATATTATGCCGATTCGGAACCTATATAATGTGAAATACTCTAATGAGTCAAATGAAAATTATTACGTATCGATTTATTATTTTTTGAGAAATCTTTTGATAATGTGTACCGCACTGGGAATGAGTTGTTATGAGCCCGAAACTAATTTAGGAAATTTACGAGACAGCCGCTTATATTACAAGTGTATTTGAAGGCAATTCATTTGTATCATATTTACAGTCATAATGGACGATTTACACTTTATAGCCAGTTCTCTACATACCGCTATTTCATTACGATCTGTGATAAGCCAGGATTACATATTGGAGATTGCTTTGTGAAATACCACACAATGAAGAATTATAAATAAACTAAAAATAAGTACAGTATATTCCTTATAAATTTATTTTACAGAATAAAAAAAAATAATTTTTTTTTACATTTTTTTCACCAATTAATAGTTTTATATTGAAATTATGCTTTGTGCGGGAAAAAGTCTCGAGTGGGTGGTATGTACCTATAAAAAAATTTCGAGTGGAAAAGGTTAATACGTATTGAATTCTTTAAATTATGTCACAACTACATGGACTTTGGCGGAGCTTGTTTTTTCAGATGATGGAGCGTGTTAAACTTTATAATTCTGCATTCATAACTCAAATCAGCCAATTTTTGACTTATCGTCATCTGCCACTATACCGACGATATGATCCTAGGAAGAACATTTTTGTTTTTACGAGAAATGGGTGTTGGCCACTTGCTCACCTTTTAGGTCCATACTCTGACTCCAAACACATGCTGAAAAACAGTATGTGTATTTGCCAGACCCACGACATTGTACACTGACACGTTAACCGCTCAGCCATCATGCAATAATGAAACAGCATAAAACAATTTTGTCCATTACATTTCTATTCATTTTAACCCTTTCCCGGCGACCGTATTCCAGTAGGATACAGCTAGTACGTAACACATGGGCGACCGTATAGCAGTCAGATACGCAAACCTTGACCTGTGGATAACGCAAGAAATATTTTTCATGCGGCATTGAGAATTTTATTAAAAAATAGCCCGATCCATCCGCCTACTTCCACCTATTTAACTTTGTCAAAAATATGTTGTTTTAATTTCATAAACATCGATCTTTCGAACCCTCTCGATCTATTGAGATTCGCCGGTATGATTGCATCAGTTCAAATCTACGCGGTATTTTTCAGCGCCTGCGCACTAGGTATACAAAATATTTTCATTCGAGTTGAGTGTGCGCCGAGTGATTTATCGTGTCAAGTTGAATATTCACCGCGATCTTTACAACACCATGTTTGCGGGAATAAAATACAACCAAAAAACCGAACCTGTGTCGTCGTAATATTTATAAATATGTACTTGAACTTGTGTTCTGGATTATGTCATTTATTTTTATTACTCATGGTCATGTCGTCATGTGTCACCCCAATTGTTTGAAAGTCATAAATCGAGCTCATTATTGAAAGTCGTAAATATGTCGTAAAGATACGTCCACACGGAATGAAAAAATATAATATATTATTATATTTTAGTTAGGACGATTGCGAGTTTTACCAATAAATTACGAACTACTATGAAGGAATATATAAAACGTATAAATAAACGTAAGTATAAAAAAAAACACACGGGTATACAACATAATATAAAATGTAAATCATGGAATATTGACTCTTCAACTATATTACATATTATCTTTGTATGCAATTTAATGTTTATAAAATTTTAAAACCTCACGCAATAAATGTTTTATAGCACTTTTACAAGCACGCAGCAGATTTTACAAAATAAATATTGTTTTTTTTATAAAACATAAAACGACAATCACTAACATAACACAATGCTCAATAAAACTGAAAAGTTTAATCTAGTAAAAATCCAAATTACACTAAAAAAAGAACATAAGGAATTATTACCATATTT
This sequence comes from Rhyacophila brunnea, assembly GCF_057557595.1. NCBI lineage: Eukaryota > Metazoa > Arthropoda > Insecta > Trichoptera > Rhyacophilidae > Rhyacophila > Rhyacophila brunnea. The sequence continues at coordinate 62,945,039 of NW_028232751.1, forward strand.
CAACCACTGTGGACTCAACTTTACGCGACCCATAAAACTTGTAATAATATGCGACACAATAAAAGCTATTATTTTCAATATTTTTAACGGCATTTTTAAGTGTTTCTAACATGACTAAAATAAAATTAGTGTCAGTGATTTATTTCTTTTCATAGGCGCACAATCTCAATGACGCGTTTTTACGTCACAAACATGGCTGCGTATTTTATCGGTACAAGGGACTATGGACGATTTTATTCAAGTATTCACAGCTAAATTCAACAATCGATTCTATTTTTTAGTGTGGCACTTCGAACCTTATGTATCTAGGCATGATAACAGTAATACCAGCTATTTTTAATTGCCGTATTTATCATAATATAGCGAAGCATAGCATTTAGAAAAATGGTACCGCAGAGAGAGCCCCTTTCATATTGAAACTGACGCGGCGGCCGGGTTAAATATGTGAAAAACCTCATTTCCATTTAATTCTCATTCAAATTTACTCTAGGGTTCTTCTTCCGTCATGTTCACGCTACAGTTATAGATTTTCATATTGTTCTTGGTCCTAATTCTTCAGTTTGTATTTGATTAATTGCCCTTTAAACTGCGAAGTCCTGCGTGTCCCTAGGTGGCAGCTTTTCGTCGGGCACCACTGAGAAGGCTGTGTAGGATTGATTATCTCTCGCCCCACCTCGCCATTCTTTCCACCGCAGGCAGCACCAAAATCTCCTCGGATGACCAAAGGATGCTATTCCTAGATTTTGATCGTGATTGTACCAGTGTATGTCAATTCGTGGTTCAACATAATAACACAGAGTTTCAAAATCGTGCACAATTGGTACAAAGGGTCCTACGGAAAATAGTTTAGATGTAGCCACTAGTGTCATGCGTAGAAGTGGAAGCCTCACCCGTAGTCATGGTCAACATCGGAAAGTGTCATAATCGTCCTGTTCTCTCAGCGCTGTTTCTCTTTTGATCAGTTATATTTCATAATCGGAATCCAAGAATTCTATGGTTTCTTGGACTCACTTATCGGATTCCATAGCATGTTTGGATATTTTGATAGCACATATAGACATTTGCACAAAAAATTAACACTAAATATTTCTCTACCTACACAATGATTCACACGAACAATATCAGTTCTTAAAAAAATAGATCATATATTGTCTTCGGTGGAGGTTTGCATTAACAGATTTTTGTTTTTACGAGAAATGGATGTTAGCCACTTACTCGACTTATTAGGTTTATACTCTGATTCCAATCACAGATTTAAAAACAATATGTGCATTTGCCAGACCCAGGATTCGAACCTAGGACCAACGACATAAGCTAACGCGTATGTCACTTTGCCATCGTGGGCGATAAGATTATATAAATAATAATCGATCTGTCAATAATTTTGAAATCATCTTTATTCTAAATTTATTATTGAACATGATTGATTGATTAGTACTACGTAATCACATTTTACCATTTTTTTTTTTAACCCTTTATAGTAGGGCATAGGTGAAAAACGGTTTATTTATCGACCACCTCATTTATGAGCTATAAGTCATACACTTAATGTGGAAATATCAACCTTAGTACTTCAAGACGTTGTCGAGAACGTTCTCTGGTTACGAAATAAGAATTCTCTAATCCCATCTCCATCTAATATGAAGTGTACGTCAATCGCTCGCAAAACATTATTTCAACAATTGGTCGATGTATCGGCCATTGCGCGTTTGCGGTCGCGACTCGACGAATTCGCGAGTGGCACTTGACTTTGCAAGTCATTTTGTTCCCATTTATATTATATTATAGTTGTGAAAAAAGGTATGCACATAATTATTTAATATGCATTTATTTATCGATTTACATTATATTGTGATGGAGTACTTGTTTCATCATTCTATTGCCAAGCGGGAAGTACATAACCTCAAATTTGCAATTCGCACGGCTAACTTCTAGAATTATTTTAAACATAAAAAAGCGGCTTAGGCAGTTGTGTATAGTTATATTTTATTGTGAATATAGTATACTATCATAAATATATTTAATTTTTACTCAGAATATTTGGGATCGGAAAAGTTCTCAAAATATCTGAGAAGAAATGGTGTTTTTTTGTTAGTTGTGACATCAATTGAATGCTAAAGTACTCAATTACTATCAATATCGCAACTTTCATGGGGTTGTATTGTATTATATTTGACTGTAGAAGCAACACATCATCAGCCGGGGTAGACGCAACCGCTAGATGAAGGCCTCCCCCATCATACTCCATTTTTCGCGGTCATTTTGTAATATGTTAATGTTGTAGGTCGGTAGGTACTGTTACGATAATATGTTTTATTTTTTTCAGTTCATTATAAATAAATCTAAGAAAAAGAGCTGTCTATGTGCTTCTAGTACGGCTAGATAAGCAAAACTCATATCTTATTTTTGTAAGCAATGTAACGTACCGTTTTTGCATACCATGTTTTGAAAAGTATTACGTAAATGGGTATAAAAAAAATAAAAACTGAAATGTAACTTTTCTTATGACTAAATAAATAATATTTACAACCATTATTTATTTGTTTTATTCGAAAAAAATTCATCATAAAATCAATAAAAAAAAAACCATAAATTATAGTTTTTACTAATATCTGATAGATGTTTTTAATTTTTATATTGAAATTGTTTTAAGATATTAAATATCTGATGCAAAATGATGGAGATCGGTTTGAAATGAAGAAAAAAATGCTTTGCCCTATAAAGGGTTAAAAGTAGAGGTGAGTTGGAAATACTGTCACCAGTTTGTGTACTGAAGTTTCGGATGAAACTACCCATACTACAACTGTCATTGTTCTCCCTTTCTCCTCTGTTGTAAAGTTGGTATAGTGAAGGACAGAAATGGTCACATGTTCGTTTTATAGTACCTATACTATTTGAGTCCGCCTTAGTTTTAGTTTTAAGTGTTTTAGTTTCAGTTGAGTATGAGACTTTATCGAGTTCCGGAGTTCGTCGCATGGTATGAGGTCTCGCCGTCCGCTAGCTAGTTCGTAGTCTTGCTACGTATGAAATCATCACCGCGGCGTCGCGACTCGCGTATGTTTAGTAATAAATACTATGGAATTAGTTTTAGTTTCAGTTGAGTATGACATTTATATCGAGTTGACGTCAGTCGCAAGCCGGAATAGCGGGTTCTGATAACGCTAACTGACTACGCGTTTATCTGGTTTTGTCATGTCGAGTTTCTCGATTTTTTAGTGTTATAATTGGAACTTATAAACATAAACTGAATTCAAATTGTATGCGTGATTGTATAAATGGATAATAATTATATTATACTTAATAAATAATTTGTGTAAAAATGGCTACTAAAAGGTTAAGTTTCGTGTGGAATCGTTCCAAAGAAATAGTTACAAATTATGCCATCTGTAATGTTTGTAAAATAAAAAATTCATACAAGTCAATGTCAAATTTGAAGAAACTTTTACAGCGCAAGCACCCAACTATTCATATTGAATTTGCCAGGCAAAATATAGCTCCACCTGTAAATGAAACCAGTGCTTTTAATGCTCCAGTATTTTCTACTGAAACAGGAGTGACTAGTGCCATAGTTCCAGCTATACCTGTCTCGAAAATGGGACTTTCCGAAAAGCGGATGTATTTTTAACGATTCTATTATAGCCGATATTTCAAATACTAGTAAGTATTTTGGAACAAGTTTTAATACTGGTAGTAAGTATACTTAGTCTTCAAAATCGACCAGTTTTCCCACCTCTAGTTACAAGGATTTATATGGATACAATGCATAAAATATCTATGTACCGAAATAATTGCACCTATTTACGGAATTGCGCAGCGCATTCAAAGTTTTTATAAAAGCTGAAAGATAACAGAACGGTATCGATAACTGGACATTATAATATTATTACTTCACTATTCCAAACAGAGATAAAGTCACTTATTTATTTTTGGACAACACTAATATGGGTTGAGTCTTATGCTATATTATTTTGATAATATTGACAAAAATCGAAAAACATCAGTAAAAAGGTAATAAGTAAAAACAAGTTTGGAGAACAAATTTCGTCTTTATTGCTTAACGAGTAACGAAAATACATAGCGTAAAAACTTATTTGTTATCTATATGTTGGTCGCGGTCTATGAACAAGCCCATGGCCTCCACAAGGGGGGGCTGACAGGGCTCTAGCTTGGGGGCCCGGCGTGGTGGGTCGACCATATGAACGAGTTCAACGCACATATAATAGGCGCGCTATTTTCTTTCAAGATTATTAATATTTTTAAATATGAGGTTGTGCGATGCAATTTTTGATTGTTTTGTGTTGATATGTATATGTCGACAACTCCATAATTCAAATTATAATATTAATGTATTAAAATAATCGCTGAAAATACACTGAATTCCCATAATTTCATCTCAAACTATTTGGAAAACACTACTGTTGAGTGTCACACTGCCTTTAACCTGAGCGATAGGTAGGGAGACCACCAAAGATCCTGGCCTGGGGGCCCGCTTCAGGATGAGGGGGCCATGCACAAGCCTCTCACTGTCATCTCACATGACGTAGAGGTTAACGGTTAATCTAGTTAAATGTAGTCTTGGTTCTACAATTGCGAATACTGCCCAAAAGAAATGTGTCGAAAATTGTTCAGACTAGGTGACTCATAAAAGATGCTGGTGATCAATTGGTGATCTGTATTTCAATGGCTTCCTTTATAGATATTCTCGCTTCTTGATATGCATATTCCTAATTTTTTAACGTCAATGTCAACACTCAGTTTTTACGCTGGGTAATGGTAGTATGCATAGTATCGATGCAAAATTATGCGCATAGCATCCTGGGAAGAGGCTCCTATGACTGATCGTTTATGATGTGCTCGAATGCTAATTTAGGTGATCTTATTACTACTTCAATTAAGTCCAAATGAGAAGCCTTTTTCCTCATGGTAATTAGGTCATAGCATTTGATCAACCCAACTAAAAATCAGACATAGTTGAGTGTGTAGCTTATCCTTTTCAACCGACACGGTCGATCGGTTGGTTGATCTGAAAACTTATTCATGGACTGTATAATATGTAATATGTGTCGCTAGATTTCAAAATCAGCCCATAATAAATGAATAGAAAAACAGCTTTTTGTTTTCTCAAATACACAGTCACAAGGGTGAACGTTTATATTATTTCGAGTATAGAATATTTAAAATGAATAAATTCCACATTTTGATAATGCAGAAATGTTAGAAAGCAGTAGAGTTCTTCAGCAATTCACAAAAAGTAAAAAATACCTAAAGGTGGACTTGGCTGATTTTGAAATGTAGCGACACATATATGGTAGAATTAATTATATGTTTTATGGAGTTGCGTCCTTCTGCTTCGAAGGGGTCATGACAGTTGCATCCATTGCATTGAGACTATTTTCATTATTATAGGAATTAGAAGATTAAAATTTTTATCAATAATTATTATAGAAAATGGTTTTAATTTAAATGGTTTTAATGGTTCAATGAAAATTGAGTTTCATCCTTCTGCTTCCGAGGTACCGATATATATTTGCATAGTTAATGTAGCTTTTCACTCATTGAATTAAAATAAAAATTTGGGTGATTTACAAACAACTATCAAATAGCACTTGAGGAGGAATGGTTTTTACCAGTTGATTATTACCAATTTTGGGATTGCCATCCTAAAGGAAAGTCTTTACCTACCAGAGGCACCTTATATATTAATGGCACCCAACTCGAGCAAGTCAGCAGCTACGTCTATCTCGGACAGCAGATGTCCATAGATGGAAGCATGCACGATGAAATTGCTCGAAGAACAAAGCTGAGATGGAGTGCTTTCGGACGTCTGAATAGTATCTTCAAGAGTGACCTACCATTATGTCTTAAGCGTAGGGTGTTCAACCAATGTGTGCTCACGTATGGCTGCGAGACGTGAACCCTCAACACGAGAAATGTCCAAAGGCTAAGAGTCGCACAGCGAGGTATGGAGAGTTGTATGTTGGGCATCACGTGAAAGGACCGTAAGAGAAACGAATGGATTAGGAAGCAGACAGGAGTACGCGATGTAATAGACATTGCCAAACAGCTGAAATTGAGATGGGCGGGGCGGGGCATATTGCTAGCCGAAAGGACGGCTACTGGACAAATGCCGTCATCCAGTGGTACCCAAGAGGCACGAAATGGTCACAGGGTCGCCCTAAAAGCCGCTGGATTGACGAACTGGTAAAGTTTGGTAAAAATACGTGGAAGCGAACGACACAAGACGTAGAGAGTTGGAGTAAGCTTGGGGAGGCCTTCATCCAGCAGTGGATTGACCCCGGCTGATGATATTTTTATAAAAATCGATGTTTTTTAACAATGAATAAAAAAAAATGTGAGATAAACTGAGAAAAAGATTTCTTGTTATAAAATGTTGAGAACCGCTAAATTTATTTCATTATATTTCTATCCAATCAAAATAAGAACAGTATAATACTATCTAATCATTCGAAAAAAAAATGGAACCGCAGGTTTGCTATAGTCTACTATATAATTGAAATAATTATAGTAGAATAACAATCGCTGGAACAAAATATATGAGGTGAATTTAGAAAAAAATATCTTTTTATAAAATCTTAAGAACCACTGAATTTATTTTACAATATTTTACTATCCAACCAGAAGTCTGACGTAAAATTATTTAAAAAAAAAAACTTTTTATGAAATGTGGAGAACCACTGAATTTATTTGACTATAATTTACTATCCAAGTAGTAATATAGTTTTATAAAAATATATATTTTTACTTACTCAACTGACCTTGCTTTTTACTATACTATACTGTCGCTACACTGGTTGGGAAACACTGCTATAATGTATTGTGTAATAAAAATAGTAATAGTACATAATGAAAAAATATTCTAAAAACTTATAAATCACAGTATAACCTCGTTTTTACGTGCCCGGAATTCATGTTTTCCCGGCAATTGCGTGTAATTTTTTCAGTCCTGATGTATTTCAGTACATTTAATACCCGCATTTACGTTTTTCTTTCCTGCGATTTACGTCGGAAATATTCAAAATATGCAAGTTACGCACGCTTGACAATGATTGGGTCGTGACATTCGAACGGTGTAAGGTGTTTGGAGGGAAAACTCCGTGTCTTGAGAGCGGCGCACGGTGATTGGTCGGCGAGCGACGCTGTGATTGGCCCGAGTTCGGCGCATAACAAGTTGATTGGTCCATTGGTCGCCATCTTTTCTTTTGGCATCGTGTTTGTGTTTTGTATACAGTCCGTCTGTCATTATTTTGTCATCAGTCTTGCAAGTTACAAGTTTGCGGTTTATTTATTTCATATTGCTTTCGGTTCGATTATTATTCATTTTTACATCCTCATTCTTTCAAACACATAATGTCTAACCAAAGGAAAGCTTTGTCAGTGCAAGAGAAAAGGAACATTCTCTCGAAAAAATTTAATAAACACGTTGGCTCACGCGTTTCACTGGCCCGATATTTAGGAATACCCATTACTACTTTGATCACAATCATCAAAAACCGTGAATCTATTGAAAAAAGCACTATTCAATGTGGACCTGGGGCGAAAAAACTTATGTACATCAGAGCGTCGAAGTACGAAAAAATGAAGGAGATTTTAAAAGAATGGTTCGTCAGTGCGCGGGCCAGTAATATTCCCGTCGGCAGTACAATCATTCGTGAAAAGGCGCTGCGCATCGCGAATCGACTAAATATTAAAGGACTTACTGCATCAAATGGATGGATAGATCGTTTTAAGAAGAGGCACAAGGTGGTCTACAGATCAATTTGCAGAGAATCGCAAAGTGTTGATTTGGACATTGCTAAAGATTGGAAGCCTACAGATGTGCCTACATTAATTGCAGACTACGCTCCCAGAGATATTTTCAAAGCCAATGAGACTGGGTTGTTCTTCAACGTTCTACCTTGTAAGACTTTCAGCTTCAAGGGTGAAGCCTGTCATGGAGGAAAATTAAGCAAGGTTCGTCTCACTGTTCTCTTGATTACAAATTCAGATGGCAGTGAAAAGCTTCCCCCGTTAGTGATTGGGAAGTCTGCAAAACCCCGCTGCTTCAAAAATATCAGGACATTGCCGACAAAATATGCAGCCAATAAGAAAGCCTAGATGACATCAATCTTATTTGAAAAGCAGCTTACTTCATTGCTTTGATGGGAGTAAAACATCGAAAAATATTGCTATTCCTCGATAGGTGCCCAGCTCACCCCACAAACTTTACTTTGAGCAACATTCAGTTGGCATTTTTTCCTCCTAACTGTACAAGTGAACTGCAACCCCTGGATTTAGGGATAATTCAGGCATTCAAGCACAATAGAAGAAACTTGGTACAGGAGTTATTGTGTCAGTTAGAACTAGGTGAGGACCCCAACAAATTTAAGATATCCATTTTAGATGCAATGCATTATACTGTTAAGGCATGGGGTGAAATAACCGACTCTACCATCAAGAATTGCTTCCGGAAAGCTGGGATATACAAGGAGCAGGATAAAGACGCACCCAGTACCCAAGAAAATATCCAGTGTGATGCTATAGAAGGCTGGTAAAGGATTTCAGACCAACCCCTGGAGGATTATGTAAACCTTGACTCCAATGTTATGACATCGGACTTGATGGAAGTTGATGACATTGTTGACAGTCATTTAACACCAGCAGACTTGTCTGCTGAAAAACTGTTTGATGAAGAAGAAATCTTCAAAATTAACTCACTCCCAAGATGTGTGCTAAATAATTAACTCACTTATCAAAGGGTTAATAAACTTTGTCAGTCATACGTATTTGTTTTCATTGAACTAAGTCAACAATTTACTGACGATGTTGATTAGTTTTTTAAAATTCAAAGAACCACTGCGAAAACAAAGTCATTATAGATAATATTCGAAAAATAATCATCTTATCTATAAAATATCCAAAATTATGTATGGTTTATACATAATTTTCGATATTGCAGAATGAATTAAGGGGCATATTTTTTTTAGTATGTCATCAGTATGATTGAGACAGTATCGAGAATTTTCCATTCAGAATTGGATTTCAGACGGTTTTCACAAGATTTTATTAAGTGTTTCTTCCTTTCATTTTGTAAAATGTAAGTCTTCGGTTCATCTCATGAAATCTAGGGATCTTATAAAAACATTTGACATGTCGCGAAGGCTAATGTTTTAATTTATCAAATTTATTTATTTTACATATAATGAACATATCAAATTATAAATTCAAAGCGTTCACGACATTGCATAAAATAAGTGTTCGTAATTTTTAAAAATAAAAATACAGAGAAATGTGAGTTAATAATACAATAAGAAATAAAATAAAATAACAAAAGTAAATGGAAGCACACACAGTGAACTTTGATAGACCCTATCTTAAAAACATATTAAACAACGTACACCTAAATTCACCCTCACGTAAGTGGAATATATCAATATCGGAAGCGATTTCAATAAACATGGTTATTGCCATCCCAATTGGCATTACTAATGGCAGGTTAGTTCTGCACCTTGGGAGAAACAAACAACGGATGCCCTCGATTCCTAAGGTAATTATCAAAGACACACAAGCCAACACCACATAGAATGGCAGAGTTCACATTTATGCCGTGTATAAGTCTGAAAAAATATGTGGCTAAATAAAGATCTCTTCAAAATTTTAAGTTACAGTATGTAATAGGGTGTTCATCCAAAATTTTCGAATGCGATTTTACGCCAGATATATAATACGCCCGTATAATTGCGTTCATCCAAATTTAGTACATAAGCATCTCGCCGAACCCGAACACCTAATGCCCCTCTACCATAAGTTTAGCGAAACCGATTGCTAAATTCGGCAGAGTCCATTTTTGACAGATCGCAACTGACAGCCCGCGTTTGTTGATAATTGTCATAGGTTCTTGTTTTCTTCCGTATTTCATTATGATTCAGTGTATTATTTTGATTATTGTCTAATGGTACTATCTATTTTCTAATTGATTCTATAATTGGTGCTTATTTTATTCAATCATGAATGCTTTATTTATAGGTAGTAAACTTTGCTTTCGTAGATAAAGCTAATCTACAATGCCGCAAATTTCGTAAAAGAGGCGACGCTTTCAAATTTAAGAGTCTCGTTAGTAAATACACATCAGACGCAGATTCATGAAATCAAATAAATACAAGTAATATAATATTTTGAACAACTCAATTCACATGATTATGCTGGAATCGATTTATGCATAATAATTATATGGTAGGTAGGTATACTATCACGATAACCATTTACTCTCATTTGTTTATATTGTAATGATTATTTATTCAATAACGTTTATTCGGCATTCGGATTATCCGGCCATTTTTTTTTTTTTCGACCATGTCCGATCCTGATAGGATCATATGGGCCTCCACAGAGTGGAGGTTTGTATTGACAGATTTTGTTTTTTACGAGAAATGGATGTCAGCCACTTGCTCAACCTATTAGGTCCATACCCTGACACACACAAATTGAAAAACAATTTTTGTACTTGCCAGACCCAGGATTCGAACCTGGGACCCACGGCTTTGTAGTCCAACGCTTATGCCGCGCGGCCACCGTAGCCGTACGGCCATAATGTAGTATTAATCGAAAAATAAAAGAAATATGTAATATGAAAGTAAATGTAATAGCGAGTTCAAAATATATGGACCACTGGGATATCTAGCGGCAAAATGTGAGAAATTGTCATTTATTTGACAGTTAAGTGCCCATAGACATCAAAAACTGACCATAGAGAAAAAATATTTTTCTGTTTTAATATAAGGAATACTTGTTTCAAATAGGCGCGCATGTACAAACACCGTTATTTGAATAGAGCATAATGGAACACGGCGGCGCCCGTATATACAAATCCGAAGCTAAGTGGGTGAACCAAGGCCTGAACAAAAACGATGCATGAGTGCGAGTGAGAAAGTATTCGGCACCCTTATAATCTCTGCGACACGCGCTAGAGTAAGATAAAAGGTCTACATATTTTTGAGTCAGTTTCCAAAAGTATCGCTGGCAAATCGTGGTGAATCGCTTCACGTAGCATCGATAATCTGCGAGTTCGTGTTGCTAAATTTAAAGTCAGTGGTATATATTTTTAGTTAATTAAGTAGGAAAGGTGGTTCTGCGTGTTGTATTAAAATATGGTAGCCGTACTGATAAGCAAGAAGATTGTATTACGTTTCATAGGTAAGTTGATACATGTTCGTGACAATTTATTTGTATTTTATTATTTATTTTAATATCAGTGACCTAGTGTTTCTTTAAAATAACTTAAATTATGGATATCTTTACCTAATGGTTGCATTTTGACCGCTTAAAAATACTATATAACGTAAAAAAAATAGAAAATTATATTTTAATTCTGAGCGTCTAGTGCGAGCACTTTGGGCGAGCACCAGCGAAATGGTCTATGGTCTCGAACATTTGTAGGCGAATGTGTTCGCTCGCCCACAAACCAAACGCACGGCACGTAGCTTCATTTTGCAATGCAACGGGTGGCGTCTAGATGTATCTATAGTCTATGGGGTGAACACTCGACAAGTTTTATTACGGCAATAAACGGTTTCGGCGTAAGGTGAGACCGTCATAAACCATTCGGTTCGGCTTATTTCCATGGAAACCCTATAAGTATACCTAAGAGAAAATCAGTCTAATAGAGCCGCCACAGATAATATCCATACAGCCAAAAGTAAAAATTTCTTTTGGATTTTCTCCACCATAAGTACTTCAACTGATGCGGGGCCCAAACAATAGACTCACTCTCAAGTCTGCTTCTAACTAAGGAGTTATAGAGAATTTATAGTACCGTAACATCCGAAAAGACCCGGGAAGTACGCAGACAAAGCCCAACATCTTTAGTGCCTTTTTACTAATGGTACCTATATGACCACTCGACATCAGTCTACTGTCAAATGTAATTCCAAGATATCTTACAGATGATATTCGTGAGAGAAATTTTCCATGCATCGAATACTGGAAAAACAATATTTGTGAGGCTTTGCATGCAACGATAAAACATTGAAGTCCAGTTTGTTACGCCTGCCCCAATCTAATATACGAGGGTGGGTCAATAAGTCCTTAGAAAAGCCGACAGGTGGCGCGACTAGTACTGTAAGCGGTTTGTTTTCATGCAGCGGCACTACCGATTCAGTATGCTGCGAAGTTTCAATCAGATTGGTCGGGTTGTTGTTTTTTATTTTCGTACATTTAAAAAAAAAATTTGCTTGTTTACAAAAATGGAGAAAATTGAGTTTAGAGCTGTTATTAAACATTTTAATATAAAAGGGTTAACAGCAAAGGAAATAAAAAATGAGTTGGATTTAGTTCACGGCATATCTGCTCCTTCACTTGCAACTATTTATAACTGGTTAAATGAATTTAAACGTGGTCGTACATCAACAAAGGATGAACCACGCTCAGGACGTCCTGTAGAGGTGACTACACCAGAAATGATCAATAAAATCCACGATATGGTGTTAAGTGACCGAAGATTAAAGTTGAGTGAGATAATTGAGGTTACAGGGATATCAAAAGGTAGCGTCATTTCTATTTTACATGACAAATTGGGCATGAAAAAAGTTTCTGCAAGATGGGTGCCGCGTTTGCTCACAGTCGACAATAAACGCAATAGGGTGGTGGCCTCTAAAGCCCTGTTGTCGCTCATGCAACGCAATCCGGATGAATTTTTTCGTCGCTTTGTGACTAGATGAAACATGGATACACCACTATACTCCCGAGACGAAAGAACAGTCAAAGCAGTGGATTGCGAAAGGCGAACCATGTCCAAAGAAGGCGAAAACCGTAAAATCAGCTGGTAAGGTTATGGCTACTGTATTTTGGGATGCACGTGGAATTATTTTCGTTGACTATTTGGAAAAAGGAAAAACAATAACAGGGGATTATTATGCATCTTTATTGGACCAGCTAAAAAACGAAATTGAAGAAAAACGGCCTCATTTAAACAGGAAAAAAATCCTCTTTCATCAGGACAATGCCCGTGTTCACACATGTTTACGATCAATGGCTAAAATTGAAGAATTGAAGTTCGAATTGGTCGACCACCCACCGTATTCGCCAGATTTAGCCCCCAGTGACTTTTTCCTTTTCCCAAACTTAAAAAAATGGCTAAGTGGACAACGTTTTTTTTCAAATGAAGAAGTCATCGATCGGACAAATGCTTATTTTGAGGACCTTCCGAAAACTTATTTTTCTGACGGTTTAAAAAAAATTGAGAAACGTCTAACCAAGTGTATTGAGCTCCAAGGAGATTAAAAAAAATACAAAAATAAAAACTGTTTTAATGCTTTTTTCTAAGGAATTATTGACCCACCCTCGTATTATCTATATCAAGTTGGAGTTGACGACAATCGTCCAAGGTGACAACTTCCAAGAAGAGTTTCAAGTCATCGGCAAACAACAAAAACATAGCATTTTTAATTACCAATGCTGTCATTTATAAAAATCGTGAACAGCAATAGTCCCAAATTTGAGCCTTGAGGCACACCAAAAAATGTTTCAAATGTCTGTGACTGATAAAGGCCGTATGATACGAATTGTTGATGATTCTTAAAATAACTATCGAATAACCTGAGAAATCGATCAGACAAGATAAGTTGGAGTTTTTCCATATGAATATCGTGATCGAGTCTCAAATGAATTCGAGAAATCATTGTAAGAACAGTCAACCTTGCAGCCTCTATATAGTACTGACGACACAATCAGTAAATACCATCTGGTTTGTTTCCGTTGAACGGCCTGCTCTAAATCCATGCTGCTCATTCATTATATATGACTCAATCCTTAGAGAAATCATGCTGTGCATCATCATCTCAAGAACTTTTGCTGGTGCAGAGAGAACAGCTACCGGCCTATATTTTTCTACTGATGACTCTACCACTTATGAATTGGAGTAACCTTCGACATCTTCCGTGTTTCCGGAAAGATACCTGTCTCCATTGTCAGGTTAAATATATAAGCAAGTGGGCCCTTGACAAAGTCAATACAACTTTAAAAAAAAAACGTTGGACATTATCCGGTCCCAAAGAGCATGTATTTTTAAGTTTTTTAATAAATCTAAGCACGTCACCCTCATCAATTGGGAAGATGACAACAGATTGGGCACCGCATCACGCATGATCGTTTTTTTGACGTTGAGACGACATCCAGATTCAGAATACTACTTGCGTAGATGGACCTGAAATGATCAGCAAATGCTTCCAGGCTGTATGATAGTAGTGTTTGACTATAATGTCTCCAATAATCTCCCGAGAAAACCACTTCGGATACCGTCTTCCACCTTGAAAAACATTTATTAAACACATTATATTATTATTATTCGACCATGTCCGATCCTAATAGGATCATATGGACCTCCACAGAGTAGAGGTTTGTATTAACAGATTTTGTTTTTTACGAGAAATGGATGTCAGCCACTTGCTCAACCTATTAGGTCCATACCCTGACTCGCACACAAATTGAAAAACAATATGTGGTCTTGCCAGACTCAAGATTCGAACCTGGGACCCACGGCGTGATAGTCCAATGCTTATACCGCACGGCCACCGTGGGTGTCATACATTATAAAAGCCTAAGCTATATACTAAACAAGGACTATAGATATCTAATGGATTTAAGTTTTGTACTATTCCTATCTAGTGCATTATAATATAAGGTAGGGGTTTTTTTTACCGACACTTCAACTATTCATAATTATTTGTTAAACATTTTTTTTATTGACTGGATGGTAGGTGATAAAGTTTTTACTTACATTATTGTATTGATTTATTATATAAGTTAGAGTTAATTGTTTTCTTTGTCAGTGTATATTTGCCTTTAGGTGATTGTACATAGTATAGTGCCTGAAGATGCCAAAAGGCGAACCCCGGGTCGCAAAAAACGACTCAAATGGAATAGTACAAAACTGAAATCCATCAGAATTTTAATTCAAAATCCATCAAGTATCGCAAGGACTTTAATTACTCCTTTTTAGACCGAGAAAAGACCTGTGTGCTCTCTGCACAAAATATAACGCAATGAAGGACGGTGACGAGAAGAAAAAACAGTTTGAGCAAAATGACACCGAACATAAAATGGAGGGAGAGAGAAGCCAACACAATAAAGCTATGGACAAAGAAAGGGCAACTCGAGAAAACACTTTCGCAACAGTAACCTTTGACCTGTAGATTGTTTTACAAATTCCAAGTAGCGATGTCTCATCTCTGTATTACAGCAGAAAACTCTGTTGCTACATTTTGAAAATTTATGAAGGAGCTCCGCCTAATAATGCTTTCTGTTATGCTTGGCATGACATAAATGGCGAGTGTGGTAGAATAGAGATTGGTACATGCTTGTATAGTTATCAAACTAACTTGCCAAGCAATATAAAAAAAGTTTAGTGACACGTGCGGTGGCCAGAACCGCAATCAAAGTATGTTGGCTCTTTTGATGTACGTGGTCCAAAACTCGAACAAAATATTGTAGTATTGAAGCAAAAGTTCAATACATTCAATGATGGAATGTGACAGTATGCCCAGTGCCATTGCGAAACAGAAGAGATTCGTGAGCGTGTATACGATGCATGACTGGATATGCATTTTTCCAGCTGCTCAATTTAATCACAATAAGAAAACTGCGACACTATACCACAAAAAACTAAAATACAGTGATTTTTATGATTTGGAGGCGTATAAGCCTCTATCAATAAGTTCACAAAAGCATAAAGATTTAATGGTATTATGTGAAAATGGTGTGATACCACAAGAATTCCACCACTGGTACCAATCTCTGCCGAGCTCAACCAGCATTATTTATAGGAATGCAGAACCTGATGTCGGAATTGATACAGAGGAGTAGTAGTTTTTAATTATTATTTGTTAATCTTTCATTATGTTATTACTTAATTTTCATAACTTTAATTGGTTCGTTATTAGCATTAGATTTCATTAAAAAAAACACTTAATTCATTTACTTTAGGTATTTATACCATGTTAAAAGATTATTTCATTCAATAAAACTTATTATTTACCGCATTATCTTTATTATTACTTATATCACTACCTTTCACTATCCTTCTTTGGCTAACATTGTTCAGATTATTAACAAGCTAAAGTCACCAAACCATAATTGAGCTACCTTGCCTCCATCAAAACCTTCCAGATGTTTTAATTAGCATCAAAAAGTAAAAGTACCTTAAAGAAATTGTTAATAAGACATAAGAAAATAATGTAAAAATGTAGATAAAACCTTAAAAACATGTGTTTTTTATGTTTATCTAAAAATCTGTTATTGCACAGCTCTCTATCCAAGTATCTTATTCTTTTGTATTCTGTGTACATGGTTGATTTAGTGTAGTCTTGGGTCCAGATATGATTAATTTCAATAAAATTTCTTCTTGTTTCAGAATCAACCGCCATAAGGCTGACTGATTTTTGCAGTGCTGATATGCTGAACGAGCAAAGTTTGTAGAAATAAACAAGTTTTATCATTATACTGATTCTTTTTCAAACCTCAAATAGCCATTGTAAAGTGTTTTTCTAATATAGTAAAACTCCGTTAATATGAAAATGATAAATTCAAAATACATCGTAAATCAAAGTTTTCTGCGTATGTGTTGCAACGGTTCCATGACAAAACAGAACAACGATAATTATAACTATGACCTTTCAGGCAAAATATTAATTTAATATTGAAATTGTTCTATTTCTATTATGTTGATGGATTTTTAATAGCACAGATTTTCAATACGCCATAATAAATCAAATTATATACTTAATTTCTGCATTCCTAATCGTTAGAAAGCTTCAGATAAACGGGACTTAACTCAGTGTGCCTGCAAGCTTAGAATATCTCATCTTAATCAATATCTATAATATGTTTAAAATGATTGGGTGACTAGGTACAACGAAATAATGACCTAACCTAACATAAATAGATTCCATAAAAATTGATGTTTCATTTTTCCCCTGGCTGTTCTGTTTTGTCCGGTTACCCTTGTGTTGTCAGTAATAAGATTTTGCTGTATGACTAATTATTGTAATTTGTGTGATTGATTTGAAATCAAAACGAATATGGCCAAGCTTACGAAAACAGCCTCACTAGGTTTGCTAGAGTGAAACAAGTGACGTGGCCGGCCCTGCGCAATGTAATAAAAACTTTCCACAGGCGCTGCAACGGATACCTGTGGCTGGTACATGGCACATCAAAAAAACCAATAATCATGTAAAAAATGCTATTAGAAATTTAAAAGGACACCGATATGGTAATGATCTAATTTCAAAATAAAAAACAATTGTATTCTATCAAATAATCGTTTTATGTAAAACGGTTCACAGTTTAATACAGTTACAGTAATTAAAACTTGGGTAAGGGCACACACCAACTTGCCTATGTTTATATTTCACTGTCAATTGAAAATTGAATGTGATGGGATGACTCACTAAAAATGACAATGGCCCAATGACTGTAATATATTTTATGAAAGAAAAATTGTCAAATTTCGTTTGCAATATAATATACATTTTGTAATTAGATTTTTTTTATATTTCGGTTCAATCGATTTCGAATTAACAGGGTTTTACTGTATTTAATAATTGTTCATATGTTATTAAAGTAAGTTTAAGTTAATGAAAGGATCAGAATATTTTTGTATCATTCATGCATTAAGTATTATACTTAAATTGTATATACCACTAAACATGTATTAAATCTGTAGTGGGCAGTGGCGGCTCCTCTAATACCAAGCAAGTCCTACGCACTTCCTGCATTTGTAAGACATCACTCATTTTTCATCATTATTCATACGTGTTTCACTCACTCACGCGAAGTAGAACATGTAGCATTATTATGAACAATACTCCTTTCATGTGCGCAAAGCGATTCCGATCCAAATACGATCTTCAGTTTACATAGGATTACTCTGAGGTCATTATAGAACTACATAGACGGTGGTCCTATGTCCTGTAGTGGCGTTTATAGCAATTTTTACACAGTTTAGATAGTCACACGAAATTGATGGTTCTAGAAACAAAAAGGCAGTTCTTATTTTATAACAATGTTGGCAAGTTAATAAAAATGTCATATTATTAGTATATAAACAATATTTGTAAGACCTTTTTTTAGAAACACCCATAAAAAAGATATGAGACATTTTTAATGAGTCACCAACATCTTACAAAAATAGAAACTGCCGTATTTGTTTCTAAAGCCCTCTAATACATTCAATATAATTAAAAAACACAACGACAATACTAGCAATAGTAGCTGAAAATTTAATTAGAACGGTACTATAAGAGAACAATCCTTTTTTAATAACATATACATACATTAGAAATAAATGGAGTTTGAATGAAGCATGATTTGCAATATAAATAGTACCCAGGTGATGCTAGTTCCTTTTATAATTTCATATAAATTTATAAAAATGAGAAAGATTCAAAAAAAAAAGTACTGCTTTACACTTTTAACAAAGTGACCTACCATGACCTCATACGTTTTTATAGTTGGCTGACTAATTGCATATGAAGCGGAAAGAACATTAATACATTCACTGCTGAGCATTCACATTATCCCTTAATTACCCCAATTTGATAACATGCTAATGACTTCTAATGGCCTTAGGCCAGGCGCGGTGTGTTAAATCACTCTCCATGTTTATTAACTATATACTATCAGAAACAGCAATCTCATATAATATGTAAACACTGAATACAATATTGATTCTTCGAGTATTTGACCATGAAATTTAAAAAATCCACATAATACGTACGATGCAGGTGACATCCGCTAAGTGTTTTTCTAATTTAAAACTTTTTTGAGAAATAGAATAAATAAACCGAGACAATTAATTTACCTTCTGAAGAAGTTAGGCATTTTAGCCATTTTAAACTAAGCTATCTTCTCTTTATAGAAGGTAAACCATTGCTCACTACCAAAAAATGCTATTCTGAAGAGTACCGGCCGCCACTGGTGCGCCATCAATATGAATCAATTGCCCATCCTCCTTTTTGTGCTTTGCTTTGTTTTCTTATATAAATTGATGACATCCGAGACAGAATTCTAATATTCCGTTTCCATTCATAAAAAAATACTGCAAAACAGTGACAATTATTTATAACAGTTCAAATATCTACATTAAAGTAACCTTAAAACAGCTGGTTTAGTAACTCTTTGAACAAAAAGTTATCTCTGTTATTTAATTGAACCAAAAAATAATAACTGCTTTATATTAACACGTTGTATAAGGGAAGTTCCTTAAAAGTTGTTCACTGCCGCGGGCACGAAATTAGAAAGGATTGCGTAATTGCAATGCGGAAGTGGGTAGTGCCAGTAAACTTCAAACTGTGGAACGCATACCAATAAAATGCAAGTTTTAACATCAAAATAATTTATAGAGGAGGAGAAAGGAAAGTATGTGATGCAATGACATTAATATGGACGAAGCATCAGGAAAAAAAATGACACTCACTTTTTTTGTCGGGTCTGCCGAATGGCATAATCTGTTCTAACGCCATTACAATAAAGGTGATATTGCTATAAATTCCTGAAACTTTTTGTCGGGTCTGCCGAATGGTTCGGTTTGAACAGGTTCGCTCAAATGAACATTGATACTAGAAACACTTTTCTAATGCCGTTATAATAAAGGTGATATTGCTATAAATTCCTGATGCGTGATATCGCATAATGGATATTGCGTGAAGTCTACATATGCACGTGCGAATGTCGTTAGGGCGAATTTACTTGCTAGCTACTGTACTGAGTGCGTCGTTAATAATTAATAATGTCATTGATGTGATGTCATAAAATATTTGCATGGGAGATGGAGATGCTTCGGAGAAGCTTTTTCAACTGTAAATCATGAATAAAAATGTGATAGACACTCACCCAGTCAATGATGATATATACACTCGATATATTACGAAATTCACATTTTCTTTATATTGTTATACAGCTTTTTTTATGATACTTATGAAATTTATATGCCTTCTAATATTATAATAAGTTTTGTTAAACCTGTATATTCAATAATTTTTGTTTGTATGGTATGTTTGAAAACATTTACCAACATGAAGCGGAATTTTGCATTGTTTGCACATGAACGCAATGCACTTGGTTTTCGTATTTTTAGTTTCGCACAAACCCGACAATTATATCTCACAAAGTTTTTGGTTTTCTCACTAGTTATTTTTACTGATTCATGGTTTTTTAAAACGTCAGATAGTCTATCGTTTGGGTCGAAACTGGGAGTTCTCATCGTGGTAGAAATAGAAGGTGCATTTATTTCCAAATCATGTGTGCCTGATAGTGAGGGGCAGTGCGGTTTGTTCAGAAGATCGATCTTCAAGCCAGGTCTATGCGACTTGTAATAAGAACTCGTGAAAGCGAAAATTGTTGCATTTAATTTAAAAAAAAATTAAAAAGCATTGAAGATGCCACAATTTATGTGATTTAAAGAGGCTTTCTTGGTCCTCTTTAATGATTTCCTATGTACAGGATTATAAGATAAATATTGATCTGCTAGATCAACACCATTCCTAAAACTATTGTAATCCACAACACATCTTGGTTTTCTGATGGGCAGCCCAGTTCTCTTGTCAGTTTTTCCAGTTTCCACTACATCCGTCCAATCCAGACCGGACGTCTCTTTTCTTATTGGTTTTCCACATTTGAATGAGAACATCCCCTTTTCCTCGAAATATAGTTTCCTGGACATGAAGGCGAATATTTTTCAGAATCGGCGGTATGCCACAATTTTTTCGAATTGTGCTGCAGATTCTAGTTTTTAGCCAACAGCTTATCAGATAATTAGCCAAACGATCGCTATTATAATAGTTGTCAGGATAAACATTGTACCATTTATTGATGTGTCGTGACAACAATTCAGAGATGGTGCCCAAATACAATTTGAAATTCCAGATACAGTAGTACCTCATTAATAAGAACACAGATAATTCGAAATTCGCCGTAAAGTCCCTTGAACATTATTTTCATATAAATCCATACCTTTAATTCGAATTTCATAATTTTGAATTATTCCAGAGTCCTAGGATATAAAAATATCTATTCAATAAATGTAATAAAATACACTATTTTATGAGCCAGTCAATGAAAATTGTAACACTTTCCAGGCTCTGTTAACCTTGAGCAATCCTTAATCTTTAGATTCGAAATATTCTGACATTCTGAATTGTATATGAATATCCTGTCATCATATTTCTCTTGACTAAGGAAGTGCAGCGTTATCAGTTTGTCTTTTTGTAAACTTCGTGGAGCAATTCAATATGTAATTAGTGCAGGTGGCTGTTTTGGGCGTTTATTGCCAAAGATCTTTTACAAAAATATGAATTGAATAGTATTCATAACAGGTAAACAACAATGTCATAGTGACCACCTACTGTTTCTCTATCAATATTGTCTGGGACATAGTTAGGATCATCGGTTTCCTGGTCATTGTCATTAATCGATACAACAATCTCAACTTGATGCACTGTGATATTTCGAGTAATGCATGATAACAGAACTCCTGTTTGACAAATCAACATTACAAATCTTACAAAGCATTACGGTATCTAGTAATATAACAACAATTAATCACAAAACAATCCACAATTGAAACTATCGTAACCAGAACCATTCGGCGCCAACACCACATCTCACATATCAATTGCCTTCTATTCCCTTGCCTTCAGGGTCCATGACTCGACTCTGTATAGAGATATCGAGAACAATAATGTTTGCACAAGCATCATTTTTGTGGCAATCAAAATTACCTGATCCTTCCATATAGTGGTAAGATGTGTCATCGCATTTTTTGCAATCTGTGTGTATGTCCGCTTGCTACTGATGGTCGATCGTCGACTGTTTCGAGGTTTTGGAGTGTACTTGCTGTTAATAGAAGGTTAGTCCGATCAACAACCATTAACTTGGTTACCAATTGTTATTCCGCCTTCCCAATGATCTATGGCTCTTCTCATTATATGCTCTCCGTATATATTGAATAATTGGGGAGATAAAAATCCTTAAACAGTAGGTAGGTGAATATTTCAGTCTTCTTTCTTTTGGAAGGAATGAATTGTTTAAAAATTAATCTACCCTTAAACACGATTATGCTCTCATCTATGCAAAGATTCTGATGCGGTATCATTGTTTCCCTAAAAATTGTTCTTGTGTGTTCTAACAGTAATCTAATTTTAGCAAGTCTATCATTTGAGGCGGTCACACTAGGATCAGAAAAATTAAGCATTTGTAAAATAAGTTGGTATCGATTTCTAGCCATTATTTTCCCAAAAATGTCTGCATGCAGGTAAGAATCGGTACTCCAATGTTCCTCTATCGACGTTTGCTTATTCCGAGTCATCAGCATTGATACCGCAAAAAATGTATACAACTCCGGCACTGACGTGTCTGTCCAATTGTGTGACCGCGATTTCGGTCCGAGGTCTGCTGCACTGTACGAATGGTTAAGAAATCTATTCGTTTGGTTCACTATTTCCGACATAATATTTTTATTCAAAAAATGTTCAAAGAAAAGACATTCGGGAGAGGATACGTTCAAGTCGTTCGATGTCACGCCAGATCGACAATCATTGAATTCGCGAACTATTGGAATATACGGGCCAGTTCTCCACGACCGCAAAAAATCAATTGGCTCGTCAGAGTCCATATCGTTGACGTCATGATCAGTCTCATACTGTTCCAATTCCTCTTCCGACATATCCAAATCTGAGTCCAATTCACATTTTCTTCCTCCATATTTACGCACTATAAAACTATGAAATGTTTTTAAATTGTTTAACTACAGTATTCTTTTCTTTCGACCATGTCCGATCCTAATAGGATCATATGGGCGGGCCTCCACAGAGTGGAGGTTTGTATTGACAGATTTTTCTTTTTACGAGAAATGGATGTCAGCCACTTGCTCAACCTCATACACAAATTGAAAAACAATATGTGTACTTGCCAGACCCAGGATTCGAACCTGGGACCCTCGACTCTATAGGCCGGCATTTAAGCCACTCGGCCATCGTGGGTGTTTTAGGGAACAGTATTACTACAGTATTAGGGCACGCCAAATCACAGAAACCATTAAACTCACACAATAGTTATTGATGTCAGTAATAATTTTCACATTCACTAAAATGGGACACGGTAGACAGTACAAAAAGTATTTTAAAAATCGCGGTAAAATAAAATCATACGAGATAAATACAATCCCGTGCAATGGCCTGTCTGTCGTGTAGTGCGCAGTCGCGGCGCGCAATTCAAACTGATTTCTATCGACCGGCGAAACTTGGCCATACGAATTGGTTCGAAACTTTAGTGATTATTTTATATTTAGAACCAATGGTTTTAAAATATGTCATAAGTGGCAGGAGGACAAATCAGCTCAAATTTACTTGAAAAAATCAGTCTCGTATGTTAAATATGGAAGCGGTGACATCGATTTATACCCATGCGAAATTTTCCCGATTTGTACAAGGTGTGTGACATCGGCGCCGGCCGGGTTAATTCAATCTGTTGCAAACAGAGGCATATATCCCACAATATTCAGGCCTAAAATTACGCGAGAAGACTTAAAAATAATTGGTCAATTTACTTTACTATTAGGCGGTTTGCCGGGTGAGACGCGGGTTGCTGTCTCTAACAAATCTCTTTGATATTAATAATTATTTATTATAGCTAAATTACACAGGTACTATCTCGAAATAAACAAAAAGAAAAAGTCAGGTTAAAATTATTTATTTCGAGACAGGGGTTGCGTCTCAGATCGGGTTTCTGCAGATGGCACTGATTTGCAGATTGATAGCGCGAGTTTCAAATGAGGCGGATACCCGGGAGGATGTACAATAAAAAGAAAAACGTAGAGACAGCCCAATACAAATTATTATAATATTACAGGCCTTATTCCTAGATAACACTATCCGGGGACTCTTATTTTTAAAGACACAAATAGTGATTAATCATTACAGTAATATCGCGTTAGAACAACCTCATTACGGTATTAGATAAAGTTAAGGGAAAGATGTTGTCGTAATGTGGTTACTTTTTAAATAATCTGCATATCTAATGGCGGTGGCTTGGGTCGTTAATACAATATCGATTAAACAAGAAACATACAATGAAACGGGAGAAATAATTGAGATCGAAATATTACCGACAATTAAATAATTAAATGGAATTTGAAGTAGAAATGATTAAAAATAAATGCACAGAGTACGTAGGGTTTTGTAGGGCGGAGCTGCTTGCCTCGGGACCTTCGGATGAAGGTGCTGTAGTTGACCAGGTCTGGTCTGGCTGTCGAAGGGGAAAAGAGACTTCCTTTACTCGCGCGAGCTTATTTAAAGACTGTCCGGCGTCCATGTTGTGGAAGGGTTATTTGAATCACTGCCCATGGGGTCGCTACTCCCCGCTAGGGGTGAATGTCGGCCGCTTTTATTTCGGCTTGGGATTAGGGAGGGGTTTTAATTCTGCTGGAGGTATTTTGGGAGGTCCTCTAGGGTGTTGTCCTCATGGCTTATTGATTGTCGGAGTGGTACCTTCGGTTATCATCCTCCTCGGCTTTAACTAGACGTGAAGATTGTTGGTTTTAGCAACCTCCACAAGCATGTCCCCTCTACCATCCCTTGAGCCATGTCTGACCGCTACGTCATCTCTGGTATGATCCAATACGTACATTGAAATCTCCCATTATGATGTTGAAGTGGCATTTACTTTTATTTTTCAAAGATGTTATTTCCTCGTAAAACACTTTTTCATCAGGATGGCTCTGTGTCGGAGAATATGCTTGCAAAATCTGAATTCGGTACCTAGCCATTGATTTTGATTATCACGCTTGCGACCCTGTCAGACATACAGTTGAATCCAACTATGCGGTCTTTCCAGGCTCCGTTAACCTTGAGCAATCCTTAATCTTTAGATTCGAAATATTCTGAAATGTATGTGAATATCCTATCTCATATTTCTCTTGACTAAGGATGTGCAGTGTTATCAGTTTGTCTTTTTGATGCATTAACAATTTAATTATATTTTCTTGGGTGATATTTTTTACGCAAAATATTAAATGCTCGAGCTTATTATATTGAATAACTGGGGAGATAAAAATCCTTAAACGGTAGGTAGGTGAATACTTCAGTCACCATTTCTAATTGTAAATGGCCCAAATGCATCGTTTGTCCTGACGGCAACATACCTAATTATTTCGAATGAAATGAATCGATAATCCATAAATATATTGGTATGATAATATGGGGGAATGATTCCTACTCAAATGTGCCGCCCTTTGGTAACTTCCGCAACTAGGTATGCGGCATATTATGGTCTGCTAGCCCCCTTGGTACCCAACCAACGTACGAGTAGTATCATACCTAATAATCTATACAATTCTCATCGGCGACATCCTTTTGCTTTAGGTAGATATCGGGGTCCATGTATCTTCGCAGTCTTACAGCCTATGCATGCCTCTGCCCAGGAGTATATGTCTGTATTCATGCTTGACCAAGAGTATTTGCTTAAAATGGATTTCCGTGTTGCCCTGACTCCTGAATGTGATGTGTTGTTATGTATAGTATTGAATATTTTTCTCCGGAGTATTTTTGCTATGTATGGGCGAAGTTTGTCTGTCGATGTGTCACACCAAATGTTACAATCGTGCAACGGGATTGCTATTTGTTAGAATTCCAGTTTAATTGATATGAATTGGAATACAAAGTACTATCACTACTCTCCATTTTATGTAAATGTAGAGTACTCCACCGTATGTAAATGTGATGACACGGCTGATGGTGTTTTCTACGTTTTCTGGTCAGACGAAAACTTAGTACATCAATATCATGTTTATGTTTCACTTTTTTATTATGTTCTATTATTACCACTTTTGTGGAATTGATCCCGCCACTGAGATTTAAGGAACTTTCATTTTCTTTATGTGATTCGAACATTCTTCGGTTAGCATAATAGTTTCTTGAGAATTTGGTAAAAATTTACCTGTATCCTCATTTAGTTCTCTCCAGTCTGTTTATTTATTAAAATTACTTTTTCCCGTTGTTTCAAACGAGTCATCATGAAGCGTGGTCAACATACGCACATCCCTCCTATCGTGCCATTTAAGAGTCAATAGTGGGCTTTTTGATTTATCTCAAGTCTCTCCATCTTTCAACCCTTTAAAACTCAGCATCTCCTTCCGGATCTTCCTAACCGTGCCACAAGCATTGGTTTTATTACTGTGGAGATATTTAAAGAGAGCTGGGCTGGAGTACCAATTATCACATATAAGGTGTGACCTTTGCTGATATCATCTTTCAATAACGTGGTCACCACCGCACCAGAAATTCCCGAATTTTGGATTTTGGTCGTCCACTATAATATCTTTGCCTTCGCCACAATATATATATATAATGAAATCGATTATATAACCGGTCATCACATCGCACAAAACAAACATTTATTCCAAAACGATGCTCTTTTGACGGTATAAACTGTTGTAAAGTTGAGTCTATTTTTGAAAACAATACTTTTGTCAATGCATAAGTTTTGGTGCGGGAGCATTGTCTCTAAAAATGTTGCGCGTGTACTCCAGAAGTAATCGTATTTTAACATACCCATTTGTGGTGGTCGCATTTGATTCACAAAAATGGAGCATCTGTAGGATCGGTTGGTACCGATCTCTGCCAACAGAGAGCCACTATTTTTGGATTCAATTTCACCTTACCTCAGTTTTTTTATTTTTTTTTATTTAATGGGTTTGTGCAATGAGGCATATTCCGCTGAAAAAATGAAAGCCAAAACATGAAATGTTCATCTGTGTGATGATACCGCATTTTTCGGAATTTTTTTTACTAATAAGAATAATTTTTTTGTAGAATTCCAGTTTAATTGATATTAATTGGAATACAAAGTACATTAAAATATGTAAAAAAAAAATTAATACCACTTCACCATATAATCATGGTGAAGTCAATGGAACTCACTCCAAAAACACATTTGGATGGTTTGATTGTGTGAGATTTTTCATCCAGACTAGCAATAAGGATATCGTCAATATAAGCGAAGACAAAGTCGAGGTTGCGCAGAACCTCATTCACGAAACGCTGAAATCTCTGAGCGACATTGCGAAGGCCATAACTCATACGGTTAAATTCAAATAATCCAAATGGGATTGTAATTGGTGTTTTGTAAAGTCTCCAGTCCGAGGAGTCCTTCTTTTCGACACATATGTAAATGTGATGACACGGCTGATGGTGAGGATTTGCAAATTCCTAGTTGTAGCATCGTTTGAAATTTGTTTTTTTGCTAAATCATGTTTAACCGGGTTGAGTCTACGTGGGCGACAGAAAGGTAGGTGACCTTGTGTAATGATGTGATGCTGGGATGCTGAGGTTGTTTGATGGGAAAATCGAATCTTCACAAAGCCAAAATACTTACCAAATGAATATTTCTATGCAAAACGTTTTGGTTGCATATTGCTGAATGCGATTCAGCATGAATTACTGATTAGTGGGTACACTTTCTGATCGATAGATTCGATGTTGTGACCCCTTTGCCGAAATATTGCAGTGGGCAGTACGACTTGGGCAACCTTCCCCTATTACTTTTAAAAAGACATTTTCTTTGAAAGTTTAAAAACATGATGATGGGATTAGTTACCAACTTTATAGATGGACTTGAGCAATCTTCCTAAACTATAGATGCCAATATAAAGTCGTAATCATCAACAAGGATTTAGATTTTTTTTACATCCTTCGATGGGCTTTCTAGGTACCTATTTAGAAAGTCAAATTTTTTAATGTTTGTTTGATCCAGAGCAATGAATGGGGGGGGTGAATGGCTGAAACCACTCATTAAAAATTTGTATACTGTCAGACCTCGGATTGCGAGCATAATTTGTTCCAAATATGTGTATGTAATCCAAAGCACTCGTTTCATCATCATCATCAGGGGCGCGACAACCCGGTGTGGGTCGTGGCCTCCTCCAACAGCTCCCTCCACCTGTCCCTATCCAGTGTTTAGCACTTGTTTATCAAAGCAAATTTCCCCATTAGAAAGAAATAATGGAATCTCAGATGTGGAAATTTCGTTATCATGTCCAAAATGTATCCCCAAAGATCAACGGGATCACGTGTATAATGATGAACTACCCCTTGTATCAACTTAGATGGTTTGGGCTCAGGATGTCACACCTCCCTGATTTGGCGTATTTAGCTAAGCATACATGAAGAAACCTTGTTCATCAATTTTAGATTAGTTGTGGGGTATGACGCCGAAGTGGGACTTATGTGCCCAGTATGTTAAAAAATAATTTAACATACTGGGCGCGTTACTTTACTAATTCGTTTATAATTAATAGCGCGTAAAGTCGCGTCGGGACTGTTTCAGCCCAATACAAATTATTATAATATTACAGGCCTTATTCCTAGATAACACACACATCAGGGGACTCTTATTTTTAAAGACACAAATAGTGATTAATCATTACAGTAATATCGCGTTATATCTACAGTACAATGGCGGTGGCTTAGGTCGTTAATACAATATCGATTAAACAAGAAACATACAATGAAACGAGAGAAATAATTAAGATCGAAATATTACCGACAATTAAATGGAATTTGAAGTAGAAATGATTAAAAATAAATGCACAGAGTACTTAGGGTTTTGTAGGGCGGAGCTGCTTGCCTCGGGACCTTCGGATGAAGGTGCTGTAGACCAGGTCTGGTCTGGAGATCGTCGAAGGGGAAAAGAGACTTCCTTTACTCGCGCAAGCTTATTTAAAGACTGTCCGGCATCCATGTTGTGGAAGAGATATTTGAATCACTGCCCATGTGGTCGCTACTCCCCGCTAGGGGTGGATGTCGGCCGCTTTTATTTCGGCTTGGGATTAGGGAGGGGTTTTAATTCTGCTGGAGGTATTTTGGGAGGTCCTCTAGGATGTTGTCCTCATGGCTTATTGATTGTCGGAGTGGTACCTTCGGTTATCATCCTCCTCGGCTTTAACTAGATGTGAAGATTGTTGGTTTTAGCAACCTCCACAAGCATGTCCCCTCTACCATCCCTTGAGCCATGTCTGACCGCTACGTCATCTCTGGTATGATCCAATACGTACATTGAAATCTCCCATTATGATGTTGAAGTGGCATTTACTTTTATTTTTCAAAGATGTTATTTCCTCGTAAAACACTTTTTCATCAGGATGGCTCTGTGTCGGAGAATATGCTTGCAAAATCTGAATTCGGTACCTAGCCATTGATTTTGATTATCACGCTTGCGACCCTGTCAGACATACAGTTGAATTCAACTATGCGGTCTTTCCAGGCTCCGTTAACCTTGAGCAATCCTTAATCTTTAGATTCGAAATATTCTGAAATGTATGTGAATATCCTGTCTCATATTTCTCTTGACTAAGGATGTGCAGTGTTATCAGTTTGTCTTTTTGATGCATTAACAATTTAATTATATTTTCTTGGGTGATATTTTTTACGCAAAATATTAAATGCTCGAGCTTATTATATTTTATTTATTTATTTGAAAAAGACACGTTGAGTACATAACAAATTATTACTTCAGGACGTTCACAACATGACATTTAGAATAAAAATTACAAGTAATCAGTTAGGAAAATCAGAAAAAACAAAGTGGAGGAAAAAAAGAAAGCAAAAATAGTTTTATACAAAAGAAATTTAAGAAAACAACAATGATTCAAAAAGTACAAATTAAACAATAAAATAGAATTTAAAAAACAGAATATATAATGGATCGCCAAAAATATCTACATCTCTAGGGAGTGCATTGACCAACCGCACAGCCCTCGCTATTGGTGCCTGGTGAGCCTGACATGAGGAAACAGCTTTCACCCAAAATAGGTCATGGCTGCGACCACGCATGTAATTGACGGGTGTGTAAAAATTTAAATTTTCTAGAATATCGGGATTGAAAATGATACCACGTGAGAGCAGGGAAAAATGCTTTAAGAGCAGAAGTGACCTACGAGCTTCAAGAGAATGAAAGGCGAGCATGCCTTGAAGAAAGTTAGTCGGAAAATACTCGTTTGAGAAGGTGTCAAAAGGAAAATAATTATAAACTTTAAAATAGAGATGACGAAGAAATTTTTTCTGAACACGCTCTAAAACAAGCTTATAGGAAACTTCATAAGGACTCCAGATGATGGAGCCATACTCAAGAATACTCCGTACTAACGACACATAGAGTGTACGTAAAACAGTTGGATTCTTGAATGACTTGGCTTGTCTCATGACGAATCCTAGAAGCTTGCTCGCACGCAATGCCGTAGAAGTGATGTGCGAGCGAAATGATAAACGTGAGTCAAACAATATGCCAAGGTCTTTAATTTCTGATTGACGGTTCAGTAATATATTTGACATATTGTAGTTGAAAATAATTGGTGATCTTGATTTCGAAAAGCTAATACACACACATTTATCAGTATTAAATTCGAGTTTATTTTTTTTCGCCCAAATTTCAATTGAGTTGAGATTATTTTGTAATATGTGACAATCTAATTCACTGTGAATTGACGCATATAATTTTAAATCGTCTGCAAAGAGTAAAAACTGGATTCCATTTATAACATTGACAATGTCATTGATGAATATAAGAAACATAATTGGACCAAGATTTGATCCTTGGGGAACACCTGAATAAGTTTGAAAGACGTCGGATCTACACCTTGAATAACTGGGGAGATAAAAATCCTTAAACGGTAGGTAGGTGAATACTTCAGTCCCCATTTCTAATTGTAAATGGCCCAAATGCATCGTTTGTCCTGACGGCAACATACCTAATTATTTCGAATGAAATGAATCGATAATCCATAAATATATTGGTATGATAATATGGGGGAATGATTCCTACTCAAATGTGCCGCCCTTTGGTAACTTCCGCAACTAGGTATGCGGCATATTATGGTCTGCTAGCCCCCTTGGTACCCAACCAACGTACGAGTAGTATCATACCTAATAATCTATACAATTCTCATCGGCGACATCCTTTTGCTTTAGGTAGATATCGGGGTCCATGTATCTTCGCAGTCTTACAGTCTATGCATGCCTCTGCCCAGGAGTATATGTCTGTATTCATGCTTGACCAAGAGTATTTGCTTAAAATGGATTTCCGTGTTGCCCTGACTCCTGAATGTGATGTGTTGTTATGTATAGTATTGAATATTTTTCTCCGGAGTATTTTTGCTATGTATGGGCGAAGTTTGTCTGTCGATGTGTCACACCAAATGTTACAATCGTGCAACGGGATTGCTATTTGTTAGAATTCCAGTTTAATTGATATGAATTGGAATACAAAGTACTATCACTACTCTCCATTTTATGTAAATGTAGAGTACTCCACCGTATGTAAATGTGATGACACGGCTGATGGTGTTTTCTACGTTTTCTGGTCAGACGAAAACTTAGTACATCAATATCATGTTTATGTTTCACTTTTTTATTATGTTCTATTATTACCACTTTTGTGGAATTGATCCCGCCACTGAGATTTAAGGAACTTTCATTTTCTTTATGTGATTCGAACATTCTTCGGTTAGCATAATAGTTTCTTGAGAATTTGGTAAAAATTTACCTGTATCCTCATTTAGTTCTCTCCAGTCTGTTTATTTATTAAAATTACTTTTTCCCGTTGTTTCAAACGAGTCATCATGAAGCGTGGTCAACATACGCACATCCCTCCTATCGTGCCATTTAAGAGTCAATAATGGGCTTTTTGATTTATCTCAAGTCTCTCCATCTTTCAACCCTTTAAAACTCAGCATCTCCTTCCGGATCTTCCTAACCGTGCCACAAGCATTGGTTTTATTACTGTGGAGATATTTAAAGAGAGCTGGGCTGGAGTACCAATTATCACATATAAGGTGTGACCTTTGCTGATATCATCTTTCAATAACGTGGTCACCACCGCACCAGAAATTCCCGAATTTTGGATTTTGGTCGTCCACTATAATATCTTTGCCTTCGCCACAATATATATATATAATGAAATCGATTATATAACCGGTCATCACATCGCACAAAACAAACATTTATTCCAAAACGATGCTCTTTTGACGGTATAAACTGTTGTAAAGTTGAGTATATTTTTGAAAACAATACTTTTGTCAATGCATAAGTTTTGGTGCGGGAGCATTGTCTCTAAAAATGTTGCGCGTGTACTCCAGAAGTAATCGTATTTTAACATACCCATTTGTGGTGGTCGCATTTGATTCACAAAAATGGAGCATCTGTAGGATCGGTTGGTACCGATCTCTGCCAACAGAGAGCCACTATTTTTGGATTCAATTTCACCTTACCTCAGTTTTTTTATTTTTTTTTATTTAATGGGTTTGTGCAATGAGGCATATTCCGCTGAAAAAATGAAAGCCAAAACATGAAATGTTCATCTGTGTGATGATACCGCATTTTTCGGAATTTTTTTTACTAATAAGAATAATTTTTTTGTAGAATTCCAGTTTAATTGATATTAATTGGA